>NC_134519.1:15452506-16872747 GCF_027942865.1 Odontesthes bonariensis | reverse complement strand
TTCAAACACAATTTCAAATCAAAGCAAAAAATGATTGATCAAGAGTTTAAATCAATTTTCATACTGAACATTAAGATTTAGTATGAAAACTCTTGTGTTGTATCTGGATTTCACACTTAACTATCACCTATTGCACAAATTGCAGGTTAAGACGTATTACCTCAGAATCAAACAGTGTTGGAGTTCAGACGATCTTAGCTTGAATTAATGTATTTTCATGGACATATCTGTCTCACTGGTTTTTTGATAGGTGACTATATAAGAGCCTTGCTTTTATCCAGGCACAATACAGCAAAGGTTACAGCTGCACTGAAGGTCATCTGATGTGTTCAAGTAACAATTGGCTTTGTGCACAGACTGGAGCTTTTCCAAGCCACATACCAGTCAGACAACAGAGCAACTCTAAAATAGCAGACTGCACAGGTCTTAAATGTTTTAAAATCTTGACTGTATACGGTTGGTCATATCGCAGATTGTTGCTGCAGCCTGTCAATGACAATCACCTGGCAAGATCTGAAGGAGAGGGCAGGCAGTGACCTATCCATTTAAACTCAGATTGACATACACAGTTTCCGTCTGTGTCTCTATGTGCGTTATCTCAAACCAGACACTAACAGTTTTTGTCATGTGTTGTTTTTTCTCAATAATGAGGAACAAACTGCAACCATGAGTTATTGTTTCTTCAGCATGCATTAAAACGGGGATTATTATTAGACTTTATACCCCATCTATTAAAAGTTACAACAGGCTGCGGGAAGAGGGACCAGGAGAGGCAGAGCAGACCTGAGTATCATTTTGCTTGTGTGTAATTGTGCGTTTCTGAATTTAAAATGAAAACCTTGATCTACTTTGATGGTAGACATTGTTTTTTTGGGTTTTTTTGCAATATTAACCCACAACGACATATCAAAGAGTATTTGATCATCACAAAACTGTCCAAGGAGAGTCTTTTTACTGATACATCTTACAACAGTAGTATGAGTTACCACAGTGATCCATATTGTATCTGACATCATACCCAGCAAAGTTAATATAATACTCCTGTTAGTTCGAGAAGTGCATTTTAGTCCATTAGTTGATGAAAAGATCTTAAACTTCATTTAAAGTTCCCCCCAAATCAAAATAAAATTTTTAAAATATGAATGGACAGTTGGACAATAAAACAGGACATGTGTTGCCGCATTGTCAGCCCAACAAAGAGGATGGGCAGGCTTTGGGTGTATTTCCTGACAACAGATTTGGTAAACTCAACATTTGTCACTAATGACTGAAACGGTTTGCCTTTTGTCACATGCCCTTCGTGGGAGCCCATCATTTAGAGAGAAAACCAGGGTAGGAGTTGCAGAACATTCTTCAGGACAAAAACAGTGGTATATAATAAGGTCATGGTGATCAATTTGTAGAACATAGATATCAAGCTCATTGTCATAACATGTAAAAAAAAGACTAATATGTGCTGGGCATGATTTATGTCTTTTTCTTGTTGCAGGAGGATTTTTTAAAGCTTTCAGCCTTGTGTATTAATGGATTAATGGGCAGTCAACCTCCATGTGTCACTGGATACAGTCAGACAAACATACTGCAGCCCCAATAAAATTAATTAAGATTAAGATTATCATGACCGCTGACCTTCCGCGTATTGGACGACCCACTCTAACCACTGAGCCACGGTCGTCAAGACTGCAGGTCATTTCCTCAACAGCATAATCCTTTGAATAACAAAAAGATCTAATTATATAATTATAATTATCTTGCAGAACTTTGGCCTTATCTGCTGTCATGAATTTTGAATGAGCCCTCCCATTGTGAACCAAAGTAATTCATCATCAACAACATGGTAAGATCTTTAACACATCGTCACTAAATTGAGGGACCTTTATCCACTGGTGAAGTGTTTTGTTGGGGCAAAAATTTTGTTATTTACAGAAACACATAGTAACAAGCAAACCTTTATTTTAGACGATGGGAATTTGTCCAGGGACATTCAGACAATCTCATACAGAAGCAGTTATAAATGCTTCACAGAGTGATGGATTAAACCTGCACATGCTCTATACAAGAACAAACCACTCATAAAGGTAAGCTACATGATAACCAATCCAGGCTGTATTAATATAGACAATGAAAGCTCTGTGACACCAAGGCATGTGAGACAGAAAAACATAATTTTACATTATGCCATCTTATAGCTGAATCCACCTGTGACAGTAAGGATTCATTGTATTAAATGTTGAGGGCCCTGTGAATAACCATCTTAACCTGAATTTGTTGAGTCTAAAAATTGCCGGAGCTATCATGCTGCCAAGCATGACCCTTAGAGGTTTCTACACTCAGATTAATTTGCAATTTGATTGAATGTTTGCTTGAGTTATTCTCACTCATGTGATCTTTATATCATTACAATGTGAACAACAAAAACCTCAGCCACTAAGTCACCATTCAAGTGTTAAGTGTAAGTGTATGCTTAAAGTGGTTCTTTCCAGGAGCATATGTTTTTGACATGCAACTTTTAGAGAGCCTTGTTCACATGTCACCAAACTCAAAAGGCTGAGATCAGACAGAAACCTCATTATTTGACTCCTATAATGAAATGGATTTGAGTCTGAGCCCTGCAAATCCCTCTGACCAGACGAGATAAATTGTCCTCATCATAAAGATTTTGCCTGATACGTGATGAGAAAAAATCTCTCTCACTGGTTGTAAGTTTTAATCATAATCAAGGATAATTGCTGCTCATCACACAGCATTGGGGCACAAGAGTGGAACCTTCCTCTTGTTCAGCAATCATCATTTTCTTCATCCCCTCCTCACTAATAAATGCCACACTTCACCGAACAAGGTCAACGGTCGAAGATTGGGGAGTTTACAGGAGGTCTCACTTGTGTTGATTAAAATAGCCTGTTCAATAGAGGGTTTTAGACCTGGGATTTGAGCTATTGTAGTTTTCCATCATCCATATTCCCATATTGTACACACATACACACAGTCACACACAACAATAACCTTTGTCTTAAATAGATGCACAAAGGCATGTCCTTTTATAGTCCTCTCCCTATTGTTGGCAGCATAGCTGGACATGAAAAGGGGGTGGAGGTGACACCTCTGGAATGGATAAAGGGGCTCTAATTGCCCATCTCTGCCCACACTGTCCAAGATCGCTCTACTTTGTTAGTCCTGAGTGCCCCTTGCAATGGCCCCGAAGAAGAAAGAAGAGCCAAAACCTGCACCAGCCCCCAAACCTCCAGAGCCAGAGCGTCCCAAGACTCCGGAGTTTGACCCAACATCAGTGACGGTAAATCATCCACCTACATATTTACCGATGCAGAGATCAAGTAAAACAATAGATAAAACTATAGGTTTTACATTACTTTATTCATTTTTAATTGAACAACTCTCGAAATTAATCCTACAGTTAGATTAGTTAGATTGAATTGTTTTGGTGATTTCAGGGAAACTGTTCAGGCTTATCATTTCATGTTTGCAGTACATCAGAGACCCCATGTGACCTAAATTTGACAGTGCAAGCCAAGCTCTACTATACGGCTCATTAAAAGGGTTGGGTTTATCCGTAGTCTTTTTACTTCACAGTTTTACAGATTATTTGTTAAACGGCAAACACACTTAACAAGATGTGCTTTGCAGTCAGAGAAGCTATAAGCCTGTGTTAGGGCGAGGCCTAGAAGCAAACTAATTGGTGTATCAGACATCATGGAATGTTCGTCTTCTGCTGACTTGGCCCCTTCTCAGTGGATGAATGTTTTCCTGGTTGAGCAAGCCGCCATGTTACAATGAAGAGTGGTTGAAGCCACAAAATATGATTTTCATTATGTCTGTGAATAGCAGACCACCCGCACCATTCTTCGGAGGGTAAAAGGGGGTGGAAAAACCAGGAGGAAGAAAAACATAGATAATTATAGCCATCTCTATCCAGCTTTAAACATGCTTAGATACGTTTTTATAATGTTTTCACAAAGCTGTGTTGAGAGTGTGGGTTTTATAGATATCCAGACTTTAGACAGAAACTTAGGGCACAATCCGACTGAGGTCCAAAACATACATAAAGTACAAAAAGTTGAAAAATATTGTGGGTGTTTGAAATAAGGCTTTATTCTTAGACTTACTGTAGAATAACCTATTACTGAAACACAAAGCAGATGAGTTTTACAGCTGTTTTAACATTCAGGTTGTTCTCTTCTAAATCTCTACAATACAATTTTTTCAAATCCTTGGACTACTTTATTACAGGCAACTGCTTCCTACAAGTTTATGTCTCTAATACTCACGTGTAATAGTTTGCATTGTTGATGTAAATCTGCTCACACAAAGAAGAATTTGGGACACACAGCAGGATTTTAGCCACTTGCTATAATAGAAATAAAGAAGACGTATCATGGTATATTTGAATTATTTTATGAGATTGTGCAAAATAACTAGATTCAATTGCAATATTTAATCATAAATTGTTACATCCTAGAGGAGTTTACTCTACCAATGGCTCTTTGCCACACACTGTATCATATCTAAAAATAAGCTTAAATGAAGCTGACAATAGTGAACAGTGCTGATCCCGTAAGAAGGGGTGTTAGACCCAAGGTCAGTGATAAGCAATGCGCTACAGTCAGAATCCCATGATGCCCGTAACTCAATCTATTGAAATGAAATGATGTAGGCAAGATCATTATTCTCAAGAGTTTGTTCTTTCTTTTTCCTCCTTTCTTTCTTTCTTTCTTTCTTTCTTTCTTTCTTTCTTTCTTTCTTTCTTTCTTTCTTTTATTTCTAATCAATTCCCTTTTCTCTGCTTACCCCAGTGATCATCAGCCTCTAATTGCTTTGTTTGCTTTGTGTTTCCTCAGCTGGAATTCACCCCGGATCAACTTGAGGGTGAGGCTTAGATGGCTGTTACATTTGTCATTTGCGCTGCATGGACTGTTAGTTATTTATAGAGGGAATAAATGGTTTATGTGATCATGCACTCCATCAGAGTGTGAGAAACGTTGAGCAACAGCTGGTGATACACTAGATCAGACATATGGTTTTATTTTAAAATAATCACATCCATCCAAGTCAATCTCTTTAAAAAGGTCTGAGGTGTATGTCAGTCAGTGTAGAGTAGAATTATTCAGGGTTTGACTTTGTCATGCCAGGAAAAGATGCTTTTATCTGAAGCATGCCATTATACATACACATGCTACACATGCAGCATCTTTAGATCACTTACACGAAGATCCTGCACATGGTTTCAGATGACAAGAAATGAGTAGAAATCAGAAAGAATAATCTCCATTCTTCATGTTCACAGACTTCAAAGATGCCTTCCAGCTGTTTGACCGAACACCGACGAGCGAGATGAAAATCACATATGCCCAATGTGGTGACCTAATTAGGGCTTTGGGCCAGAATCCTACGAATGCAGAAATCACGTATGTCCTTGGAAAGCCCAAAGCTGAAGGTTAGTTATTTGGCCAGCTGGGCTATTCAGCTCTATGTGCGTCAGATTGGTGTTAATGGTCTGTGTTGGATGCGATTCAAAGACAGTGTCTGATAAATACAGACAGTTTTAAAGGGTGTTTAACATGACTGCAAACCTATCCAACTATTATTTTGTTTTCCTTTTTTGGCTCTCAATCATCAATGTCATTGCTTTCCACAGATATGCAGACCAAGATGCTTGACTTTGACCAGTTCCTACCCATTCTCCAACATATTTGCAAGCCCAAGGACCGTGGAACATTTGAAGACTTTGTAGAGGGTCTGAGGGTATTCGACAAGGAAGGGAATGGTACAGTCATGGGCGCTGAGCTCCGACACGTTCTGGCAACACTGGGTGAGTTGAGAAGTCTTAATCCAAGGTGCTTTTCTGAAGCTGGAGTCATGACAATGCTTACTAAGCTGACTGTTCTCTTGGTTTCAGGCGAGAAGATGAAAGAGGATGAGGTGGAACAGTTGATGCAAAACCAGGAGGATGCTAATGGGTGCATAAACTATGAAGCTTTTGTAAAGTATATCATGGCAACATAAAATGGGTACATGTCCATTTCAGCCTCATTGTCATTTTGGTGCTACATCACAGAACATGTTGAAATCAATAAGAGTGAGTAATGAGTTTGTCTCCCCTGTACTGTAAAACCAAGATCGTGAATTCTTGATCGGAGAAGAACTTCATATTTCTGTAACTCCCATCTTGTATATTTTTCATTTTCATGAGTCATGGATAGATAACTCATTGATATTTCACCTTGTTTTTCTAAGACTCCAAATGCTGATGCTGTGTACCGATGTGCAGTTTATAGACCATGGTAAATAAATGCATTAATTTTGATGGTGTCCCATTTTCTTGGAGCAATGACCCGTAGCTGTTTATTGTGTACTCCCCTCATGAAACACAGCTAGCTCTATTTGAAAAAAAAAATTCAAAGAGAGTTCTAATAAAAGGGGAGAGAACAAAGAAGTAATTCAACAGTGAAAAACTTTTCAGCTTTCCCTAAAGACACCATGGCAATAAATGGGTTTGAAAAAACAGAAACTACATCAGCGTTGCAAAAGTAAGTAGCAAATGTTTGCCTTTACAAACATATTACCTATCTTAAAGATGTACAAAGAAAGTCTGAAGAAATAATATTGTCCTTTATTCATTTGATCTGTGACATTCAACTGTAAAGAAAAACACCAAAGTCCAATGCAAGGATAAACAGTTTATCAAGTTTATGATAAGGAAAAATATGCAGTAAAAATATAGTTTACCTGAAGATCAGAGAAAAAATAATTCCATATAACAATCTATTACTTAAAAGACTATGTACTTCCTCTCTTTAGTCAACAGAGAGAGCTGTTGCTTAACAGTTTCTCCAGGGTTCTAAATATAGCGATTCTGTAAACTCTGATGAAGGCAACATGCCATTCTTTAGCAGAATGAATGGAAAATCCTGACAGCTGTGCTTGTGGTCTTTGACTCTTTAAGTGCACACTCAAAGCTTCAACCACATTTTCTTCATACATATATGAGCAAAATGCCAAACCTGTAAAATAAAAGTGTTGTAGTCCATACATTAAAAAGCTCACTTTGAACTAAGGGGTAGTGTTAAATTTACACCACTTATGAATCCACACATGAACAATCAAGTAATAGTTCATTATTGGCCTAATCAACAGTGGTAAAACTGCTTTATCCCAATCTTTGTTTTGTTTATTTGTCTGTTTGTTTGTTTGTTTGTTTTGCAATGTAGTCTTAGGCTGCGGCTACACGGAAACGTTTTTCACTGTAAACGATACTTTTTCTTATCGTTTCACTGTCGCGGCCACACGGAGCCGGCGTTCCCACTACCCCAAAACGATAGTTTTTGAAAACGGGTTCCAGAGTGGGAAAGTTTGAAAACGGCCTCGTTTCGTTTCCATTGTTACAGCTAAAACGTTTTTGCGTCAGTCACACGTTGACGCTGGGAGCCAATTTTAACACTTCTCTATTGTCTCACAGCGTGGCGTGACACAGTGGCGTGTGTACTGCCTCGTTTCATCGTTTTCGTCTGGACAGCAGCGCGTTTCCGTGTGGTCGCAAGAATTTTCGAACCCGTTTTCAAAAAAAACCTCGTTTCGTTTTCGTGTAGCCGTAGCCTGAAATACATTACTGTGGTTTACTGACTGCTTTCTCAATAAAGTGGATTCATATGTTGTAGCACATCTATGCCAGGCAGAGGTATGTTCCAGAGAGTGGTTTTTGGCAATACTCTTACCTTAAGGTGAGTGAAACATCATTATCTCTGAAAGAGAAGGAACTCAAACTCTGGTAACTGTCAACAGGGGCTGAAGGTGATGCATCTTGAATAGATCCCCGGTAGCAAATAAAGAAAACACAATAAGTTTGCTTATGTTAACTGGGATGACGATGATGTTATCATCATTCAGTATTTTGCGAGAGGCTCAATAAATGCTCTTTGTATTTTCCACAGTTATTTTCCCAAGTAGTTCTCCTCAAAAGCAAGTGTACTGTTTACATTCAGAAGACCATTGTGAACAAATATAGATATTACATTCAACATTATATCAGTTACTTAATTGTATCTACCCTAAAGAATTATTCACCAAGTAATGCTTATTTTGCATATTTGGGAACAGATTTGAACTATGTGGCTGCACAACATGTGTTTAAGTAGCAAATGATCAAGTTATAACTCATCTGCAGAAACTGTTCTATTCTATTTTCTTAATGATCCTTATATTTACAAAACTTTATTTAGAATATGGTAACATCAAAGTGAAGTGACCGTACATTTATCTCCAGTAAATTACTCACAGTATGATCTTTCAGTCCTTTCCTCTAAAATTCCAAATTGCTCCTCTCTTGTTTAGCATCAACTGAGAAATATTTCTCACGATGAATTTACTCTGTAAAGTCAGAGGAGTTACACAACTATCATTGAGAAAATACACCATAAATACAAGGTTATACTTTTTCTTTTTTTCACATGTCCCCTTTGGTTTACTGACATTTATGACACCACACAAACACTTTCCTTTTCCATTCATCTCCCCTCTTAGTGCTACAAGGATATGTATTTAGCAATTACACTGTAAATGCGAAGCCAATTTTCCATCAGACCCCCAGGACAGCACCAGTTTAGGAGCGTTGCAACTCATTAGTGCAAACGGACAGCTGGAGTGATTCACCTGTTAGTTTCATGATAGAAGTGTCCTCACGGTGGCTCCTGAGCAGAACTCTTCTTGGCTCTCTCAAAGGGTCACTTTTAAAGATAAAGATGCTGATATAAAATGTCATCGATTTAGATTATCAATAATTAGAATAACCATCCATCCATCCATCCATTATCTGCCGGTTGTCCATGGATCGGGTCGCGGGGACAGCAGCCTAAGCAGAGAAACCCAGACGTCCCTGTCCCTGGCCACTTCCTCCAGCTCTTCTGGGGGGACCCCGAGGCGTTCCCAGGCCAGCCGAGAGACTCTCTCCAACGTGTCCTGGGTCTTCCCCGGGACCTCCTCCCAGTGGGACGGGCCCGGAACACCTCCCGGTGAGGTGTTCTGGGCCCGGAGGCATTCTCACCAGATGCCCGAGCCACCTCATCTGACTCCTCTCGATGCGGAGGAGCAGCGGTTCTACTCCGAGCCCCTCCCGGATGACCGAGCTTCTCACCCTATCTCTAAAGGAGAGCCCAGACACCCTGCGGAGGAAACTCATTTCGGCCGCTTGTATTCGCAATCTCGTTCTTTCGGTCACTACCCACAGCTCGTGACCATAGATGAGGAACATAGATTGACCGGTAAATCGAGAGCTTCGCCTTCTGGCTCAGCTCCTTCTTCACCACGACGGGCCGGTGCAGAGCCCGCATCACTGCAGACGCCGCACCGATCCGCCTGTCAATCTCCTGCTCCCTTCGTCCCTCACTCGTGAACAAGACCCCGAGATACTTGAACTCCTCCACTTGGGGAAGGATCTCATTCCCGACCCGGAGAGAGCATTCCACCCTTTTCCGGCTGAGGACCATGGTCTCAGATTTGGAGGTGCTGATTCTCATCCCGCCGCTTCACACTCGGCTGCGAACCGCTCCAGTGAGAGCTGAAGGTCACGGCCCGACGACGCCAACAGAACCCCATCGTCCGCAAAAAGCAGAGATCCGATTCTGAGGTCGCCAAAACGGACCCCCTCAACGCCCTGGCTGCGCCTAGAAATTCTGTCCATAAAAATTAGGAACAGAATCGGTGACAAAGGGCAGCACTGACGGAGTCCAACCCTCACAGGAAACATGTCCGACTTACTGCCGGCAATGCGGACCAAACTCTGACACCGGTCATACAGAGACCGAACAGCCCATACCAAGGAGTCCGGCACTCCATACTCCCGGAGGACCCCCCACAAGAGTCCCCGAGGGACACGGTCGACCGCCTTCTCCAAGTCCACAAAACACATGTAGACCGGTTGGGCGAACTCCCATGCACCCTCCAGGATCCTGCCGAGGGTATAGAGCTGGTCCACTGTTCCACGGCCAGGACGAAAACCACACTGCACCTCCTGAATCCGAGATTCAACTATCCGGCTGATCCTCCTCTCCAGTACCCCCGAATAGACCTTGCCAGGGAGGCTGAGGAGTGTGATCCCCTTATAGTTGGAACACACCCTCAGGTGGACCACCACCCCGATCTACCAATCCAGAGGCACTGCCCCCGATGTCCACGCGATGCTGCAGAGGCGTGTCAACCAAGACAGCCCTACAACATCCAGAGCCTTGAGGAACTCAGGACGGACATCATCCACCCCCGGGGCCTTGCCACCGAGGAGTTTTTTAACCACCTTGGCAACCTCAGCCCCAGAAATGAGAGGCCCCCTCGTCCAAGCTCCCCAACTCTGCTTCCTCATAGGAAGGCGTGTCGGTAGGATTGAGGAGGCCCTCGAAGTACTCCCCCCACCGACTCACGATGTCCCCAGTTGAGGTCAGCAGAGCCCCGCCCTCACCATGCACGGTGTTGACGGTGCACCGCTCCCCCCCCTGAGCCGCCGGACTGTGGACCAGAATCTCTTCGAGGCCGTCCGTAAGTTGTTCTCCATGGCCTCCCCGAACTCCTCCCAAGCCCGAGTTTTTGCCTCAGCAACCGCCGAGGCCGCGTTCCGCTTGGCCTGTCGGTACCCATCAGCTGCTTCCAGAGTCCCACTGGCCAAAAAGGCCCAATAGGACTCCTTCTTCAGCTTGACGGCTTCCCTCACCACTGGGGTCCACCAGCGGGTTCGGGGGTTGCCGCCACGACAGGCACGACCACCTTACTGCCACAGCTCCGGTCGGCCGCCTCAACAATGGAGACACGGAACATGGCCCATTCGGGCTCAATGTCCCCCACCTCCCCCGGGACATGGCTGAAGCTCTGCCGGAGGTGGGAGTTGAAACTCCTCCTTACAGGGGATTCCGCCAGCCGTTCCCAACAGACCCTCACAATACGTTTGGGCCTGCTAGGTCTGAACGGCTTCCTCCTCCACCAGCGGAGCCAACTCACCACCAGGTGGTGATCAGTTGACAGCTCCGCCCCTCTCTTCACCCGAGTGTCCAGGACATACGGCCGCAAGTCCGACGATACGACCACAAAGTCAATCACCGAGCTGAGGCCTAGGGTGTCCTGGTGCCAAGTGCACATATGGACACCCTTATGCCTGAACATGGTGTTCATTATGGACAGTCTGTGACGAGCACAGAAGTCCAATAACAAAACACCACTCTGATTCAGATCGGGAGGCCGTTCCTCCCAATCACGCCCCTCCAGGTCTCACTGTCATTGCCCACGTGAGCATTGAAGTCCCCCAGCAGGACGAGGGAGTCTCCCGGAGGAGCACTCTCCAGTGCCTCCTCCAGGGACTCCAAAAAGGGTGGGTACTCTGAACTGCCGTTCGGTGCATAAGCACAAACAACAGTCAGGACCCATCCCCCCACCCTAAGGCGGAGGGAGGCTACCCTCTCGTCTACCGGGGTAAACCCCAATGTACAGGCGCACAGCCGGGGGGGCAATAAGTGTGGCCACACCTGCTCTACGCCTCTCACCGCGGGCAACTCCAGAGTGGAAGAGAGTACAACCCCTCTCGAGGAGGCTGGTTCCGGAGCCCAAGCCATGCGTCGAGGTGAGTCCGACTATATCTAGCCGGAACCGCTCAGCCTCGCGCACCAGCTCAGGCTCCTTCATCAGCAGAGAGGTGACGTTCCACGTCCCAAGAGCCAGCTTCAGTAGCCGAGGATCAGACCGCCATGGTCTCCGCCTTCGGCTGCCACCCAGCTCACACTGCACCCGACCCCAATGGCCCCTCCCACGGGTGGTGAGCCAGTCAGAAGGGGGACCCATGTAATTTCTTCGGGCTGTGCCCGACTGAGCCCCACGGGCACAGACCCGGCCACCAGGTGCTCGCCGCCGGGCCCCACCCCCCGTCCGGGCGAAGGTGCACGTTCTCCAAAAATCTTCTTCATCATGAGGGTTTTATGAGCTGTTCTTTGTCTGGTCCCTCATCTAGGATCTGTTTGCCCCAGACAACATAGCTCCCAGACTCATTGGGGCACGCAAACCCCCCCACCACGGTAAGGTGACAGCTCATGGTGGCGGCTCATATTAATCCAGTTAATTAGAATAACTGGATTAATATATTCTGCAATCACAATGCATATTAATTGGTCAATGGCTGAAGATAGTAAATTGGTATTTTACGCTTTCGCTTCATTTGACTGTTAGCTTTATTTTTATAGACAACAGCAATAAAAACAAAATGATATCCATCTTTTAAAAGCACAATGACTTTATGACTATAATGTTTCCCATCAGAGTAAAATTTTGTAAAGGAAATTAAGAGTTTTGCATAGTTTTAAGCTGGAAAATATCATGATCTTTGTTTTGGTATTTTTGGTTTTCTTTTTGGAAATGGTTATCCGGCTTTCCCGTGCCTTTTGTTTAGAATAAATAGTTTTCCTTTCATTTTACCTCCTGGCTCTCAAGCTGTGTCTACACCTGGGTCCTCCGTCCTCGCCACCTCCTACACGTGACATAAAATGTTACACATAACTGAAAAGTATACAATGTAATCATTGCTAATGTTATAATGCTATTTTTAAAACAGAAAAACATAGAAGAAACAAACATGTGGCAGCACTGGAAATTGATTAGGAGAGCTCTGATGATTTTGTGTTGAACTTCAGTTGCATTACAGGGATTACAAAGGCATACGTCATTAGATTAATACTGACAGCTGGGAGCAGCTGTTAAATGGACCTTGTGCTCCCTTAGATTTTAAAGTCAATCTAAGCTAAAACATCCAAGAATCCCATAGAGTGCTCAGGGCGGTAAAAAAAAAGGAAATCTCAGCATCTTATGTCAAATAGAAGAACTCAATGAGGAGGCTTATTCAAAAGATATCCTTATATTTTCTTGTATGAGTCAAGTTATAAATATAGACCTTACATCTCCCACAACAACAGCAATGGAATATTTTTTTAAAGCCCTACAGCCTTGTAAATTGGACTCTAATTGGCTTGAACTGGACTGTATCACTGAAGTGCTTTGAGATGATATTTGTTGTGATTTGGCGCTATATACTGTAAATAAGTCCCAGTCTTTTACACCCCCAGTTTTTTTTATGAAGAGTTAAGTAACATTTATAGTGTTCAAACCTCAACTTGACAAACTGAAGCCTTAAAAGGACAAAGATCCCATGGATATGAGTAAAATTGGCAGGAAGGCCATATGAATGAGCCATTCAAAAGCCTCTTATCTCAAAGAAAAAAAGCTTCCAGGTAAAAATACTAAGTTATTTGTTGATATCAGTAATAACAGATTAAAGGTTTCCATTTTAGCTAGATCATAAATAAAACAGTATTTTATGCTCCGGAGTAACTTTAAAGTTCCTTTCAAATGGTTTTAGTTCAGTTCATAACTGGTAAAATGTTGTTAGACACGGGAATTAGTGACAAATAATTCACAACAAGATGACCTTTCAATACTGCTAATAACAATCAAAAGCATTAGTTAACACAACAAGCTTTTATTAGGCTTCACCATGGCTCTGTGTTTGAGGATGTGTAAGGCATGCAGTCCTGAGGGCTCTGGGCAAAGGCTGTTGTTTCTGCTCCATTTCACTCCAGTCCAGCCTGAGTTCCATGAAACTACATCTAATAGACACCCTCTCAGGGCATTCTCCCTTCTATGACTAATTTACTATCATTTAACTTTATATAGCTTCTTTATCAACTATGATTACAAGTCAGGGAATCATATGCCACAGTGGCAGTGAAGCTGGACTCCATCATAAGAGTGTGTGCTCGAATGCACGAATACAAGACTGTTAAATTTATTTCATGCTGTACACCAATGAAGAAAACATTAAAAGCATCTGAGCCAGTTAGACAGATATTCGTGAAAACTGTGGCAAATATCACCGACCGCTCAGCTTTCCTGAAAAGTCAGTCATTATATATCATAAGTGCCATCAAATCAATTACTTTTATTAACAAATCCCTCTAAAGTCATCCTTTAAAACAAAGAGCCACACACACACAAAAAAAATCAAAAGTATAATTTTAATTTAAATGAATGGCCTTTCACATGTACAGGTACAAGTGTATATCAATGACACAATGATACATAATTGATAGAGACAACAGCTTCCTTCTCACAAAAAATGCATTTAGTTTAGTTTCTAAGGCAACATGGGTGGTTCAATAAAACGTTTTATTTTCTTAAAATCAGCAAGTCTTACATCAAACTGCATTGAATACACTTCATATACAATAACTGATGTACGAAATAAGGTCAATAGATTTGATTGCCAAAGTCCAGTGGCGATAAAAAATATGTAGACAATAAAAACTTTGTATATTGGTAAACACAGGTTGTCTCTTTGGTGAGTTTGAAATAAATATTTCTTATATTTCTGTACAAACGTATTTCACAGCTACAATGTTACATAGTCCTTTTAAGTTTGTTGAACATAATGAGGTCATGAAAGGTTGTACGATGTTGCAGCTGCACAAGTTTGGATGTTGCAGCGATGCAGGTAAAATATTTACATCAAATTACTCTGTGTGATCAATATTTCATACACCAGCTAACATCAGTCCAGCCAAGCAGAACACTGACATCAAATGCCCATTGAAATGTAACAAAAGTTTACAAAATACAAATATGAAAAGCATATTTTACATAAAGAAGTGACTATATATTCCACATTCTATACAATACCATTGAACACATGGCAGATGTGTATTCTGTATTTGTAAAATATTCTGTATTTTCCGTTAAATTTTTTAAAACCCAATATAAATGCAAAAATAAATAAATAAATAAAATAAACCAGCATCATACATTTCAAAATGTGTTTGATAATTTGGGAAATATGTTTATTTAGCACCTACACTGCAACGAATGAACACAGTGGCAGTGAAAACAGCTAATCATGCTTTAAAGCCACAGTAGTAACATAAATTTTGTTTCCTTAAATCTTCACAGAAACATTCTGAGCATACTTCTCAAAGATTTTTTTTATGACATTCTGAATAATAACATCTTACATGACAGACAAAAGAATATGTAATTATTGTGGTTCGACGGTAACGAACATCAGCATTATAAAAATCTTAAACTTGCAACATAATTCAAGTTAATAGATGTTTGTCATCCATGTCAGAATAAATACTTTCTGTCTCCACTTTATCAGCAAAAACATACGTTGTTTTTAGGTTGCCAAAGCAGACACGTGGCTGTTTCCAATTGCTGTTGTCTGATAAGCCTTGGGGAGACGTAAGAGCTGGCATTACATACAGACAGTATGATGAACTGACCACAGCAAGTCTTTAGGGGAATGACTGGTTCTCTCGATCAAGCTTCTCTTTTTTAGAGACAGAAAGCTTTGCAGTGACACTGATTATGAGAAAGCCACAAGGATTTCACAAAGCCAAACAAATTTAATCTGCTTTCATTGTGCATGCATGGTAAATCCATGCTCAGCACTTAATGTAGGCTAGTGTATGCATAGATTACATAAATGAACAAGAATCACTTTCACTTCATAAAACAATATATATAATCTTATACTTACTTGTTCAGAAAAGAGCTTTAACATAGGACTGCTCATCCAGTAGCCTAAGGGAGTTCAAATATTTTTTTTTCTTGACACCCTCTTGTCTTTTTGTTCTCACAAAGAGAGGGTTAAAAATAGTGGTGGGAACAAATAGCCGGAGGAGAGGGGAAGTTAAACCTTGTGAATACATTTTCAAACAAACGTTTAAAACGGTACAAGACCAAAAATAATTCATGTTGAATAAAAATAAATAAATAAATCAAAGAGTTACAGAATATGACTGTTTGGTATCAAATAACAATAGGTCCGACTGACCAGAACATTTAATTTATTTCTTATGGTTCAATAAATACTAATAATTTCTATGCCCCTTTTTAATGACAAGAGCAAGGGCCTTTTGATTCAGTGAGAGTTTTTTATTCAGGTAAATCTCATTCCTCCCAAAAAACTGTTTGTTGTACATGGAAAAAAATAAATAAATAAATAACTCGAGGAATGAAATTAATGGTGACTGTAGTAGACACATGAATACATCATGGTCAATCAAATTTCAAGTATTAGTGGATGCCTTCCTTCAAATTAACAACCAAGCAGCGTGCCTATAGCGCATGAGCTGTTAATCCTGTGGGGATTAAAGTGTTCCATTAATAAGCACTAAGCAGCATGATGACAGTGATAAGAACACAGTAAGACTTGTTTTGGTAAGATTACAATACCATGTTTCTGTTTCTAATTACTCAAATCTTCAGAGAAACTCATTCCTCATGTATTATGCATTATTACAAAATTAATAGCCTAAGATAAATTTATTTTGTTCAGTTGAAATGTAGCCAGTCAAGAGAAATGTCCTGAACACGCAGGCACACTTTTGATGGAGAGGATGAATCGGTCTGTTTTGTAACTCATCTCATTGTCTGTCATGGAAAAGAAGATGAAGCTTGTCCATTTGGGTCTAAGAGCATATCATTGGTGATAATGTGTTTGTTCCCCAGCTCACACAGCTGTGGTCTGTTTGATACTGTGAAAGCTAATCCTGGTGGGAGATGTGGGGATGGACATGACTCGAGCCACTCTCACTCGAAGAGCATGGTTGTCCTGCCACCGATGCCAACGTTTCCTGACGGCAGAACGAACCTGGAATTATGCAGACAAAAACCAATGTATAATGAATACATAAGCAGAGTTGCAAAAAATAAATGTTTTTCAAAATTTTGTTTGTTGATGGAGTTGTACGACATTTTGAGAAGCTTACTCTAACTAAATATGAGATCCAATATGGAGCTCTAACAAGGACACTTGAATGACATTTGATTCTGAGTAATAAATCTTTGCAGCTTGGTTTTTGCATGGATTTAACAAACAGATGTGAGACATTTAACAGCTGTTAAAGGCAGACGGCATGTCACATGACCCGATAATATTAAAAGCATAGCTCTGAGTGGTGAAAGGAGGGGTACAACATCCATAAAACAAGTTCAGTGTTCATATAGTCATTTGCTGAGATACTACATTAAGATCTGTTTGGTATCTTTGCTACCAAATTGGATGAGTCAAAAATAACAAATCTACATGACAATTTTACAGTGTATGAAGATTATCACCAATTTGATGAAGACTGGATCAACAAATAAATAAATAGATTAAAATATGAATATATAAATAAACCGTGGACTTAATTGACTTACTCTGAGATGGGAAACTCTGAGTATCCAGTTGCAGAACAGCTGATCTGCGTTAGTTCAATCAACTCTGAGTAAGTTCACCCTGAGTTAAGCATCACGACAATAAAAAGCTATCATCAATGGAGCTCCGATACTACGAGTCACTATGGCGACCAAAGCAAAAAAAATGCTCAACATACTTCACCCCGCTGGAATTGGAAGTACTAGTGCGAGCATATGGCGAGTAAGAGCATATCTTTAGAAAGAAAAGCAACACAGCTTCAGCGGGTTCAATGCGTAAGTTAATGCAGTGTTCATGTATCATTTAAGAACACTGTCTTAAAATATTACAGGTGAAAACAGTAATGTTCAGGTATTGAATGAAATTTTATTTGTTATTTAGTTGCAATCTCACAGGCGTAAAGTGCACTTGGCAGCAACTTAAAATTAGATATTAAAAACATAATTCAAACAGGTGGGGCATGATTTGCTTTTACCCATAGACACTTGATTGCAAATCAATTTGGTTGTAATCATATTTGAAATATCAAACAAAGTTACATACGTATCATTCAGTGGCCATTTCAACGAGTAGTAACTGTATCCAGTTTAGTAGATTAACAGGTGAGTTAATCTACCAGCAGAAAGAAGGCAGAGACCACTGATAGTTCTCTTCCTATTCACATTTTTTTATTTTTACATTGTATGGACATTGGAGTTTGACATGTACACTGAAGTGATGTGAATACACATTATTATCCTTTTTAAAGGAACAGTTCACTATTTAAGACCTTGAGTCCCAGTTCCAGCTTGTTTATCAAGAATAAGAAATGAGGAGACCATTTTCACAACAATAGCTTATTTCTATCCATTTTGGCTGTTTTCGCTGGTCCATCCTGCTGCTACAGACAGGGTTCCATTGGGCACTCTGTTCAATGTCCTTAAAACAATACTAATGTTAATTTTAAAGAAAAGGTCAACTCACCGGGTGGTTCGTGGATGTTCCTGTGTTTCCCAAAAAAAATTGCGTAGCGAAATAAAAGTTATTTCTTGCTTTATTTAGCATTTTGTAATCCAATTGTATTCCGTTTGGAAGACTTTTCACTTTCACTTTCACTGTCAGATCACTGCGCCAGGGCTAGAGCCTCAGACTCAACTATAGAGCGGATGTTTACGTGCGTCGTGATTTAGCATGAAAAATAGTTCCTGAACAGCAAAGAACACGGATTACACGGATGGAAAACAATAAAATGCGCCGACATTTTTTTTTTTTATACCACTGACCTTTTCTTTAAAATTAACATTAGTATTGTTTTAAGGACATTGAACAGAGTGCCCAATGGAACCCTGTCTGTAGCAGCAGGATGGACCAGCGAAAACAGCCAAAATGGATAGAAATTAGCTATTGTTGTGAAAATGGTCTCCTCATTTCTTATTCTTGATAAACAAGCTGGAACTGGGACTCAAGGTCTTAAATAGTGAACTGTTCCTTTAACAGTGTGTCTGGCCATTACCGGGAGCCTCTGCAGCACATATTAACACGGTGAGATGTTCAGTAATTATACCAGGTTAATGTCGCATGAATTGTAGAATTTAGTGTC
Source organism: Odontesthes bonariensis (assembly GCF_027942865.1). Lineage (NCBI taxonomy): Eukaryota > Metazoa > Chordata > Actinopteri > Atheriniformes > Atherinopsidae > Odontesthes > Odontesthes bonariensis. The sequence goes on along the minus strand of NC_134519.1, from coordinate 16,853,941 downwards.
ATCCTTATGTGTACAGTAACCAGGGGTGGAAAGTAACGAATTACATTTACTCACGTTACTGTAATTGAGTACTTTTTATGAGTAATTTGTAATTTTCTGAGTAGTTTTTGAAATGTGTAATTTTTACTTTTACTCGAGTACATTTTGACCCAAGTACTTTTACTTCGCTACATTTGAAACCCCTCACGTTACTGAGTAAAACAAATATTTATGGTGAAAAATTAAATGCGGGCGGATATTTAAACAGCTGTCCCGGAACTGAAAGTCAATAGCTGGGTTTCACTTGACGTCACTTCCGTATTTTCTAAGCGCGCGAACCTAAGTGGTGGGCAACTGGAGCTGGGTCCCATTGAAAACACTGTGTTTTGTCTGCCACTTTTTTGCCCAAAATGCCTCAGTTTTGTGCCGTTTTTGGATGTTGCAATCGGTCTAACCGAGAGAAGGGAAAGGGTTACTATCGAGTACCTAAGGTAATCGCCCATAGAGGTGAGAAATGGAAAAAACTCACAGAACAACGCCGCAAAAAGTGGATAGTTAACCTACGTTTACAGGGGCTGAATCTGCAAATGCTCGTGTCTGCGGTGACCACTTCGTCAAAGGTATGTATTATGTTGTTAAATGCCAATCAACAGTAATGTAATACGGGCTACGTTTGGGCTTCGTTTTGAAGGCTGCCCCAGCGCGTTGTTGGCTACTGAGTCAGTGGACTGGGCTCCGACGTCAGTATTTGGATCTCGGCATTTTATCAAAACATAAACATTTTTTATTGTTATTCCACAATGAAGTCCCGCAGGTCAGAGGTTTCTGGGGAATTGGAGGGGTACCTTGCCTGTGTGTCGGAGAGCATGGACCTGCTGAACTCCTTCCCAAACATTAAGAGGCGGTCTCTGAAACTCAACACAGGCCTTCCAGCCTCAGCTGCCTGTGAGAGGCTTTTTAGTTCAGCCGGGTTGCTCTTCACAGCAAAGAGAGCAAGACTTACAGCAAAAAACTTCGAAAATCAGCTGCTGCTGAAATTGAACAAGAGCTTTTCTGGTCTAAAGTTGTAGATTATGGGCAGATTTGTGGGATCCTGTGGGCACTGTATTTTGTATAGTGGGATCCTGTGGCATTTTAGTTTGATTTGTGGTATCGTGTGGGCACTTAATTTTGTGTGCATTTAGTTTTTTTAATACTTTGATTGTAGTTTAAATTTCTTTATTCTTATCATAGTGTTGTCCATTGGACAATAGGACTGAAAAAAAATACTTTATTTATCCCAGAGGGAAATTAAATGTTGATGTAACTCAATTAAATCAAGGAGTTATTATAGATGCTGATGGCTGTGGGCAGGAAAGATTTCCTGTAGCGGTCCGTTTTGCATCTAAACTGAAGAAGCCTTTGACTGAAGAGACTCTGTTTTCCGATAACAGTCTCATGGAGAGGATGTTCAGGGTTGTCCATAATTATGGTACAAGTTGTGACTGTCCTTGTGAGGAAGTATGTTCCTGAGCCCAGTTGATCTTTTGCAAGTGTGGATGTGCACTTTAATACACCTCGAAATAGATTAAAACAACTTGTACTGAATTTGATTCATGACTCATCCTTTTTTGCATTAAGAAACTGAAAGTATTTAAGTAACTTTTACTCAAATTACATTTTAAATGAAGTAATTTTGTACTTTTACTCAAGTAAATTTTGAGATGGGTAATTTTACTTTTACTCTGAGTAGAATTTAGGCAAAGTAAAGATACTTTTACTTAATTACAATTTTTCAGTACTCTTTCCACCTCTGACAGTTACCAGTGAAGGACTTGTACAGAATCCATCTAATAAAAAAGATGGCAAAAACAGACCAGGAAATGGTTTATTTGGAGCGACAGATCAGGAAAGATGATCTGGAAATAGAAATATTGGAACATAAATTACAGGTGGGCAGTGGCGTGCACAGGGGGGGGCAGTCACCCAATTGTTGAAAAACGTGTGCTAAAGTGCCCTCTTGGAAGCCGAAATGTATGCTAAAGTGCCCTCTTGGAAGCCAAAACGTGTGCTAAAGTGCCCTCTTGGAAGCCAAAACGCGTGCTAAAGTGCCCTCTTGGAAGCCAAAACGCGTGCTAAAGTGCCCTCTTGGAAGCCAAAACGTGTGCTGAAGTGCCCTCTTGGAAGCCAAAACGCGTGCTAAAGTGCCCTCTTGGAAGCCAAAACGTATGCTAAAGTGCCCTCTTGGAAGCCAAAACGCGTGCTAAAGTGCCCTCTTGGAAGCCAAAACGTATGCTAAAGTGCCCTCTTGGAAGCCAAAACGCGTGCTAAAGTGCCCTCTCGATAGCCAAAACGCATGCTAGAGTGCCCTCTTGGGAGCCAAAACATGTGTTAAAATGCCCTCAAGTGCTTTCTTGGGAGCCAAAACGTATGCTAAACTGCCCTCTTGGTAGCCAAATGTTAAAATGTCCTATTTTACTGTAGTTCTACTTTCCACATATGAGCACAAACACTTTGAGACTAGTCGTCGTCGTTCATCATAGTTTGTTTCTTTTGCGTTGTCAAATAAATAGTTTAAATGTGTATTGTTTCCTGTGTGATTTTTATCGCAGAGCCCTCTTGGGTGAAGAAAATACATTAAACTCCAGAAGACTATTAGGACCAAGAAATACTATGACACATTACTGTTGCAATGACTTTTATGTTGGGCCATTTGTTTATCTATATTGAGCCAGAACTATATCTCACAGAACCAGTTTGGATTATCTGGAGCTGATATGGTGTTAAAACGCACTAGAATACAGGAAATGGGATTTACTTAATTCAATTCAAATTCAATTCAAAAATACTTTATTTATCCCAGAGGGAAATTAAATGTTGATGTAGCTCAATTAAATCAAAGAGTTATTATAGATGCTGATGGCTGTGGGCAGGAAAGATTTCCTGTAGCGGTCCGTTTTGCATCCAAACTGAAGAAGCCTTTGACTGAAGAGACTCTGTTTTCTGATAACAGTCTCATGGAGAGGATGTTCAGGGTTGTCCATAATTCTCTTGATTTTATGCAAAATCCTTCTTTGCATTATTGTCTCCAGAGGTTCCACAGTCGTCCCCAGAACAGAACCAGCCTTCCTTATCAGGTTGTTGAGTCTTTTTAGGTCCCTGGTTCTGATGCTGCTGCCCCAACAGATGACGCAAGAGGAAATGACGCTCTCAACAACAGACTTGTAGAAGATCTGCAACATCTTGTTGCAAACCTTGAAGGACCTTAGCTTCCTCAAGAAGTACAGTCTGCTCTGTCCTTTCTTGTAGATTGCTTCACTGTTGTGTCTCCAGTCCAGTCTGTTGTCCACATGAACACCAAGGTATTTATATTCCTCAACCACCTCCACTTCTTCTCCCATGATGGAAACAGGGTTTGATCTGACCCTGTTTCTCCTGAAATCTACAATCATCTCCTTTGTTTTGTTAACATTCAAGATGAGATGATTGTTCCCACACCATGCCACAAAGCGGTCCACCAGCTCTCTGTACTCAGCTTCTTGTCCATCTCTGATACACCCGACTACTGCAGAGTCATCTGAATATTTCTGTAGATGACAGGAGTCTGACTTGTACTGGAAGTCTGAAGTGTACAGAGTGAAAAGGAATGGTGAGAGTACAGTCCCCTGTGGTGCTCCTGTGCTGCTGATCACCTGGTTAGACACACAATTCTTCAGTCTGACAAACTGTGGTCTGTTTGTCAGGTAGTCATTAATCCAGGTGATTGTTGAGGCCTCCACCTGAGTCTTCTGGAGTTTCAGACTAAGCAGATCAGGCTGGATTGTGTTAAATGCACTGGAGAAATCAAAGAACATGATCCTCACAGTGCTGCCTGCTTTATCCAGATGACAGTGGGTTTGTTGAAGCAGGTGTATGATAGCGTCTTCAACTCCAACTCCATGGCGATAAGCAAACTGCAGGGGGTCCTGATATGTGCTGGTTTGCTTACACAGGTGGGTCAACAGGAGTCTCTCCAGGACCTTCATGATGTGGGATGTCAGTGCAACAGGTCTGTAGTCATTGATATCTGAAGGGTGAGTTTTCTTTGGTACCGGAACCAGACAGGATGTCTTCCACAACAGTGGTACCTTCTCTTGGGTCAAGCTAAGGTTGAAAAGGTGTTGCAGAATCCCACAGAGCTGCTCTGCACAGGCCTTCAGGACTCGGGGGCTGACACCATCTGGACCTGCAGCCTTGTTCCGGTTCAGTCTTTCCAACTGCCTCTTCACCTGACTTCTAGAAACAGAAAAGTGGGAGGGGGAGGCAAAGGGGACAGCAGCATCTCCTGATTGGGTTGAAGACAAACTAGTGGAAGCAGAAGAATCCATGACTGAGGTGGAGGTGGAGATGTTACAGGAAAGCTGTGGGTCAGAGGAGGGTGGGATGTCTCTTTGGCTGGGAACAGGATGGGAGGATGGTGAGCTTGTTCCTGAACTGAACCTATTGAAGAATGTGTTCAGCTCATTTGCTCTGTCCAGACATCCATCCATCCGATCCTCCCACTGCTTGAGGCCTGTGATCTTCTTCATTCCTGACCACACATCTCTGATATTGTTCCTCTGCAGTTTACTCTCAAGCTTCTTTCTATACACCTCCTTGCTCTCTCTGATCTTGACTTTGAGCTGCTTCTGTATACTCCTCAGTAACTCCCTGTCTCGCTCCCTAAAGGCTCTTTTTTTCCTGTTCAATAGTTCCTTTAGCTCACTGGTGATCCAGGGTTTGTTATTAGGGAAGCATCTCACTGTTCTGGTGGGGATGGTGTTGTCCACACAGAAGTTTATATAGTCAGTCACACACTCAGTCATGGCATTAATGTCCTCTCCATGTGGCTTACAAAGAGAAATCCAATCGGTTGCATCAAAACAACCCTGTAAGGCTTCTTCAGCTTCCTCTGACCACTTTCTAACAGTCCTTTTTGTGACAGGTAGTCTCTGGACAAGGGGTTTATATGCTGAACAGAGAAAAACAAGGTTGTGATCTGATTTTCCCAGGGGAGGTCTTGATTTGGAAATGTATGAATCCTTGACATTTGTGTAAAACAAATCCAATGTCTTGTTTTCTCTGGTGGAGCAGCTGACAAACTGTTGAAAAGTTGGCAGTGTAGCAGAGAGTGAGGCATGATTAAAATCACCAGATATTGCCACAAAAGAATTGGGGTGTTGAGTCTGTATCTTAGCAACAACGGAACTGATGACATCACATGCAGTGTCGGCAACAGCTGAGGGTGGAATGTAAACAGCCACCAAAACAACACTGGTGAACTCTCTTGGCAAATATTATGGACGAAAACTTACTGCCAATAGTTCAATGTCAGGACTACAGAGACGACTCTTCACAGTAACATGTCCTGGGTGACACCATCTGTTGTTGACAAGCACTGCCAATCCACCCCCTTTCCTTTTCCTGCTACTCTTTAAATCTCGATCTGCTCGTACAGTCAGGAAGCCCGGCAGAGAGACGCTGGAGTCGGGTATATGATCCTGTAGCCATGTCTCAGTAAAACACATAATGCTACATTCCCGATATTCTTGCTGAGTCCTTGTCAAGGCTAAAAGTTCATCCAACTTGTTAGCTAACGATCTTACATTTCCCATGATGCAGGATGGCAGAGATGGTTTGAACTTCTTCTTTCTTTCTCTCCTCTTTGCTCCTGCTCTGCATCCACAACGCCTCCTTTTCAATTCCAGTGGGATTTCTGGCTTCAGTTGTCGAATTATTTCTGCTTTTCCAATGTTATTCAGCTGCTCCCTGTTGTAAACCACCTTGTTGCTATGGTTATGCATCATGACAAAAGAGTAAAATATACAAAAGTATTGGGAAAAATTAATCCAGCTGCACAGCATCCAAGGCAGGAAGGAACAGTTGTCCAAAAAATGCAATTTCTTCCAAGAAATAACCGGAATGAAATTTAGAAAAAAAGAAAAATCTCAATGTGAGGTACAGAGCTACTCCAACGTGCTGCCACCCTCAGCAGCGCATTCTAGAACAATTGACCCCCTATAGGGATTTATTTCCTTCATACATCCATGTCGCTGTGGTCTTCATAGTCCAACGTTAAAATCCACACAGTTCTCATGGAGGCTAACAGTAAACTAACCTGAACAGTCGGTCTAGTTAAGTCTGTTTTAAGGTGAAGCAGCTTTTAGCTGTTATGCTGCACACAACTGGAACAAACTACCAGCAGAACTGAAATCAGCCCCAACTGTAAGCACTTTTAAATCCAGGTTAAAAACATTTCTCTTTCGGTGCGCTTATGGTTGAGTTTATATCTTTCTTTTTCCCCTCTTCTTTGATTGCTTTTAACTGTGTTTTTCTGTTCTTTTAAATGCCTTGTCTTTGAGTTGCCTGTGGTATGAAATGCGCTGTATAAATAAAGATGCCTTGCCTTGCCTTGAGGCTATATAACGTGCCATTTGTATAACATATAAAACGTGTCTAAAGTGCCCTCTACAGTGGTGAGGGCGCACTATATGTGTCCTTTTTTTTTTCTTTCCGCCCCTGCCCTTCAAAAAGTCTGTGCACACCACTGCAGGTGGGTGCATGGTCACAGGTGAAATATGTTGATTAATGGAACAATATGGGCCTACGAATACTGACTGTCGCATTTGTATTTGCAGGAAATAAAGAAGAAATGAAATATTAATGATCTGTCTTTATTTGGCTGCCATTTCCAAAAAAAAACAAAAAACAGAGAGCAGTGCAGATCATTTGCTCTGAACTTGGAGCACATCCGCGGTGTGTGACATTGCAAATGTATGGCCGGAGAATGTTGTTGAGATAGTTGATGGAGCGAGACGAAAAAACGGTACCGCTCAATTAAATATTCGTCTGGCAATGACAATATATCGATCCGTGGTCTAAGAACTCTCTCCCGACGCAAGGCTATGCGGATTAATTCCGCTTCAATATCAACAGGATATCGGAGAAACGGACAGCCCATGTGTAACAGCTCAGCAGGAAGGAGGAGACGGGGATAACCTCAGAGCTAGAACCTACCAGCGAGCAGGTTATGTTCACAGACTAAGTTACCACAGTAACAGACCCAGAGTTTAGGTTACCTATCTTTCTGGAACTGAAAACTCATTGTTTCCCTCATCTCAGGGTTAACAAACTCTTTCTGGGTTACCCCCCATGTATATCATTTGACCCATTGGTGTTTTCACAGTAAGTCCCTAGTGAGGCAAATTAGGCCCCTATTCATATTTCCAAACCTCTTATAATATAGATTGTTCTAGGGACTGATAGCAGTGACAGAAGAAGGAAGATGAAGACAGCGGTAATAATAATAATAATAATAATAATAATAATACTAATAATAATAAACACAGTCTGTGTAAGTAAGATTGAATCAGTGACTACAAGAAAGTGCAAGGCATGTCCTGTTGTGATTAGTGGTTAGCGTTAAAAGTAGATTGGGAGACTGGTTGTCAAGGTAGATTGGCAATTGGTTACCAAAGCAAGCACCAATCCAATCCAACATCTTGTATGTTTGATACATTCAAAAATCAAAGTATAAAGACAGTAAGCCATCACAGATCAAAGGTGTTTTTCTGTTTCATGCTGAACATCCCTTCTCTTTGAAGTACCTTCATGTATGAAAAGATACAAGAATGGTGTTGACCCTCATTTCTAACATTTGTCCAGAAGCTACAGAAAGCTCCAGCTAAAGTTTAGTTTCACGAAGAGACACAGGGGAAGCAGTTTGTGTTTCTTAAGGATTGCTACCACTGTCTGACATTGTATGTAATATATTAAACTGTGTTGCATCCTGTTGCTCATGCTACCTAGTTTTTGCCACAGGAGGGAAGGATTGTCATGGAAAGAGTCTTAATACACATCCTGGCACAAATTATCTTCCAGTAGGAGGAGACCAGTAGGTATTTTTTTGCAGTCATAAGAGCTTGAATAAGGGCAACTGGACTACTTATTGGATCTTGAAGACGTTTCACCTCTCATCCGAAAGGCTTCTTCGGTTCTGAACTACATGGTGGGGAGTATCAGCATATAAGCAGAGAGGGTCGCTACACTCACATGTCACCAAACCCCCTGACCAATATGCATGTCGTTAGAGTCATTATCACCTATGAATTATCAAGCTGCCTGAAAGTTTGGTCACAGGATCCAAGGTGTGAATGGTTGTAGTTGTAGTTGTATTGTAGTTGCTAGGAAGGTGATATCTGAGACCACCTCTTCTGTTAAAAGATGTTTTTTCCATTTTAACATAGATGGCTTCCCTGATTCCTCTCTCAGGTGCTGTTTACACATACCCGGGTATTTTGATAAACGGATATTTTCTAACCTTTGTTTGCAAAAAAAACTAGGTGCACACAGCCCCGTTTTTAAAAAAAAACACGTCTACATTGATCCGCATAAATACGCTATCAAGAGCTGTTAAATTACGCCAAGCCTGACGGTGGCAGTGTTAGAACAATGAGAATTCCACACAAGCCAATCAGACACGAAGAACTTCCGGATCCTTTTCAAGAAGAAAATATGGCGCCAGGCCCATGTGTGTGGACTGATAGCGAGACTGAGCTACTTTTACACGTTGCGCTGGACTATAAAACTGCTAAAGCCGTGAAAAATGTCTTTGTTGTTCAATACATTGTATGACTGTAATTTTCAAAATCACACAAGCGAGTATAGCTCTCAACAACAGAAATGCTGCTAGTACCTCCATGCTTGCCAGATAAACAATGGACGGAGAGAATGGCGTTTTCACGATAGCATCCTGCCAACATGGCGGATAGGGGCGGGGCTCTGTACTATGACGACAACTCCTCATTCCATTCCTAAAACTCCGTTTTGTCTCTTTCAACCAGTTTACACACAAACACTAAACGGAGTTTTTAAAAAATCTCCACTTTTGCCGGAGTTTTTTTTTAGCTTTGTTTTCGGAGGAAAAAACTCCGTTTGTGTATAAACGAAAGGCACAAACGAAGGGAAAGGTCTTCGTTTATCAAAATACCCGGGTATGTGTAAACAGCACCTCAAACCATCTGTCTTCTCTGTCCAGAATGTGTATGTCACTGTCCTCAAAAGAGGGTCCCTTTTCCTTGAGATGTAGTCTTGCTGAGTCTTGACCTGGGGTCCGTTTCACAAAGCAGGTTCAACCAACTCTCAGTCTATTCCTGATCTCTGAGTTGATCTACTCTGTGATAGAAAACCCTGAGTTTTCGGTTCCAGAAACGCTGATTTGAGTGAGTTTAATCAACTCTGAGTAGGTTCACCTTGAGTTTTGCGTGTGCGCCACAACTTCAAAAAGCCAGCATCAATGGAGCCCCGATTCAACGAGTCACCATGGCAACGGGGAAGAGGAGGGGCTACGTTTTTCACCAACCTCGAATCGGAAATCTTAATGCGCTCATACGGCGAGTTTCAATACGTTTTTAGAAATAAGTGCACCGCTGCAGCTACAAAAGCGTAAGTTTAAATGTAGTCCTTTGCGATCATAATAATATTACTGGGAAAACTGCTTGAATGGTAACCCATTCATTTATTTCCTTTAGGTGCAATCTCGCGGGGGAGAAGCGCACTTGGCAGCAGCTTAAGATGAAATATAAAAACATTGTTCAAACGGATGAGACCTCGGCATGGAGGTACCTTATTTTGATCATGTTTTACACTGTAAAATAAATATTAAGTGGCTATTTGACTGTGCAGTTATTTTATTCCCAACATAATGCTGTTTTCACACACATAAACTATGTCTTCTCATCTATATCATGTTCTGTTAAATACTTATGCCTATTTAAACTAACACAGACTTCTACTGAGCCAACAGAAAGAAGGCAGATGCCTGTATAACGGGTGGTGCCCAGCACCGCCACATCTTATGGAAGGCCAGTGGCTAAGGGAATCCACCCCAAGACACAAGTGCCTTTATAAAATATAATAGGCCTATATATGTCTTTTTTAAGCCTAGTCATACAAATATTTATTTGTCTTTTATGTCTTTTTTTTCTTTTGTCCCAACAAAATTCTGATGGTGCCGCTCAAAAAGATAATTGTCTGTAAATGCAAAAATCTATGCGCGGTCTGATAACCATCTCCGACGAATATTTAATTCTCCGCACAATAATGCTGCGCCTTCATCCACAGGATCGTTGTCAAAAGGACATGCCATGTTCGTGAAAAAAGTAATCTTCTACTGTGCCTAATGGACTTCTAGAAGTAGAAGAATTCGCTCTGCTGACTGAATGAATGAGGAAATCAAATGGCGTGTGGCTGAAAGAGGGCGGAGACAGAGAGAAACTCGAGGTTTCTTGAGGAAAACCTGGTCCCGACCAGGTTAGGTTCAGAGAGTCTGTTACTCCGGTAACTGACCAAAAGGTTAGGTTACCTCTCTTTGTGAAACAGGCTAGAGTTACCCCTCTTTCTCGGGGTTGAGTTACCTCCCTTTGTGAAACGGAACTCTCAGGGTTTCCCTCATTTCAGGGTTAATCAACTCAGAGTTTTCACTAAACCTGCTTCGTGAAACGGACCTCTGAAGAGGTGGCTCTCCTATGTTGTGTCATGCACGTGTGGAGCTCTTGTTTGGTCTCCCCTATATACAGGTCGCTGTACTGCACTGCATACACAACACCACTCAGTTTTTGTTTGGGTGTTTTGTTCTTTTTGTGAACCAAACTTTGTCTGAGGGTGTTCTTTGGTTTGAGGTGCACTGGAATGTCATGTTTGGAGAAGATCCTTCTAGGTTTCTCTGAGACTCCTGCCACATATGGAATTACAGTAGGTTTGCGGCTGTTGTTCTTAGAATCTCTAACAGTGTGGTTTGGTCAAGTTGTCTTTGCTGATTTGACAAAGGCCCAGTTGGGATAACCACAGGTTTGAAGAGCTCTCTTGGAGTGCTCATGTTCCTTTTGTTTTCCCTCTGCCTTAGCAGGTACACTCTCAGCCCGGAGATTTAGAGTTCTGATGGCAGCCAGTTTGTGTTCTAGTGGATGAGTTGAAAAGCAGGTACTGGTCAGTGTGTGTGGGTTTCCTGTAAACCTCAGTGTTAAGACTTCCATCCTCTTCAATGTACACATCACAGTCCAAAAAAGGCAGCTTGTCTTTTGCCTTCTCCCTTGTTGAACTTGATGTTGCTGTCCACTGAGTTGATGTGCTCCATGAAAGACCTCCACATCTTGAGTTTTGATCTAGACCCAGGTGTCTTACACATATCTGAACCAGTGGCTTGGTGTTGTTCCTTTGTATGAGCTAAGTGCTTTGCTTTCTACTTCCTCCATTTAAAGGTTAACCACAGTGGGGGACACAGGAGATCCCATGGTACAGCTGTGCTTCTGTCTGTAGAAACAATCATTGAAATAGGTAGAGGCAAAGGTTCAATAGGACACAGATCTGATCAGGAGGGAAGTTGGTTCTGTTGGTGAGTGAGTCATCTTGCTGAAGCCGTTTCCTGAAAGTCTCAACTGCTGCTGAAATTGGTATGCAGGTAAAAAGTGAGGTCACATCAAAGGACACAATAGTTTCACTTGGAGAAGTTTCAGATGTTGGATCTTCTTCAAAGTGTGTGGAGTTCTGTATATGATTCAATGTGTTTCCTACCAGGGGTACTAAGATGGGGGCAAGGTGTTTGGCAATGTTAGAGGTGAGGTGAGTAAATGCTGCTGATAATGGGTCTGGGTGGGACTCCCTCCTTGTTCTATCTTGGGAAGTCCATAGATGCACGGTGTGGCGTCCCCAGGATAAAGTCTGTGGTAGAAAGAGCGGTCAATGACTTTGTCCTTTTCCAGGTCTTGAGGGTAATCTGTTACTTTCTTATATTTGTTTGTATGATCCCTCTTCAGAGCCTTGATTCATTTGACTAACATCCTTTTCTGGTTGGATGAGGTACCTATCTGAAAAGTTCTTCACCCAATGGTCTTGAATTTCCATGTCTGTGGTGTCATGTCCTTGTCTGATGTTCCAGGAAGCATAGGCTCTTTGCTGTAGGGTTTGAAATTTCTACTTTTGGCATTATTTGCCCTTCTTGTGTTACAAAACACTTTTTTTTTTTTTTTTAAACAAAGCTGTAGACCTCCTCTGTGACCGTATTGGGTAGAAGTGCAAGATCCCTCTTGTGAATAAGTGCATCAATGGTGAAATTGACCTGTCTTATTATTTCGTTAAGAAGCCTTCTTGAGCCTTCAACCGTACTTCTACCCATTACAAAAATAAATAGATTACATAGTATTCAATTATTCTTAAACATGAAAGAAAAGCTTTGAATGGTGGTGGTGAAAAAGTCATGCTCAACCCTTGACGTGAAGTCTTAAATTGCAAGAAGCGATTTTCAAGTTATTCCTCATTTAAAATCAGAAACTCCATCCACAAGAGGGAGAGCAGCAAGAGGGTCCATTATTTTTCACAATTAGCTTGAAATATGTAATCCTCATCTTGGCTTTAATGACTATCAAACAGCTGGTGACATTCTGGTGATTAGCTTTTGTTTTAATCATGAGGAAAATGACAGCAGTTAGGGAAGGTTTTCTATCATATTTAGGCACCATTGTGCCACAATTTCAATGACAGAACAAAAACATCTTCATGCATTCATGTTAGTTAAAGTTGATGCAGTCTGGTAGAGTATAGCAAACTTTTAATTACGTGTTACATTTGTAAAAGACAATCAAACCAGTGAAAGACCTCCATTTACGATTTTATTAAAATGATAAATCAAAAAACACATAACAGACAGTCTTTTGCCAAACTTCAGTGACTCACCTCTCCATTGAGAAAGCAGTAAAACACCGACACAAAGAATCCCTGCGGAATAAAACGCATCACTTTTAGAAGCAGAATATAAGGCTGTGTCATGTAATACTGATTTAATTACACATCTAATTCTGATGGCACAGTCATTAAGAATAAGAAAAGAGAAATTATGCATTGTATTTGAGGAGCAAATTTTGTCATGGCAAACAACTCTTACGTTTCTTCAGTTTAAATTCCCCCATTGTCCTCCCACTCAGTCTTACATTTAACTGCAGAGGATGGGAAGATACAAAAAAAAAAAAAAAGCCACAGAGCAAAAATCATGCTCACATAACCCTGGTAATCCTGACAGCTGAGAGCACTGAACATAAGGCAGGAGGGACGTAGCGTGTGTCAGCAAAGCCAGGATGCTATCTCTAATTATCCTCCCACAGGAAGGCTCAAAACCTGCTTAAAGGCATGAAACAACTTCACAATACTACACTCAGATTTATTCACATGCTAATTTTGCACATTGTGTGTGGGTTTCTAATTGTGGGCCACCACTGCACTGCATTATTATTCTTTTTCTTACCTGAAAAGACTGTAAAGAGTTGAAATATATGAAAACAATTTGAGAGATGTCATCCTCCCCTGGATTTACAAAGAACAGCATGTAGGTGATGCCCAGCAAAGGTAGCAAGACTAGTGTGGCTTTCACAGCTTTTCTGTGAAGATAGGGAAAGAACATCAGCAACCTCATTTCTACAATTACAAAAATAGAAACTTGAATGTCATCCAAGCTGATGCTGGAAATGGCTGCCTCTGTGTCTTACTGTGTGACAGACTGTTAAAAAGAAAAAAACTAAACCCACATCTGCATTATCATAATGCATTACTGCCTTATTTCAGATGATGTCTGATTTGCAGGAAAGGACCACTTTCTATTAAGGGGACTCCAGATTTCTAATTAGTTTTGATTAGTGCCAATTCCTCATGAACTAGTCGAAAGTCATTGACAAGTATGGAGTTACGGTTGGATGATTTGTGAGTTTAATGCATTTCTAAATGTTTCACTTGCCAGCCAAGAATGAATGTAAATATGTAATAAATGTAAATATATTATCAATAAAGCTTTAGTTATGTCATGTGCACATGTAAATATCACTACATTGATCTTATTTTAGCTGAAAGTTACACAGCTCTCTTGCACAGGATAAATGGTTAATTCTTTAACTGGAAAATGCTTTCTGTTGAGCTTGCAAGAAAGTCACTGCAAGGGCAATAATATAAGCAACAATAAAATAAAACCATTTAAAATAATATTGGAACTTTGAATGTGTGCTGTGACAGGGCAACAATCAATAGATGACAGTAAACAATTCTTATATACATGAACATATATTCATGGATTTTAAAGGAACAGATAACATCAAGCTAACACCTACTTGAAAAGCCTAATTAACAAAGTCTGAACTGTGATGCTTTATGTATTCTTCAAATAACCTGATCAGGTTAGAAAAAAACAAACCAAAAAAACGACAAACAGACTTAACATACAAACAGCAGGTGTTGAAAGGTCAACACCACAAATGCAGCAAATGCAAAACAACATACATTCTGAAGACAGCTCTCAAGCTCACATAAGAACACTGCTATTGCTCACTCGCCAAGTCTTGACACACAAAGAGACACATGAGGGATTTTTTACTACTTTCCAACAGCTAATGCAGAGACTGAATTAAACAGTCTCTTGCAAAAAGCACTCTAACTGTCTTGATTTCCCTCAAATACAAGACTTAGGTATGACAGACCCATCTAATTCAAAACCTCTCCACAGGAAATTTGCGAAGAATTGCAAACAGAGGGCCCAAGAAGCTCAACAGGGAACAGTCATCATGACAAGTTCATCTGATCGGGCTAAAAGCATGTCTGTAAAAAATTATGGCTAAAACATCATTATGCTTATTTGGTTGCTTTACCATTGGGAGAAATGTTCAAAACCCATCTGGTAAGTTTTGTGAGGCTTGATCTGACACTGCTCAGTGCCACTTGTTGTAAAGACAGGATAGAAGTACGCCACACATTTGTGTTTGGGTAGTTTGTTGTTGTGAATCTTGTGAGGACTTATCTGTGCCAATTTTAGGACACGATGAACAAAGTGTGTGGCTTGTGAAAAACTTTTTAAACATCTTGTTTATTATTTCTATCATAATTCCTTTTTGGGATGCATTTGGAGTTCATGTAACAACTTTGGCTGTGATGAAGGAACACTTTTGGATACTGGTGAGTAGATGAAGGGGGGGGGCATGAAAAAATTTTGCGATGAAAATTGACAAGAAAGCGTTATTTCAATGAGGTTTAATCCAAGGGATTGTGTCCCATTTGTGAAAATCAGGAACATGGGTCAAGAGTTTTGTGCATAAACACTGATCTAACTTAAACTTAAAAAGTTGGTGTTAGAATGCTCGAGGTGCAGTCATAAAAGTGGTAAAATGTATCAGACTAATATCTCCAGTCAGTGTGCCAAATTTCAAAACACAACATGGATCTAGATGCCATAAACTCCAATAGCATGAAATTAATGGAGAAAGAGAGAGAAATTCAAGTAGAAATAGTAAAAACCCTACCATAGGTGGCGATATAGGCTGCTGGGCCCTCACTTACATTTTAAATTAGACTATCTTAGAAATTACCATAAAGTTTAATCTGAATATTTATAATATGATGCAAGAAATACTACACATATTGCAAAAAAATTAATAAATGAACAAAGCAAGCAAAGTATTGTAAGTGATGAGTATCGTTTACAGTCCTTTTTTTAATTAAGATCACTGCCCATTGCATTGGCATTCTGGTAAGATACATCACAGAAACAGGTTTAATTTATGTGATTTATTCTTTTAAAATCCATAAAATAACTGGACTACTATGTCTGGAAGTGACAGAAAAATGAACATATATCTGAATTGTGACCGATATGGAATCCAAACAGACGTGGCTCTGATTTAATTGTGATATCAATAACATTAAATCCATTTATTTTAAAATATCTTTACACAGATGGCAAATATAAATTCAATGAATTGTATGAAATTAGACCTGACACTGTTTGTAAATTTCCCTTTACAGCTCAATTTATTATTTATGGCACTAAAACACACTCCATGTTCTCTTTGAAAGAAACAAATAGAAGGAAAAAACCATGACGTTCAACACAAGTACACACAAAACTAACTTACCTGTATTGTATTGTTTCAGATGTGGTTGAGGCCCTTAGCTTGGTCATAAGAATTCTTACTATGTTGAAGAGGAAAACAAAGTTGATCTAGAAAAAAAAAGACAAACAGCAATCAGTTTAACCTTGTGGTAATGACTTCGTTTGAAGAACACAGAAAACAATTATCTGGTGTGAAGAGACAGCTCAGCGAGTGCTGACCCAGGGGGAGAAGAGGACAACTCAAAGAAAGTATGAAAGGACACGCACGTCAGGAGTGGTCAGTGTACTACATGCTTGTGAAGGCTTTTACAAAACCATTAGGGCTGATACATTTCTATAAAAACAATTTGCTATTTTCAGGAGACTCGTGTTTTAAAAACAAACTATCATAAAGATCCATTTCACTTGCCAAAAAGGCTAGTATAACAATGTTAGACTTTTAGTATAACATTAAGTTTGGGGGCTTCTTTAAATCAGTTTAAGCCAACAAGTAACTATTAGTGATGACTCTTATGCTGGTGATACATGCGTGGTACAGGCTAAGAAGAAAATAAAAGTGTTGCTCACCAAGAGCACAAGAATAACTGGTCCTTGGTAAATATAGTCCACATATTTCCCAGGCTCTATACCAAACCAACATCTGTTGACAGAAAAAAAGAAAGAAAGGGACAATGAAGTGAAGCAAACACTCAAGAAAGAAATTACCCTAAATTGAAATACTCACTGTTCATTTTCATAATACAGCTTTGCAATGGCCCAAGCCACGATTATAGGACACGGGATACCTGAATGAAAGATAGATTCATGTGGGTGAGACACAATAAGTAAATACTGCAGTATGGGTATAGAAAGTATTTGCAAAAAGTTAAAAATAGCAAAAAACAGGGATGTCCAAAATCGGTCCTCTAGGGTTGCAGTCCTGCGGGTTTTAGATGTTTCTCTGCTTCAACACACCTGATTCAGATTAAATAGATCCCTTCAAAGGATTGTTAAGTTCTGCACAATTCTGCTCTGAATCAGGTGTGCTGAAACAAGGAAACTGTCGTGGGACTATGTTTTAGGTCATGTTTGGTTTTTAGATCACGTTTTAGTCATGTCTTAGTTTAGTTCTTAGTTTTCCCAATCAGCTGCACTCTATCCCTAATCACCCTCCACAGCATTTAGTTTCCAAGTTCCCTCATTGTT
This sequence comes from Odontesthes bonariensis, assembly GCF_027942865.1. Taxonomy (NCBI): domain Eukaryota; kingdom Metazoa; phylum Chordata; class Actinopteri; order Atheriniformes; family Atherinopsidae; genus Odontesthes; species Odontesthes bonariensis. The sequence continues at coordinate 16,836,861 of NC_134519.1, read as the reverse complement.
TTGTGAGATCCTTCCCCGTCAACACGCTCCATGCCATGCCACGACCCAGTTAAGTGTTTTTTTCCATGCAATGCCAAGTGTTTTGTTTTGTTAAATATTTTTCCACAGTTTAGGTTTTTGAATCCGGCTCAGCCGCGCTTTCTGTTGGTACTTTGTTTCAGTGAAATAAATCAAGTTTGCTTTTTTCAATATCCGCATCCGTGTCCTTCTCACCCACCCTCACTGACAGAAACGTGTAAAACCTGCAGGACAGCGGCCCTCAAGGACCGGATGTGGACATATCTGAGCTAAAAGGAAGACATGACTTTAATATCTCAATAATGTATATGTCCTTAGTAACTTCACGACACATACCTTTTCTCATAACAAATCTAGAAGTTCATACTACAAAGTAAACTCTTCAAAAAGAGAAATATTTGTCCTTATCTGAAAAAAATAGTTTGAGTGACAGCTTAATTTCTTCTAGTTGAATGTTGAGACAACAGTTGAAAAAAAAAATATTTATTTGAATATGAATCTTTGCGTATTGTTTTCATTCCATTGCAGTTGGTTCTTTTGGCAATGTTATTGGCAAGTCATGTTTTGTGTGCTGTTTGATGTGAGTGGAGTTTATATACTTTATTGTTGTAATGTTTTTTTCTTGAGGACCTCTCTACAAACTAAGTTTCCCATCAGGGACAATAAAATGACTGAACTTAACACTGCTGTTACACAGTGTTTTTTTTTTTTTTTTTTTAAAAAAAGCTCTTCACAATCGAGCACTTAATTCTTGAGTTTTTCAACCTGTCAAACAAGACAACAAAACTGTCACTGTCATACGTCTAGAAATCTGAAATGAATGGTAAACTGATCTTCAATAGAGTTGATACATACAGGTCCAAAGCCTATTTTGATACTAGCTAAACAACATATTCTCATTTCTATTTTGTGACATACTGACACTTGGCTCAGAGCTCTTTATGTTTGTTATCAGTGCACAGGAATCTGCTCTATAGGTGCATGTTACAAGCTCTGCAGCAGTAAGTAAAGCAAACTATTTGGGAAACCCTGAAATCCTAACCAATCTTCAGTATGTGGAGAGTAAGACATGAGAATCGGTTGGGCTAACCTAATTTGATAGGACTCAACTCGGGCAATATTTCAATATACAGTATATATATATATACGTATATGCACACACACACATATCTATATATAAACACACACACTATATTTCCCAAAGTATTCGCTCACATTTCCAAATAATTAAATTCAAGTGTTCACTTCCATGGCCACAGGTCAATAAATTCAAGCACCCTAGGCATGCAAACTGCTTCTACAAACATTTGTGAAAGAATGGGTCGCTCCGTGAATTCTAGCGTGGTACCGTGATAGGATGCCACGTGTTCAACAAGTCCAGTCGTGAAATTTTCTCGCAACTAAATATTCCACAATCAACTGTCAGTGGTTTTATGTCAAAGTGGAAGCGACTGGGAACGACAGCAAGTCAGCCACGAAGTGGTAGGCCAAGTGAAATGACAGAGCGAGGTCAGCGGATGCTGAGGCGCAGAGGTCGCCAACTTTCTGCAGAGTCAATCGCTACAGAACAAACTTCATGTGGCCTTAGCTCAAGAACTGGACTCTAGAGCAGTGGAGATGCATTCTCCGGAGTGGCGAATCACGCTTCTCCATCTGGCAATCTGATAGAGGAGTCTGGGTTTGGCGGTTGCCAGGTGAACGGTACTTGTCTGACTGCATTGTGCCAGGTGTAAAGTTTGGTGGAGGGGGGGATTATGGTGTGGGGTTATTTTTCAGGAACTGGGCTCAGCCCCTTAGTTCCAGTGAAAGGAACTCTGAATGCTTCAGCATACCAAGAGATTTTGGAGAATTTTATGCTCCCAACTTTGTGGAAACAGTTTGGGGACGGCCCCTTCTTGTTCCAACATAACGGCGCACCAGTGGACAAAGCAAGGTCCGTAAAGACATGGATGAGTGAGTTTGGTGTGGAAGAACTTGACTGTCCTGCACAGAGTCCTGTCTTCAACCCGATAGAACACCTTTGGGATGAATAAGAGTGGAGACTGCGAGCCAGGCCTTCTCGTCCAACATCAGTGCCTGACCTCACAGATGCGCTTCTTGAAGAATGGTCAAAAATTCCCATAAACACACTCCTAAACCTTGTGGATTACTTACTCTGTCAAGCTTACTCTGTAAAAGCTGTTATAGTTGTAAAGGGTGGGTCAACATCATATCAAACCCTATGGATTAAGAATGGGATGTCCCTTAAATTCATACAGTATGTGCGTAAAGGCAGATGTGCAAATTCTTTTGGCAATACATGCTGACACAACTTATATTTAAATTTCATTAGATCTTTAAAATTTGATTTTGTGATATGAGCCTTTGGTAAATTCTATTTCAAAGCCGTGAGCTCCCTAAATATGTCATCCATCTGTCATCTGCACTGCCAAGATCTACTTAGTATGTCTCTGTGCAACAGGAACGACAACAGCTGCTGCCAGAGGCTAAATGTTTCTGGACTGTCCATCTGTCTGTCTGACCCATTCTAGTGAGTGCATTATTTCAGGAGTGACTTGTGAGAATTTATTCAAATATGGCAAAAATGTTCACATGGACTTTTGGTGAACATTTTGGAATTCTTATACCTTAACAAAACTGCATACAACTGTTCAAAAGTATGAAATAATGAAGTGATTACATTTAGTATAAAAAAGGTCACTAATCAGCTTTGCGGTATCATGATCATATTATGCAAAAACAGATTATCAAAAGCTATAATTCATGAGCAGATGGACAATTGTGGACAATTGTTTTATCATTTAGGCTGATACTATATGAGTGGGACTAATATTTTCTTTTTTTTGTCTGTTTTTTGCAACTTTAAATTTATTAGAAGCAATGTCTACTGTCATGGGTACGACTTTAATTTCTGTCAGAATAAGCTTATTTGGACAAAAAAAGATAAATGCAAATCTGAGCTCATACGACCTTTTGTTGAATTTATTTACTAGTCTGGATGGATAAACTGAAACTGTTCGTGGGAATACAGAAGTGTGCAATACTAACTCTGTTTTTTTTCTTGAATTAGAAAATATCTGTTGATTAATCTTATGACCTGGATGCAGTGAAAAATCAGATTTTTTTTTTCTGCAGTGCATCATCTCCATACACAAATAGAAAAAAGCATGCAAACTGGAATATTAACTTTTTAACATTTTGACATTAACAATTTACAATGGCATCTCAACATTTTAGAGCCTTCGTTGTAAACGTGATGCATTGTATGACGTGGATCAAAATTGCCATCACACATCTAGAGTTGAGACTGGTTTGCCCATAGTATTGGCAGTGATATTGACTATACAAGCCTCCACTTATAAGCTGACAGAGCTGTGTTGTTCTTTTCACTGCCTGCATTACAAAGTCTCAGCTGCTGTTAGATTTTCACAGTCTCACTTGATTGATCTCAAACAGTTTCTAAACTGTGTCGAACCCGAATTAATGCAGTTTTTGCGACAAACACTAACTGGTATGCAGTTGATAATGAAGGCAAGGTTCAGACATTAAGAAGAAAGCAAAATTAGGGGAGCTTTACTTTTGAATTTTCAGAGGTTGACTTTCTTTAAAACCTTACACTGACACATTAGATAAAAGAAAACATTCGAAAAAGATTCTGTGGGTGCAAATGTATTATTATAATGATCAATATTATCAAAATAATTTCATTGTTGTTATTATTATCAGTATTTTTTATTAAAATCATTGGAATAAACTTTCCTTTGCCTACCCTCTTACTCCCTTATAGATTATTTTCAAATACGCATACAGGAACACTTTCCAATGACATTTGCTGTTCTTGCTCTTGGAAACAAATATATGTGTTGTATTATATATGCGAATAACTTATTTGGTCACATAGGTTTGAAATAGGATATATCTCCCGGCATCTCTCCATCCTCTAATATATGAGGTGCTGCTTTCGCTCAAATTTGAACCCTGTGCATTTTTTTATTTTCATTTTTGTGAATATTGCATTAAATTATTTGTGTTGTGATACCTTAAGAGCACATATATGATACGGCATAATAAACTTGTCTCGCTTTGCTTTTTATAAAGTCAAAGATCCTGAGCTGAGTAAAGCTTTATTAACGCAGTATGAACATACTTACACCAACCGATGAAGAGAAAGACCCACTTTCTCAGCTTATCAGTTGAATAAGTCATCACAATGGCTGTGTGAAGGTAGCATCCTTCAACAAACATCCAGAAAAAGTTTGTCACCACAAAGTAGTTGTATATCGTCGTAATTAGTCGACACCAAGGCTGAAAAAGAAAGAGACTCTGAGTATCCAAAATAAATGAAAATATAATTAATAGCATCAATTGTTATAAAAATACGTTTGCAGCATACAATACATCAGTGCCATTACCTCATTGCTCTCATGGATATTGTGGTCAATGAGCTGAAGCAAAAACCACATAACATTCCTCAGTATGAAGGTGGTGATCAAATTCCAGTGGATGATGTTTCGAAGACATCGTATGCTCCTGCACCATAAGCCAAATAGAGATTTTTTTATTCCAATGTTTTAAGAATAAAAATCATAGGAACATTATGCATGTAATTAGATTAGTGTTACAGTTTGATAGCTCACTTGCTTTTATATAGTACTTCAGTTTTTAGTGTTAGGGTTCCTGCAGACAGAAGGTCCTAAGATATGCACATAATCTAAATTGGAGCCTTTGCATCGGATTATTTGTCATACTTAGTCACAAAATGCAGGTCACACTGAGTCACACTGAGTCATAGTGGTACGTTTGATTTGAATCACTTACAACTCAGAGGAAAAAGCGTTATGAAACTGAGGTTTCACGTCTAAAAATGTGGATACCGTCAGGTGGGCTGTTGTGCTTTTAAGAGCTGCTAATATTCTAATGACTGTATTTATGCAAGATGTAGCATAATGTCTTGGGAGCAATTTATGTTTTTTTTTTCCCAAACATATAGTTGTCAATAAATACTTTTAGATATTTAGAGAAAGCGGAAAGATATTTAACCTCAGAACAGAACATCACCTATTTTTTTACATTAAAAAAATGCATTTGCTGTAAATAGCCCACAACAATCAAAACTTAGTACACAGACCTGCAGAGGGTGTCTGTGCATTTATTTAAAACAGGACATAGAAATATGCCCAGCTGCCTCCAAGACAGTGTTAGAAAATATAGGAAGTAAACATCAGGATTCTCTTAGCCAGAGCGGTCCACTGAACTAAGCTGCACAGATCTGTTCATTTGACATAAACAAGTTAATAATAAGTGGTCTCGAGACATGACATGAATTTCACTGATTATCCTCTATGTGGTCTCATGCATACAAGCCCCATTTAGATTATTTCTGTACTTGCCTTAAGCACAAGAAGAGGATGAAGGCCATGACTAGAGCTCCCACAGAAATACAGTGGCCTAGGTAGTTGATGATCAGCGCTATCTTATAATGCATAGGGTATTTCCTCTAGAAAGACGACACATGAATTACTTATTATATGTCCCAACTGAATGAAAGAGCAAAGAGAAAATGTTAGAAATACATACAAACAACCTTTTCCTGTCTACATGGCACGTAAATGAAGTTCCCTTTCAAAGCTCAAATTTTAACATTTTAACAATGTGACACTATTTACACCACTTGAAATGGATGAATAAAAAGATGATTATGTGTGACGAGGCTGCACCTACAGCTTTACAGCCTACTTCTGTCTATCTAGGTTTGAAAGTTTAAATAAAATAAAAGGCGGCAAATGTCATTGACATACTTCAATGTCTTGGCTTAAAATTATCTGAGAAAATAGAGCAAGACCCAGAAATACATAGAATCTGGAGACATAATTAGAGGTAACCAGGCCAATGCCCACTATGTACAGTATACCACTGTTACAGTTTGCTTTCAGTCTTTGCTCAAATGAATACAGAAAAGATTACATTTAGGGATTTCGTTATCGGGAAACAATAGTTTGAGGCATTTATCAGCAATACATCATAAAATAAATGGGAGATGATTCATTATTGGATAAGCACATTAACAACTGCACATTTTTCCCGTAAACCATCAAACTAATGAAAGAAATTATGTGAAAGTTATGGTTTGGCTGCTATGAGAATGAAGAAGAGCACAATTGCTCCCATGTCACCACACTAACCTTTTCCTCCAAAATGGGTTCACAATTAGAGTAATTGATCTTCAACGCCCACGTTCCATTATCCATGCACTCTCTGTAAGCACTTCCTACAAAAACACAACAGAAAACAATGAAAATGGGACAAATACAAACTTAATTCATGTATTATTATACTTGTTTAATTCAGAAAAGAAATCTAATTTGGCCCTCCATTCCGCTGAGTCAGTACTCTTAAGTTTATGGGGTGTTAGTGCTATATAGGTAACCTAAAACATCCTTGTAATTTAGTTCAAGCTTAGTTCAAATTTGAGCTCTGCTATCTGTCCGACTCCTGCACAGAATACCAATTCAGCAACACATATTTTTATTCATAGGAATGAAATGCAAAGCTTCTTACTGTCAACTTATTTGCATATCTTTAAAAACCTGCTTTCAACAATCAACTTTGAACTGCATTTTTCGTTTTGAAGTTCCTCGGTGCACATTCAGTGAGCCCCTTATCTATTTAAGACCAAAAAAACATTAGAATTGAATGGAAGCATAGCAGCAATAAATGTGTACAGGTTATTTTCTTCTGTTTTATTAGGACTGGCCTCTTTAAGTGATTATTCTAACCACTCCACAGGTTTTTTTAAGTGTGTGAATAAAAACATCCCTTCTCCCCCCTGCCTGAGGCCCTTTTTTAAAAATGCATTCAATGTGTTTTAATATTATTACAATTAATCAGTGTTGTATAGTAACGAAGTAAAAATACTTCACTACTGTACTTAAGTATATTTTGGAATACTTTGTACTTTGTAGTTTAAAATTTTTTGACAACTTTCACTTTTACTTCACTATATTTCCGAACTTAATTGCATACTTTTACTCCAATACATTTTCATTGTTCGGTTTAGTTACTCGTTACAAAAAAAAAGAGAGAGAGAGAAAAAAACGCAACAGTGTTTTGACCCCATGCATGTTATGCCTACCCAAAGACGTGGAAATTCTATCTTACAGAAACTCCCCTTTTTTGGGTTTTAAGGTAGTTTTACAAAAAAGGTCTTCCTCTTCAGATGCCAGATGAGCTGCAGTTCCCTCCCAATTCTTTTTTTCTTTTGTATAATGACCGGTTGTGTGTGCACCTCCTATAGCTTGGGAAGTACAGTAATCGTAACAGCTTTTTTTCTTGGTGATGTTGGCCGCATTTTCTGTACTGAGTTATTTTATTTATTTTTTAGAAAGGTTTACAAAAGGGGTTTCAAACTGGACTCCCTCTTCAGATGCCAGATAAGCTTCAGTTTTCTCCTATTTTTTTCTTTAAATTTTGTTTATAATGATGGCAATAACAGTAACAGCCTCTTTTGTTTAATTTTTTTCTTAATGGTGTAATGTACGCCTCATTTTCAGCACTGACCTTACTTGAAGAAGAAAAACCTAAAGGTTCACAAAGTTTGTATTTTCTGTCTAAACCTGGTCTAAATTTTGCCTGCACTTGGTTGTGTGTAGATTTTAAGTGTATTTGACCTTCAAAGTTTACCAAAATATAAAAAATGTCATTCAAACTGCATTTGCCTTGTTTACTTTTTACTTATACTTTTAATTACATTACTTAAGTACATCTATTTTTACAGTAATTCTCATACTTAAGTACAAGACGTTTCGGATACTTTAAGATTTTAACTCAAGTAACATTTCAGTCAGTGACTTGGACTTTTACCAAAGTCATATTTTGGAGGGGTACCTATACTTTTATTTGAGTGTGAGATTTCAGTACTTCATACAACACTGCAATTAATAATGTCATTAATCATATTGTTCTATCAGAAACTTATTGAATTCAATTTCATCTAATTGAAAAAGTCCTTGCCTCGGTATGATGTTCGGCAAAATACATAAATGGATGAATGAATAACTAAGTCAATGTCATTGAATATTAACAGATTTCCCTCACAGATAAGCAGTTTCAACAGAACGAAGGTACTGGAATCTCACACAGAGTGTACTATTTGAGTCATCATCCTGACTTGAAGATTCTTGCTAAAAACGAAGCAATATTCCAGAAAGTGAGAAAACCGTCCATCTCAGAGATGCCCTCAGCAACTTTTAAAGCAGTGGCAGCAGAGGAGTAATATCCTTTGCTTTCAGATTAACATTGAGAGAGAAAAGGAGAAAAAAAATAATAATTCTAATCATATATTATGCTGAATATCGACAATGCTTTTTGTTGCTCTTTCAGGAAAATCCTAATCCTCAGTCATTCGAGCACGTTCTACTTGCATAACTACAAGGGTAAATCAAAGTCAGGTAAATGACTATAGTACATGAATGAATGAGCCAGTTAAAAAAATATATAAAATAATATATATGTAGTGTGTTATTTTTTGAGGCACACTATGGGAAAACTGCCTCAACATGTTAAGACAAGTAATGTCAAATCAGGGGAGGAGTATCACTTCTTTTCTATGCACAATAGCGACAAATCAATAGTAGAACTTGATTGATTTGATTTTTACCTAAGTCATCCATTCTGATTTGTTCTTATTTTTTTCCATTCTTTTCATGAATAATGTGCAACTGTTATGAACCTCTGATTCGGTCACAACAAAAGGTAGCCTTGGACTAATTTCCTATGCACTTATTCAACCACCAACTTAGTCACCTATTCAACACGTCTCATCAAACTCTCATTTGACATATATATATTCAGCCCCAGTTTCTGGTTGATTGAAGCTGCGGGGGGAGCATACCGTCACATCTCACTGGCTCGCATGGTTAATAGTCGGCGAGTGGAGCAGGTATCGAGTCAAATCAAATGAAAAAAGTAGAAGTATGAAGCAAATTAATTTTATATTCATGCATATGATCATGATTGTATAGCTTCTGTAAGGGTTTATGTTTGCTGCATATCTAAGACAACTGCACATCATATGAAATATAAAACTGTCAGAGAGGTATTGAGTCAGCAATGTGGTAATTTTCAAAGCTGCAATATCTATTTTAGCCTACTTAGACTCCATTACACATTATTGGATACATTTTGGATACAACTGCAGCAACAATGACCCACTTGTAGATCCATTTGGATGTACTATAAAATCAATGTGCCAGGATATGTTGGTACTGCATTAAAAGGCAATTAAAAGATGTTTATCATTGGCAAAGAACAGTAGAACATCAAAATCATTATCAATTTTTCAACCTTATTTTTGTTGTAATTATTATGTATCACAAGTATTAAGAACAGCTGAAGTATAAGGAATAATGAATTCATCTTATGCTAATTTACCAGTTCATGCTGTTGTTTTGGAGGTAAATGGAAGTTTTACAGGCTTTGATTTTCAGAGAGTGAAAATTAAACCTTTCACATTCACACATTCTGTGTGAAACCCTTTATTCTTAAAGCCCCGTACAGGCCGTGTTTCCTCTGATCTGGAGATAAGTCTCAGCAAAAAGTAAGGCAGCAACACATACTGGGCACTGTGAAGGTTTTAAACAAATATATGAAATAGTAATGTAGTTGAGTAGAAGAAAAAGCTCAGAAAGACTGCAGCGTTTCTGGATCATGTTCTCATATTGCTTCTTTTTTGTATGATAGAGCTTTAACCTGCATTTGTGGATGGCACAGTGAACTGTGTTCACAGTCAATGATTTCTGTTTTTAATGAATCTCTTCTGTTTTTAATGTAGTGCTGCCCGAGAACCTGAAGATCACAGATATTCTTTACAGATTCTCTGCTGTGTCCCTTGCACACAGAAAGTTACTTCAAATAATCATTCTATGATATTATGTACTGTATGATGAAACATTCCAATCCTTTGCAATCTTACATTGAAGAACACTATTCTGAAATTGCTTCAGAAACTGCTTTTTAGACAGTTTTTTGCAGATTATTGAACACTCTGCCTCCCTAAGGTGCTCTTTTTTAAATGCCCAATAATGTTCATGACCTATTCACATTGTCACACATTCACAATGTCATTGCTTGCAATGTGTTTTTACTACTTACTTTTCCAGCCCTTTGTTACCTATTTTCCATTTTGTTTTAGTCACGTTGTTACCACAAAATTTAAGATGAGCCACATTTTTTTTATGAAACAATAAAATGTCTCACTTTCAATATTTTATATGTTTTCCATGTTCTGTGTGAATAAAATGAAAGTTTCATTCTTTTTCATCATATAGTAACAAAAACACATTTGATTGAGGCAATCTTTAAAGAGTATTTAATTTAAATTTAAATTTTATTTGTTTACAGAGAACTGAATATAAAATTAGCCTCATGCAATTCCAATTTTTTTTGATAGTCTAACAGAAAGTTCAGTATAAGTTGGCAGTTCCACCTTCTGGTTCAAATTAGTTTTCTATCATAAGATGGTTATTGCACTTGAATACAAATCACAAGACATTCTGCAGCTGTTCTAGGGAATACTCTGAAAGCTAAAAAAGTCAGCATGATGGCATCAGCAGGATACCAGCATAGCTTAAAATTATCAACAGCTAAGATTCCTCCTATCATAAGTCTGCACAATCTGAGGAGACAACCCAGCCTATCGGACAGCTGGTGTTTTCAACCAATACAAGGATTTAATTTCCTTCAAAATGCACGTACATTCACAAAAACTCATAAAATTCATAACTAACATCTGCAAATAGAGAAAAATTCAATTACACCAGTCTGGCAGCAGTACAAAGACAGAGTTCTCAAACTCCTTATCTAAATATATTGCAGTGTTTGTGAAACAAGCAGTGATGTTGCACACACAGTAGAAAGGGAGCAGGTTATGAGGTTTGTCCCTGTGAGCTTTTCACCTGAGGCAGGACTAATTCAAAGCATGTGTGCAGGGAAGCACATTCCTGATAAACCATCTGTGCATTGCGCATGATAAGGCTTTTCACATTATTGTTACAGTTTACTGTATTCACATAGTTAAAATTAAATCCCATTCTGTGCCAAGTTTGCATGAGGGACAAATTTGAAATGGAAGGTGCTGAAAGAAATCAAACACAACTACACACCGTGGTGTAAAGTTTCATAAAAAGAAATGTATAATTCTCAAATGAGGTAGTCTCAGTCAAACATTTCCAATCTCTGCTGCCAGTCACCCTGCTTTTCTTGAACTCACAACATATGAAGATTTGAAGCTTGCTTTTTGAATAACTGAGGACAGGATCGTTAAATTACAGTTTGGTTCACACTTAAGTGGTAGTTAGGTCATTTGAAACATTACATAGCAATCTATCATTTGAAAAATGCAACTGTAATACACAACAACGGCTCATCTGAAAAACAAGCAAAACCATCTTCCTGCACCACAAATATATATGGCCTGATTCTTTCAGCTGACTGAATATAAAGTACATTTCCACTTGCAGGTTGCACAAGTCTACCAGATTTGATTAATCTGTGATTTACTTATGTCTTCTTGTCTATGTTCTGTATTAATTTTGTGCCACTAGCTTGACTTTCAGCGGGAGGGGATCAAACACAAAAAGAATGAAATACGGCATTGTGACTGCTAAACCTCCTAAAAAGACAAACTGCCACTCAAGTCTCACAACAAATGATCCACTACTTGCTGCTGTTTTGTGGAATGGTCAGTAAAACTGAAGAATACATTTGGAGCAGTGTAAAGTTATGGCAAAGCTGAAGGGGTATAATGTCTCAAAACTGAGTGATGGAAACATTTAATCCAAGCCATACACCTGAGTCAGTCACTGCTATGTTTTCTTCAACCCATATGAAATTTAATTTCATGAGCTGAGCATGAATTAGGCTATCACAAAATGGTGGAATCTCATAGCTCACTGTGGTTTGACATTTCATTTAAAAAGAAGGAAAGCTGCTGTATTAAAAACATAAGAGGGCATGTGAGGGCATAAAGTCAGAGACTCAGCATAATAAACATATATTAAACGATTTGGCCAGCCTAACACCAATATTTGCATTTTTTATTAAACTTTGCCCTTTATACAAAACGCATTGCAAGATTATGATCTGTTGGGAAAAGTATGAAATGTTCCACTAAGACGATGCAAGAAATAATAATTTACTATCAACTGATTCCACTAAGTAAAATGGATGGCAGCTGCAGGCTTTTACCAATGGAAGACACCCAGTGAGTCACACAAGAAAGAAGTGAGCTGACTGTAGGGAGCTCCTCCTCTCTGCTTGTGGCAAGCCACAAAATGAGTAGTCTTGTTTTTTGTGTATGTTTTGAAAGGAAAGGAAAAGGATGGAATTAAAAAAATGTCATCACTTTAATCTGTCTTTTGAAAGCTGACGAACGCTTGCAACGTTAAACTGCGGGATTGCGGTGATAACTAAAAGCAACTACACAAGAATATGTTAAAAACTAGCTAGAAAAAAACAAAACAATAAGATAAAAACACTGTGAAAACAATTGAATTATGTTAGAGCAAACTGTTTTGAAATTGATCATTTTTAGGAAATTGAACCTTAAAGTTTTTTTTTATCTCATTGGTTTAGATCACAATGTTTTGTGTTTTTTTCACAGTGAAAGGCAATGACAAAAAGTGCTTCACTGTCTTTTTTCTGGACCTCTTTTCCATAATATCGTGTGTTTTTGTGTCAAGTTTTTTCATGCTGTAGGGGAATTTCCATTTTTGGCCCAGCAAAACATCTCCCTGTCCGCTCGTTTTGTATTTTTACATTAGTTTCCCAGTGACTGACCCTGCCCTTTTTCCTTCATGTATGACTGCCCTTCTTAAAGGGCAAATTACAGTTTTTTTTTTTCCCTCACTCATCTCTCAAAAAGGAATGACATCAATGACATGTTGGACCAAAGCACAAAACAATGGACCCCTGTTGTGCCTTAAATAATTTATGACAGAGGAGGGGGTACACTCCGACTTTGCAGTTCAATGAAAAATCTGAGAAATTATCATCACTCTTCACTTTCAACAACAGTCTTCAGTGAGCCTAACCTGTCATCACTAACATGTCACCATGACTACATTAAGTTGTAACTGCTCAAAAGCCCTTGTGAAGTCCAAGTTTGATCAAACACAACATGGCAGCTAAACAACTTAACGAAAAAGAAAACATCTCTGTCCTTGTCACATTCATTCTCTTGTACAGTACTTTTCTTCAGAAGTGCATATCCCTTACTCTGGGATTATCAACACACACTGTGTCTAGATTACCTAATAAAAAATATCTCTGGGATGTTTATTCTTGGATGGGAGTGACAGCCATATTTTTTTAAATCACAAATCACACAAGCGTCATCAAGTATTTAAACTCACCCATGAAGAGCTTCCTGGCACTTTTGCATCAACATTCCTATGATACTTTGAGCTTTTGCAATCATACATTCAGATACATTCATTCGAATGAAGATGTCTACCAATAGTCACCATCGTAGAAAGAAAATTGAAAAATGTCTTTGAAAATGAGTGTACTTCAAGGTATAGTATTTATGCATATTCTTTTTCATTTCTCTTGGAGAATAAGTTGTGGGTGAGTATGAAGTAAATATTAGGCAGTAAATACTAAGTTCAAAAGTGCAGAAGTCGAATACATACATCTATTAATATTATAGATGTACAAACTAAACCGAATATCTCTGCTCTGTGATCAGACTTCTCTGCGAAATCGATGCTCACTAATGGTTTCTATAAAGAGAACAGCCCAAGGGAGGGAGCAACTCTGAAGAGACGCATCTTTTTCTGTGTCATCCGCAGTTGTGCTTCACACAGGCTTGTTCAGAAATGTTACTGACATATTTCCACTGATAAAATTAGTCACCCACTTTTACTGTAGATGCTTCCTATAGTTTGAAATGTTCTGCATCTTAGAAACGTAACAAATGTGGATTTAGGATTTGACAAAACAGATGTTTCAATAGAGAAGCCTAATGCAGCTTCAATGTTTTCTCCGAGTGACAATAAGCCTCTGTGTCATGCTGTCCTTCATACAGTTGACAATAATGGGAATTGGAAATGATGCTGCAACGCTTCATCAGGTTTCAGAGCTGGTGGGCACGCCATCTTACCACACAAGCAATGATCGACCTCTGCTGAGCGCATCAACAAAAGACACAGGGTTGTTGTAAAGGCTCTGGCGGCTAGAGTTGTTCATCGAAGCAGCAGTAGCTCGATCAATTTTGTGTCTTTATTCTATAACCATGTCGCAAAATAACTTTTTTCGCTGCAAAGTTATATAAAACACAACCTCTTAACCCCAAGACTACTTTTTGAAACAGTCACATTAAATAAAAATAAATAAATAAAAAAAAAATCCTCGACTACATTGCTTTTAAAGTCAAAACAGGAACTCTAAGGCTACTGCTGTTTCTAAACCTATTCGAAGAATTCGGGAAAAAAAAGTAAAGGGAAATGATCAACACAAATGCTTTATCTATCACATAATAGGTAATACAAGAACGTGCCATGCTCAAAATAGTTTTTCTTGCATTTTTATGCAGCCAGACCCAGTGTCGTTTGGATCCTCCACAAATTCTTAGTGAATTGAATTTTAGAGGTTGTGAGTTGATTTGTGGTGAAGGAAACAGGAATAACAAAACCCTGCTTGAAGGAATGTTATTTTCAAAAGATCCCTTGCCACTAAGAAGTAAGGAAACTGTTTTTCTCATTCTTGCAGACAATCACGACTTATAAAGAATATAAAATATACAGCCTCAAGTGGTTGTGAGAACAACGGCATGTGAAGAGTGGTCCATTTTTTTGTTAAGTTTTATTGCATAAAAGTTATCAGAAATCCAAAAAAACTGTTATTGTATGTTGGCTTTGAACTGGGGTCCAATTATTGAAAGCACAGATTTTTACCCTCCCTTAAGAGGATATTGTTGTTTATCAAAAGAAACACTTGACAATAACATTTGTTCAAATGTGGAGACATTCATAGGAGTTGTATTTGATGAAGGAGAAAATGCCTATGTGGCTGTTTTGCTCTGAGATGGTCATCAATTCCTGCCATCTGTAGAGGTGCAATATTCCAGGCTGCCCCTATGGGTTGTATGGATCAGACGACTAAGTGGAAATACGGGCAGCAAAACTAAAAACTAAACTTTGGCAAAAAGAAAAAAAGAAAACTGCTATCCACCGACATCTGTCATTTGTCTTTTAGGAAAGGCCCTTAAGGACCCATAAAATGACACCGCATTAGTCATGGGTCTTTATCAGTTCTGACTTCATTCAGCAGTAATGGCTGCATGGTGATACAATCAAGAATATCTGTCATGTGGGCAGTGAAGCTTTGCCACCTCCATCAGCAACTTCTGTGACTCTGTGACACAAAACCACAAAATGTAGTTGAGTAGAAGAAAAAGCTCAGAAAGACTGCATTCTTGTGCACTCATGACATGACACATCAGTAATGAACTGCCTAATTTCAGTGGCTCACTGTTTATCAGTAAAGTAATTTAAGGATGCTCAGAATAAAGTGTAGAGGGCTCAAATACTGGTTTAATGTAAAAATGGTTATTCATTAAAGAGTGCTTTTGTATCATATTAAATTGCATATATCATATTGCTTTGCTTTGCAGTGAATGCACTGAGTTGGTGTTTGTTTCTTAGGGTTTGTATCTTTGATGTGTCTGACTGTTTAGAGTACAAAAAGTTGCGTATAGCATCGAGCACAGTTACTGTAAATGAATGGTGCACATAATAGAGAATGCTATGGAACTCTGCGCAGATATTTATTCAGTGTACCAGATTAAAGCCTTACTTTTTATCTTTACAACATACTAATTAACACCAACGTTCAGTATCATGTGTGTCCCAGTATCACTGTCTTCGTGAGCACACTGGCATGTTGATAACAGCAATTTGCACAAAATGCAAGTGTGGCTGAGTACAGCTTTATAGGCTCATGTTGTCCTGTTGATAAAGAGGTAATGTAGTCCTGTTAGTAAATGACCAGCCCATTCGGACTTAATTTTATCCTTATTCTCTATAGAGTATTATCTCCATTTCAGTTAGATATTGATGAGATTTATTTTTCTTGTAAATATTTTGAAATGTATCCTACAAACAGTCAGCACTGTTTGTAGCGTCTGATATTCAAATCTGCATTTAAGAGATCCATAAAACTGCTGAAAGCACAAGTAATAATAATGGCGATGTGATTTCTAATACATCATAGTGCAACGATTAATGTATTATGTTGAGAACTTGACACAAACTAGCTCAATATGTGACTGCTGATGTGGTCAGCATGTTCTTTTCAGATTAGCTCTGTAGATGTATGACCCTATGGAGTTTATGATGAAGATGGGAATCCAAAGTGAAAGGAAAGCAGCTGTTATCAGCTGAACTTAGTGCAAGGGGACAGGTCTTGTTTGGGTTTAAGAGTCAGTCAGATGGAAATACTGGACTCACAGAGGAAGGGATGGCGCAGCATTTAACTGATTTTCCTACAAGAAGGAAAAACTTCATAACCGAATGTGCATATATGGAAGGTCACCGAGATTATTTTTATGTGAGGTGCTGGGGACAATGTCATGCATGGCCTCATGCATTGTGCAGGCTTTTTATTCAAATGCTAACAATTTGAGACTGTTTTTTTGTTTACAGTTTTTCTCTATTGGTTTGGCTCATTTCTTGAAACAGAAATTACATTATCAAAATAACATGGACAAATCTCCAAACCACCTCGCAATTGTTCACAACAGAATGGCATTTCTCATTGCTTTCATCAAATTGCAATTGTCTTAATACATGTGTCAATTGTTTCAGTGCATCTCTGCAAAAGATTAAGTACAAGTAGCCTACAGTTTGCACAGTTTGCCTACATTTAGCACATTTTCCAAGTGAATAGATTTTGGTGATCTGAACTGATTAGTTGATTCTTGGTCTAATGGTTCTTCTATCCAAAATATGTCAGCATGATTTCATTGTATAAGTCATCACATGCACAATAATCTGTTCAATTGTCAAAATGGGCCAAGAACATGATACCATCAATACCATATAGAATCTCATGTTATTCCCCTTTCCTTAATCCTATTGAGGAGTTTTTCTCTGCTTGGAGGTGGAGAGTGTATGAGCATCATGCTCAAGACCAAAGATCCCTGCTCCATGCAATGGACGCTGCATGTTTAGACATTCCAGGAGATCAGTGTAGGGGATGGTTGCGGCATGCACGGCGTTTCTTCCTGCGTTGCCTTGCAAGGACAAATATACGTTGCGATGTTGATGAGAACCTGTGGCCAGACAGACAGCAACATCTGGACAGCCAGGAGGTCATGAGGGAGGGGCTGGGGAGGGTGAGGGTGAGCGGGAGGGGGACGACAGCGACCAGTAAAGTATTGCTATAGTGCTGCAGATTTATTTACAGTACTGTAGGCCACATAATTTTGCTTGTTTTTTTGTTTGTTTTTTATATTACAGTATATGTGTGCTAATGTATATTTTTATTTTCCTTCTACAATACTAAACTGTATGGAAGTTACGTACTTCACAGTATTTGTGTGAATAAAAATGGTTGGTATGAGTGTGTTGTGTGTGCTTTGAGGCTACTCTTACTGTGAAACTTTTTTCCTTCAGTTTCATACACTATTGTATTCTGTTAGGTAGTCCTATGCCATAGTGACAAAACATCTAAACATTTTGACTTGTAGTGCTCACACAATGCCAAAAGGACAATGCATTTTGGGGGCACTGACTATTTGAATGAGTAAGAAACTTCATTTTGACACATGGCTGAACTGTTTAGGGGGAGATATGAGCTATTGCTGGTGAACCATGGTGTTTTGCTGAACCATTCAGTTTAGTTTTGCAAAAAGTACTAAAGAGTGTTGAAAACGTCCGGTCTGTTTCAAGAAATGAGCCTAGGCAACTGAGAAAGATCTTTGCAATTTGGGTGGCACTGACTCTTTACATGGGAAAGAAATCAGGTCTGAAGCATGGGTGAACAGTTTTGGGAGAGATATGAGCTTTTGCAGGTTAGCTATGGTGTTGTGCTGAACTATAAGAGTGTTATGCCAAATCATCTTAGAGTTTTGAGAATGTAATTTCTGTTTCAAGAAATGAGCCAAACCAATAGAGAAAAACTGTAAATGTGCAAAACTTTTGTTTGATAATTGATGAAACCAGCAAATATTCCAACAAGCCCACCAGTCTACACATTTGTATCGGTCGACTGGCCATTCTATCGGATGTGACCCATAAAAGTATTTTTGAAATAACATTGAAGAGTGTTTTCTATTTTAAAAGGAAGCACAGAAACTTAAAGGTCATTGGATGGCTGAAACATCAGAGATTTTCTTGGTCACATATATATATATATATATATATATATATATATATATATATACATATATATATATATATACATATATATATATATATATATATATACATATATATATATATACATATATACATATATATATATATATATATATATACATATATATATATATACATATATATATATATATATATATATATATATATATATATACATATATATATACATATATATATATATATATATATATATATACATATATATATATATATATATATATATATACATATATATATATATATATATATATATATACATATATATATATATATATATATACATATAAATATATACATATATATATATACATATATATATATACATATATATATATATATATACATATATATATACAGTGTAACAGACAGAGACAGACAGACAGATAGATAGATAGATAGATAGATAGATAGATAGATAGATAGATAGATAGATAGATAGATAGATAGATAGATAGATAGCATGTGTCCACAAGAGATTTTAGATGCAATTTTCCCCACAGCTGCTGGAGGTTGTTTGTTTTTTAAATGTTCACCATTTAAGAAGGTGGGAACGGAAAAGAATTCTAGACTGTGAACAAAAGGCGACAAAAGTTGTCTTAAATTGTATAATTCTCATCCAATTTCAATTCATAGGAACCATTCTGAAGACCACAAGCATTTAAAAAAAAAAAGACTGAATACTGAGCTGGTGATCGAACAATCCTGTCTATCACCATGTATCACATATTAAAAGGGAACAACAGTGAGGTAGATCAATGAGACGTGACCAATGGATGCAGCTGGTAAATTGTAGCTTTCATCTCTTACTTTTCATCTGACTTCCTGAAAACTAGCTGCAACACAGCTGCCATGTGTGACATAGAAAACATTTACGGCTGCAGGTAAACAGGTTGAAACCAAGGAAAATTAGTTCTTTCTGTGAGAGATAAACATTTCAAACGTGTACCCAAAAAAATACTTCATCTGTAAAGCAAGAGGCACGATGTGACTGTTTGGACAGGGCAATCTATTCACTGGCTGGAACAGTAATGCTGTCTGGTTTTATCCCGTGTGCAGTATTATCGGATATATATTCTATATTGCCAGTACAATTACAAAACTAGCCCACAACTGAGCATATCACACAATAAATCCATATTTTCTCAAATGTTTTAATATTGAAAACAAGTTAAATTTAAGCAATCATGAACCAGGATGTGAACAGAAAACACTTATTTTATCAATTGGGTACATTCAGTGACCTATTATATTCCATTGAAAAATCATAGTCTACCGCTCAAAAGTGTGGACACACTTATCCATTTCAAATTCAATTTCACTAATTTACTAGAACATGATAAGTAGCTGCTGAATTTTTGAGACAAAAGTAACAGGTAGATCATGAGATCCTGAAATCTGAAGACAAGTGCTATAATTTACGCTGATTATCTTATCAAATGTGCTATTCAATGCCCAATTTGGATAATTTGGTTGAATGAACAGAGACTCAGATAAAATTATTACTACTTACTTCACTGCACATGTCTTGTAAGTAACCCACCATGAATTGGTGTAAAAGGGAGATTGGGTAGTTGTCAGTCTGTCTGCTCTTGTTTAGCAGAGAACACTAAATCTCTTTTAAGAAGCCTTGAGTAATGACCATTGGAGCGGACAGCTCAACAGAGCCTGAGGAAGAGACACTGGGTAATCTTTTACTCACAGCTGTGTTTCTTGAGCTTTCCTGTTCCTCTCCATACCCTCATGACATATTAGGTAAAACTGCAAAGGCAAACATTTGCTTCCCTGTGTCCTGTCAAACTCTAAAGCCTTGCAGCTATAATCAAGTCAGTTGGTGAGAGAATAAGAGCAAACAGACGTGTGCTAAGTCTTAAGCCTTAGCCTTCAGGGAAACTTAAATGCTAAACATGGAAGATAGCGCCTGGATAATGGGAAAACATTATTCTACACTTCCCACACTGCAGCTAAAAAGCTTACCATAACATTTTATAAGCATTTAATCTAAGTCTAATGTATAGCTGGTCACTGAAATAACACTTATTAATCTGGCCGACCCTTAAAATGAAAGAATCAACTTGTATTGGTCCTGTGGTCTTTGATCTAATACTTGAAACTAGAAAACTCAATTTAGGTCAATATAGAGATTCCCAGTCTCACTTTCACAGCTATCAATGTTGATCCCATATGTTTGGAAGAACCTATTGTTGTAAAATAATAAATCAAGTAATACTCATAAATTTGTCTGTCAGAGTGAACAAAACAATTATTTTTAGGACAGGAAATGTGACATTTTAATACAGAAGAGGTGCTCTTACAAAGCAGGATTTTCTTCAAGTTAAACTTTCATTTAACCAAGTTTGTTATTTTATAGGTTACCTGTTTCTTCTATAAATATGTGCCATTGTTTATACCGCTTTTCTCATAGCACAGCATCAGCAAACAAACCCAACCAGCTGAAGACTTGCTCACATCTTCTTCACAATTATGATTGACTTAAAGTAAATATTTGTTAGTTGCAAATACCTAATATTATATAATGCAGTAATCATTAAGGTATTACAAAATATTTGTTAGAAAACTAACATATATAATACAGTAATCATTAAGGTAATACAAAATATTTGTTAGAATACTAACATATTCTATTGTATATCACCATTGGGTCTAAAAATTTTGAGATATGGTCCATGTTGCCCAGTACTATTCTAGTATCCTTAGGTACTAAATTTTAGTATCTATTTGGTATCCTTAGGTACTAATTTAGTATCCTTAGGTACTAAAATAGTAGTATCCTAATTCTTGGTAGATGGAACATCCCATGCGAGCTTGTGATGACTCTGGTTAGAATGTGTCAAATTGCTCACTTTTAGAAGTTAAAAACAGCTTGGCTGGAAGTACAGTTCTTTCGGAGCCTTCTTAATAACGGTGGAGATGTGTGATGACCATGACAGGTTCTTATTCAAAATTTCCCCACTGTGGGACAAATAAAGGTATTCATATTATTAAAACTTAATTCGCTAAACCTAAACTTGATTCCTTAATATTCCTCTGCTCTACCTCAAATCCAAAGATCAGAGGTCCGTTTCACAAAGCAGGTTTAGTGATAACTCTGAGTTTTTTACCCTGAAATGAGGGAAACTCTGAGTTTTCTGTTTCACAAAGAGAGGTAACTTAACCTCTCGGTCAGTTACCGTAGTATCAGATTCTCTGAACCTAACCTGGTCGGGACCAGGTTTTACTCAAGAAACCTCGAGTTTCTCTCTGTCTCCGCCCTCTCTCAGCCACACACGCCATTTGATTTCCTCATTCATTCAGTCAGCAGAGCGAATTCTTCTACTTCTAGAAGTCCATTAGGCACAGTAGGGGGCGACTTTTTTCACGAACATGGCATGTCCTTTTGACAACAATCCCGTGGATGAAGGCGCAGCATTATTGCGCAGAGAATTAAATATTTGTCGGGAGATGGTTATCAGACCGCGCATAGATGTTTTAGCATTTCCAGACAATTATCTTTTTGAGCGGCACCATCAGAATTTTGTTGGGACAAAAGAAAAAAAGACAAATAAATATTTCTATGAATCCATCCGTCCATCATCTTCCGCTTCTCCGGGGATCGGGTCGCGGGGGCAGCAGCCTGAGCAGAGAAACCCAGACGTCCCTGTCCCCGGCCACTTCCTCCAGCTCTTCTGGGGGGACCCCGAGGCGTTCCAAGGCCACCCAAGAAACATAGTCTCTTCAACGTGTCCTGGGTCTTCCCCGGGGTCTCCTCCCAGTGGGACGGGCCCGGAACACCTCACCAGGGAGGTGTCCAGGAGGCATCCTAACCAGATGCCCGAGCCACCTCATCTGACTCCTCTCGATGCGGAGGAGCAGCGGTTCTACTCCGAGCCCCTCCCGGATGACCGAGCTTCTCACCCTATCTCTAAGGGAGAGCCCAGACACCCTGCGGAGGAAACTCATTTCGGCCGCTTGTATTCGCGATCTCGTTCTCTCAGTCACTACCCACAGCTCGTGACCATAGGTGAGGGTAGGAACATAGATTGACCGGTAAATCGAGAGCTTCGCCTTCTGGCTCAGCTCCTTCTTCAGCACGACGGGCCGGTGCAGAGCAGTGTTGTTTTTGACAACCATCTTAGATTTAGTCTTAGTCTTAGTCTTTTGGACTAAAATGCTTATTAGTTTTAGTCACATTTTAGTCACTTCTATATGTGATAGTTTTAGTCCAGTTTTAGTTGACGAAAACTCAAAAGGGTTTTAGTCTAGTTTTAGTCGACGAAAAGTCAAAAAGGTTTTAGTCTAGTTTTAGTAAAAAAAAAAAAGAAAAAATAAGTATAGTCTACCGTGTTAAGAAAATAGTATGGTCTTAACTATCAAACAAGCAGAACAAAAATACATAGCTTATTAACTGACCCTGTACTAAAGCTTTCTGATTTTTCATTCTGTACTGTGCGTGTGTCCCAACTTTACTGTAAGCGCACTAAACGCACAGGTCCTGGTTAGGGCTGCACAACGTCACTTGTGGCTTTTAGGCTAAAGCTAGCAGACTCTACGTATAACAGTAACTCGACCTGTTTAACATATCAAGTTACATGCTGACAGAACGTACACACAAAGAGATAACCACACGTCACTGAATGTAAACATGGCTAAACATGCTGCTAAAGTAACACACACATAATGAATTGACGTTAGCGTAACAAAAGCTAACTTTAGCCTAAAGTTAGCAGCCCATTTGCGCCAGGAGTATGTGGAAAACGTACTATTTATTATCTTACTATGAAATTTATCGATTATGTTAACAGCATTTGTAACTTACCTTCGAAAAAATATCCCTATGGCGAGCCTTAAGGTGCCGCAGCAGATACTTTTTAGGTTTTAATTGACACACACAATAAGCAGAAATGTCATGCATTTTAAACGTCTGACAAATCACCAACATTTTCGTCCATTCTCGTCTCGTCAACGAAAACTCACACACGTCTCGTCATGTTTTCGTCATCAGAGAGCTATTTTATCTTGTCACCGTCTCGTTATCGTCATGAAGAAAAGTGCCGTCAACGATATGATTTCGTCATCGTCATCGTTGACGAAAACAACACTGGTGCAGAGCCCGCATCACTGCAGACGCCGCACCAATCCGCCCGTCAATCTCCTGTTCCATTCGACCCTCACTCGTGAACAAGACCCCGAGATAAATGAACTCCTCCACTTGAGGAAGGATCTCGTTCCCAACCCGGAGAGGGCATTCCACCCTTTTCTGGCCGAGGACCATGGTCTCGGATTTGTAGGTGCTGATTCTCATCTGTATGAATAGGCTTAAAAAAAATATCTCTTTTAGTTTAAATAGGCTTAATTATTTAACAGAACATGATATAGATGAGAAGACATTTATGTGTGAAAACAGCATTATGTTGGGGATGAAACAACTGCACAGTGAAATAGCCACTTAATATTTACTTTACAGTGTAAAACATGATCAAAATAAGGTACCTCCATGCCAAGGTCTCCCCTGTTTGAACAATGTTTTTATATTTCATCTTAAACTGCTGCCAAGAGCGCTTCTCCCCTACGGGATTGCACCGTTTCTGGAACCGAAAAAGAGTTTTCTATCTCAGAGTAGATCAACTCAGAGTTCAGGAATAGACTCAGAGTTTGTTCAACCTGCTTAGTGAAACAGACCCCTAGACACAGGTTTATTTGTTGCTGTGTTTTGTTTATATTGAGCACATGGCATCTGTCCTTCAAATATGAAATCGTATTGTTGTTTGCACTCCTGACCAACCTCGTTAATAAATCCTCTTTATATATATATGTATTGAGTCTGGGATGCACAGTGTAAATAGGAGGGGGCTGAGCACACAACCCTGGAGGGGATCTGTGTTGAGCACCAGAGTGGAGAAGGTGTGACTGCCAATCCAAGCTGAGGTTTGTGTGTGAGGAAATCTAATATCCAGTGCAGACTGCAGCACATCTTCATAGTGCTGATAGTATTGAATTGGACTGATATCAACAAACAGCATTGCATTCTGATATAAGAATTATTACTTTCAAGGTTAGCAAAGATGGAGTGGAGCGCCACGGTGATGGTGATAAGTGATGAAATAAGGTCAGATTGAAGACGACGTGAGGGGACTTCTTTTTTTTTCTTTCCTTTTTTTAATAGCTGCTGGGTTCTTTTTTTCCCCTCTGTGAGTGATATGAACATGCTGGTGAAGTTTAGTTAATTCTGAGATTTGTTTAATGAAAATCACTGGCAACAATAAGAAGATCATAGACGTTTTGTTTTGTGACTGCAGATGACCACATAATTCCTGGGATGGATTTCCTGGATTTGCATCCAGAGGGACTTGCAGTAAAAAACAGCAATCAGCACACTGTTGAATTGGAGTGACATTTGATTCAGCCACCCTGGCTTGCTTCTTGGAAGATACCGAGGGGGAAGATGGATTTAGTTCATTCCTTTTCTGATGTTGATAAGAGTATCTGACACATTCTGTTGTGATTAAAATCTAATTAAAACAAAAATCTTTCAAGAACTTGAAGGAGCTACTGTTTTACTTGCTAAACAGTAACTTGTTATTCTAGCACAAATGCACAGCCAAATATAAGAACAAAAGCACATTTCTAAACAACACAAAGTGAGAAAGAGGAAATATTAGCAGACAAAATTAAATCAGCCACACAGAAGTTCTTGTGGTGAGAAAACAGTTTACTCTGCGAACAGATGTGGTGATTTTAAGGCTTCCTCAACAAACAAGATGTCCCTTCATCTGAGTTTTCATGGACACAATATACTCATTTACAAGACATGAATGCTCAACTGACCCAAAATAGCTTTTAGAAAACAGGTAATTGGCTGCCTCTGGAGAAATGTTCAGAATAAAATATCTAAAATGAGCTATCATCCTATTGAGTTCATGAGACGATTTAAAATCTTCATGGAAAATAAGATTTATGCAATAATTTGGGCAATTCAGAAAAAAAACCCACAATACTAAACTGATTGTTAATTGACAATTGTTGAGAGAACAAGACTTTGTCACGAAAATGGTTTTCAACAACAATACACAAAATTAAGTGTTCCCTTATCAGCAACAGTGTCTGTTTGGATGTGTGTATGGTTTTAACATGTTTCCCCAGCTTTGCACTGTAGTGTGTAACGTGCAGATGTGGCAACGGTAATGTGCGAGTGCAGCTTGAGAAGGCTGGTGCTGATTGGACCCCCCAGGGGACTTGGCATGCAATGGCAAAGTGAAATGTTTGCAACATGTCTGACCTGAATTTCCTGACTGACTAACCTCCTACCCAGTCCAACCGTGTAGAAGTGCATCAAAGGTTTCAAGAGGGTAAATTCACTTCAATTTCAGAAAAATTTACCACAGTGAAGCAAACTGAGACTAGCAAGTCAGTGCTTTAAAACACATCTTATTATCACGACGGCTGGTGGCTCTATTGATCAGCAACCAGCGAACTAGGAAGAGCGCTTCAGCTATATTAACTACAAATGTGTCTGTGTTACTCATTTCTTTTATGACTTTTATACATCAGAGTTAGACATTTTACCTCCCTTATTTTGTTGCGTTTTTCTCTCTATTGTAGCAACATCTCTTTCATGATCTTATCTGAGAGAGACGGGTTTTTATTTTTTAAATAGAACAATGTTTTATTGTTTTGATATAACAACATTCCCGAAACAATCTAAGCTTGGTCATTCTGGAATTTCAAAAATGAACGTGTGGCCCCTCTGAAAGTTTTGTTTACAAAAATTTTTTCTCAAAGTAGAACTTAAAGTTAACAGATTTGATGAGCTATTGTGGAAATTAAACCTGAGGTATCAAACCCCCCCAAAATGGGCATCAAACACTTTGACTACAGTCAGAGGATTTCAGCTGTGAAAGCCCAGTCCCAAAAATTCAGGGTAGTCTCAGAAGTACTACTACTCTAACAGGGCTCTTTTGGGGGGAAATTTCTCCTTCATAACACTTCTTAGCTCCTACCTCCTGCACTCAAAGAAGTAGAGAGCCAAGGAAACAACCCCCTAAAATACCCTGGTTCCTGGAAAAGATGCAGGTACTGAGTTGACCATGAAATCCTCTGTGTACTAAAGAGTCAAATATGAGGCCATCTGTCTGACAGCTAAAGCTTGATTGAAATTGGGTCATGCAACTGGGCTATGATCCCAAGCACAGAAAAAAATCTACAACTCGATGGCTGCAAAAGAAAAGAATCAAACTGTTGCAATGACCAAGTCAAAGTCCAGACCTCGACCCAATTGAAATGCTGTGGCGGGACCTTAAGAGAGCAACTCAGAGTTGAACACACTAGTTTTCTTCGATTAAAGATAAACTGACACTCGGAGGCTGATATGCCCTGTGGCACTGACGTGTCTAGAACTTTATTAATCTCGATAACAGAATCAATAAAGCTCTGTTGACAAGAAAGATACGTTATGTGCAGACAGGATGTCTCCTCTGAGACCACAAACAAAACGACACAGGGATGAGGTTTATTTACCAAAACAAGAGATTTAATTCACTGAATAATTATAGTTGCACCCTGGGTTTGATGGGACAAAGAAAACACATAGACCACAAAGATAATGCTAACAAAACTGACACTTCGATATCGATACTATTCATTTATGACTTTGAGAACTTTGTCCAGCTTGAGGCTCGACAGAAAGCATATTAAATGACCGTAACAAAGAAGAAAGGATAAATATATTTAAACCACATTTAAAAACTCTCCCCCAACACTGATGCCCATTTCATGTAAACCAGAAAATTCAGTAAATACTCCATAAAAATAGGGTCACAAAAAGGTTTAAAAATACATAAAGCTTTTAAGACACCCCCCACTGACATTAATATTAATTTGAACTTGGAGAAATAGTAAAGAATTCATGGTAGGCAGCTACCTGAGCGGATCTGTTAAATACGTGAAAAAAAATTGCCACATTTTGCTGATGTTAGGCTTACTCACTCATTCATTTGAATGCAGTACAGAAAACAAACCTACTATGTTTCACACAAGATACTGCACTGCAATTATGTCTCTAAGCTGGGAGTTCAAAGCACAAGGGACTGTACTTAAAATACAACAGAAGGTCAAACATCTCTTATTCACAGGCCTGAGGCATGAAATATTTGTCTCCGAGACACAAGGTGAATCTTAGAATCCATTGTTACTTCCATTCTTCACTCAACTTACAGGCTCAAAGGGAGTGACGCGTCTCATTTGTTTCAAGATATGAAATGATGAGCTGTAGCTTTACATCACGTTCATTTTCATTGCAGCCTGTATGTTTTAAAGCAGTGTTAATTGGCACATGCTCATGGGATATTAGGTACTGCTTCTATTCTTAGTCTGGCCCATATTCTGATTTTAATTTCATCTGTGGCTCCAAATGAGTGCTACTGTGACTGCACGGGACCTTAATTCTAACCTCTGATGATTATGGAGTCATATCACTTTGTTGTAGAAACATGCAGCACCCTGGAGTTTATGTATCTCTTGGTTTGAAAAAAAGTTTTCATGCTTTAAGTAGCCAGAACCTTTTAATACTGCTATACTTGCATTGCTATAGTAAAAATCAACACCAAGTTTATTGCAAAGCATTTACTGTTACAGAGCTGATGTTCCAGAAAGCTAATAATTCTCACGTATATTCTTCAGCTGAAACCCTTTTCATTAGGCTACTCTGAATATTTGATAAAAACAAAATCTGTAGAACAGCTGATAATTTGTCTGCACAAGGTAATACTCTAAGCATTACAATACATATTTCATAGTACTTAAGAAACTAAATAACATTAATGTGCAGAAAAATACATGGTAAAAGTAAATTAGCAATTTTGATCATGGACATTGTCTGATCTGGCCTTTAGCTGTAGTAGCTTCATATTGTGGAAGTCACTGAGAACTGGATCTTGCCCCAAGCTGAAATTCAGTTCGAGGTAGAGTAAACCTGCACGTGAAATATCCACAGGAAGGCTATAGCTGACCAGCAGGTTCACAGCCTGAACTGTCTTGTTGTGAGGCGACAGTGCTAACAATAGCTCCACTGTGCCTCCTACATGAAGGGTTTTTTCACCCCCATGTCCATGTTCAAAAACTCAACTTGATTCCTGAGGTTCTAAGTGATTATTCAAAAAGTTAAACAGTAATGGGCGGCAGGAGATTTCTTTGTGAATTTATATTGCCAGTGCAGTACCCATTTAGTATGTGCCTGTTTAAGCCAACGCTTATGTGTGTTGGTGTGAACCTGAAGAGCAGAGTTAAGACACGCACAAACGATGCTTCTGTTCTGAAAAGAGGACAGCCACAGTCCTTGCATAGTGAGGTCAGGGTCACAGACAGCATGACTACTGCAGACAGTAGCAATGAAGGCTACTCCCTTAAAAACAGGTCACATTGTGAACTTTAAATATGGATTGTCCAGAGAAACAATGGCTCTGTCTCTGGAAAGAGATGTTGAGTTAACTTTTCTGTATGTTCTTCATGCTTCAATGAATATTGTTTGCTATTTGTGTTTAATTGATGTTCACACAGCCCTTCACCTGTCATACATACAAACAGAACAAATTCTTGCACAGAGTCAATTGAGTGCTCAACAACAAGTAATAAGAGCAGTAATACATTCAATCGTTCATTATTGAGCTGTTGCTTTTATTAAGAATCTTTTTTCCAATCATTTAAGCAGTTAGATATTTTAAATCCTGCAATAATTCCACTGCTGTGAATGTCACTGTATCCAAGCAATAAATTGAAAAATATAATTTTTCTTGTATAATCTTATAATGCACTAGAGAAATAAAATAAAAGATCTCCAAAGGCAATTTAAGTGATTTTTTGCTACAGTGGCAAATAAAGGAAGGTATCACGAGTTCAGCAAGAGAAAGAGCTTATACTCCACCACTGAATAACACTGACTTAAGTTCCAATGATTGGGAGATGAGGATGTAGAGCTGTGTTCCTTTGGGATTCGACCCAATGACAGACCCAACAGTTGGAGTTCACTCTCTACGAACAGGTCAACACACAAAACTGTTTATCCGCTGTTTGAAGAGCAATCTCTTTGAAATCTTTTGAACATGATGTCAGTGCTCCCTGATGCTGAAAGCCTGCTGACAGCCGAATAATCACTAATAATAATGAACAACCAATCACAGCAGAGCAGAGCATCCCCACTGCATATTCAAATTACAGTCATCAGAGTAAAAGCTAACTTAACTTTTAGCCAAAATATCAAAACTGTTCCCCACAAATACACACGTCAAGATGAGCAATTGTTGAGAATCACAGAAATAATACACTCCCAACAAAATTATACTCCAGTGCATCTGGCAGACAAACTGTTGGATTTGGAAGATCAATTTCACACTAAAATTTCACACCAAAATCATCAATATAGGCACAATTTCAGATCCTCAGCCTTCCAAAAATGTCTTAATCTTTCAATCAATAATGATGCTTTTAAATAAGGGTGTGTTGTCATGACTAATGACTCTATTTTTCACAGTAGGTGGATGAAACCATCTGGAATGACCTTCTTGTCAGCACATCACATCTAAATATAGGCATTCTGATCCCATCCGGTGAAAATACAAGCAGATTTACTTTACCATAGACGTTAGCCCCATTCTCATACACTGAGCTGTTAGCGGTCATGCTTATTACTGCACAATATGGATCCAATTGCAAATATTTCCCTTCCTATTCGTTTTTTTACACCCAAAATACAAGAGAACATATGGCCAAAGTTGATAAAAATCCCTTAGTTTTCCCTTAATATTACTGTAACTGACCCTTTCACAAAGACGCCAGCTTTGTTATTTGAAAAACATCCAGCCTTGGACACCTTTTGCTTCGAGCATTACAGCAGAGTTGCTATTTTTTGGAGTGTGTAAACAATTTCATTGGTTTTCTGATTAATACAAGAGTTACATAATGTGAGGGTGTTGGTGCTCAGAGTTTTGCTATGCTGTTCTCAGCTCCTACAAAAACAAACAAAAAAACTGGCCGGTGATGGAGTTCTGGTTTTAAACTGCTCAGTTTGAGAAGCCAGCAAATAAACATCATTTCATGTCCTGCTGATATCAATAGCAAATATCTTTACTGGGATTACAACCAGAGAATGTTACTTTGGGTGTAACAGAGATAGAGCTTGACTGGTGACAGCCTGAAGCTGATTTTTATCCAGTGTCACTTTCATTGGGTCACATTATTTCGAGATCTTCACTACAATCATTTAGAATTTTTTCTTTCTGTGTGCAGGCAGACAGCTGGATGAAACTGACAGAAACACCTAATTTTTAATCATTAGTTCCACCTTGTTTTCCATATTCTAAGGTTTTAGTTTAGTAGTCACGTCATCTTATTATGTTCCCCTCCAAAGTTATACTTGAACCTGAGTGATAAATCTCTACTAAGAATTGTTTATCTCGATGACCTTACATCTGCACAACTGCATGTCAAAAAGCATCAGTTGACATCAATGTCAGGGATTTACTTGGAAAGCCAACATCCCCACACAACTGAGGACACATTTTGGTTTTAGGACAAATGAAAAGTAGAGCTAAATGATTTGAAGATGGCAGTTTAAGGCGCTAATACGACTAATCTAAAATACCATAGACTGATCCACTACTCCTCTCAAATCGCAGAGATTGACAGAGACGGCGGACACACTCATTATTCATGTCATCTCTGTCCCCACCCTGTTTCCCCGAACAATGTGAAATAATCATCTGGCAGAAAATGTTGTTTGTGCCGATAAAGACGTCTTTTAAAAAGACTTTTTGTGCCATCCAACATGACTTTCAATTGCATCAAGTAATCCATGAAAAGGATATTTTGATGTGATATGTCATCATGGGGTCAGTTTAAATGCAAACCATGAAGTTTTCCTAACCTTAACCAAGTAGTTTGTCATTTTAAAAACAGAAACAAAACAACGAGTGAAAGCAGATGGAAAAAGCAACTGTTTAAAGAAACTTGTATTTTAAAGAAACTTGTATTTTAAAGAAACTTGTATTTTAAAGAAACGTTACTTGAAGGCACATCACCCAGCAATCCTACTGACCTCCTTTTTGCCTAAATGTGATCAGTCAACAGTCAGAATATGGCTATTTCATCACGTGTTGTGACACTCTCTTATTCCCCTGAGTTACTTTCACATGTTGCAGTGCAACAAAAATTAAAAAATGGTGTCTGTGGAGATTAAATTTACATGACTATTTAAGGTTTTCAACCCTTTCTCTTTTTTTAAATTTGTATACGTTATTCAACTACATTTAGGCTTATTACAATTAGCAAATAAATCCCCGAACCCTATTTGTACATGAGAATCAAGAAAGTGCAATCAGATCTGCAGACAAGTCCATGGAGTTGCAACAAATGGCTAACGCGGAGCCTCAGATAAACCCTTTAAGGGACATCATGACCCCAGTGGACCCTTAAGCATTCATGGACATTCAAAGTAAGACTCCTGTGTAACCCTGTCATATCCCTTCTCCTTTGTTCCTGACAATATTAAAATAGTCACTGAAGAGTGCTGTCACAATTGCCTTCGCAGAAAAGATGATTCGTTATTAGGTTTTTTCACAAACTGCCTCTGGGGATGTATTTGTATAGGATGACAGTCTTGATTCTACGGCTAAGAAGGTGTATTTTTGTCAAGCTGCCCTGAAATCTCTATCTTATCTAAGCATTTTCACTTATTTGTGGCAATTATCAAACCCATCCATATGCAATTAATTAAACTCATCACATCCAAAGCTGCTGAGACTTACTCTGACTGATTTTCGGTGGATTTGTCCTTTAACGTTTGAAAAGCGCCTGGGCTCTTTCTCAAGAAGCTGTTGCAGTAACAGCAGGTGTAATGAGTCACACAATGAATAAGCAGCTGGATTGGTTTGCTTTTTGTTGTTACTTATAGTCCTCGATTGAGGTTGTCCCCCATGTTTTCACCTAACATCCTGTTTTTATCATTTCCCCGAAGGCAGCACATCATTATGCAAGCGATAATGATAGCAAATAGTTTTATAACTGACCAGACACTTTCATTTGGTAAGTACAAAATTCAGTTGGATTTTCCAGACAGATTTACATCATGGAACTTTTGTCATCACAGAAAATATCTTACTCGTTGTGTTGTACTTCACCCCATTGATGTACGCTGGGCAGGGTCTCTCTACAATCCTGCCGGTGCTGCTCCGCGGCCAGCAGGTTCCAATCTCATCGGTTGTGGCATTGCAGTATAAACCTTGGGATGAGAAGGAATAGCGTAATAAAACACAAACACAGAAAAAAATAAAAAAAATAAATAAATAAAACTAAAACAGTAAGATGAACACCCTCCCTTTCCCAAGTCAACAAAACCACCTCACAACACTAAACAAGGAAAATAAAGGAATTCCATCTTACCATCAGCGCTCAGCAATGACAGTGAAGCGTTTTCCAAAAAAGTATCATGAAAAGCTTCAAGCAAACTACAATTTAACCCCCCAAGTTCTCCTAATATGATCTCATAAACGGTCGCATCCATGGCGCAAGCTGCCGCTTTTGAGCAATCTGAGAATGATTTCAAGTTCGAGAGGAGATGCGCGCACTGAGCCCAGTGGTGTTCATGGGCATGTGAATCTGACCAACAGTGATGGCAAGTGGAGAGCCCCGCACGCCTTCAGGGAGCGCGTGCCTGTTAGCCAATCACAGCCGCCGATCCGCTCGCCATCCCAGTGAAAGAAACATTCTAAAGTGTGTGGCAGATATGTTCAGTAAAATAAAAAGTACTTGATGGCTGCTGATAGATATTGAACGTCACTTGTCACTCTTATATTCCATAATTCATCTGAATAAATTGTAAGGTTTACACATACATACATACATAAATACATGCATGCATACATACATGCATACATACATACATACATACATATAATAACGCTAGCTCTTAGATCCAAGGACTCAGGCCAGCTGGTCCAGTCCAGAGTCCAGACTAAACATGGAGAAGCAGCATTTAGCTGCTGCAAACAAGTGGAACAAACTGCCAGTGGAGATTAAACTTTCACCAAATGTAGACATTTTTAAATCCAGGTTAAAAACATTTCTTTTCTCATGTGTCTATGCATGAAATCTGCACGATATCTTTTAACTTATCTCGACTGTTGCTTGTTTTTAAATTCGTTTACAAGATTTTATTTGTTTCTCTTTATATTCTTTTATGTATGTCTAATGCTTCTTCCACTCCCTGCTGCAATGCTTTTATTTTATGTAAAGCACTTTGAACTGTTTCTACACGAAACGTGCTATATAAATAAATTTGATTTGATTTGATTTGATTTAATTTAGAAGAAAATCTAGCTATAAATTAATTCAATTACCATCTCATAAATTCTTAACATGACACTTGTCCCTTACTTTGACACCTGTGCCATCAATAAAAAAAAACTTTAGAAAATATAAAAGTGTAGTTTTAAAAGCCGTTATTGAATGCATCAATAAGACCATTCTCAGTTAATTGAAAGGGTCATATTTTCAGATTTGTGTGTACTGTTATGGCAAGCCATTTCAGCATTTAATAAAATCACACTTCCTGTCTGCAATTGCTTTTCATATAGGCAACATTCCTCCTAGTCAAAATTAAATTCTTACATGTCAGAACTGCAAAGAAAGTTTTCCACAAAGCCATTCGTAGTTGGAACCAAGATAGTTTTTACACTTTCTGCATTCAGACTGCATTGGTTTTTGATTCAACACCTAAACAATTACATTTCCAATAACTATACTGCTAAATGAATGCACTGGACATCTTCAATTACACTCTTCTTGTAAAAATGAAAGTCACTTGTTTGGAATCCAGTAGTAACTTGTCATAATGTTTGCTTTGGATATCAAATATAAACACAGCACTTTAGAAGCAAAAATAAGTCTTTGTTGATAGTTGAGTGGTTGCCATAGTTGAAAAAAAACAACAGGGACTTGAAAGGATGCATCTCTGACATCAAGATGACAATTTTCATACCAGCAATCCATCCAAACAACTGGTTGTCTGACACTGAAATAATATTTTGTCCTGCCCACTTTGTGCCTCTGACTCAAGACAGACATTCACTCATCTGCAAAGGTTTAAATTTACTGTAGTTGCTGCAGTTTTTCAGTTGATTGTGCCTTGGGTGATCCGTGTATTTTTTTACAAGTTTGAATTCATGGCTGTCAGTAAGTCTGGAGTACAAACAAAATGCCTTTTTTAATCATGGCTCCACACTGTTAGGATTTAGTTTTGTTGTTTCAGATTTAGTCTGATGTTGCACTTCAGTAAATGTTAGTTGGAGAAGGATTGACTTTTCTAAAAATAGTTTTCCCTTTAACGGCCCCCCTGTAAATGTTCAAATAAGTATGACAGACACAGTAGAATCATAATGTGGGTCAGCACATCCAACACTTAACATTTTCCCAAGGAAACTGTAATAGTAATAGGGTTCAGTGTCTCTTCTAACTACTGACAGTTTTGTTCACTTTTGTGCCAATTTAGCCATGTATTTAAATTAAATGTGTTAGATGAGAATTGAAGCCCTTCACAGCTTGGCAGAAAGTGGTGCATTAGTGAGTGAATCGAATATATAAATGCTTGTCAAGAGGTGAGAAAGATTTTTTTCCGTTTGAAACCAAACTTAAATTCTGAACTCCGACATAAACAGGGTCATGGTTTGCGATATTGTGTTTCGCTTTGTTTTTGGTTTCTTGGTTTACTTTTGCACTTTATTGCCCTGCTTCCTGTTTCATTTCATACCATTTACATACTTACTTATACATCCATGTGTATCCTTTTGTGTTTACTTCCTGTGTCACACCTGATTTCTTTGCTGATCGCCTCACCTGCTGTAATTTACTCCTCAGTATATATCCTCTAGGTTTTCCTTTGTTCATTGCCAGATCATTGTGTTGTTTGCTGCTGTTGTTTTTGTACTCGTCCCATCCGTCATTTCCTTGTTGTTTTGTAAATCAGTCAGTTTGACCACCCTTTGTTCTGTTTAAGTTTATCTTGTAGGTTTTTTTATTATTCCTGCCTGAGCAGGGCCTTTAGTTTAGTTATCAATCAAAGGCCTTAGCCTTTTTTCTTCGCCTGTCCTCGCTTCCTTGGTCCTGCATTTGGGTCGACATCCTCCTGCTCATCCACGTTCCTTGACAAACGGAATAATGCAGTTAATCTCGATTGGCTATTCTCCATTGTTTCCTTATAAAAGCAGCCTAAATTCTGAGCAAAAACAAATAACAAATGAAATAAACAATAACAATGCAATGTTAAAATCTCATCATCTACTTTTGAAGATGACAAGATTATTACTCATATTTTTGTATAGAACTATAAATAATATAGCAAACAAAATATTAAAATGTCTTTTGAAACTGAAAGTTTAATCCTGTCAAAGTGTCTAGACTGGAAATGGATCTCATAACTGGGTATCATGACTATATCATGGCTGTTTACCTTTTAAATCTGAGACATGTGACCTTTTCACCAGCAAGAGGCTTTCTCTCTAAGCAGCATGAAGCACTTTGTCTCATTTTACTGCCCTCCACTTTCACATCATGTAAGAATAGATCTGTCCAGCATTTGAATGTTGATTTGACCATGTGATGAACACATTCCTAATTGCACAGCTAATAATAGAACAGAAAAATGTTAATTCATTCTGTCACAGAAGCTACTCTTGTGTCTACTGCTTTCTGTGATGGTGAGAATTAGAAACAAATGAGAAAAGAAAGTCAGAAAAATGATCATCTGCTACAAAAGATCAATAAGCTACTCATTACAATATTGATGGTAATTACCATGATGTCCATCCGGGGTTCTGTTTGTCTTTATACCTTCAAAGATCAGAAAAATATAATTTTGCCACTAACTGTAAATCAAAGTTCCTGGATGTTTTGAAGAAGAAAAAAGCAGCGGGGGTATACAGATAAACTCAAAAGAAGCAATTTGTTGAGCCGAAAGCAGGTAACCTTGTCTATCACAATGTAAGGGGACGAGATCACTTGATCCCTAAACACATGAGAAATACTGAGCTAAAACCTATAACATCTGATCCATCATTTCTTGCACAAATGTAACTGCAGTTTGTAGCTGGGATATTTTGATCCCTTTGTTTCAGTCGCTGAGTTTGAACTAAACAGAAAACACATCTTTATATTTATTTCAACACAGTTAACAGCAACAAAATTCATCAGCTAAATTAATTTTATCTTGGTCTGAAAAATGTAAATCAGTTGCATAAAACTAAAAAAAAAAAAAACTGGCCAAGTTTATTACAAGCAAGTTTCAACTGAGGCTCAACTAAGATATCTGGCTATTGTCTGGTCATCGCACGTAATGAAAGCCTCACAGACAGGAAGAGTGCTGCATGTTTTTTTTTCATGTTTCTCACTGCTGGCATGATGAAAAATATCTTCATGATGTGCACATAGTTCACAGTTGCATTCTGCAATCTTCAGAATGTGTTTTAAAGGTCCCACGTTTGAGGTCAAATCCAATCTTTGAGCCCCCCCCCCCCCCCTTACACTGTTAGGGCAGAAGCTATTAATTTTGTCTCACTCACTGAAATAAGAAAGGTGTACGCCATAGAGTGGCGTACGACTGGAAGGAAAGTGAACAAGCAATGTAATAACCAACCACGATTTAGAAACAAGATCAGAAAGCTCAGTGTTATAAGTTAGAGTAAAGTAAAGTTTCCTCTTCAACTGGTCTCTGGTTAGGTGAAGGGATGAAACAGCTTCGTTAGGGCTTGGAACAAATAAAAAATATAGTCCAAAGATGGCAATAGGACTTAATTTTTGAAGATGTAAATGAAGTGAATGAAAATGATCTGACCTTTTAACTAAAGCTGAACAAAAGGCTGAACTGTTTATCTGGGTAACCACAGAGGTCTCATTCAGAACATGTCTAACACTGATGCTTGGGCAGAGCAGCAATAGACTGTATGATGCATTCTGCATTTTATTATTTGTCCTTTTTCTATCAAGGTTGAGTTGTCAAAGACTAAATCGAATGAAACTAAAACTTAAAATAATGATCGCATAAAATCTTCAGAAATCATGCAGAAGTCAACCCCAGGGTGTTTCCAGGGTGAAGTCTGTGTGTTTGTGCACATCAATCAACACATTCAACATTCTCACCACGTAATGTGAAAATGTTTTTACACAATAAATGTCATGCTTTGGTTGAACTTCTGAGAATTAATTATGAAGCTCAGATGAGCAATATCTCACAAAAGTTTCGCTGACCCTGCTTGCATGTGTGCAATAGATAAGGGAGTCTGAGTATGTTGATACCCAATAACAGTTCAGCCTAATCCCACAAAGACTGCTGCCACCACCGCTTCTGTGGTGGTTTCTAGTAGGTTGTTGATCGTATGTGGGATTTTTCTAGTGATTCTGAGATGATGGTATAGGATGACTCAAGGTTTTATGTGCTCATATTAGTGTAGACTACGCTCGAAAAGCTGTTTTTTTCTCCCGGCTGGGGAGTGACAAATAATAATAATAAATGTATTGCATATGTGGACTGCAAAAAGTGTTTTTTTTTCTTTGAAATCATCTGTTTTTTTTTAAGTTTTAACATGGTTGCTAACCTAATGGATCACTTGGAACCGTCTTTGTTTTCCCAGAGGTCAAAGACAACAAGAGGTCATAGTAATAACATATGTAAAACGTTAAAAGCAAATACCAGTGAGATATTACGCAGTAAACCGAGGCATTTGATTGAGCTTAGCATGGCGCTCTACAGAAGGGTGCAAAATGGTCCCATGAGTCAGACTAAGAGGGTTTACTTGACTGCAGTATTTAGCTATGAGCTCCTTACTGCACTCAGCAAAAATGACAGCTGCTGAATACATATTCTCATGCCCTGTTGTGCAGGCCTCAGGGTGGGTTAATCAAAGCTTAGAGGCATTTGACAGCTCAACCCAGAAATCACATACTGAGCTCTGCTCAGGTGGCATAAGTGATAGGCCCTGCTCATTTGAATTGTTGTTCATTTGACTGAGGATGGGGGCAGTTGAGTCCAGCTAGTTTATACCACTGCTGCCAACCGTGACACACTCTTGTGAGTCACTCTGACACAAAGTACAAGACCCCGCAGAAATGTACACAGTCCAGATAGAAGACTGAGATTTGAGAGGGAAAAAAAGTATCCAAACATACTGCACAAGCAGGGTATTTGCTCACAAACAAATACTATGTCCATCCACCGAAATTACATCCAGTATACCACACTGACAGTATACCATAGTTATTCTCTGTGCTTGGAACTATTGAGCATTAGTGTCATCAGTAAGATGAGGTGTTTATACAAAGCAGAGTGCATACTTAAAAAAAAATCACATCCCGGCTACTTTCTGTTCATGCTGTTTCTTTCTGCCAAAATGATCCAGAAGTATTCACTGTTGTATCACCAAACTTGATGCCGTTTCTTTTTCCATGCTGTGAGACTACTGAATTCCTTTTCTACACACCAGCATGAAAAATGTTTTCATTTCCAAATTTCATCAATTATTAATTAATTTGGAACTTTTTGTTTTCCAGTGAGTACCATAAAGCAACAACATCTATAATTTTGTGATGAACTTTTGTCATGTAATGACAGAATAACTGAATCTTAAATCGATGGAAAACAGTGGAAATCTTTTTACCTCTCTCTTCGGTCCGAACTAAGTGGTACATAAAGTGATCACCACATCCTTTACTTCGATTTAATTGTTTAGAAAGACTTTCATGTTTAGATAGCTTAAATTACTTCTCTGAGAACTGAGGTAAGTAGCTGTACTACAATCGAAATGCTAAATTGAATGAGCTGTTGTCACTCGTATCTTTGCTAATATCTGCCTGCACTTCAAAGCAAAGCTTTTT
This sequence comes from Odontesthes bonariensis, assembly GCF_027942865.1. NCBI lineage: Eukaryota > Metazoa > Chordata > Actinopteri > Atheriniformes > Atherinopsidae > Odontesthes > Odontesthes bonariensis. The sequence goes on along the minus strand of NC_134519.1, from coordinate 16,797,502 downwards.
TTCTAAGTGGAGCCTTGTCGAATTCAAGGTGTTATCATAAGCAACAAATTGCACTTGCATAATGAAGGGTGAATGGAAATCTCATATCTTTTCAAAATGGCTCGTAAAAGCAGGTCATTAAAGTGGGCTAAGCTCCACATGAGATTCTTCTGCTTTTGCCTTTGCATTACAAATTAATAAACAGTTTTGCACTATTGATGCTGCTTGTGTGTCACATCACTTTGATGAGTTGTACATTTTCAAGTCCCACGCTGTGAGTCAGCACACAACTTGAAGCAGATGCATTTTGTCTGCATATAGTGTACAAATGAAGAAAACATCCTATGGTTTTGAACTAGGAAATAATTAGCGAAACTATCGGTTCAAAGTGTTTTTGAAAGTTTTCAGCCATCGCAGTGGAACTCTTTTTGTGGTAACAGCAGTAAAATAATATGGTGTGGAATAATGATTGCTACTGCCCTATATTGGTGCAAGTGAAAGGCAGCCAAGCTGTCTTTATTGGTTGGTTTACATTTGGATCCGTGAGGCTTAGAGTACACCAGCTCCTCCTCCATTTTGAGAGGAGCCAGTTAAGGTAGGTGAAAAGTTTGTATCCTTAAGCGGTTTACCTGACACATACAGCTGAGCGGAAGTTGTGAGGTTGACCTAGGTCTGACTTTAGGGATTAAATATCTTTGCAGCCCTGGGAGCAACAGGGCATTCATGTGGAGGAGTTGAAGGAATTGGCTAAAGACAGACGGAAACATTTGCATTCCTTTGATAATTTGGAGAGCTGGGTTTCAGTAGAGTTTTCTTTGCCTGTCCAAAACAAAACAATTCAGTGGACAAATCCATGTGGTCATAAAAGTCATTGGTCAAACTCTCATGTGCAGAGAGTAATGCACACAACCTGTGATGACATTCTCATTGCACCAAACTGGAGAGATGTGCACTCAAAATATAACAGCCCTGTAAGCCATTTGGAGAATGAATTTTACTACACAGGGAAATATGGTTGTGAATATGACATGAACTAGTTTCACGTGTTCTTGAACACTTTCTTTCATCAGTACCGTATCCAGTGGAGTGAGATGGCTTTCCAGACCACTCCAGCTCATGGCTTTAACTGAAGCATATAAAACTGGACAGGCAGCCCTGGAGCTCACCAAAGCAAAAAGTGTGCCACCTGCTCTGTGGTTAGTGAGGAAGAGTGAATATTCAAACTCAAAATTTGGCAAATTAAGGTCAACCTTTATTGTAATCCTGCAGAAGCTCAAATGAAAAAAAAAAATAAATAAATAAATATAAATCAACAATATTTATTTGCTACATTAAGTACAAAAGTGAAAGGGATATATTCTTCGTAAGTTAGATCCCAAGCATCATAATTTTACAGTAGCAGTCAAATCAGTAGTCATGCAGGAATATGCCCCTGAAGCGCATACTCCAGTGGTGAAAGAATGATGAAATCCTCTGGTGAGAATGGGAATAGATGTGATGTGGCACAGATTTCCAGATTCGCTGCACAGTACAGCAGAGTATTGTGTTGTTTTCCCCTTCCGGTTGGAAAGTCATGGCTACGTATTATTGAAATATCATTGTTGTAAAAAAGTAGAAGATGTTCAATACTTGTTACAGATTATATTCCATGAAATATGTTACAAATCAGCAATAAAACCAAACAGCAAGAGGGTTCCTGGTTCAAATCTCATTTGGACTCTTTCTGTGTGGAGTCTGCACGTGCTTCTTTTGCATGCGTGGGTTCTCTCCGTGTACTCTGGCTTCCTCCCACTGTCGATCACTGTTAACCAAAGGTGTGATCGTGAGCGTGCAGGGTTGTTTGTCTCTCTCTGTATTGTTCCAGTAATGGACAGGCAATCTATTCAGGGTTAATCCCGCTTCTTGCCTACTGGCAGCTGGGATAGGCTCCAGCTCTTCTGTAAACCTGAATTGGATAAAGCAGATATAGAAAATGGATGAATAGATGGATTGATGTTATAAATCACTTCTTCCTGGTATGTCTTACCATTTCCTATTAAGACCCTCTGAGTTATGTAAGCCAAGTATCAAATTGATTTGCTAACTTCTACATGTCCAAGTATCCAATTTGCCAATGAGCCATTAAATACATGCATTTTAAAATCTGTATATGAGTTCTGTTTTTTCTCAGAGTGAGCATGATTTTTTAAATTTATTTTCTTTTACCATCCTCTGTCTGGATGTAATATGCTTTTTATATCATTACTGCCATGTAAATGTACTTGTAAGTATGTGCATCTGGTTGAAATATATCCCACTTTAAGTCTTTTATAGAAAGGATGACCTGAGTTCAGTTGCTCACAAATGTTTCTCTCACACCTCGACAAAATTGCTCATATGAAGTAATTTAATGTCAGGGTGGACTTAATGGAGCTTGTGGTTTAAATGAGCCAGACTTGCTGCTGCTTTGTTAATGTTTTCTGCAAACTCAAGGATGAACTGAACATAATGGAACACTGGAATAAAAAACAGTTTAACCGCTCTTCCCCAAAGGCAAAAACAAAGTTCATTTTGTGAATTAAAATAATTATTCAAACACAGTTTGAAAGCATAGCTGACAGCTAAATGAAGCTTTGATTTAGTTACAGAATACAATTCAACATTTTTTAATTTCACAGAAATCAGCCTCTCTGTTATTCCATTCACTGATATTTGTTTATTGCTGCCAGTTGGATGCACTGTTGGGGAAAGTATGACATTATACTGTATTTCTTCATTAAACTAAAGGTACGAATTCCAGTAAACAATTTTTCCCATAGGCTATATATGAATGCTGTATAATAAGGGAAGTGTCACTCTTTCAGGCTTCTTGTGAGGCTGCTTGTGAACTGGCATGTTTCAATTCAATTCAGTTTTATTTATATAGCGCCAAATACAACAAATGTCCTCTCAAGGCACTTAGATAATAAAGTCCAATTCAAGCCAATTGGAATTCAATTAATTGTAATCATAATTATTCATAAAATAATCCAATCTGTTCATATTCATGTTCATATTCATGTCAGGCACTATATCTTCTCACAGAAGAAGAAGAGAGATGTTGATCACAGCCACTTATTTTCCCAGAAGCTTAGTCCATCATAAGCTTCCTAATATTTCAACCCACAACGGCACGCCTTAAGTGCCTTCATGGAATTGCTTGAAAAAGAGGATAGCCTTTTGGGATATCACTCCTGCCGCCTCAAATTAACCTTGTGCAAAATGTTTTTATTTCTTAGGCATTTATGGGTAATATTTTGCACTATACTTTGAGAAACTGTATTTTTTGATGGTGTGTTTTGCTAAAGACATGGAGCTCAGTGACAACACAACGTGACAGAAAAGTCACAGTAATTGCAAACGCTTCAGATTCAGTTTAAGTAATATTGCTACATAGTGCTTTTAGGTCAATGAAACCAGAAGATTGGGATGGTCATGATCCTCTCAGAACTCTCATTCAATACTTAACATATAGCTCACTCTTGCTCTATATGAGCAAGAGGGAGCTCTTCAATGTGCAATTTGAGGTGAAATTACTGCATGTGACCTTGGCCATGTGGTGTCCCCAGGTCTTTATGTTAAGTTAAAAGTGGAGTATCTCTGCAAACGTCACCCTGGACAGAGATACATTGAGTTATCTTCAAAAAGTCTGTATTGCTGCTATATAAAATGTTAAACACTGTAAGCATTGATGGTTGCTTTGGCTTGCCAGACAGAGGAAGATTATATTCATGCACAGAATTACTTGAGATCTCCCCCATGCATTTTTTTTTCTGTTTGTTTTTGGTCTTATATTTTCACAGTTGACGATATGGATCATCAGTGAGAAGTAAATTATAAATAGTTGCCATCCAGATTTATTGTTACATTATTCTATACCCTAAGCTCACAATATTCACAAAAGACAAATAATTTGTTCACATGGCAATATATGCATTGTAAAAACATCCAATACATTGAAAAAGATTATTTCAGGTGCAAAAAGTCACATCATACACAAAGAGACAACCAAGGCTTACAGCAAAACATACAGTCACACAGGAGTTTTTGTCCACTGACATGATTTTATCATATTTTTATTTTAGCAATTTTCCATGCTAGTGCAAACCAAACTAAATATGCAGAGAAACATACCGTCACCTCACTTTGTGAAATATTATCGAAATAATCATTGCATCACATTTAACAGGCAAAAAAGTCTTAACTTGGAGGACAAATGATGTGGCTAGACACAAATATTTCATAGATAAATTTAGTTTGACTGGAATTCCAGCCACTGCCGTTTTAAAATATTCTTTCCTTGAAATGTTTTGGATTCAGTCACTGTTACCAAAAGTTTTGCATTACTGAGTTTTCAATTACTCTTTCATCACCGTTTTATACATTGTGAACTAACTGGCTAATGTAAGGCATTTAAAACAACTTGGTGAATGATGATCGTTCCCCTCAGCTACACGCACATAATGTGTTGGACATACAAAGGACATACATTACCTCTGACAAAAAGCTGGGTTGGGTGGCAAGAAAAAAAGTAAAGAAACACCAAGCAACAAAAACAAAAATCCCAACATGTGCAAAGAGACAGCAGTACTGCAAAACACATAATACATCCAAATCAAGCATTTGCTTTTTTCAAGTTTAATGTGTATTCACATTTCATTAATTTTCAAACGAATATATGTTTATTTTTGTCAAATATTTTCTTCAGATACAATGGTTTGAACCTGCTAAACCACCACATCCGGACGGAGCAACAAAACTGAAAAAAGGATTTATCTTGTTTATAATGCATGGCAAATGTGGCATTGAAACTACAGCTCCAGCAGATACCACACCAAGGCCCATTTGCCAGCGGAATCCTGGTGAAGCCCAGTGTTTGCTCCTCTTTTTAATATTTTGATCTGTAGCTAGGGGGATAGCTAGTCCCCTATCATGTTTAGTACCTCACTTGTGGGTCTGATGTTTATATTGTATTCATACATTTACCAAAATTTGAGGCCACATTGTAATCCGAAGGCATATGTTTAGCACAGTCACTTACTATAACTTTACTATTCTATGACCTGAGATTGTATTACAAAATGTTTGGCCGTATCATATGCACAGTCACAAAGACTGTCTCCAAGAACAGTCACATTCTATGTCATCAACTCAATTTACTTCATCACATTAATTAAGGACGGAATGACTGACAGAGGCTGGGGTCTTTGCAATCTGTATTTTAGATAATAGAGGTGATACTTTTGGCACAAGCTGTCATCTGTCCGGAAAAGTAATCCTACATTCCCTATACCTTTGACCAGATCTCATTATCCAAGAGGTTTCCCTTTGCACTTGACTCAGAAGTGAAAGCATGCAGGCCAGGAGGCTGAGGCAGGCTTAAGAGGATTTTTAATAGAAGCCATGATGGTTATTTGAGAGCCTGAACAAGCAGAAGAAAATCCGATCAGAGTAATATGCCACATTCCCTCACTATCTCATAGTACCAGGAGTGAAATGAAATAGATGCGCTCATGTAAGCTATTTGCATTCTGCTGTATAAAACTCATTCTTGCCTGGTGTCACTGATCTCAGTTTTTTCATGCTAGACTTTTGATGAACCAGTTTCTCATTTCTTAGTGATTATGTGATCATGATCATGTTAGCAGAACATTAGCATGCAACTTCACTAAGCATATAGAACCAGGTTAAAATGGTCACTTTTGCATCCTCACCATGACCTAGATTGCATGTTTCAATGCAATATCCTGTCTCCACCATCCTGGATATTCTACAGTTTAATTAATCTAAAAGCCACATGATTGCAGGAAAGTCATGGTGAAGCTTTTAAATCCCTAATCCAAAAAAAGTCTGTTTATATTGATTTGTTTTTCTAGATATACTAGATCTAACAGACCAAATGTATGATAATTGTCCAAGACTTATTTTATGTTAGATGTGCAACATATCAGCTCAGACATCCCATCTGAGCAGAGATTTAAAGCTGCAGTCTGCAACTCTTTTTTAAGCATAATTCCTGGAACTGTCCGGGGATTCTGAAAGTAGTACATTAAATACCCCAATACAAAAAAAAATGAGTTCTCTAGGTCCCCTATATGTCCCGCTAGGTCCCTCCAAAGCCAGCAGGTTTGTTTACAAAATTGCAGACCGGACCGGTAAAAGGTAACCAATCAGGTTACGAGCTGGGCTCTGCTGCCTGTAAATCACCGATTGTGCACGCGCGATACAAGGTAGGCTCGTCCCCACGCTTATTTATCTAGACTATTGAACTTCATTACGGGCTAGTCTACTTACTGTGTCTTCCATGATCGCAAATGACAGGTGAGTTGATGAATGAGGAGTCGTGTAAGCGCATCTGGCGTGCACGTAGACGTGCACGAGTTCTCATGTGTTTTGAAGGGGCGGGACAGGAAGTTGAATAACTTTTTATTTTTCGGTTAAAAAATAAGCATTTCTTGCATTTTGCGACTACGGAGGTCACCGTTTTCAACTTCAAGCGTTCTGATAGATCATGTAAACTCTTAAAATGCCAAAAAGTAGGACTTTACGTATGACAACAACAAATCTTGCAGACTGCAGCTTTAATCTGGGGTGTTCTTCAAATAAAGCCCCTCCACCTTTTAAGTTTCATGATAGCAGCAGTTTGCACTTTGTATGTATTTTTACACATTTTATCCAAGGATGTAAAGATTTCTCATCACAAATAATCTGGAAGATAAACAAATGTGAATGGAGTTCAGGAAGACACTGACATTATCTTACCTTGTTCTTTCTTTGGTAGTAAAACTGTTCATGGCTTAAGCTTTTATTCACTTTTTTTTTTTTAATGCACCATGAAGAGAAAGCTCCACGAGACTCTGATAAGCAGTATTTTGAATTGTGATTTCCTTGCCGTCTGCCATCTGCTGTCTTGCTAGTACCACAGAAAAAACATTTCACCTTCAGACCTTATTTCCCCCAGAGTTAGGCCCATGTCAGAGAGAGAATCTCTAGAAACACAGCAAATAAAAATAGATCTGAATTTCTTCCCGTGTGTTATCACAGATCGCATGCAAAGTAGAAGGTAGGAGAAAGTAGATGCAGACTGAGACTCAGGAAAAGCTAAGTGGAGATCCTTTACCAAATAACTCAGACGCAAGAATGAAGAAATGTATCAGTTTCATGACAAAAGCAGCAGAAATGTACAACAAGTGATATAGATTCATAATCAAGCACTCACCTTACATTTGGGTTAGTTTGTGTCTTTATTATGTTTGTTTTCTCACCAAGAGACACCTCAGATGTTGTACGTGCTATGTGCAGGAGCCACTCAATTTTTTAATCACATCGCCTTCTGCTACCATTAACACTGGAACCATTTTAGGCTTCACCTTGCAAATTTGTTCATAATTGCTTCTTCAGCTCCCTGTTACTTCTCAGTGCTCTCTCTCCCTGATTGTTTTTGTTATTTTTTTTTTGTTTTTTTCATTTGCTTTTTAATCTCCACTATGTCTGGTTTGTTGACCGGTGCTGCTTTAGCCATAAACTGATGTCCCACAGGAAATTAGCTCTGATGTCCTCAAACAATGTCCCATTGGAACATGGGAACAACAAAAGTTCTTGTACACTATTCCGGCCACTTGGCAATGTCTTTCAGAATACAGTCTTCCAGCTAATGGTCCACCTGGGTCCTGCCTCTATGGATCTGGGATGTTCTTATGCTGCCATGACCAGAGCCTCCGGGCTGTCCTTCAGGTTCTCCCTTTCTTGCCATTGTAAGAATTAAAAAGAAATAATTACTTGCTCTGTCTGCCAAATACACATTCTCTTGCCTCTTTCTGCCAGAGGTACTCTCCTAGTTTACAGTTCATCCTGGTGGGCCATCTTCCTCATGTACTTATGAATGATGCACTTTTTTTCTGCCTGGATAATGGCTCTGACACTCACTACACGATCAACACCCCCTCCCCCACCACTACACACACACACACACACACACACCTCCCTTGAGCTACGGCTACACGAAAACGAAACGAGTTTTTTTTTTGAAAACGGGTATGACCACACGGCAACGCGCTGCTGTAAAAACTCAGGTCCAGACAAAAATGGATGAAAACGCTGAAACGATGCAGTACACACGCCACTGTGTCACGCCACGCTGTGAGACAATAGAGAAGTGTTAAAATTGGCTCACAGCGTCAACGTTTGACTGACGCAAAAACGTTTTAGCTGTAACAATAGAAACGAAACGAGGCCGCTTTCAAACTTTCCCACTCTGGAACCCGTTCTCAAAAACTATCGTTTTGGGGTAGTGGGAACGCCGGCTCCGTGTGGCCGCGACAGCCAAACGATAAGAAAAAGTATCGTTTACAGTGAAAAACGTTTTCGTGTAGCTGTAGTCTCAGGGTGCCAGACTGTGCAGTGTGGAGAGTTCATAGCTTGACATTGTTGGCAACTATCTCCTCTTGTGACCAGCTTACCATCTGATGACTATATACATATGGATCGCAACCCTATCATTAAGATGGCAGCACTTATTTTACCCTCTGGGGGTTTCGGGCACATAGCACAACAGGACCATTCCAAAAAAGGGAAATTAAAGAAAAAGGAAAAACAAAAGACAAACATTGCTCACATGAATAATAAATTATTTTACATTACTATGTCATATGTGGTATTTTCTGCACATAATAGAGACTTTTGCGCTTTAAACCCAGCCTTTTTGGCAGTCAGTGTTACCTCACAGACAACATATGGTGAAACTGCATCAAGTCTGGGAACAACTGCTGTTTTAAAGACAAACTCATGTTCCTTTTCTTGTTGTTCCATAGCCCCGCAAGTAGCATAGCTCACACAAATGTGAAGCAAACATGTAAATCCACTTTTAAGCTTTGTCATCCATAAAAACAAAACATCTGCTAACATAACATACCAAATGACAGGTCAAAGCTAGAGACATATAGAATAAGAGACACAATGAGGTGATGATACAACACTGACAAATACATAAATATAAAATAATGTTTTTGGATTCTTTATTCAACTCAATCCATGCGTCAGTGGAGACTTTATTTCTACAATTATTTAAGAAAAAGCACAGTTATACAACGTCTTTTAGACAATGCCATCCACAAGACATAAGAATACTATCTATTCTGTGAATGTCTTATCTAAGTCTGTAAAGAAGATTTAAAGTAGAGCTTAAAGTAAAGTAATAAGCACTTTATTTGACTGTTATAAAACTATTGAAGCCCATGTATCAAACAGGCAAAAGTGAAAAAAAAAGAAGTAGAAAAGTGAGCATCACAGCACTTTACGCAGACTAAGTGTATTGGTTCAATAGATTCAGTTTAATGACTTTTAATTTAAGAAAAAGACAAGATCTTTTTTCAGGAAGTGGTTCATATTGTGGATGACGCCGCTCTGTGTGGACTTTGCTTGTTCTACCATGTTCATGCTCTCTCCTGGTACTCTAGCTTCCTCCCACAGTTAAAACAACATCCATATTCCATTGACCCTCGCAGCAACAATGAGCAGGCGTAGTTGTTTGTCACTGTACTGACCCTGTGATGGTCGGGCAAACTGCTGGGAAAGGCTCCAGCCCCTCATGATCCTCCTTAGAATGAAATCGGTATGGAAAAAGAATGAATTTCAATAACTGAATATGAAAGATACTGTGTGGCACCTTCCATGCTAACCACATTTCCACAGTTTCCGGTCTCATTAATGTCTTGATGCTAAGACAGTGATAAACTGTCTTAGCATCAATACACTGAGGCTTGATTCGTAAGTTGTCTGCACACTTTGCCAAGTCATCAAATCACCTTTTACATGAGAGCTGATTTCTGACTAAAAAAAGAAAAACTTTGTGGCACACTTTGACATATATTACAAATTGAAGGTGGGGTCTGTGATGTTTTCTGGAGAATTTTTTATCATATTGTCTGAAAACCTCCTCACGACCCCATTGCACCCTCTAAAATAGAATGTTTGGAAAAAAAACTAAATCTTTTAGTCCAGGGGTCTTCAACGTTTTTCAGGCCAGGGACCCCCAAACTGATGGAGAGTTGGAGCAGGGACCCCCCTACTATTTATATGGCATACAATTGTGTTTTATATTTAACAGGGCCTAGTACCGTGTATAAACATAGCTACTCTGTTATTGTACATTCAATACTAAGCTATTCAAATAATACACAGGTTAATATATTCATGTTTTTATTTTAAACATGTGCAAGGTACAGGGTGGCCGTGCCACTGCCATTTATAAACAAACATCTTGCAGACCACACTGAGCTATTCAAATAATCCACAGATTTTAACTTTAAACATGCATGTAGATGGGACAATGAATCCTCAAACCATTTGTGGATGGCACACGTTTGCACACAATTTGTGAGAAAAAACTGTTTGAAAAAATAAATAAATAAATAAATGCATTTTTTTTTAAATGTTAAAAATCGTCTAATGAACCAAAGATTTTGCGAACCCCCTGCAGTACCTCTGCGGACCCCCTGTTGAAGACCTCTGTTTTAGTCCATTGTAGAGGGTGTAGCAAGAGGAAATGTCTGACCGATAGAAGTAATGATGAGAGTTACTTCTATTGGATTCTGACACGCCAATCAACCGTCAGCCCCCCTCACCCCTCCCCCCTGCGCGTTCACAGACTCGTGACTCGTTCATGTGTTTTGAAGGCGTGGTTTCGAGGGGTGGGCTGAAGGGAGAGGCAAGGTTGTGTATTTTCAAAAATATAGCTTGCAGGAACCGTTTTTCCAAGATCTCATACCCCACCTTTAAATATTTAAAATACAACTTTAATGTGATCAACACAATTACAATAGCCTACCTGGTTAGATTTATGAGGTATGGAAATAATTTCCCCTTTTTGCCTCAAAATCTAAATCCAGGATATGGCAGCAACATCAATTAAAACTGAGGCTGAGTTTGTTGCTGACAGCTATTCACATAATGATCCTGGATCGTCGATGCATGGCATTTTTCACTGTAACCGATAACTTTTGCTTATCGTTTGCCTGTCGCGGCCACACGGAACCGGCGTTCCCACTACCCCAAAACGATAGGTTCCAGAGTGGGAAGATCTGAGAACGGCGTCGTTTTGTTTCCATTGTTACAGCCAAAACGATTTCGTTTACATCTGTGTCACAGCCACATGGCCAACGCCAGCGACGTATACACATACGTCAGTGACCAGAACAAAAAGCGGCTTCCATTCAAAATCTGGAAGAAGCAGACAACACAACAAGGGCAGACAGCGATCATCAAGGACCCCACAACATTGATTGCAGCACTGCTGCAGACACTGCTAACTACAGCGGCATTGTTAAAGGAACAACGTGAGCTTCGCGCTGGTAGAAGTAGGGGCGTACACGCATGCGCTTTGCTTCTTCTATTGTTCTGGTGTAACCGGTGGGGGTGGCTTACAGCGCACCTTAGGGGTGCAACGGATCAAAAATCTCACGGTTCGGATCGTTCCTCGGATCAGAGTCACGGATAGGATCATTTTTCGGATCAGCAAAAAAAATAAATATTAAAATAAATAAAAAATAGAAAAGACAAATAAACATGTTTTGTCTTTTTGTTTATTAACACTTTTAAATTATTAAATTGAAATATATAAAATCAACTTAAAGTGCACAATTAACATCTTCTTTTCAACATAATCAAAGAAAAACAACTTAAAGTGCAACATAAAAACACACCGATAGCGTTTGTGATCGCTTTAGCCCGGTCAGATTGTGAAGGAAGGGGCTGCCTAAAGGCCGCAGTGATGAGCGGTTGTTCACCCGCTTTCGGTTTCACTCCTGTCAGTGAAACACCGGGGTGATGTCGCTGCAAAGTCTGCACCGAAGTCTAGCCTACTTTTATTTTCCATGCCCACTGTTCTACATGTTTTACGCTGAGGACAATAAATCACAAACGAGCCACAAACGAGGGAACTGTTGTAGACTTTTACCCAGAGCGTGGAAAGTAGCTCTGTCCCTGGAAACTAGCAGGAACGGTAACGGCTGTGTGAGGACTGAACATGCGCACAATTTTTTTTTTCATAAAGCAATCCGCGGATCATGTGTGTGCCGAACCGAAATAATTAATCCGAACGGATCACGGATCAATGATGATCCGTTGCACCACCAGCGCACCTAGAGGTGTTTTCGTGTGTACTGCATCGTTTTCAGCAAGCGTCGCGTTTCCATGTGGACACAGAAGCTTCCCTGTGTGGTCGCAATCATTTTCGTACCCGTTTTCAAAAAAAACCTTGTTTCGTTTTCGTGTAGCCGTAGCCTAAGAGCCACATTACTGTCTGGCAAAAAAGCAGTGGGGAAAAAAACTGCCTGGGTTGACTTTCACAACCCATTTAGTCCACCTTTTATATATCCTTGTCTTTTTACCTCACACTGCAATGTGCAAAGCTACCGTTAATTTATCTGAAAGACGTAGGGGGGGCCTTTGGCCCCCTGCTCTGATTATAATTGAACAATTTAGCTTCCAGTGCTTGCACATGTGAGTAGAAATTATAGCCGACTGATTTTCTATGTTTTCATTTTGTTTATTTATCCATCTATTAATCCGTTTTCTATACCCGCTGAATCCGTCGGTCGGGTTGCAGGGGGGCTGGAGCCTATCCCAGCTATCATCGGGCAAGAGGCTTGTTTATTTATCTATTTTGTATTTTGATATGACCACTTTCAGTCAGGGAGAAAGATAATGTTTTGACATCTTTTAGTAGTTTTCTTTAAATATTGAGTCACAACATGTTCCCAATATTTCTTATGAATCAAGATTAAATACACGTCAGATGTGTCACTGTCTTTGAGCACCATTTATTGTTGCAAACAGAGTTTCTCAGGAGTGCCTTGATGGAATTGGGCTGAAACACCCACATGGACACTGGGGTTAAAAAATAAAAAACTTTTGAACAAAATCATTTCCCGGCCAGAGAAAGATATGGATGATGAAGTGCAAGTCTACTGGTTGGTGAAGTAGTAAAGCTGTTATTTCAAGTATGGTGCATTTTGTGCTAATGACACATAGACAGTCACTTTCTTTGTAGGTAAGCCATATATTTTTGTTTTTTTACTTCAATTTGTCTCTTTCCTGTGAGATTAATCACATTTGTTCCCTTGTGTTTTTTTTTTTTTTTTTTTTTTTGTGTCTATATTTGGATACAGTACATCCCGATCCAAATTACAAAAACAGTTGGCACGATGGGACCACTGATTATCAGAGATATGTAGTCTATTTCAGTGTGACTATAAAAGGCTTTTGTTATGTAACATAAAAAAGGAGCATTAAATGAATAATTCCCCAATCAGTCTCCCCGTGGTTGCAGTAAGGAGGTTATTTTAGGCATTCCACAAATTAACAACCCGTCACATTTTAATGGTTAAATGCAGCAAATCTTCCTTTAGCCTGTGGCCCTAATCTTTTGATCTGTAATCTGACTCCGTGGCACTATTCTATCACAGGACACACACTGTAACATTAATGGCTTCATCAATCCATTAAATTGACTGCTTCTGTCCGTCAGACATGGATGCTTTTAATTTAATGTTCCTCGTGACGGTATTCAGGCATACCATTAACAGTGACGCACACCCATGGTGTGCATGGGAAATTTGCCATTCATATGTGAGAGGACAGTGCATGTCATTTTGAAGTAACAGTTCATATTAGTTTAATTAAAGGCGAATTGCTGTGTTTCCATCGACTTTTGGTATCAGCTGAAAATACTGCTTTTCTACATATTCAAGCTTGTTGATCAGCCAAAATAATCATAACAAGTATATCATTGCATTTGCAGTGAGCAATGTAGGGGTTGTCACCTCTAAAATGTGTTAAGCGTTATGTCATGTCACTAATGCTGTCTCCTCTGTGAGGAGAGGTTGCAACTATCGCTTGACTCGTACATGGTAGTGAACATTAATCCCATCAGAGTTTTTGCTTGTTCATTTGGGTCAAGCATTGTGATGAAACTCTTTGCTTTTAGCACCGCAGCTTGGGGAAAGCCTTTGAGTAAGAAAGTCTGGGCAGCATTAGTTATTCAATGATGCAATCAGTGTAATTCCAGCTAAAAGATTATCATATTCCAAATTTATTACCCATCACCATTGTCTGTACATCTCTGCTTATGCAACTGTGTGCAGTTGTGTTGAAAGTTATATGAAAATAATGGAAAAGTACAAACAGCTATATGACTCACTCACAAAAGAGAAAATTCTCTAGTGGATGGATGGAGTCTCCATCCACATATTTATAACACAATCCATTCACGCTATCCCTAAAGATATCTACCCCGCTTCTCTCTGTAACACTTCGATTTTCTTTTTGTCAGCTGTTTTTTAAACTCTTATTTCATTATCTATCTATAACAATTACATACGTTTCCTAATTTAAACTACAGTAATATACTTTCTTCTAAGGGATTAATAAAGTATTATTAAATTGAATTGAACTGAATTGAACATCCCTGTGGGCCATGGGTGAGGACTTACCCCTAATATGCGTGATTAGGTATGCTTTGTTAATGTATCACAGCCATGTTTGCAAAATATCCAGATGTTAGTATTTGACATAAGGAGTCTTTAAAATATTACAACTATTGAGCCTTTAAAGTTCTGATCAGGGGTAGGCTTTACTGTTATGAAAGGTAGGCATAAGTGCTGTGGGCAAGGAACAGGCTGATATAACTGATATAATAAGGCTTATTATTTTAAGAGTTTTTGTTTAATCAAACTTCCCTGGTTAGAAACTCAAGAAACAAACTACAATTTACATGTTTTTCATAAATGTATGTGTCACTGTTAGTTAAGCTAACTCAGTTGACACCACTAAAAAGCAAGCAAGCAAAGTAACTTTCTCATAAAGCACCTTACATGTCACTGATACTTTCCCTGGTCTCACTAAACTCTGACTCAGAGCACTGAATTGGTTGCTCCGTGTTACTCTGACTGTTGCCTTCACCCCCTGCGTGTCACCACCAACACTGGAGAAAAAGTAGTTGCAGCAC
Organism: Odontesthes bonariensis; assembly: GCF_027942865.1. Taxonomy (NCBI): domain Eukaryota; kingdom Metazoa; phylum Chordata; class Actinopteri; order Atheriniformes; family Atherinopsidae; genus Odontesthes; species Odontesthes bonariensis. The sequence continues at coordinate 16,782,501 of NC_134519.1, read as the reverse complement.
CGAAAGAAAAGTTAGTCATTTGAAGACATTGTGATGAACCTGCCTCCATCTCGTTCTTTTTATCTCTGGAATTTTCTGCCCCACCTTTACATTTCGGCACAAGTTGTTTTTTATCCATCACTCAGCATGATGGACAGCAGCATGAGAAAGGGTTTGAGACAAACTCTTAAGAATTATGTTAATTGTCTTAAAGTTAGATAAAAAAAAAAGCCAATTGTTGAAAAGCCCCCTTTCCGGAGCCCACATATCTTCCCAACCTAGGACGATAATCGCAAGGTGTCACAGTGAATGGATGGTAGTAATGACTATTTGACATCTCCCAGCAGTTAGACAGCTATCCACCTATCGGTATATTTGTAGAGACAAATTGAAGCTCGCCTGCAGCTTTTGTGTCAAACATTATTCTATGCTTCCTGACAAATTATCCTATCCTTTTTTGAGGGCACATTTGCAACATTGGAATCATTTAAACCTGCCATGGTTTTACAATCAAAAAAGGATGAATATGTACGATGGGACGTTTGCTCTTCATTCAATACAATAAATACTTCTAATATCTCTGGCAAAGATCTCCAACTCTTTTGAATAAATGTTTGGTTTGTATAGGTTTTTAGTTTGTTTGGCATCATGTTATCATTCTCCAACTGCTTCCAACAGATACTGCACTTGAACTAAGGGCTGTTGAAATCCTTTGTCGAGCTAAAGGCAAAAGACAGGTAGCTTAGATACTGTCTTTTCCCTAGTTTTCTCCACTTGTTCAGGTGATGGGTCGTTTACATTAATGTTTAGTTGTCATGTGCTGAATGAGAGAAGATGGAACAATGTTGTTCTCCTCCTGGCTTTCTGTTTTGGCCTGAAAGCATATTTTTATAGTTTAAACTATTTCCTTTTGTTGAGGGAAACAAGTACATGTGCCAAGTACCAATATAGTTAAAAATTTATAAGAATTCTTTGTATAGTTGTATTTCCTCAATTTCATCCGTTGTCACAAAATCCCATGGCAAACCTGGACTTGATTCATGGCCTTTTACTGTGCTGTGGTACACCACGTGGGATCTACTGCTCTACAAGATGATACATTACAAAATGCATTAATCATATGAAGTTGTAGAGTAAATTAGATTCTTATGATATAAGTAAATGTGGCTTAAGTGTGGATGAATAAATGTAAGTTTGGACATTTGTTGTCTAATTCAATCAGTCAGTGGGCTGATGAATAATAGTAAACTGTACAGCTGGGTTACATTTACATCATATATTTAGATTTCCCTTTGCTAAGAGACAACTGTGTTACAGAGATCTTACCACACGGCGCCGATGAGATACAAACAGACCTTAAACAAAGTTAATTTCTTATCCAGAACTATGTAATTTCAGTTGGAAAGTGTTTGGAAAATTAGCTGCTTGTGTAAAAGGAGTCCAACCTTTCCTTCAGTGGCTATCTTTACTCATGATTACTTCTCCCATCAAAGTAGTAGAATGAAATATGTGTCTAAAAGACATTTAAAAGTATTTAGAAAATATGAAATTGTCACAGTTCAGTAGTGGAGGCGAGGAAGGAGTAACCAGACACGGAGCAGGAGCCAGGAGGCAAAAATGATAAGAAAAATGTTTATTTTAACAAAGCGTGGCAAGGCCGGAACTAGAAAAAACAACCAGGAAAAACAAAAACACTGCAAAGAAAACTTCAGACTAACTAGGAAAGGTACAAGGTGTTAGAAACAGTGAGGATGTGACAAATACTGAGGAAAAACCGGGAGACTAAATACTGTGGGGAGAGTGATTAGTGAATGACTGCAGCTGAGGATAAATGAACACAGATGAAGGGAGTGGATGAGGAAAGAGGTGAGGAAATGGCAAAAACTGAAACCAGACAGAAAAAAACTGGAAAAAAACACATCGTGACAGAAATAGTGTCCAATGATGCTGTTTAAAAAGTGTTTGACCATCAATTTAATTGTACTAAATTACGTTTACAAGCCTAAATATGCAGTCAATAATATGATTGATATTGTTTTATTTGTGCAGTCTAACATGCCGTTTTCATAGAGATTATTGTATATGCTAAATGAGTTCTGTTAATCTGTCATTTGCAGTGTGCCAAAGGTCCCATTCTGAGTTCATGTTCAGGTCATAAAGAGATTACTGTAAAATGCTTTTCGTAAAAACGGCTCAAAATCTGCCTCTGCTGTCAGTAGTCTTCCATTGCGGGCTCACAAGATACGTAAATACTAAATGCCAGGTCTCTTAAAATCAGCCAGACAGTCAGCATCCTTTCAGAAAAACTTTGAAAAAAAAACACCACAGTCACTTCATCTTTTCACGTATTTTTGCTAAATTCCTAAATGCCTCTAAGAGTTTGTTGTTTAATTCAACATAAACTTAGTAATAGAGCTAAGGTAACTACATACTGCGGAATGACATATCAAGAGTACACTTACTATATAAAAGGTCTACCTTTGTATATTTATTGGTTAATTATTTTTTTTTTTTTTAAAAGAAAGGAAAAAAAATATGTTTATGTCATGTTTGCTCACCTCCATTTCTTGAGAATCCCCTTAAAACTCCCTTGGGGAGACAGTTTGAAAACGTCTCCTGTATCTCTACATCGGTAGGTTAGAACTGTTGCCTCAAAGCAAAACAGTTCCTCGTCTGAATCTCAACTGTGGCCTTTTTGTGTTAAGTTTGCATGTTCTCCTTGTGTCAGTATCGGTTCTCTCTGGATACTCTCTTCCCCCCACAGTCTAAAAACAGGCCTGTCAAGTTAATTGGTGATTCTAAATTGATTGTAAGGATGAGTGTGCATGGTTGTTCATCTCATCTGTCGTGGGTGTAGAAAATAGATGAATTGATGCTAATAAAGTCCAAAGCTTCAATCAAACAGCATAAGTTCTTTTTAGAGACCAAAATAACAAAAGTTAAAACACATGTAAAAAAATTTGGTCAGTAACTGTGTTTTCCTAAATGTTGTAATCTCTCTTTCAGTGTTGTGTTTTTGGTTTTGGCAACTTCTAAAATGTTTTGCTAAATGCACTTTGTTTTCATTTGTTGTGTTGTCTGGAACATTTTTTACTTTTGTTTAATGTGTCATTCTTTTAATTTGCCCTCTACATACTGTCTGCAAATGTTATATGCTTTGCTGCTCCTGGTCACACATGAATGATGCCTCGCTTATTGTTTCTTGCCCTCGATTACACCTAAACTTGGCTTTGACATCCATGAAATTGTTTTGTCTTTGCCCCAGACATCAGCTGGTGTCACTCTGATAGTTATAACTGTCCATCTTGCTGCACTTCTATCCCTCCTTGGTTGATGTAAGACTGAGGTCTGTCACTTCCTTTTGAGTTAAGCTTGAGGAACACATTTAGACAGGGTCCTGCATGTCTCTTTATCATTTGAAAAGTCCAGCAGCAGTTTGATAGCTCACAAAACCCTTTAGAGAAATCTGTGAGTCTCACACACTGTCAGGTATTCTTCCGATGTCATTCTATCTAGCTCCACAGCTTTCCTTAAATTGCAAAGAGAAATCCCTCCAGGGATCTGAGACGAGAGGGAAAACAGCTAGATCTCCAATTTCCACCAATGACTTCACTTCATCTAGTTTAAATTCCTTTAAAATCTTCTTTTGTAAAGCATACAAAGACCATGTTCAAAAAAATAAAAAATAAAATAGTGTTAATTGGAATTTTACCAGGTCAGGCTCCTTTAGCTGCCAAACTCCTGACTGTTAAATATTTGTCTTTGAGTTAATCTGCTTCATTTAAAATCCTTTACTAATTTATGAAACTCATGACCCACGCTGCCACCTCCTCTCATTAGTCAAAGCATCTTTCCTACGTGTTGCTTCACCAACCCACTTCCTCTGATAATTAGTATTAATCCCTTGTATGCAGCCTTTACAATAGTTGCTTGAGAGGTGGTGGCATCAATCTAGATATTAATTTGTGTCACTTGCAGGTCTGCTGGAATTAAAACATTCATTCATGCATGTATTCAGGCAAAACAGTAACAGTCAGTTCTAATTTTTGCTTGTCCTTTCTTGTACTTAGTTTGCTTTCTACATATTGTGGACATAGTGTCCTTTTATTTTTATAATCATTTTTTTTTTTGCTTTGGATATCTGATTAATGCAGGCCTTATAATAATGATGAATGGGTATTAATTCAATACACAGACAGATGACAGAAAATAATGCTGATAATATTGCACAGTATTTATACATTAAAATCCTGGATTAAAAAACTGAGAAAAGCAAAGGTATTTTCAATGTTCCCTGTGGGCATACTGAATTGATGGAGCTTTAAATCCATTGTGGACCACACAAAATGTAATACTGTATGGACAAATACACATTTTGTGCAACTTTTTGTTGAATCTGGGGTGCAGGAACACGTGCATTGAGAACAAATAGAAGTAGAAATGACTTTTTAGTAATTATTATGATTTACTATTATGATTAAAAAATAAACAAAGGGGGCGGTCGGTGGCGTAGCTGGTTAAGCAGCCGCCCCATGTACAGAGGCTACAGTCCTCGCTTCAGCTGGCCCTGGTTTGAGTCCCGCACCGGACGGCCCTTTGCTGCATGTCTTCCCCATCTCTCTGCCCCCTGCTTCCTGTCTCTCTCTCCAACTGTCTATCCATTAAAGGCATAAAAAGCCCCAAAAAATATTTAAAAAAATAAATAAACAAAGGATCACGTCATGTAATGTACCCTTAGATACAATAACACAGTACACCCTGCTAAGAAGGACTGAACTGAATTGAACCAAGCCAAATGGAATGGTTGACATGAGAATGACATGGTATTGTGCCATGAAAAATATAACCATCCATCCATCCATTATCTATACCGCTGAATCCGTCAATCGGGTCGCGGGCGGGCTGGAGCCTATCCCAGCAGTCAATGGGCGAGAGGCGGGGTACACCCTGGACAGGCCGCCAGTCCATCGCAGGGCCACATAGAGACAAACGAGACAAACAGCCATGCACGCTCACACTCACTCCTAAGGACAATTTAGAGATGCCAATCAACCTAACATGCATGATATAACTTGATTTAATTTTGCAAACTTAATTTTGGGTGATCGGCCGATACTTGCATGTGAAACCGATCTTATCCACCGTTCTTTTTTTTTTTTAATCCACCAATCTTATCTACCTCCGCCAAGGTCTGAAAATCAGCCACTTGTCAAGTAAGGGTGGGTGCGAAGCGTGGAAGGATACGGATGCAGATACTTCAAAAACAAAACTTGGTTTATTCCACAAAGAGAAGGGCAACATAAATCGCAGCTGAGCCGGGTACCAAAACTAATAAACTAATGTAAAACAAAACATGACTATGGCAAAAAAAAAAAAGACTTGAATTTAACACTATTGGACTTGGCACCTTACTGTGACAATGACGGGTGAGGATCTGGCAATGAGCATGAACAACCGGGAGACTAAGTACTGTGGAGGGTGATTGGTGAGTGAGTGCAGCTGATGACAATGGACAGGTGAAGTGAATGAAACTAATGACCGGAACGTGGGGACTGAAGAAAAAACAATGGTAAAACATGGCAAGACTTAACTAAACTAAGACATGACATAACCTAAAACATGATAAAACACAGAACTAAAAACATGGGGAAAACCCCATGAACGTGACAACACTGTCTCTTTTTCTCTGCCGTGAGAGAGGGCTGACTGACTATCATAAGCAAGCAGAACACATGTCCTATTAACCTCTTTCAAATAATACTTTACAAAAAAAAACAAGCATTCAATAATTGTGCACTGTGTTACTTACAGATAAATATTTTCCAAGGCAAAAGCGGAGGAATCACTTCAGAAACATAAATGAGAGAACGGTTTGCTTCATCTATCTGAGCAAACGATATCACGAAAAACCAACATAAACATAAAAGATCAGGGATCGGCCAGAAAACTGCAATCGATGCCCCCCCTAGTCTTGACAGTTCAAAGACATCCCCGCTTAAATGAAGCAAAATGGCAAATTTGCAACTGATGTCTGTAGGGTGGTGGAGGTTAAATGCCCTCTGATACGCCTACGGAATGAAAGAGGATCACATTTTTCGGTATCACTGAGTAAGGATTGTCCAAGTGGACAAGCGTTGATGCAGCCTGCTTTCCAAACACAATAAATGGCAAACAGCTTGACTAATGGGACCTGCAATTGCACTACTTCCCTGGGGCATGATTGATTTGTCAGTGTTAAAGCAATTACTGACAGAGAAACCACCTTTAACAGTGAAATCAAAGAAGCCACACGTGACCTTAATTACAGGCTTCACACCACCCATCTGTTGTAAAAATACATCACACTATAAAAAATACATTAGGTGACTGAAAAGAAGAGAAAACATGACATATTTAATGTGCTGCACATTAATTGTCGATATAGGTGTTCTATTTCATAGTTAGCCTTTTGCTCCATGTGACAGAACAGTTAGAATATTGCAATTTTTTTTAATCCATTACTTAAATGTACAGCGGCAACTCAAACAATTCTGTAACACATGTTTTTGCCCTGAGTGCGCCATATTTAACTGAGATAACTAACATGTCATAACTGATTCACTGACTATGACTCATTTGCTTCTCTAAGATATTTACTGATGTATTTAGTCCTTGTCATCGTGTGAACACACACCTGAATGCTCCAGACAAGCAAACTGCCAAATCTTTTACAGAGGTGTTCACACTTGCTGATGATCAATATTGAATTGCATTGGATAAGCAGCATCTGGCTGCCACTTACCTTGTTAAATCTTATGGAAGCAGTAAATGTGGTTTTAGTTTTTCACACACTGTTTCTTTTTTTTGTTTGTTTTTCGTGTTCAAAACAAAATGACACGGCACAATACATAATGTTTTCTTGCTCATCAAAGGCTATATCTACCGTATTTTAAGTCCTGGTAATGATCAGATCATTTTCTTATCATGTCTTGATATGCTGAGCTGTGAAAAATTGAATGAGAATGTATGTTTTTTTTTTCCTCATTTGACTCTGTGACCTTTTGTGCATCTTCACTAAATCTTTATTGCTATTTCAAAAGCAGTTTGTAAGCCCTCTTTTATGTGAGTTAACTTTGCATTGCAGACTTCATTGGTAATGGTCATGGACTTTTATGAAGATGTGGGCAAACAACTGTCCTTGTCCAGTGCACTTGTGTCTCTTTCTATCACTCACTTATGTTAACAATGATTTCCTGGTAGGAGAGAAGTGACAGCGGGGGAGAAGGGGAAACAAACAGGAAGGAAGTCAAACTGACACACACTGCAGGAGAGGTTTAATTTACAGGGACAAGCAAAACAGTACTGCAAAGATTATTTAAAAAAAAAAAAGAAAAAGTATGGATGTGTATGTATGTTTATGATGTTTTTATTTGTTTGTTGTCATCTCGTAATGTTCAGTGTTGGCCACTGTACATCCCGCTGGTTAATATTAAAGCTACACAATCATGTCTACTGGGAAAATCAGCTTGCTGGAGACCATTTAAAAGCTTAAATATGTACACGTAGAAATACATGGAAAATACACAGAAAATCCAATTTTATTCAGGCATCGAGCCTCACTGTGTACAAACTGTGCAACAGCTGGCTTCCATTTCAATCTATGTATTTTCCTTGTTAAATTTTGTTTTACCTTTACGAGAGAAAGGATAGTGGCTGATATTGGTGGTGAACGTAGAGTACTTTGTGTGCCTGTTGGTTTTTATCAATGCTGCCTTACTTTGATAGACTATGTACATGGCATTAAGCTAGCAAGCAGCTTATTTATTGAAGATAGGAGGACATTACTACAGTATGTACATGTATCCTGCTGAGAACAACAACACAAGTGACACAACACAACACATGACCTGCTGTCTTTCTCTTTCAAATATGCCACTCTGATGTTTAGGAGATTACTTTTTATCACGTGCATTAAGGGGGAACTGCACCCTGAAATTTAATTCCACAGTAAAATTTATCTCCAACGACTTTCTGCCTTGTCCATCTTTAATTGTATGCCTGTTTGACTCCAAATATTTCAGTGGACAATTTAAACTATGTTTGAATGCATTATCCATTATCAAGCATTGCCCTTGAAATCTCCAGACCATATTGTGTATGCAAGATACATCTTCTGGAATTAAATTAGGCGTGTGTGCTTATATAGTTGATCTATAATTGTGGTGCACAGAGGTCACAAGTGACTTGCTAATCAGTTTTTGTGCCTTGAAGAGACAACATGTCAATCAAATTCTTTCCCTAAATTAAATTAAGAAGAAATAAGTCATGAGGGGCACACAAGATCACTCCACACCACTAATTCTATATTTTGAGTAATTTCCAAAAGGTGATCACCATAGCATTTTCAATACATTATAAACAAAGTCAAAAGCCACATAAATATGCCACCGTGATTGTTGCTGCAATACATTTGAAACATAATACTTTGGAAAGCTGCCTTTTATGTTGGTGTTTGAGCTAAATCACATCATATAAACTGCAAATTATAGTGTGCTTGAAAATCATTTCCAACGGTTCACCTTGAGGTAATTAATCAAATTCCCTCCTTGTGAATCATGTACTCTTGATCTTAATGAGCATAACTCCAATAATTTCCCAAAGGGAATTTTGACCTCAGAAACTGTTCCTGTTCTTAGTTACATACATCCATCAGTTTCTGTGAGACCACAGAAATCTCTCAAATGTTTTCAAACAGGGAATTTATAAAAATGATGTGATAGTGAATATGGTAGCACTGGATACCCCAGTGGCAGTGGTGTGAAGGTTGTGCTTTTTTTTCTTTCTTAAAAGATTCAATTCTATTCCTAAAGAAGCACATGAAGTCATGATCACTGAAAGCTAAAGGAACATATGACTCAACAAAGCCATGACCCTGTGCAGCCTGCCTACTGAAAAGAAACCTGAGGTTTTCCTTGCTCTTTTCTAGAAATGATTAAAAACAAGTCATTCTAGCTTTAAGGAAAGCTTCTTTTTTTATATAAGAGTGAGGCATTCAGATGAGTTATTACTGATGTCATTTTCATAAAAATATTGCAGGCCTGAAATTTGTGCAGGCTGCATATGTGAGCACAAATGTCTCAGGCAAACTACATAGTGAGATCAAAATAAATGTTGTGGACTGTTATGTGTTTGGTTTATCCATATACTAGAAATATGACCAGCAGCACGTAAAGCGGGATGGATGAAGTCTCTTCTAATCAGACTAAGTTCTCTCCATAAAGTTATTTATTTAGGACAGCATAAAAGCTGTGCTGTACATTTCATTGGTGATCAAAGGGGTTTAGAGGTAAATGGTTTTTGTGTTTTGATTTTCCTTTAGGTTTCAACTCTTTTCAATGGTTCATTCATAATTTTGGTTCCTTGGTTTACTCTATTCTTGTTTCTTGTCATCACTGTTCGGTCCTCAGCGCCACTTTCACACCTGTCGCCATTCAATCACCCACAGCTGTAGTCACTTTCTCGTTAGTTCCTCTCTGAACATATGGTCCTTTGTGAATCTCAGTCCTTGTCAGATCCTTGCTGTACTTCATCAGTGATAATCTGCCACTGCTCCAGTTTTCTTATTTAGTCTTTTGTGTTCTTTTGTTTTCCCTGCTCCGCTGCATTTTCTGGTTTCTTTTTTATCAAAGACCTTAGTTGTCCTCTGTTGCCTCTGCACTGTTTTTTCACACATTTGGGCTCTCCATACCATTCATCTCAGACATTGTGACAGCCAGTGGTAATTGGACATATTTTATTTAGTCTCTAAATCTATCATAGTTGTAGTACATTTGCAGGCACCTTGATGGAGTTCTTTGGTTAGAGCTCCACCAATGATGAATTTTTAATAGCTGAAAAAATATATAGTTTGGAGAAGGAAACGGCCAACAACGAGTTATCACTCACGCCCTCAAACCCCCTTACATTGGAAATTAAGAATCTTTGACTTAATAAGAGAACAGTCTTCAGCAGACCAACAGTTATCTTCAGTCAGTTGTGTTAATAATGCAGTATTATGACAAGAAACCTTATAATGTTCATGATTTAAGAATAAAGCAGTCTTAATTTACCTTCAATTTCAGTGATTCTCTTATTCAGGTCTGACTTGTGTAGCGTTACCGGGTATTTATATACCTATTGAATATAAGGATTTATGAGATGTTCTTACAGTCTCAAATAAACCTTACCTCGAATTCAGGGCACCACCCACCTAGGTTTTAACTTAATTTAAGTCACAGTCAGGTAGGAAAACTGTTTGAAATCTTACGATCCTGGTGTTAAATTAATTAATAATTAATATTCAATTAATATTCAGTCTCATATCTCGCTACTTTCGTGAAGTTCTCGTTTGGTTGGACAGACATTACGTAAAGAAAGCATACGACACAATCTGTGATTATAACATATATATAGATATATGAGCTGTTTATTACAATGATATGATCTTAGACATGAACCTTTAAACAAACAGGAGATGCATGGAATATGGGTGATTAGTATATAAAAACACTTAGTGAATATAAAATAAAATATGGGAATGGGGAGTTACTGGATTTATTCAAATAGTTTGGGTTGGCTGACTATTTGACGCTAAATACTGACATTTCGGATTAATGTATCATTCTGTGAAAGCCTCGAGACATCCATCAAACCCACTTTAAGGTGAAAACGGGTCGGTCTTACTGTGCTTAGCCGGTTCGGACCACGGCAGCGGCCACGCGGGGTCCGAGGGGATTTCTCTTCCGCTCTCTGGGCCTTCCTGGCTGTGGTTGCTGACTTTAGCGGACTTCTCAGTTGCTTCTTTCACCGGGAAACCGAAACGATGGTGCCGAGGACTGTGGTTAGCTGATCGAATCTTTTGAGTGTCAGTGGGTCCGTTGCTTCTCTGATGAAGTGAACTTAAGTTCACAGAAGATTAATAAAAGGTTGCTTGGAGTTGGCTTTCTTGGTAGGAAAAGGTGATGATGGCGTGAAACAGCGGAGGTTAGGACGTGCGACGTAGAAGGACGTGGATGGCGAGGGACGAACAAAAACACGTAAAACGTGCATCTTCAGAGTATTTCAATCTGTTTCTTTGTTCGGGTCTTCTTCGTCTTTCTTTGGGTCCTGCTCCGTCCTTCTCCTTCCTCCCCTCCGTCGTCTTCTCCACGGCTCATACTCTCATCTTTCCGTGCTCTTCAAATCTCTCTGAGCAACTCATCTGATCAATTCTCCATTGTTCTTCTCTGACCTGTTCTCCCTCTGAAAACAAGAGCGTGCTTCTGGAAAACAACAAGAGGCAAGAAACGAGAGAGGCAAGAAGGCAAGAGAGAGCGTGTGTTTTCCGCGGTTCCGGGTTTTGACTCTCGGAGGCGGGGCTTACACTACTTTTTCAGCCAATGACATGCTTGAACTGTGTGCATGTCTCTGTAAGGTGATCTGTGCTATAGGGGGATTTCTGGATGAGACAAAGAACTCTGTGTTTCTCCATTACTCCCATCTCATAGAACATTTGTCTCGGTGATTCTGAAAACACCACATCTTGTTAAGATATGCAGATTAAAGATATAACATAGACTTGTAATATAAAGACATCAAAATAACACACATGATAAAGACAATTATGACTTTCAAAATTCAGATGAATATCTATGAAATCGTGACGTATGAATAGTGAGTCACACAATGCTAATTCTAACAATGGGGACACCAAACAAATACCAAATAGATACCGAAGGGACATCGTTAAAAGTTAAATTGTTGCATATACATTGTCCATTTTACTGAGTCCTCTGGGATTTAAATGTTCAACTAATCAACACTGCAGACCACTAGGGGGCAATGTGGTTCCATCAGGCAGGTTGGGCATTTTCCACCAAAATCAGTTCTTTGTCAATATTTAAGCCAGAATCGTACAAATTGTCTCTATATGCGTCTTGTGATCAAGCTGGAAACCTGAAAGAAATTGTACACGGTTATCAAACACATTTAATATAGTTTTAAGATTTGACTAAAAGTGAGTCTTCTCAGTTCATGTGTAGCCATCTGGTCGGTTTGCTGGTGAAAAGGGGTGTTAAAGTGTCAACTTTCGAGTTATGGTCTAGATAAGATAGTAAGTCTCCCACTTTTCCAAGAGTGAGTTCGACTCCCCAAAAGCTCTTAAGGGTGTTGTAAATTAGGCAGTTTCTGTCTCTTTTTCCTTTGTGGAAAGAAAATGAAGATCTGGTTTATATCCACATACGTAAACATCCCCCACAGGAATGTTGGTTTTGTCAAAGTTTGAAAAACTCTTAATCCACACGGCACTGTGACTGCTACACTTGGCATATTGTCAACTTAAATTAATGTTCACATTTTCTATTTGTCAAAAAAAGGAATGCCTGAATATTATAGCAATAAGAAGAATGATAAAATAAACGTCAAGAAAAAGCATGAGTCAAGGGTACGTTGTCATCATATCTATGTTATTGGTGTTTGTTATAACCAGCAAGTGGAGCTATATGGGACCTTTATATCTCTGAAGCATGCTAACCTGATACTTTATAGTTTTTGCTTGTTGGAATTATGAGGACCCCTTGATATAAAATACAATATAATATTTGACTATGTTTTATGGATATACAATCAAAGCAATGATTGTCTGTTTGTTTTTGTCACCTAAGAATGAACCTTAGGTATATAATGAAATCCTGAATGTGCAGTGGAAAGAGAAGGCTTGAAGCATTTTGAAAACTGTAGTTTGTCAGGGAAATTAAGTTGGTTCCAGTTTGCAACTTTGCCACTTAATGGTTGAAGAATAAACTGGAAATGCTTGACACACAACAACAATCTTGACATTCACAATAAAGGTTCCATGTCACGTGTGAGTGTAGAACATGGTGAAATCTTGGCAGGCTTTTACCACAAACCCCTCAAAGTCTTATAGTTTGTAAAAGGTCCTGTTGCTGCTGACTAATTGGCTAGTCATCTTTGATTCCCCCCCTGTCACCCAAAAAGAAAAATACACATGACAATTAGAGGCTGGAATTAACATCTCCAAGGAGAGCTACTTGTGCCCTTTACATTTATGCATTTTACATGCATAAAATAAACATTTGACCACCTCAGTTTTGCATAGCTGCTTTGACAGATTAATTTCAGAGGTACTGTCACAGATATTAGCATTTTTATCTGTTTCTAGAAATGTTATTTTGTTTACATAGTATGTTGCAAAGTCTTTGGCAGTTGGGGTCAACCTGAACCTACGCATCTACCAAATGAAACAAAGGGCCCTTTGCAATGTATGGATATGAGAAATAAATGCTATAACAGAACAGAAAGTGAAAGACGTTTGGTCCTGAGCAACTGGAGCCGCTTCAGTCCTGTTAGTTTATTAAGCAGCCAGCTCACTGCCGCCTCCTCATTCATGTCATGGCCATGGACCAAACAAAAATATGGAGAAATTTGAATAATTTTGTTCTCTTGGATAACTGTCTCACAGTCAGATGGCACTGCTACAATAAACTTCACAACTATGTTAAACCCAGAACAGAGATCATATCTATGGTGATTGTCAGAGGAACCTTACCTAAAGCATATATATATTTATGCATTTAAATCCCAGATGAGAAGTTTTAAACTGTTAGCTTCCTCATTAGCTTAATCTCTAATTAATATGCTAAAAGATTTGATAAGACAATCTAATCATTTTATAGGATGTGGTGACAGTGAAAATTATTGAAAACCGGGACTGCTCAGGTCTTTTAAGCTAAATCTATTTGCTGTACCATTAGGACAGTGATAATGAGATGATAACAAGACTCTAGAAGCCATTTTGTAAATAACAAAAGTGAAGGTAGGATTAACAGCATGCTTTTTTTTTTCTTTTTAATTAAAATCCCTATACAAACCTAATCAATGTGATAGGATGTCTTTGAAAAATGACGATAGAGTGAATAACTAAGTTTTACACTATCCACATTACTGAACATGTTTTGAAAAAAATCCATGATACACGCAAAACAGATTATTTTAAGATCACAATCCTCTCAGTTTAATTGATGAAACTAAAGCTTGTATAAACCTTAACAGAAATTAAACACACAAACTAAACACTTTTATACATGCACACTGATGTTAGACTCTTTATTTTATGTCTGTCATCAAATATAAATTCTCAATTTAGTAATTAAGAATGACATCTATCCGCATGTGATTATTCAAGATCATATCCTCTTTACACTGGTACTTTCGTTGTTTGATTGGTGTTACATTCTTAGTTTCCATGTTGAAATACCAGTGATGGGATGTGTTTAAACTGCAATATAGGATCTTAGGATATAGGATATAGCATGTAGGATCAGTTGAAAACAGAATGATTCTCAATGTAAAAGAGTGGAGGAAAGGCTGGATATATACAAGTGCTTGCACCATAAAGCATGGCAAGGACTCATGTAATAAAACTTGTGCACAACCAGACTAGCTGCAAAAAAGAGTCGAGATTACAAGGCACATGGATGGAAAAAAAGAAAATCATTCTCTGTATAGAACATCATTGTATTATTATTATCTTCACATAGTTGTTTTGTGCTGCTTTAAGGTTAAAGATATCAGGCATTAAACCATTGTAGCGATAGGCCTTTTTCCAGTAGATACAGTAGAATCTCAGTGTGTCATATGGGAAATACTGGAATATAAATTGTAGACATGAGGAGTTTTTTTTAAAGTTATAGCTAAAGATTTTTTTCCTAGATTTAACTGAATTTTACAATCAACAGCCTGATTTCATGACAAAACATAAAATAGTGTGGTGTTGGTGGAAAACCTTGCAGTTTTACAATAAAGGTTCAAATTTGTATAACTATCGAGTTTTCCTTCATCTATTCCCTATTTGCTTCGATATGACAGCATATCTATGAACAGCCTCTCCATTTGTCCAGATGTCTGTTCTAAACGTGTCAGTATAGAGGTCATCAAATCCACTTTCCACGCTTGATTTTTTTTCCCCATTGATTTTCAAGAAGGATGGAGTTGATGGTGGCATTAATGGCAATAATCTCAATGCACAAACCTGAAAGAACAGAGAAGTTTGAATCTTTAAACTATGTGGGTCTAGCTCGTTTTGGAGTCTACTGATGTTTGTAATGCATATTGCCAGGCCTGAAACTGCCCTCCCAGTGTCCAGGAGCTGACATAACCACACTTCAGAACTTCAGTTTTCCAGCCCTGCACCACATCTTTTAGCTTTATGGTCACTTGACATTTTTGTGGGATTTTAATAGCATCATTGTGGCCCATTCAACATGACAAAAAAATTCATGTGTATGGCTGTACATGTGCAGCCACCACATGGAGATATGACATTGGTGTTATATTTTACAGCTGTAGGGGGGACCAAAGAGTAAAGATATGGCCAAGATATCTTTAAAAGCAAGCAATTGCTTTGTTTATTACCACCCTTGCACTGGTGATTTCTTTATTTTGTACTGGACTCTCACCAGCGAAAAGTTAAAATTGGTGTTAAAAGTGCATGGTTAGGTGATGAGTAGTCTCTCACTCTGATTGGTGAGAAGGTGGAGTTGAACCTACCAAATTCACCCAGTTACAAGTAATTTCTAATGTTACTTCATAGGTCATGCCCACTAACCTCTAACCCCAACTAGTTGATTTGGGTTTGGGTTGAATTGAAAGATCCAACCACAAGTTGCAGCCAGACATATTTGAGTTGCTGTAGATTCATATGTTACAAATTAAATGGGTAGGGTTAAAAGGGACGTCTGGGTGTCTCTGCTCAAGCTGCTGCCCCCGCGACCCGATCCCCGAAGAAGTGGTAGATGATGGATGGATGGATGGATGGATGGATGGATGGGTTAAAAAATACAAAAACTACAAGATTATTTTTCAGCATATACATTTTGCTGTTTATGAGTAGTCATATCACAGAAATTCTTCTACATACAGCCACAGCCAGGGGGTGTCACAAATTAGACACCTTAGATCATGACACTATTATGTTTATGTATGTGGACAAACCTACTGATTACCATTTTTCTCATGAGGCTGGGTCAGACCAAGAGAGCATGGGGCAATCAATTCTATTCTATTTTCCTTTAGATAGCTCACCATACAGTAACTCGATGTGTCATATTATTTATTTCAGAGAACCATGTGGAAACTCATCTGAGAAATCTGTTTGGAAACAAATTGGATTGAAACCTCATTATTAGTCCTACATGTTCAGTTATCAATGCAGCAGCACATGCACCCGTCTTCTCTCAGATCAAACTCCACTTGCAATGGTGAACAGGGATTTCACCCACCATCTATTATTTGCCAGATATTACCCAGCTGGTGCATTAACGCTTTTGACAAAGCCAGTTGAGAGAATAAAATACCATTTTTGTGTTGCGCTCTTTAATCTTTTATTTAGTAGGAAGTTGTCATGCAAATTTGTCCCAGTCACATGACCTCCACTTCACATGACATCCCTTCATGTGCATTTGTGTGTGTAAGGAAGGAGGAGAACCCTTATTACTTGACAAAAACAAAAAAATTATGTGATTTAAAAGTTCATCTTCCGGGTGAAACCATCAGGGTATTTTTTTCTTAATTTATACCAAAGCTGACTTGTGTGTGCTGCCTAACTGCTCTTGATTCTTTAATCATTTTCTTCCACCTCGAGATATCTATAGTGCTTTGTTTTTAGTGAGAAACCCCTGTTTTGCAAATCTACATTTTACAGCATTGCTCTTGCATTTAGATGTTTTTTTTAAGCCTAGTTTAATTACATCCACTGTTTCCAGCCTCATTCAACTTATGATAAAAATGTATTGTGTTTAGAACTGGCAGTAGCTTCAAAGACATTACTGGATTCATGAACCAACACCTGACTGCAGTCAAGCAATTACAATGAGATTGCCATTGCCAATTTCATTGTTGCCCTTTGCAAATGAGATCACAGGTGTGCAATTACCTCTGACCATGTACAATTATGTTGAATGTTTTCATTCTGCAATAAGTAGAACTAATTAACTTAACCATCAGTTTTGACAATTGATCAATCAACTTGGGGTTGCATTTAGCAATTCCTGTGAGCACCGACTCATTGATCTGGACCCTCATTTTAATTTGCTTTCAGCTGTCATGTAATGTTGCTTTGTTTGCCACATAGGGATGCTCGGCAGCGTGTGCACAATTTGCAGCTCAGCCACACTTCTCCAGTGTCTGAGTATATTTTATATGCTGGATTAACCTACTGCGAATCTCTATTCATTGATATGGCTTTGCTTGATTCCGAGCAGAAATAAGTGCCTCACCTAGACTATGACAGAGCAGCACACTTCAGCTGATTAGTTCTGCCAGTATCTGTCAGTCACAACACAGGAGGTGAGTTAGTAAGCAGATTCAAGCATTTTTATCTTTATTGTGGTCGCCTTACATTTTCAGTTTTCACACAATCATGACTCAGTGGTCCTTTATTGAGAACACAACATAGCCTACATGTGCTTTACTTTTCATAAAGAAGTTATCTATTTCTAAAATATTTTGATTATTTTAAGCTTTTGTCTTGGCATCTGCTGGTTGGATTGATTTTATTAAACTCCTGAATTTTCCTGTGACTATTATGAGTTCATCAGTTCAAATGTCTGAAAAAAGTGTTACACATGGTGGTATACAACAGTGCTGAACACAGCATGTTAACTGTCATTGACTGTGATGCTGCCGAGATGTTAATTTTGAGTAGAGTAACAACAGCCAGTATGTTGTTACTGATGTCTGTTGATACATCAGATGCCCCTTTTTTTAGGTGCACCTTTTTTATGATGGTATGCATTTGCGTTACTTGATTCACCCCAGTTATATCACCGAGAATGGCACCGATGACAGAAAGCCTTCTGTGTATGTTATAACAAACTTCCAAAATAATCATAAAGTTGAACAGTTCAACACAAAATGAAAATGATAACTTTCCCCTCTAACATAAATATTTAAAAACGACGGCATTAAACTGCATTAGTTTTAGTTGGGATACCTAATAGAATGGTATTCGAGTGGGAAAGATGTTGCTGACATTTTGAAATGAGCCAAAATTAAGCATAACATAAGACGGACCCCGACTGTTGACTTGTTATAGTAAGGTGAAGTTATCTGATGGCTATCTAAATATAGAGATGGTGGGATTCCTCCAGCAAATCGCATCAGGCTTTGAATCAACCTGCTGAGCTCAGTTCAGGCAAATTAATTGTTGAGATGATTGTCTTTACTTTAGTTTTTCTTTTTTACTTTAAATGTTACCTGAACTGATAGTTTTAAGATGTATTTAAGTCTGGTTGACTATGTGAAATATTTAAAAAGATTGTTGTTCTATATCTTTATACGCAGCCTGAGAGTTGTCATTGAGAAGGAGCATGAACTGTGTTTTTAAAAAATCTATATTTTACTTATCTTTTGTTAAATAGTGCAGACAATAAAGATGATCTGTTGTGTATTGAATGCAAGCTGCTTTGCGTAATTGTGTGTGTATGTGTGCACAGGCGCACGTGTGTATTCATTGGTAGCTGCTTATTACTACCGGCCGTATTAATGGTGTGTGCTTTGATGGCTCAAAAGAACATAAGTAGAGTTATGTAAGGCCTACGCCATCTAAAATTTATTTTAGGTGGGCAAAGTCCTAAAGTGTATGATTTTTAAAGATTTGAACAATATTTTTTCATTTTCAGAAGCAGGATTTATCTTTCCTGTACATGTGTTTGACTCATATATATAAAACAGTAAAACTTCAAATGTTTGCAAGTGACCTAAAATAATGAAAAAAAGAGACAGCAAAGAGGAAAAAAAAGTCATGTGCAATTTCTAAGAGTATTATTTTCAAATCCAGTTCATCCAGGTTTCAGGACAAAGCAGTTCAGCAGGGGTTCACCCTTGCTCACTGCCAACTCTGCAGAATATAGAGTTCTTTTGTGCTTGTACTCTTAAGCCAGTTCACCCAAATCTACCTTACATCACTCGTTTTGTACTTACTTTTCTTTTCTATGTGAAATGTGTTATTTCAGAAAAGTAAGGAAAATTGTTTACTGTTGGATGCATCTCTGTTTTTTGTCCAGTCACACACTGTTTATTTATTTTTTTTACAAGATCTTTTCAGCAATTTGCTGTCCACCACTCGTGTCCTCTCTTTCTCAGTCTCTGTGGACCGTAAGGTCTTTATGGGTGTAAAATTTATTTAAATCTTTTTTCTATTTTTGTCACTACACAATGTGAATGCATATATTAATATTTGATCCTTTTTAAAGTACTGTATGAGCCAAACTACAAAAACAAGGTCCTGACATGGCATCTCAGCCACAGCTGGGGTTTTACATAACATTAACACTATCTGTCCTTGCACATTGTAAACTGACATTGAATGATTAATAAATCTGTTATATTCCCATTACGAGTGCTTGCCACTCGTGTTTAATGATGCAAGTGTGATACGTAAAGAGGCTCTAATACATCTTTTTAGCACCACTGGATGCATACTCAGTCCTCTGAAGTACCTTTTCAGAGCTTGTAAATGTATTCAAAATAAAACTCAAAGTCAGTCATAAAGGATGAGAAACAATATCAATATCAAAGGTTTAGTATGATTCTATGTACAATAGGGAAAATATTGTTGTTTTGTTCTCTGTAAACTTTTAAAAGTTGTTTCAGATTGTCCTTTGGCTTATTTCAACAATAATGATCTGCAGCAAAAAAACAAAAATAAAAAAATAAACACAAAACCCTCCTGTGTTAGAAAACATTAACTATATTAAAGATTAAAGACAAAAACTACTTCAAAAATACTCAATACTGAGTCTAAAACCATACTAACACTAACTTTGTGCTGCTGTGTATATTATATGGTGTTACTTTCAAACCTAGCGTAATGGAATAATTATTCTCATTGTTACTATCATTGTCATTGTTGTTATCTGATGATATACTATACGGATGTCAGTGTACCAATGCCATTAGTGTTATTCATCCTCTGGGCAGTTTATTTATTTTTTTCTTAAGATATTTATCACTGAGAAATAAAGTGATGAGCTGCCAGTTATAACTGTGTGTATATATATATATGTGTGTGTGTGTGTGTGTGTATGCCCACAGTAACATCACAAGACTGGAAAAATGATTTGAAATCTAAAGAGCCAGATGCAAAAACAAAAAGGACAAAGCTTCCCCATAACAATGCAATACATAATATGTGTGGTCATTTACTTTTTCTCATTCGGAATGGACAAACTGTGACCCTGCCACTTTAAACATCTTTTCTTTTTTTTTTAAAAGAAAACATAACATCTTGCCCACCAGTGCTGATAAGCGTGTGATGTACCATGTCTACTGTATTTTGTGGTACTGTAGATTTGTGAATCTTGATCACATCCACAGAAAAAGTAGAATTGAAAAATGATCTCCTGCAGCTGCATTGGGAAAATAGTTGTTTTTGTTTCTACACTGTGGGAAACATCCCTGCAACTCATCAAAGGAATTGTGACTTTTGCATTTGACTGTGCATGCAGGGTGAATAATGTTTATGTGCTTAGAAGTCTGTATCTAATTGCAGCAATCTGCTAACTGTAGAGGAAAATAATCTGTTTGGCTGTATGGCTTTACAATGCTTCAGGTATGGCAAAAACTGGATCAGCATTTGATGCAGATTATCCAGTCATCAAGAAGTAAAAATGCGTGAAAAAGGATGACACACAGACCGAAGCTGAGGGATGGTAGGATGGAGTCAGACATATTATTTCAATCTGAGTAGCAGTACAATGAACCAGAAATCAACTGTAGCCACAGTCATGCTAAATCCTGGAGCACTGGCAGACTAACAGAGGGAGGAAGTTGGATTAACATGTGACACAGATTATCCGTATTTTCACAATATGTGTTAGGGATTTCTGATGATGTAATCCAGACTGTGTGCATTACATCACACGACATTTCATGATTGACCTGACGCTGACTTGATCATTTGAAAAGATTGAAATTAAATCCCGAAACAACAGAAATCTGAACTAGCAAATGCCAAAATGATCCACGCAGTCCAGGAAATCAGGATTGTATTGGGGCTAGTTTGACGTACTTAAAAAATGATTAGGTGATTTTATAAATTTGAAATGTAGAAAACAAAGCGGCAATAATCAAGTGGAAATGGTATTCGTACACTAAGAATATTTAAATATGTATACATAATGCTTTATATAAATCATTAAAAAAAACACCTTTTTTATCTATTTTTCTAACATGTGTCTGTCACTTACACTGGAACCTTGACTTTGTTCTTAGCATTACAGCTTTATTTTCAAAATGCAAAATCTTCAAACAAAAATTGTTCATCCTCTTGATATTTCTTTTTTGTAGTCCAAATAGTCCATCGTATTTTGCTGTCTTGGCACACAATAGTTTATCTAGTTAGTGTGAGAGTGTCACACGAAGACAACAGGGAGAACTAATGGAAGGATTGATGGACTGTTGTTACCCACATTAAAAGCTGCAACATTACAACCTGAGCCACCATTTCAGTTTTAAGCCAGCTTTAATAGCAATTTTGAGGATGAACAAGGCAATCTATTTCTCCCTACTTTTGGAAATTCAAGTGTTTTTGTCCCAAACTTTTTCAATAAAATGTTTCACTTCACTTCTGGCACAGTAATAATGGGGTTATATAGGCGCTGAAATAAGGATACAATAAAGCCAATCTGCACTCAGGTTCATATTTCCATTGCCTCAAGAGCAAGAAACTGTGCTTTAATATGAATGTATATACTGTAAAAGGTACACGTGTATATATATCCCTACTTAAGCCTGAAGTAAATCCTTCACCAAAGCCCAAAGACTTGTTGATCGGATTTGGTTTATTGTATTTCAAGATTCCTTTTTATGCTGTGTTTGAGTTTTAATCTCAGCTCCTGAATACCTCTGTACAACTCCAAGAGAGAAGTAAAATTTTTAAAAATTCAAACAAACTAGTTAAGCGAAGGTGCTGAAGGTTCTCATAAATGAAGAATATGAGAAATGTAGGCAAAAGCAGAGATACATGAATGTTTCCAGCTGCCAAGAGGCAATTTAGAATTGAAAAGATGGTATAAGACAAATAGGCAAGAAATCATGTACAGCTTCCAACACTAATTAGACCTAATAAACATGGAACTCGATCATGTAAAAAAAAACATCGTAAGAATATGAGCAACATTTTGAGTGTTATGAGGACATACTGATCCATCATTGCCCTCTGCTGGACAGTGGTCTCATCCTCTATGAAAAGCAACAACACAACCTCTTATCTCTGAGTTTACTCACAGATCAAGCAACAGCAGCCAAAAATGTAATCCCATTTTCAGATTCAGTCCCATTCTCCCAATAGGTTTTCCTCTCGTGGGTTATTGTATATGCACGGCTGTATCTCTTAACATTCTCTCTCAGTGTGCATATGTGCACAATTGTATAGTATGTGTGATGATCCTGCTGTGGTAGCCCCATCCGTGGGTAAAAATTGATTAGATATTTAACATCTGCTTCTGTATGATTCCTCTGTACCAGACAAAGAGTCGGTTTGAATTAGAAACACTGTAGTTGTTCTATTTGAATGTTTTTAAAAAATCAAGGGGCCAATAATGAGTGTTTCTAGACACATTAGGGACCTGAAAATGATGTATATGGAATATGAATGTCCCCATAAATTAACCGAAATTGAATAGGAAAATTATTTAGTGAAAGGATACAGTGTTGTGAATCATCACAAGAAAAAATATTACAGCCAAAATACCTTGAAAATGACAGACTGTCACACTTAATCTATTTCTAAAAATGGCTTTCGTGATAATGGCACCAATTTAACACAACAGTCTACCATTTCAAGCAGGTATCAGTTCGATTTGGCTCCTCGTGGATGCATTTTACTGTGAACAAAGAGATCCCATGCTTCAGTGGAGAATGTATTCTCTAACAGTTTGGCAGGGTTTGTAGAAAGTTGATCGTCAGTGAGGCGCTCTCCTTCTGCATTTATCTAAACAACATTCTTAGTGAGTAAAGCACTAACACAAAAATATGCATTTTGTCTCCATCACTGATCTCACTTCAGTGATTTATTCCTCTGTTACCAGATGCCACATTTCGTCTCATAACTTTCAACAACTTGAAAAGCCATCCATTTAGAATCTATGCAGACTTAAGATAAATAAAATCAATTTCACAGTGACATGATACAAAGCAACACTGCTGGAATAATATCAGAAAGATGAGACAAAGAGGCAACTCAACAAATTGAGATTTATGCCAGTATTATCTGATGTATCAGTTCAGACCATTATGATGAAAATCACATTTGTGTAATGAGAAAATAACAGCAGTTATATTGTTTGGGCTGGATTTTCCAGACCTAATGTATTTAGGGGTGAATGCCTTAATATGTCAGTAAAAGGGAAGGGTTGACAGAAATGTTAGTAAACCATATCAGAAATGCTGGGATCTTAGAGGGATATGCCAACGCCAGGGCCACCTTAAGACACACTGCACAGGACAATAAGAGCCCCTGATTTTGGTTTTAAGTTATGGGTATGTTCAGATTTACAGCAACATGACTCTATGTACAGATAAAAGATTTAAACTGGAACTAAATCAAGACTGTCACTGTGTCTTATTTTAGATACTTCTATTGGTACACTTACATGTTGCACACTGTGTGCACTAATTGTATTTACTTGTGCCTTTTGATTAATTCAAATGGGATAGTGCTGCCTCAAATCACACACAGCAAGTCCTGCACTAACTGGAGATAAAAATCTGCAACATTCGGATGCATTTGTTGTGCTAGCTGCTGCATTTTGCAGATAAAAATGTACCACTGCTGGCTACCTTGAAAGCATAGGCATTGCTTGTTCGTCATACGGACCAAAAACTGGTTAACGGTCCATGCCATTTGATTTGTAGCAAAGATGGTTTAGAAGGAAAAATGTTCATCTTTTCACATTCAGTTTTAGATGGCGTATCTATGAAAGTAACTCAAAACAGCAAGTGTAAGCACGGCAAGGACGTAATGTGAGACACAGCATCTGGCTTTTCATTATCATGAGGCCCATTCCATTATAGTTCCAGTGTATAAAATCTTGGGCATCATACTGGTAGAAATGAATTATACCATTAATAAAAACAGTCAAGATCTAAAAAAATTTGGGGGGAAAAAAATCAAAAAAAATTAATCATTATCCCACACATTAGTGAAGGAATTTGGTCCCACTCCCCTTTGCTTTAGTTTATTCAGGTATTCAGGCATTCGTTTATGGACAGCTTTCATAAGGTCCTGCCACAGTAATTCAAAGGGGTTGAGGTCTTGATTTTAAGAAGGCCATTGTAGCACCTTCATTTTTATCTTTTTAGCTATTCTGTTGTAGATTTACTGCTTTGTTTTAGATCATTGTCTCCTTTCATGACCCAGTTACAGCACAGCTTTAGCTGTCAGACAGATAACCTCACATTTGACTCTGGAATACTTTCATGTACAAAAGTTCATGACTAACTGAGTCAGTACAGGCCCTGTGGCTGCAAAACAAGCCTGAATCATCACCTCGTTCCCGCCCTGCTTGACAATTGGTGTGAGGTTTGTGCTGATATGCTGTGGTGTGCATTATGGCCAAAAAACTCTTCTTTTCCACATCTCTGTTCGTTTGACCAAAGGACATTGTTCCAGAAATGTTGTAATTTGTTCAAATGCAACTTTGCAAACCCAAGCTGTGCTGCCATGTTCTTTTTAGAGTGTTGAGACTTTCTTCCCAAACAACCAGTACTTGCTCAGTCTTTTTCAAAATTTGCAGTCATAAACTTTAGCATTTAACATGCTAACTGAGACATGTAAATCAATTTCTCTGAACATTGTAAGGCCTGACCTTGGAGGGAACTTGCTGGGAAGATTTGCAACTGTCTTGAATGTTTCCCACCTGTGTATATTTTTTTCGTAGTGTAGATTGATGGACTCCAAATATTTTGTGAAATAGCCATATAATTCTTCTCAGGATGGTGGGCAGCAACAGTTGCTTCACTAAGATAACTGCTTATGTCTGTCCTCCTTACCATTATGTTAACATACACCTGAGTGCTCCAGAGCAGCAAACTCACAAAACAGTCTGTTAATCAAACGCATTTGATTGCCAACACCTCTCTTCTTTATTCCAATGGAAGCAGTATGGGTGTACTTAGTTTTTCACATACTGCTTTTGCGTTTTTGCTTAGTTTTTTTGTTCTGTGAACAAAAACAAGGCATAATGTATCGCGTGTTTTTGTTCATCTGAGGTTATATCTACCTAAGTTTAAGAGCTGGTAACATTGTTTTTCTTTTATTTAATTTTATTTATTTTCTTCTATGACACACCAAGCTTTGTGTTGAGAGGATGCACTTTCTTTTTTCGAGTGTAGATCGAGGTGATGAAAAATTATTGCGGTGGATCAGAGAAAGCTTATTATAAAGCTCCCTGACAAAATCTAATAATAGCTGACTTTAGCTACCATGAAAAGCTGCTCATACTAGATCAAAAAGGCAGGAGTTACAGACACCATGACTGCAATGAACTCAGAATGTGAGAGTAGTATTGTTTATAAAGTTGGCTTTTAATTTGTGTTTCAATAGCCGTAAAACAAGCTATTCAAATTGGAAAATGCCATGGGTTGCTCATCTCGCTCCTCTGTCATCTTGGCCCAAAGAGGAGATACAGACTTCTCTCAAACAGGTCATAAGAGAGTAGTTCAAGGTTTGCCTTGGGGCGTTTGGTTGCGTTTTGCAGACAGTATTGGCTCAGAGCAATAAGTCACTATATCCAACACACTGGACCTTAAAAACCTAAATCAAATCCCAAAATAAAACTTGCTGAAAACAAAGATATGTCGGAGTCTGTATGAGATGTACAATGTTGACTAAAGTGTTGCAAATTTGGTCACTGAAACCAAACTATGTTGAAAAAGTTTCTGTTTTCCATGGAGCTAAAATGATAATTCACAGTGTTCACCAGGGGGCAATGGTGAGATTCAGAGAGGTACCCAAAAAGGTCAAATAGTGATCTTGAAACTTGTGTTGCAGGAACATATAGTGTCTCCGAATCTCGTACAGTGTAAATCACGTGTAATTGAGGAGTCGTGTAATAACTACACTACAGTAACTTGTCCACGTTGAAGAAAATCCTGTTGGCAAATATATCAATGAACATGTTTTGAAGTCAGATGCAATCACAAAGCATAATGCAAAGGAAGTTCAAGCACTCTGCTATTTAGAGTTTTTGCACTGCTGTAAACAATGAGATCTATTCAGGAAAAATTGTTTGGGGCATTATGTTGATTACAGTGGTGAAGGGAGTCAATCTGACCTGTGTCACATGGCGTGAGTATGTGACTTCAACATTATTGTATCCCAACAGTCTCCCATTTACACTGCACATTAGACCCCACCTTGTTGTTATGAATGCCTCTATGGACTCCAATGGCTACACCATCTGGTGGGGGAACAAATCCCCCCCAGTTTATTCCCCAGTGCACCATTTCAGAGGGCCAAGGAACTGTACTTTTCCGCCAAGCTAGGAAAAGAAACAAATCAAATGAGTATCTTACACGTCACTCCAAATGACCCCATTAACATTTTTAAATCAAAAGGACAAAAATGAAAGAAACGGTGAAATGAAGAGAAAAAAATACTTTATTTATCCCAAAGGAGAGTCAGATGAAAAGTAAATTGTACTATAACAAGAAATTATATTATAACAAGAGATGAAAGGCAGGACAGCTCATACAGCACAGAGCAACTCCCTAAAAACTGCAATCAAACAAACATTTTGGGCTTCTCCTACTCTCCTCTCATTAGGAAAGTTATGTCAACTGAACCTATGAGAAGTGTGTTGGTATCAGCATGATATGTTAAGCAATTCAAAATTGATCAGATATGAAAAGAAAGTAATTTTTTCCAAGCTTTAACAGGTTTTCCAAAAACATGTCCACATTGTCGGAGTAATCTGAACCCCCAAAAGAGATATTTAGAGCTGGAAACAAGTTTAACTTTTGACTTATACTCCCACAAGAACTATCAAGCCATGTTTAACACCATACTTAACAATGTCTGGAATTAAGGAGGCTCACTGAGATTTAACAACATTGTAAATCTCTTATGAGCCACGACGAATCTTACCCTGAACACTGTGTGCAGGCTTTAAGTTTAAGTTTGCATAATGCTTTTCTCTTGAATCATAACTGTGATTTCTTTTCTCCTTCTGTTGGTGAAATTTACTTCAGCTGTGGTCAAGTATCTGCACTTGGGCAATATGTTGGCTGCTTCAGTCTTATCAGCTTTCTCTTGTCTCAGCTTTGAAAGACATGATTCATCTCACCAACTGCAGAAAGGTTAACTGCCATGTGATAAAAGAAAAAAAAAGAAAAAAGAATGTGCTCACCTCAGATGTACAGAGGTGCCAAAGAACGGGAGCATACTCTTTGTTCTTTTGTTTTTAACAATACCAGGCAGTGTCTGATGCAAAACTCAAACTAATCAAACAGAAAATAACAAGAAGATGATGACAGGGCATTCTCATTTAATTTCCTTATACACTGATTAATAATAAACAGGATTTATGCGATAAGACTTATTGTACATTCACAAACAAAAAATTCCACTAATGTGAACTTTGTAGGTGGTCTAATGGGCCTCTAGTGAATGTGAGGTATGCCTGGAGACAAGCAAAGATAAAGTCATCTCTGCATGAACTCCTTGACATCTTAGGCAGCTTCTTAAAGCCCTTCTGAATGGCATTATACATTTTATAAGGTAGATATCTACATGTGATGCTTCTAGAGATTATTTGAGCACATATTAAGGGGCCAAGCTTGGATCTGCATTTAAGTAATTGATCACATGGCTGTCTTTGAATTCTCAAGGGAACAGGTTCAGATATGTGCACAAACCCCATTTTGATTTCCTTATTGAATGTTTTCTACAAGAATGGACATCATCCAATATGCTTTTCCTGAGTTATTTAAATCATAATTTGTGATATGAATGTGGTTTACCAATCCATGCTTTCAATTGCAGGATACTGACTTGACATAACATAAGGCCCATACTTTCCTTATTTTGAGTTCAACAGAGTGTTATCCTAATATTTAGACAAGTGTTCTGTCAATAGTGATGTTTCCTGTCCACCCATTTCACTCTACACAAAATATCAGACAAGAAGCCAAATCGAATTTTTTTTGCCTGAAGGCAGGGTGTAGGGTCACACTAGAGCAGATGTTTAAATTAATTCACTTGATGCATTTTGATAGACTTTTTAATGTATGTGCTTGGGTAATGCGATGCCATTCATCCTTCACAATGCTTACTATCATTTTTTTATTTTAGCTACATGATTATACCTCATTTATGTATATTGTTCTGTTTATTTTGTATATGTATTGTTGTGTAATCATCGATCAGGCTGTGAAAAAGTAAAAAACTTTAGACAACCGTATTCTGCAATTGCTAAATCTGTTTTCTTTCAAACAGGGGACTGTGGTCATGTTTGTTTTAAAAAAACAAAAAACGATTTGGTCTTGTTTCTCACTGTTTCAACATGTTTATACGGAATGCAGAATAATCAGATCTGGTGCACCATGGGCAGAGATCAGTTCCCATCATTTGTGAATATGGCAGCATTATCTGATATGAAGGGATTGTTTTGGGCCTATTATGCTTGGCCTGGTGCAATAGAGTTATATAAGGAAGAATGATAATGCTTTATCTGTCTCCTGGAAGCAAAAGAATGAAAAAAAAGTCCCACAAGGCCGATAGTTTTTGAACTAAATGTACTCAGGATTTGAATCTTCAAATTTTCCCTTGATTTTGTGATACAACTTCAGAAGAATTAGCATATTTCTTTGTTTCAGGCGGAAATTAAAGAAAAACAAAAAAGGAGTGGTGCTCCGGCACGGACAAAAAATTGTATACATAACAGAGACAGCTGACAAGTAGACAGACATGGACCACACCACTGTGACAGGATGCAACACGCATATCAGACCTGCCAGGAGAAAACAAGTCAACCAGTCCAGTCTCAACGTCGTGTTTTGAACTTGGCAGAAAGCTGTCACAATGGCTGGCCTTGTGCCCAATGAGCCATGATTTGTAGACAACATCTGCTCTTTTGCTACCTTAACCTATTGTGCAAAATAATCTATGGGAAATAAAAGTTATGTCACCACTGCACATGCATGGACACATTTACAAAATGTGGGTATAATTTGCATTTAGACTTTAGCTTTTACCATTTAGTGACATTTTCATGGCTGAACCCTAAATCTACAGACCTTTGTGAAACAGGAAGTAAAGGAGCCAAACTTTTTGGAGGGCACATGGACTTGGATTGGGGTTTGCTCTAATCAAAGCAGTCTAATTTATTCCGTGTAAACAGGGTAAATGGAGAAAGTCCTGCCAGCATGCTCAGACTCAGAATTAGTCCCCCTCTTCTTTGTGATGTTTTAATGAGGCTCATCAGTGATCTAAGACAAATTACACAATATTTGTAACTGCTCAGGTGAGATAAAGTACTTACAATTGCAAATCGATTTGTCATTTGGATATCTATTTCAGTCGTGCTGCTGTCCTGCACAGAATAATTGTGCTTAAAACTCCTGCTGCTGTGTACTGGCTCAGAAACAAATGTTTATGCACTGAATTTGGCCCTCAATGCCATTCAACCTCTTGGCAGTGCTCTCTGATTAGCATAGGTTTGAAACAGCCTTCTGCTTTCAGATTTGATCCCATTTCAATGAAGGGGCCTTACACCCAAGCTGCATGAATAGTTTTTAGTACTCGCCACCGGGGTTCGGAGGAAAACTGCGTTACGAATAGCAGTAGTCCGTTACATTGTAGTCGCTTAAGGGAAAGATCCAGCATCCAAAACCAGTAGTGGTTTTAAAGAAGAAGAGAAAAAAAAGACTTGGCTGTAACAAATACCAGAGATTTTTGTATGCTTTGTAGGCTAATATCTATTTTTTGACCTGCTCTCAATCAAGGAGGGGCAAAGGTGGGCCCAAGCAGTTAGATTGTTTCATGCCTCTGCTGATAGCAGTTTCCTCCGCTTGAAATCGGCACGTATCTTTTCCCACAATAGAATTATGAATACCTGGGAGGCTTTACATCCGAGTGGGTTCACCTGGATTAAATGACGTGACATTCAAAGCAATGGCTTAAAAGCTTGACCCACTGAACCTCATTAAGCCAGTGAGCAGACACAAAGTAACATCTATAATTATCTATCTGGTGAGAAGGATCTTTCTTTCTCTTTTTTTCTTTCTCTTTTTTTCTTTCTCTCTCTTTCTTTCTTTGTTTCTTTCTTTTATATATATATAAATTTTTCAAAAACCAACAATACATTTTCTGAGTGCTAAAACATGGACACAAATGTTGTTACAACTGTAACTCCTTGCAATCTGGACTATAGCAAATAGCTTACTGCTGTATGAAAGCTGAAAAAGGGTTACACTGAACCTTTAAAAACGGCAACTTACAAGTGCAGAGATGGCAGAAATACAGAAGCTAATGGAATGGGAAAATGATTGCCAATGGCATGGATGTGTGAGGGAGAATTTCAGCAAAAAATTGCACAAAAGGTTTTTTCCATTACTCTTGGCCGGTGACATCAAACAGCATGTAATATAAGAAAAAATATCAGCGGACCAAGGCTGCTGAGGACACAGAGGGTGGTCAGGTATGGAGTGCTCTCATATTAAAGGCTCAGCTCCAGCTCACTGGTATCCCTACCACTGTAAGAATGAGCAGCAAAGCATATTGGATGAACAAGATTAGACAGGATTTATAAGATTAACTATGTAAATACTGTTTGATAACATTGTCGATATTAATCTAACTACACTAATCGTAGTCTTTTTCAGAGTAAGCATTTTTGTTACTGATGTTATTATTAAGCACTGCGCAAAGAATTAATTAATAGCCGGAGCCTGTAAACAAGCATGTCTCATTATAATATTTG
Source organism: Odontesthes bonariensis (assembly GCF_027942865.1). Classification (NCBI taxonomy): domain Eukaryota; kingdom Metazoa; phylum Chordata; class Actinopteri; order Atheriniformes; family Atherinopsidae; genus Odontesthes; species Odontesthes bonariensis. Next base: position 16,751,524 of record NC_134519.1, on the reverse strand, counting down.
CTTCAAATGCATTGTGTGTCGTAGGATATTTAACGTGTGTTGTTCCACAACCAGCAAATGTTCAGTGTAGCTTAAACTCGCTGCATTCCATTTGTCAAAAGCACCATAAGCAGTTACAAAACAGATTTTCATCTTTTTCATTTTTTTTTCAGTTGATACAGAAATGTTTGGATCTATCTTAATTTGCAGAAACCTGAAATGCTATCTTTTCAGTCTGGCAATTGGGTGATGTGTTCAATTGTAACAGGGTGGATGTAGCTAATGGAATATGTCTTTGATGATAATGCCATGTTACAACTTTAAGGTAGTTAGCTTGGCGCTCTGAAATGTGCCTACATTTGCAGGAAAAAAAGCACTGTTTGATAATTTCTTTATACTTTGAACTTTGTGTTTGTAACTTTTGTAAAAGCTGAAATGATTCATCGCCAGTCTAGCTGTAGAAAGTTATTCACAGACTTTTGTTAAAAAGGAAGGTGCAAAGAAGACATCTGTGCTTATTGACATGACTATTATCATATGTGCAGATTGACAGTGCAGTCATGTTGGTTTTTTTTTTTCATACATTTCGCAGTTTGCTAAATTTTATAGCAAAAGATAGGCAAGTAGAGCAATGAGAGACAGGATGAGAAAGAGAGAAGATCACTGAAAGCTTCCCAGACAGAATCCTGTGATGAAGATGAAGAAATCACTTTCAGGCTGCTTGGAGAGATTTAGTCACCAAGAAGTGTTTGTTCCGCAGAGGTGAAATTGGAGGATGAAACGGATGAAAGTCCAAAAAAGGAAAAAAGCCAAGGGATGTGGGGGCTGTAGAACAGTAAATGGACTGTACTTGTATAGCACTTTTCTAGTATAGCTGACCACTCAAAGCACTTCTAACACTACACGCCCCATACACTCATAAAGCACAACTTTGTGTATGCATAACTACTTGCTTCTTACTCATTCATGCACCGATAGATGGTAGGCAACGTGGGGTTCAGTGTGTTGCCCCAGGATGCTGTGACATGTGCTTTGACCCGGGGAAGCCGGAGTCGAACCACTGATCTTCCAATTTGGTGAGTGACTGCTTTTCCTTCTGAGCTAAAGCTGAGGGCCTATACTTTTATGGGCATAAAAGCAAATGCATCACCTCTACCAATAAAAATGAAGACATTTGATACAAACAAAAGAACACCTCCGACTGAAAATCTCAACAACTATATTTTCAGTTTTAATGCAATACTAAAAATATTCTTTGAAAACTTTAGAATCATAGAGAGCCAACAAGCTCCATGTAATTTACCCATATTGTTGTTTTGTTTGGATATTTAGCGGTCGATAACACATACCCGGTGTTTGACTGCAGACGATAAAACATACCCTGAGAGATTAAACTCAAACAAAAAGAAAAATCCAAAATATAACAAATATTTGATATAAACATCAAAATAAATAGTAACAGTGAATTATTCATAATTTTACAATCCTGCCTGTATTGGGTTAAATATTAGTATTAAATTTAAAAAAAAGTTAAAAAATTGAATCTTGATAGTCTTACAGTACGTAATCATATAATGATAAGGCATAACTATGTGATCACCTGCCTAATATTGAGTAGGTCCTTGACCAGTCAAGGCCTGGACAAAGAACATCTGAGGGCATCCTGGAGTGTCTAGTATCAAGATGTTAGCATTTAGATTCTTTTAGCCCTGTGGGCTGCAGGGTGGAGTCTTTGTGGATTACCCTTGCCTGCTACAGATGCCATCAGATTGGCATTTGGTACGTTTGGAGACCGGGTGAATGCCTCAGTCTCTTTAAAGTGTTCTTTGAGTCATTTCTAAGAAGTTTTTGTGGGGCACATTGGTGTCCTGCTAGGGGAGGCTGCTATTATTGGGGAGCTCTGTTGCCATTTTGGAGGGATTGGTCTGTAAAAACGTTTAGATAAGTGGCAAGTGTAAAGTAACGTCCATGTGAATGTCAGGATGCAGGTTCTCCCACCAGATCTCTGCACTGTGCCGAGTTCAGCAGTGTTACTTTACCTGTCGGTGGTCCTAATCAGGGCTAACACAGAGATAATCGAGACAAACATTGATGAACACTCACACTCAAGGTCAGTTTAGAATCACCAATTAACCTAACATGCATTTTTTTTGGACGGTGGGAGGAAGTCAGAGCATGTGTGGTTTTCTCTCTGGGTACTCTGAGAGAACATGCCAACCCCACACAGAAAGACACCAAACTAAATTCAAACCAGGAACTCTCTTGCTGTGAGACACAGCACCATGCAGCATAACCACATAAACAAAGAAAAATGGTACAATGGCCCAATTTCTGAGCCTTAATCGTGAAAAACATCAGTGTTTGGCATTGTGAAAAAAAATACAACTTGAACATTTTTGCAATTAGATGGAAATGCTTGTGACTGATGTATCGAGTAAACTGTAAAGTTCTCAGAGGAAGATACTGGTTAGCGTGGCTTCGTCAGCTTAACAGCAGCCCAGGATGTCATTGAACAGGAAATATGAAAACAACTATTCTCCAGTCAACCATTTCAAAGCACAACAAAGTCATTGCAATATTCACTGCTTCAAGTGAGTTTGAGCACTGAGTCATCCATCTCACTCTTGCTTTCTAAAAATGGATAAAACTGCATAGCAGCATGACTACTGTTTACATGGTGGATATCTTTAGAGATAAGCAGTGTTATAAGCAGCAAGAGTGTGATAAAATAAATACTGCTCTCAGCCTAAGAAATGGGAGAGGCATCGTCTGTTTTTCTACCAATCTGGCATACAGGCATGGAGGGGGTTTCGGCACTGTTCCTTGCCAGTAGAAGTGAACAGATGTGCCTCTTGCTATGCAGCTACACAACTCGCACGTTAAACAGATTTCAGGTGCAGAGAAAGCTGCTTATAGCTGAAGGATACAAATGTGACAACTTTCTTTCAAGTGGCATTTAAAAGGACTCATGTGAGAATGGCCTCTGAAATATTTATCGATCCTTTTTTTAAAAACAGAATGATGCTACTACTTTTTAAGCAGTCCTTAAATTGCATTCTCACGTGTTGGTTTCTATTTATAATATAAGCTACTTACCACCTCCCATGAACCTCAGATTTGTCCTTAGTTTGAACATCTCAAATTCCTCAAAAGCAAAAGCAAACACACATTGAGCCAGCCCTGAAGCATTATCCTCCTCTGCTGACTAATGCAGCCCCCTCTCACTAGGGGAAACAATAACACACAATGCAGGGAAGCAGCTCCCAGATTGTTTCCTTCCCTTGACAAGGCCTTGCTACTACAGAATAGGAGACAGGAGAGTCACTTTTGCACCCTGGGGAGAAGCACTGTGTGAGAAGATCCTGCCTCTGGAGCCAACACCTGCCCTGTAGACACCCATGAACTCCTGTTTGAGTTCCCAGTCCACCACCCACTGATTATCAGCCCTCACTGATTTCCACAGCTGACCACACAATGGTTTGTGCGTAAGATTTAATGCTGTCAGAAAGGCATTTAGGAAATGCTTGCAATGTTATATAATTATCTATCTCTGGTTTGGGGAGGAGTGCACAATTGAAAACAGTTTTTATGCAATTAATAGTTTGCTATTACATTTTTATGTAAAAACAAGCTAAACAAATTGCACGGCATAATTCCATTTACAGCGGTATAGTCTTCAGATTAGTATGGACTAACCTTTTTTTTGCCTTTCATGACATTTGTAGAAATAGAGGTGAGCATATTTTAAAATTGACCTGCAAGTCACAGCGAAAACATCCAAAACCAAGGATAAGTGCCACATCCAGTATCTTGAAAAAAATAGATACAACTTTGGCTGATGAGTTGATTTCATTATTGTGAATATACATTTTATTCCCTTTCTTTCTTTTTCTTAAATGAGGACAAATGTCCAGTTGAGTTTCAAACCACTTTCCCCTTTTCCATTGTGACCCTATTCTCAGGTTCTCTCATGGGCTGTGACTGTTGGAAAATATGCCTATGTTATGTCCACTGGACAAAGGCCTTTGGAGAGCCGTGGTGCTGGTTCAAAAGATTCTGCTGTTGGTCTGTTGATCTCTGGATGCTTTTTGTTATTGTGACATTTAATTATTCCCTACAGGATTTTTTTTTTTTTTTTTTTGCTCTTATCTCAGGCCAGGAGCTGGCAGGGATGTGTGGTCTTTTTTAAAGTTGTCTGAGCACGTCCGATGCTTTTGATCATAAATGCTACAGCCATTTTTTCCATATGGCTCAAGGGCAGTTTCCTTCACAACAAGAGGAACTTGAATCCCTAATGTGACTCCCTTCCTCACCCAGAAAATTCTACAAGGAATAATACCATTGATCATTACCAAGAAAACTGGTAGGCGTCACTGGACACAGCCCAACAGGGCAGTATTTGCCCACATTGTTCCAGCCACTATTTTAACAGTGAATGACACAATTCATTATTAGTTATTCCAAAGGGGATACCACAGCCCTGTCCAAACATAATGAGTGTACTAAATTTAATCTGTATCTTCGATGACTTTTCCATGTGTCTCCATCCAGCTCATCCTTTCTCCAGGACTGTATTCTTTTGTATGCTCCAACTCATGTTATTTTTTAGAGAATATTAATTTATGCATTGAAAACATTAGGTTGGATGAAATACAAAGCAACTTAATTGAGACACACCTCATGGCACAAAAAGAGGTATACATACTTCTTTTTTGACCACAAAAGTCCCAGTAGCACTTTCAGCTTCCTAATTTTTGAGGATTTTGTATATACTATTTGTTTTTTCCCCCCTAATAGGAAAACAGAAACCAATGTGAAACCGCCTTCTGAGAGAACTTGCTGTTGTATTGAATAATCTTTTTTCTGGCATAACAATCGACGATCTTGCACATCTGCATTTCAATTCCTTGTATTGTCCCTTGATCAGTGGGGTGACATCCCCTCTCTACTCAGAGCAATGATGTTAAGACATCTGTAAATCTTCTTTGACAACCATTTGTAGCAACTTCCCCTACAACCCCAACTGTGTCAATAAGATACATTGTGAGAAAATTGACGAAAAACATTTTTCAAAAAAGGCTGGAAAAAAAATAAGTGAAACAGTCATCAGTTGAGGCAACACATGAGAAAGACTGAAATCTGCAAAGATGTCTGTCCCCAAAAGCAGCAAACAAAAGAACACATCCGAATGAAATTCTCAACTATATTTTCAGTTTTAATGCAATACTAAAAATATTCTTTGAAAACTTTAGAATCATAGAGAGCCAACAAGCTCCATGTAATTTACCCATATTGTTGTTTTATTTGGATATTTAGCAGTCAACAAGAGGACACATAATTTACTGTTCATTTTGTTTAGCTCCTTGCACAGAAGACTGGTTTACTTAAAGCCACAGAAAATATTATATTACACACAAATTATATTCAATTAAACAGAATTACTACACTGACTAGCAGCTTGCTGCTCCATCAGTGTAAAGAATTGCCTTGTATTTCCCCACGCAATGACTGTAGGTTGTTATTTCTTCCTGTCACGTCATCGTGTTGTAGCTCTCATGTTTCCAAGGTTTGTGGCTTCCTCTGCTCTGCTGCCAGTCTCTAAGTGACGTGTCTTTTGTCCCCTCTCTTCTCAGAATTCTGCTTCGTTCTGTGCTTTTCATAGAATATAAATGTGCTGATGCCATCACTGCGCCTGTGTGACTCTTTGTTCATCAATTCTTTGTTTTCACTCATGTTGTTGTTTCCCTATCCTTTTTGACGGGTGGCGGTTTGGTAGAAGGGCTCGTATTTGTCTAATCAAAGCATCCTAATATAACTGAAATATGAGGCTCAGTAACGAGCTGAGATGATCACTCTCAATGGCTTCTGCCATTACTTCCTGCTTTTTAAAATACATAATTTATACGTATAGAGCATGCAGAAGTGATGCCCTGGACAATCCTTCATCCAAGGAACAGACAAAATCAAAAGAAAATACTGACGGTTCAGATTAGTTGGCTTTAAACTGATATAGCATTTAAAAACACACACATATATGTACACACTTCTTTGTCCTGGATGCTGTTCGTCTGCATTACCAAACTGCAGAGTACGCTACAGAGAGAGTCTAAAACCACAGTTTATTTATTTTTAACCATTCTTAATCCCTGGAAAACACTGGTGTTTCGTAAAATTTCTTTTGTTTGCCAGTTATTTTGGTATACCTCTTACCGTCGCTCTGTTTAAAGCTATTTACTATACATGCACTGCTATAATTTTGATCAAAATCTTGGAAAATGGGTTTGCTCTCATATCTTTGTCATGAAGAATAACCCCACAGGATTTCTCACTGATCTCCTTCCTCTAATATTTAAAAGTTGGGTGTGGTGAAGGCTTTCACTTTTTTAGGAGTTTTTAGGAATCCGTTTGTTTTAATCAAACTATCATTTCTCGATGGAAACATTTTGTTCCCAGTTTAGGAGCAAAATTTATGGACGTTTGATGTTGGGTGGGACTCCAGATTGAACTTCAGATGCTGAAATTAGAAATATCTGAGGACATGACCTAGATGATTGCTCAACATGCCTGCAGCTGCTGTCTTCCAACAACTCTTTCTTGAAATCCTTTTCTAAAGTACATGTGGATGGAGACGATCACTTCGGTCACTGGAGTTGCACACAACTGCTTACCCATTGGCAAGTGTGATGTAATGAGCCCTACAGTAAGTCATTCAATAAGTTTTATAGTCATTTTTCTGGATCCCAAATGGTCGTCTCAGGACATAGTCTAAATTGGTTTCATTGTTTCCTATCTCTACATGACAACAGATGGCCTCACACACCCATAAACAAACCCACTCCTTCTCTCTTGTGCATCCACACACTGCACTGAAAAGATGTGCTCCACATAAAGTAAAGTTGGGCTTGATGACCCTCTTAACTCAAACCCTAACCCTTTAACTTTCCCTTATCATGCTTTAGCTATGGATAACAGTTGTGAATATACAAATTTGCTATAGCTACATTTAGTTAAGATAAGATGAGATCAACATCAAATTAAGAACAAATAACAGAAGTATTACAAAAACAACTGAGTCAGGGTCATGTCACACAGCTGGGTCTCACAGCTGTAAGAAGCAATGATCTCTGATACCTCTCTGTCACACAGTTGCATTCTTTTTTTGTAAATCCATTGTTGTCTATACCTTTTTAGAGAAATTTAGAAATGTTTTATTGTCCTTTAAGTAAAAGCTTTGGAAAAACTCATACGACTGACCTTTAGCTGTATTTCTGAAGTTGCCTTTTGTTATCTAGACTAACTTCTGTGAGCAGCAGGAAGTTTAGCAAGAAGGGAGTCACCACCACAGAGCCAAAAGGGTCATACTCCCCTGATAGCAAGTACCACCCTCATACAGAGTACCTAACACTTAAAGAACAGCACTCTGTCACTAACACAGAGGTCAAAGCTATTTGTCAAAGTGTACAAATGAAAAGTAAGATCACTCTATCTGTGATGTTTCAGCAAAAGTCCAAAATTAAGTGCAACCATACATTGAGTCTCAATATATAAATTAAAAAAAAATCAGTTGCGATATCTCACCTGAACATGGAGTGGTTAATGCTGAGCATGTTTAACTCAAATCATTGTGAACAGATGTGCAGAAGCAAATTATTTCCGGTATCTGACGAGTCTGTTGCAATCTCAGTGACTGCTTTGTCTACGGTAACAGTGTTAAGTCATTCTTTGCACAGGAATTTTGGGAAATTTTCATTTGAAATGTGATAAGGTTTAACTGTGTCACAAATTGTGATTCACTGCTCTGGTAGTATAAGTGAACAATTCTGCAGTGTGATTTAATTTGGGAGTCAGCAATGTGTTGCTCACGTTGAGATTCAGAAAACACGCTGTATCAGATTTAGGAGATGCCACTTAAACAGAGGCCAATAAATCTTATCCCAGATGACACTTGTTTATATTCGTATAAATTCACCACATTCAAAAATATAAAAATTTTACATGTAGTCTTTATCTTGATTCATCTGAGAGAGTTGCACACACTCCTGTTTTTTTTGTTTTGTTTTGTTTTCTTAAGCACTCAAGTGTCACTGAGATGGCTGAGATGAAAAAGGGTTGTAATAATATATTACCGCAGCTAAGATTTACTGCATATTACACTTTACGTAAAGAATCCCCCTTTGGCCAGACAAGGCCCCACTTCCATTTACAATGCAATAAATTTCACCATACAAATCATTGCACATGTCGAACCCCTGGTTACCCATGTTGGACCCACTTTGTAGCCTCTTTAAGGATTTTGTCTGATCATCATAAATAACTGTAAATGTTGCATTGTTCCAAACAGAAGGATCACGCTGATACCACGTTCATTCCCTGGGTGAAACAGGAAATCATAGCCGCTGAAGTGCCAATGACTGAAATGAGATTTTCATTTGTTATAGAAGGGATATGTGCTTTTGTCTATGCGGTGCACAGGCGTCTTTACTTCTGCGAATGTTACGAGAGCAATATTTAGTGGCTAGCCAATGGGTTTATCTGAATATTTTCATTAATGGATCAAATAAATCTGGAAAAAGCGAAACCGGTTGTTTACAATGTAGTATAATGTTCACAAATAAAACAGACAAACAGGGGATTACTCAAGCATCTAGCCTCAGGGCTGGATATCAAACATGTGGTTGTGGATGCAGTTCAGACTGGATTGACCTGGAGAATACGACTGGCAATTGGGCTGGCATGACATCTCCATAGGTAGACAACAGCCTCCTGGGTATATTGAGTGTATCTATTGCAAAGAGAAGGTAGCAGCTGTGCATTGTGCGGCTCTTCATGATCAGGTGTACAGATACCAGGGAAGAAGGTCCAAATCAGGAAGATAAGAAAGGAGCAGATGATGCAGGAAACAAAACAAGTAAGGTATGGTAAGAAAGTCCTCAACACACAGAATGAGACAGGAATTACACCAGTTATCTCACAAAGAATGTAATCAAACACAAACTCGCTGCCATATGCCCTTGCGGGGGGGTTTGGAACGAGTGTATCAGACAAACTAGATGACAGCCAGGGATGAACTTGGTCACAGTACAAAGTCCTTCCTTATCAGTTGGCGCTGAACATGTTATTATTACATGAACACGTTTTCATGCCAGTGTCATAAGGCTTATCCCAAGAAAGACATGCAGGATAGCAGCGCTCCATAAAGAACTAATAAAGAGCACTGTTATCAGGAAACAAATGTCCTTCCTCAGTGATAGATTCACTATATGGGGCATTGTTTTTCTTCTAGGTGTGAAGCCATCATAAAATACTTTTGTATTCAGCCTGTGTTTAATCTGCAAGGTGTAGAGAGCAGCTCTTGCATCAGTTAAGGTATCGATTTCATTCAAACACAGCTGTCATGTGGATCTTGTGCTGTATTGTGTTTTTTCATAAATCTGGAGATCAATTTCACAGCAAGGTTTTTCAATGAACACCACATGGTGAGGAAAAGAGCTGTGCCAAAACCGTAATGTGGTTAGTCAACTAAGTCTCCTTGGTGATCTTACCGCAGAAATGCGTAAAATATGATGTGGTCTGTAATGTTTGCGCTGGTGTCATGGTATCAAAGACCCCTGAATAAGCCGTTCAGCAGTGTTTTTGTATGGGTTTTGTAGAGGTTTGGAACACAAGCATTGGTATTTACAATGGTAATAAACACTTAATGATTAAGGGGAACTCATCCCCCTAATAAAGGCCCTTCTATGTGTTTGTAAGTCTTTAAGTCACAAGAATGCTCGCAGTGTGACAATGGACATAAAGGTGGTCCTGTGTACACGGTCAAAAAAACGTTTATCCACCAAAGAAAAATCCAGATAAATCATGACAATTTACCACAGTTGAAATGGATTTTCTCTAGCAAGCTCAAGATCACTTCAAAGACTAATTGGTTCAATTTTAAACTTATATTAACCTCATATCTGCAGACAGGATAAATACAATCCAAGGGTACTAGAAAACTGATTTATTGTTCCAAAGTAGTTTTCCAGTTGGCACAAATAAAAGTACATGGATACTCGTAGCTGTCAGACTGAGATACAGTATGATGCATGAATCTAGTTACAGAGTCATGTTTTGGTACACAGCTCCAATGGCACAATACAAATCTTCATAGCAGGTCCAAAGAAATTCTCATTCTCATGAAGTCCTGCCCAAATTACTGATCAATGATATGGTGGGGCACACAAAAGCGCTACTGTCCTTTCTCCACAAAATGCATGCACAATTTTGCTGCTTGAAATATCAACATTGAGAACAATAAGAAGAAAATAGGCTAATTCAGGGGGTGCTTTTCTTTATTTTGTAATGGTTTGTAGTGATGTAGCTGACAGTCCAAACTGTCCCCATCAGCGCACTGACCCAAACTTCCTCCATAGCAGCTGTCTCATGATTGTGATTTGCCTGCCAATGCTAATGTCTCCTGGACAGAAGCTGTTCACCAGTGATGATTTCAGTGTGTGTAGTTTGGTAAATAATGCATCACTCTGTCAAAATTGAGATAATGAATCTAAATCCCGTCAAGTCATTTTTTTTTGTTTCTTTCTTTTTACTTTCACATGGTGATAGTGAAATCACTCTCTATATTTGTTTGGTTTAATTTCTTTAGTTTTAAGATGACATTTTTTTCCAATAAAATGGATGGAAGCAATTATTCAAAGGACTGTTTGCAAAATGCACTGTGACCATACTATAATTAGATTTGTTTAAGCAATTAGCAAAATGAGCTGCTAACTGTCACAAGTGGTTTCATAGGTCAATGGGTTTCTGTGTTGTCCATGTCCCACAACCTTATAATCTTTTATTCTATTTGTTCAATGCGCCGCTTTCCCACCGAACACTCAGAATGAGTTTGATTCCATCGTTCCCATATTGTTACAAAAACACAGTTTGACATGTTTTAGGTTTAAGTAAAACTAAAATGTAGGCCAAACTATAACAACTCTTACCAGCCAAGTTATTCAATGTTTGTGAATGGCATTATGCAGATTTTAGGCATTAATCATTGCGGAAAGGTGGTTAGAATTTAAAATTTGAGACCATGTTTTTTTTCTAAACTAGTAAAGCAAACTGATGTACTTATTACATGTTTATTGAACATGCTTACCAATCATTCACTATCCAGGCGTGAAAAGGGAATATCTTTTGTGCAAACAAAAAAAGAACTCTCAAAAAAGCTTGGGTTAATTATTCAACTTAAAGGTTTAAGGGTGAAGTGATGTATCATAAGAATGCCTCTTGGTAGAAGAAAAATCTTTAAAAGCTTGCTCGACTGTGTGAACTATCCTTCAATCATAAAAACTATTAAAGGACTAAGAACAAGCATCCTAGACATGACATACTGTAGCTTAACTAGAGAAAACATAATTATTGATAACTTATCAATTTTTCCTTTTCTTTCAGGTAGGCACATTTGGCATTTGACTATTTTTTATTTAATTTTCATGTCTTGCAAATATGTACTATTGTAATAGCCTGATTAACATAGACTTTCAAATCTCTTCGAGATTCTGGTCTGACCAAGACCATAACGAATACGATTCGAAATGGCCTGATCAACCCGCCTCCCTCGGGTTGCTACTGGTTGTGGCCAGAAAAGGCTGTGCCTAAGCTTAAGCCAATCACACCACTCTTTCCTCTGACGTATGATTTAGCTACCAGCGGGGCTAACTGGTAGATTAAACTCTTACCAAAGCCAGTAGGGAGCAAGGCGAAAACGTCTTTCCTGTCAAGAAATGATTCAAGGGCTGTTCTTTGCTCGATTTTTAACGAGAATCTCCCGTCGAACACTTTCATTACAGCATCTACAGCAGTGTCAAAAGCTTGACGCCGCTCCATGTTGATATTGAATGAAGCGCTTCCGTGTACAATCCATGGGTTGAGTGGCAGTTCAACCAGAGAGTCTCTATTATGAGGAGAGGGAAAACTGGCGGCTATTTCCGGGTGGTACTGCACTCTAGGGGCGCCAACGAAGCAGTGCAGAGCACGCCGAACTCTATGCTAGTACTATGAAATCCACCTTAGATGCAGCCATTGCTTTTGATAGAATTTTTTATATTTTTTCATTTTAATTTTCCTAAAGGCAGGATAAATTATCCTTTCAAACGGCACTTGGTTTGATTTTTTAGACTCACTAGATTTGTTTAAAATACACATTTATTGTCAGTATTGCATCCCGAGTGACGTCACGCATGTGGCATCACTTTACGGCATGGTCAGTCCTAGCGCTGAGCTAGCAGAGAGGGGTTAGCTCAAATAGTTACAGATTTCAGCACAGCCCTTTTACATACTCTCTGACTAGCCTCTGGTTTAGCTTTGGTTGTTGTTAGCGGCACCAGGTTAGCACTCTGGCACAGTGGACGAGTGCCGTAAAGCAGCCGGTCGTAATCAGCCGTGCGTTCTTCAGATTCCATTAGCTAGATGCTAGCGGATACTGACTCGCAAATGCCAGACCTGTAAGAAAACAGAAAGCTATAACTCCCAGGTTATTGTACTTTTGATATAAATCCACATCCCTCTGTCAGAAATCACAGTATTATTTTCAGGTTTCAGCCGCTAGCGGGGACATTTTTTGAGTTATTAGCGCCAGCCTTATGGAAAATGGTCATTCTGCACTCGCTCGCCAGCGCCCCCAGATAAAATCAACTGAACTGCAGCCAAATTTTTTTATAATGGGGCGAATAGGAAGTGGAACGGCTGTCTGTAAAAGGGCTGTGGTTCAACCACGTCACTACCTTGAACACGCCTCTACCCTGGGCCGTTGGCGCTGCTCAAAGTTGATTGCTTCCCGACAAAGTGGGTGGAGTTCCCATTTTTTCGGGAACTCGAATCCACCTGAATGAGCAGTTTGCCTGAGTAAGTGTAGCAGAGCCGAAGGTGTTGCGTCACTGCGAGGGCGGAGCCTGGGTACTATTGTAATGCAAATAAGAAGAAAATCCCCTGTTGGCAGCAGCTTCAGATTTTTTGGGGGGGTCGTTAAAGCACACAGTAGAGAAAATCCTTATTCCCTAGTCATAGATTTGTGGCCGTTTCAGATAGAGGATACACATTCTATGGCTCTCTGCAACTCAGTTGTCATTCTTCTGTCTTTAGCACGTTTACAATTATCTGTGAGTACATGTACAATCTGCTTTTATGGTGAGGATATCAGAGTCAACAGTTCCACACCAAAACTTCACTGATGTTTATCTTCTGCATGTACCATTGAAGAAATCCAAACAGTAGAGGCTGAAAATAAATGTGTTTAATAGTTTTGTATATATATATATATGAGTATACTTGTTTTTGAGAATAAAACAGTCATGGCCTGTCCTGTGGTTTGTGATGTTCCACCAATGGGGCATCTGTGGCATACATTGAATCTTTCCTGAGATAAAACCTTGATTTTTAATGGTTAAATTAATCCTTGTTACAGCCGAGGTGCCCTTGAGTAAGGCACTGTACCACCATGCTCCCTGGGTGCTGAATGGCTGCCCACCACTCCAGGTTGGCATCTGTCTCTAGTGAGTGACCCTGTGCATGTGTGTGTCAACAGGTGCCAACCTGGATGGGTTAAAAGCAGAGGACAAATTTTGTGTGTATGCATGACCAATAAATCTGATCTTAATTACTGTAGAAACTTGCCATTTACATTATCCATTTAATTGATTTGTACATCCTCTTTTCCATCCACCCAGACATATTGTAGAGACTCTGCATCTTGACATAACTGCAGGTAACACTGTCTTGTGTAAATCAATATCTGAAATCAGGTACTCACTCTTTGACGCTCCTACTATAAGTTCAGCTTCTAACCATTGTCCGTTTGCGATCTATATCTAATTTTCACACTAAAGAAGACACATGCAGGAAATGCGTACATACACAGACTAGGGTCTCCTCTACAAAGCTGTTAGTTTCCCTGAGAGCAGCTTGTTTAATGTCAGGCTCTCCAGAGTGTGACATAGATCAATATCCCATCTCATTTGACTCTGCTTAGCAGTACTCCTCTGGCCAGGAACATGCCAAACTTTCACCACTCCTGCATACACAAATTTCATTTAATGATTCAGTTACAACTCTGTTTCTCAGCCGAGTCTTCGGGTCACACGTGTCCTGGAACGTTTTGCTCCAGTGCTGTGTATCAGGTAGGCAGAAGTGAACCCAGGACAAAATGAACACTTGAAGATATCTAGAGGTCTGAGAAAGAGGCTTAATGTTGAAAATACCGGAGTTCCCCTTTAATGTTTGTCATGCTATCAAAACATAGTTATATACCATAAGCCAATAAGGTGGTAGTCACATTCAAACAGATCAGGCTGTCTTTTAAAACTTCTTGGAATTCATACACCTTAGTAAACACATTCCTGACACTCTTCTGATACAGGAAAAGCCTACATCAACTAATGATATGAAAGAAAAACAGTTCTGTTTGTGTGTTACATTTTTCAGATTTCTTCTTGCATTATCGCTTCTAAAGTAAGGTTCTATTATCCTTCCATATCAAAGAGATTAGGTAAACTCTCACTGTGGAGCTTGGATAACCAACGGCTGTATATGCAGTTTAGTTGGTATTTACAGTGATTAGACTTGGTATTCGTTTATAAAGGGTGTAGTCTAAGATGTAAATGTTAGCTTAATCAGCTATTCATCGTAGTCTGTGCTGTATGCTGACATTAGTGGGCTGCTGTTAGCATTGCAATATGATAGCTATGGTATTTCAGTTGTGTGAGCTGACAATAGCAAAAAGAGTGTATTCAACATTAAAAGTGAAATACTGAATCTGTTATTCAAATATGGTATCTACTTACTGCTTTACTGTTAAGGATTTATATAAAAAAATATTATGTATGTCTTAAGACAACTTTTATTTTCAAAATTCATTCTTCTTTTGCTGAAAATGATTTCCTTCCCTTACTTATAAACTTCAACGGTAGGATTTTCAATCCAACACACGAAAAGGATTTGTTTGTTTATGTTTGCATCTCTGTCATCAAACCATGTAACTGTACATTTGCCCCTGTGTTGCAACATATATGGTGAATACAATGAAACAGTGCAGAGCAATTTGAGATTTAGCGTTTGCAACCTAAGACTGTACACCAGCAATTTGTTTATGTCATTTTGCATTGCAGTGTGAAAGCTGGAAATGTTGTCTTTATGGAGTGGAGACAATGTTCAGTTTAAAAAAAACAAAAACAACACAAATGTACCCAAGAAACTGTCAGCTCAAGGTTTATCGTTGTCAAAATTGTATTACAAAATGTGTGAGCTAAGTCAACTCTTTGCCTTTTTGGCACTTAAAAATTTTAAATATTTTTTCATCTGTATCTGTATAGAGTGAGTTTTCTTCTTTCCACTGTCACCTTGTGCATGGTCTGGACGGGGAATCGAACTGAAAAAAGTTTCAGCCTTTTTTTTTATTTGGCATTTTGGTTTGAATTTGACTCATTTGGATTCTAATGAATTCTATTTGATTGGTTTATGATTATATTACAACAAATTAGAATTGGCCTGCATTGGACTGTATCTTTATAGTGCCTTGAGATTTGTTGTGATTTAGCACAATATAAATATAACTGAACTGAACTGATTTGATTGATAAGGCATAAACGGCTTACCTGTCAGCTCTGATGTTTGATCATCAATTCACTGACAGACATCATAAATGATTAGCTAAATTCTACAGAATGAAAAGAATCACTTCACATTTCTGATACATCCAACGCACATTAGCTGAACCAACTAATGACACAGGCTAATTTCTCAACCATTTTCTCCAAAATTCACTAATGTGCCTTGCCGTAAGCATTAGTCATGAATGTCTGAGAGCATGACTCTGGTATTGCATTTGACTCTGTCCCCTGTGACTTTCCTATCGTACTAAACATGACCCAAGCTTGTAAGAGTACAATCAAGAACAGTAAATAATTAAAAGGTCATATATATTTGTTTAAGGACAGAGTACTTTCTTTCATCTGCCTTTGATAATGCATAAATTTTATTCAAAAAGACGTTATTTTAAGGATTGATTAACAGGGATAAAACTGTTTAAAAAGATTAAGTTTATTTAGTCATGGTCAAAAAAAGTATGTCTATAGTAAAATTAGCAGTGCTCTATGAAAAAAAAAAGAAATAGAAAATGTCCTTTCCACTCATTTCTTCTGTTTTTCACAATACTGTGGGTGGTCAGTCAGTGATAGTTGATGTAAATTGAGGAAGAATAAAGAAGCTAAGTAATGAGGAAAGCATAGATGAAATTAATCCTGCATGCCATGTCTGATTTATTTTTTTTATTTATTTATTTAAAAAAAATCTTTTTGTACAGACAAAATATGCAATACAGTATGGGTCACGAAATACGACTAAATTGGACAGTATGACATCATCTGAGATGCATGCAAGGACTGACAGCTGTTTGTTAGAGCATGTCCATGACTTGAGCCAGGTGCAACAGACAGCTCAGTTCACAAAGTTGATGTTTTACTCCTTGCTCAGCATTACAACCCATCATATCGTGAACATCTTCCCGGTTAATGAATTACTGTTGTTCTATCCGTTAGAAATAAACCCCTTGTTATTTCACATAGAAAGTTAATGTTGCAGTCTACTGTGACATGCAACGTGTTTTTATCTGTTCAGTTCTCATCGTCAGTGTCTCCTGCCTCTTTTGAAAGTCAGAATTTTTTCATGCTAAAATTAGATTTGACTGAAAGCAGTAACTTTCTTTGTTTTTGTTTTGGCTTTTTTTTTCTTTCTTTTCACATTAATAACAAGTTCATCCTTCTCCATTCTTTGTCGTATAGAGTACCTCAGACCTGGCATGTGAGATGTAGTTTTTGATGGTTTTGAAAAACCCAGAAATCCCGGTCTGTGGAGAAAAGGGTGAGGTCTGAAATGAGTGGACGGGAGTTGTCTGTCTTTTCTCTGGTACTCCCATATGTTCTGTCAGTGATTCATAGTATCCACAGGAGTAAAAGACAAAATTATGCAACACTGTACCACTGAAGTGGAAAAGATCAATAGGCCAAATTAAGCTTAAAATGCATAAAAATTACAATTAAATCAAATGTATTCTCTGACTGTAAAATCTCCATAAGAGACTGTGATGTAAAGCTGTACATTCTTGTATGAGAAAAAAATTAACCTTTGGATCCAGCTATTTAAAGACCCAGTTGTGTTATTTACAAAAGTCCAAAGACCAGAGAGTGTAGCAAAGGAAGGTACTGGGGGGAGAGGGGGCCAGAGGACAGAAAGAGGAGGGAGTGTGAGGAAGCAGAGGGAGGGATGTGAGAAACCAGTCTTTTGGATTTCTCATTAATTCAGTGTGGCCCTCTCTTTCAGTTTTTTTTTCAAAGCCCGCCCACTGACCATTATCAGCACAGGCCTTATATATGCAGCCCGTTGCTGTTGTTTACGAGTTCACACACTTTGCAGAAGGTCAGCTCACACTCACCGCCGGACAGCAGTCATCATGAGGGAGTTCAAGAGCAAGGAATTCTGGAGGGCTATCCTGGCCGAATTTGTTGGCATGACCCTTTTCATTTTTCTTAGCATCTCCACAGCTATCGGGAACTCTAACAACGCCAACCCAGACCAGGAGGTGAAGGTGTCTCTTGCCTTTGGACTAGCCATTGCCACACTGGCTCAAAGTTTAGGCCACATCAGTGGAGCCCACCTAAATCCAGCAGTGACCCTCGGGATGCTTGCCAGCTGCCAGATCAGTGTGTTCAAGGCAGTCATGTACATTGTGGCTCAGATGCTGGGTTCAGCCCTGGCCAGTGGTATTGTGTTTGGAGCACGTCCAAGTGCCACTACTGCACTGGGACTCAACTCTGTGAGTAAAAAGTTTCATTAAGCTGTTGCTGGCACAACATAGGGTCATACTGTTTGAGATTTAAATGAAGGACTTCTGAAACATCACACATTTAATGTACAACAATACGATGCAGTGTGTATCTAAAGTAAAAACTGAAGATTTTGGGAGGATATAAGTTGTGGATCTTGTTCTTTGGAAATTTTGTGACCACTTTATGTTGAGAGGTGGTGACACATAATTGAAGCACAACACACTACCACAGCTGCAGGATATGGAAATGAAAATATGCAGTGTCAGCCATTTGGTATCTACTATCAATTGTTTTGGCAAATTTGCCTTTTGCACACAAAAATGCTTAATATATCTGCAAAGAATAACAAGAGCTTTCTTCAAACTCGATGGCAAAAGGCTGGAAAAACCTGATAACTCATAACTGAATAACCATTGTGGGATTTTGGCATCACTGCCAAATTGGTGTCAGACAAGTGGAGCAATGCCAGCAGCTGCTAAATATGAAGTGGCTGTGATGGGAAACTATCCATCTAAATGACACAGACTGACAGTGTTGTTTTGCAATTCTTCTAACTCTCGCAGCTCAACGGTGTCACTCCCAGCCAAGGCGTGGGCATAGAGCTTCTGGCCACCTTCCAGCTGGTTCTGTGTGTCATTGCAGTCACTGATAAAAGGCGGCGTGATGTCACCGGCTCTGCACCCTTGGCCATTGGCCTCTCGGTCTGCTTGGGACATTTTGCAGCTGTAAGTTGTACCTGATAATCATCCCCAAAACAGGGCAATGTTTATCCAGGGTTATGTACAGTGGTTTTCAGTGCAGGGAACCAGGAGGTAGGAGGTAACATGACAAAGCTCTCAGAGTGAATGAATTCCATGCATTGCTTTTACTAATACCATTTACTCCAGTCAGGTTCTATTACAGCACCAGACCATGTAAGCTGCATATATTCTCTTACGCTGTCTCTTTGTTGGTGGTTACAGATCAGCTACACAGGCTGTGGCATCAATCCCGCTCGCTCCTTCGGTCCAGCTTTGATCCTGAACGATTTTACAGACCACTGGGTAAGTCGTAAAGGGAAGCACACAAGCACTATATGCATACCTCACATAACACTTTCATGCACATTATTTGTCAAACTAAAATAATTCAACAACACCCTAACAGATGACTCCATTACACATTAATGCAGCCGCACAAGTTAATCAGTTATAGCCTATTGTTTTTCTATCTATATTTCAGCCTTTATGAGATATTGACAAAAGTAAACCTTCTGAACTAGCCTGGAATGTGTGTTTCATTCCTTTTTTTTTTTTTTTGTGCAATAACGGGTACTTTACGCATGACTCCATGCAGAAGCTAATCAGAGTTATCTATTTTAGGTGTACTGGGTGGGGCCACTGTGTGGTGGTGTCGCAGCAGCTCTCATATACGATTTCTTGCTGTCCCCCAAATTTGATGACTTCCCTGAGCGTATGAAGGTCCTGGTCAGTGGCCCAGTGGGAGACTATGATGTTAATGGAGGCAACGATGCTACAACTGTGGAGATGACTTCAAAGTAGCTGCTGTTAGAAACACTTTGTGTCAATGTTCATGTCTTTACTCTTGTTTAAAGATAAGTAGATGAAATGAATAATAAGAAAAGCTCTTGAATTTAGTGTAGGACCTTAACATTTTTGTGTTATGTAAAATACCAATGAGGATTGTTGTCTACGGGTCGGTTAGCATTGCTTTCTAACTCACTCCTTATATTGACCCAGCACAAACTTTTGATCCAAACTGCCACTCAAGCATACAAGTTGGGGTTGAGAGTCTTTTTTTCCATTATCAGTATTCTATGTTGAGCCATTCTTTGTATATTTCTATGTATCTATATCACTTCTTATATCTGATGGATAATATATTTTGTGTGCACCCAAATGTCTTTCACTTTTTTAAATAAAATAAAACACTTGATGTGAACCTTTGCTCCTCTTTTCTTTTCTTTTTTTTTATCATAGTTTAAGTTTTCCTTCTCTATATAATTGCCATAAATCTACCCTAAGGTTTATAGCTACACAAAGAAAACAAAAGTATCAACACCTACAAATTAGATGAGTAATGTTAAAATAAAATAAAAAAAACAGATCACTATGTTAAACTCCAGGTTTATTGGATGTGGTTGGATTATATACCATGTAAACTAAGATAATTAAAGTACTAGAAACACGATGTATGCACATCAACTTAAGTAAATCTTGAACAACCAAAATGTGCTGTTTCATACTTTGTGCAAATTTTCCAACGAATTTGAAAATTAGCTTCAGAATTCAATTTTGAAACACCTATAAGGTCTGGCCAGTTGATAACCTTGTGATGGATTTATCTAATAATGAATAAGACCGGCGTGGTCGCCATTCGCCAATCCATGTCACAAACATAAACAAAAAGGTCACATCACTTAAAAAGAGGCTCTGGAATTTGTCATCACACTCAAAGTGATGAACTGGTATTTAAGTACACAATATAATTAGAGTTTTTGATATCATCTAATGTTGTGTAAAGTTTGGTTAAATCAACATGTTAGCATACACAGTTGAATAGTTATGTACAGATGTTATGACATGCTACAGTTTTACCCCTGTAATCAAGAAATGGAAATCACAAAGATGAAGAGCTGCAGAATTATATTCTTCCATGTAATGTGACAGGGTTTTATATGCTGTAAAACTCAGGATATGTTTTCCAGTGGTATGTTGACAAAGAAAAAGGGAAAAGATGTATCTACCAAAGACATTAAAGACGTAAAAGCATGCAAGCTTTAAATAGGGTTGTGGTTAAGATCATATTGCTTGAACCTCACTCACTCCAGGAGCTTTTCAAGGATGCTTGCAAATTTCTATGTTTAGTAGGCGTATTCAAAGTGAAATAAGCAAAGTATCTAAAACATTAATGGAGATGTAGGCCTATTAATTGGTACACTGGTGAAGAAAATGTCCAATGATAGTCACAGATTTGTGCACTGGAAAGTTTATCAGAGTAGTGTTTGCCAGTAATAAGCAGCAGAAATACAATCGTCACACTATTCAGTAGTCTTCCTGTTAAATACGAGCTTTCACGTATTGACTGTTCCGCACACAGTCGTTTGCCACAAAAGTCAGCCTCTCTGTCAGATGACCCTGTGATTTGTTGTTGTTTGGAGAGCCATGCCCCTTTTTTTTGTTTGTTTAACATTTTGGTAAAAAGCAGTAAATTAAATTTGGACACATATGGTTAGGAAACATGTGTCTGTTTTTCTAGATGTTCTTGAGGGAGACTTGGGGCTTCCCTGGATCAAGCTTAATCCCTGACTACAAAGTTGGACAGACACACATAAGGCTACCTGTTTTTCCATACATTAGCTGCCATTTCACACATGGCATTGTCATGTGTTTAAAGTGATTTGATCTCAATGGGGGAACAGCTTTAAGGTTATCCGTTCACATGATGGTAGTGTATCTTGAGTAACCACTCGTGTTCAGATCCCACTCATCTGCACTATGTGTGAATAAAAGTTTAACTTATAACTTGCAGGTTTTCTTTTTTTTTTTTCTTCAGAATTAGGTCTAGTCTTTCCTCTCAGGTCAAAAAGTGACTTTTGCCGGATTATGAAAATGTACTGTATATGTACACATCTTTGCATTGTTTATTAGCTTTCAATACAGTCTACCATGCGCCCGGGGTTTAGCACCGACCTTAAAACTTTTATTTATCAACACATGTTATACGGTCAGGTTTGATCATCTGATTTGTCTTCCAGTTTCTCAGACACTCGTTATTTGTACATACAAAGCTATTTTTGGTTTGCTTCCACCCTATCTCTGGATCAACATCACTCCAAAACACATGGGATGTTTTTGACTCTATTCTCAAGACTTTGAAGCCACCACTAAAGCCTGTGTTGAATTAGACATAAGATCATTTGAGTATGCTGCTCCATCTGCTTCGAATCAGCTGCTGAAATATTAAACCATTAAAAAAATGTGTTAATAATTTGGAGGCAATTAGGATCTGGCTGATATTGTTATAGTTGACAATTATTTCCCTGGTTTGACCCACGATGACCTACTTTGATTTATATCTTTGAATGTGATGTATGTTTGTTGCCGTCTCTGTAATTTTCCATACAATACAAGTGTTGAATATTGTTATATGTGAAGCATGTGTGTCCTGTCGTGTAATAAGTGCTGATGAAGTTGCTGCCCATTGGCCTGGGAGATCTATTGAAGTAGATTTTAAATCTCATGATATCTATGTTCAAAGTTAAACAAAGGGTAAGTAAAAGATTAAAAGAAATATCAATATCTGTCTGCAAAGACCACACGAGGTGTTCTTTTTATGAAGCTCCAGGCAACATCACACTTTCTGCTCCTTGTGTGGTTTGGAAATTAACTGCATACGCTGAGGACATTTGAGACATTTGGTTTGAGTGATCTAATCTGATCTGATCCTGTGACTGCCCAACAACAATGTCAGCCCTTCCTACCACTGGCAGGCGCATGTTGCCAGTTCACCTGTTCTTTGTTCCCTTGTTAGCTCCACTGCACTTATACCTGTTTTCACACCTGCCTCTGGACTTTATCTTCACATGTTCCCTTTTTACTGGACTGGATAGTGTAGTGGTAACATTGCCACCCTTGTGTAGGTGACCTGGGTTCAAATCCCCTGCATGAAAGGTACTACCTCCAGTAGGGGTCCTTAGGCTAGACCCCCTTACCCTACCTGTAAGTCGCTTTGGATAAAAGCATCTGCCAAAAGCATAAACATATGTTCATCCATGTCATCTGATGAAGACTCCAAAACATGTATTCAATATCAACTGTTTTTACTTAAGTTTCTGAGTTGTTTATTTGGCTCTGACATTATAAACCAAATGGCATTATGTTGGCCTTGACTCGACCTCTATTCGGAGTAACCCCTGTCAGATGTATTATATGTTTTGGTCTATTAAACAGATTGTTACTGTGGTTCTAAATGCCAAAGAATGATTACTCAAATTATGTTGAGCTCTTAGTTAACATGTACAAAATACAAAGAGAGAACTTTGCATTCACACTTCTGTGCTCTAAGTTTTTTCAGTCTTTTTCTTGAGGTTCTGTTGGTCACTTTCCACCAGTATTATGTGTGATTGACCACCTTAATCACTGTTTGAGTGTGATGTTTGTTGAAGCTGTATGTTATTGATTGACCGCTCTTCCTCCCTTTTGTTTGTCTCTCCTCTCTCTCACTTGCTCTCCATCCAACTGTCTTAAGGCATATGATCAATACTATTATTCTTATTGATCCTATGAAATTATAGGGGAAGCGTGATGGAAAGTGTTGTTTGTGAATTGCAATTCATGCAAAAATTTTGTTTTCCAGGGGGCAGCTTTCTTTGAATCTCAAGTCACAACTTTATGGGTATTTAAATGTTTTCAAGGAAGAAGTAGTTTTCCTAGAATCTCTAGACCCTATTTCATGGAGTCTTGTTCTTTTTGGCCCCTCCCCCCAGTAACATGTCTATTTGTTCAGAAAGTTATTTTATGTTAAGATGGATTATTGAAAAGCATACAACCAGTGTGAATCAGGTATATTTTACATGAATAGACCATGTACAATGTTTGTAGCAGTCTTATTGATTAATCTGCCTTTGCCTTTGTATGATATTTCTTTTAACAATCTTGAGGTGGGAGGCAACAGACCATTTACAGTTCTGTGAAAAATGTGATTGGAAATATGTCATAGCTAGATAATATTTGAACAGGAGCCTTATTTAAAGAAGCCTACTGAGGCACAGTGGCAGTCTTTTCCTTAAAGTTTCCAACTGCAAACTGGGCTGTATTGTCTGAACTCAACTCTAACCTTTGGCCTGGGTACTGGATTATCTGCTAGAGATGGAATAACTAAACAACATACATCTCCATGCTGCCTGTTCTTGGCTGATTTTGAGTTTTTTCTGCGATCACATTTGTTACTTGTTGATTTTTCAACGTAATATTGTATAATATTATCCTCTTTTTTAAGCACCTGGAAGGTAAAGTCTTTGAAGTTGTAAGTACCATTTCACTCTGCTCAACATCCAAACAATCTTATTGATTATATACTTGACTTGCTTCCATTTCTGCACAATTTATCTGTCTAGAATCTCTCAGTTAGGGCTTACTACATCTTAGCATTCAAGCTTCTGGAAGACTAGATTTGTGAGGGAGTTGTGCATTTGTCTTCTTAAATTAGTCAGAACACGTGAACATTTTGGGTACATGGTGGTGAGTATGCATATGATTAGGTTCTCCCTCTGGCAAAGGATCAAACAAGTTTTGATGGGCTCAGCCACAGGAATCATACCACAGATAGATGTTTCAGCAAATGTTTGTGCTGTTGTGTTTGAAGCACTTGGCAAATATCTTTTGTCAAATTTGTCATTTTTTCATGTATATGGAGACACAAATTTAACTGCATGGGAATGCAGTCTCAAGGCATTTTGTGAAACTGCCAAAAAACAAGTGATAATCAGATCGAACCGGTGAAAATAGTAGACGTGAAGGTCATCAGAGTTGAGCTACTCTCGTGGATGTCAGGTAGGACATTTGAGTTTGTCACCCGTCCATCCCAGTGTTGACCAAGCTCACTAAAGTTTGCAACTTCTTTTTAATTTTCAATTGATGTTTGATTATCTTTTGATATTAAAAGCTATTGATTAGTTTTAGACATTTGCTTTTTAATGATTTTTTTGGGGCTTTTATGCCTTTAATGGACAGGACAGTTCAGAGAGACAGGAAGCAGGGGGCAGAGAGAGGGTGAAAGACATGCAGAAAAGGACTGTCCGATGCAGGACTTGAACCAGGGCAAGCTGCAGTGAAGACTGTAGCTCTGTAGATGGGGCATCTGCTTAACCCACTATGCCACCAACCACCCCAAAGGCATGTCTAGTTAGGTTTACAGTACAGTAGATGTTAAAATCTCATTGGGTGAGGTCAGGAAAATACCATGGCTTGTTTTGAAATAGACACATTGCATAAACATATGGCTTACAAGTCCTGACCCCTGTTCAATAGACAAAAAAAATGTATGAATTAACTAAAAGACTAATTTACATTATTAATTTACAAAAGACTAATTTGCCTCCACCCCCCGTAATATGACATATGTAGAGTAGAAGAGTACCATCTCAGATGCATTCAAAACATTAAAAAGGTGTTTTTTGACTACATTTGTCACTTTCTTAAATAGAACACATAAAAAAGTGAGGAAACAATAGTTATCATATGTTTTCTATCTTACTTTGATGATTTAGTCTGTCCTATAGCCTTTTAGTCATAAATTCCTGTCCTTGCTGCAAATGCTGTATTGTCAACATTTCAAAATATTTGTCCATCTATCTTAAATCAAGCTATGATAGGCAAGATACCAGAATTGCTATTTGGTCTTAAGGTTGAAACAAATAAGAAAAAAGCCTAAATCAAGAAACATGCAGCAATAAATGTGCAAGTGATACCATGTTTGTTGAATAAGGAAAACTGGCGATGCAGAGCAGTGTTGCCAAAGGCAAAGTTGATGTTTGAAAGGTTTCTCATTCGTCCTTCAGAGAGGAAGACGAAAAGCAATGTGACCCTTTAACCTCCCAGTTCTTTCACAAAGAAAAGCAAAACGGGAG
This sequence comes from Odontesthes bonariensis, assembly GCF_027942865.1. NCBI lineage: Eukaryota > Metazoa > Chordata > Actinopteri > Atheriniformes > Atherinopsidae > Odontesthes > Odontesthes bonariensis. Next base: position 16,726,057 of record NC_134519.1, on the reverse strand, counting down.
CCTGGTTTCCTTGTCATGAATTCAAAAGCTCCCATTTCCTTCACAGTGGCAAATGACTGATGTTAAGTTCATTGCAGTGAGCCCTGCATGACACATGCTCAAAATAGAATAAGTGGACTGAAAGTAGTCAAAGCAGAAAACGGACTGAAAGACAGGAAAACTATTTCTTGCAGCTTTAGCAATGAGTGTGTCCTTCACACATAACATCTTTGGAATTAGACCAATTGTTGAAAGTACATTCTGAAATTGACTAATCGATTTAATTAGAAAGATAACAAGCTCTCAATCTAATGTAAGAGTTCTAATGAATATGCTAATTTACAAACAGATTATGAATGAGATATATTGTATATGTAATATTGTGACTTTGTATTTTTTGTTCTAATGTACTTTTTTTTCTGTAACAGCCTGTTGTGGTCTTAACTGAGCTGTGAGCGACAGTAACACTAGCTCCGCCTTCAGCTCAACTGGAAAAGTACCAAGCAGAGTGGGAGTCTTGGAGGTCATTCTCACTGCTTGAAACGCAAATCTCTCTGTTGTTCCTGATCAGTCCTGATTATTTAAACTCACTCACTTGATGAGTCCCTCATAACGTCCACGCCTTGTAGCGGTGTGAGGGCTTGTGTGTCTCAATGACCCCAAGAGCAATGCCAGCGGGAGTGCCTCAATGCTTAGCACCCCTGGCAGGGTCACCCATGCTGGACAGGTCAAAGGGTAGAGGCCAGACAAAATGTGGACCACCTCACCCCGGAGGTGTATAGGCCAACTACCCTTTCTAGAAAAATACATAAGTTACAGAAGCACCGATGATAAGAATCCAAGAAACACAAGTCATGGGAAAGGAAGGGCCTCCAAACAGGAGGCTTATGACGCAGGGCAGTGAAAGCCGAAAGGAAGCTGCAAGGCCGACTCCCCTTCTGACACCCAAGACAACCATAAAGATAGGTACATGGAATGTTAGAACAATGTACGAAACTGGGAGATCAGCACAAGTAGCAAAGGAAATGAGGGAGTACAAAGTCTCTCTACTAGGGCTGAGTGAAACAAGATGGCTACAGGCAGGAGAGATTAGGCTAGCAACAGGAGAGATGCTACTGTATTCTGGTCACACAGAAGATAGAGCACACCACTCAGAAGGAGTCGCCCTGATGCTGGTAAAGGAAGCACAGAGGGTGCTCATTGGCTGGGAGCCGGTCAGCTCACGCATCATAACGGCCAAGTTTGCTACAAAGAAAAGCAACATTAATCTGAATGTTATACAGTGCTATGCTCCTACAAATGACACGGAAGAGGAGAAGAAGGATGCTTTCTACCAGCGACTTCAAGCTGTGTTGGACAAAAGTAGAAACAAGGACATCACTTTACTTATGGGCGACCTCAATGCCAAGATAGGGTCAGATAACACAGGCCATGAGGAGGGAATGGGAACACAAGGGCTAGGTAAGATGAACGAGAATGGGGAAAGATTTGCAGATCTGTGTTCGCTCAATCAACTAGTGATAGGAGGCAGCATCTTTATGCACAAACAAATCCACAAAGCCACATGGAGATCACCCGACCACTTCACAGAAAACCAGATCGACCACATGTGCATCAACCGAAAGTTCCGACGACTGTGGAGTGAAGTAAGGGTGATGAGGGGGGCAGATGTGTCATCAGATCACCACCTTATTGTGACGTCAGCACGGCTGAGGCTGAAGAAATACTCCACAAACACCAATCCAAGTAAAAGATTCAATGTAGGCCTGCTCAAGGATAAGGACATCCAGACAGCATTCAAACTCAGCATTTCTAACAGGTTTCAGCCACTGCAGGAACTCTTTAAAGAGGAGGATATAGATATTGAGAACCAGTGGCAACAGGCCAAAAAGGGCTGGCTGGACACATGTGAGAAGGTCTTGGGCAAGACGAAACAACATCACAAGGAGTGGATGACCTTCCACACTATGAAGAAGCTAGAAAGGAGGAAACAAAAGAAAGAGGTATTGAACACAAGCCGGACAAGAGCAGAGAAGGCAAGGGCACAGGAGGCCTACACAGCAGCAGACAAGGAAGTTAAAAAGAGCATCAAAAAGGACAAAAGAGACCACTTTGAGGACCTAGCCAAGCAGGCAGAGGAAGCTGCAGGGAAGGGAAACCTGAGGGAGCTCTACCTGACGACAAGAAAGCTAGCAGGTAAATTCCAACAAGTAGAGAAACCAGTTAAGGACAAAGAGGGCAACCCACTTACAACAACAGAACAGCAACTTAGAAGATGGGCAGAACACTTTAATGAGCTATTAAACAGACCAGCCCCAGAGGCACCTCCAGATATACCACCTGCAAATACAGAGCTACCTATCAACACTGGAAAACCTACAAAGGTAGAGATCAAGAAGGCCATCATGTCTTTAAAGAACGGGAAGTCAGCAGGACCAGATGAAGTACCAGCAGAGGCCCTCAAGGCGGACACAGTGAGCTCAGTCAACATGCTGCACAGCCTTTTCAGTAGGATTTGGGAAGAAGAGCAGGTTCCCCTGGAGTGGAGGGAGGGCATACTCGTTAAACTACCGAAGAAGGGGGATCTTGGTAATTGTAACAACTACAGAGGGATTATGCTACTGTCAACAGCAGGGAAAGTGTTCAACAGAATTGTCCTAGAGAGAATGAGGGATGTAGTGGATGTCAAGCTGCGAGATGAACAGGCAGGTTTCCGGAAGAACAGGTCCTGTGCTGACCAGATTGCCACCCTACGCATCATAATAGAACAGTCACTGGAATTGAACTCTCCTCTCTACATCAATTTCATAGACTACGAGAAGGCCTTTGATAGCATAGATAGAGACACCTTGTGGAAGTTGCTGCGGCACTACGGGATACCAGAGAAGTTTGTATCTCTAATCCAGAACACATATAAGGACATGGAATGCAGAGTAGCCAAATGCAGGACAGCTAACAGAGAGCTTTAATGTGAAGACAGGAGTACGTCAGGGATGTTTACTGTCGCCATTTCTTTTCATACTGGTTATTGACTGGATTATGAGGACTACTACTAGAGGAGGGAGAAATGGGATCCAGTGGACACTTTGGACACAGCTGGAGGATTTAGATTTTGCCGACGACCTGGCACTCCTCTCACACAACCACAAACAAATGCAAGATAAAACAGCCCATCTGGACAGAACATCAATCAGTACAAGACTCAATATCAGCAAAAAGAAGACTGAACTCATGAAGATTAACATTACAAACAGCACACCAGTCACAATTGGAGGGAAAGAGGTAAAGGAGACAGAGTCCTTTGTGTACTTGGGAAGTGTGGTTGACCGGCAGGGGGGCACGGATAGGGATGTAAAAGCCAGGATAGGGAAAGCAAGATCAGCCTTCATCATGCTTAGGAACGTTTGGGCCTCCAGAGTGATTCGCATAGCCACCAAACTCCGGATCTTCAACTCCAATGTCAAGTCAGTGTCAATGTCAACCCCAATCCCAATTCTATTTTCTACCCCTTCGCCTACCCCTCGCCCCTACCCCTCGCCCCTTCAAACGTAGGGGTAGGCGAAGGGCTTGGAATGTCACCCCTTCGAATTGGGACAGCACTTCACACTCACGAACGTAATAAGTCCGCGCCGTCAGTTGTTACGTAACCAAAAGCGACAGCTTTAGCCAGAAGTAAACAAACATGACCGGTGCTGTGGTGTTCGCGCTGTCCTGGGCTATTCGGATATTTTTAGAAATATCTGCGTCGAAGTGCCATCAGGCGAAGGCGTCTTCGACATCTGGGAGCATTGCTGGATCTTGTTACGGTATGTAGAATGAGAAATTAATGCAAATAACGCGTGAGTGAGCAGCTGGTAGCTTCCAGAGCCGGCGTGTGAAAATGATTGTGTGTGTGTGTGTTTGAAAGTGTTTCTAACTGTACATTTGTGATATCGTGTAATATAGAAACAATTTGCTTGTCTCGTTGGATTTGCTGATTTATTGATTGGAGTAGTATCCTAACCTGGCTAACCTAGCTGAAAGCATAAGCTAACGTTTAGCCTTTGTTACTCGCCTCGTTCCATTTGGAATAAACAATGCGTTTTTGAAGCGGTTTTCTTTGTACCAGGTTCAGATTTGATGACTTAAATAAATGCACTGCCTTGTGTGTGCTATCAATGTGTTGGTTTGGGAGGATAAAAGCCTGATCTTTCCATGTTTTTCTTTCCAGCAGACGGGTCATCCTACACATTATTGCCCATTGGACCACAACATGTACCCCAATTTTTTTTGTTATCCCTTGTATAATAAATCTCTTCATACCAATATCCGTTCCAGTCGTTCATATGATGTTGATGTGATAATCATGCTCACAAACCTTTTGTCCTTAATTTCTTTTATTAGGCTCACATTACAGACTGGTAAGGCAGCTTATTTTCAGAAATAACAGCTTAAAGTGTCTGCTGTAAAGTGTCTGCTGCAAATATGGACAATAAACAGTATGAATATAAACAATATGAATATAAAACGGGCAACAGTGCAATCATCAAGAACGAGATGGTGGGGTGACCGGAGCAGGAACAGCGAAGGCGCATGGCGCATCGGAGGTGCTGCATGGGCTCAGTGATGTTCTGGGGGAACAAGACACGACATGACATTACAGCATGCACTTTCATCCGTTGTAAAAAATTAAAAAAAGGTGTTTCAGAATGCGGTAGTGGTGGCTGTGTGTACAATAGGTGCATGGCGCATCAACTCACCGTAAAGTTTGTCTATCATGCGCTCAAACCGAGCTAAAAAGCGCTCCGTTTTCTGCTCGTGGCGCTTCTGCTCCTTCAGGCTCTCCTGTATCAGGTAATCCATTATGGGATTGGACTTCCTACTTCTTTTTGGGGATGGGATCTTCGTTTTCGGCGCTAAACCTGATCAGGCTCTTTGTTTGTGCTTGAGTCCCTGTGAATCAGTCACGTATATGAATGCTTGTGATAATAGGTAGCGAAATGACGCTCAAAAGGAACTTCTCTATGGTTAACCAACTACATTGCTTGTAAATACTCGTGTTACAATTTAAAAAACGACAACTCTTTCGCAGCACCTTCACATGCATTGACCGATTACTCCATGTAAAATAGCGACTTTTCCCATGTGCGTTTATAGCAGAAAACAACTACACATTGCCACCACTTTAAACTCACACAATACACCAGTTATCACAACCTAAAACGGTTAAAACAGTTAAATTATGGCAAAAAAATAGAAGAACTTACATTTGTGTGGTGAATTTTTAAAAAGACTCGCGATCTCCCTTTAGTCGCGTTGTACTCTGGGAAATATATCATACCCCTTCAAACGGAGTCTGCCTGGCCGAAGCCCTCCGTTTCAAGGGCTACAACGGAGGGGTAGGGCTAAGGGGAACGGCTTTGGAAGAGTATTGGGACAACACTACCCCTTCACGTGAACGCGCAAAACGGAGGGGAAGGGGTAAGGGGTAGGGCCAAGGGGTGAATTGGGATTGGGCCCTACGGATCCGAGACATGGAGAACCACAAAAGCAACACAACACAGGATACAAACATTTATAAACACTTGTCTGAGAAGGATCTTTAAGATTAAGTGGTCAGACAAGATCAGCAACCTGGAGCTGTGGGATAGAGCAGGACAAAACCCGGTGGGAAGCCAGATCCTCAAGAGAAAATGGTCTTGGATAGGCAACACCCTTAGGAAGACACCATCCAGCATCACAAACCAGGCTCTAACCTGGAATCCACCGGGTAAACGAAGGAGAGGAAGGCCAAAAAACAGCTGGAGAAGAGACACGGAGGAGGAGATGAGGAGCATAGGCAACAACTGGCAAGACCTAAGGAAGAAGGCCCAGAGACGAGTGCAGTGTCACGTGAGGGATAAGTCAAGATGGTCGCCAAGTGAGGGCACTGTCAGCCTCGCGGTAAAGTTTTAAATGTTTTAAAGTTTTAGAGACTTTCCGATCAAAGTGGTAAACGAAATGGCCAACGGACAGCTTATCCTACTTTTTCTGCTGACGTTTTGTCAAATCGTCGGGCTGTACAATTCATTTGCGGCTGGCAGAGACACGGAAGCCGGTTTGTTTGTAAAATCAGCTGGTGACAAACATTCCAGTCAAATACCCATCGGACATTACCAACTGTTTAATAAATTAATCCGACCGTTCCATCATGCCCCAAACAAACAGCGCTCCAGGAGGAGAAATGTTGGAGATGTAAGGATAAGTTTTACGCTATGCGGGGATGTTCATCCTTGCCCTGGACCATCCACCTGCAAAACACCTAGGTGCCTATGCCCAAACTGCGGGAAGACTGTGAGATCTAATGCAAATGCAATTGCCTGTGATCAGTGTGACGAGTTTGTTCACATAAAATGTGCAAACATAGAGCGTAAAACTTACACTTTGGCCGTCAAAGCGCAGGCAAACATTCAACTGGTGTGTAATGCCTGTTGCGCGCATGAATTGTGCGCCCCCGATATCCTGGATTATACGCAAGAGGATAATACACATTTCGGTGGGGATGACAGTATGACTGAGAAAGGGGATACGTCCTTGGAACTTTTGAATCAAAGAGGGCTACATTTTATTCACCTCAACGCAAGGAGTTTACTTCCGAAAATAAAAAGAGTTAAGGCAGTTTATCGCAAGGACAAAAGCCGCAGTGATTGCTGTGACTGAGACGTGGCTGGACTGTTCCATTGAGGACGACGAGATCAAGCTGCCTGGTTTCAACTGCTACCGGCAAGACCGCAATAGGAACGGAGGAGGGGTATGTCTTTTTATTCGGACTGATTTATCATTCACTCCTTGCCCGGACTTACAGATAGACTCGTTGGAAACTGCTTGGGTTGAAATTCGACTGCCCAAAACAAAGCCGATTTTGGTGGGAGTGTGTTACAGACCCCCAAAACAAAATGACTTTTATGAACTTTTAGAATCAGTGTGTATTGATAGCAATGTGCTGCTGGAGAGAGAATGCATCCTTTTGGGTGATTTTAACACAAATCTGTTGTTGACAACTAAAAATGGACTTCTTAAAAAGTTTTTACATTTTTGCAAGGTGTTTGGGTTACAGCAACTTATAACTGAGCCAACCAGAGTAGATTTGTACACTAAATCTATTTTGGATCTGATACTAGTTACTGACAGTAAGAAAATCTGCTGCTCTGGGACATTGGAAATTGGTCTCAGTGACCATAAAATAATTTTCTGTACTCGTAAGACATCTAAGGGTAAACTTGGTTCAGAATCTCATCATTCCATAAAGATGAGATGTACAAGACAATATTCTAAGGAGGCTTTTGAACTTAAACTTGCTGATCAGGATTGGAGTAAAGTTTTTGACAGCAAGGAACCTGATCAGGCATGGAAGTTGTTTAAGGAGAGGTTTTTAGCAGCACTGGACATGGTTGCACCAATGAGAGAGATGAGAATTAAACAGAAGAGAGCCAAATGGATGACGACTGAAATAATTGATCTAATAAGACAGAGAGATTATTATTATAGAAAATTCTCTAAGTCTAATCTGCAACATGATTTTGATAAATATGTATATAACCGGAACCAAGCAAGATATCATATACAGAAAGCGAAAGCTGATTACTATGCTGAAGCTGTTACAGAAAATATCCACCATCCAAAGAAGCTGTGGAAGATACTGAAAGACATGGGTGCTGGAAAAACAAATAGTAACAGTTGTAACACTGGGATTGATATTGACAATGCAATTTCCTTTGACAAAAAGGTTATATCAAATCATTTTAACATGTTTTTCACTACAGTTGCTGCCAGCCTGGCTTCACATCTACCAGTAGGATCTGGGAATCTGGGCCATCTTTTCTGAGGTCAATTTACAAAGATGTATCACCCGATTCATTTGAACTTTGCTCAGTATCAAATAAAAAGATAGGGGAGATGTTGGCATCATTATCCACCAACAAGGCCACTGGCATGGATCAAATACCAGCCAGATTCATTAAGGACAGTGCTAATATGACAGGGGGAGTCATTGCACACATAGTTAATCTGTCTATACAACTTGGTAAAGTTCCAACTGAAATGAAATGGGCCAGGGTACTGCCTCTATTCAAGAAAAATAGGAGGACAGATGTTAAAAACTATCGACCAGTGTCAATTTTACCAACGTTGTCTAAAATTTTGGAAAGAGTGGTCTTTGATCAGATGGAGAGGTACTTAACCCAAAACAACTTGTTATATGACCTCCAATCTGGTTTTAGATCTGCATACTCCACTGACACATGCCTCACTCACCTATGTGATTACATCAGACATGAAGGTGAAAAAGGAAATTATACTGGTATGGTTTTATTGGATTTGCAGAAAGCGTTTGACACAGTGGACCATTCAATTCTTTTATCTAAGTTGCAATGCATGGGGTTTGGCCAGGCTTCATTACAGTGGTTCAAATCATATCTATCAAATAGAAATCAAATCTGTGATTATGATGGAGTATTGTCAGAACCTTTGCCAATATCTTGTGGGGTGCCCCAAGGTTCAATTTTAGGCCCTTTGTTATTTCTTATTTATGTAAATGATATGCCAGCAGCTGTTAAATGTAAAGTCATTCTCTACGCTGATGATTCCTCACTACTCGTATCTGGTAGAAACATCTCTCAGATTCAAGACACCCTAACTGATGAGTTGAGTAATGTAAGGCAGTGGCTGCTAGACAATAGACTGTCACTACATGTGGGGAAATCTGAATGCATTTTATTTGGTACCAAACTCAAGCTAAAAAAGGCTCCTGAGTTAGAAGTCACATGTAATGGTAATAAAATTCAGACAAAGACAACAGTTACATACTTAGGTTTAACACTGGACCAGACTTTGACAGGTCAGACAGTTGCGGAGAAGCTATTAAATAAAAGTGCTTCCAAATTGAAATTTTTGTACCGTAGCACGAGGCAATTAGATTTTAAAGTAAAAAAACTTCTTGTGTCAGCGCTTGTGCAGTGCCATTTTGACTATGCCTGTTCAGCATGGTACAGTGGACTGACAGTGAAAATTAAAAATAAAATGCAGGTTATGCAGAACAACATGATCCGTTTTATATTAGGAAAACCATCTAGGTATCATGTCACTTTTGATGATTTTAAGAAAGTGGACTTTCTGCCGGTAAAGCTAAGGGTGGAACAGCTAAAATTGAATCATATGTTCAACATCATCAATGGGTTAGCCCCTAAGTATTTGGGATCCCAAATTGTAATGGTGCATACTCAACATGCCCATGAAACAAGAGCCAGTGTCCGCTCCTGTAAGGTACCATCTGCAAAGAGCGCAGCACGTAACTCTTTCTTTTATACAGGGATTATGCTATGGAATAGCCTTCCACTAAATATTAAAGAGTCAGAAACAAAAAGGGTTTTTAAACAAAGAGTTAGAGGTTTTTTGTGGAATAAAGTAGAGAATTAGGTGACTTAGGAATGTGATTGTATACGAGTATATGTGATATCTGTTGCATGTGTTGTATGTCTTGTCATTTCCCATCAGGGACCATGTTGGAAATAAGTGTTTTACGCTTTTACATGTAATCCCTTGGATACCCATTGTCTTCCTATATCCATAAATAAACCAAACCAAACCAAAAAAAGTGGAGGACAATCATCGGTGGCCTATGCTCAGGCATGAGTAATGGGCCTAGGTAAAGTAAGTACTTGATGAGTGCTGGTGAACGTTACTCATAACAGCTGGGGTGGCTGGTGCAAACAATTTTCTGTGCCTCAGTGTATGGTGCATCACGCAAATGCCACATAAGATCTGTTAGATTGCATGAGGCTGACATTGCCCGAACAAGCATGTCAGAGATTAAAATGTGGGCATTTTGGAGGGTGGTTCTGGCTGAGAGATGAAAGCGGCATTTGCCTTTGGGTTGGTTGTTGCCACATTGTCTCAGGCAACGGGACACATTAGCTGTGCTCACCTAAATCCTGCCTTCTTCTTGGGTTTGCTGAACAGCTGCCGGATGAGTGTTCTCAAAGCCTTCTTTTTTTTAAATGATAGCTCAGATGCAGGGTGCAGCGGCAGACATTGTCATTGTGTATGGTATCAGGCCAGAAGCCACAGATTCACTTGGTGGTAACAAGGCGAGGGTGAATCCATGTGTTTCCAATTTGTCTGAATAATGCACCGACTTATAAATTACATTAGGAACTAAGACAGGGTGGCATTTGGGGAATTGCTGTCCACTTGCTCTTGTTTTCTGTGAAAGTTGTGCTCTATGACTGCCTAATTTACTATCTATTGATGATTACTAGTTTAATTTAAATGTCAAATGTTAATTACTGGGATTTGTAGTCTCTACAACAAAGTCGGGCCTTTTCTCTGAGGGGATAGGATGAAAGCTTGTGATGACCTCTTTAGTGATTAAAGCACTGAGTCAGTCAGACAAATACTGCAAATTCTGGGATTTGTGCAGCATTCTTAATTTCAGGAGAATGATGAGCCAAGGAGAGATTTTTAAAGGCTCTGCAGCACTGGTGTGTTAGGGCTGTTGGTTGGTATGTTCTTTTTACAATCTACTTCAAGAGAGGTCAAGGATATACAATAAATTCTTCCACCATAAGTCAATGCAAAAAAAAAAAAATCAAACCAGCGTGTTTTTTTTTTTGTCTGTTGCTCAACGGAATCGGCACATGTAAAAGTTTTGGCTCTGAATTACTACTGAGCCTTCAGCTGGTCGTGTGTGTTCAGTCGCTGACAAATGAAACAACGTTTGTGAGTGCACCTCTGTCTCTCTGTTGGATACTTTGCTTGGGTGAGTTAATGAAAACATTCCTTTATTTCCCCTGTCATTGTCATTTGGCAGATGGTTCTTCCATCTTACTGGGGCCTGACACAATAGAGTGGCTTGAATTGGACGCAAGTCAGCCTTGCATGTAATCTGCTGATGTACAGCCAGAAAATTAAGTGGTGTTTTCCTCTGATATGCTTTACAGATCAGCTACACAGGATGCGGTACCAACCCAGCTCGGACCTGCAGATATTCAGGAGTCTTTTGATGATCATCGGGCATGTATTATGGAGCTGAAAATTAGATTTTGTAAGTAATTTCTGTTGCACATATCGGACGCGTCTCTCTGTTGTTTGGTATTTCAGGTGTACTGGCTGAACCAATGAGTGCCAGTGTGGTGGCAGCACTTCTGTATAATTACCTGCTGGCACCCAGAGATGAGATCTTCTGTGGGAAAAAAAACAAGAGTCTTAGTCTGCTGTGGCTCAGTGTTGGAAAATAAAACTGAGACACTTCTGGGGGAGATTTGACATGTACAATGATCAAAAGAGCTGGTCTTAGTGGAAAGAAGCACTGTAACATTGTGTGACATAAAATTATTTTTATAATTCCATGACATGATCAGGGAGTCTCAGGTGCAGTGGCGTTGGGTGACCGTGTATCTGATCCTTGTGTTTTACAGCTCACAGTGAACGTAGGCGCCGGCTTAGCCATCGAGTTCCTTGCGACTCTTCAGCTGGTTCTGTGTGTTATAGCGGTGATTGATAACAGACGAAATGACGTGAAATTCTCTGCACCACTAGCTATTGGCCTGTCAGTGGGAGTTGGACACTTTGCAACTGTAAGTGAATATCAGTGCACTTCTACTAAAACTGTTATGCTATTACATACATTTATAGGACTAATTGTGGCATTCTAAAAATCTATCATTTCAGGAGGATAATGCATACCTTTACTGTACAACAGTGTTTTATCTGAGAACAGGATGAGGGTGGCCAAAATAAAAGTTTTATCCAACAAAATTGGGAGTTTTGTAAAGAAATTCCCCTGTTCAGCCAGCGTCAATGATGGTCTTCAGTTTTTCTCTACAGCAGCACAGTTTCCTCGTGTTTAGACAGTGTTGGTCACAGTTTAAGACTTTCCGTCTCTGCAACATTGCAAAATTCTGCATTGTGTGTGGGGATGTTGTGCCAGGAGTTCAGGAAGAGGGTGCAGCAAATCACACTTGTAAAAGCGGCTACATAAGTGTCACATTAAGTCTGGTGAAAACCAACGACGTGTCAAATCTAAGAAAAAAAGTGTTAGCAAGTAGCAGTTGAGTGGGGTTTTATCTGGCAACATGAGGCTGTTGGAGGAGGTGCAAACAGTTTGGTGCTTTGATTGACGGCAGCAAAACCAGCAAACTGATTAATGTGATGACGAATGAATGCCACAATTAGTTGGCAACATGAACAACTTAAAATCAAAGTTACTGGTATGTAATGTACTGAAACATTGTTTGCGGTCAATCACCACATCTAAAGTTCTCAATAAGGTTTGCTGCAGAGCTTCATCTTTTAGGTGTTATATTACAAAAACTCACGATGCAAGATTTCCCAGCACAGCTGACATTTTACAGGGATAACTGGACTACACAGTCCTAAACTGCTACTATGAATTTCTCAATTCTTTGCATAACTGATACGCTTTATGTGCTCTCACTTACAGATGAGTTTCACGGGTTGAGGCATTAATCCTGCTCTCTCCTTTGGACCAGGTGTGGTACTCGGAAGGATGAAGAACCATTGGGTCAGCAGGCAGATAAAAGCTTTTTGTCCAACAGTCATTTTTTTTCTATCTACTATAATCATTTCAAATGTAGCTGGTGTACTGGCTGGGGCCAATATGTGGTGGCATGAGTTAGCCTCAGAACTCGTATGTACATCCTGCGTAATGGCCGAGATGAAGAAGACATGAGAGGTGAAACTATTGCAGGGGACAACAGTGGTGCTCGCCCAAGTCAGTGGCCAAAGCACTGAAAAACGGGAAATGTTTTAGCTTCAGTGAAATTATATACCACTATCATGTACTTCAAATGAGCTACAGGTACTGTTGTTTTGTTTTGTTTTTGCAGGGATTGCTTTTCATCATGTGTGCCTGAAATAGTTGGGTATCTTTTAAAACAGATTTTTTCATTCAGTTTCTCTGTTTTGATTTGAAAATTGTTTTCTAAAGGGCAAAGCTGAAAGTATCTTCATATTGGATTGCTACCCAATACTGTAGACATATGTATCTGCATATATGTGTGAAGAGAGGGAGAGATCGAAATGATTAGGACAGAATTTTCTTTGTAATGCATAACAGAGAGCATATGTTATATTCAAGATGTTTGGCAACAGTCCCACACTTTTTTTCTGTATTTTTATCAAATAAGGAAAGGATGTGGCTCAGGTATCTGCACATACAAGCAAACTAAACTGAGAATAAGAAATAGCATGATTAGACAAGATGTGGCCATGTGGAGATTTCCTGTTTAGCTGTGTTACAAGAATGTCCTTTCTCCATTTACGCACAGGGCCCCTTTCATGTCCTTTCTCCATTTACGCACACGGCCCCTCTCATGTCCTTTTTCCATTTACGCACACGGCCCCTCTCATGTCCTTTTTCCATTTACGCACACGGCCCCTCTCATGTCCCTTTTTATGGATCATGGATATATTATGTTCTCCACACCCCTGGCTAATCTTGAATAGCATAGCCATCAAATGACTTTAAACTCCACCTAAACGAACATTCCTAACAGTGACTGCATAGTGCGAGGACAGTCCACCCAAGGTTGTCAAAATACGTGCCCGTTATTGTAAGTTTGATCGCCAGTCAGGACATCCGCTGTGGTTTAGTGCACATCCCCCAGCTGTCCCCGTCTGTGTGAGATGATCAATAACAAAATGTCCCAAATGATTTTACGATGCCATGTGATGCAGTAAAGATGAGCGTTTTGTCACCTATTGTGGTGCAGCTTCAGACAGACGTTTTATTGGGAGCAGTGAGGAAATGAAAAATGGTTTTAAAAGGCTGCCAAAAACAGTTAGTTTCTTTCAATTGAACTGCGTCAAACAGCTGCGTCAGTCCAATTAGAAATACCTCTCAAATCACTCTTTCCATGCATCATGTAGCTCAGGCTCAGTGTATGTTTCCACAACTAAAATAAACTTTTCTTTCGGTTCCATTTCTGGGTTTGACTCACTTTTACGACATGGCGATGCTTCTTCACATGTTTATTTATTTAACTTTTCTTTTTATGGTGGAATCTTAGGACCAGTCATGTGACCGCGGGCAGCCCAAAAAATCTCCTTTGTGTGCTTAACCTCGGGGGTCAGAGCATTGTGTTTTGGCTCTTGTTTTGAAGTTTGTCTCCAACAACATGGACAAAGCTCTTTCTGTTGCTCCTCACTAATTTTGTCTGAGAGCATTCATCAAATCATTTGGCTCTCATGTTGAACTTGATTGGTCCGTAACTTGGCGCTGGAGAGTGTTCAGTGGTCCTCTCATTATATTTCCCAAAACAAATAAAACAATTGAGAATGAAGATCTGACCTGGTTTAGGCTGATTACACAGCGAGAAAATATTTCCTTTATTTCTATCTTTGAAAATCAAGAATAATACACTGAAGGAAACAACTGGAAGAACTCTTCTGATCAATAAATGCTGGTTCAAAACCAATTGCTTGTGTTTCCAAAGCCTGATAAACCTAATTTCTTTGAGAGCTCGACCACAAACGCATCACTAAGCCACTCTGTTGCACTGTCATAGTGACAAGCTCCTTTATTACAATGAACTTAATTACTGTAGTTCATTTTGAGTCAGTAAAACCATTGTACTGCATGGTTTGTCATGCATTAATTCATGACCAGAAATAGCCTCAAGCAAATATATCCAATTTGACGGACGCATCTTGAAAGACTGCAGTGCCTGGATGTTATTCGAAATTCAATTATTTTAAAGTGTAACCACAGAGGCAAAAAACATATAGACAGTATATGAATAAATATATACAAATATATGTACATATTATATTAAACTCTCTGGTAAATTATAAGTTGTTGTTTTTTAATACCATATCATGTCTTTTTTTCAAAAAAGTCAAAAGAAAACATCCAAATATACACTGAGGTGGTTATATTACTACATTTGTCATTTTGTGATGTTCACCGAAATAATGCCAGGTGTGGATAAATGAACACAACATTTCTGAAAACTTTAAATACAAAAAGGGTCCTCTTGATATTCCAATGCAGGAATCACATTTTATTGTGATATTTATTGACATCTATTGAACATTTTCACTTTGCATAAAAAAGTATTTGCAAAAACAGAATCAAACTATGTTAACTGTAAATGGTCCACGCTTATGAAGCTCCTTTTAACCTTTTCTGGGTTCTCCAAAGAGCTTTTACAGTGTGTTTCTCATTCACACGAATAATCATACGGCACCTCTTTAGGATCTGACTCAATCTGATACGCAGATATCTGGTCTGATAATATTTGTGTATTTACCTGCTGCATATTGGAACATAACATTATGAAACTGAAAATAGAAAATGTTGTTCTATTCTATTTCTATCTTGTGCCATTTGTGACCTGCACTGAAATATTAGTGTTTTGGGTGCCCTTCGCAAATAATTAGATTACCGTTAGACTGATTTGTTACAAATTGGCCTGAGTATTCGTTTTGAAGTCAAAGGGCGAATAATGTAATAAAGATCATCTTTTGTATGCTCAGCAGAATATGTAAGGTAACATCTCGCAATCTAACGACTGATCGGCATTAAGCTCAAACTAACTTCTGGGCTCTTATCTACAACACAAGCTCACTCCCTTTGTGCATTTTATCAGTTCTGGCAAAGAGTCAGAAGAGGGTGAACTGAGCAAAAAATTAGGTTCCAAAAAAAACTGCAAAGTAAAACACTCTTCACTTCCCTTTTTTTTTTTTTTACAACCGCATGGACCACAGAGATGTGTTGAAAATGATCCCTCAGCTCTTTCTAATTGACACTTTACAAATACATTTCACAGCTCCAGTGCTTTTCTCCAAACATCAGCACAACACCCAACAGACTTTGTAACGGCCAGGTTTCAAACACAAAAATAGCAGAGAGCGAATGTTCCCACAACTGCAGATTGCGTCACAAATCCTGACCTGTGAAACAAAAGTCAAAACAGGCCTCAGTGTTTGCCATTGATTGCATAAAGCTTATGATTCCCATCTCAGTGTTAGGGTTCGTTAGTTCCTAATGTCCAGTGTGACTTTGTTGAACAGGAGATCCTATCAAAGACTTCAATTCCTTCAGCACAGCACTAAAGGTACAGTTTCAAGTTTACACCCATAATATGCACCAACTGAGACATATAGAAAACACTCAAATAACAGCAGTTACCTTTGCGAAGCCAACATTAAATACCAAAAATGGCCTTGTCTTTGTTTCTATCCAGAATTCTAACTTAAAGGCAGGGTAGGGGATCTTTTTCTGGAACATTTTTTTACATATTGCTTGAAATACTCTTCACACCCCCATTGCAACCAATTAATTAAAAGTTTTGACACAAATATGAAAAGTTTGTGGCCTCTAGAACGTACAATCTAGGAAAAACAGTATCCAATCATTGTGAACGCACCGTTCACAATGATTGGATACTGATGCCGTCTATCAAACTGCAATCTGCTCCTCCCTCCCCCTCCCCCTCCTTCCCCCTCCTTCCCCCTGTGCGCGTACCCTGCTCCGTGAACGAAGCTTGGCAGGAAGCTAAACTAGAGCCAGCTTGGCTAGCACCTAGCATTATTAAACGTATAGTTAGCATAAACTAAATACTAAATACGGCAACGATCGATGCTTGCTGTCAGAACAGCGCTCGTGCACCTTCGTGCTCGTGCGCGTTCATGTACTCTAGAGGCGTGCCTTCGGGGGGAAAGTGAAGAAAAGGGTTGGGACTTTTTACCTGTGTATTTTCAAAATGCAGCTTCGCTGGACTCAAAATCCAGGATCTCCTACCCTAGCTTTAAGACACATACAACATCGCGCTCTGAGTATAGACGTAGGCAGGCAAGGCAATTTTATTTATAGAGCACAATTCATACACAGGGCAATTCAAAGTGCTTCACAGCTACATAAAATCACAAGAAGGCAATAAAATCATTAAAAAGAAATAAAAAATAAAATAAAATAAAAACCCATTAAAACAATCAGTAATTAATTAAAAAGCAAAGAGTGCAGATAAAATACTTTCAGGTGTCATATGCACAGCTAAATAGAACTGTTTTCAGCCTGGATTTAAACATTGTCAGAGTTGAGGCCTGTCTCACATCTTCTGGAAGACTGTTCCAGATTTTAGGAGCATAAAAACGTAGAAGTATACATTTATACAATATTATTACATCATACACAAGCATTTTTGATAAGTGAAAGTTTAGAAATAGATATCCAAAGTGAAAAAAATGCATGTGATGTGTGAATAGCAGGAAATGGGGAATTTCATGTTTACCTGCAATCTTTAGAGAACATTCACACAACACTTATACACAGCCAATTAGATTTTCATGTGTTAAAGCACAGCAGTGTATCATCTTTGACCACTACTGGAAGAAATAGTGTGCAACACTGCCGCCATATGGTAGAAATTGGAATTGTGCCTGCATGTCCTGGTCTCACCTTGAAGCTCATAACACAACCTGAAAAAGTTCAGCCGAAGCATCACCAGGGCCTGATAACACCTTAAATTAGTTAAATGAGCCAAAATATATGAAAGAATCAAGTCCAATTGGAGTGCTACCTGGAACTAGTACTTTGTAGAGATGGTGCTCTTTGGTGATAGGCTTTGTTGATTCCAAAAGTTGTAGAATACCAAGGCACTCGTCGTCTTAGTAGTTAAAATGCCTTTATTTTATGGGCAAAACATAATTCAGTCAAAATATATGTTTTCTTACGTGTCTGGCCTTTCAGACAAAGGAAAACACTGGTTTTGTATAGTAGGTAATGCAAAAAGTTGAGAAATGTATAGTCTAGTTATGACACTAATCATAATAGCAGTAGCAGTTGGCAAAGCTAACAGCCTGCTCTCGTGCTGTTATCACAGATATAGTGAATTAAGCTGAGCTAACGTGAATCTCTCCCAACGATTCGTTCATAACTGCTCTCTCCCTTCCCTCTCAAACAACTGCAGGTTGCTGCCAGAGAAAGTCTTCCTAGTAAATGCTGCAAACAGATAATTGGTGTATTTAATCAAATCCCTGGCAAGTAAGTTGTCCTCGTGTCGCGGCTTGGGTTGCAGTTTTAAAGCGGGCACACAGATAACTTGTATCTCTCTTTTCATGTTTTAGTGAGACGGAGAAGAAGACCACACTTGACCAGGCTTTAAGAGGTGTTCTTCGTGAACAGATTGTAAGTTTTTTTTTTTTTTTTTTTTTTTGGGTAACCTAACAGTTCTTCGAACATTTTAAATAATACTTTATCTCTGTAGGATGAACAGACAGCGAGTTGTGATGACTACCTGTCTCTCATCTACCTGAGCACAGCAGTGTATCATCTTTGACCACTACTGGAAGAAATAGTGTGCAACACTGCCGCCATATGGTAGAAATTGGAATTGTGCATGCTGGTCTCACCTTGAAGCTCATAACACAACCTGAAAAAGTTCAGCTGTAGCATCACCAGGGCCTGATAACACCTTAAATTGGTTAAATTAGTCAAAATATATGTTTTCTTACGTGTCTGGCCTTTCAGACAAAGGAAAACACTGACTCGGTTGAGAAATTTATAGTCTAGTTATGACACTAATCATAATAGCAGTAGCAGTTAAACACACATGATATAAGTAAGATATTACAAAAAAGTTAGATATATGATCAGTTTAAATCTAATCTATAATTGAATTAATTTGAATGTAGCGTTACCAATCAGCTTAAAAAGGTCTGCATCAACATTTAACACAAAATAAATGCAACAAATCTGTCTCTTCAAATGTCAGACCCTGCTAAAAATGTAATGTTTTCAGGCCTTAACTAAAATTGTAATACTTTTATTGGCAGGGTTAAAACTAACATTTTTGTATTCAATTAAAAAAATGTCACGAAACATGCCGAGCACGATGGATACAAAGCTGGCTACAAAGCTGGCTGCAAATATAACAGTGGCTATATTTGTCATAAATGCCAGAGCCAAATTTCACAGGTTTTTTTTAAATGAGTTTATGTGGGTTTTCAAAACTGCAAATAGAGCATAAACTGATCAACTGTGCAGAGCTCTTTCAGCATTTATATCATATGACAAAATATAGAATAAAATGTTTTATTTTTTTTTATTCAAATTATATTCATGATTGACTTATGTCTGATTATTTGTGTGCAGTTATTTAAATAAAGATATTAAGAAAGAAATATAGAAAATTACTACAGTATTATCTATTGATTGGAAAGGGGAAGAATTTAATACGCGTTCCAAGATACCGGAAGTGCTTCAGCGGCCATTCCGGTTGCCAAAGTGTAAAGATGTCGCCGTCCCTATTTAATTTTATCGACGCCAAAGACAAATTTACGGTGAGAAACTGCGAAGTTTATTTTGATTTTTTATATGTGAAAACAAGTGTGCATTTTCTCTATATGCTGTAACTGAAATCATAATTTCAGTGATGTTGGCAAAGCTAACAGCCTGTTCTCGTGCTATTATCACAGATGTAGTGAATTAAGCTAAGCTAACGTGAATCTCTCCCTTCCCTCTCAAACATCTGCAGGTTGCTGCCAGAGAAAGTCTTCCTAGTAAATGCTGCAAACAGATAATTGGTGTATTTAATCAAATCCCTGGCAAGTAAGTTGTTCTCATGTCGCGGCTTGGGTTGCAGTTTTAAAGCGGGCACACATATAACTTGTATCTCTCTTTTCATGGCACAGTGAGACGGAGAAGAAGACCACACTTGACCAGGCTTTAAGGGGTGTTCTTGGTGAACAGATTGTAAGTTTTTTTTTATTTTTGGGTAACCTAACAGTTCTTAGAAAATTTGAAATAATACTTTATCTCTGTAGGATGAACAGACGGCGAGTTGTGACGACTACCTGTCTCTCATCTACCTGAGCATCGACGCTGTTACAGAGGGTACGTTATAACTATTAGTCTTCATTTGTATTGCTTTGCTCTGGAACTGAATCTGGCATTTATCAAAGTTGCTAAATCTTTGGGATTTCTTTTATTATTCCTTAAACTCCTATGAAATCTTAAAGAGAATATTCCTTAATAAAGGAACATATAAAAGCATACCTTTTTAATTATGTCTCAAACAAACCACATCTTAGATCAGTTGGATGGTCATCGCAGACCAGTATAGCACCACCTTGTTTTCATTCTTCCCAGTTTCAGAAAGACTGTCTTATTTCTTTATTTGGTTTTAGCAGATTTTGATTGTAGAAGTATCGAAAGTCTTCTGAGCAAAGTCTCTTTCGAGCAGCTGAAGACTTTTTGCTCTTCTTCGGCCATGTTTCCATTCAGGTATCTGCTCTGCCACAACCCCGTTTGTCCTGCTGGGAGACGTACTGGATTGCCTTCCCCTCGACCTGTGTGACAAAATATTCTCTTTTGTTGAAGAGAATGTCTCCACCTGGAAATCGGTAAATAAACGTGGCTGTTCAGTAGAGGTAGCATACATTGTTCAAGTGTAATCTATATTCTTTAGTTGTTTGTCTGTCTGTCACCTTCTTCCAGAGCTCCTTTTACACGGCAGGGAAGAACTATCTGTTGCGGATGTGTAATGGTACAGTGTGTTTTTTCTTCTTCCAGTTTTTGTTCTATTCAAATTCTTTTTTTTTTTGTCCACTCATAAGACTTTGTCATTTTATAAGGCAATGTTGTTACAGACACTCTTTTGTTTTTTGTGTAGATCTTCTAAGACGGCTGTCCAAATCTCAGAATACAGTATTCTGTGGGCGAATCCAGCTTTTCCTGGCACGTCTCTTCCCTTTGTCTGAAAAATCGGGTAAGAACAAAAATTGTTCACCTTTTTAGAAGGAGACAACATCAACCCCTGACATCAACATCAAAATTCCAATATTGCGTCACGAACATGTTCTAAATTTGTCAGATTATATTCATATATATATATATATATATATATTTTTGTTTTTTCTTTCAGGGCTGAATCTGCAAAGCCAGTTTAATCTGGACAATTTAACCGTGTTCAACAAAAATGAACAAGAAAGCAACCTCGGCCAGAAGGTGAAGTGTCGACACCTGATTTATTTATTTTTTTGCTTGTGAACTCTGTGTATTAAAGGGATAGTTCGCCTCTTTTGACATGAAGCTGTATGACATCTCATATTAGCAATATCATTTATGAACATTGACTTACCCCTGCTGCGTCCTGTGAGACGAGTCCCAGCCGAGTTTTGGAGTTGACGAAGGTAGTCCGGCTAGTTGGCTGGGGCTTAAAAAATAAAGCGTTTAGCTTCTCAAAACAATATGCGTTCAAAAGAGTAATACATTTGCATCACAAAATTGTTGTCCAGGAAAAAGTCAGACCTCACAATCGCTTGGCGCTATTTTTGCCTCCCTTGATATCAATGCATCCAATGTAAACTGTGCAGACTGAAGAGCAGACTGAGCACTCCCCTGCTTCCGAGCAGCAAAC
Organism: Odontesthes bonariensis; assembly: GCF_027942865.1. Lineage (NCBI taxonomy): Eukaryota > Metazoa > Chordata > Actinopteri > Atheriniformes > Atherinopsidae > Odontesthes > Odontesthes bonariensis. Next base: position 16,704,680 of record NC_134519.1, on the reverse strand, counting down.
ACCGTAATAGGTGCGGCTATCGCTAGGTGGCTGAACACATTGATATGAAGGGAGGCAAAAATAGCGCCAAGCGATGTGAGGTCTGACTTTTTCCTGGACAACGATTTTGTGATGCAAATGTGTTACTCTTTTGAACGCATATTGTTTTGATAAGCAAAACGCTTTATTTTTGTGGCCCCAGCCAACTAGCCGGACTACCTTCGTCAGCGCCAAAACTCAGCTGGGACTCGGCTCACAGGACGCAGCAGGGGGTAAGTCAATGTTCATAAATATTATTGCTAATATGGGATGTCATACAGCTTCATGTCAAAAGAGGCGAACTATCCCTTTAAGCCAGAACTTTTCATTTTGATTTTCTGCTTCCGTGTTTATAGAGCACAGATGAAAAGGAGGATGGTATGGAGGTGGAGGAAGGGGAAATGGGAGAGGATGATGCACCAGCGCCATGGTAAGTTGAACCCTCGCTTCAAAGTATGCCACAAAGTTATCTCATGTATATCAAAAATGAATAACACTTTGCTTTCAGTTCCATTCCGATTGATTACAACTTGTACAGAAAGTTCTGGACACTGCAGGACTACTTCAGAAACCCAGTACAATGCTATGATAAATTCTCATGGATGACATTCCTTAAGGTAATGCACAGCACAAATGCTTTTCCACTTGCACATGCCCTGGCTCTACGTGTGACATGTCTCTACGGCTACACAAATAGATGCTAAAGAAATAACAACTCACTGTCTGTGTACGTGTTTCTGGAATACTGCTCAGTACTCGGATGAAACCCTCGCAGTATTCAAGAGCTACAAGCTGGATGACATGCAGGCCTCTAAAAGGAAGCTGGAAGAGCTGAGAGCATCTGACGGAGAACACGTTTACTTTGCTAAGTTTCTCACAAGTGAGAAGGTGAGAACATTTCGGTTTGTGTTACCACACCGTGTGACAATATGGTGCAATCTTAAATGACTTTGTTGACTGGTCACTGGTCCTTTTAACGATGGGTTGGACTCGACCGTATTTCTCCTCTCTCTGTTTGCAGCTGATGGACTTGCAGCTCAGCGATGGAAACTTCAGGCGGCACATACTGCTGCAGTACCTCATCCTCTTCCAGTACCTGAAGGGTCAGGTCAAATTCAAAAGGTGAAGCATGTCTCTCAGTTGTGTGACAAAGCAAACATCAGTCATGCCGAAGTCCTGTTTTTTTTTTTTTTTTTTTTTAATACTTAATGTCCTCCTACAGCTCCAGCTGCATTCTGAATGATGATCAGGGTACGTGGATTGAGGAGACGACTAAACTGGTTTATCAGGTCAGTTGAACGTTATATTGTCATCTATTGTATTTGTTAGAGAGCATTGAGAGTCCCTGAAACAGGACTATTCCTGTAGTATTTAAAGTGCCCGAAAGCACAGCTTCATTAATTCCAGATCTGGCTCCATAGCCAAACGGAGTTATCAGGGATGAAAGTCCTTAAATATGCAACCAACACACTAATCATCATCCCAAATGAGTTACAGATGTTTTTTATGGAGATAGTAGAGAGGGACAGCACCTGTGGAGCACTCAAGAAATCAAGTCTTTAGAGTAGAGTGGCAACACCAAAGCTGTTCTAGAACATTCCTCTCTAAAAGGCAACAGACAAGCTGCTGGGAGTTTTGCCAAAAAGCATCTGAATGGCGTCCAATCTGATGCAGTTAAGATTGAACTAATTGACCTTCCATCTGTGGAAAGCAGATGAAGGTATTTCTGCCAAGGTTTTTGTGAAATGTGTTATAAACCCTGTTGACGTGTGCTCTGTTCATTTAGCTCCTGCGAGAAATCCCTCCTGATGGAGACAAATTTGCCACCATGGTTGAGGTAAGCCATGCCTTAGAAACAATGAAATCATTAAAAGAAGCCTGCCTGTACACATTCACCCTCGAGTTCTCTGTCACACGAGAAATGTTTGTCTGTTTTTGACAGCATATCCTCAACACAGAGGAGAACTGGAATGGCTGGAAAAATGAGGGCTGTCCGAGCTTTGTGAAAGAAAGGTACAGAGTGAAACGTAGCCGTGGAAAGTAACCGTGATTTGTATGCACTGATTGGTTGGTTACAACAAAAGAGTGGTGGGTGTGTGTCAGCTTAAACTAGCATGACAAAATGACGAGTGGTCCCACTTGTTTTTCTCTGCAACAGAACAGTAGATGACAAACCTAAAAGACCCACCAGGAAAAGACAAGCTCCAGAGGACTTCCTTGGAAAAGGGCCAGACCGCAAGATTTTCATGGGAAAGTATGTTATCTGACCGGAGGCAGAGTGGGCTTATTGAGTAATGTGAATGTTTTAAGTTTGATATTTTGTTGGCAAGTGTCCATCCTGCATTAAGGTAACATCGGGCATTGTAGGAAAGCTTTATATCTAAGCTCATTGCTTTGTACCGATCGTGTTCTATATTTGTGTAGATAAAATAGATCGGTCTATGATAACCAGCTGTGGTCTATGACCAAAGAAACAATGGAGGTTAATCATAATTCAAACCCATTTGTGTTGTGTTAGCGATGAGTTGACTCGATTGTGGAACCTGAACCAGGACAACATGGACGCCTGCAAATCAGACAGCAGGTCAGTGGTTCACAAAACAATGTAGCAGATTACAACATTCACTGGTGTGTGTGCTTGTGTATAGGAAATGAGCTTTGTTTGATAGCTTTGTTGAGTTTTATTTTTATTTCCAGAGAGTTTATGCCGTCACTGGATGAGTTCTTTGCGGAAGCTATTGAACAGGCCGACCCAGCCAACATGGTGGAGGAGGAGTACAAGTAAGTAGACACCGTCAAGTCTCCTGTCAGAACGTCTGAAAGTTGGTTAATTCCAGCTCTGTTTTAATGCTCTTCCCGAATCTTCCAATTTCTTCACCTGCCGTTATCTAAATCCTTGTAGAGTTGTGCGTAACCCAAACTATGGCTGGCGGGCTTTGAGGCTACTGTCCCGGAGAAGTCCACACTTCTTTCAGCCAACTAACCAGAAGTTCAAGAGCCTGGCCGACTACTTGGACAGTATGGTTAGCAAACTGGCCAAAGAACTGCCGGTGAGGGATTTGTTCAAATCTTAAAGTTACCAGTTTTCCTCATTTTACAGGGAGTGAACTATTGTTTAATGCCAAGCTTTGCTCTGAAAATGTAGAAGGATATTCCCTCCGAAGAAATCAAGACGGGAGAAGAGGATGACGACGATAATGGAGACAATCTTCTCAAAGATAGCAATGACAGTGAGTTTCAGTTGTAACCTTTGCACTTCATATTGTAGGAAGTGCAGCTGTTACCAATAATGCCGTCTTCCTCGTGTCTAACGCAAAGTAAACGTTTTTAATTAATTTATTTTAAAAAGGTTTATTTTTTTTTTTGTACCCGTCAGGTAATCTCATCATATTCATCTTCCCCTCAACAAGGTCTAGCAGCCTTTTCTTTCAGTCGTTCCACCAATTAGAGCTCAGATCAAATCGCGTCCAAAACCGGGGATGTTTGCAGCTGGTCGTGCGTTGTTTTATGCAGCAGCGTAATTAGGCTGACACCTCCACCCTTCATTATAGTCAAAGAGTAACTGTATATGTATGTGCAAACATAAAACACAAAAACTGCCGACTACAAGGTTAGCATCAGCAATGTCTTGCTGGTGTCTCCTGTAGCCAAACAGATTCTGCACAGATGACAATCTTTGGTGACAAGCTGACCACTTGTCATCTTCAAAAAAGTCAATGCCAAGCTGTATGTTGTTTTTCATTCCATCTTTTATACTTTGTTCTTATGTTGGTTTGCTCATTTCCATCTTCAGAGTAAGTGTTCTCATGAAGCTCCTGTGTGTTTTCTTCAAGGTCCGAGCATTCAGAGCAAACTCGTGACAAACCAGCAGATGGATGACGTTGCAGCTAAACTGGGCGCTCAGTGGAAGACGCTGGCTTCTCATTTGGAGATGAAGGCGGCAGAGCTGCGGGAAATCGAGACTGACAGTGAAGATGCCGACATGCAGGCAAAACTGCTGCTGGTGGCCTGGCAGGACAGAGAGGGAACACAAGCTAATGTGGAGAGCCTGGTTGCAGCTCTTAACACTGCAGGGTTCTCCCAGATTGCGGACTGCCTCAGTGAGGCTTAAAACAGACAATTTGTAGTTTAATCTGTACTTTCATTACACTGTCGCAGCAAGCTTTTTCATACAGAAAAAAAAAAGCCGTCAACATTTTTGTATGTAGTGTAGGTTCGATTTTTCACTGTAGAAAATCCAATAAATGTTTTTCTTTTACTTAATGCTGACATTAAGGAATCTTGCATTTTGATTGAACAGTTTATTTCACCACCTATGAAAAGTGATCAATAACTTATTACAGTGTTGATGTTGGAGGTTTTTACACATCGTGGCAGGGTGACGAGGAAACCTGCAGAGAAACAAAGTGAAGCAAACTCGGAAATCGGTGCCACTGGCAACAACGTCAAAAACCTAATGAGCAAACCATGACGGTAGAATCTCAAGCCTTTATTTAACCGCACACAGTTCACCACGAGGGCAACGTGTCCCGAACCATTTCCCCACACACACACACTTCCCCAAAAAGAGCTTTAATGAAGATTTGGCAGACAGAGCCTCATCTGTCGATACATTTTGAGAACAATCACAGGAGATGATGTGAGCCAAAGCACTCGAAAGACCTGAGACTGAACCCAAATTTCCTAACGGGCCAACAGGTGAACAAGTCTTTACAGTGTTCTGTAATACATCTGCGACGATACAAGCCAGAATGTCAAGGACAGCAGCTTGGCTAGGCATTTTGTACAAGTTGATTAAGTGACTAAAGAGAAATATTTAGCTTTTACGATATGATCGCCTTATCAAAGGCTTTAAAAAATATACAATGCGTATAAAACATTTAATGAAACTGCAAGAGCTCGACTTATAAACCTTACGGATCCAGTCCAGAGATCGCCTTTCAACACCTCTCCATTTTCAAAGCCCACTATGTTCGAATATTTAACACAATTTGTTTTACAAGCATTTGTGTTGGTTACAAAACAAACAAAACCAAAAAAATTAAGGTAATTAAATCTTTAAAGACACCAGTTTTATTGCACATCTATGCAGACAGTGCTTGGAAATGGCAATCTGTATGTGTGGATGCAGTCTAAGGAGTCTCCCTCCAGCTACTGTTCATCAAGTATTTCCAGCCGGCGGGGCCCGTACAGTAGAACATACGCTATATGCCAGTCTCCACCACCAGACAGTCGCAGGATGTCCTCGGGAGTTACCACACTCACCTTGTCGTCATCAAACTTCACCCACTCATCTGTCAAGGGACAAAGAGATTAAGATGAAGCTCCTCGATATTCTGATTTGTGTCTGGTGTGCTGCGTTACTAGGAAACAACCGTGGTCACCTTCTTTCCTCTTGACCCATCCCACATAGTGACCTGATGAGCTGGAGCGGCCCTGGTGCGTCAGCACAGCCTGCAGGTCGTAGTAGCCGCTGTTGTTGGAACCAAGGTCTGCAAAACAGTTAGAAATCCTTAAATTCAAATGACCTCACACAGAAATGCTTTGGTCCTGCTCAAAAACACAGATCCGTTTACAATGAACCGAGTGAAACCTTGATTTGAGTTTCCCTCTGTTAGTCTACGCAGGCCAAATCCTATTTTGTCGGGATAGTTGCGAACATGGCTGTAAAAACATGCCTCTGCTAACAGCATACAAAAAAAACACTTAAAACTGACCTGCAACTGCATTATATTCCTGCATCTGAGCCTGTGATATGATTTCATTGTGCCATGTTACAGATGGGTGAAGGCATATTTTTCTTCTTCATGTTGGGATCTCTTCAGAAAAATCTTGCTAAAAATGTTTTTGAAAGCATTTTGATGTTGCAACGTACCATCAGGGAACGAGAAAGGCTCATATTTGACTGCTTTCGCTGCATCTGGCTTCTTCAACACCTAAAACAAACAACAGAGACGCAATGAACTGGTTACTGTGATAAATGTGTAAATTAACTTATCACAATTTTTCATTCCATGAAAGAAAAAAAAAAAAAAAAAAAGGGGGAAAAGGGCTTAAAACAGCCAAATATACATATATATTTTTACCTTCTGTTGCTGTTTCTCTAGCTTCTTGTCCTCATCCTCCTTAAACTTTGACCGGATTGTCAACATTTTCTGCTGGACCTCTGTGGTACACAGCTCGTACACATCCAACATGAGAGGGAACTTGACATCCTTAAAAAATAAATAAATCATACAATGTTTGAAAACTAAAGTTCACCAGCGAGCCACGGAGCGGCCCGTTAAAAACCCAGAAGGACAACGGAAATAGACCGACCTTTAGAACTTTTGCATTGACAGACTCCTTCTCTTTGTAGAAAAATCTGACCATTTGAACAGTCAAATAGGCAGGGAGACGGCTAAGCTTTGACTAGAGAGAGAAGAAGGAGAAAAATTTTCAAAAACAAAACAAGATTGCAAAAACATTGAATGTTGTTACTGAAAAAGGAGCTTTACAAACAAACACTTACAGATTTTATATACAGGGCATTTCTATCCAAGGTTGGAGACATTTTTGTGATCTCTTCTTGCAGTCTCTGGAAAACCAAAAAACATATATACATTATATCCTCATTGATGGGTGACAAACTAACCATATACAACTTGTGTAATATGCATGTGTATTGCCAATATTTCATTTCTATTTATGACCCCAGTCTGAACGAGTCATTGCCAGTTCATATTTGGCGTAAGCAATAATAAAATTCAGTTATGTGGGGAAAACCAATCTTACTCTCACGTGCACGCTTTTATTGCAACATGAACCGTCATGAACGTCAAACTGAAGCTTTTACAGCATCTGGTGACACACGGAGCGTCCTAATAACGCACGCCTCTGTCTCCACGGTTGCCAGGTCCACTCATTATAAGCTACTCGCTTGGTTTTGAACTTGCTTACAGAGATCAGGTCGTTTGTTTCTGTCAAAAATATCTGGTAACCCAACTCCAGCAGCAAAGTCGGTGCACTGACTGGAGAAACAGCAAGCGGTGCCTCCGGTGTTGGGATGCAGTGACATCTAGTGGCACGCAATTTCCAACCAACTTTTCTACAAAGTGACGCGTGGAAACCTTAACTGTATTAAGACCTAAAATTATATGCAGCTTTTTGGTGGGACTGCTTTGAGTGACAGGTGAGTTACAAATCAAACAACCGAGCTGGTGATAGCTGAAACTGCAACAATGTCAGTCTTTTATAAACAGAGGGTGGTTGACGTACCAGCCTTAGTCCTGTTGCAAGATATTTGACTTCTTGATTGATGAAGCAACTGAGCTGGAGCTGGCTCTCCTTGCCCTTGATTGGCTCTTCTTCCTCAGACTCTGTGCATTTCATGCTGAACAACATAGTTAAGAAACACTCTTGCAGAGCCATTGGTCATTGCTGCGTCTTACTTAATGTAACACGCAACCGCGACAGTAAACACGGATCCGTGAGCAGAAACTTGTAGAGGCCAACTATCCTGAGCACAGAAACGAAAGGCACGATACACACAAACACACCGAAAGGATACGTAGTTTCGTATTCGACACCAAAATACTGGTCAATGAAGTTCTTCTTTGAAGAGGCGGAGGCAGCTCCACTCTCAGTGTCGGTCTAAAAGATGAGCAGACTCAAACTTTAACTCGTCTATAGCACATTTTCTCTTCGCTATATGACACGTGGTAAAACTTTTTGTTTTTTACCTCCATGGCAGTCTCTGGCTCTAGTGGTTCCAACTTTTGCTGAAGCACTCTCATCATCTGCAGCCAGCATTCATTGGCATCCTGAAAAGTGAAAAAAAAAAAAAAGCAAAGCAATGTCAACAGATGCAACCGTGGGCTTTGTGCAAGAACAAGAGCGTTTAGTACAGCAAACCCAGGGTGACGGAAGAGTCTCAGAGTATTAAGGAGTTCCTCACCTGCTGGAGGTACTGTCCCTGGTCCCCTTTCTCAGCAAACTGTGGAAAGGCCATGTGAAGGAACTGCAACAAAATAATGGGTGGGAGGCTGGACGAGGTCTTCTCCATTGTCTCATATAAATCACGGAGGGCTAATAATGAAAGAATAAACACAAAAAGCACTTTAGATGCACTGAGAAGTTTGAGAAATTGAAATATACGCGGTGTTCACTATGCTTCACACCTGCTGTGATGTACTGTGATGGCGCACTCGCCCCTGAAGATCGCAGAGCACCTGAATACCTGCAGAGGGAGGAAGACACCTGATTTCAGCAGGAACAAGACTACAAAAGCTGAGGAAAGGAAAAGCTCGGCTTAGGTGCGAAGGACAAAAATGACTGACACAACTGATTCAACATTGTGAGCCAACTAAGCACACAGTCTATCCGTGCTGTGCCTTAAAGGTGTACGAGCAGGTAAACGCACCTCCTGAGTGCGGTTTTAAGCTCCGGCACCGAGCGTAGACACTGCACTGTGGCGTTCATGTAGCAGGTGTTGCCCAAGTTTGTCAGCCCACAAGGCAGCTCCATCTGAACATGACAACATCGAGAGCGGCATGAACTTCTCCTCCAAGTATCAAAATAAAACACAGTTTTGAAAGACGTAACAAATCATTTCTGATCTAAAAAAACAAAATAAAACAATAATAAACATGTAAAAAAAAAAAAAAAAAAAGATTATGCGTCATCACAAACAGTAGATTATGATAACATATGACAACACAAATCGACGTGTCTTTTAATCTCAGAGAATTCAATATTCCTTCAAATGCCGCTAATCCCAAACAAACATCAGCACAATATTCAAGGGTCAGCAGTGTTCTAGTTATATCGGACTTGGAGTTTAGTGCATACTCTCTCTTCTTTAACAAGCTTTGACGTAAATTTGTGAGAATAGCAAAGCACCTTTTTCACTGCAGCTTCATTCGTATGGACTACATTGGAATACACGTTGTGTATTTGATAAAATATTAAAGATGTCCACAATCGTGTTTTCATTTAGCTATTTTTTCTAAAGCTTATGGTCCAACTGAATAGTTAAACAATTTTAAAATCATCTATTGTCTTTTCCTTTCATAATGCATGGTGCAGCATTTTCTATGCTCAGGGAGATACGGTAATAAAGAAAGCACTGAAGCTCCTTTCCTTAGCATTTGGAGAACTTAAACAGCTCTTATTGTGGCTGAACCTTCCACTTCCAGGTCATGTCATTTAATTCTGAACCTTCCCAAGCAGAATAGACTACACGACGGAACCGTTACTCACCGCCGAGGCCAGCTGCTCCTCAGTCATGTCCTCTACAAACATGGGTCGGACGGCAGGTTCCTCAGGCAGAGCATCGGCTGAGCCCATCATCAGCAGAGTCATTCCCTACAAACACAATAAAAACAGTCATGTTAAACAGATTATTGGTTGGAATATCTGAGTAAAACTGCAAAAAAAAGATAAAAAGATTCAGCTATATCCCTCCAAAGAAACCTCAAAGAAATACTCACATTTTTCAGTTTAATGTTTCCCCAGTCATCATCCTAAAAAGGAAGGTGAAATCTTCATTAAAGTCAAAATGCATAAGGAATAACATTTGTCCTTACAATACAATGCAGACAAATATGTGTCCCATTACTGGAGTTCAATATTTTATAGGATGAGGAAAAGGAAAAACAATATTAGTGTTACATACTGGCCATTAAAAAAAACAAACAAACAAAAAAAAAACATAGTCAACCACTGGAATATGGAAGATATTTAGAGCAGAACAGCCTTGATCGAATGGTAAAAAGCAATGCTTCTTGATGAATTCGGTTTACATCAATGGTTACAGGCTTTGGATTGCATCGGTTGAACACAAGAAAGGAACTGTACAGTATGCTGCCTTGTCCTTTGACATAAGAAACATTTAGCATCATATTATCTTAATACCTTCAGAGTGCCTCCCTTCACCATGACCTTCTGTCTGTCTGGCTGAACTCCTGTCAGCGCAAAGAGTTGAGCCTTGAAAACCATGGGTGGCTCCTCAGTGTTGAGCTCTACTGCATCGAACTTCTCTTTGCCCCATTTCACATTTACTGAAAGAAACAGAAATAGTACGTCTACATATCAGCCTTCCGTGGGGCGTGTTGGGAACACAACTTGTCAGACTGCTGCCATGTATGACACAGCATCCAGTTGGCAATAGTGAAGAGTAGCAAGGAATCACGCAGCTACGAGGGCAGTCTTGCTGACAGTCGGTCGAAAATGCAGCAGATATACTGCAGTTACGCTTCCTACCTACTGCAATTAAGTGCTCACTTTACCATGCCAGACCACAGCTGTTAAAATAATAAAACATTCTAGTCTGACGATTGTATTTTTTCGCAATAGTAAACCGCAACATTTCAAATGTGGCTAGCTTAATTAGCAAGCTACCTATTACTAAAATACACATTTAAGTTCATTTTAAACTATTAAAACAAGACTACTTAAAATAGCAAGAACTCAGACAAAGCACCCATGTACAGTGAGATACAGATGCAGTAAATAGTTGGGCAAAAAGTCAAAATTTAACAGTTGTCATGCTAACTAGAGTAGCTTGACAGTTAGCTGCAGTAGCTGTTGTTTCGTGTCAGGTGCCAGTTAGCATAGCCGGCTTCGCAAAGCATGCCCCGTAAACAGAATCAGCAATTAAAACGCAAAAGTAGTCTGACAACTTTTACGTGTTTCTTTGTTTCACACTGACCTTTCCTGAAATAACTACCAACTGGTAGAGAACTTAAAACGTCGCAAAGTCAGTTTACCACTGTTAGCATGCTAACTGCATATCACGCTAAACAGCTAAGCTAATGTAATACACCCTGCCGCACTACAAACACGTGTAAGGATTCGTAATTAATGATTCTTATCAGGGCAAGTAGTATACTTTATTCGTTTTCTTTTAACATACCTGTAAACACAGGCATGGTTGGCAATCTCTCACTTCCTCAGTTTATTTTCCTGTTCGAGTCCACCGGGGCGCGAATCAAGACTTGGCTAGTTCTCAACCTGAACTTCATTCAAACAGAATGACGCTGCAACAACACGCTGGGATCTTATCGATGCGCTCGACGTCTGCCAGTCGTCCTGTTGCATTCAACACATCAAAGCTGTGCGCACGCAGCCCACTGTTGAATAGGCCGTGTCAGACATTTAATGGGCTGTTTCAATCGGGATCGGTACTCGTGTTTCTCCCGTGTTGTGAACTTTGAACAGATAATACTTTTCCTCATCAGATACTCTTACAGCTTGAGGTGAGTTTTAACAAAATGCCGGAGCCACTCTTCCTTCGACTTCCTCCTTCCTAATTGAATTAGGAAAACACATATTTGTGCGAAAAACGATGACAAAGCGGTCTTGTGGCGCAGATTACTTCTCCAGTCAGGTGACAGGACCACAGCCTAAGCAACTAAAACTGTACACTCTTCAGAAACCCGACATGCAAGTTGCACACAGACTGCTAATAGAAGAATAAAACATATGTATGTGTGTATGTAGTAAAAACCCAGTATACAAGATATGATAAAGATATGTTTATTGACATATCCATCAGTGCGGACTCCAATGCAATTCAACCATGCAAATTATCCAAGACAAGAGTAGATCATATTTCCAGTGCTGTTTTTTTAACTTTTTTTTTTTTAAACTGAAAAAAAAAAAAAACAACTTACAAATAAAAAGACTCTGGAGGTATTCCATAATCTTTCTGTCTTTCATTATATACACTGAGAGAGAGAGATGGAGGGGGGGATTGCATCAACTGGACATTACCATGCAGGAGAAACAACCTCTTACTACTAACGTGACAACCATTCACACGGGTCGAGTCACTTTGGGTACGTCCTCCTGAAATTCGTCATATGACATAAACCAAGTTCGATACTTTGTTTTTCGACACACACTCTATTGCAATGTTTCCACAAAGAGGTCATCCGATATATCACTTCTAATATTCAAAACCTGGAGAAAGGAAGTTCTGATAAAACCACAAATGTGTGGCGGTTTCTTTTAAAAAAAAAAAAAAAAAAAAAAAAAAAAAAAAAGATGGAAGAGTTAAGCTTTGCGTTGTGTTGGAGCAAAAACAAAAAATGAATTGAGAAAAGCTTTTGTGTGTGTGCAAAAAAAACAAAAAACAAAAAAAAACAGATATGGCAGTAAAAATCAATATTCAAACGTTAAGGCACTAGGTGGGCCAAATGCTACACCAGTTTAGTCTTCTACAAATAATTTACAGTCAAGTCAAACAGTGCAGTTTTACATTTGTTAACTTAATGTTTTCCTTTTGAGCCATCTATCTATGAATCAATGTAAGGCATTAGAAAAAAAAATAAAAATTAACAATACAAGAAAAAATATTACAGAGACAATGTACCAAATAAACAGAAAAAAATCCATTTAGTTTTATGACTCCTATATGCCATTACAATGGAATTTTCCTTATGGCTTGGAGCAATAAAAATAATAATAATAATAATAATAATAAAAATAATGCATAGATTTAAATGATGATCTTGCGTGCTCCTCACTCAATACTCAAAACAGCTAATACTCGTGTCCCAATATGCCGTCCCAAACTTGATAATTGACTTGCAGAGTGATGAGAATACAGGCGAAAAGACCAGAGACATTATATGAAGGCATCGGGCATGTTCTTTTTTTGTTTTGCTCAAAGATCTGTCAGGCGGGGAAAGAAATGACTTAAAAAAAAAAAAACTACTTTTTTTTTTCACTCCTGAGACACAACCTTTCACTACAGCTCTACAATCCCTGTATGACAGTACCTTAAACCGAAGACATACTTGGTGGAGTCCAAGCAAAACCCCCCATACACATTCCAGCTTCCATTTCGTCTGTCACAAAATACGAACGCCTACATGACAAGAGTCCTTCCATCTCTCTGTTGTCCGTCCTTCTTTCAAGGCGAGTGTGCCATCTTGTGGTAGAAATAGAGTGCTGCAAGTTTGTTGATTTGGATAGCGGTTTTCCTCTGAATGTAGAAAGGCAGATGGGATTCTTTATTTTTTTTTTTGGGGGGGGGGGGGGGGGGGGGGTATCGGCCACGTAATGTCCATGATGCCCTGTGTCTGACATGAGTTGCAATTTTCCATTGCATGTGATTTTTTTTCTGTTTTCTTTTTTTGTATTTTGAATGCATTTTCAATGTAGTACAGGCTTATCCATTTTTGTGAAGCAGGAAGGAGGGAAAGTTTAGAAGTCCAGAAAAATCCCAACGGTTCAGATGGTTAGCTGCAAGAAAGAACAGAGACAGAGCGTCCAGTAAAACAAAGACAATACCTTTTACCTTAGTTAGTAACCCAGTCTAAGACACACAGGAGAAATGCTGGCTTACAGATGGTGGAAAAGCATTAACAACTTTCAACATATTTGACAAGGGGGGGGGGGGACGACAATAAAATCTGGACAATTTTAACGAAGGGCAAAGTAAGCCCTATGAAGTTAGATACTGAACCCAAGAATACATTAGTGCCAATTAGAAAAATCCCAAGTGTCAACTGCACAGAGCCCAGGAGCCAACCAACCAACCAGGAAGTGTCTGTAATGTTAGAAACAGCCAGTAACACAGTTAATAAATAGACAAGTTTAAAGCTGTGGGGGAAAGCCTAAAAAAAAAACACCAAAATAAAAAAAAAAAGCAACATGCTCTGAAGAAGTTCCTGTCAACAAGTGCTGGATGTTGTGTCTGCTGCTTGGAGGCTGGACTGCGCTCTGCTACAACACAGGAGACAAACAGCAGTTCACATGACTGACTTTACCACAACTCAGCCCACAAGCTGGGATGGAAAAAAAAAAAAAGAAAAGACTTCTGACTCAGGCACATCCTCATTTACTGCCTGAAAAAATGCAGTCTAGAGTTATTCCAATATTACAAAAAATAATAATAATAATAATACTCATATGCAATAGTAGCTTATGAAATTAGAAAGAGTCTGAATGGCCAGGCCATAGTTCCAAACTGTCAAGTTACCTCAGCTTTCCCATATTGCTTTTAGGGTTCTTGCGGAAGGACTGGTTGGGTCCGGAGCGGGTGGACATGGAACGCGGAGAGGCTCTGGAAAATGTCGCTGGTGGGGTCTTGGGAATCTTCTTTCCAAGGTGGCCAATCCATTTCTTTTGCTCATCTTGGGTAAGTGCCAGTAGGAGCATGTCCCGGGCAGAGGTCACATCGTAATTAACTGCGGAGAATCAAACAGAGTGTTGGAGATTAACAATCAAGTTGAACGGATGCGAACTAGCCTGCTTGTGCAAGTTGACAAAATTTCCATGTGTATTTACCATTTTATTTCTCATACACAGCAATAAAAAGACCCGCTGATTGCAGTAGAGAGCAAAGGGAGATACACTGCATGGATATGTGGATCAGGTCCAGTTCAGTTGATTGTCTAATGCAAATATTAGTGTCAAGTATCAAAATACCCCGACCACGACAACTGTCTTGTAAGTCAAGGCTTCAACCCTTCAACATGTCTGTTACTTCCATGATCAATTCATATTTCTGTCCTTCCTTTGGACAATAAAACTCGTTTTTGAAAATGTAACACATGGACGACTAACAGTACAAACCAAAAGAGTTCAACTTTATATAACAAGACAATTGATACATTCTCATCTATGCAGTAAAAAACACTTTTTCCATTCTGAATTTTATTGAAAATAGAACTTAAACTGACTGAGTAACTAGTTTGGTGACGTAGTTGCCATTGTGTGCTGACCAAAGCCCTTTTGACACTGGACAAAAAAACAAAAAACAAATCCCTGACTTACTTTGGCCAAGAGGCAGTGAATCGCACAGCTCGCCAAAAATGCAGGAATTAAAATACTCAAAATACCAATTTTATTAGGAGCAAACTCCATCCAACACATGTTTTCTGACTAATAACACCGAGTTTAATCTGATCTACTGGTTGTTGACCAAAAAACAAACAAAAAAAAAAAAAAACACAGACATCAAAGCTAGGAAAAAACAACTAATTTGTTGTGTTTATCTCAAGCTATTAGAATCAGTACGAATATATCACCAGCACTTGGATTACAACTTTGCGATTAGTCGAATAGGATTACTCCCGTTTAAAAATGCATGACAAAATAAGATATACATGTTCATGATAACGGCTTTCACCACAGGAGCAGGACTTTACCTTTGCAAGGAGTAATAACGTCCTCCTTTTTGTCGAGGTGGTCCTTGTGGCACTTCACGTGGCAGCGGCGACATTCCAGGGCCGGAGGTGGCTTGAAGACGTTCCACAGAGGCTTGGAGCAGGCCTCGCAGTTGGAAGGGAAGTGATACAGTGTGGGGATGAACTCGTGGCCTTTGTGTGGGAGGCAGTTGGTCTTGTCCCCCTGAGGGACCGTCTCCATGTCCGCCTCCTTCCTGCACTCTCCCTCGTTGGCATACAAAATCTGAAGAGATGGAGATGGGGCTATGTCACAAATTCTGCCTCAAAAACACTAGAATCCAACAGAGGCTGAATGGAAATAAAAGTTTAAAAGATAAAACTCCCGAAATGGCAGGGGCCTCCTACCTGGAATATCCTTGGAATCTCTTCCGTCTCAGCTCGGTACACATCGCCTTGTGTAACTGCTCTCACATGGAACAGTTTGCTGCACGAGAAATTACAGAATCTCAATCAGCGGAAATGCCAACAAGTGAACAGCAGTAATGGCGTGGAAAAGGAAAAACTTACTCGATATCTAGTACCATCGAGGGGTTAGACTGTTCCTTATCCTGCTCGTCGTTGTAGAACAGAATCTTCTTACTGCTCACCACCACATACTGAAAATATTGAAAAGACCATCAGAGGAAGCCTGATTTTGCCCTCAAGTCGTTGGCTGTAATTGTTGTGGCAGCATAACAAAGTTTAACAAAAAGCAGGTGAGCATTCCAAACATGAAGCATACCTGCTTCTTCCATCCATATCTCTTGATATTAGCACGATTAGGGATGGACAGCCAGCCCTCCAATCTGGACTCTGAAAAGCAGCAAAGAAACAAACAAAAAAAAAGAATTGACTAAATGTGCAGTGAATTAAAGACATGGGAAGCAGGCCATGCAGCAATTAAATCCAAACTCAACTGGGGAAAAACAAAAGTCAAAGGTTATACTGCTGCACTACTTTTGAACAAAAGATGAAACTCCAGGGGGAGTTTTGAAGGGTTTAGGGTAACTCCACTGGAGCAGGTGACAGGAAATTACCGAAGATATCCCATGCAGCAGGAAGATATTAAGCAGAACTAACTCATTTCTACAGCATGTCAAGCGTGTGGAAGTGTTATCACTCACTCCTTTTTCAGGAACAAACGGGTGCACTGCAGGTTACATTTTGACACAATTTGAAGTTAAAATCAAAAAAGGCAAGGGCATGCAGCTGAAACAACACAAGCACCATAGAACCAGTGAATTTAAACAGGCTAGTCTACTATATGTGGCAGTGTGACGGAGGTCTTCGTGTCCAACAGAGTAGTACTTCTGGTGATCATGCTGACAAAGACACAAGAGTGTTCTCTTCACTCTCAGGACGCGTTTGAAAGGTGCTGAGAGTGATGTGGTAAACCTCACACAGGGTGCTGCTAGTAATCTGCTCTAATTTGGTTGGGGGTAGCCTGGTGACATTCGGTAAATTAAGTGCCAACATTGTGATTTAACATCTCATTAATGTTAGTCATTGATGATTTTCAAGAGGTCATTTACTCCCAGGTCTACTGGGCTTCTTTCAAAAGTGTGGCCATTCTTCCAATAGATACAGCACCTCTGGCAAAAGAATACTAAGGAAAATCAAGGGGAAACGAGACGAAACACACAACAGCTGCAGCACAGGGCGGGCAAGAAGGACTCATCCACTGAGTTACTCACAGAGGAAAAGGAATGGGAGTTACAAAGATAAGAAGAGCAAGGAGAACCAACTGGACATGAGGGAAATAAGAGAGATTGATTTAACCACAGACACCGACATACAAGAAAACATACTTAGAGCAAAGTATAAGTAACAGCTTATTTAAGAAAAGTTTAGCATATGAAGGAGAGCACAGCAGCTGGACTATAACAAACATATTACTGACTTAGCTTTCTACCACTTAATTTGCAAAACTTAACAATGTTCGTCCAATGAAAACAAGTGTGTTCTAACTATATATGAGCAATAAGAACCAAATGTGGAAACAGACAGATTGCAGAAAGGACAAAGCAACATTGTGCCTCTCAACTCTCAAAATCACAAGTTCAAATTGTGTGTACAGAAAACCTAAATAGAGTAGGAAGCAGTTAAGTAAGATCCATGACAAGAAACATTTCCAACACACGTTTGATACAGACGCTTTGTTATCTATACACAGATGTAGTCATACCTGCAATATTACTGTCTATGTCATCTGTCTGCAAGCTGGTGACGCTCGAGTTCTCGATGCGCTGTTGCATATCAGTCAACCTCTCCCGGAGCTGCTCGATGTCACTCTCTTTGCTGTCCAGCTGCATCTGCAGTTCGGTGCGATATGCGTTTTCTTCTGCCAGTTGCTGGTAGTAGGAAGGTCAAGAGATTCAGATTAAAAACAGATATTATGATACTCTAGATAATCAAACTGGATTGTACTTGGAGGTGTTAACCCACAGCCTGCATTTCGCTGAGCTCCTTCTGGTATTTGATGGCCATGTGGTTAAACTTCTCTTTCTCCTGATTGAGATCCAGCTGAAGCTTGCGGTTCTCCTTCTCCTTCTTCCTCAGATCTGCTGTGCTGCCCTTCTTCTTCTGGTCGAGTTTCATATCTTTTCGATTCAGAATCTCTGCCAGCTTGTTTACCGCCTGAAGGATCGAAGTAGACAGTTGCAAAGCATCAGCCTCTGTTCCGTCTTTACTCAGCAGATGAAGTGTGTGTGTCGTTAACTTCTGTAAAGAGTAACATCCTCACCTGAGTTTTTAGTGTGCGCTCGTTGCTGAGGCTCTTCTCATAGTGAGCCTTGAGTGAATTAGAAATCTCTTCTTTCTGCGCCATATATTCTGGAAAAGAAAAAGGGACTCGGTTTGTCTAAACAGTAGAATTAAAATAAACCACAGAGATAAAAGGTTAGAAAACAACAGTACCTTCTTCCTGAACACTGAGCTTCTCATTTAACTCGGCCTTCTCTTTGCTGATGTTCTCAACATCTTTGGTCAAAGTTTTATTGGATTCCTCAAGCTGCACAGAAATGCGAAAATGATCATTTGCCTCATTCACAGTTAATAAAGCTAGAGCGAAACAGTAAACTGTAGATTAAAGGGTCCATTTCAGTTCTGCTCACCCGTGCAATAGTAGCTTCCTTTTCCCCAACGTCCTGCTTATGTCTAACTGCTGCTTTCTTGTTCTCCTGGCTGAGCTCAAAGTACTGCTCCTCCTGAAGTGCCCGTGCGAGCTGCTCTGACTCAGCCTTGGTCACAGTCAGATCCAGCTGGGCAGACAGGGAGTCCCTGTGTTGAGGATAAAGGGTGTGATGTAGTTAGCTCCGACTGGCCCAACCCCACAAAATCAAACAACAAAAGCTAAATAAATACAGAAATAAACACTTGAATGGTTGAGAGTGGCAGCGCTGCATCAAGAGAATTTCATTTCTTACCTTTCACTGCACAAATCCTGCACCCTTTTCTGTGCCTCTTGTACCTGCCGGTTCCTTTCCTCAATCTCTTCTTTAAGCTCCTTGACCTGAGTTTTGTAAAGTGTCTGGGGGACGACGGAGAAAGTTTTTAACAACGTTTTTTAAGAGTAGAGATACTGAAATACTGCAACTTATACTTACAGAAAAATACTGTTCGGCCTCAAGCTGGTCCTGAAGTTCCCTCATCTGTCCCTCGTTGCCTCTATATTGTCTGTAAAAAAAATATATAATTTTGAAAATAATCAATTAAATCAGTCCTGCACATTTCATTCTATTTCAATTTGGGACAGAACCAATTTTAAACATGAATATAAATAACCTTTCAAAGACATTTTCATCAAAAAAAGGCCCTACATCGAAAACAGCTTGTGCAGTGGAATGAGCTGGCCAGAGGATTAGTAAGTGAGTAGATGGAGCGGGACTGAGAATAAAGCCTAATCTTATAGTGTAAACACTGTGGCAAAACAGCTTTGGCATTATCATGCTTTAAGCTGGAATAATAGCACTTATTTGAAAATAACAGGCAATCTTAGGGCAATTTACGCCGCGACTCCCAAAGAGAATTACTGCCCAATGCTCCAGTAACAGGAAATAACAGCTCCTGACGTTACTGCCAGCTTCTTGCAGAGTAAACTTATTTCCCTTATAATTACAATACCCACGTTAAGCCTGGTTTATAGTCGGTAACGCAAGACGCAAAGCAAGACGCAAGAAGAAACGCAAGCCCTTGCGCGGTTGCAAGCCCCCCATTGCGAGCTTGCGTGTGTCACCTCAATTTTCTAAACTTCACGCAAGAAAAGATGCAAGCCTACTACTTGAAAACGGCATACTCATCGATCTGACAGTATGCAGAGCGTTTACACACAGTGCACTTCACTCCTGTCCGAGCCGAAATCAGCCAGCCTGAAAAGCTGATTTCCCTTAAGCTATAAACTCTGTAAATATATAACTTTAGCAACATTTGAAACATTTTCAGGCGAGAAAGTAGTCGTTTAGACCCCCAAGGTGTTGAAAATCTGACAAAATACCGGCTATTTACAAGAAGAAGAAGCATGAATCACTCGAAGAGCTCCTGGCGGTGAATTTCCTTTCATCGTAGTAGGCTTGTCATTGAAAAAACCCGCTACTCCACCTACTCTCCTGGCAGTGAATCGCCATGCAGCACACGCAAGCGCCGGCAAAGCTAAATGAAGTATAAACGTCTCGAGCCATTAACATACGCGCAAGAAGAAAGCGCAAGGGCAGTTAAAAGAAGTATAACTCAGCCTTTAGACTTCGTCATGTCAATAGTTCCTATTACGTTTATTTGGTTCCTATCACAACATCTTAAGAAATATATTTAGTGAATAGGTGAGCGATCACATTCGCACAAAGTTTGAAAAGAATTCTACTTCAGAAACTTACTTGGTCAGCTGTGCCAGCTGGAACTCCAGTGAACGTTTACTCTCAAGCGCTGTGTTGATCTCTTGCTTGAGCTGCTTTTCTGAACACCTCAGACGGTCGACCTCCAGCATGCGGCCCTTCAGGTCATTCTGAGCTAGGACACGCTTGCTTGACTCCTGATCTAACTGTATCTGTAGATTCTTCACCTGCAGAGGGAATATAAACAAGAACTGTAGCAACGGCATATACATAATACATCACATCAAAGCTCACGTGTGCAAGCCGTTCACGAACCTCATCTTCCAGCCTTTCCTTTTGTTTCATCAGCTGCTCCATTTTCTGCACAGACTGCTTGAGGTCAAACTCCAACATCGAGCACTGCTTCTCAACCTCCACAACCCGACTCTCAGCTCTCATCCTTGCTACGTTCTCCTCCGACATCTTCTGCTGAACAGCTGGAGCAGGACAGTGACAGTTAATTCCATCTTCCACAGCCAATAAGAGAGCAGTAAAGAAAAGTGTGGACCTAATTTGACAATATTAGTATGGCGTCTGGAGTTCACTTTGTCTCTGTGACGTTTTCAGAAACGATACAGATGATTAACAGCAGATACAGCAAAGAAGACAACACGCCAAATCGGCTGCAATACGTTGAAAAGTCTTCACAAAATAAAGATTTACCATCTGAAAATGTAAGCAATATTAATTAAAAAAAGGGACAAAGGTAACTCTTCTCTACTGGTCTGTTTCTGCTCAAAGAAGTTATCTCAACCGACCATCTTTCTATTGCAAAAACTACTTTACAGTCGAGCTTTGATATGGAACAAGGCGATGTCCCAACATGCTCACTGGATTACACCCCTTGAATTCTTCCAATCCAAACAGCACCTGAAGGTGACTTCTGATCAGATAGGAGAGAAAAAGAATGATGAGGCCGAAAGAGGTTGATGGGGTGGGAAAGAAGTTCCACAAAATAGAGGTGGCGAGGCAACAGAGAAGACAAAGTAGGACTTGGAAAAAAGAACAGAAAATAGGAATTGTATAGGAAAAAGAACAGGAGGGAAAAGTCTAAGGGCATGCTCTGACATGGGACTGGCATACCATTCGTGGCAGCTGATTTGGCTTCTTCAATAGACTCATATTTGTCTGTGAGCTGTGCCCGCGTCACCCGGTGCTCAGTCTGTTCCTGCTCCAGACGCTGCTGCAAGGTCTTCAGCTTGTAGTTCAGGTCTATCTCCAAGTTATTTTTTTCCTATGGGGAAGGGTACCAGACAAACATGAATTGCTTTTATTAGTACACAAACGATCAGCACTTTCTATCCCAGCTATTAATCCAACTGCTGCTACTTGTGTTTACCTTCTCCAGGATATTACTTCTCTCCTGGGCCTGCTTGCGTTCTGCTTCCACTTTGGAGAGGCTGTGCTTCAAGTTTTTATTGTCCTCTTGCAGTCCGGCCAGTCTCGCTGAGAGTGAAACATAAAGGCAAACAGAATAGTTTATTCATCCATTCAATTTCTATATCCACTTTAGCCTTTTTTAGGGTTGCAGGGTCAGTAGGAACCATTACATTTAGAAATATAAGGCAAAATCTGTTTAGTCGCCGCCAATCAGTTCATTCATTGTTTGATGTCCATCACAGCACCTCATTTCCAATTAACTTAGATGACTTTCAAAAACTTATCTCTGTTACAGATAAATCAGACATATTTGCAAAGAGAGATAGATCTCAATAGATTTTCTCTGTTGGTAGGACAGCTTTATAAAGTGTCTGAATGACAGGGAGACTCATTTTTAACAGATTTGGAACCATACAAATTTGATTTACTGAATTTCTACTTCTCAAACCCTATTTGTTCTATGTTCAGTTAGCATAATATCGAAAATATCATTTTCAAATTGGCATCAAATGAAATTTTTTATTTTTTTTAATAATTATATATTTAATCGAGCTCTGATTTGAAGTCATTGTTTCTTGAAGCGAGAGTTGAATGAGGTCACCTTGCAGCTCCCTGATCTCCTCTGAACCCTGACTGTAGTTCCTTCGTTCTGAGTCCAGGGAGCTCTGAAGAAGCAGGAGCTCCTTCTCCAGCTGTGCCTTCTCTCCATCTGCTGCACGACTCCTCTCCTGCAACTCACGGTTCAAAGTCTCCAACTGGCTTATTGACTTAGTCATCTCTGACTGGCTCTTCCTCAGTCTCGCTGCAGTGTCTGACTCTGAGCGCAGCAGGTCATTAGCCTCTTGCAGCTGTTAACAAAAATAAAGAGGAAAATGAAGTTAAATGTACTGTTCTTCTGTGGTGTGGTGGTGGTTAGCACTGTCATCTCATGGCAAGAGGGTTCTGGTTCAAGCCGGCCGGGGTACTCCAGCTTCATCTCAGCCTAAAAGCATGCGTGTTGAGGTAATTGATGACTCTAAATTGAATGGAAGCATGAATGTGGGTATACACAGTTGTTTGTCTCTGGTCTCCGTTGTCCTTGACTGTCCAGGGGTATATCCTATGACAGCTGGGGTCTGTTCCAGACTCCAGCAAAAATGTAAAGGATGAAGTGGGTGTAAAAAATAGATAAGATGGCATTATCCTCCGCTAGTCCAGGTTGTGCGTGTGTGTGTGTGTGTGTGTGTGTGTGTGCATTTCTATTATTTACCTGACTCTGAAGCTGGGCAATCTTGTCATTTGAAGCTTGTGAGTTCTGACTGATCTTCTTCATATCTTCAAGCTGCTCCCTCAAAGTTGACACTAAGAGAAAAAAAAAAAAAAAAAAAAATGAAGACAGGGGAAAAATAAATAAATAGTGAAACTAGTTATCATTTAAGCTTAGAATCCAAACACATCTATTTAAAATTCCTGAGTCCCTTCTTAAGCTTGCATGGAAAGACAAGTTTTTAACTCCAACATCTCAACGCTCATCAATCCAATTATAGCACTGGTCACGAAACACTGTGTCCGTGTTATAATGCTTCTAACAGTTAATAAGATAAGATAATAGGAAAACACCGGAATACCATTTGCAGCACACATGTTCAGCAGCTACAGAAAGGAAGAGTTCATTACTGTATCCATGTCCAGACTGCATCTCCACTCTAAAAACCTTATATCAACAGTCAGTGGGTCTACATGATGAGAATATTTCGATTATAGCTATAGTTGTATTATCCTTATTTGAGCAAGTGCAATTATCCTTGGATATATGGCGGTGAATGAATCAAATCATTGGCACAAAGCATGCCATACCCCGGTACGATAGGTGGCGCTGTACCCATTTCAACTATTGCCTATAGAGCCACTTCCGGTTTACCGCTTCACCACCAACAACAAAAACAAACACAGGCATTCGAGAAAGATGGCAAACGAAGAGCAACAACAGTAGCGGTGACAACAACAGTAATATCGTCTCCTTTGACTTCCGGGTCACGACCCCGGGAAAAAATCTCGAGCATGTGCAGAACGCAAAGTCCAATTCACCACGTGCTTCAGCGTCTACAAGCACGTTTATTTTGACTTTCAACCGAGTTATCTCGGGGTCTTAATCCGACCGCAAGTAACCCGATACGAACCAATTTCTCGTCAGATTAAGGTGTATACATGAATTTAATAACTCAGTTTTATTGTAATTTAGCCCTTAATCCGATTCTTACAGTGCCATGTAACCCCACTGACTGTCTAATTCAAAAGTCAGCAGCACATCATTATCTTTACCCTCATTCTCCATATTGCGTCTCTTCTCTGCCTCTTGGTCAGCTTTTCTTTGGTACTCTGTGAATCTGTGCTGCAGCATCATCTTGTCCTTCTCCAGCAGAGACATGCTGGCTTCTGCACTCTTCTTCTGGTTTGCCTGTGGCAACAGTCAACAGAGATGTTTAGATGTGGAGGAATTAATTACTTCATTAAATGGACGGTTATAAAGAGGAAGATATTCGACGAAACTGCTTGTGAATATAATCACGCATTGTCAATTTGTCATCAAAGCAACCAACACTGTGAATTAGGGGTTGTCAATAAGGAGATATTGAGACAAAAACATCACCTCTTCATCCAGTTCTTTCATTATCTTCTCAATCTTGGTGTTTGATGCCCTGGAGAGAACAGAATGAGAGAAAAACTAAACATTTACTGTTCCTTACAATGAAATGCTGAAGTTAATGACTTCTGCATGTAAAACGTTTGGTTTCCTCATTACAAATAACTCAAGCGCTTCATACACCTAGATAACAGGGTACAATCTGACCATGTCATGTAGATAACTAATCCGGTGCCTTTCCTTTTACACATAAAACAACTTAACTGGAAACTTGTTTTAAAGTACACATCATTAAATTCCCAATAAATTCAACTCTCAAGTCTTGTTTTTTTTTTACTAGACTGAAATCTAAATCTGTTTCAACTAAAAATTTTGCATTAAGTATTTTGTTCGACAAAGCAAGTAAATCATTTATTCCCTACCTGCATTTCTGTTCCAGCTCATCTTTGAGTTGCATTTCACTGTGGAGCTGCTCCTCTAGCTGGTAGATTCGTTTTTGCAGGTTCTCAAGCTAAACAGAAACATGTCATTTCAATTTACATGATGAGAGGAGATGAGATTAGATGGCCGATGTTATACACCCCGTAGACGTGCAGTCTTCTACTCACATGACTCTTGTCTTCTTTTGTGGAACTGCAACGTTTGTCACTGGTCTTTGTTGCAGTGGAGCTGCGCAAAGGGCTGGGAAATGAAGGTTTCATTATGCACACATAACTTCAATAATCAAGCTGAAATGGAAATGATGAACTGCAATTATTTCCTCAGTAAGTAACAAATATTCAAGAGTATTTTCAGAAACAACAACAGTTTTTAAATCCGTCTGACTTACTGCTGATTGCTGTAATATGTGAAGCCAACAAAGGGGAGCTGGTTGCCCACAAAGGCCTTTGGTATGGGAAAGGTCTCCTCCTCTCCCCGATCCTCCTCGATGTCATCAAAGTTACTGGTGTCAATGTCACTGATCAGTTCAGGTACTACGGGGGCAGCCGCTGCAAACGGCACAAGGATGAGAAAGCCTCATGATGATAAACAATTAACCCTTTACACAAGAGATACGGAGATATTTAGCCTTGGAGTGGAACCGTGTATCAAACATTAGTGTGCCAAATGAAAGCACTTCATACCACAACATTCTAGGTCACCAACTTTAAATAGTTAATGTTATATTAACATGATGTCAAACAGACCTACTATTTGTGAATTGGAACCGCTTCGTATGTTGTAACAATACTCCACACACAATGTTCACAAAGTGCATGTGTGCCTGAGCAGGACGTTTTTCAGACCTATAAGCTTTTGGTGTCGTATTTGCTCTCAATTGTGGAATTTTAGAGGTGTTGATGCCAAATTTCTGGCATCACGACACTTCCAGTAATGACGAAAGCCAAAAAATAAAAAATAAACAATTAAAATGCTCAATCTTGATCCTATCATATGCCTATTTATTTTTAACAAATATTTCCTCATTTCCAACCTCATTTTGAGAGGGATTAGTTCCAGTCGGAAAAGAGTGAGAAAAACAAGTACTTTTGTTTGCACTGAGCTTTTTTTCCAGGATGATACATCCATTTTGAAATCCTTTTTAACACAAGGGAAAGCAGTCGGCTGGCAGAGCTGGTCAGGCATTGAAACAACAGGGGTGGCAAACACCAAAGTGCTGACTTCAGCCTAGTAAAGTATTAAACATAAAGCCACTAAAGAACAGACTGCAGCTACAGCATTTAGCCCTACATTTCTAATCACTCAGCTACAGTGGCAATCCCAGCACATTAACATTTGAGTTGAAGTGCCTCCCTGCTGTAGGCCTCAAAAATGCTGTGCTGCCAATTATTACTCTAAGCAGGAATCACGTTTAGTCTTGGAAAGGATACTGAATGAATGGCTCGTCTACAAGAATTTCCTGCAACTGTCTGCCGTAGGTCAAATGGAAAACATGATCGCTGGCGACATGATTGAAATAACAGTGTCCAGACTGCCAAATTAAATCAGAGCTGAGACAATCGGGGGGGGGATCTTAACAGTAGAAATGCTTTACTCTCTCTGATGTTCTCCCAGGTCCACTGGTCATTCTTGAAGAAAGGGTGTCTCTTGATTTCATCTACACCATTTCGGCCGAGTCGAACCTCCCTGTAGGGGACCAGAGGGACAAACAGTTTGTTTAGAATTCTTAAAATTCTTCAAGATGTTTTTATATTCGCTTATTGAGCAGTGCAGGGAGGAACACTATGAATGTTTCTATCTAGATTCATTCCACAGAGGGTCAAATACAATAGACAAGAGTTCACATCTTAAGAAGGGAAATGCCTCAGACAAAGACCCACATTACAATAAAGTGCCTGATCTGTTGCCATCTAACCTGTCAGTCAGGAAAGCACAGATGAGCTTCTTTGCATCGTTGGAGATGTCGCTGTCGTCCGGGAAGGTTAGAGCATTCTTGTGGTTCATAATTTTGCTGTAGGTCCCCACCAACGAGTCTGCATAGAAAGGAGTATCGCCTGTGCAGAGGACCAACAAGAGCCGTTAGTAATTTACATATTCACCCGTAAACCCGCAGAATAGCCGTCCTTTTCTACAAAGACTTCTTCAAAACTCACCGACAAGCATTTCGTACAAAAACACTCCGACTGACCACCAGTCACACTCTCTGCCATAATAGCCATCTCCTCCTTGGGATTTTAGTACCTCAGGCGAAATGTAGTCCGGAGTGCCAACTGCTGTGTCGCATCGTACCATACCATCCTAGAGGGAAAAACATTCCAATTCCACTATTTGGTCAAAACAATTTGCTAAAGTAGAAAACAACAGAAGAGAAGTAGAAGCTAAGCTTTGGGCTTTTTTAAAATATTATTTACAAGAAAAAAAAGGTTAATCTACATAGTGTGATAACATTCTCGTATTTAAGGAAACTGAACACAATACCTTGTTCATTTTCATGCAGGTCCCAAAGTCTGCTAGTTTTAGGTGACCTGCTTTATCTAGCAACATGTTATCAGGCTTCACATCCCTGTTGAGACAAAAACACGATGGGATCAGTACAAACACATCGCAAATGAAACGCGTGTCACTCAGAAAGCTGATAACCAAAGCACATGTGTGACATTCAAAAGCTCCAGCTGTGTTCTAATAGTTTCACTGAAATGCTTCACAGGTGCATTTAATCATCTGTTGTGGAAGAGTAGAGAAGAGGAAAACGCTGAATCAGACATGTTTAAAGATGCTGCAGCTTTAGGTCTGGTTTTATGAACCATGAAGGGGGGGCTGAGAGAGCAAGATTCATTTAACCATGGATTTAGGCCGAGCAGAAAATAAAGAAGGTATGGACTTTCCGTACCTGCCCCTGTGTACAGAGAGTACAAAACCTTATTAGTAAGATCACCAGTATTCATGATTCTTTGGAGGGACAGAAAATATCATCAGGGCTGTCAGATATAGAACTTACTTTCCAACAAAGTTCTCCAGCACATGAAGATCTAATAACCTTTTTGCTTAACAACCCAACACATGAAACTAATTTAACAACGTATTTGAAATACAAGACTTTTTTTTTTGTTTATAATTCATATTAGGCTCGCAGGACTACTTGATTTTTACCACAATGCTTCTTAAGGTCAAAATTTTTCACCAAACATGTCTCACAGTGATCATAAGCCAAAGAGAAATGATTTCACACATTAGCTTTGGGTTAATTTACAGACACCTGAAAGACTTCCTGAAAAAGGCATGAAAAACAAGTCTGAAATTAAATGTTTAAATAGTTTTGGAAAGAAACTCAGTCACTGGAATCTGAAGAGAAAAAAGGATTTGAGGAGAAAAAGAACAAGAAAAAAAAAAGAAAAAAAACAGACATCGACAGTCACCTGTGAATGAAGCCCATAGAGTGAATTCCATCCAGTGCCAGCACCACCTCAGCAGTGTAAAAGCGGGCCCACTTCTCTGGGACGTCATAATTACTCATTAAGTTAACCAAGTCGCCTCCAGGCATGTATTCCATCACCATGTAGAGGTAGCGGTCATCTTGGAATGCAAAAAAGAGCTGGAGAATGGAAAGAGAGATGGAGACGCTTTATAGAGAGAAGGCGGGGAGCTGAATGGAAGCGCTGCAAACAGCTAAGATCAAGTGGGAAAATTTGAATATATCAGTAACAAACAGCTGACTTTTTATTGTAAATCGTGACTGCTGGCTGAACCGTCGCAGTTTTGGTCCGGGGTCAGCCTTAGGTTTAGGGTTTTCATCGTCACATCATACCTGCACTACCCATCCACTGTTTGCAAAAGCCATGATGTCCCTCTCTTCCCAGAAGAAGGCAGAGTCCGACCTCTTGATCATCTCAAACTTGCTCAGCAGCTTCATAGCGTATACTTTGCTTGTGGCTTTGTGTCTTACCTGGAAAAAAAAAAATAAATGATGCAACAATAAAGTTCATGTTCTGTTCACAACATCAAGTAAACAAATTGATATATTACACAAAAATCTAATTCTTACCAACTGAACTTCTCCAAATGCACCCCTTCCAATAACTTTAACCACCTCATAGTCCTCCGCTTTCATCCGCAGATCCCGAATTTTACTAATGGTTTCTTTGTCTGGAGGGAAACATAAACAAAGAGGGACGTTAATGCTAAAAAAGTTGCTCTACACAAACCTATACTATGCTCATGTTATTAAATTGTTGTTCAAGAAAAAGCTTATCCTCTGCACTACACATTGAGGCATCAAGTAAAAGCAGCAAAAGCTTGATGGCTGAATTAGCAATGGAGTTAATGCAGTGAGGTATCCGTTTTTACGATCTAATATCCTTTGAGAGTAAAGTAATGTCTATATTTTGAACAGGAACAAAACTGTTGGCTAACACACCAGAAAAAGCTGACAGCGTTTAAGGAAAGTTTGTTGCATGCTGAGAGTTGGCCTCTCCCCAATGTAATAATTCTAGCTCCCCTAGGGGAGATATTATCCACCATTCAGCCAAATTTGGTCATGCTGTACTAGGGGGGATCATTTTCAATTCACACGGGCCGCAAACTGGCACAGGCCTGCACGGAAAAGCAGGGTGTGGGGGGGTATCCAAGTTCAAATTCTGTAAAAATAAATAAATAAAATGAAATCTTAAGCTATTAGAATCAGTGTGTAAGATTTTTCTTGAGGAATGACTTTGTAGGAGCTGTACCCCTACTTGAAATTCCAGACAATCATTAAGAAGTATTGATATGTTTAGGTATCGTACATAATGTTGCTGCATAGACGATCATATTCGGTTAGTTGTGCACGCGTGTAGGGATATTTTCAGTAGGTCCCCGAACACATACACTGGAGCAATCGGTTGATTCGACTGTGGCGTGAAGCACAAAGTAGGAACCCCTTCAGGCAACTCGTGCTACTGAGGGCCAGGGTCTCAGTACATAGCTGGTCTTTTAGGCCATACCAATCAATGCTTTACACAAAAGGACAGGCCCGAGAGTAACTGAGAAGATGTGTAATGGCAGGTTTTTGCCCAGGGGCTTACTGTAGCTTTGGTTGATATTCAAATATAAAACTCAGTTATGCTCGCACAAAACTTGCACAGCGCATGCCTGGCACCAGCAATGTCTCCATAAAAGTCAGCCATAAGCAGTCAGCATTGCATACGAGCACATATCCAACTAGATTTCAGAGAAAAGTTTATTTACTGCAGAGCTTTTTAAGAAACCAAGGCTACAAAAACAAACAAACAAACATTTGTTGTTTGGTGCACTTACATGAGTTCTGGGTAAATTATTGGTTGACTACTTATTGTTCAGGAAATTAAAAGCAAGTTACGATAATGACACCCAACCCCCATCCCAGACATCCCTGGCTTTATAAGAACAAGTTCTGGGATAAACAGTAATATGAAAAAAAACAAAAACAAAAAAAAAAACATTTCCTATAAACATAATTGCAGAGATTTGGGTAGGTGCATTAATCAGTTTGGGAAATAGAGATATAGACCCACAATCAGCCTCGGATTGATACCTTCGTTAAATCTAAACCACAGTTGTGGGGATTACATAGTTTGAGGACACTGTAAAAAAACAGAAGCCAACCTTATACGAATCATGTGGATCACCAAACATTTATGAAAGCCCCTTTGTTGGGGAAACCAAGCAGCAGACACCTATTGTGTCCAAGCAGTGACCCAAAAACAGCCTTTTTTTTCTGAGCCTAGACTTTATAAAACAGGGTTCTGCAAACACAAATGGGACATCACTGTTAAAGGACTCCTTAAGAGGGAAAGTATGGTGTGTGGTACTTACATCTATTCAAAAAGTTGTCAATGCTCTTGTTTTTCCTCAGGGCAGGGAAGTCAAGGTCATACACCAGAGCATCCAAGCCATCCTGAGGGAAGAAGAACGGCGTTAACTAGCAGGGAAACAAAATTATTCCGTCTCTGCTGATCCACCAACATCACAGAAAACCCTCAAAAGCAAACCGGCAGGGAGAGGAGCTCTGTAGAACAGCTCTGAAGATTTCTGCAGTAAGCTACCAGTGGGCTTCAAGTATTAATAATACCAAGGAAGGTTTGAGGGTAAAGTTAAAGCAAGAAAAACACATTTCAACGGTTCACTCAAGGACATCAAAGGTCACTTAAAAAAAAGCTTTCATGTTGCTTGCAACAATAAGATTTAGTTCAATTGATACATTTGTTGTAGTAAACGCATGAAAATATATATATTTTTCTTTTTGTGGATTTTTGCCTTAAGTTTTTGATGGGGACAGGATCCAACTTAAGCCTTTGTATGTAAAGCACACCCTCAATGGATGAGCTGTGAAGACACCCTGGAAAATGACATCTTCAAACAATAAGTCTCATTTGCCTGACCTTACGTTTTTTTTTTTTTTGTTTGTTTGTTTTTAAACTAATCACGCATTTCCATAAAGCTTCAGGATCAAATTATGCTTTTTCTTTAGCTGCCAAGTTTCAAAATGTGTCTCATAAAGGGATCTGAAGAAATGAGCATAAGAGCTCATCAGGGTTAATACATCAAAGCGACATCAGGAACCAGTGGCAAGTAACAAAGTGGCGCCATGTCACAGGCGTCTGGGTAACTTTGCACAGGAGAGCGGTAAACTTTACAATATTTAGAATGGTACATCAGCGAAGCAATGTTTGTATAAAGACTGGTCATAAGTAGTTTTGTTTACATTATAATTCTACTTCAGTTAGATGTTTTTTGAATAAGACTAATACTCAAAAACCCGTGTTTCAATTTAAGCTAACACATCATACGGATTGATTAACCGAAACTGAACAGCTCCTGACTCCCCTCAGTGTCCCTGTGGAAACAACTTGATTATCATAAAAGTAAGACTGAGAAAGATGGAGTAACAAAAGAAAATACTGTCCTTTTTATCCTCATTACTGTATGTGCGATACAACTTGTGTATGAAGATATCAAAAGTCCCTTATCACAGTAACTCATTTCTCTTGTCCACAAACTTGAACATACAGAAAAGTTACATTTTCAGCTACTTCTATCCACCGCTAGTATGTTTGACGGCCACAGCCTGCTCATCTGTCTAATACAGGCAGTTAAGATAATTCTGACTTCAGATGGACATTTTCATCAAACCTCAGCGGTTGTACAGTCCAATCCTGTGTGAATGGAAAATAATGTCTGAACTGTGGTCCCCTTTGTCACTGACATAAATGAAGCCATGAGGAACATTAACATAAATGTGACTGTGTCTGAAAGACTGAATGCAGTTGCTCAAACAGACACGTGAAGCCATTAATGATGGGTATCTTGTGCCTGAGAAAGGCTCTAAAGTTGGCTTAATAAATATCATTTAAAATTATGAGGGAGTTACAAGATTTGAATTCCAAAAGACGTAAATATGCATCCAAGTTTTCTTTTCCCAGGCTAGACAGAATCTAATCTAATCTGCCATAATCCAGAGTGGCTGAAACAAAACAGGTTCATTAACACTTGAACACACAGATTTATTCAGTCCCACAAGCAGGTGTGCACCAGATGTTGAAAATTAGCATCTTATGCCCGTGTCACAGATGAGCTTACCAAAACTTTCTTTCTTCTAAAAGTTAAAAAGGCACAAGTTCAAAGCTGAGGTATAAATCAAATGCAGAAAAAAAAAAAAAAAAAAAAATGTATGATGTATGTTATGGCCAGCATAACATACATCATATCTCTGAATTCACTATCATAGCAAGAATTTTGTCACCCAAGTATTCTGGACGTGTTAATAACGCATTTGTTTTTGCATCTCTGAGCAAAGCAGTGATGACACACGATGAATCAGCGGCTCAGACAAAGCAAGGAATCCTCTTAAGTAACTATGCTGCTTCTGCTCTGCAGTGGAGGTCACAGCCACACCCCTCTACGTGAGACATAACACCAACAAGTGCCCTGCAGGAAGGGTGGAAACAGGGAAAAGGCAGGTGGGAGAGGCAGGAGTGTGGGAGGTGGAGAATGGCTGGTAGGAAGAAAAAAAAAAAAAAAACAGACAGGGGACATTTATATTAACGGGGGCTTAATAAATATTCTGAAGGGGACAGAATATGGGAAATTGGTGAATAGCAAGGCTGTTATCAAGACAGGGAGCCATCTTTAGCTCTTTAGTTTTAGCTAACAAAAACTTCAGAAGTCCAAAAAGCCTTTACACAAGTCAGACCATAAACTGGGAGAAAAAGGGACCTTGTTGACCATGCAGTATCCAACCAGCCTACAGTGGGGAAAAAATAAATAAATAAAAAATGCGAAAGAACTGAGTCTTTCAGGACCCAAATCACAAGGCTCTGTGCGCAACATTGCACGTTTGCATAACTTCCTGCCACAGAGAACTCTGGACAGCCACAGTAACATTCCAAACAGGACTGTACACGTCAGAGAGCTATTTTAGGTATGTGGCCAAACAAGTCCGCAACAAAAAAGTGAAGGAAGACAGAGAGAAAAAAAAGAAATCATCCCAAGTACAGAGTCACTTAGTGGACAGTATTTTCAATCAGCACCAGTGTTTAACGCCGTGACGGAAAGGTGGAGGGAGGGGCTGGCACATATAGAGCTGGCTGGTCCAATAAGAGAACAAATAAAGGAAAAAACAAGGAAAAGTCAGAGTGCATGACAGCGACGTTAAGATGCTGCGAGCGAAACACTAAAGAGACGCAGACAGAGACACAGTTCAGCATAAATAAGAGAGAAATCCTTCATTTATGAGCTGAATACAGTTTTCAATAAAAAAATGCAAAACATGATTTTTTTTTCTTCTTCAAGCTTTTCAAGGCTTGTTAGCTCTGGAACAACCAACTCCCAAACAGGAGCAGCAGGGGCCAGATGTGCACATGACATGAGGACGGTGATCTAACCGTAAACCTTGCAGGTTGTGGGTGACCCACACACAGCTAACTTACTGCCACTCCATATTTTCTATCATGATACAATTTAAAGTTTCTGAATAATTCAATAGAACAACTAATAAATGACCCAAAAAAAAAATTTTTAAATCTTCTGTATTTGGTCAAAAACAGAAGATTCACATGCACATGCATTGATGCATTGATATGCATTGTTGCAGATGATGTCCTTCAGGGAATATTATGTCTAGCTTCTTCTTCTTCATTATAGAAATATCATATAAATATTCTTACATGGACATATTTATGTGCAACAAATTTTGTTTTGTTCTAAATCCCAATAAAACACCCAGGTAACTGGCTTTAATTCAGCTTTTAATGATTGAATTAGCTTCAAGGACTAATTCACGATTGTCAAGTGTGAGGGTTAGCCTTCAAAAACACTGGTGTCGGACTGGTTTCAGCCATTGAACTGTTCTGAGTAGTAAATAATCCTAACTTGGATCAACCAAAAATCAGCTCACTGCCAGGCTAATAAGTGTAAGGCTCAAGGTGAAAGATCACAGACAAAGCTTTAGCTAGAAATTCAGAGTAATTTCAACAAAGTAAACTGTCATTAGTCGAGCAGCTCCATCAACTCTTGCAGCTCTGAATAGTTCCATGGGGGCTCATTTGTTTCTCTCCAATTCCAGAAGGCGAGACTGTGTCGCACAAATAAAATAAAAAGAATTTGCTCCAGTACGGAAACAAAGTTAACTCAAATGTTAGCTAAATCATACATGAATGATATCACCGTGCAAGAAAGTTGTAGCAATATTAAATTCAGTAACTGACTTTATTTGCAACTCAAAAAAAAAAAAGAGAACCAGTCAAATCCTACATATGTTTAACTCAATACAGCAGGAGCAGGCAGTCTGTTTTAGCTTGCAGGGTTCCCTGTTATCCTCTTTCTGCCGATGTTGCTCCTGCCAGAGGACGACACATCTCTGAGATTATCAAAAAACACCAAAGCCAATTTAATCACCATATTAAAGTAAATGTGGTGGCAATGAAAAGTAAAAAAAATGTATAGCTGTACAAAAGACTATGCCAGTGGTTGACATTACATATGGCAATTATTTCTTCTACTTCTTAACTTTTCTCGGAGAAAAATACACACAAGCTCTTTTCCAGACATTAAAGTCTGAGTTAAAATTTCCATGAGAGACTCAGCCACATCATCTCTTTCTGCATGCTAGCACAAGGCATGCGGACTGGCCTAAGTCGAGCCCAGCTTCTTGCTTCCTTTTCTGCCACTTCGTCACGACAATATGCTTTCCACATGTGAAGAATTGTGCAGACAGCCATTCAGTTCGCCATGCAAATAAAGGTAGTTTCACTGTAGGCTGAGCCAATGTAAACACAAACGCGATCATACAAACCAATGAAGCCATTCAAAGCATGAAATACCACATCACTTCCTCACTGCTTAGTCTCAGGCAGTCTGAGAGGGACCCTTATCCAACTGTACATTCATTTCATTGGTGTAGCCTGAAAGCTGCCTGGGACACTTGCACTAGGCTTATTTTAACTATTTATGTCCAAAGCAATTTTACTTCTATTGTGTATAATATTTGCTGTCAGCAAATCCCATTTACCAAGAAAGGCTGCATATCTAAGGACTCTGCTGTATAAATGGCAGTGACAGTGAACCCAGAGGTGGCTAAAAAGGGACATTCCATTTTCTTATGAGGTCCAAGTGAGCGAGAATCACTGTCACAAATGCTTTCATGTGAAAATATAAATGACTTACTCCAACAGTGGAGCCTACTCACATGTTTCCACTGACTGAGCTCCGAATTGTCAGGCAAAAACTCTGCTTTCCTGCCTCTGCTGCCGAGCATTTTTTTTATCTCACCCAAACAAGTACTCATCTTATTAAACATGAACTCGGTACACTTCAACCGTCTTCGCCAGACATGAGTCAGAAGCCCTCTGTGAGTGGGACGAACCGATTGGGATTGAAGCAATTAGGAAAACGGATAAAAAGAAAATCATAACACCTTGAAGTTAAATGGTTTAAAACAAAAAAAAAAAGGAAGGAGAAGAGGAATGACTTAGTTATTAAAAGACCAGATCATTGCAGTATGCATTCCTGAACATAATCAGTCAGTTGAGGGAATGCAGAGCTACAAATAGCTCAGCCAATTGTTGTTCCCATAACTGAAGAGCTGAGGAGAGCAGTTTACAACTGACAACTCTGAACCTTTTCGACAATGGGGGCAGATCAAATGCTATAACGTTCACCACAAATATGTTTTTTCATCTAAATCAAAGTCCAATCTAGTGGTTAAACATGTTTCGGTCAGCTAGTACAAATCCAACATAGTTTACACAAACCTTGTGTAAATTCCAATGTTCCAAGGCTAGTTTTCCAAAACTTTTGTTGATTTCACAAAGCAAAAGAGAACATTTTTAATGTTGGCGATCATTCACCTCCATTTATATTACAGATGCTGTATAAAACAGAAACGATGTGCAGCACATAAAGATGCTCTACCACCATCTGACTGAGGAAACTGGGCATCGTGTTTGATATAACACTTTTAGCTCAATTCCTATCATGTGATCTACGAATAAGGACCATATGTAGACTATAAATGCTAAACCTTGTTTTAACATTAAAGGTCATCGTGCTGGAGACACACTCTTTGTTTTGGTTAAACATATAGAGCAATCACAAAACAAAGCAAAAGCATGCAAGTGGGCTGATAGAACCTAAAAAAAAGGAGAAAATTATACACCGTACCCAGCTTCAATCGGCTTTGAGAATAAAAATCTTAGAAGTACAGGTTAGACTGTATGCCTACAAAGTAGTAAAATCAATCCCTCGATATTAAACTAATGCTACCAAACCCCCACATGCTAAAGGAGAATACTGACAAATCTTCATCGTGCTCCTGTCAAAAATACCAGACCTGCCAGTAAACCCACAGCCAACTAGACATAACTCCATTATCAGTGCACACAACATCTTGTGGGTTAGGTCTGCAAATTAAAGGCAAAGGTTACTGAGACAAGGGCAGGTATTCAGCAAGGCCAACATTCACTGTACTTTGACTGTTGTGTGAAATTGAGCCTCAACAGATCAATTATTATAAGAAAATTAGGAGGCATCAAAGTCAAAAATTATTTCAAAAATGGACCATAATTACGGAAGAGTTCAAAGTGAACATAGCTTTCAGGGTTTACTAATCAATCAAGACTGATGCTGTATGACATAACCTCATTTGTGTGTCAAAAACTAGAGTGTTGACATCAAACATCTGTGTCAAATCTCTATTTAATATAGATGTGGTGTTTCATATATGTGCTAATTCACAGCAGTGCTACTTCACAAAGAAAAAAAATAAATCAAAAGTATATTTCAATTGCTAAGAGAAATTTAGACATTTTATTTTCCAGTGACGCAAGTGAAAACAACCATTTATACTGTTGCCAATATTAACAATTTCAGCTTTTACTCATACACAAGCTAACATGCAGTGTATGCAGTCCTCACATAATCACAGAGGGCAAATCTGGTTTACTGACTTTGCCATTTCCTGCAATTACTCTTATTACAGATTTAAAGTTGAAATAACACATGAAAGAGGGATCAAACACATACGAGCTCACGTTCAAAAGTGTCAAAGCAACAACAAAGGCTATGCCAGGAAACCATAATATATCTCTAACAGAGGCTACACCAGTGAAAAACAGGTTGTAACATATCAGCTCAACAGTTCTAATTTACCAGATGATGATCAAACTTTACAAATCTGGGTCTGAGCAGAGGAGCAGTTAGGAAACTATACTGCATACTTTCACTCCGAAGACCAAACTAACCTCCTCCTCTGTCCCAACTTCCAGAAGGGATGATAATCTGAACAAGTTGATGGGGGAACAAAAATCAATAAGGCTATTTTACTTCAATCTTAGTGCCACTGCGAATACCGTCTGCTCACGTCATCTCTCTAGAAACCAGCCCAGAATA
Organism: Odontesthes bonariensis; assembly: GCF_027942865.1. Classification (NCBI taxonomy): domain Eukaryota; kingdom Metazoa; phylum Chordata; class Actinopteri; order Atheriniformes; family Atherinopsidae; genus Odontesthes; species Odontesthes bonariensis. The sequence goes on along the minus strand of NC_134519.1, from coordinate 16,667,295 downwards.
CAGTGACTGGGTGGTGGTGGGGAATCCAGATAAAGCTACTCTTCACTCCAAGTAGGATTTATTTAGAAGGTGAAGATAAGAGGCACAGAGTTGGAAAACAGAACAGACATGCAAACCCAGAGCTGAGCAGTAAAGTACGGGCTAATTATCACCATAACACAACACAAGCTTCAGTAGGGAAACTCAAACAGTGAAACACTTCAAAGAATGCAATGGCAGGTAAAGAAACCGCCAGTAAAGGGCCTGAATTGTGGATTCTGATGGAACCTATTACTCATAGCCAAGCATGTTGGCTGCTTTATGAGTTAAATGTCCTGATTCACAGCCCTCAGAAACATGAGTCTTTACTCTTCAGTCCACATAATTTTGGTTTATGGGAAGAGAGCAGAGCCCACACCCAGCTACCTCAGAGCTGCTTGCCTGGTCTAAACTCTCTCCAGACATGCAGAGTGGCTTTGGGACACTCAAGGAGCTCCAGGCCAGTCAAAGACAAGAGGTTATTTGATTAGCATGGAATTTTATTAAGCTGTGGGTGGAGTTGCATGGTGGCAAAGAGAGCCTCAGCAAAAGGCCCCCATTCATTGATCAGGGTAGATTGCAGGAAGGGGTGGGGGGTGGGGGGTGAACAACACTCTTGTGTGTAGCTGCCAGTGGGAACAGTCCCCACAGGTTTCTGCCAATAAAAATGCAGAGTGTGCACTTTAAGGGAGTTTAATAGCCTCTTTCTGCAACATGACAGGAGGTCACCGAGATTAAGCATGTTTTCTTTTCAAAAGAAAGCTATCGACAGCACCTTATTCATAACATAAACTTTACAACTTAGGCATGTGGGTGGGGTGGTAGGTCAAACCCGATCCCCAAACAGACACCTTCCCTGATGTTCTTTTGCTCAGATATCAGTCTGCCACCTCATACACCCTGTCTAGCGCCATCAAAATACAGAAAACATAAAGTACACATTAATAAACAGCACATACATGTGCAACACCTCAATGAGTGACAAAGAAAACTACTGTACTTAGATCCATGACAAGTACTCTTTCCTTGTAAATCTGAGAAGTTAACCCATAACAAAAATTTAGTCAAACCAGTAAACCTGAATCACAGGTTCCAACCTCTGTCCATAGATACTCTAAGCATTGTTATTCATCAATTTACCCTCAACAAATCTAAATCCACCACACCAAATATACTAGTAAAACTAAAGCCAAGTCATTGTGAAAACACTTGCTACCCTCACCCATGCTGAAATATTCCTGATATCAACAAACTCTTGACACAGCTTCATCCTCTTGGCATCCACTCCACACCGAGTCAGTTCCAAAGATTGCAGTAATAAAAACCAACGAAGGGGTTGCTTGAGGGTTTAGCACGTGGCAGCAGACAGGAGAGTCAATTCATGAGTTGTCACCTATAACACAGGAAACAGTCAGGGAAAAACTCTACTCATGCAGCTCGAGGCCTACAGGTTACAACAGGCTTGAAGAAGGGTCCATCGCTTCAAACTAAGCTTAGAATCAAATATTCAGACAAAAGCAACACACCCAATCACTCGCTTCTTAGTGATCCAAACAGAACCTAGTGGAAAAACAAACGGCTTCAGAGTGGGTGGCAGGAAACCACTTGGTCAGATTTAACAAAGCAATACGACTTAAATGTCCAAAAATACTTTGACACAGGGAGCCTGTCTTTATGGTGCACACAATGGCAGCCATATGCCAGTCTATTCTCATTGCCATTGCTTTTTTTCGTGCAATTATGCTCTCACTGACACCTGTTGTGAAATGGTAACAGAGCAAAGCAATAATAGAAAATAAATAAAAGTTGCAATGCTCGTCATTTATCTCAGTTTGTTTTGGGGAAGCATGTTGAAAACTGCTTAGTTAGGGAAATCCTGATCTTATCTTAAAAAAAGACAACAACAAAAAAGATCAAAGCGATACAAAATGACCAAAAAGACGGATATCTATTAGCCAAGCCTAACCTGAGATTATTTCAAACATACCGAATGGCTCAAAGAAATTGTTATACAGCGATATCTAAATGCAAACCTGCAATATGATCACAAAACGGGCATAAGAAGAAGCAACATGACCACAAAGAGACGTAACCAGACGCAAATTCATACAAAACTGTTTGACGGCACGACCACAATAGATACAACTGCATCAAAATGAGACACAAATAACCAAATGGGTAATATATATATATATATATATAAATACGTAATAAAATGTAATACAGATTCAGAATATCCACAAAGTGCCAATGAATTTGACCTGACTCGAACATAGTGAGCTGTAAAACTATAAAAACTTTTCTTTTTTTATAAATATATAGTTTTTTTGTTTGTTTTTAACTTCGTCTTTTTCAATGACTGTCTTGGTCCTTGTTAGGAAGACTGAGGAGCCGGTAACACGTTTGTGTCCATGAGAGCACTTTTTCACAACACAAGTGTAACTCCAACTTCACACAATGTTTGACTGAAGGCAAACGATGTAAAAAAAAAACTGCCATCCTTCAACAAATCCATACTTTATGTTTGCCTGTGCAAAGCTGTTTGAACTTGATGGAGTGTGTGAACCAACTGGGCTGCCGGCGTGAATGTCAGCATTTCTTCAGTGACAACTGAGACTAACTTGGTATCGGAAATAATTTCTGCTCCAAGGAGTAGACTGAACCCGAACGGCAGCGTTAGCTGCCTGGCAAGCTAACAAGCTACAAACTTACCAGTAGACAATCCGTGTTTACTTCTGACTTTGGGTCCTTCAACATAGCATCGATTTTTTCAAACCGAGCCTCCATACTTTCTCTAGAAGACATTTTGCTCTCAAACTCAGTCCCGACGGTGGGCTATGAACAAAAACAGCTCTCTAGCGAGGCAGCAGGCTGGCTGGCTAGCTAGCTTGCTTTAGCAGCCAGCAGGAGCTAGCTAGCCAAATGTTCCTTTCTTCGTGTGAACTTTACACCGCACTTCAGAGAAGATGCATCGTTCTCCTCGAGCTTTCACAGGCAATGAAGGCTTTAAAGTTGCACTGAACATGCAACATTTTCGGAGTCAGCGGATGTTCTTCCCTGTATGAGTGGCAAACAACTTCAGTGGCAAAGACAAATGCGGCGGCAGATTAGTCAACCTCCGTAGGATGCCACTGAGGATAAGGACTTAAAACGTTGGTGTATCCAAACAATAGGCAATTAAAAACATATATGCAATGTCTTCTCGAAAAGGGTCGCTCGTCGGAAGTCTAGTCTAGGCCCGTTTCCATAGCCGTGCCAGGCCCTTGCAGAAAACGACAAACGAATCTGACAGCTCAAAAGTAGAAGTGGTGGGAAAAAAAAACTTCTGCTTCTTCCAAATTTCGAACACTTTAAACACGGAGTCGCTCCAGCATTTCACAGCAGTCCTTCTGCAAAGTCCCGGGCACTGTCATTGGCTGTCAACCGTTTCCCGTCCAAACCGTTGTAACTCTCAGACTGAATGTACATAAAAACCGGGTTAAATGTGTATTAGTTTTCGGAAAACAATCGCAGGCTATGCCCGATTTTCTCACACAGCCTGGCCAACATGTCCGCCTTCCTGTTCAAACACCCCGGAGAAGCTACTTCAAAATGTCAAGTATTGCGCATGCGCCGTGCTGAGGCGCATTCAAAGATTCCACAGGCAACACGTTGCTGTTCACAAATGTTTATGTAAACGTTCAGATCTCACCAAAAGCGTATCCACGCAGGAATGAAAGGAAGAATGAACAAACAAACACTTTAACGATCCTCTAATGTTGAACCGTTTCAGTGATATAAACAACCGATGGATCCTGGTTCTGGAGTGAAGGCCTTCGGTGACACTGTAAAGTTATATTCATAGACACCCAGGCGATTTGTTTTTTGTTTTATCTTCATAAACAAAAGGATTTAGTCTGATTGGTCGTTTGAGAGCAGTGCTGCTTATTAATATACTTTTATATTATGTAACTTGTTTTAAACAGTGGCCATGACTCATGTGACAATTTGCTCAATAATGTTTAAAACAAAACACTAAAAAGCATTAAAAGTAATGTTTTCCAAACCACAACCCACCATATCCTATCTCAGCTCCAAACCACCTCCAAGGCCAAAGAATTATGTACTGAACTAAAAAAAAAAAAAAAAAAACCCAAACAAACCACTTCAGGGAACTAAGGAACTGAGTGACCACCAGTATTTTCTTGTTGTTTGACCATTTCCAACAAGGTAATTAAGGGTGAAGAAAGTGCAAAATAAAACACTTTATGGTGTCCTCTGTTCTTTATAAACGGGATACAGATTCTGGCAGACTGAGAAGTCCAGTCTGCCAGAATCTGTATAAATAAAGAAAAAACGTCCCCATATTTACCATTTAACATAGGCCTATGTGTAAAATAAAACACAACATGTTTTAACACACACTCTTCATTATAGGGAGGGAAAATGAAAAGTCTGCCATAATTCGTATCCCTGATTAACTGTTGTAAAGAAAGGCCACACCCCATCCTTATTCACCAGAAGGATGAAGCACAATATGACACACCTGTAAAATAAAACACTTGATGTTTCAACACACACTTTGCGCAATAGAAAAAAGGATCTCTTTTTTTTCTCGCATAGGAAAAGTCAGGCTCCGATCTGCTACAATTTGTCTCTCCGCTTAACTTTTGGTAAAGACAAAAACTGCGGAGCTCTGTATCAGTAATAGCACCTGAAAGTGTGTTATTGTTTGCATAGGAAACGTGGACCAAAGGTAAAAAAAATAAAAAAAATAGATTAAAAAAAACGTGTGCAGGTTTGCAATTCGCGTGTATCTCATATCCAGCTGACCCAACCATGGTGTCATTATCCTGGCACGACAGTAGCACGGTTCTGAACTATTAAAGCGTGTATTTTCCTAAAGAGAATTTGCAAAGGCTCACTGATATGACACACGCAGATCTTCATGTGCGCTTTTCTTTCCATTCACGTGGGTGAAATCAAAGCGTAGTAACGTGGATCCAACCCTGCCGTGTGCGCGCCTTGGCACGACACCGGCAGAGGGCGGTGTTTTACCATTTATGCAAAGAGCTCGCGAGTTTTTGCAGGAACTTGACTGTGATCTTGACTTTTCTGGCAGATAGATCAAGTTTCTGCTCAACATGCCGTAATTTTCCGTTGTTTCTGTACACAAAACAGTATAAAATAATACATTGGAGCCAGTTGAGCTCATTCTATATTTCTGCCATTGGTGGGACTTTTTTTTATTTGTTTAATCTAAACACATATTTGGAAAAATACAGCCACAAGCTGTGTGCATAAATTTGAAGAAAGCATAGATTGATCCTCACAATTAAAAAAGGAAATAGTCAACAGGTAGGCTGATCAAATATTACAGTATATTGTTGCATATATTTAAATCTGGCATGTTTTCAAGCAAAACTTGATTTTGGTTGTGTATGTTCCATGTTTTATTGCACAGTCCATCAGCTGTTTCAAAGGCTCTAAGCAGCCTTTGGAGTAACAAACTGAAGTTCCGCTGTACTCAACCAAATGGTACAATCGTACAGTATTGAGCGGACGTCACTCGGGAGGCCAGTGACGGTGCGCAGATCAGATCAGCTGTGCTTTGGAGCAGCATCGATGGTGGCGCTGGAGTCAGGGACACAACTTCACCCACAGCCCCATTTCTTCACGGACATGGCCGCGTAAGCGCGTTTCAGACGTGATAAGGTAGGACTGCACGGGACTGTTTCGCTCGTCTTCGCATGTAAACACCTGTAAAGCCTCACACGCCAAGAATACGCGATGCTGTTCGCGTCGCGGTCGCAGCCTGTCAATCGCGCCTTGAACAGATGCTTAAAGTTTGTTTCACCACGATTTTTCTCGGAAATGTGAGCAGGTGATGGCACAGAGGAGGGTATTTGGGGATGGGTCAGTTCAGCTCGGTCACCTCATTGAGATGCGGGAATCTCGCCTTTTGGAAAACAAAAAACAAAAAAACTGTTGCCGTTTGTTCGCTTTTTGCAAATTAATAAGCAATGCCTGGTGTTGCAACTGGTTGTAATGGTCTACTTTAAGTGTTTAAGTGTAACAGACTGTTAGTAGCCTAAATACTCTTTTAAGTCAGTTATTTTGAATTGATGGGAATAATAAGTTGGGACGTTTAGCAGTTTATCTCTTGCGCATTTTTCATTCCACCTCTGTTGATCAGTCATTGTTAATATAGTCACGTCATGTTGGTCGTCTGGAGCCAGCCCACTAATTTAAGGGCTTGTCTCTTGAAAACTACAGTTGCCTAAGGCTTGGTGTTGAAACATGCTTCAGCAGCTTAGATAAAGTCAGATAACAGTGAGCAATATATGTATTAGGTGGTTTGTAAGTAGAAGCAAACCAGTTTATCCCAATTTAAGCTTCTGTTTCTCATAATCTTCTTCTTTTTTTTTTTTTTTTTTTTACTTCAAAGAAGGCTAAGAAGCACTGCAAGCGCATTACAACACCCTCCCAGCCACAGCAGAGTTGAAATTCACCAGATGTGAACTTACAGTTCACATATGGAACTGTAGCTTTTAAGTTGTTCAATTTTCTGTTATAATCTGCCCCCTAAACACTGTGTAAAAAGAACACAACTCCAAATACATCCTCTAAAGTCATATTGGTAGTACAGTGAGTGCACGTTTGGTTAATGGTGCATACTGAGAATTAACTGGGTGGTATGCGCAGCCCTGTCACAGAGGGCAAGGGCTGAAGGGGGCAGGGGGCCGCAGAACGCTGACCATCTGGCCCTTAGGGGGCTGGTTTCCTCACTAGCTGCCTTTGTTTCTTGCAAACAATTGGGACTTAATCTGGGAGGAGATAAGCAATGCCCTGTGACACTGCTCCTGCACTCAGACAGGTTTCTCTCTGCGGCATTGAGGGAGACGTCTCTGTTTTTTGTTTTGTGAGAGTATTGACTTGATGGCGTTTGGTGATTTCTCTGTGTCATTGCTGCATATTTTCTATAAATGGCAAACAAAAGTGACACACTTGTTTTGACGATTCTGGAGTAGTCTTTTTGTTGTTGTTGGATAAATGTGTCACAAATGAATCCCACCATCATTATTTCCCTTTCAACAGGACATGTTGTCTTGTTACATGCATGCTTGTGCACAGCACAGCACTGTTGCTGTTTCATGACAAAACATTTTTTAAAAATGCAGTTACTACATTTGACTTTCTTCTGAATCTGTAGACCTTCATGCCAAAGATTGTTAGACAGAGGTCTTGCAGAACATTTTCCACAATTATTGCAATTTTTCTGATTCCCTCCTACTTGCAACTCTTTACTTTCCCGTGACATTTAAGATTTATGTACATGGTTAGGTCTAGATGTTACCAAGTAGCCAGTTACAAAAATCTACATGCTTATGGCTTACATGTCATGCTGTTCAAAGCTCGTGATTCCCATCATGTCATGTCAAAACTGCCTGACAAGACGACACCTTGAGATACATTGCCATGTCAAAATGTACAAATGGATCGTTACACTACTTTCTTTTGGAAATCTTTGTAAACGTACACATGCCCATTTACCACTTCTCAAAAAATAATATATCCTCTGCAATTTAGGATTTAAGAAATGAAATTAATTGTTGCTCATTTCCAATCACCCTCAAATGATGAAACTTTTTTGCATGGTCAAATGCTTTTTTTTGCTATCTTGTTATGATAACAATCTCCTCTCTTCCCTTTCTGTTTTTTTTCCGCCCAACACCTCATTCCCATTTGTTTTATTGTGTAGAAGACCTGCTGTGAAGCAAAGAGGTGGACCAAAAATGCAACGTGACATTTCTCTCTCGACAAAGCCCAACCATAGATAACTATTTCACATCCATTTGTGCATGAGGCAGTTGTCACCGGGGTAACAGATTGATTTATTTTCTCTCATTATTTTCGCTGTAATTTACAGCACATCAGTTCTCTGCTTTTGCTGCTGATGCTCCGTATTTGCTTAGTTGGCCCTCTGTGCTTCTTTTCTTCTCTTTATTTTCGTGCATGTTCATTTGAAAGTTAACATCCGTGTTGTCGTTGCTCTCTGTTATGACAAACCAGAGTGAGAGATCCTGGGATTTGTGCTCAGAGTCACAATAAATCAATTGATTACCAGCCTGGTTAGTACCGGCGCTTCGATTTCTTCTGCGTTTTAAACTATCCCCTGAAACACATATATTTTTCTTAGATCTTGATCTCGGAAGCAAGTCTTTCACTTTAAACATCTGCATGGATCATTTGTGATATTTAGATCAAGGAACACCACAGGGACTCGTCAGCAGTGCAGACAGATGCTTCCTTTCAGAAAAACACCTCTCTGTGACTGCGGGCTTTGCTGATCATGAGTGCAGATGGCAACAAGGGACAAAAATCCCAAATAGAGAGATCAGGGCTTTTGTTTAGCATTTTTTTTGACAGCACCGTGACAAAACCTAGAAAACAGGTGGTCCCTCAAAATAGGGGTCATCCATCAAATTGCCAAGGCAGGAGTCTGGACACTCTTTTTAGGGTCTTACTTATGCCCACTGTTGTTGACACAACTCTGTGATCTAACCATAGCCAATTAAACATCAGTGGTGGAGAGAGTATTTTGATTCTTATGGAAAGCAGCAACACCACGTTCTAAGATTACTCTGTCAAAAGTAAGTCTGACTTATTTCGGTAAATGTTTTAGTGGCATTAGTCAAGTATTCTTAAGAAAAATCAAAAGTGAGTAAAGCACGGTATCTCTTGGTGCTCCTGGCAAAAATAATTACTGCTTTATACATACTTTTGGGAGCTTTAATCCGTAACGTTGCATCATATTATGGTATGAAATACAATTCAGTGAACGGTCTAAAATGTCGTTGGCAAAGCCCAATAGGCTGTTAGTTTGAACTTACAACAGGAAAAAAGAACACCCACCATATTTATCAGCAAATGTTGCAAAACTGTAAGGCCAACTTCACACTCGAGAAAATTTTAAGATAACCACTTTCACCAGGCCAGAGAGAGAGAGAGAGAAAGAGAGAGAGAGAGAGAGAGAGAGAGAGAGAGAGAGAGAGAGAGAGAGAGAGGAAAAAGCCTCTTTAAAGTAATTTAGATCGTAAATGACATCCTAATGAGTCATTGACAGTGGTATTTTTGAACTTGTTCCCGAAGATTTTAGGTGCAGCTCGAACAAACCTGATGCAACAGGAATGAAGCACGACAAACATCATATTCATCCAAGACTTTGCAGCCAACGCACTGATTGCTCTACATTTTGAAAAATTGCTCTCATTATTCTTCTTATAACAGATTTGACCTGGTCTCAGTACAGGAACCTCCAAGGCAGAAGGGGCACAAAGACACATAGTAACATCTATTTGCCCCACTAATACTATTATAGTATATAAGCCTTGTATTTACTTGAATGAGGGGTTCAGATAATCTTGATGGGGTTTATCTGGTTAATTGAGTTCTGTTTTTGCTAGCATTTATGTTTTGCTCAACAGTGATGTAATGTTTTCACTTTAGTTCGCTTTCGAGGTTCTGTTCAGAGTGGTATATTCATTTCTAACATTCTTTCCAACTTTTTGCTTCTGCAAGAAAAAGTAATTTCTGTTTATTAACAACCTCACAGCATGTCATATGATGAATAGCAGTAAATGTATACATATTTATGTCTTTAAGTTTGAAAACCAATATTTAGATCTAGCCTCGAACGTAAAAGAATGACCCCAAGTTTCTTCCTCGGCGAGAGAATTCAAGTTATTAATTTAACACTGGCCTCACATCATTAATCGATTTCATCTCACATTTAAGCCCAAGTGTTTGTGTCAGTATTGGGATGACAATATCAGACTGGAGCACACCTATTTTTCTCCCCACCATTGTCAAGAATATCCACATTCATATAAAAGCTCAATTTAACTGCATGTGTTTGCTGAGAACAAAAAGAAAAAAGAAATAAAACATTTGTTCAAGTATCTTGCAAGATTTTTCGCAGTGAGATATGTGCTTTTATAGTAACAGTTCCACGCGAGGAGGAAGCATTCAGTTGAGTTTGGATGGTTTAACCAGCTTCCTATATGTATAATTAACTTGTTAACTCAGTTTGGTCGCTGAAGATCAGCGATAAGAAAAAGGTTCGATGTCCATTTTCATTAAAACACTCGATTTAGAATAACATCTCTGTGCTCGTGTGCAGAGCTAAATGTGTTCCACGTGGATGCTTGTAAACATTTAACTTGTCTTTTTTTTTTTATCGAGGGCCAAGCATGCCAGGAACACTCTGTTCACTGGAGAGGTCTGGGTCGTAGTAATAAAAGAAGAATATTCACTGACTATAAATCACATTCTGTTACTCAGAAGCAGTAGTCTGAGTAGTTCACTGTGCCAGAGTGTGAACCTGGAACTGCTCGTTAATGTATGAGCTGAATAGCTAGCTGTGTAGTGGATATGATTTCCATGGAAACGTGAAAAATCTAAATATCTTACGGTCCTCTTCCTTTTCCTCGTAAAAGTCACTAAAACTGCTTAAAAAAAAAATTAATCGCGAAAAACGAGGGAGTGAAGGTACAGATAAGGTCTGGAGATGAGGATGAGATGGGATAAAAGGTTCAAAAGGACGTGTGAGTGATGAGGAGCTACACAAGGCAGCTGGGTGCAGACAGTACATTAGATACAGGGAAACATTATATGGTATTATTTTGATCCAAAACTCGCACTTATGTCTGAAAAGGATTGGTAGATGAACATATGTGTGGCGTCTGCACATCATGGAGTGAAATGAGAATCAAACTGTAAGTACTGTATAATATTCTGTGACTCGACAATTGGATCATTAAAACCAATCTGACAAAGGCCTGCACCCCTCCCCCAGCTGAATTGAGATGTCAAAGGTCTGTGACCTCTTCCATTTACGTTCATTGATCCCTTTTGTGGGGGAGGGGCTTCCTCCTCCAACCCCTCCACCATCAGCTGTTACTGTATATCTTAGTTTCACCTGCAGGAAGTGGAGCAATTGTTTTATTTTTCTTTGCTTATTGTCTTCTTTTCCCCCCTTTTAATTTTATTTACAAATGCATACAAACTGTAAACATTTGAGAACATGGTGCCTACGTACGTATAACTCCAGCTTTTTAATTGATATATTTTAAATTCTTTGCTTTCTGACTATTTTCTGAAGTTGTATTTAAAAAGTAAATAGTAAGGAGCTGAGGAGTATTCGGCCTCATTTCCTTGCTGTAGTGTCTTTTTTTTAATTCAACTTTTTCTTTTACTCTGCAGTCGGTATTACAGATTGTGAAGACAATATCTGTGGGTAAGGAACTTTGGTTCGTGTTTCTGTTCCTTGCAATTTGATAAACAAATCAAGAGCACATTTGAGTCTCAGGTTGAGCTCACACTAACGCACTATTTAAAGGCGCTATTGGAGTTATTTAACTGATTTAATTTGGAAAGAAATAACGCCCAGATTTACAAACCTGACCATTAATTTATGCTTTCGGTCGAGTCTCTTTCACACTTCCGTGTTTACAGCCTGCTTTCAAGAGAGGAAGAAAGGAAAGGTTTTTGGAGATTAAATTCTATTCACTTTAAAAAGAAGCCTCTTCTTCTCCCAGTCACTGAACTCAGATTGCGAGTGATGAAAGCATGGAGGGAACTTACAGTCAGGAAGGTGAAACATAGTGTATGTAGGAGTACATCCAAAAAGACTGGCCTGAACATCCTGCTCTTTGTTGCAAGGGAGGCTTGGGCTGTTAACTTCGTGTGCAAGAGTGTGTGTGTGTGTGTGTGTGTGTATTTATGCAGGAGTAAACACGTCCCCAGTAGATGGCACTTCCTCTTGTCCTGTTATCTGTGATTCCGACATGCAGGGCAGGTTCTTGTCTGTCACCGCTGGATCACTTGGTTTACTGAACCGAATGGCTAAGTGCAGTGAACCCAATCCCTAGTTTATTGAAGCCATCTTTCACTGTAACGTTATGAATAAACATGCCTGTCCATACATCTTTATTTGTAGCAGTAAATACAAAGCTAAAATGGGCACAGATCACAGATTCCATCTGCATATCTAAGTTGAAATAACTCTATGACAGAAATGAAAAAAACTTGTCTGGCTGTGCGCCCAAGTCCTTCATCAGGGAACGGGCAATGTCAAAGGGTCACCTTAAGGCGCAAGAGCATCCGTGGGTTTGTGGAGCAGTGACGGCATGTCAAGTTGAAGGAGGAGTTTCAGCCTTTTGTTCTCTTAGTTGAGCTGTTAATGCAGAAACAACTTCATGGCAGCATTGTGGCATGAGGTGTGGACTCGCTCACTCTTCAGTGTTCCTCTTTTTTAGACCAACCTTTTGTATCTTTGCAGGCTCCATTACACCAGTATGAGCTCATAAAAAGCAAAGTGTGTGCAAAGCTCCATGGAGAGCACTTAGTAATATATCCTCATTCTTGCCATTGAAACCTGGAAAGCATCCAACCGAGAATCCCCTCTTGCACAGCACTGTTTTGGAACACTGTGTTCTCACTCGGTGTACAGCTGTATGCCCCCTCCCTGCTCACTGATGCCAGCTCCATTGGAACAGTACCTGCGGCCAGAAATTTCTGCCTGCACCATACGTGCTCTCCTAAAAGAGTACAGTCTGTGCTGTCCGACAGGCAAGATTGTACCACAATAGTCTACGGGAAAGCCAATGGGTTAATTTTAGGCTGAATTCATTGTTACAGTTGTGGTTTCTTGAATTTTTGACTCGCTGATGATCATCTTCTCATATGTTACGATTATCATGCTTTTTTTGGGCTGGGTAACCTGCAACAGATCCATTGATCTTTTTCAGAGGTACTCTGTTTTGGATTACGCGCCTCAGTTAATGTGTTGGACAACTGTTGAGGTGCACAGAAAGAACAGAAATGGAAGTTTCCATTTGTGCAAAACATGACCACACATGATATGTTCTATCAGCCTGTTATTTTGAGACTCATGTCACAGATAAGTATTAGATTAAAAAAAAGGGGTCTAAATGTTTTGAGATGGCTGTTTTATGTCACATAGGGATTCACCGTCAAACGATTACTTGATTGGTCTGTTATCTGTTATTGAGAAGCAGAACAATAACTGTAGATCATATGTAATTGTGGAGTATCTACATGCTTTTTGTTGTTTAATTACAAAGAGCATAAAATATATATATATATAACCAAGTTCAGTTTTGCCAAACATTACACATTACTGTAAGACCATTACTTTGTGTGGTTATGGCTAATCTAACCAGTTAAATTTTCTAACTTGATATCTTTACAAATTCTGAAATGTTTGCATGGAAATTACTCCATGTAGCCAACACAACAAAAAGTAAATGCACCCTGAATCTCGTTTGCTTGACAGGTGGATTCTTTTATGTAGCTCTATGCGCACATGTGAGTCAACTGGGCGTCTTTCAGTATTCATTCGTGAGAATCTCTGTGATCTTCAATAGTTGTGAAAAAAATGCATATGTTTACATTGAACAATAGGGGGCATGGTCCATTTATTAGAGACTCAGCTCAAAGCTGTGTGGAAATGAGTCGCCAAAGCAGCTGTTTCTCAGGAGCAGTATAAAGTAGCAACTTTACATTTACAAATCTGTGCAAACTCAGGGGATCTTTCCCACTCCCATAAGGGGGTTTGAGCTCTGTATATCTGGTATGAATTTGTCACTGCAAAGCCAGAGCTTTCCTGACACACCCACAACTGCATTCTATAGCTGACAGACAGGTGTTGTTATGCTGTCAGTTTACTCCCCTTCCCCCAATTCAAATGGGCCAATGTCTGGGGGCTGCTTGACAGAAAAAATGATCTTATGCTGATAAATTACAATTATCAGCTAACACTTTTTATTTACACTTCAGAGATTAATGTTTAACTGTAAAAAAAAATAAAGTTGTAAATCCACATCCTCTGTCACTTTTTAAGGAAAACAGGTACATTTAGCTTTTCCTACATGAGGAGTTACTTCTTTTCTGTAGGTTTTGGACAGTTATTCAGATAAAGCAACATTTCTCTTTATCTTCTTGGCCATTTAAAATGATTTATCATTAAAACCCCAACTTTATGTGCCTGTGGTAAAAATGAGTGTCTCAGTAATGTCATGCAGTTTTGCAGATTTAGTGTTATTTATGTGAAAGGATCAAATATGTGCTAACAGCTGGAAACACTCAGGCTTACAGCCAGATATCCCTCATCTCCCCAGCAGCATTTTAGCCTCTGAGCACATGTACAGCTCAGATACACACAAACACAGACACCATCCGATTCAGAATACAGCACAAGGTCATCATGTGTAGATGTTGTCAGGATTGTGGGGGAGATGCCGCACTGTAGCGGAAGATTTTTCCATAGGCTGTCGCAGCTTGTCCAAGGCTACGGTGACCAAGACCCAGCTCTCCACTGTGAGGACTCAATGTTCTTCTGTGGCAGGGGAGGTCTTTCTCCCTCAATCTGCCTCTCTTACTCTTCTGTGTGCTCTCTGTGTGCACATTTGCAACTCAAGTACAGCTACAAATAAAACAGGCAAACAGAAAATCTGAAAAAAAAAGCAAACAGGGAAGAATTATTGATTCTCTACTGCATGTGTGTATTACAGTAACTAGCTGTATGTGTGAAGTTTTTCTTCAAAATTGTAAAAAAAACAACAAACGAGGGAATATCTTTTCAAGAGCAGTGTGCACCCCTCCAGTACATTTCAAGGGATGTATTTCCACAGAGCATTAGAGGATCCATCACAATGTGATAGCTGGCAGCAACATGAAAGAGTCATGTGTTGTCATCAAGTTGTGTGAAAATAGCATGTTTCATCAGGTATATCGTTTTTTTTCGGATTTTATTATATTTGCTTGGCACCACATCGAATGATGCAGGGTTTAAAGCTCAGGAGATTGAATGCCACAAAAGGACACATGAAACATAAAAGAACAACAAAGAAATTCTTAGTGATAACTCACAATGAGACTTGCTGTGTTACTAAAACTGTCACGGTCCATGTTTTTCTGTTTTGGTTTAATCGTTCCTGTTTCATGCTTTGTATTCTAGTTCATTTATTTTGTTGAGCTTCATCCCAGTGTATTCTGCTGAGTTTTATTTCTTTTCCGTGCCCCACCTGGTCTTCATTACTGGTTAGCGCTCACCTGTCTTCAATTCCCTCGTCACTCCCTCTGTATATTTAACCCTGGCTTTCAGTTGATTCTTGTTGGATCATTGGTTTGGTTTCTGTCACTGGTGTTTTTTGCAGCTTCCTTGTTGTTCAGTAGATGCGCTTATCTGTTTCTTCTCAGTTAAAATTTGGCTTTTGCTTATCCTGCTCATGCAGCGTTTTTAAGTTCGATTTAAATAAACCTTTTTGTTCAACTTCATCCACCGACCACCTGGTCTTCCATGTTCTGTGACAGATACATTATTTCTTAATATCTAACTAGAGCAACAGGACTGATAAACTATACTTGGCTATGCTCATGATACAGTAGTACACTTTGGCTTTAATTTGCTGTTTCATCTTTTAATTCATTCGAAAAAGTGAAAATCCAATTTTGTAATTCTTTTTTTAGTCACTCTTTGGATAAAGGTGGCTATATCGCATCTGAAGAAAGGGGAAAAACGACAACACTAGGCTTCTTCTTTTGGTCCAAATCACTTGGCACCTGATTACCTTTTTTTGCCACCATCTCTATCTGAAGCACCTCATTGTCGAGGGAGCTGACTCTAAAGACCCTTTAATTTAAGCACTCAAACACCCACTCACATCTGGCTTTTGCAGTGAGCAAAAGAACAATCTCTATTCACTCTAATGAATCAAATGACTGCAAGGTATTTATCGACTCCAGCTCCGATTGGCAGCGATAGAAACATGATACCCAGGTTTGCGCACTTAATTTTTGTCCCTTTTCTGACACTAGCATAGAGGCAGTGAAAGATTGACAGCTATATTTGCAATCTCTGCAACTCTTTGTCATCTGAGCCACATATCCCACCCATCTCTGATATAGCATTTTTTCAAACCTCGCTCGGTCTGCAATGAATTTGAAGAAAGTGTTCAAAGATTCAAAAAAGTAACCATTATATTATCACTGCCCTAACCATGTTTTTCATAGGCAAATTAGTTAGTTGCCCTCTTTTAGTCATTAGGCTAATTCTGATGTACAAAGGGTATTACTGTCACATCTGTCAGTTAGAGTATCCCGTCTCTTGCAGGGATCAGTTCAGGATGAAGTCCTGAATAGGTTTACTGTCACCTTTTCTCATCACTGAGGTTTGTGTGTGGGGTCAAGTCCTTAACAAAGGATGACTCTGCTTCCATTGTCCCATTAAGACAAAAAGAGCCCTGCTGATGCCATGGCTGTTTCTGCTGTAGAGAGGACTGATGGGATTTAAGTGTGGGTCCTGTCACCGTGGGCAACCTGGTGCTTATTAATCTGGAGGGTGGTGGGTAATGAAAGATATGTGGCAAGAGAGTAAGGAGGGGTAATGGGGGATGGGGTGCTGCTGATGCAGCAGTGCTGCACCAGTGCTGCCTGGGGTCAGGAAGAGGGGCACGATGGATACAGCTCATCGCCCTGTAAGGAAGTTTAGAGGGAAAGAGGAGGAGGCTCCTTCGTCAGGACATAAAGAAGCCTCTTTGTCACGCTGTCACTCAAATAGTTTCAAGGTGGCTGAGACCTTTTTCAGGGAGGAAAAGAAAGGAGAGGTTCTATTGTGTAAAGTGGATCTCTCTCTGGATGCCTGATAAAGACAAGAGGCCTCTTTCTAATGTGTCCTCTCCTGGAGTGCTCGGTAGTCCTGTGTGGCAAAAGGAAGTTAATGTGTCTGATGTGAGAACTGGGAAGAAAGCTAAGAGGAAAAATGTTTTAAGCTGAAATTTAGTACAGCTGAGTTGGGCTTTAATAACTTGACTGGATATAATGTAAAATAATTGATCTTTTTATTCTAAATCTCAAATGGATATCAGTCATACCTGACAGATTTAAGTAGTCGGTTTTTTTGTAACTAATAGTATAAACCACAAAAAAAATTGTTAGAATTGGCTTTGTTCTTAGACTTCATGTCTGTATTTTACTAAATAATCTTATGTTCGTAGTTGGTACTTTTTCACTCTGCTCATATAAACGCAATGTATATCCAAGACTTTAAGATGACGTAGCGGGATAAAATAACTAGGTCAGATAAAGCGTCTCTATTAGGTCAGATAGGTCTGGGACAGTAGATACACGCCTAAAACAACACTTACACAAACACGTTGTTTATCGCATCCAAAGAACATGGCGATGACGGTGGATGGCCGGCTCATGTCACTAAGCAACTGTCCAATTATATTTTGTCGAGTGTAAGTACAACCTCTGTGAGATAAAGGTTGACATAAATATGAAATGTTTCCGGAAATCGGGGCTTGGTCTGACGGATTTCATGCGAAAGCTCTGTCACTCCGAGTCCAGCGCTACTATACTTTGCATGTGACCACTAATAAATACTTTGTTTAACTTACGATTTCTCCAGCTTGTCCTTGGACTTCCAATGAAAGAATCGGGCTAACAATATATTCCTTCAAATATCACATTTGGACTAAGAATTACAACAAAATCATTTAAAGTTTCTTCTCTCTTAAAACAGTATGATTAACTGATTTGTCACTGACTATTGATTTGCCCTCCTTCAGTCAGTAAATGGATGTTTTGTCAGTTGCAAAGCAACATATTGAATGTTTTTGCGTGGATCAAATATCGGAAGCTGACATCAAATCATTGGTCAGATTAATGTGCAACGTTTCCTCATTGCTATCACAATCCTCATCTTGACCTCATATCAGCAATGATGACTATGAGTCTATGACGATAAGAAGGCTTCAAGCTCATTATCGAAACTTATGTCATTATAATCACATCTACTATACTCAGCAGCTCAGTCACATGAAATAATGATGTCCTGGACATACAGAAGTTCTTTCGCCATTCTTCAGCAAAAACCACCTCGTTCTCCAAGTTTTCCCACCAGCTCAAGGTGCGATCAGGGCTAATCCACCTCCCGTGTTGGTTTCAGGCTATGTTTTGGTGGAGTATTGTTTTATGTTGCAGTGCACTCCATATTTCTACGCAGCATAGTCTGCAAGTTGCTGTACATTTCTGTGCAAACCTAAAAAAGTCTTGTTAGGCACCCGCCATTCAACAAAGAGGCAAAATGGGGGTGCACAATCTGACATCGCAAGCCAAAGTTTTCCTGGAGTGTTGTTTTCCAAAAGTTCAGTTTCAGTGCCCAAAACTGCATTTACATGTTAAAGATAGGCACAAAACGCATGGGAAAGTCTGTGGTTATCAAAACACCCATGTTTGTGTGTACAGGGCCTAACGAATCAATCCACAAATGCTATTTTTCCACAGGTATTGGTATGACTTGACTATGACTCTGCTTTCCAGTGCAGAGTACAACAGTGTTTACCTAATTGTTAATACTGTACTTTATTCAACGCTGCTCACCTCTGGTCAGCCAGGAGGGCTTGGTCAACAGCTCTTTGTGACAGATTCAAGTGCACAGTGGTGCCAATTTACCGTATTATTTCAACGCTCTTCAGCTGCATGGACCTTATTATCCTTCTGCATCAGTCTGAACTGCAGCTGCATCAATCGTAGAAGGGCGACAGGAAAATGTAATTCTACAGTGTTTAATCGTGAACAAGTAATGATGTCAGGAGAGAGGAGGAAGACAAACCCAACTCCTAAGCATAAGACTTGAGTTTGAGTCCTACTCCTACTTTTAAAATTTTTCTTGCCTTTATTTTGACTCTGGTCTGTATTTTGACTTTCTTCGTTCTACTCTGTACCTAAGGTACTGCTTTGCAACACAATAGAAGTGCTCATATAAGGTTAGTAAACATTGTGTTTATTCTCTTCTCTTTCACTTTCTACTAATGTTCAGAGTTGTTATTTGGTATTGAACAGGTATTTTCCAAAGTGTTGTTAATCCAACCTGTTAGACTTGCTGATGAATGATGTTAGATGTGATTGGAAATGTTTGTATGACCACTGGCATGCAAAAGTCAACTAGGTCAAATCCTACATTGACCTCTGGGGTTTTGTAACCTTTGTGGTGATCATCTCTGAAATCTCCGATTAGGTTCACAACCTCAGTCTCTCCGTGATGCAGAGGGAGGATAGGGTGCAGCTCAGGCCGGCTCCTGAAACTGGAACCTGACCCCTTTGCTGGGTTTTGTCATCTGATAAGAGCAAATGTTTTGATAGTGTTGGCCCTTTCAACGTGATCCATGGCTCTCCTTTTACACCCCATAACAAATAGGGCTGTCTAAACAACAGTTTATGGCCAGGACAAGACCTGGTCAACCATCATCAAAGATCTACTCTGGGATGAGCCATTAGGTGTGGACCAGATGTTGGAAAAAGCTATGATGATGGTGAAGGATCAATGAATATTTTCTTTAAAAAAATTTTTTTTTTTCAAAAGCCCTGGGATGATTTCCCAGCCTTACAACAAAAAAAAAAGATCTTCTTTAAAGATGCATTTTGACCAGTTAAAATTGGAAACTAATCAGAATTTTCCCTTGTTTTTTGCCCATGTTTTCCCTCCTCTCGTCTTTTAGCATTGACCGGTGTTTGACCATCGCCAGTGACAGCTTTACTGTATGAAATAGAACTCATTGTTGTCTCCTTTAATATGGCTTTCCTGAATAAGTCAATAAATGTATTAGGGCTCTGTTTCACTCCCTGTTGTTCCAACTGTGGTGAACTGGCGTTCAACCCAGCAGAGCAGTAAAATGGAGATTTGGTTCACTGGCAGGCCTTCTGTTTTATTACACAGTCATGAACTGCATTGTAAACTGTCACTTGTCCTTCACTTTCATTATTTTATTCAATCAGGCATAACATCCATGGGAACAAATATCTCTGTTTGTAGTCAGATTATCGAGGACCTAGCAGTTTTGGCTCCAGGTTGTCTGCTACGAAGCATTACTTACTAGTATTTTGTCATTTTTCTGTTCAATGGAAAATATGCACAAAGTAAGGCCATACGTTTTAATGTGTCATTTTCCCTGAAATAAGAAATAATAACACAAACCCAAAATAAGTAGCCTCTGTTTTGAGCAGACTCATCAGAAACAGTTTGAAAGTCATTTATTTGAATGAGAAACAAATAAGAAAAATAACATGCACATTTTTCCTTTAGATTTTCTTTGTATATTTTATTGGACCCGATTGTCATTTCATCATGCATTTGGGTTGTTTTTATCCGTTTTTGAAAAATGACAGTCACAATCTCCAGACTAAGATCTTCAAATAAACTATTTTGACATCAGTTCTGGAAGATAAGTAAATTTACTATCTTCCTCTACACCTCAACAGTTCAGATAGAGGTATTGTACATTTTTACATTATCACTTTGTTTTAACAGTAAGGTACTTGAGGACTTGCGCACCGCTTGCCGATCAATGTATGTCAATTTTCTGGATATTTACTACCATTTTGATAATTGTGTTTTTGACAGTGTTTCTCTTAATTTTCTGAATTTTTACAAATCAAACAATCACTTGTTTCATAGAGAAAAAACAGCAGGGTAATTCATAATAAAAATTGGTTTGAAAGTAGATGCAGGACAATCAAAATAAGCTACCTGAACCAACAACAGTGTCCCATTTTTACATCGTTGTATGAGTAAATTAATCTAGTGCTATTATATAATTCCTTAAATTTTAATGAGTACGTAACTTTTACTGAACAACATTTTCAATGCACATTTACTTTTGAACACAGTGACATGTGACAATACATTTTTAAGCAATATACTAAAATATTTGGTGCTTTAAATGCTTTCCATAGATAAGGAGCTAAAGTCTGCAGTTATCCAGAGTTGGTTTCCTTTCACTGTGCTTGTTTTCCATTTGTGCTGCATCAGTTATCAGTTTGGTAGACCTTTGCCGTGAAGTGACGCTGGCCTTTGTCCGTGGCTGAGATTTAGTTTAAGGTTAAATACCTTGCCCTTAAACTCCTGGGCCACAGTGTGTGGCAAGGTCACCACTTCAGTCAACCCAGCGTTAACACAAAGCCTGCTTGTTCCCTAATGAATAAACTCTACCGTTCCTCACCAAGCTACTACGCTTTTCTCCAGCGCTTCCCAGGCCTGCTGCCCTTTCGCATGCATCCCCCCACCCCTAATTTTGAAATGAGTTTTATAACTAGACAGTAAACCTCCAGTGGCTTAATGATGATGACTTCTTCATCTGCCCAAATGCTCCTTTTGTCCACCCCTCCTCAAGCCCGAGACCCTGCCCCCGTTCCCTCTGGTCACATCAGGCTTTTTTAAACCTTGGTTCACCCTACTTTATAGTTCCGCAGATAATCCCCCCCAAACGCACACGCTCCCTCGTGCACATGCATGCACATGCCCACACACATATGCCCTCAAGCTATTATCTCCACTGAGCCCTGCTCTGTCTCTTTCTTCCTGTCTTTCTCTCTGTTGCTGCCGACTTCAGCAATGGCATTCAACTGGAATGTTTGCCTTTGTTTGTTTGGCTCACTGGAAAGCCATGAATGACCTCAGCTCATCTGCTATCCTCACTAGCAGCGATTTGCACTTTAGGGCCCAGCAGGTAGTCCTGAGGAGCGGGAGGAGGAGATGGAGGTTTTCGAAGAACCTTGTGGGGCTTTTATAAGGAAATTAGAGCTCCGGGCTGCCACCCGGATAGTAAACGGAAGTGCGAGTCCTCGCACCCTTGGCGTCAGATAGCCCACATGATCCTAGTAGAAAAGGGAAATTCTGTTACGGGAATTTTCACATGGTGACTATATGGTTTTTTTCTTGTTTTGGTTTTTGGTCCATTGAGCTCCAGGGCTGTTTTCTTATTGTAACATGCTTATTTGCACCTAGGTTGCTCTACTTCCTTCTCATCTCAACACAGCTTTAAACCACTTACTTGTCGATTGAACCTTATCTGATGTGGGCCTTCAGAGCCTCACCCTTGCATGTTTTGCAATGGATAGAAGGCGTCCTGCGTGATGTGTTAAGTCAGTTAGTTTAGGGTGTCAGAACAGCGGCTGTTTCAAGTTGCAATAGATGATTCTCCCGTAGTTCAGACCCAGCTGCTCCAAACAACCATCATGTGTTTGGCAGCTGCTGAGTCAGCTAAGACAAAGCTTTCCTTTGGGAATCCAAAGAGATGCCCCCTTATAAATGTAAGAGCTCCAAGCCCAAGATCTCCCAGATCATGCTGCTAGTCATGTAACTTGGCTTTCCTCAGGTGGCACTCGCAGGGACTCTTCCCCTTTGTCCCCTTTTGAGCTCAATGCAGCAGTAAAAGATGGGCTCAGGGGCGGGCAAGTATTCAGTCAACACTCTTTTGTTTTTTCACACAGCGTCTTTTGAGGCCGGAGAAAATGCTGGGTTTACTCATTATCTCCTTTTTAAATGGACTATTTAAGACGGGCCACGTCAAAGTCAGGGGCTTGGAGATAAATCACACTGACAGCTCCTTTCCCCCATTTGAACTTGTGGCTGTGCTCCAATCTGATGGATGATTATAAAGATTTCACTTTTGTTACAACAAATAGATAGAGTGGCCCACTACCCATCCCTTAAAAATGTCAAATATAATCTGAGAGTTTACCATGTGGTCTAAATTAGCAACAACCAAGCAAAATTCACTGACAAACTCAAGCCCAGTGTTTTGACTAAATTTGCAGATTGAGAAAATTTAAAGCATGAAAGCTCAATTAGGACTAATTAAGGCCCTGATTTGCTCATGTGAGGGTTTACAACGGTCTTCACACTGAATGCGCTGCTATATAACCATTGGAGAGGAAGTGAGAAGAGCTGCACACGACTTGATTAAAACAACTGTTGACCGTGTCTGTGGTAATGAACTGGAACATCATTCACATGGTTCCGTGAATCTTGTCAATGGATCAAGTGATCATGAAAACAGAGGTTTAAGTAATGAAAATGATTTTGGACATTGTCTAAGTCATTTTGCAGTTTGAGTTGGGAATTTTGGGACAATTCACACAAAGATTGGATGAAATAATTCAGTTTTAGGGGTATATTTTATCTGAAAAAAATCTCAAATCTCAATTCAAAATTTTTCTGACCAAAACCGTTAGTGTTAAAGAGAAACCTGGGATCTCTGTGTGTGCGTTTTTTCCCTGCCATCAAGTAGATGTGAGTTTACTCAGACTTACTGTTTACTTGCCAAATTCTTGCTGACGTTTCCTGACAGTAATTAGTTTGCTGGATGACAGATGCAGATGCCCAACACACGATGGAGTACAACATACTGTACATGTAACTTCATATGTGTAACAATAACATTACACACTATGTAATATTAGTGATGTACCAGTTCAATGTACAGCCAGATGTGTTTCTACGGTGGCCCTGAGGAGCAAAACACAACACAATGGACAACAACAAAAAACACTTGCCATTGTGTGTTTTCTGTTTTGTTATAGCTTTGTTGAAATTTTTTTGGTGTTTTTGTTGTACTTTTTGTGTTTGTCTTAAAATTTAGTAAAGTAAGTCAGTTGCACTTGTAGTTGCATGTGTACACATTTTACTCTTGTTAACTTAATTTCCAGTATCGAGTGCCCTGAGCTCTTTGCTTCACTGCCTTTAGCAACATAATGATAAGGCAATATCACTGATCCCTAATGACATATAATCCCCAACATCTGCCTGCAGCTGTTGATTTGTGGTGCACATCCGTTTATTTATTTTGACCAGATGAGCCCCTGGTATTTATAGCAGGAGTAAAAAAGCCTTGTAAGGGGTCAATTCTGGGTAAGACTACCAAGACAAAATGCTCAAGCTGACCCAACATTCCTGTCCCCACTTTGCTGGAGATGGATTCTCCTGTCTAAATTGGCCCCAATAAAATGTTGGGTGTGGTAGCTTGAACTGAGCTTGAGCGTGAGAGCAAAAGTCGGATTTAAAGACCATCCACCCCCCTTCCCTTCCCAACTCAACTCCTACTGCTGCCTTTTCTTAAAAATGAAAACTTCCACTTGACAGGGTGCCCATGGCGGATGTCTTGACATGGTGAGGGTCACACGTGGCAGAGCTGTGTGGCAGCAGGGAGATATGGGCCCTCATCTTTGTTCCCCCCCTCAACTCCACAGGCCTCCAAGAGCATCTGTCACCGCAGGGGGTCAGTAGGCCCGAGATGAATGAGCCCCCGGTGAATTCCCTCCCTGCTTGGCAAATGGCACAGGACAGAGGAGTGTGCAGGGGACTAGGGGGAGGGGTCTGTGTGGATGTGTTTGTTTGCATGTGAGTGAGATAGAGAGGCCAAGAGGGAAGGAGGGCTTTGGCTGTACTGAGGGAAAGAGAGGGATTCCCAGTCCTTTCTGTGGAGAATCATGCCAAAAGTGACAACAGCAAAGGAATTAAGCTCCATACATATATGCTGCCTGGATAAATTCACCCTGGAAGGATTTACCATTTAACATGGACTATATTTTATAATTTTTTTGGCACATTTTGGGATTTACTGCATTTCATTTGGATTTTAAGGGCTTGTCAGCTGGTCATGGAGTCATGGAAGGTACAGGAGAAGCTACTTAAACTCAATGCTGGCTGTGTGTCACATGTGGCCCTTGTACAGCATTAATGATATGGGCTTTTAGCACCTCATTTAGAGGACATGGAGTGATGTTTGTCTTTTTTTTCCCCCTAATTTCTTAACCCCATCCCCCTTTCTCTCATGTCTGATGGGCAGTGTCTTTTCGAATGTTAAGAGGTTGTTGAGCTCTTTCCTGCATACAAACTATTGCTATTGACCTTAAACATTAAAGCATAACAATGAGATGAAAACAATTTAGATATTTATCAAATCACCATTCACATTTTATGTACTTATTCGGTGGGGCAAAAATATTAAGAATAATGATAATGATAATTAGCTTAAATCCTAGATTAACTCATTTTCGGCTCCAAGTAATTGTTTAATTAGCAAACAAACAACTACAGAGTGTCAAGTTTGACTGTATACAAGGTGTCAACACCTTTTTCTTCTTTTCATCAGGGATTTCTATGCAATAAAGCGAAAGCAGTATTTCTTCCCGTTTATTTGACTTCAATGTGAAGCATCTGCCAGACTAGAATGTGGCCAAACCAGTGTGGAAATTAGTTTAATCCTGCCTCTATTCCCTGTATTGTAAACATTGTGATGTAATTATGCAGTTTAGGAAGAAACAAAAGAAGGACTGGAGAGAAAGAAAAGGCAGGGTCAAAAGTAAGACCCCACAGATGGAAAGAGTGGAATATCTTTTCATACTTATTGCCAGTAAAATGGTTTATTTTGCTCTGGACGTTTATGTTACAATATGTGATTTAACTAAAGCTTTAAATCCCAAACTGTGGTTGTCATTACAGAGAGGGGAATGTTACTCGCAGCGCTGTTTTCGTTACGTTTTACGTTTTTGCTTTTGTGCTTTAGCTCTCTGACACGTTAAACTGACAACTGCACATTTCTTTGAAGAATATCCATGCTTCTAACTCATTATAGAACATTTGCAAGAATAATTCAATAACTGCAAATATTATAAAATAACTTTTTTCATTTGAATAAGCAAACGGAGGAAACTGGCTGGACCTGATCTTTATTTGCAGCCTTTACTGTTTAAAGTGAATCAATGTTGCTGATAACATACGTGGTGCTACAATGTCTGCAAGTATACCAGCAAAGAGTAATGAAAAAACATTGAAATCAGACTCTTGGTCTGATTACTGCACTTGAAGATGTCTTTTAAACTTTTAAAGCTATAATAAACCCTAAATGCAGCAGGTAGCTGCAAGACATCTCCAGTGGAACTTGAATTATTACCATCAATTTGAATCCTTTTTTTATTTAAACTAAGTCCTTTTTCTTGGAAACTCCACCAGCCCATCAACATTCCCTCCGATCTCATCACTTGAGAAATAGGACCTCATTAAGTACCTCAGGCCCGTAATGGTGTCTAGATTTACTGCTCCTTCATCTTCATCTCTCGAGCCATCTGCGTCTCCTCCTGTGTTGTCTGGCCTTCGCAACCAGATAAACATCAACATATTTCAAGACTCCACTGCCTGGGTAATTAGCAAAGAGTGAGAGCTTTGGTTCAGACTCGCATGTTGGCGCATCCAGTGGAGGATAAAGCGTGACCTTGTTGTGTTAAGAAACAAATTTTTCTCTGAACTCAGATCTTTCATTTTTACAGAGCAATTCAGATGCTCTGAAGGTAAAAAGGAGCACACATCTCTGTCTGACACATTGACGTTTCTAACTATTTACTTTGTCAAGCTAGCTAATCATTCTCAAAATGAGCACCAGTGGGGTCAGTAAATGCAAGTTGAAGCAGCTTGTGTACACTTGCTATTTGAAGGACTTGGACCCCAGACCGGCCACCTTCTTGCAGAATAGCAGCAGTGGTGATGACTGGCCAAATTTTGACAGTCAGTATTTTGAAGGGAACTTTGCTTCTGTTATATCAGAGTCTGAGTGGCCAGACAATAGTTTGTCAAAGGGTCAAAGTAACTACTAAATCTATTCACAGTAGAGTGACTGCTTGTAGGGGGTGCGGTTACTAACTAAAACAGCCAACTGTGTTTTATGAAAATAGCTCAAGGCCATGGTAGTATCGCATAACACATAACATATCGCATAACGTTTTTTAGCCTCGTAGTAGTGACTACATAGGTTTTGGTTTTAACTGCATTTCATATTTGAGTGGCCATAAGCGCCTCCACTCATTTTGTGCATAAGTATGTTGTCTGGTGACCTGAAGTGCCAAAATATGCACAGCATGGATGTTTTTGGTTTTTCACATGATCCACCTCACTGTTTCTAGATATTTTGTTCATGCACGTGGGGGAAAAAAACATATGCCAATGAACACAGTCATTTGTTGACATATTTGTTTGATTAAACTGTTAAGATGCATGGCAGCAGTCTGCGTTTACAGCATGCTTTGAGTGTTGTTGTTTTTTTAAAAGTATTATGTCTTGTTTTATCTTGATGAATGTGGAAATACGCCAGGACTGAGTTTAATTGTGGTTACTCAGAGAAAACCTAAACTGTTTTATTGCTTCAGCGACAGTGAGCTCATCATAGATCTCCCTGCTCTCCCCCTGCAGGCTTTGCATCCACGAGTGATATGTCTTTGCTGAGACTTTCTGCTGAGGAGTAGAGATCCAGCATGTAGCAGAGGTAAACAAGTCCCTTCACGCCTGGGAACAGTCCTACATCGTAAGTTTCCTTTATCTATTTATCTATTTTTTTGTGGTAAAATTGCAATTAAGTGCCTGCGCTCTCACACATATTTTCTCTCTGACCTGGCCTTCTCGAATCCGCTGAGTGAAGATCCAACTCGCTCAGTCTGACCCAGGGTCACATTCATGCAATCTGTTGATGCCACCCAGGAGCTGCAAATGGCCTTGACTGACCATCTGACTGGCCACCACTCACTTATATGAACACCCCCTTTTAAACTATTAGTCTTTGAACATTAAACTGCCACTTCCCACT
The DNA here is from genome assembly GCF_027942865.1 of Odontesthes bonariensis. Classification (NCBI taxonomy): domain Eukaryota; kingdom Metazoa; phylum Chordata; class Actinopteri; order Atheriniformes; family Atherinopsidae; genus Odontesthes; species Odontesthes bonariensis. The sequence goes on along the minus strand of NC_134519.1, from coordinate 16,639,795 downwards.
GGAGTCTGCTTATGGTGTTTGACCATCCATCAAGTGGACTGCAGTGACTGACCTGAAATACCCCCGCCACTGCTACGTACCATAGCAACCGCCTAATGGGCACCTCAAAAGCATTTGCTGATCAACCTCTGCAACAGTCACACTTTGTTTTAAGTCACACAGGTGCTAACAGGTCAGCATCAATGCTACACCAACTTAATGACAAATATGTCTATTGGAGCAAGTGAGCGGGTCTCCAGAGCCTCCATCTGAACAGACAGCATTCACATAGAAATGCCCTCAGGGTCTTATTTTGTTTTTGTTACCCTCTCCATCTTTGTTTCTCCATGCAGTCACCTTCCTCCATCAGTTAAGAAAGATGTACTGTAGCTTCTTTCTTTTAAGCTGCTTATCTCTGTGACAGCACAGTCAGGCATTGTTAATCTTGTCTTTTGTCTGGGTTGGTCAGATTCCTCCCCAGGAAGGTTGTTCGGTAAACACGAGTAATGGAACCTGTCCAGGCGTGGGCAAAATGGGACCTGGGAGGAGGAAAGGTTCAGGGTGTCTGTGTCACCAGCAGCTGACAACTGTAGATATTAACATTCAAATTGACATGTTGAAAGTGAAGCGGATGTTGATTACTAAAACACTATTTCATTGTTTTAAGAATGTCATTAATCAGCTGTAACAGAGGACCATTTTAACTTTAATCCAAATTGCAACCAGGTGTGTTTTTTTTTTTGCTGTTTGAAACTGAGACGTGATCACTTTCATGCCACAGCTCATTCAATGTGCAACTTGTTCGAGCTGAAGAAATTTAACAATTCATCAAGTAGTTGAGCAGAATTAAAAACACATTTTTCAGCCACTTTCAAGTACATCAATTATTACTTAGTGGTGAGGGGTAGAGTCCACATCGTTTCAATAATAACTATTTTTATTAGATAGGGCTTCAATAAAACAGCTTGCAAAAAGCAACTCTGAGGTTATTTAAGTCATTGCTCAACTAAACTCTTATCTCAAGTGTAAGTAACATACACAACATTCAACAGCTGCAGGGGATCTCAGTTAGACCTCAAAGAGTAGATTAAGCTTTTCCCAAACAGCTGAAGTCTTCAACCTGGGCCTCCACTTGGCTTCTGTGGTGTTTACAACAACACTGGTCTGCACCAGTCAAATGTAGTCCAAGGACAAACATAAAAGAGCCATATCAGGTCAAACTCGTATGTCAGGAAAATGGCCACCCACCCCCTTTTTATTTTCCTTTTCTGCTCCTTGTCTCACACAGATTGAACGCTTGGCTCAAATCTGGCGATCTGTTTTGACAAACTGCAAAAAGGGAGTCAGAGTCAGAATCTCAACGGGAGCGTAGCCATTGGCCAGAGCTGCTTTTTCGCCACATTTGGAGTGCTTTCTCTCACTGCTGTTCCTCCTCTTGCTCTTTTCTTTGAGACCACATGCTCGGCCCTCTGTCCAGCTGCCAGCTGCCACCAGAGAGCCAGCCAACTGAAGGCCCACGCGGCCCGACCTCGGCAGATGTCCCTGAGTGGACACTGTGGTGGAGGGGACGCGGGGCAGTGCAGGCGGGGTGACACAAGCAGACAGAAGGGCAAAGAGACAAAAAAAAAAAAGCCTGGAAAAAGCCTCTAGCCTTGATCATTTTGTTTTGACTGACATGGACCAAGTGTGTGTGTATGTGTCTCATTACTGCCTTTACCTTTTGGAAAACCTATCAACATGAAAGTTAGTTTTATGAAAGAAGCTTTGTTATGGAGCTGCAGCTGAAAAAAAAAATGACAGGCAAGTTTTAAACATTTTTGGAACCACATGGAGATTATTCATCTTAAGCTCAGGAATCTTTTTTTCCTATCAGGAACTGGTGGCCAGTTCCAAATATATTTCTTCTGAAACATAGAGTATTCTATAAATGTTGATTTACAGCCCATGCTATTCGGAAAAGTGAGACTGTTTTTACATTGAAGGCAACTATGGCTTGATACACAAGGCATTATAACCTCTGATTGATATTGTAACATTGTCTATGAAGCAAATCAAGCAATTATTCACATCTAATTGCAAAATGAAATATCCTCAGAAGATCACGGCTGAAAAGATTTGAGAGACACGTCTGTTGAGCTTGGCGTTATTATGTAAAGAAACAAATCAATGAGCTGAGATAAACAGGACCGTGACACGTGTGCATATTTGCTCATCATGCTCTCCTCTTCTCTTTGCTCTGACAGATAATGGGGAATTCGTACGCAGGGCAGCTGAAGTCTGCTCGATTTGAGGAGGCTCTCCACAACTCGATTGAGGCGTCGCTGCGCTCGAGCAGCGGAGATCCACAGCCGATATTCACACAGCTCTACTTAGAGCCGGAGCCGTTTCCAGGTAACATGGAAGGTAGGAAGCCTACAGGAAACAGCAAGACGAGTTCTGGATTTAAACAGCGGCAGGATTACAGCTTCAGGTTCACTGCAACTTCAGCAGAACTCGGTTAGCAGATTTCTATACATTTTTGATATTACACGAAAGGAACAATTTTCTAAATGACTCATTTTCAACCCAAAAATACTGTATTAAATTGTTAACAGCATTGAGATATTTAGTTAGATTTGTGGTCTTAATGTTACTACAGTCGGATTTTTTAGATTAAAGATTCTCCACTTAATTGTAAAAAAAAACGTTTTTTTTGTTAGTTAACTCTGTGTTGAGCCCTTTCTAAAAGACTCTTGAGGTTACACCTTCCCAATGTGAAACACAATTTGTTTTTTTTCAGGAAATTCATAGAGAAGTTACCGAGATATTATGGATGTATTAACTAATAATTCCACTGTTGTTACAGTAAAAATAATCAGCTCTAATGTGTGCAGTAGACGTCAAGCCAAAAAGCGAGATTCCGCTCCATGGCGGGGAGGACCAAGGGCACGAGCTCATAAATGTTAACTCTTCCAACGATCTGGAAGAGCTGGAGGATGATGATGACTCTAACAGCAGCAGCCCTCCTCTTCCCTACCTGCAAACTCCTGCCCCTGACGGCTGCTGCACGCTGGACGGTATGACCTCACCAAATTTATTTCTAAAGAGAAAAAGCATTTTCCGAAAAAAAATACCTATTGATTAGATTAGTTTAGTTTAGAGAACATAATGATGATGCATAATATCTTTGGTTAATTCCTCAAATGTAACAGATTCTTGCTCTGACTGAAAAAAAGAAAAACAAACAAAAATATCTCTTCCTTTAGGATTCTGTCAGGCCGGAAAGGACCTCCGCCTGGTCTCCATAGCAACAGAGCCCATTGAAGTCCCAGCAGGCTTTGAGCTGGTCGGTGCCAAGTCTCCCAGCGTCCCGGAGCACATCCTGGTGTGTGCCGTGGACCGCCGCTTTTTGCCTGATGAGAATGGGAAAAATGCACTTTTAGGTCAGTCTGTTCTCTTGATCTCAGGTTTAATGAAGGAGACGGATTTCATTTCACACCTTTCTGCCTGTGCTCGTCATACTCTGCTCTGTAAAAATTCATATGCGTTTGAAAAGCAGTGTAATAACTCAGTCTTTGTTACACCACTTGCAGGTTTTTCAGGAAACTGTGTGGGCTGCGGTGAAAAGGGCTTCAGATACTTCACAGAGTTTTCAAACCACATCAACCTGAAGTTATCCACACAGCCCAAGAAGCAGAAGCACTTAAAATACTACCTGGTGAAGAATTCTCAGGGTGCTCTGTGCAAAGGACCTCTAATCTGCTGGAAAGGTTAAAAATGCTTTTCAGAATCCAGCCTTTATAAATCTGCAAAAAGTGGCAAGCAAAAGTCCGGGCACCACAATTTCTGTTATTTTGAATAACATTTAGCAAAAGAAAAAAGATAAAGGTGACACATTTATTTCTTCCTTCGCTATAGTTTACAGTTTTGAAATGACTTGTTTCTGCTTAGTTTTATTAAAAGTCATGGCTTCTGAACTCTTCCCAAAGCCAGCTAAGAGACTTTTGACGTCTCTCCACAGGACTATAAGCAGCTCCTCATAGTGGCCCAAAGCTGCTGATTTCTTTTGACAAGGTCTGAGGAGTCATTTATAAAGCTATAAAATGTGTATCACATCATTTTACATGACACTGACAGTGTACAAACCATGAAAATTTGAGAAGCTTTAAAAAAATATCTTTACTGTAGGTTCTTTATCTCTAAAACTGCCCAAAACTAAAGGAGAAATTATCTTACTTAAAAGGCTGCAAAAGATGTTTTTACCTTTGACTTGATCTGTTCATCTTCTATCTACTTAAACACACAGTAACAGAAACTTGGACCAAGGTGCCCAAACTTTTTGCCACTGTAAATGGATCCCACACTAATCTCTGAACTGGTTCTCCCGTGATATGCGTTTCCGTGCAGTGTAACATTCTCCGTCACTCCTCTCTTTGCCCTCTCAGACAGTAAAACCCGTCAGTTCGCCAGCAGTGCATCGACCTCCAAGCCGAGCTCGTCCTCTTCTCTGAGCAGCAAAGAAAACGGGGCCACCAGCGGACACAGCTCCTCTCCCTTTTCCCTCTCTGGTGAGACTCCACACTTTCTCCGCAGATCCACTTAAAGAAGACGCAAATCAGTAGCATTTTATAGTTTGACTGAAAGCTGTAAGGAGTTAAAAACTGTGTGGTATATCTTGCCTCTTCTCACTATAAAATTACAACGTATATTTACCGAAGGACATCTGTTAATATATCCTGGCAGGTTTGTGTTGTTGCCATAGAGACGGGTTGGGGTGGCTAAGCCCTGTCAATGATGAGTTAAGCATAGCCCGATGCTGTAACCACTTCACTGCATTACCTGTTTAGAGCAGTTCATGTCAAAGAGGAGCCCGTGTTAGTTGTGTGTATTATGAGTGGAATAAAATGACTAAAATGTCATTTTTTTTATCAGCAATAGCTGGTATCATTTTTATGTTCAGGCTTAAAAGTCAGTTTTATACAACCCCGATTCTCTAAAAGATAGGGCATTGTGTACAATGTCAATCAGGGAGCAACATATAAAAAATTAAAGTTGGGACAGGGGAAACAAATGAATGGAAAAGCAAGTGACACTAAAATAATAGCTGGAGGAATATGTTACTACAAACCGGTCATGATTGGGGTTAAAAAGAGCACCTTAGAGAGGCAGGTTCTCTCAGAAGTAAGGATGGGCAAGGGTCCAGCAATCTGCTGAAAACTATGTCTACAAATTGTAGAGCAATTTCTGAATAATGGTTCTTGATGTAAAAATGTGAAGACTTTCATAATAATAATAAATAAATGCATAATAAATTCGAGAATTTACAAGACAAAAAAAAAAATCATCAAAATATACAGAAAATCTGGAGGCAAACAGGCACGATTCTGTCATGGAAATCACTGCTTGGGCTTAGAGACACTTCCAGAAATCATGGTGAGCAAAGTTCACCGTTCCACCCACAAATGCAGGTCAAAGCTCTATCGTGCAAAGAACAAGCCATACGTGAACATGATCCAGAAACGGCGCCATCTTCTCTGGGCCAAGGCTAATTTAAAATGGGCAGAGGCAAATTGGAAAACTGCTCTGTATTTGAACAAATCAAATTTTGGAAATGGCTGCCACATCCTCCGGACAAAAGAGGTGAAGGACCATTCAGCTCGTTATCAGCGCTCACTTCAAAAGCCTGTATCTCTGTTGCTAAGGGGGGGTTTGTTTGTGTTGTTAAACTCTTTTAAGAATCCTAATTAAAGATTCGCTAATATTTTGAAAAAGATAGAAAATGTCTCCTTCTCAACGTTTAATGTGTTTTATAGTTGCTTGCATGAAAATTTGCAAATCATTGCATTCTGCTGTTTTTTACATTGTACACAGTGTCTCAACCTTTGGAATTGGATTTCCTCATTTTTGTTGCAATTACATTCTTCACAAGTGTGTCATTTTATTTAAAGTAATAACTGTGTCTGTGACAGATTCTGCTTTTCTTCACAAAGATGTTGATCTACTTTGACTGAAAAAGCTCCTGGACTTTTAATACAGATTTCTTTCTAAACCTTGAAGCTGCCTGTCAGCAGGTGTGTCGCACATAAATGTGCTAGACAGCCAAGTTCTCTGTTGGCATTTCTGTTTACTTAAATTTCACAACTGCGACCCCAAGGCGCATCACTCATTTCGAGGTTATAATCCATGCATATCTCCCTTTCGTGCAATGATGCACGAAGAGCAAGGCAACAGTCGATGTCTGTGTAATGAGATTGTATTGAAAATATGTTTGTAAGATTTTAGCAGAGAGTGCTAAACATCAGCTTGACAAGTATTTGGTCCGCGCTATGTGTGTTTTGATGAAATTGTACTTTTGTTTTTATCTCCAGATTCTCCACCCACCAGGATGGTACAAGCCCCCTCTGTCTTTTTTGGTAGTCAGGAGCTTGGAAGAGACTGCAGTTTCCTCAAACCTCTTGCCTCCACTCCAGCAGGAAAGACTCTGCCAATAGGTAAAGAACTTTTTCAATTCACCATTAGATTTATCTTTGTTTTATCAGCTGATTATCTTGTTACTTTAGCTTTATTCTGAATATGATAGCTTGTAAGAGAAACAAGCATGACTATATAAGATACATACATTTAAGTCTTCAGTCCTCAGTCATTAGTCACTACCATTTACAAGGATCCATGGGCTGATAAGGTGCTACCTTTATGTGAGCGACTCATGAACGGCCTGGCCCTCACGCTGAACAGCGTTACTTACACACTGGTTGTTTTATTTACGCAGTGCAGCACAAGGGTGATGGCTGACCGTGGAGCAAAGATTAACGTCCGCTCCCTGCTTAGACTCACTCACAGACGCGTGCATAAAAACACGCATGTGTGTACGTGCCAATCAATACTGGAGGAAGAAATGCTGTAATGACTTTTAAAGGCCTTGCTACCCATTAGATGCTTTACAAGGTTGTGATATTGACAAGGGAAGGCTACACATAACGATCAGTGTTGTGGTATCTTCCACATGTGAATACAAGATGGGAAAATCTCCGTAACAGGCGTACATGCATAGGAAATCAATAACCCACTGTTAGTACTGACTCATTTTTATTTATTGCCTGCCTTCTGCAGACAGCTTCATGTTCGGAGAGTACTTTTATGTTCATTTGTTTTATAATTTCATATTTGCTAGTAGCTTTTCAAATAGCAGATTGAGGGCAGAATCTCTTGGTTAACAATGCTGGTTTACGCTGAATAAATTGCCACATAAAGCTGGTAAGAGGACCCAGGTGCAGACTGGAGTTGTGAAGGCTTTTATTTTTTTTTAGATGAATGCCAAAACTTAGGCAAGAGGTCAGAAGAACTAATTAAAAACAGGCTGGATGAAACAAGACGGGAACTCTTGAGGAGGTTAGTTGAACTGATGGGGAAATGGAAGCAGGTATAGGAGATAGGTGACTGGGAGGGGACTGAAAGACTTAGGGCTATATCCTCCAATGTCTCCTTCAAGGAAAGGACGTATGTGAACAAGAATTCCTTAGAACTTGGGAAGAGACAGTCGTGGTGATAAGTGTGTATTGAGAGTAGTTGCAAAGTCTCAAACTGTATGAAAACAATCGAGTGTTGCCTTGAATGCTGCTGCAAAAAGTTGTGGGATGATATCATTGCTTTTTCTTTTATCCAACATTGTGCAGTGTAACAAGCTCAGAAGGAGATTCATTTCCTGAGCATTTAGAGTTTTAGCAGTTCTTATCATGTGTTCCAATCAGATACTTTTCACCTAGATGAAATCGTTCTACAATAAAAAAAAAAAAAGATCTACTTTATGATCAATTACCTTCAAAATCAATGACATTCCACGAGGGGATAATATTCTGTGACTTGGGAATTTTAATGCAAATGTTTACCTGTGCTATGCATGGTTACAACATGGTCTGCCATATTAATGTGTGCATATGTGTTTGCTTCCAGTACCCACAGCTCTTAGGGTGAATGGACCAACTAATGGCCTGGGTGTTGATGCGCATCCTCCCTTACTGAGCCCTTCGCAGGTCTCCTTAGGCCCTCAGAGTCAGGGGTATCGCACTGCTGATCTAGGAGACAGTCCAGGTAGGGCCCTCTCTTCAAGCCATTTTTTTAAAAATTATTATTTGTTTTTAACCTCTATTCTGACATTGTTTCTGTTTGATGTTCAGTGTCATCTGTTATGAATTCTGGTCCTCCAAAGAAGCGCCACCGCAGCTGGGTTTCCAGCTCACTTGTGCCAGTTCCACCAACAGCTGTCCCTGTGCCAGCGATTCGCCCCGTAGTTTGTTCTTCAGGTTTGTTCCTTAGCACCCTGATTCAAACTGAACTTTTTTTTAATGAAATCTGCTGTGCCATGTGTTTTCCATATCTTTCCCTACCCTTTTTTTCCCATTCCTTTGGTGTGGAGATGATCATGTCACTGACGTCCGTTATGTTGGCTGGTTGTTAGGGCTGATTCATCAAGTGTTGCTATGGAGATATAGTTGAATAGCTTAGATCAGAAATTATTTTTACAATTACATTCTTGGGGAAGCTGTCTGATTGTTTTGTAATGTAACTGCAGTTATATACATATAAAATACGATTGTTTTCCAATTAATTGTCTATTCTAATTTCTATTTTTCAACATTCCCTGCATGGTGGACCTGACATCCAAAATATGACAATAAGACAAAAAGAAGGAGATGAAAATTTTTTTTCAGAAAAGCTTATAAATTGCAAACGTTTTGTATTTTCTGAATCCTCCTTTCAGAAAAAACAACAACAATCTTTTCATCGGACATCTGGATAACTGTACTTCTCAATACAATACAGTACAATACAACAATCTAATATACCACCGCAGAGTTATCTGTCAAATGTAATCAATGACATGTCAAGGCTGTAAATTACATTTATGTAAGCACTGACATATAATCCCTTTATCATCCTCCAGGTTCTGTGATAGCAGTGCTCTCTCCTCAGCCGCCACCACTGGCAGGTGTTATCCAGCCCCAGCCTGTCACAGTTGGAGAAACAGTCATCATTCCTGACAACCTGCTCAACTCTTCGGGAGTTCGCCCTGTCATCCTAATCGGTAGGAGCATTGTTTTAGTGATTTATTCCTTCCTTGCCATTACGACTCATCCTGCACAGCACTGCAAAGCTTATGAGTGAATGTCAACTTTTCTTTTTAGGACATGGCACTTTACCATATTTCTATGGGAATGTTGGCGATATAGTGGTGAGCCCCCTGCTGGTCAGCTGCTATAAGAGCAGCCAGCTGACGGAGAAAAACCTAGAAACTTTGGGCCTTCACAGCAGTCAGACGCTCAACGTGGAGACAATGATCCTGCTCACTTTGCAGTACCTTGCACGTTTAGGTATGCAGCCAACACAAAATCTCAAATGCGCATTGTGTTGTTACTCAAATGTTTTATGATAGCTGATAAATTGGTGTAAACACAACACATCCCTGATAAAACAGCTATTTAATTAAAAAAATGTCAATCAGATTCAGAGCAGATTCCTCTGAGGGAAGAGCTGGAGCAGATAGTTCTGAAGGCCATGTTGTGCTGTCCCGGGAGTCCTGCCATCTCCCCGTCCCAGCTGCCGTGGCTCGCTCGCCTAGAAGCAAGCGTCTCTGGGGGCAGCGTCCAAGTGGTAGTTACTCACACATCTTTAGGGGAGGGTGTATCTGAGTCCCTGCGGTCTCTCAGCGAAGGCCCTCACCATCAGCAGCGTCTGCCAACCTACGTGGTCATTATATGTGCCTCAAAAATGAGTGGCAATGAGTTCTGTGTGCTTGTTTTGGGTGAGTGTTGCAGTCTGCCAAATGCATTTGGGCATCATTTCATTTCACCTGGTTAACTGCACAATACATAAAATGACACGAACAAACCTGCCTCATACAGGAAAGTATCAAGCACGGGCCTTAGCTGAAGGCATGATGACAACCAATGAGTTTCTGAAGGAAATCAGCTATGAGCTCATCACCGGGAAAGTCGGTATCTTGACGTCTCACTTCAAAACAACTTCCCTCGGTAGGTGCTGTACGTTAAACATTTTGCTCGTTGTTTTGCTCGTCTGATTAGGGAAACAGTTACAGACAAATGCTGATATGTTGTTGCAGAAAATAACCCCACCTGTAGTCATGCAAATCATTCATATTTTATTCATGCAACCAGCAGAAGAAGGATTAATGAGCCATAGACAAGGTCTTCTAAAAAGAGCATCTTTACTCTGCAAATTCAACGGAATGATGTGATGTAATTAAGACTAAAACAGTTTACATATATTTTTTTGTTCAATACACAGATGAAAACACAGTAGAAAGTGTGCTGTATATCAGATCTGTGCACAGCTGCTGCACTTTTTGTGTGACTATGGCGACTGGTTGTTTCTAGGGGACAATCTTGACAAGCAGCTGGTGCGATACCAACGCAGACGGAAAGGACAAGTCATCCAGCCCTTTCAGGTCGATATCACTGACCACATCCACTCGCAGGAAGCTGCCAGCATGTCACCACCGTCAGACACAGGTTAGACTGCTCTTCAGTGTACTAGCTGTCTAAACTAAAATGTTTGACTAAGTAGTTACTGGCAAAATCTTTTTTTTTTTGGTAATCCAGGTCAAATGAGGGCATCAAAATGTTGCATCATCAATATGTAGCTGACCACTGAGATGATTTCTTAAAATTTCAGTGTTTTACTTTTATTCTGTGAAAGGTGAACCAATACGATTCAAAATTGTTTTACCCGGGACGGGTTTCTTTTAGTTCAGTGTCTTCACCTTAGACAAAAACATGTTTTTTTTGGTAGGTTTCTTGCTTCCTTAACATGTCTTATTATATCAAAGCTCAGAAAAAAAGTCTAAAATACACAAAATTTGGTTTTATAAAAATAATTTAAAAAAAAAAGGAACATAGCTAATTTGAAAACAGACAATTAATTATTTTCATGTTTAAACATGTCATAACACTAATGAAAAAAAGTCATTTGATAATGTAACTGGGGAGGTTTCCGGGTGATATTTGAATATTCCATTTTTTTTTCACTCTCTTGACAAAGTACACAGCAACTTTTATATATTTGAGTTAGTTTTTAAGGCGAAAGTACATTATTGGAAGGTATTTTCTTAGGAATCAGGCATTTTTAAAGGACTTTGATTAATTTATCTTATTATCCGTGAGATTTTATTTTAACATTCACACTGGATCATTTGTGACATCTCATGGTGAGTTTTGATCTATTAGGAGGGCTTGTATCTGACAAAAAAACCCCCCAATAAACTGGAACTTAAGGTTGTGAAATGTTTTAAAATAGTATGAACTGACATTACGTACGTTTTCATTCAAAGTGAACTTGATTAGACACGTGTGTCATAACACCCATGTTATTCAAACTTACATACTTCCTTTGTTGTGTTCTTCAGGGGCAGGAGATTAAAAGTATAAAGTATAATTTCCAGCATAAAACTTGAAGCTTCACTTTAGTTGAGATACACTGTATATTTTGTTTTTTTTAACTCATCGTTATTATTTCTCATATTGACAACTTCCCCGATGCTTTGTGCTTCTGCCGCAGATCTTCTAAGTAAGGTCTTTCAGATCTATCCGGCCCAGCTCTGTGTGGCTCGTAAACTCCTCTCTCAAGTTTGCTCCATTGCTGACTCGGGGTCCCAGAACCTCGACTTGGGACGTTTTTGTAAGGTTGACTTTCTTGTTCTGGTCCCGCCATCTCACATTCTGGTACACCAGACAGCACAGCGCATCCAACAATCAGGTACATGTTGACAGACAATACAATTATAAAAGACTAAGTGAGGATTCTTCCTCTTTTTATACCTCAGAGTATTAAACAGCTTCGTCTCATCGGTTTTGTGTCTCTGGCTCAGGAGTGCTTGTGGACCTGGGACATGAAGATGCCACCACAGCAAACCAGAAATCAGACAAGTATGTGGTGCGTCTGGACACTGACGTTCACGCCAAGATGGAGGCCTTCATGAAAAAAGTCAAGCAGAACCCCTACACCCTGTTTGTCCTCATTCATGACAACTCACACGTCGACCTCACAAGGTGAAGACGATTCTTAAAACTCAGAAATTCACTGATAAACACTGTGAGAGCTGACATTGTTTTTGCTGTGCTCATATTGTGAGTCTGTGTGGAAAGGCAAATTGTTATGACTCAAAATGCAGCCTTGTCCTTGATTAAAGAGGAAGACAGCTGTGAGCAAGTGAAAGCAAATACATCATTTATCATTTTGGTCAAATGTAGAACAGGCAATGTGACATTCCTGTTTTGGTCTTTGTTATTTTTAGATCTATTTGTTTCTAAATGAAATTCAATTTAGTGCCAATTCAGTCAAAGGTATTCACTGTTATGTGGTTGCTCAAAGATGGCCCCAACTGCCTCTCATGCACGGATCCTCTGTTTATTCTGACAAAAATTCCGTTTTCACGGCCAGAAACATAATAGAGCTCACTTCCTGTTTTCCAGAACATTTTTCTTGGGAATGACCTCTCACACTGGGCAGTTAGACCAGCAAATACAAAAGATTTGTGTGTGAACCGTGTCCCTAATCAAGCTGCTATGTGCAAACTGTGTTAAAAGTTATGAAGACCTATGGCAGCAAAAGTACAGTCTCTAAAAATAACCGGTACTCCTTTCAAACACTTTGTTCCACTTCACTTCCAGTGCACTGTCAGGCTCTGTGTGCCATGGGGAGATGCAGGGTCTGGCCGACCGGGTAGTGAACTGCCAAGAGGTCTTAGACGCCATGAACCTCTTAGTCCTACAGGTCAGCTGCTTCCCTTACACCCTGCAGACCCGCCAGTCCCGCATCAGTGTCCACAATGAGATTCATTGGCCAACCAATGAAAGTCTGGTGAGTATTTGAGCCCCAGCAATTTTGAGATGACTGATAGTTTAAATGTAACAAGAAATACTATTTTCTCAAGTAACTGTCAAATAGAAATGTCATAAAAAGAAGGTTTATTGACTGTTATGGAGGGCTGTTTGTGAATATTTGGGTTAAAGATATAAATTTGAACTTTCCTCCAGCCTACTTTAATAGTTGTGGCTCAGCTACTCCACCTGCTGGGCTAAAATGTGACTTACAACACATAGAGATATACAATTAGTGATAAAAGGCTTCCAAGTAGACAATTGGTTTGGTAGAAGTTTCCTTTATTTCCTTAGGGAGGTTACCTAATGAGTCAAATGCACCAGAAGACAGCCAAGAAAAGAGATGCTAGAGTTCTCAATATTTTAAGGAAAAGAGCTTTAGTTCTTCCTTTAGTTTCTCCATGAGCAGAGGAAGCACTGGATCATCTTTTATGAAAGGAAAGAAGATGGTTCCACATTTCCTTGCAGCTGTAACATTCAAAGCGATGCCCATTTGTTTTTTATGCAGTCAAACTGACTGTGATTCGAGTAAATCAAAATGAGAACAGGGGAGTCAATGCGAACAGCCTGTGACAATATCTTTCAGAATTTTTCTCTCCTCATTTAATTGCGAAATAACATTTTATACAGTATTACAGTATACAGTACTTATTATACTAACATGATATAGATAATTTAGCCAAATTTGAAACACTACGATAAGACTGCTTAAGCAAAGTTCTTAATGCGCTTTTTGTGGAATATTTTCACTTTTGAAGGGCCACATTGCTGCTTTAGGAAAATGTGGTCAGATTTTTGCTCATTAGTGGTGTTCTAAGTTAGCGTTTGAACACACTCGATTCGCTGGCAGTTGAACGAACACACAAAAAGCTAGAAGTATGGACATTAAGCAAACTCCTTCAGTCCGTTGACGGGGAATGGTGTTGTTGTGATTATTGTCTTCCAGCAAACGGAGCAGTGTCCCAATGACTTGCTCTACTTTGGCCTGGGAGACTACAGCAGCTCCCTGCAGTGGGGCGTGGCCAGCCCCATCCTGCGCTGTGATGATGCATTTGAGAAGATGGTTCACACTCTGCTGGAGAGGTTAGTCTTGAACTTCTGAGACAGCCGCCGTAATCCTGTCAGAAGGATTTTGACCGAGTAACATGAAAGTCAGTCAAACTAACAAACTTTCCAACATGTACATCAGACACCCCCACCTTCACAGCATGGTGATCCGCAGCTATCTGCTGATTCAGCAGTACACTGAGGCCATGATGGCTCTGACTTCTTCCCCATCCCTGAGGGACCACATAACTCCAGAGACCCTGGCCATGGTGGAGGATCTGATAAACTCTCCAAACCAAGAGGGCTCTCAGGGCCGTGGCCACATGCTGCTGGTCCGTGTGCCCTCGCTCCAGCTGGCCATGTTGGCTCGAGAGAGATTAGAGGATGTGAGGGACAAGCTGGGACTCCAGCTGTGCTTCGCGGTGCTGCTGGGAAGTCCGGCGTCTGAGATCAACCTGCCCAGACCCTTCATCAATCGCCTCAAGGTGAGAGTAAAATGAGTCACTGGAGCTTTCCTTGTCATTGTTTTCTGTAATTGCAATGCTCGAGTGTTGTACCATTTAGGGTGATCTAAATGTATATCAAGAAAAAAAGTCTTAATCATTTTTTCAGTCATATAGACTAAGAATCGCTGTGTTTTCTTTATCATAGAACAAGCTATTTGTTTGTTCTTTAATCCTTAACCCTTTGTTGCCCTGTCATACTTATCCAGTGGTTAAGTGGGAACAAACCAAACACTGGCTTATAAATCGTGTCTTTCAGGAGTTTTTTGTAGCCAACAGTGATTTTCATTTGGCTGCATTCTACAATTTATTGTAGAATGCAGTAGAATTGACGTGGCTGTATCCCACACGCTGTATCCCACACACATATCAGACCCACAAGGGGGAAAAAAATCACATTGTTTTGACGAACGTTTTACAGAGAGGTCTGATGTCATTATCAAGGAATTTACTTTTTATGCAGAAGGAATCCACTTTTTTTTCACCCTTTGAAAATATGGAAGACCTGAATCCTGTGCTGCTGCCACCATAGTTCAGGATTAAACCTGGGAAGCTGATTATCTTGAAGCTGATAGAATAAAAAGTGTGAAAACATACTGAAAGAATGACTGTCTGTATGACTCTCAGTGGTAGGAACTGCTTGTCTTAGACTGACTAAAGCCCTACTGCTTGTAGTTGTTAACTTTGTTAGATTTGCTCATAGTTCTAATTAAAGGTTTCATTTTTTATTTAACTGTTTCCCTTTTTCACAGCTGTTAACAAAATGTCTTACATTTAAAATGACATCTAAGCACCACCTTAATGGAATGCACAGTTTTAACCATAGTCAGATCTACTCTTACTATATAATAGTGATGTGGCAGTGACATTATAATCCTTTGAAATAATTTTTTTGGCTTGAAAATGGCAGCTGTGTTGCTTTTAGTTAGGATTTTTAAAATATATGTTATTAACCTCTTGATGTTTGTTTGAAATTTAAGTTTTCTATTTGTTTGTGAAATGTGCAGTTCGGCTACCAGTCTTCTAAATGTGTTGGGGGAAAAAAATCCCTGATTGATAAATTTTTTTTTTGTTTGATATTTTATTTTAAATCTATTAATCAGTCATACAGTGCGTCGTTTGCACGTTTTAGAACCACACCAGAAGTTAGGGAAACCAGTACCATGCAGAGATTTAACTGAAGTTATGATTAAGTTGCCAAATTTGCAATAACTAACACAACAGCATGTAGCCAGATGTGCTTGGGTTGACTTGTCAAGTTGTTAACCACCGTCATGACATCGCTTGGCGTGATTGCAGTTGTGCGGGTTCGTGAAGCCAACCTCTAAATAAAACCCTGTCAGGTCTAAACTACAAGCTAAAATTAGAAATTTTGAGAAGTAGTTAATAAAATTAGATTTGTCCATGATATAGAATGATTAAAAAAAAATCCTCCTCTTAAATTCTCTTCATTTTGTAGATCTACATTTGGATCAAAAAATGCTTGGACGATTAAATGATGTTTATTGTTTTAACTGTTTACTAAAACATACACAAGTTACAGTGATATAATGAATACGGGCTAACAGTGCAACACTCTGTGTAGAACAAATTTATCCAGTACCAGTCCAACGTGCGTTGTTGTTTAAATCTGAAACATCAGAACCTTAACACAATAGTAAAGATCATGCAAAAACTACATGTTATGTCATTCTGCAGGCATGGCAAGGCTGTGAGAATGAAGACTGGGTACCACACACATATGAGGATCTGGAAGGGCTGCCTTGCATAGTCATCCTCACAGGAAAGGACCCTCTTGGAGAGACTTTTCCCAGGTAATTCCACATTACATAGCTATGGCATCAAGATACCTCACCATCTGCAATTGCTCTTAGAGGTCTTTTGCCTTGTCTTTAATTTAGAATAAACAGATTTTACATCTTTAATTATGTCAACCAGCACCACTTATAATTCTGATACTGATTTACATTAATTTCAGTATATTTGAGCAATTTATTTTGGCACAAAGATCTGACCAAATTTTGACAGGATTATCAACATTGTCTTTCTACACACTCGTGCTCTTCTAGGTCTCTGAAATACAGCGACCTGCGTTTGATAGACTCCAGCTACCTGACCCGCACAGCCCTGGAGCAGGAGGTGGGTCTGGCCTGCACCTATGTGTCCATGGTCATAGTCAAGGACCCCAAGACAGCTATTGTTCCCCGGCAATCAGATGGAGAGAAGGCTACCACCGGTTTGAATGAAGGAGATGAACCAGAAAGACCCCAGAGCAACGGTAGCGCGGCAACCAGAACATCTGGTGAGTTTCTTTGAAACACTGGAATGTTATATTATAGATGCAAACACCAGAGCGGGTAAGAGGTTATCCATCAAATCGCTCTAGCAAAGTAATTTGGTTCAATATAAAGATATTGCACATGGGAGTGGGTGTGTACAAGTCACATTGCCCTTTTGACTGGGAAGAACATGATTCAAAGGAGATGTGCTCTTAATTTAGAGGGGAAAACAGCATCATTGGCTCAAATGTGGTGATTTAGAGAAGCCTGTCACTTTCTACTTATAAATACCATTTAGCTTGTTATTTGCTAAATTCATTTTTGATATATCACCCTCTTCATGTCCTCACTCAGGCTCTCTGGTTGAGAATGGTGTCAGTTCATCTGATGCTGCCGACTCATCCCAGAAGCCTTCCACTTCCACCTCCCAACCCGAGGGTCCCCTCAGCTCAGACGTGGGCACCTTAACTCAAGGATTCAAGCAGGAGTGCGACTCTCTGGGAAGCCAGCTTTCCTCCAACCCCTCCAAAGCCCCCAATGTGCCCGCGTCCCTCTACTGTAGCTCGTCATCTTCCTCCCCCTCCACATCTTCCTCCTCCTCGCAGAAGCCCAGCCAGTCTACGCGATGCGGACGATCTAAGTCCTGTAGAGTGTCACCACGGACAGTCATCCTGTCACGAGCGGCATACAGCCTTCTGACGGGGGAGTCGGGGAGTCAACTGAGCTCCTTCTCTCTGCTGCCTCATGCGGATGTGGCCTGGAGCAGCCCGCTGAGGCCCCTCATCACTCACAACCTGCAGAGGGCAGAGCAGAGCACGTACTACCGCCAGTGGACCGTTGCCAGACAGCATCATGCTGATTATGAAGCACCACTTGTGCCACATCCACGGCGCCTGCTGCTCACTGGACCCCCACAGGTAAAAAAAAATCACAAGTTCCTCTGTGAGTGAGTGCATCACAAACAGCATGTCATATATGAGTTCATCCAAATACTGTATTCCCAAATGAAAAAGATGGAAAGAAGTTGAATGATAAACTAAGATGAACATGTGATAAGTAAACCTGACTTTATATTTCTATCCCTATTGTTTTTGATCTGTGGCCAATTTGTAAGTTTGGAAAATGTTATAATGTTATCGGACGTTGTGTTAATTCAAAACTGTGGAAAATCCATTCAGATGCATGTCATGTCTACATGTTTGTCCATGTTTATGCACCTGGATATGTTGGCGTTGTTGTAGCACTACATGGGTTGTTTGTTTCTTGCTTTTTGCTAGGTGGGAAAGACGGGAGCTTACCTCCAGTTTCTGCGTATCCTGTTTCGGATGCTCATCAGACTGTTGGAGGTGGATGTGTACGATGAGGAAGAGGATGAGAAAGAAGGTGAAGATCACTGCCGCTGATTTGTACAAATCCTTTTTTGCTGTCGCAGAGCCAAAATTGAAAACAGAAATTATTTAGCAAGTCAATTAGATTTATTATCCAAATCATTTATTGATGGGATTTATTTCAGTAAAAAGAGTAAGAGCCTCCTGTTGGAAAAGAACTGCAGTGAGTAATGGGCTTCAGCTGGCAACAACTTATTTAAACCTACCTGAAAACAAAAACAACTGAGGACTTTTCTGAAACTACTAAAATTCAGTTTAGAACTATCAGTCGCATTATTAAAACCTGGAAGTGGTGAACCCTCATCTTTGAGGGAAACAATGCGTGTAAGCTTAAGAAAACCAATTACAATCAAGGCTAAATGAACAAAAAAGGCTTTAATATGTTTCAGTAATATTGGATTATGGAGCAATGGAAAGAAAGGACATGTGGTCTGAGTTCAGATTTCCACTGTTCCAGAGTGATGAGCACATCAGTGTAAGAAGAGCAGCTGATGAAGCACTGCATCCATCATGTCTAATGCTTACTGTACACTACTGTGGGTGCAGCACTATTATGGTCTGGGGTTACTTCAGTTGGTCAGGTTAGGCTTCAGCACTGTTATGTGCACAAAATTTAAGGTCATCTGACTTGTACTGAATAACCAGGTTTTTCCCTCGACAGATCTTTTTCTTCCACAGGCACAGGCATATTTTAAGATGACAGTTCCAAGGTGACAATGCCAGGATCGGACTCAGACTGTGAAAGATACTAGAGCTTGGCAAAAATCTTATGCAACTTGAACAGAAAAGAATGCTGTGACATCGAAGCAGCTTATCAAAATAATGCCAAAGTGAAAATATCAAAGCTAAAGGAAGTCCAACAAAATATCAGTGCGTGACTTTGTTAAGTGTGGCAAAGGGCTGGAAAAGTTATGTCATGAAGAAGAGAGAAGAAACGTAATGGCAAATCTCACAGCAAACAAGGTTATCAGGCAACATTTTAGTGACATGATTTGAAATAAAAGAGCGACCATCCCACAGTCACAAGGTAATATCTGAAAAAAAAACGCATTTAAGATGGACCGAGGTAACATGGACAGCTGTCCTGTGGTCTGATGAACCAAACTCTGGCGTTCATTTTGGTAAAACATTGAGCCTCTGGGCTAAAGTGGAAGGGGTGAACCTTGTTGTCTGAGCACAGTTAAAATGTCAGCCTCTGTGACAGTATGGGGGTGCATTATTGTGTCCTCTTTTTATTCACATTTTGCACATCTTTCCTGACTTTTTGGGAGACTATATCTTTAAACACATCAGATAAATGCTGAGGAAATCACTGTAATGCCGACACACGTTCTCATCCTTTTATCTTCTACTCTGCAGAAACTTCTGAGGTTACAACTCCAGTAAATATCCACTGGCCTGACATTGAGGATGTGCGGAAGCTGCCCTTTGACCCCAACCCCAGAGATCCCAAGTTCAGGAAGGCCAGCCCTGTTTACTCTGACAAGATGCCAAAGTGTTTCAAAGGTAAAAAGACATATATGCAAACACACGACTTACAAATACGGAATTGAACACTTTAACGTACACTTGTTAATACAGCGTGTTCATTAAACACATTTATTTCAATGTATTTGCAGAAGTTAAGCAAGAAGGAGAGAGCCAAACTCAAGTCAAACGAGTGACTAAGTCAATACGACTCAGTAGGTTTGCTGCCCACAACGCCTTTCATCACTGTGAACAATGTCATCAGTACTGTGAGGCAGGTCCTGCCACACAGGTGAGTTACATTCTGCACACTTACATTAGACATCTGAGGCGCTCTGTGGCTGCTATATATAAATAGAAAATACTGATCTTTAATTGCTTAAAAACCTTTTACTCTTTGGAATTCCGTTGGAATCTATGTGGTAATAATCCACGTATGTGTGCATCACAGCTTTCAGAGTGCACCTTCCATGCTTTCACCTTCTGCTCATCCATGCTGGGAGAGGAGGTCCAGCTCCAGTTTTTCATTCCTAAAGCCAAGGAGCAGCACTTTGTTTTCAGTCAGCAGGGTAGTCACCTGGAGAGCTTACGCCTGCCTCTGGTCTCCACTAAGGTCAGTTTACTCAGCACGTGTGGCTGTATTTTTTTTTACGTTGGGTATATTTACTTATGTTCCTAGAGAATTAAAGCTTGTCCACCTCCCTGCCTGAGCTCACAATGAAATTTATTTGTCAAGACATTTTGCCTTAACTGAGTTTTTGTTTCTGTGTAGGACCCTGATCTTTTGAAAAGTCCAATCTTCACCCCGACAACAGGACGCCAAGAGCACGGCCTGCTCAATCTTTACCACGCCATGGAGGGCACCACTCATCTGCACATCCTGGTGGTTAAACAATATGAGATGCCACACTATAGGAAGTACTGGCCCAACCACATCCTGCTCGTCCTACCAGCGATGTTCAACAATGCCGGAGTTGGTGAGCAGCTTACTGACATGACAGAACTCAGCTTAGGTGTCAATTACTGTGACCCCCCCCAACCAAATGCAGCTGGTGCATACTTAAGGTCAAACTAATGCATTGACTGGATTTCTTTCCTCATAGACCACTTACACTTTTCTGTGTTATATCCTGTTATATCCATGTTTGCTAGCTTGCAATTTTCTTTTTGTCTTCTCTTGGCAGCTTATCAATCTGCTAATGATTGCAGTGAATGAGCCACCCAGGTCAATACTTATGACACTTTGTTTGTAGTGGGTGAAAGGTTGCATTTTTCTTTTAGCCAATGTGAGACAGCCATTGAGTATGAACATCTATGGGACAATATGGTCATTTGCAACGTCGCCAATCAGATGTAAAGCATATGTTAAATGGGTGTGACTATGCTAAGCATACAGATGGCTGCTGTGTTACTTTGACCTTTGATATCAGTGTGGCTCCCTGCCGGTGTTTATCCTCTGGATAGACCATTACACTGCATGACATCCAGTCTTTTCTTAACTATAATAGTGCAGTTTTTAATTTGTAAAACATACACACACTCTGCAAATGTAGCGTTTTCAGGGATTTGCACAGATTGTTATCTCCTCCAGCAGTTTGTTGTGTTTAAAGGACGTTGTAGGTGACACAGATTTATGAGAGTATGAATGACAAATTGACAAATACGCTCCTATTTGTTGAAGGTGCCGCCCGCTTCATGATCAAAGAGCTGTCTTACCATAACCTGGAGCTGGAGAGAAACCGACTGGAGGAGCAAGGTGTCAAGAGACAAGATGTGTGGCCTTTCATTGTCATGATGGATGACTCCTGTGTGCTGTGGAACGCCTACCAGTCAGCAGATGCAAGGTAGTGAGGCAGGATTTGGTGCGGCCCCATTTCCAAAAGAAACTGGGGGTGTTGTGGAAAATGTAAATGTGAACTATTTTGATTTCATCATTGCGGGTGCATCATAATGACCCACATGATGGCACATGACGCCACAGTGACTTTCCTGGCGCTAATGACCCCATAAAGTGGTTAAGAACATGGAACTCCCTATCGGTCAGATAGTACTGAGAAAACCTTTTGGATTGGGGATTAAAAGTCTTCAAGAAATCTGGAAAAAATGTCCAGTCTCCTTCTTTTTCTTTGTGTATAGAGCTTTTGATGATAGTACTTTTTTACAGGCCAGTCAGTGAAATTTACAAATTCTCAGCAATTTTGCTGTTAGATTATTTTTCAATTTATCACTGGTCAAGTATTGCATATAATCATGCAGACATGTGCATCTATCTCCATGCTGTCTTTCTTTTTACAGTTCAACATTGTTTTTATTTACATTTTAATCAGCTTCCCAACTTCACAAGTTACAGAGCTGAAAAGTTACGTGTAGTACATTTTAGAGACCTGTATCACTGTTGTCAAAACCCTGTCATCCTTTTCCTCTGTTTCTTAGTGACACATCAGAAGGAAGCTCAACTCTCACCAACGTGTCGCTGAAAACAGTGCTGCAGCACATGGAGAACACACCAAAGATCTACTTGTATGCACTGTGCGGTACCCGCAAGTGGAACAGCAGCCTGGCTCAGAAGTCTCCTGGTAACCCCTTCAGTCGATGTCACCTCCACGACTGTGTCATGCTTAATGTGGACCTGACACAGAACGTTCAGTATGATCTTAATCGGTAAGTTTGTGGAAGACTGTGGTAGCCAGCGCGTTCACGAAGTGTGCAGTGTCGTCAGTGATTGAAATTACTGTCTTGTGCAGGTATGGCTGTGAAGAGGTGGACTTTAATCTAAGGGTGAACAGCAGTGGGTTGCTGTTGTGCCGCTTCAACAAATTCTGCCTGATGAAAAAACACATTCCAGTCGGGGGAAACAAAGACTTTGTGGTCAAACCGAAACTCGCGGTGGGTGTCTTCTTCAGATAAGCCTGTAAAACGGTCTTAAGTCCATTTGTGTTGTTTTCTCTCTATGTAAAACGTAATCCTGCACTAAACTGCTCACTTGTATTTCCAGGAACTAGAGAACCCAGCTCCAATCAGCCCATCGCAGTATGTTTGCGCCCCGGACAGCGAGCAGACCCTCTTGGATGCCCCGGCCCAGTTCCTGCTGGAAAGGTTCCTGCAGAGTTGCAGTCTCAGGCTGTTTCCGAAGGCCGTTCAGAACAGAAACAACCCAGTTCTGTCCATCGACAGCTACCTTGACCTCAGCCCGGAGGTAAGATCTCCCAGGAGGTTGAACTCCTGGGAATTATGAGGCTACTGTTGTTTTTTAAATTGAAGACAACCATTCCTTTATATGATGCATTTTCTAACTGTGCTGTACCTTAAAAACTGCTGACTACTACAAAAAGATTCAATAAATCTTAACCCAAATAGAAGCATGTTACATGATTTTGCCATCTGTTTTGCTTAGAACACTCTGACCTGCTTACATGCAGACAGTGAAAGCCAACAGTGCAAATACTGTGCATGTGCACTGTGCCGCTCAAAGCCCCTGAAAAACCTTATCTCAGGGCAAATATGAAATCCTTATTGCAAATCTAAAACTATTATTGCTGTACCATAAAAAGTGTTTGTATTTTATTTTTATTTTTCTTTCGCTCAAAATATATACATTTGTTTGTAAGGATGCATTCTAAAGGAAAGTTTCATAATGTAATTTGGTCAGTTCTAATCTAAACTGCAATCACTTCACGTTCCCTTTAGTTTGCCGGAGTGGCATTAACCAAATG
The DNA here is from genome assembly GCF_027942865.1 of Odontesthes bonariensis. Taxonomy (NCBI): domain Eukaryota; kingdom Metazoa; phylum Chordata; class Actinopteri; order Atheriniformes; family Atherinopsidae; genus Odontesthes; species Odontesthes bonariensis. The sequence continues at coordinate 16,616,547 of NC_134519.1, read as the reverse complement.
TCCCATCTCTGTCACAGATTTCCGTGTGCTACATCAACTCGCGTCCACACTCCACCAACCTGAACCATCAGGGTCTGGTGTTCAGTGGCCTGCTGCTTTACCTCTGTGACTCCTTCGTTGTCTCTGGACTCCTCAAGAGGTTTCGCTTCCTCAAAGGTGATGCATGCGTGTACAAGCAGCTTTTGTTGGAGCTTCTGTTGTTCTGACATTTGTTTGAATTTGGTCACCAAACGTGGTTGAGATTGCAATAACTTGGCCATAAGTTTTTACCCTGATTGTATCCGCAGGTGCCACCCTCTGCGTGATCTGTCAGGACCGAAGTTCCCTGCGTCAGACCATTGTCCGGCTGGAGCTGGAGGATGAGTGGCAGTTCCGCTTGCGGGATGAGTTTCAGACCGCTAACTGCAGTGATGATCGGCCCCTCTACTTTTTGACTGGCCGCCACGTTTGAACTTGTTACCGCTCAAGTCTGCTGTGCCGCTGAAGAAACACAATTAGATATAAGGGTAGCTCTCATTCCAAGCAATCCAGCAACCCTCACTATTGCCAGGCCAGTAGATGTGGCTGTTCTTATATGTGTACCACCGCACTGCACTATGACACTGAGCTTATTGAATTTTTGTTTCTGAGTAGGGCCCTTTAACTCTTGTTTGCCACTCAACGTGTCCCCACTATCGATTGTTCTACTGAAAAAAAGACAACTGGGGGGAAAAAAAAGCTCAATTTGAACTTTGTTTTGTTGTCATATTCTGCAAAATGGACGCCCTCCAATCGATAAGAGGACTATTTAAAATATATGTGCATCCATGAATTTTGAATCTAGTGTGTCAAGTCCTGGACATGCGTGTTTATCTCAGGGTTTCAAAAGAGGGAAATTTAAGGGACATCGCTTCAAGGCGTTAAGTTTTTCCTCCCTGTTCACAGTGTATGTTTGGTATTAACTTATGTTGGCACCAAAGACTCAGCTGCACCTTGTCTTTTCCCTCTGCTTTCCTTGAGCAATCTTACTGGCTCTGCCTCTGAAACTCCATGAAGCTCATTATCTCACCACATTAAAAAAAAATCAGCGTAGAGGTTGGCTTTTATTGGATTTCCATCATCAAGAGTATCAAATTCTACTCCAATACCAGTGGGATTTGAACAGTGAGTGACTATTTGATCTAACACATTTAAACTTTTCACTTTGGGCCTCTAGAATATTTATGTGGCATCGATAATCTTCCTCCCGAGAAGCCATTTTAGTGTGGTTCTACTTTCCCAGTGACTGAATTCCTTTCGCCACAACTAAGAAAGTTTACACATTGTGACTTTTCAGGGATGTAAGATTTTAAAGTTGTATTTTGGCTTAAATACAAACGTATGAAGTTGGTCTGTTATTACATCTTGACCTCAATTTAGATACGCTTTATTTTCTAAAACCAATCTGTTAAAGTGTAACGTCAATCAGACAGAGCAAAATAGACCCATATTCTAAAAGAAATATTTTGCATAAACACAGAATACTATAAGGTCGGTGAATACAATGTAATAATCAAGCTCCCTCACTGCCAATGATCTTGCTACTGACTGTGCCTGGGATGTTAGCTCCTGCTGTAGGTTCCAAGGCTGATTGTGCTTTTTGGCTGCTATTTGCATTTACCTTTAACTGGTTTACTCTCTTAAGTGAAGAGTCATCCAAAAAGAAAAAAAAGGAAAGGTGATTCACTGTCAAAAGCAGTTTGCCAGCTCAGTTCATATACTTGAAAGTGTTTTTATGTGTTTCTCCACAGGGTTGTCCAAAGAATATGCCTTAAATGATATTTCACACAGTCACAGGTCACCCATTTTTCAGACCAATGAGAATGAAGACTTTACCTGTGAGGAGAAGAAATGTTGTTTGAGTGAAGCTAGATGAAATAATTGGATTTTGGACCACTGTACTGTTTAAAGTTTTGTTTACATTATTAATATATTATATCACCCCCTTAACCACTGAGGGTTACTGATGTTCTTTAGTCTTGTGTAACTTTTGCCAGTATATTTTGGTCTTGTCTTTCTGCATTTCATGCTGCAAAGGCAAGAGGAATCTACCTAGATATATCTTTAAACATATGTCTGTATCCCTTTCTGTTCTTGTGTTGGATTTGTGTTGAAAATGAAAATCAGGTCCAGTAGAGATTCTTATTTATTTGACAAGCATTTTGGACTGATAATCATAACGAAGTGTGATATTTGATTGCATGCTAAAGGGGGTGGGGGTGGGTGGATGTTTGTTTGTGGGGGGGGGTCCCCTCTTCTAAACCACCCGTGAATGCTTTGCACAGGAACCCGAAAGGAGGATTCTTAGATCTGTTGAATGTCATTGGGGGTAGGAAATATGAACTTGCACTATCCAAGTTACCAGCTGAAAAATATAAGCATAACATTTGCTCCCCCAGAACTAGTACAAGTATTATAAGACTGGTGATCAAAACACTTATGTCATCGTCCACTGTTCCAAACAATGTGTTTTTCTTCTTTGATAATTTAATACTTAGTATGCAATTTGCTCTCACAATCTTAAATGAAATGTGTTTGGTGTGTTTGTGCAGCCCGGTGGTAGCCTTGGTGCCTGGTTGATCTACCTCATGTTTACCATTGTGGTTGTAGGCTGTGAATAATATAACAGTAGAGCCCTGCAATTGTTGTTGAGAATTTATGAATGTAATAAAATGACTACTAAATTCATGTGTTTGTTTATTTGTTGCCATTGTTTTTGCATTGCTTGGATTTTTGCAAGGATTTCCATTCATGTGTAAATGAGAACATAAGAGTAGAGCTGAATACGAACAAATGTTTATTACTTGGGTATTGAGTTTGAACCTTTACAAACGTAAGCTGTGCATCCAAAAGTGATTCAAGCCCAGAGATATCTACTTTGAAGCCCAAGTGAATCTCAGAAAATTTCTGAAAGCAATGTTTGCATGTTTCACCTGGCAAAAACATTATATTGCTTGAAGGGCGTGAGATTTGCATGTATCGACAGGCACAAATGCAACACAATATTCATGTTTTTTGTCAGTGTCGAATGGCATAAAGATGAGTATTGCTGTGTTTTTGCTGCCTGTGCTGGTCCTCTTCCTCAAAGCCCCACCCCATTTCTGGAGTAACCTGAAAGGAACACACCACAATGCCGCTATAAGTGGCATTTATACATATATATTTTGATTAATTTATCTACTTTGTTTTCTAGTTTTGGAGGCCAAAATTCTTCCGACATATTTGAAAGAAGAAGCAAAGGATAATCAGTTGATTATTATATGTATATATTTGGCTTTGCCACAAGCTTTCACTAAAGCCTATTCACCAGATCTCCACAAGAGGATGTGGAATAAACTGCGCAGGTTATATGTAGGATTTTGTGGATGAAACAAACAACATGATTTCAATAACATTAACAGAACAATTCGGTTGATTCCTGTTTTTTTGTCTGTTTGGCTTAAAGATCTACAATACCAAACATTTCAAAAGATGTGGTCTCTGTTGTCACAGTTTCGGTTGGCCACGGCTGTTAGGATTATTTTGATCCAAAGTGGAAAATAACTAAATCCCCCATCTGAAAAGACTGGGCAAAGGTCGTGGTAGAGAGTGCATCTTATGAATCTGCACTTGGTTAGTTAGAAGGATGCAAACAGGATGAAAAATAGCTGTCAAAAACATTTTAAATACAGTATAACATAATTACATTGACTCTTAAAAGGTCAGCCTTTGATTTTTTTTTCCCTCAAAAGCCTTCAACTGGGTACTTGTACGTATATTTTTGTCTTGTTATACCATTTTACTTGATACAAACAGACGTTTTCCATACTTTCCTTGCATTGCTGTTTCAGGACACCTTAAATTCATCACAGTCCGATCATTTGTAATGGCATATTCCACAACATCTTAGCATTGTCAAATGGTTTGACTCTCTCCTGTGTTGTGGTTTCAAAATTTTGTTGCCACTTCTCGTTTAAAATTCTAATACTTTCTCCTTGCAAACTTGCTAGCTTTGCTTTCTGTCAGGTCTGCTCATAACTCACACATTAGCCACCCAGTATATTTACTCCCCCTGTTCCCTCTGTCCTGCCTCCCAGAGTATGACCTCTGCTCATAAAAAATGGTTTGAGCCCTTTGAGTTTTTCTAAAAGCACTTTTTTACTTTTATGTCCTGCTTTTGGCTCCTTACTGATTAAATAAATCCCATAATCAGCCTCTAACACGATCGCTTCGGTTCACCCCAGTCATTTAGTACAGATGGAATAACAAATTCATGTTAGACTGACACAGCAGAGACTTTCTGACTTTAAACTGTCTTTAAAACCCTACGTATTCACATTATTAAGATTAACATTGATCAGTTTTATTCATTATTATTTCAGCATGATTTGAAAATCTCACCAAAGCAACATACGATATCTTCTGTCTTTGGATTCTCAGTAGAGCAGTTCAAATTTATTAAAGTGGATGTGTAAACCTGGTTGAGTATTCATTCAAATGGATTTTTGGCATGTTTTTATAACAGTGTAGTTATTTTGCTATCAAATGTGTTGCTAGTGCAATAGCACAAAGCTTAAGCAGTGCTGGTAAATTGCATGTGCCTCCCCATGTTCAGCCTGCGATTAGCAATGCACTCACACTCTCCAGCGCCCACTGAATCTATCCTCTTATTCAGCATAAGGGCAAACCCTAGGCCCTCTCTCAACTTCCAGGCACCATCTTTCCTGTTGTTTGTCTCATCTCAACACATCCATAGTAAATCTGTGATGATGCATAATGAGCCCACTCACCATCTAAAGGAGAAATGGCCTGATAATGAATGCTAAGATCTGCTCTCGCAGCAATGTTAGGGCACAGGGGCATTGTCGGTCCAGGGACAGCACTATTTCAGCTCCTGTGAGGTAATATTAGAGCACATTTTTTCCATCAACCTACAACCCCTGTGTGATATGACACGTGGCTATTTTCAGCCAGCTCCTGTCAGGATAGGATAAGAAAGAGAGGGAAATAAAGACTGCATGGCACTCTGATTTCTAGACCTCATAATTGCTCTTTTGGGAAAGGCTGGAAATGATTGTGCACAAAGCCCAAGAAAGATTCATCTCAAAAGAGTTTAGATGTCCCCAAGAGATCAATTTGTGACAAAGGAGAGAATTGCGATGCTTGGAAGATGTAAAAAAGAGTTAACTATTTCCTGACAGCATACGTTGTGTATATATTGACGTATATAGTTTTTTTCTCCAATATGCAATGATTTAACTCGCAGTTTTGGTTTTTAGCCAACATTTTGTCAAATTCTGTGTAATTCGTCAGCGAATCCTGGCTGTAACATTAGACTTACATCAACTCTTGTATCACGAATACTGAATACTGTGCAATATTTGCTTTTTTAATCTTAGCTCGAAAATGACTATCAAAGAAAAAAGGTATAACTCTATCATTATGTATCGCACATTTGCAGAGATATCAACATCTATTATAGAGGAATTCCTGCCACTTAACACCAAATCACTGTAATGAGCAACCAAGAGTAAATTACTCATCTCTCTTGGCAGTCAAATTACTCACAGGCATTCCTACATCATCAAGCTAAAAACCAAAGCTCATCTGTCAAGGGGCTTAATGCAGTTGGACTGTAGGTAAATGGAGTGCTGGGGGATTACAGTGAGCCTCTCGTGGATAACATCCACCTCTGCAGCGATGCATATCCTATCAGCAGCTAAGCCAGTGAGGGTGGATTGATTCAATTCCAGTTACAAAAAAATAATATTGTGTTGCGAGAGAAGAGAGTTTGTGACACACTGGTCCTACTGCAGACCAGCTCAAATGATAGACTGTCAAATTTCTTGGCCTGTGGGGTTTGATTTTGAGACCACAGGCCCAGTGTGAGATAAACCTTCAAGTGAGTGTTGAGTTTCTGATTATGTAGAGCAAATGTAGTCCACACTTAGCCACATGATTAAATCACTATTTGTTTTTAAAATCAAGACTGACATGAAGACAAAAAGGCAACTGAAGACATCTTTTCTGACCCACACCACATGATGAGTTTAATATACAATGCTAAAAGAAATGCTTGGCAAGCAGAAACAATGGAAACAGGAGACAAACTGACCTAGACTTCTTTTAATAATAATAAATACAGCATATTACACTCACTTTGATAATGTGAATATACTAGTACTTATACTTATACCATTCAATTTAAAATTTTATTGCTGCACAAGTCAATTAACGTTTATTTAACTTCTTTTTCTGTGGTGTAGAAAATTAAATGCAGCATCCTATGAAAAAACAAACATGTCCTTTGTGCTACAGATTACAAAGTCATGTTAAAGTTCAAGACATGATGACCTTAATGAGACACATGCTACTTAATGGACACTTGAACGATTGCTAAAATTTCACAGGAACATGAAAGTCAAAGTCCCTCATGCCGTGCATAACCGAAAGTCTGGTTGGCAGTCATATCGGCTTGATTCACTGAAGCCAACTCATTCATGGTAGCCAGCGCCTTGATCATTGTTGGCGAAAGCAAGCAAACATGACTGGAAACCAGGTTCAACTAACGACAGAGCTATGCATCTTGTAAAGCAGCATCAACCACATCAGACAGCCAATAAGCACACTCTGTATACCCGCATTCCTTCATTCACATCACTGTGGCAAGCACTGAGACTTTCTATCAGAGCCAACCACCAACATTTTCACAAAGAAAACCCAATGGCCTTTACATACTGCTCTTTTAGGCCTTTGGGACATACTTTCCATATCATTAATAAAATTAGCGCCTTGCATTAAGGAATTAGAGGCATGGTAGTATCAACTAAAACAGTGCAATTTTACATTCCTTGTCAACGATGACATTTTTCTCGGTATCATAAATTTGTCAAAGTATTTGGTGTGCGTGAAGGTGGAATGAATGAAAATAAGTGCACACTGGACCTACAGATAAAACTGGGAAATGTATGCTCATCTGCTTTCTCGCTGAGAGTCTGATCGGAGATTGATGGCATGTTTGTTAAATGCAAAGCTACTGCCAACAGTTGGTTTGTTAGATCCAAGGGGGGTGGGAGTAGCTCGGCTCAGTTATACCATAATACAGTTCTGCAACATGTTCAAACAACTTTCCTTAGTTAAAAACCTAAGTGCAAATATAGCTGGGAGCAGAGATGAGGGGGCGAAGTAGCAGAGCAGGACACGGTCTCTGTGGCCGGTTGGTCTGGTCTTGATCATGCTGGCTGTGATCTATGATTTAGGTAAAAGTTTTTATGATAATAGTGCACCCAGAGTCCACCAATCCATTTTCTATGTCTGCTTAATCCAATACAGGGTTGCAGGGGGGACTGAAGCCTATTCCAGCTGCCACTGGCCCGAAAGGCAGTGGAACACCCTGGATGGGTCACCAGTCCATTGCAGGGCCAACACAGAGACATGCAACCACGCACACACATAGGCTCAATTTTAGAGTAACCACTTAACCTAATGTGCATGTTTTTGGACAGCGAAAGGAAGCCAGAGTACCCAAACCGAACCCACACATACACAGGGAGAACATGCAAACTCCACACAGAAAGGCCCCACCGGTGATTCAAACCAGGAACCTGGTGCCAATACATCAAATTTGGTGTAGGTATATAAAGTGTTTGCAGCAATACAGTTTTATTTCTTGGAAGAAGTCACTAGTAGAACTAGTAGAAGTGAGAAAAAAACATTGTGCAAGCATTTTTCTGAAGAGCACGACAAGAAAACATTTGAGCCTTCAGAAACATTGAAGGTTATTGGGGAAAATTCGAATACCTTTATTCGTCCCACAGTGGGGAGATTTTTATGTTAAAAACTAAATTTTTACAAAACTTTTAAGAAGTTAATTATTGCATTTCTTTAAAAGCTCCTTCAAAATGGGATCCAGACTCCATATATTCAATTTGGTTTTGACAGTAACTTTTAGTGAGGCTTGATGAAACGATTGTCTTCTCAGATTTCACTGGGAAAAAAATCAATAAAAAACTATGGCCTCCCCGTTCCACCTCTATACTTTCACACAGGACACACTGCGAAACAAAGGTGCGTCATTCCTGCATTGAAATAGTGTGAAAGCGGCAATAGATAGCAGAGTAAGATAAAGAGGTGCACAGTGGGTGCATGTCTAGCTTTGCTGCCCGGCCCTAAAATCGTGCTATTTCAAAAGCAGATTGTATGTCTGACAATAAGATGTCAGTCAACAAGACTTTCAGGAAGCGCGGGAAATAGCCCTCCCACATCCACAAATTCATGTTCTTATTCCTCATCTTAAACTAACTAGATCTAAAATGTTAGTTAGAGTTTCGAATACACTGATAGCTGTTTCTTACTGTTTCTTGCCTTTAAACTCGACTCAGCTAAACATCTACCAACGGAAGGTTTGAGTAGAATCAATCTTTTTCAACTCTCGGAAAGAAAGCACATGAGTGTAATTTACACATCAAGGTATAACCTAAAAGAAAAGACATAACTGTGCGATGGGTATTTACACATATGAGAGATTAACTGTCAAAAAAAAATTACACAACGACGAGAGAAGGATGAGTAAATAAAGAAAATCCCTGAGGGCTAAAATCCTACTGATATAAGTACTAAAAACCAGGGGATGTTTCAAAATTAAAAAAATGATTGGATTTTCATAAACAGTACTTGTTTACACTTAAAAAAAAAAGATTGCACAGGGTGACCACAGGATTCTTTAGTGAGCTAAAGCAACAACATGAGCGCAGATTGAGCTTTTCACCGCTGACAGGAGCAGCTTTGCTTGTCATCGAGCATATGATGAAAGACTTGTTAATTTTACAAAACAACTAAACGAATGTTGAATGCAGCACAAATGCTGCATTCAATAATGTGCCCTTTAAATAAGAAAGAATGCTTTTTTATTTGCTTGTGGCAGGAGGAAGAATGGGAAGGACGGATGCAGAGCAAAGATAAAAGAAAGAAAATACAAGGAAGGGAAAAGTTGGATGGGAGGAATTGATAATTGGTATTGAGGAAGGAATAAAGAGTGGATGCAAGTTGGGAATGTTAAATGGTTAAAAGATTGGACACGAAGGTAGGAAAAAGAATAATGGAAAAAAAAAAGACTGGAGGGAATATTGAACGGAATGCAGCGAGGAATGATGGATGACAAAGATGAAAGAAACGAAGGACAAAGAGAGAGGAAGAAGAGTGAGGAAGTAGCAACACTTTGTTAAGTTCTCTTTTCAGGAGAGGTCTTTGAGTCGGCTGCCTTGCTCAATGACCGCCTTTGCAAATTGCTTGAAGACTCGGTCCATATAAGTGCTTTGTCGTGGCCAAAGCCCCTCCAGGAAACCAATATGGCCGCCATGACAGGTGATGAGCATGGCCAGGTGAGGATTCTGCTTGACGGCCTCCACCGGAATGGCTGCAAGCGAAACACATGATTGAGATACTGTTTTGTTCTCTGTGAACTCTGCACCCATAAAAAGAAAACAAGGTTGCTGCACATGGCTGCTTAAGTGATTATATCTGTAAAGGCACAACAGAGCTAACTGCCTTTTATACAGACAGGAAATCTCTTATATCGTATACCTCGCAGATGAGAACAGTGGCAAAATGTTATCATGCTCTGAGTATTGAGCACGTATTTCCCACAAAACAGTGTTTTGTCTGGATTTAGGTGCAGCCGCTGGATTTTAGGTGTCGCTGGTTACTGTCTCCTGATCATCAACAGGTCTGCATGTTTGCGATTCTACAATGATTTGTGCTACTTTTGTTTGACTTGCTTTTGTAATTAGAGAAAAATCTGCTTGTGCCTGTGTTTGAACATCAGTGCAATGTTCGAAAATGTCATTTCTGATTTTCACAAACACACAGTAATTTGCCCATCTGAGGCCAAATCCCGTGATTTGCCCCTCCCTTTCTTCCACTTTTTATTGTACTTGCTGCATATTTTGCCCAGATATGCATTTTTTTCTGTGCACCCTCTTTATTGGATTTAGTGGTTTGATGAAAACTTTAAGGAATCAAGGAAAGATGTGAGGGAAAATTTAAAAGGACTTTAAAAAGAAAGCTGTGGTGCAAAGATATTTGATTGCCCTTTAACTCAAATGGGTTCGGCTGCGGTACCTCATACCTCTCTTCACTGGCCCCTCTCCTGCTCATGGAAGGTCTACTAAACCTGGACGCTACAGCTCAAAAATACTGCTAATCTTTAGTAACAAGCTCCAAATACAGCATCCCCCCAATACAAATATTCGCTTATAATAAGTGGACTTTCATGCCCACATATTAATACTTCCAGGAAGCCTACCACATTAAAGTATTTTTGGAGTTATTCTACAATAATTTGGTGGTAGAAACTGCAACTCACCATGGGATGGGGAAAAGACGTCATCAGCAGCGTTCAAACACAGCATGGGGACCTGGACAGACGTCAGCGTGTGGATAGGACTGGCATCATGATAGTAGTCATCATTACTCGGATAACCGAACATTATGGAGGTGAACCTTTCGTCAAACTCACGAATGGTCTTTGCCTGGAGGGATCCAGCAAAACTATTAAACTCTATCAACTGTTTTTTAAATCAAATTAAAGTGGCTTGAATCAGTAAAAATGAATCTGTACCTTCATGACATGATCAATGTCGTAACACTTTTCAAGAACCGGTCTGTGTCTGCAAGAAGATTATAAATGAAACTGTCACTACCTGCTGCGAGATTTCCATCTGAAAATGTCTGATACGAAACAAAAAGATGCACCAACATAATGAAAGAACAATCCTGCTCTAAGAGAAGTACTAAAGAATAGCAGTGCACATATGAAGGCCTTGATAACACATGTGGGTTACACACACGCAACTGTAAACTATAAAAAATCTCTGCATTGGTAATCAGCTAACATGTAAAAAATACAGCAGAAGTAAAGCTTTTTCCAAAAGGCAAACTTTAAATGGATATTTAAGGTACTTATATGTTAACCCGGTTTGCATGTTGTGTGCTTGCAGAGTGTTAGTGGCCGTGTTAATCCCGTTCTGGCCCCGGCTGACCTGTGCACAGACGCCTGTAGGCAGCTGGTGAGGTAGGAGTTGAAGAGGAAACGGTCCAGGGGTTTTTCCAGTGATGCTGTGCACTCGAATACATCCCAGCCAGCTGAGAAGACTACGACCCCTTTCAGACAGGTTTCCCGGCCCTTGCGCCCCAAGTAGTTGGCCAGCATCATTCTGAATATGGAGAGAGGGAGAGCCGAAGGGTCAGACAGGAAAATAGGGATTCCATTTCAGAGCAATCCCTCAATTCAAGGGATTAGTGTTGTGCAATGAAAAACACGTTCTTTGGCGTGCAGCGCTAAACGACGGGCTAAAATTAAAGCACTGATATGTCCAAACCAACATTGACAGAATAAGTCATTCATGCTGTTAATGTTATTGTCTCCAAAACATTTAGATAGCAGTAATTCACCACCACTAAATATGTAATGTCTTCTTGTACATTTTAAAGTTTGATCTACATTTTTTTAAAGTCTGCTAGCACTCAAATGTTTCTTTACCCTCCCATGGATACACCAGCAGCCATGATTGGAGCCGCCTCATAGGTCCTCTGAATGTGCCCAATAACAGTCTCTAGATCCTCCGTGTTGGCTGCACAGTAGGTCCTCGGGGTCTGTGTATGGCAACAAAACAATAAAGTCAGTCTTATCTTGTCTTTTCTTTCTCTGTAAGAATATAATGAAAACCTAACATGAAGATAATAACTACAAACCACACTCACAATAACTGGCAACAGTATCATTTTTTCCCAAAAAATAAAACTGACTCTAGACACACATTTGACATAAATATCTTACAGATTATTAGATTAAGTGCCTTGAGGCTACATCAGGTTCTTTTTTTTTTAAATTTGCAAATAGGAAGGACATTGACACGCGCATTCTGTCCATTGTCACACTTGCACAAACGTGGCACACGTGGCTCATCCTATCGTCCATCTTCATCTAATGAATGATATCTGCTGGGGTTGTACATCACTCTGAGGTCATGCAAGAGTAAAATTAATCAATGTGATGCATGACAAGTCGAACTAAATCTTCAAGGGGTAGTAATATACAACCTTAATATACAACCTTGAGAAACTCCTTTGAGCAGCACCTCTGACAAAAACAGTCAAAACTAAAAGTGAAATCTAAGATGAAGCCTTTCAAATAGCTCATAAATCCCCCTTTCATGGATGAAACTAGTCAATTTGGCTGTTCTAGCTGCTTTCGGTACCAGATGAAGAAGAAATAAAAAAGCGATTAAAAGCAGTGGGATTACTGTCAATCTTTACATTCATTGTTTCACTGCAGTCTCTTAAATCATATGCAGAAATGGGTTTTAATTGTCCAGTGATTTTAATTAGCTTTGTTTTAAATCATTTTATAGGTTTTGATGCAGTTTTGCGAATTTAATGTGAAGCAAATGCACTTTCAGAGAAAAGAGCTGGGAAGTATTTCATAGGTCAAAGACAAATAGATTAACAAGATTAAAGATAGATAAGTTCCAAATGTAAGACAACAGGAACAAGTTTCTCTGTTTCAGGTTAAGCGTTCTCTTTTACTCACACATCTTCAAGTGTTGCTCTCAGTAAAACTCAAAGCGTAGCTTGTCTTTGACTTTAAGAGACGGAAAGAGACTCTCCAACTGTCCATGGATTGTTTATTTATTTATTTTTTATTTTTTATAAGAGAACTGAACAACTGGTGGTGTGGTGGTCGCCTCACAGCAGGAGGGTTTCTGGGTAAAATCCCAGCTGAGTCTAAAAACATGCATGTTGGATGGGTTGGACGTTTGTCTCATTTGTTTTTGTGTTGCCCTGTGATGGACTGGCGACCTGTCCAAGGTGTACCTCGCCTCTCTCCCAATGGCAGCTGGGATACGCTCCACCCCACCCCCACCCTCGCAACCCTAAATTGATTTAAGCAGGTATAAAAGATAGATGGATGGATGGAGGAGAACTGACTGGTCAGGAGGCTGTGCTTTTACAAACGTGGATTTCTTAACCCAACCTGCCCCGGAGCAGGTTAGGTTTCCTGCATAAGCCGCCATGGTGATAGATCGCAACAAGAAGTGAACCAACTTTGTGATGATGAAAAACCAGAGCTGAACCTGAAATTACCTTGCTAAGCCACTAATCCTGCTTCCCAGCACAGTCCCCCGCTGGCCTGGTGATCGTGAACTAAGCAAGAAATGTGAGGCACACAGGGTGAGAGAGGCCGTGTGCTCTAGTAAGAACATCATTACAATCCTTCTTCACATAACAATAACTCGTATGCTGTTGTTTTAAGGTTTAAAATGGTTCATAATACAAATTCAAATGCATATTTGATGAATTGGGAAGAGACCAAAATTTCAAGGAATTTTCAACCAAATAAATCTCTTGAGTGTTGCCCCATTAACTCAATACATCTAAGGATAGCTTTTCATTCACCTGAAGCCGTCTCAGTGGACTAAAGCACTGGCCTTTAAAGTCGGGGATGTTAGGTTCAAGTTCCATTTGAGTAGTGCAGTGAAGAAGCTTCAACTATTTAAACTTAATGAAACATTCTGGAGCGCTGTAAGCACTGTCGCCTCACAGCAAGAAGATTCCTGGTTCAAATCTCAGCTGGGGCCTTTCTGTGTGGAATTTACATGTTGCACCTGCGCATGCGGGGCTTATTTCCCTGTATTCTGGGTTCCTTCCACAGTCAAAAACCTTGCACGTTGCATATTTGGGATTCAAAAGTAATCGTGGGAGTGAGTGCGAGTGTGAATGGTTGTTTGTGTCCTTTGACTGTGTGTTGGCCCTGCGATGGAATAGCGAGCTGTCCAGCATGTACTGTAACCCAAAAATATTAGAACTTCTCAGGGACAGAAGATATTTCAAAGAGGAATCTAATAAATACATAGATCTACAATAAAATTTAAAAAAACACACACACATACACACACAACTTTACACAACAGTAGAATATAGAGGCTTTTCAAAGGGTCTTGAAATAGCTTACAAACCCTCTGGATAGTCTTTACAGCATGGGGGTGGGGGGGTGATTTTGAACACAGCAGGTCATTTGAAAGCGTTTGCCAATTTAAACAATGGAGGACATTCACTCCAGCTGGACACAAAGAAAACAGTGATATACGTGTACAAAGGCTAAAGCATTTGCATATACTGTAGCGCAATCCCCAACAGAAATGAGGGAGAAAATTCCTTCCTTCCCACCCACCACCACTCGATACAAGGCCTCAATAAAACCCGTTTTTTATCTAATTACAGCTGAGTCAACTAAATTGTAGATGAGACCCACAGCATGATCAAGCCCAGAATCGACCTGTATGATGCTAGACCCTTTATTTCTGTAATATTTGAAGCAGAGAGCGCAAAAAACAAAAACAGCAGGCAGGAGGACACAAGTCAGTCAGAGATAGATTTATACCCACAAAGAGGAACGGTAGATCGATTGGGGACAATCTTAAAAAGCAATGAAACACAAGTGTGCGTCGGATAAAAATTTTATCTGGTGGTGGTTAGATCAGGGTAATACAGTCATCGTCCATAAAGAATGGTCCCTGTTCAAAAGCAGGTGTGTTCACGGTATGGGAGACGAGTTACATAGTGAGCATGCTAAGCAGAGTCTGGGCCCGTTTTGTTGGCTAAATATACCCGAGTGTAAAAGGACAGATTAAGCCAGGTGTCAGAACAGCACGTGCTTGGCGAGGTCATATTTCTGTGGATCTGCATGAAAAAAAAAGTAGGTGGCTGCAACTTAATCCCTGCAGTGCAACAACACTGTCCACTTAGGCTTCCCGTAGCTCTGTGACACGTGTCCAGCAGACATGATCTGTGCCGGCTGACTCGTAGAAAACCAACTAACTTTGACAGTTCTTTAGATGCCGAATACGTGCCTGTCTTTCTGGATTCACAAAACAGAAATAAAGAAACGTGATGATGAAGAACAAGACAAGAAACATTTTTTTTTTATTCTTACCAGTAGTGTTTCACCAGAAACCCCTCTGTTGTTGAATACCACACACCTGTAATACACAAAACAAAACCAAACGAGTACTTGCATTACGCCTTTAATCACTTTAGTTATCAATACTAAAACTAAACTAAAACAGCTACAATGATAAGTCAGTTCATTTAGTTTCTAAACTTATTGAGGAAAAATACCTAAACAGGAGCTCTTACACGAGACACCACAGCCCAAAATAAATGAATAAATACACTTTATTCAAATACACAAAAATATTATTATTATTAGTAGTAGGAAAATATGTTGCCTTCATGGTAGCATATGACTCCTCACAATTTAAATATATGTCTGCATCAGTGGTACCTTCACACATACTGTATGCAAATCATCTATGCCATACTGAGGCACTCCCATACTGTCTCCAACTGCTGGCTGTTGCTCCTTTTGCTGATAACAGCCTGGATTAACTTTCACATCTTTGTCATGTAAAAACAAGACATCAGTTTTGTATTTTTCGAAACATGGACATGTGTCCTCTGCCTCTTTTGTCCATCTGAGAAGAGCTCTTGGCATTTGGACTAAAAATACTGATGCCCTCTACAGGAAGGGCCAGAGCCGTAACTATTTTCTGAGGCGGCTGAGGTCCTTCAACATCTGCCGGACAACACTGCAGATGTTTTGTGAGTCCGTGGTGGACTTAACAAGCTCATCTGCAAAGTCAGCCACGTTGTGGGAGAGGAGCTGGACTCTCTGACAGTAGTATCTTTGCAGAGTTGGCTTGCTCTGTGTGTATCACAGTTTCAGGTTACATTACTAGATGCAGTGGGAGACTATGTGGGAGTGGTTTTCAAAGGAGCTCATGAGTTCATTCAATATTCATCATGGTGGCATGATGGTTTCTCCTGTGGCGCCACCAGAGGGATCAAAGGACACACTGGGATTTCCCCATATTCGCCCAATCTTTTTAAAATATCAAGTATCGTAGATATTGAGTGATTAAAGTTCCCTGGGAATCCCGCATTAAGAAATGCATATTTTTAAAATTCAGTAATGATTTTCTAACGGAGATTGGTACAGATTGGTGAGCAACAACCCATCCTTAATTAGAAAGATGGTAGATTGATTGGTGGATGAATCCTGACACGCTCGCCTGTCACCATTTAATCTGCTGACAGCAGAATCTTCAAGAAAAATGTTACTTGTTAATTCAATTAACTTTTTCTTTTCTTGGCACGTCTCCCTTTTTTTATGTGTTTCTGGCTTTCTATGTTAAATTTGTTTGTACTTTTCAAATACAATAAAACTGGTCACCGTAGGCACTGAAAATCATTCCTTTGACTTTTATCTATTGAACAAAGGCTCAAATGAATTAACAATTCTGATCTATCTTCCTTAGAAGTTGCTGTAAATTTATGAATAACTCTCCCTTAGCTCTAATATTTGCAGATGGAGACATCAAAAGATGTGGCTGATTTCACATAATAGCCCACCAACATGGGGACGAGAAAGACGAATATTTAAAACTCTACTGGCATGTTCAAAAGAGTACTGTGGCCCAGATTCCTTTGAATAAAATATTTCTTGTATAAAAAAAGAAAAATGAACAGGGGAAAATGATGACATGTGCAAAAAGGCACAGCTGTGTCAGGGGCATTTTTCTTTTTTTTTTGTACTGTAAGGCAAACACATCCGCTTCTCTCCTCGTGCCACAACTCTCCAGTTATCTATTATGCGGTGGAATCAGACCTGCTGTTTTTATTTGTGTGACTTGCCACAGGAAGTTGGGCAAGAGAGGCTAGGACCACAGAGGTGGGGTGCTTAAAACGCACTCTGCAGCAAGGACACGGAAGTTGGCCGGAGCTAAGCTGCAAAGCTTGTAGTAGGATAAGCTGTAATTAATTAAGCAACACAGACTTGGGTGAGGGTTGGAAGATGCTGAGTTCGCCGGCTCTCTTTACACGTCTTCCCAAATCTGTGTGAAAGAACGGGTGCAGAGAACACAAAAGAGCCTGTTGGAACTGGACAAAAAAAAGGGGGGGGGTGCCTGACTGTGCAAGTCTTCCAGCTTGTGCTACGTTTGCCTATTTAAAGTAGCTCTTGACAAACAGCTTAGCTGCCCACTTTGTTAGTTCACGTCACCTGAAATTACCCCAAGCCCTGATGAACTAATTAAAATGCACAACAAAACTGGAGGTCAGGTTTTAACTTGTGATCAATAGTGGTATGACTATAAAAGTGTTTTGTCTTTGACTGGACAATAAATCTGTACTGTAGAAAGAGTGCAAATTAGAACACCAGGCAGAGAGAGAATTTCAGGTCTGTGATTCAGTGCCCTGAATGCTCTGCTCAGCATTGGACCTAAGCCAAGCTATCCGGCCAAGACCACCCACCTATAGCCCAGATCCCGGCTCTGTTGGACCATGTGCAAGATGTAGGACTCTCGGCTAGTGCCAGTCAGACCGGGAAGAAGGAGGACTGTGGGCCTGGTGGCGGGGTCGGGATGAGCGTGGCTGTCGTCATTGTCAAACCAGTCCACAGATATCTGTCCTCCATCTGCTGCCTTAATAAGCTCACTGCAGAGATGAGTGGGACATGAAACTCAGCGATGTGGGTCTTTCTGAAAATGATCTTCCAGCTGTAACTGTATGTATCCATTTATTCATTTTTTGTTTTGCCCATGCACCTGCATGCGCACAACTGAAAACACATGACAAAACTGTTGAGAAATACTAACAATGGATGCTACATTTAACTTTATATGCATAACTGCTGATTAAAAACAACAACTGCTCAAATACTATACATAATTATACTGAATTTATGCAGTAATTAATTGCACAATTGAAGATTCCTGTTCAGTTCCAGATAGTGATTACTTCATGGCATCCATCACATACTGCCGCAGGGGAATTAGTTATGTGAGCAAAGTGCTCAACGACAGCTGCCTCATTTGTCTTGTGATCACCTTTTCAATGGACTTTGCCACACACAGCAAGTAAAGATAAAGAAGACAGTTCACCAGCAAATTCTTATGACCAATCAACTTCTGGGCTGTACAGTCGTAGAATGTAGATGGGCCCATTCAATCATAGTGCTGGTGCCTCCTAAAACCTGTTAGGCACACAGACCCACACACAACTGCTGGTGAGCCAGCTTGGCCAGTCTGTAGTGAAGACATCCGCATGAAATTACAGAACCGCCATGAAATATACACCCAAGGAGAGACTTTAAAGTCAAGGTGTGCCAGTTCAGAGTGACCAGCTCGCAAAGTGGGAGGGGGTGTGTGGCTTCTCCTCCTGTCGGACAACAAGGTGACTGGAATTTCACCCCACAGCAAATAGGGCAAATTCGTCCCCTTGAAAAGGGAGACCATCAAAGCAGAGGCAGTGTGGCTGTCCTTTGGTTGGACACCAAAGGGAATAAAAATCCAACTGATGAATAAAAAACAACAACAGCAAAAAACAAAAACATTACATTAACAATTTCCACAAATCATCATTTTTCTCTCCACGTGTTAAGTGATTAAAAGTCCATTAACTTCAGCTGTGTTTTTACATTAAGAAAAAATAGAAGATAGAACATTTAGGATTATCCTTTTTCAATCTATTTTTTTGATGACAAAACAAAAAGAACCAAAAACATGTTCCCGCCCTCATAGTTTCCAGCTATAGACACGTGGACATATAAAAGACAACTTCTAAGTTGATGTTGTTTGTTTTTTTTGTGATGAAAAACAAATCTGTTCGAACTAAATGTAATCTCATTCGAGCACAGAGGGGGCAAGGAATTTAGTGCCATGTAATATTCCAGAGAATTAACATTTATCAAAGAACAGACCGGGCGGCCAACGCTTACAAAAGGGTCATAAAAGATTTCTTTCTCTTCTGAGCTTTTGGGTCCAGCTGAGAACAAAGGCTGGGATTTATTTCCAGTTGAGACACTGGAAAGAAAGAAATCAAGAAAACGCCAACACCAGTTTCTCAAACAAGGCCAACCTCGTCTGAAAAGTGTCAATATAAAGCTGTGGATGGATAGCATGGGAAAGGTTTCAGTGCTTACCGCAATACTTTGTAACCCTAGAAATATTAGATGTGTGGTTACTGCACAAGCTCAAACCAATGTATACATGTTTGTTTTTGTTTCTTCAATTGCATATTTCAACAAAGCAAACCGCATCATTTCAAGTCAGGAGAGTTAAAAAAAAACCCAGAAATAAATATTGTGTGAAGGACAATTAGAATATCAGGACTTACTTTCTGTAGACGACTCCAGGTTTGGCTGTAACAAAAGGTCGAAGTAAAGTCTGGATGCGACTCTCCCAACACCAAAAGGTGGGGTAGTAGGTCTCTGACACTACCGGACATTGCTCCCTCAGAAACTGGTTGAATTTCTTACCCCCAGAGATAAGCTGAGGTTTCTAAAAAAAAAAAGACAAGTAAACAAAGTGTGGCACAGATTAAAGCATCACTAAATATGAAGACTTTTTTTGTGTGTTGACAAAACGTTCATGTATAATGAAATTATTCTGTTCAAAAATGATATTTCAGCAGCAACGTGTGACTGAAAAGGTATCTATAACAACGTCGCGTGATAGTAGCCTATACGCATAGGCTATGTCATAAACCTTAATCTCCAAGCTTTATTACTAATGAACAGACTGGTGATAACCTAATAAAGCTTAAGGTTACCCGTGTTAAAGTTCATGTGAAAATCCACGTTCTTGCATTTTGTTTATAAATTCAAACGACTGAACGTCGTTGCGTAATTTGGACAATTGGCTCCAGAACAATGCAGCTTTTAATCCACTCAATTACAGTGAATATCGCTTCAAATGTATTCGCGTGTATGTTTATGATGAAAACCTGCGTATTAATGACTTCATACGTAACAAAACATCGCTTTTGTCGACCCTATGCGTCGCTTGCCAAATGAACCGCAACTTGGCATGCATTACATAAAACCCTTCAAGCTGTGTAACCGGCATCTCTGGACAACACACGGGGGGGGGGGGGGGGGTTAGCTTAGCTTAGCCAGTGCCCTGTCTTTCTTGGACTGATAAAACCTACTGACATATGAGCTGCACTTGAATGCATTGTGTTCGTTGTGGATATAAAAATGCTTGTCTGAAGTGCATATCTCATTTCCACATGTGAGGCAGTGGTAGCCAACCAGGGGGCAGATGCAACCGAATCGAAACCTCCATCAGTGCGCGCACCGGCCGGCTGTCATCACTCACGAGCATGGCAGCTGGGCTACTCTCCTCAATGATAAACAAACGCCGGTTTACGCTAAATAATATACACCGTGTCCCTCTAAAACATTCGCTCTGGTCGCAAATTATATTTAACCTACCTTCGCTACTGAAATCAAATAGTAGCAGGTGTATGCTGCGCTAAAGCCCAGCACCAGAGACAGCCCAACTCCAGAACCGAACAGTCCCACTTTCACTTGATTTTCCAAATAATGCGACAGGTCCGTGGTCAAAATGTTGAAATTGAGGTCCAGCGAGATCATTGCAAGGTCCCTGTTGTCTCCCGTACAGTGAGGACAGCGGCCAGCTCGGATGGGATTCAGCTGTGTCTGCCTGTGAGCCAACTGTGAAGGAGACAGTCAAGGGGAGCTGCTGGGGGATGAAATATGTGTAAGAGCGAGAGGTGGCGCTCTTTGACCGGCTATCCATGTCCAGCCGGCCGCTCAGAATCACTTTGTCGCCCCCTGCAGTCGACAGAGGTGACGTGCACCATGTGCGGCTGCAGTGACAACAGCACCGCTCGTCAGTGGTACATTATCTGAAATTAAAGAAATGGTTCAAGTTTAATAACAATCCAATTTTTCTAAAGGCAGGGTAATTAATTTGCTGTGGTAAATACTTCTGTATGTAGTGCAGAGGTAGTTCATGGCTCAAATCTTTGAGTAACCAGACAAAGCAGGGTAATGCCCCTGAGGCTATAGACCCACGGGGCCGCTATATTCCAGCTTCACCGTGTGGTAATTAGTGGAAATTAAATTAACTGAAAGTGTTATGAAATCGTAGGGGCGTCAAGGCAATACTATTAACTACCTGATAGGTAATCTTGCAGAGAGTTTCTAAGAGTTTAAATCCGAGGTCTTTGTTTGTTTGTTGTATTAAGTTTTATTTGTTGACATGGTGCATTTTATAAGACAGATTTTAGTTTTAAGAAAAATGTGTACGCTGGCAAAATTATAGGGTTACGATTTCCAAAGGACAATTTTGAAAAGGATCCTTATTTGTTTATTGATATGAACAGAGAATCAAAAGTTTATTTTGATTGGAAATTCATCAGTAACTAATGATGAGATAAAGGAATAAAAAAAGTGTAGTGTTATAATGTTAACAAATATACATTCAAAGATTAATACTAATACTCCATTCTGACTGAATGCAAATATCTTCAAATTAAGACTAAATTAACACTTTCAGCCACACCCATATCGATGCAATTACACCTTTTGATGTGGCAGACAACTACTTTAACTAGCATCATATTTGTATTTACACAAGTCTGATCTTAAATGAGACTTTAAAGTCTCTTTAAATCTATCTATTCTTAAATGTTGTTTTGCATTTGACTTGTTACGGTTACAAAATTAGTGTTTTCATTAGTGGCCTCAAGGGACATTATTTTTTTTTATTCCTTGAGGCAATCAATTTTATACGGACTTTCCAACCCAACATATGTTTCCACATAAAAAATACGCGTATTCTTTTAGCCAGCCACTTGTGATCCGCACGTTTCAGATGCGCAGGCGCACCGGCAGTTAGACTTGGCTTGTTTTCACAAAGCCCCTCGCGTCTTCGTGCTTCATCGTACACCTCCGTAGCTAGTTGTTGCTCGTCTGGGGCTTGAAAGATGATTGACTATAATGGCGACGCGTCTATTATTCTGAGTTGAGTTCATGGAACCATTTCGGGTTGACAGAAGGAGCACGTTTATTTACTTCGGCACCACCAAGAATAACAAAAAGGATAAGCAGCCAGCAAAAGGAGTACATTCTGTCGCGGCGACAAGGAGCCGAGAGAAATTTGTATTGCTAGCATTGCTATCGCTAGCAGCTGTGCTTGCTAGCTTGCTAAGTTGAATAGGTGGCTTTCTTCTGTGTGAACTGGAGATGGACAAACAGACTGTCGCGTGCTGAGATCTATGCAAACTAGCAATGCATCTACTTTATGGTCTTTTTGGATTGTTTGGTGCTTGTTTCCACGGGTAGCCCTGATTAAGCATTGCCTTGCAGTTGACGCTAGCTTGTAGTTTTTAGAAGAGGACCCAGTACTCTCCTTTGGTAGCTAACATAGCTAGCAGGCTAGCTTTTCTCTCTAGTCTTTCCTGTCAAGACTTGTTCCCACTAGCGCTTGGAAACTGTCTAACAGCCCACCAGTAGCTGGCTAGCAAAGGTTGCTAGCTTGCTAATTTTCTAAGAATAGTTGTGGTGTTGCGAGATCTTTCATAAAATGACCACCGGAAGGAATAACCGAGCGATGATGGAAGGAGTTGGAGCCAGAGTGGTCCGCGGACCTGACTGGAAGTGGGGGAAGCAGGATGGTGGAGAGGGACATGTTGGCACCGTGAGGAGTTTTGAAAGTCCTGAGGAGGTGGTTGTCGTTTGGGATAATGGGACTGCTGCCAACTACCGTTGTTCTGGAGCTTACGATGTGAGGATATTGGACAGTGCGCCAACAGGTAACTTTACGTCAGTTGACGCACAAAGAAGTTACTCCAAGTGCAACAGAAAAGTTGTCTTGCACAGCTTCAAGATACTGATTCGTTTTACGCCCTTTAGGCGTTTCGGTGAAGTAATATTGAGATGGAAGCTATTCTGATAAAAAGCTAAAACATGATTTGTTAAAATATTGATATTAGTTGTGTCTAGCTTGTAATCTCTGTTGAGCCTAGACAAACGATTTAAGATTCACAGATATGATCTCCTTAACAAAAAGAAATATGCTGCAGACCGCAGAAATGCACGCATCCAAAGCCAAGGATATGCCAGCATAGTTCCTGACTCAAAATTGCACTGAAGGGGAAAAAAAAAAAAGTTTTTGGAAAGGATGACGAGATCAACCTTTTAGGATGTGCACAACATAAAATCAGAGGACCACTTTAAATTTATTTCGTTTAACCTCTGAATTCTGATTGACACCTGAATATACCTTTCAGTTCATGTACCCTTTTCAAGTATCTCTGCGTTTTTAGTCAGCTGATGGGGAAACAACTTTCTATAGTTATCTATAGTTTATAAAAATGTTTTTCTAATAGCATTACTGATATGAACTGTTGATAAACACAGCACAATCTCTATTTGTTAACTTACAAATACTATCTGCCATCAGGTATCAAGCATGATGGAACCATGTGTGACACCTGCCGTCAACAGCCCATCATTGGTATTCGCTGGAAATGTGCAGAGTGCACCAATTACGATCTCTGCACAACATGTTACCATGGAGACAAGCATCACCTCAGACACCGGTTCTACAGGATCACCACCCCAGGCAGTGAGAGGTTGGTTAACTTGGCAACATTTGCCATTATTGTGTCTTTCCTTGGACCCACCGTTTTCACTGTAGTCATAAAGTAGCCAGATAATCCCTGCACTCTGTTGTGATTGGTTGGTCCTCTTAGAGTTTCTTACCTTATCACAGTGTGTGACATTTGAGATGCCTTTTGAGCTCCCTGCCTCTCAGGCAGGCAGATTTGGTCTCTTGTGCTCCTAGCCCTCAGTTGCCTGGCAACTGCTCAGCCTCATTTCAAGATTCAGAAAGACCTTTTTAAAAAAAAAAAAAAAAGAAAAAAAAAAAGATTGTAATGCAGTGTTTCTCATTGACGGGGTGTATTTTTTTTTTAAATTGTATTTGTCTTTTGGTACAAGCAGCAGTCTTATATTCTGCTATCTCACTGGTAAGTTTTAAAGGACCTTGATTGAAAATCTGAGTCGACAATAAAGTTTCATAATGTCAATAATTTGACTACGTTTTCATTAAATATGAGAAATAAAGTCCATAAAACCACCTGCTTTATTACTGTAAAAAACAACCCTATATAACCTATAAGGCCGTGGGGTTTTAGGGAGAGGAAGACTCATAAATGTGTATTAACTCATAGATTTGTGATCATATATTACTATCACTGCTCCTACGATAAAAATAAAGCAAAAGATTAAAAAGATTAAGTTTAGACTTTAGCAGCCCTGTTTTTTCATACCATGCTGCCATCAGACGGTGCCAAACTATTTTATAACTTTATTACAAACTTTATAGTGATTTGGTTATCACTTTTTTGCCTGAAGTCATTCTGCCGCACAAATGGTGTCATCGCAGTGGGGTCCCTACCTTTTTCTTCTTTGCTTCTTATGTACAGCTTGAAGGTTATATTGATGTCTTAAAGTACTTTTTAAAGGTGGGGTGGTGTCTGGAAATCTTTACATTTTCAGCAAAACTTGAAGAGTTTGGCAAAATCTGTTTTAATCAGACCCTGGGCTGTCCGTGATTTAAAACTTTTCTTTGTCGACCAGGAGTCACAATTTAAAGCAAATAGTCAACTATCTGTTGGACTATTATAGTAGATATATTTAGAGTTTTATACAATAATGTTAGTGGTGCGTAGCTTTCAGTTTAGTCCCTAACGTCTTTATCTTGGAGTGAGAGAGAGAAAAATTAAGGTACTCTCTCATTAATCATCTAAAAAACATAATAGAACATATAAATATAAGCAGAAAGTTCACGGCAAAGTCCCAACTCCTTCCCCACCCCACAATTAACCAATGATGATTTGGCTTAGATGTTTATTGTCGACTAAAGCGTAGCCAACTATAGGTAGCTCTACGCAGACCAATGTCCCGGTAGCAGTGAATTCCTTCTTCATGAGGAACATTACTTATATGTTCAACATATTCAACTAGGTGCATGTGATGGTAATTACCTTTTTTTTTTTTTTTTTGTTACCACAAACTAAATGAGCTAAATTAAATGGGATATCCACAGCCAATGTTAACTTGTGATTGTTTTTCCTTATTCTTTTACCACCACCTTCCTCACTGCTTCCAAATTGTCTTTTTAAAAAAAAAAAAAGTGTTTCAGATGTGGAAACTTGGAACATTGCCTGTTTGGGCAGTTCTTGTACAGACTGTCAAGGACAACTTTTCTTGGTGCTTTGCTCATGATGCTCCAGATGGATATTTGGGAAGTAGGGAGAACAAGCCAGAAATGATGAGACTTTATAGTGAGCAACGCTCTTCACAAAATAGCATTACTTGTGTTTGGTTTTGATTTCACATAGACTGTGAGTCCAGAAGTGATGTCTTTTTTTCATTTCAGGCCACTTTTAGCCAAACGTCATACATTTGGTTTACAAGGCTTAACAGCTGGCAGCCTTTTCAATAAAGCACCATTTCATTTCCCTTGTGACAGACATTGCATAATGCACAATGGATGCACGAGGTCCCCACAGCACACACAAACTCCTGCTGCATGGTGGGGGTGTTTTGTTCCACCACATTTGATTCTTTCACCAACTGCTGGAGAGGGAGTGGTTAGAGGCTGCAAGCTGTTTGCATTGGTTAGACCTACAGCGTCCAGCTGCTCTGTCTACCATGGCTCACATTGTTCTTTGATGGGTGGAACTCCGCTGTTTATTTGCTATAATCTATTGATCACTCAAACTTGTGGCTGTGCTGGCGTTTCCTGCGGTACACTGCAGCAGGTAGTCATTTCTGGGATTTAAAAAAAAAAAAAAAAAGTGTATTTGAGTACTTAACCATTTGCATTTGGGATTTTAATGTCTTCAATAACCATGTCTGTATTTGAATATCAAAAGAAACTCAAGTGTTGTTGAGAATTCTGGTATCTCATCTGCGATTTGCTTGTCAGTGAAATGAAAACTAATTTGCACATTGAAACGGATCCCCTGTTGAGTATCACTTGAGTGATAAACAAATCCAAATGAAAACACTTGTTTCTGTTTGTCAATGTTTTATATGAGCAGAGTACTTTTGGAGTCGCGTCGCAAGTCAAAGAAAATCACAGCCAGAGGGATCTTCGCCGGTGGCCGGGTTGTGAGAGGAGTGGACTGGCAATGGGAAGACCAGGATGGAGGCAATGGGAGGAGAGGAAAGGTATGCATCAACCAGATAGGTAGAGCCTCTTTCTGCCCCCCCTCCTAAGATCAAAGTCTGTGAAGGACTATAGAAGTATGTGTGAATGGATAGACTTGCACACATTTACATTTACTGTTTTCCACTGGCAGTGAGCTTTTAGGGTTTAGATAGATAAACAGGGCTACTAAAGGGAATACTGTTGAGAATAGATATATATATATATATATATATATATATATATATATATATATATATATAAATAAGGAATATATGGGCATTCTTTATTGTGAAACAGCTCAATGAATTTTTGCCCTTGAAAATCTTGGGGAGGAAAAAACATGCTTCCATTCCAGGATATGATTTGATTGAAATGTGGGGCAGCCTCAGCCAAAACAGGAAGAGCACTCCTTGACCTAATATGCTGTGGAAAGGAGGTAGAACAGAAAACAAGTACACAAAAATACCACACTTTTTAATACCCTCCGAGGTTTCTTACACTTTTATTTATTTATAATTGATTATAAATAATTCACTAAAATCAGTATTATGCTTCGTGTGTGCGTGTCTTGTTTTGTGCTGATCACGCAACTATAGAGACGTGAAAAATGTATGAAAATACGTTCTTTTTCCAGTGGCTCCATTGAGCAAAATTAAAAAAAATAAAATGAGATTTGATGGTAAACTTGCAGACCTATTTTCCAGAAAAGTAATACTAGATTCCCCTTTCTGCAAGAGATTGCCATTTGTCTATATCTCTGTTTTCTTTTTGCCCGCTTGAAGATTTTCAGAAATGATGAGAATTGATTCTTGCAATGTGAAGGAACCAAATCCAGAGAAACTAATTTTGACTCAGTTAATTGTGAAAGCATGTAAATCGGTTACTTCATCAAGATGTAGTTGCATTGCATGACAAATTGAGGAGCAGTTAATCCACACGTGTTCTCATTTCCCATAACCAATCCATAAAGGAAACGCTGAGTGTAATGAGTGATACACGGGCTGTTCTCAAGTTTTTGACTTCATCAGCCAAAATGAAGTGCAGTACACTGTGATCTCTAAGTTGTAGAAAGAGCCATGTGTATTAGAGCCTGACTCGGGCCGGATTTTTCTGTCCGAGCCCGGCCCTCAACCGACAGAAAAGTTCTCAAATCCGACCCGAGCCCGAGATTAATTAAAATATTTGTGTCCGAGCCCGCCGGAAGCCCGAGACCAGTGACCAACGCAAGACGGCGCACCCTACACATTGGTGACAGCGCACCATTATCCACCATAATCCACCATAATCCACCATAATCCATTATAAAACATAGGCTACACATTAATGGCGGCGCACCATAACAAATGCACAAGCACTCTTCGACCAGAATAAACACCCATTAAACTCAATACAGAGAGAAAAAAAAAGTTGACTTATAAAACAGTAGAAACATTCTCATTTTCCACGACTTTCAGTTCTCCAGAAGCTATTTTTCTTTTAATGTCCTCCATAGCGCTTCCAGCCAACTGAGCTCGGCTGCACTGATCGCACGTGTTTAATGTAAAGTTGTTCGAATGTTCGATATGCGTGCGTGCGCACCGAGCATGCACAGACCACAGATGCACAGACCACAGATGCATGCTGCACGGCATGAGGCACGAATAGCCTACCAACATTTTCATTTATGCATATTCAATTATTTATGTTTATCACAAAAACTGACGTTTGCAATGAACTGAAACCTGTCCTCTGGCTGTTTATAATTTTCACGATGTCTGCTTGCTTTCGAGCCCGACCCGAGTCCGACAAGATATTCTAATTTTTTGTCCGAGTCCGGCCCGGCCCGTCGGGCTTCGGTAGGGTTGCCATACTCTAATGTGTATACACAATACCACCATAATCACAGGCAGAAAAATGGTAATTGTACAGTGGTTTTCTCCTGGCTTGCAGATGAGAGGCATGATCAGTTTCTGTACAAAAACCTTAAACCTTGCGTTTGCTTGCCAGGTCTTGCACATCAGTATAGTAATAAAAACTTGTCGAGTGCCTCGCTGCACAGACCCCGCCCGCCCTTTGGTTTCATGCCGACTCCTGTTCATATTTACACGATAAACTGTATGCTTTACTGCAGGTTATTCCAGCACAATGCATGTACTCTATACGCGATTAAAAAAAAAAATAGTACAAAGCCTGAGGAGGCATCACTTGTTGAGCACGGTTTATTTAGATTTATACTGTAACCGTGCAGTAAAGTAGATTTGAGTCTCATTCAAGCCCAAGAGTATTCAATTTAGGAGCCCTTTTAGGCAGTTTAGTACTTCATTTTGTGGCGTTATTTAATGGAATATCTCATTACTGTTTTATGATCCTGTAAGCAATATACTCCGTTACTTGTCTTCCAGCTTAGATGTTCTGTTAAGGAAGCATGAATGTTACCTCCAAAGGCCCATTAATCACTTAACTCTGGAAGGGGCCTGCAAATAAATTAAGTTTGATTTCTGTGTTTACTTGAGGCACTGCCTTTAATTAAAGAATAATTTACTCCACTATAGCCCCTCTCTTGACACGCACTCAATTTTATAAAAGCAGTGTACTACTTGAGATGGAGAGTAGAAGCGTAACCCCTCTTGTTTTTACAAATTTGAACAGATTTAGTTCAAATCGGAGCTTATTTATGTCTGTAGTTTAACGTGTAACTGTACTTGTTCCATGGCTAAAAACTTTTAACCGTTTCCTGCAACAAAAGTCTGACATATTACTGTAAGTGAAGAGTCGAAAGGATGTTGCAGACAGTCTGTGAGGGTTTTTAATGTTAGGTTTCTGATCATGCAAGACCACCCAACCCACTCTCCATGGAATAATCATCACATGGTCTTATCTTCTGAAAGAGCAGCTTTGATTCTGCTGCAGAAAAAGTTTAGATGGCTCCTTTATGCTATTGTGTGATGGATCTAAACAGTAGAGGTGCCTAAACTTTTTAGATTTTTAGTATATTGATAGTATATTACTTTCAAATAACTAAAAATTATAAGTTTCCAAAAACACATGTTGGATGGAGATGCATCAGATTCCCTGTGAGTAGAAAAGCCCTCCTCTAAAGTTCATTGTTCGTACGCTTACTTGCACAGTTCGGTAACTGGACCACTGTCTTCATCCTACTATACATGCACAGGAGGTTAATTAAGTTATAGACTGAAGTGTGTCCTATACTTCAATGCAGTGACTTTGTGATGAAATGTTTAGACCGTCTGCCACTTCTAACTTTCTCTGTAGGACGTTATCATGCATGTAAGAATAGTCAAAGTCACTGCATAGATATTGGCTTTCAGTTACTTGATTTGCAAATTTGGCAGATGAATATCAAGATTGTCTTCGAGCAAAGTAACGGTCTCGAAGTGCTGTTTACATATAGTTACATTTAGTCTTAATGGGCTCATTTTGACATTTTGGGCTCATCGCAATTTTTGACACGTTTAGCTGTTTGCCAAAAGTAATAGAAAAATATGAATGAATGCAGCTTTATTGGGAATTTGACAGTATTAATACACTCCAAAAATTTATTGTTTGTACAAAAAATTGCTGAAAGATGGAACTTTTAAGCATGTGCAGAGGGCCTAGAGTATAAAGATCAAACACAGGGGAGAGATTGAGTTCCTAACTACATTATCTGGGTGTGTTAGTCCAGTTTTGAGAAGTTCAGTCTTGCATGATTTTTATTTTTATTATTAAATAGGCAAGGCAAGGCAATTTTATTTATATAGCACAATTCATACACAATCCAATTCAAAGTGCTTCACAGCTATATAAAATCACAAAAAGACATTAAAAATAAATAATAAAAATTAAAATAAAAAATAGATAAAATCAGAGAAATAAAAAGCATGATTTAAATTGTAAACAAAAAGAAATAAATAAGAACAATATAAAATCAGTAGTTAAAATGTGATTACGGGGCGGTAGGTGGCGTAGTGGGTTAAGCAGCCGCCCCATGTACAAAGGCTTAAGCCCGATTTATGCCCTACGGAACCGGACGAAATTCGTCTGTCCGGTCCATACGTTGCTCCCGGAGCTTCTGTTTATGCCTCCGTCCGTATTGCGCACGTCCGTAAGAAATCCTCTAGAGGGCGGTATATATTGAGTCATTGTCCGCCGCGGGTTTGAGAAACATGGCGTCAGTTGAGGAAGTTGCAGTCATACAAATGTAAATACCCCCCGACCATCTCACAAATCCTCTCCTCCATTACCTGGCATTTTTAAATCTTAAAATGTTTTAATCTCCTACTCTTCGTTCTTCTTCTTCCTCCATAACTTCCGGAGCCAACACGCTCCTGACTCTCTACTGCCCCCACGAATTCCTCTGGTATTGCTCCGTTTCGCCCGGAGCTCACCGGATTGCTAAGCTCTTGACCTACGGACAAACTGACGGATGAAACGCCCCCCCGGAACCGGGTGAAAGCGTCCGTTTCCGTAGTTAACGTAGGGCATAAATGGGCCTTTAGTCCTCGATGCAGCGGGCCCCGGTTCGACTCCCGCACCGAGCGGCCCTTTGCTGCGTGTCTTCCCCATCTCTCTGCCCCCTGCTTCCTGTCTCTCTCACACTGTCCTATCATTAAAGGCATAAAAGCCCAAAAAAATACTAAAAAAAAAAAATAAAAAAAAAAAATGTGATTACGTTTTGAGCTTAAATGCAGCTGAAAATAGGTGTGTCTTCAACCTGGACTTAAATACACTGAGCGTTTCAGCTGATCTGAGGCTTTCTGGGTGTTTGTTCCAGACATGTGGAGCATAGAAGCTTCTCCATGTCTGGTTCTGACTCTGGGAACTGATAAAAGACCGGATCCAGATGACCTGGAATAGCTCTGATTAAAACTCAAAACGTTATGTTGTGCGCTTAATCCTTTTCTCATTTTATCTTTTCTCCTTTGTAGGTGACAGAGATCCAGGATTGGAGTGCAGCCAGCCCCCACAGCGCTGCCTACGTACTTTGGGACAACGGGGCCAAGAACCTGTACAGAGTTGGCTTTGAGGGAATGGTGAGGAAACTTGTAGTCTGACCATCTTGCTCTGTCTCCTGATCACACAGTCTCATAAAAGATCAGCTGTCAGGTGGCTTTTGTGTTTGACCGTCACTGCCAGGCCTTTGTGAGAGCCACGCAGCCAGCATGTGTAAGGCACCATTGTGCAGGCAGCTGGAAGGGGAAGGTATCTACATGATAAAGGCAATCTGTTCTTTCAGCTATTAAAGGAGAGAGAGTGAACATGGAGGTCAACTTTAGAGAAGGGTGACACTCTTGGGGTTGCTGTGGGCACAGCGACACACGCGTCCCAGATGAAAAGCCTTTATTTCATTGGCTGAGACTGCCCTTGTCCTCTTACAAATGTGGCCAATTGGGTTTCTCAGTTGAGTAACAGATTTGTCCTTTGTTATTCTAATAGGTTGAAAGAAGTGTAGATTGCATCTGCCTCTTCAGTAAAACGTGGATTAGACCCCCCATCTTGACTGCCTCATTTTAGTTTTATTTTTCATTTAGACTCTAGACAGATACAAAAAGATTGTAAGTTAGTGAGCGATCCAAATGGGGCATAAGAGGCCAAAATCTTTCTTGTTTATTAATGTCTGCTTACTAGTCAAAGTTAATCAAATCAAACGCGTCATGCTGGCTGGATACAGTACAGTTGACAGGAGTTAATTTGTTGATACTTGTTGCAGTCAGTACTTCGGTTTTCCATTAGTTCAGAGGAATGTTTGCTCCACCTTATAATCATCTCTGCCCTCCAACTCTGCCACAAAGGCTGCACATCTGAGTCATCACAGATGTTCTTATGTTCCCCCCCGGAATATTGTATCCTTGCCCTGCCTTATCCTAAGGGCAATGATATTGTTAGTTTATGCAACACTTGAGCCACTGCAGCTCAATTGTGTAATACCTCAATTTGATTATTCATGAACATACCCCTCCAATGGAATTACCGGGGGTAATTATCTAATCCTTTCTCTTCTTTTTTTTTTTAATTCCTCCCAGTCGGACCTAAAATGTGTCCAGGATGCCAAAGGAGGCTCGTTTTACAGAGACCACTGTCCGGTTTTAGGTATGTAAGCCAGTGATGTGTTTCTATCGTCATTATTGCACCAATTCTTTCACCTCTTGTTCTGGTGCAGTGAATTCAAGGACATTAGGAGAGTTTTACTTGTAGTTAAACGTGTTTGGCCACTAGATGTCAGCATTTTACAGTCAACTGGCTACCAAAACATGGGACACACTCAGGTCACGCAGTTTCAGTGTTCCAGTAATTCCAGGAATAAATTCTCCCTGGTTTAAACACTGCAGTGAAATATCCTCTATAAGTTTAACAGTGTTTTTATAAGTGATGGAAGCAATTTTGCTATATATTCAGTGTACAGTTGTCATCCAGTGTAGACATTTCCTTTGCTGAAACTCTGCACTTCTGTTTAAAGCCATTTGTAGACTTTAAAGCTTGCTGCATAAAATGTGTTATTGATGTTATTATTATTATTAAGTTATTTTATTGATTGATTTAACATAACATTTATCTCACAGGCGAGCAGAATGGTAACAGAAACCCTGGAGGTCTTCAGATTGGAGACCTGGTCAACATTGATCTCGATTTAGAGATTGTTCAGTCCCTTCAGCATGGCCATGGAGGATGGACAGACGGCATGTTTGAGACACTCACTACCACAGGCACGGTGTGCGGAATCGATGAAGATCACGACATTGTGGTTCAGTACCCCAGTGGGAACAGGCAAGTACCTTTGTCAGACGGGTTCAGGCTTACAAACTCTTAATGAGTTAGACTAATAAAGCTGCAGCATATCATCACCATATTTCTCATTAGTTTTATGGAACCACTCTTCCTGCACATCTTTCCGAAGTTATAAAAAAAAAACCTCTTGGGACTTCTTCAGTAGACGATCAAACTATGGTTTGTTACACGTTCAAATAATTAGGTGTAATTATTTTTTAAAGAATTGTAAAAAAGAGCCAACTAATTATGTCCCTTAATTTCAGCACTTTAATTGCTAATATTCTCCCCGGCTCTGGTAGTCATAAATATGTTTTCACAACACTGACACTGATTGTAAAAAAAGAAAGAAAGAAAAAGAAAAAAGTCCTGATTAAGTTCTTTTTGGCCTCGAATCGAGTCCTTTAATCTTGGATAATTGCTTCATTGAGGCCCAATCCAATATTTAACAAAGCTGCGTTTTCACCAGCTTAATGAAGGTATCATTCAAAGCTGTTCGATTTGTAAACTTAAATTATTGATATGCCATGTCTGAAACAAGGAATGTGACTCTTGAAACTAATGTGCCGTGATTTGCTTGAGAGGTTGTACTCACCTGCACCTCTGAACTAAAAGACTTCAACCAGTTTTTGGGCAGTGGCGTTATCGATTAATGCTTCTTAAAGCTCATTGATAATCTTTGTCACTGTACAGACAACAGGTTAGATTGTGCACCACTGAATTAATAACAGGTTTATTTTTTTATCATTGTTAGTAAAAAGATTTCTAAGCTGTGTGTCAGAGAAATCAAAATCATTCATTCGTATGTTAACAGAAATTCTTGCAGTTAAGAGAGCCCAGCTGTATGCCCCAAAACTGCCCTGATTCGGATAATCTATCCGGGATATCTCTCCTTTGTTTAGATCTACTTTATCTTGCTCCAAATTTAAACTCTGTCGGCTATCAATTTGAGTGAAATTATATTTCCTGGTTCCAACAATTTCTGTAATCCTCAGGTGGACATTTAATCCGGCAGTGCTGACGAAGGCCAATGTCGTGCGCAGCGGGGAAGTTGCAGCCGGTGCCGAGGGAGGAAGTTCCCAGTTCCATGTTGGAGACCTGGTCCAGATCTGCTATGACATTGACCGCATCAAACTTTTACAAAGAGGCCATGGAGAGTGGGCTGAGGCAATGCTGCCTGTGAGTTTTAAAAATGTTCCGACTGATATGTGAAATTTCGATGAATAAGTATTCATTTTTCATTTTGCACGAATAAGAAAATACAATGAGGGGATCATAGAATCCCATTTCACTCTCATCACAGTCGAACTGTTTCCACGTTTTAAAATGTATTCATTGTTGCTCAGCATGCTGTATGTTATGCAACCCGAGTTTTATCCACTATACCACTCGTCTCTGCCAAACTGGCTACCTTCAGCAGTTAATGAGCCCTAAAACCCTGAGATGGATTGTAGCTTTGATCACTAACCATGGCTGTTTGCTGCCCGCTGCTTCTCCTACTGCAGCAGTCCCTCTTATTGATGACATCCTCGAGAGCCACCCCAGACCCAGCTCAAGAAAATCAGAGTACCGCTTTCCCATGTAGCCAGAATTTAGATTATATAATTCCAAATTGGAAACCATTATGTCCTGTCCTTTCTATATTGTCTGTGTGGATGATGAACAGCCTCGCTAGAAGAAGGGAGTCTTTGAAGACTGGGAGCACACCTTACATTTCAAATACTTTGTTTTTTATTTACAGTGAGAACAGTCTCTATTTCATGTAGGACAATCACTTTGTCGAACAGGTGTATGCTTCATTTTATCTTTTCCTTTCACCTCTACTTTTGTAGCTCTTTGTCATGGTCACTTTGCATCTGTACTCCCCCACTAAAAGACTGTTACACACACCGTTCATACGTAGCCCAAAAACAACAACCCTTCCTATACTAATGAGTTTGTCATACCATTTCCAAACAGACGCTGGGCAAGGTAGGCCGTGTGCAGCAGATTTACTCTGACAGCGACCTGAAGGTCGAGGTTTGTGGGACTTCTTGGACGTACAATCCTGCTGCTGTCACTAAGATCGCCCCCTCTGGCTCTGCTGTCAGCAATGCCTCTGGAGGTATGTGTAAACATGCATGACTGATGGCAATAAAGCACGATTTAAGCCTTTGTCTTCCTTTAGTCTGACCCACACAATAATCTTCTTTTCCCCCAGAGCGTCTGTCTCAGTTATTGAAGAAACTGTTTGAGACCCAAGAGTCTGGAGACATTAACGAGGAGCTGGTCAAGGCTGCAGCCAATGGAGACCTGACCAAAGTGGAGGACATTCTTAAGAGACCTGAAGTGGATGTAAGTGCTCCAACATTTTTATTTTTATTTAATCAGCTAATGAAGTTCTAGATGTGTAATCAAGACCAAATTACTTTATCATTAAACATACACATTAGATCAGAGTACGTTTATAAGTGGAGCTGAAATACCCCGGGCTCTGCTCTGCTCTGCTCTGCTCTGCTCTGCTCTGCTCTGCTCTGCTCTCTATTGAATAGGGTGAGTCTCAGGATGGTTCTCTAAGTTCATCCCACCCATGCACCTCTCTCAGTCTGAAAAACATATAAGCTGGGCCCAGTGGAGGCACCACAGAGCACTGGTGTGTACTGCAGCAAAGACCCTGATTCACTCTTGGTTTCGAGTGGACACCCAAAAATCCCCTGTTGTTGTAGATTATGATTTGATGCAGGCCACAGGACAGATACTGATGCCTCAAAAGGTTATTTTTTTTAATTTTTTTTTTTAAATCATTGCGTCAAGTCTGCAATACAGCCTTCAGTCAGAAGAAGAGTGAGTGAAAGAGTATGGGTGTGTCATTAGTGAATGTTGGCCAGATGCCCTGTTGCCTTTCAGTGGAATTATTTGCTTAAAGCTGAGCACACTGTGCCTGGCCAAGTGATCTGGCTGCCAGGACAAGAGTCGTCTCGAGACTCCCAAAGGAGTCCACATTAATATTTATATTCTCAGTTTTTGCAGTGCTGCAGTTGGTGATAAAAGATGCACGCCCAGTAGTGTACTCACATCTACACATACTAACACACCCTCACAAATCACTCACACAAATTTATAAATAGATATCAAAACGTGACATTGCCATGTACCCATGTTCTCTGTGGCTCTTGATGTGTTTGCAGGTGAATGGACAGTGTGCTGGACATACTGCTATGCAGGCAGCCAGTCAGAACGGTCACGTGGACGTCCTAAAGCTTCTGCTTAAACACAATGTCGATTTAGAGGCTGAGGTTGGTATGATTTGGATACAGAATTCTTGGCCCTCGTCTGTGTGCTAGATTGTGTAGCAAGTATAACTCCACTCACGGGCTCAATACAGTTATCATTTGCTGCGTTGCTGTATGCAGGACAAAGATGGAGACCGGGCAGTGCACCATGCAGCTTTTGGAGATGAGGGCTCTGTCATCGAGGTGCTGCAGAGGGGTGGTGCTGACTTGAATGCCAGAAATAAGCGAAGGCAGACTCCTTTACACATAGCCGTCAACAAGGGTCATTTACAGGTGGTTAAAACCCTGTTGGACTTTGGCTGCCACCCCAGCCTTCAGGTATTTGTCACTTTAACTTATCTACCTCTTTTGAAATGCCAGAGAAGCACGTTTTGCCACCTCTATGAGTTGAGTCGTGATTATAGACATCGTTTGTATTGATGAGTTAAAGGATAGTAAATGACACAAGATTTCCCTTTTATAGGATTCAGAGGGTGACACGCCTCTGCACGATGCCATTAGCAAGAAGAGAGATGACATGTTGTCAGTGCTGCTGGAGGCTGGCGCAGACGTCACCATCACCAACAATAATGGCTTCAATGCTTTGCATCATGCTGCCCTGCGAGGAAACCCCAGGTAAGTGACACTTTGCTGCCGCTGTTAGCTGTCACACCTGTTTGGTGTCTACAAGTAATGAGGACATGTTTAACTGAACTCGGCAGGCAATATCATCGGTATCTCATCAAATGCTGGTGTAATGCTCTCAGTAACGCCTAATTTAGTCATTGAATCTTGAAATTGACCTCACCTCGCTTTTTTGTCGCTCCTGTCCATGCATTCAATTATTTGATGATGGGTAAAACATAGGATTCATGGAAGGTTTATGGTTCCATTTAGAAAGATTTGGCCTTGATGCACAAAATGTGGGTGTTTACTACCCATAGTAAAGACAAAGCACTCAATATGCCATTAACAATGAGTTTTTGATATTGTTTTTACACCACAGCATTTGATAATGAACATTATTGCACAAAACTGAAATTCAGCTAAGTTGAAAATTCAAGCTATATCTAAACGACCACGAGGTTTAAATCTGCTTCTTTGAGGACAGAAACCTTGGCAGAATCACTAATCTGTTACTTAATCAGGAGTGGAAGATGTGGATTCACCACTAACGATGTCTAAACTGGGAGGCAGTCTAGGCTCAGTA
Organism: Odontesthes bonariensis; assembly: GCF_027942865.1. NCBI lineage: Eukaryota > Metazoa > Chordata > Actinopteri > Atheriniformes > Atherinopsidae > Odontesthes > Odontesthes bonariensis. The sequence continues at coordinate 16,579,255 of NC_134519.1, read as the reverse complement.
AAGATGTAAACAGATTTTGATTAACTGGCAAAAGACAGTTTGCCAGTTAATTTTGTTGTTTGTGCTGTAAAATCCATTTTGAGTCATGAGTTATTTTTTTGTTGCATCTTCTTTAAGGAATCAGATGTCTTAAATGAACAAACTTGATGCAAATATTTGACTGTTTCTACTTAGTTTTTAAAATAAATCCATCAAAAGTGAGATGAGGTTAATGACGCTGCCTAAATGAATACTTTTAGTTTGGAAACTCAGTTTGGACTTGATTTGATCAAAGTTTCAGGCAGGTCCACAGGCTTTTGAAGTTCATTTGCTTTTCGCTTCACTGTGCGTTGTGAAGGACTTTACACTGTGTGCACACGACTCATTTTTGGCTACAGCCATTCCTGTCGAGGAGTTTACTCCAACAATGAGCAAGATGGCTCAGATAGAAAAGTGTCTGCTTTAAGGTTGGCTATCCGGCATCTTTTAACACGATGGATGTCGAAGTCATGTGACCAGGGTGAAACACTGATGCATCTTCTGAAAAGAGGTTATTGCAGCTTAATGTGTTCAGTGCTTGGCGTGTTTATGCATTTTCCCCCTCTGGGATGAGGACAATTGGAGTTAAGGTCAGGGGGCTCTGAATCTCCTTCCACATGTCAGGGTAGACCAAGCCCTCCACCCCAGATTCATCTATTGATATTTGTGCTGTGCTATTTTTAATGCAAACCGCTTTGTAGGTTGCTCATCAAAAGCAGAGGATTGTGTGTTGTATAGTTCACTTAGTGGAAGCCAACTTGTATATAAAGAATAAGTAAATAGATGCATGATTTGCTTGCCAGGGATGAGCTCACTTCCTCTCACTTAAAATAAAAAATAAAAAATGGGCTGTATGGTCTGCAGTCCCTGGCTGGAATCTGAAAGAAGATATTACTATATATATATATATATATATATACTGATTCTTTCAGTTTAAAAGCTGTGCAATAAACAAAGTAAACTGAAGGTCAGCGGGAGTTATTGAAGAGTCAATTATTTACTTTATAGATATGTAAAAGTAATTTGTGCATAATTTGTATCTGTAAACCTGGTATACAGTAGAGAGCTGGTCTACTGTAGGACTCGTTGATTTACAGGCGAAAAGTGCTTGAGTTCAGCATTTTCTGTATTAGGGCCCCTGTTCTGTTGTGTGTGCATTTCCTGCCTCAGTCCACACTGTTCCCTTGCTTTCTGAGAAACAAAGATGTATGTCACCCTCTCCAGTCTTCCCATTTACTTTTATTTCACGCTTGAGCTCCTGCAGTATCGGGGAGGGAGTCTTCAAGTCCTAAAGCTCTCAAAAGTCCCTCCCTAGATTCAAGTGAAAGTACCTCGCCCGGTGTGTTTAGTGCAGAGGCAGTTGTTTCGATTGAGTGCTTCGAAGTATTCCTAACATTGGATAATATTTCTAAGATGTACCCTTGATGACTGTCGATAAGAAGTGCTTGGATTTGGAAGCATGACAAAGGGCTCTATATTGTGAATATCACATGAAGCCAATCGGGGGGGGGGGGGGGGGGTTCATAAGTACGGTAACTTTTCAAGTTGGATCTTTGTTTATTTTTAGTACACATTGTTCTGGTATATAAAGTCTAAATCAATCTAAAATGTTATTTTTCAATACTACTCTTACCGCTCAGCTCCTAGAGAACAGAAAAAAGCTACCTTCCTCTGTGTGTTCTTCTAACTAATGAAAATGATCAACATGGTGTATGGGTTCACCTGAGAATCCGTCAGAGTCCCTGGTGGGTGTGTAATGTTCCTGGGTTGGTCTTCCAGTAGTGGAAACTAGATTGAGGAAGATGCATAGGAGGAACCCTGTGGGTGACGGATGAATCTTTCAACTTGCAGTCCCAGATACTGAGAGAAATCAACTCTACCCACAGGGGAATGGAATAATCTGTAGAGTATTACAAGTTTAACTTGCTCATTATTTATATTCTCACTGCTACAGTGTACAAATGCATTTCCCCATAAATCAAGCCTTGTTGTTAAGTTTCACCATTGCTGGTAAACTGAAAACTGCTGCTACGACCTACAGTAACAAGTTCGAGAAGTGATTTTCTTGGAGATCCACCTTGTGTGTTCTTTTTGTGTGTTTACCATAGCCCCAGCCTGCAAGGGGAGCCTGGCTCATCTCTGTGTCTTTCGTCCGGCTTGCTAGAAGCCAGTAGCTGCTACAGTACTGTAAACAATACGATTAATAGCCCATGACTCATAAATGGGCTCTAAACAAGCCCTACAGTGACTGTCTGTACCCTTTTACGTGTCACCTCCTTGTAATATTTGCCCTCCTCCCTTTCCCATGTAGTTCTTAGCTTTCTTTTAATATGGCTTCAGATGGGCGAACCCCATATAGTAATTGCCCCACATGAGGAGATGGAGAGATCTGCAAGTATTCACACTGTGCTGCAGACAAGTATTCCCAATATAATGACAGAACTAATGGGCAGCAGCATAATGGCAAAATTGTAATGGAGATCATAGGTAGATAGAAAGTTGTGCTGCATGATTTAGCATTTCTTGAGGTTTGTCAAAATGTTCTTCATGGTTGGCTTTGATTTAATGATTTAATAAATTAACGCATGTTAAAGGGCACAAAAGATGGTCTTGAAAAATATTTAGGTTTGCGATGAATGTTCTAATGTTAAAACCTCATTTAAACACCCGTTTGAGAACATTCACAAATCACAACTTGTTTTTTGTGATTATGTTGTGTATTTTCCATTTTCAAGTTTTAACACTGTTACGTGGCACATTAAGAAAAGCAAAGGGGCTAAAGATAGTTGAAAAGACCGGTGATAAGGATGACACCATAATAAAAAAGAAAGTTTAGTTTGACTTGCCTGTCTGCTTTCTTGCCACAGCAAAACAATATGGGAGACTGTTTGAAATTGTAAGTTTCTGTGGTTTAGTCAGTCAGCTTCTGTCTGACAAAGCACCTGCATCTCATCTACCCCAGCTTGTCTAGAATTACTAAAGGAGGCTTTATGGGAGGGACTTTTAGTTTGTTTGTATATTCTATATTTGCAAGATTTTCCCCTTCTAGTTCTGGCGCTGTTCTTTTTATTTTTTTTTTCCTTCTCATGAGGTGTTTACATTGCATTTCATTTGTACAACCGTGGAGACACATCAGCTATCTTCTTTTATGTTTTTTCTTTGTATTTTTCCACCCACTGTGTAATTAACTGCTGACAAACAGTCAGTGGGGTTACATGGCACTGTAAAAATCGGATTAAGGGCTAAATTACAATAAGATTGAGTTATTAAGTTCATGTAGACACCTTAATCTGACAAGAAATTGGATCGGATCGGTTACTCGCAGTCGGATTAAAACCCCGAGATAACTCGGTTGAAAGTCAAATTAAACGTGCTTGTAGACGCTGAAGCACGTGGTGAATTGGACCTTGCGTTCTGCACATGCTCGAGATTTTTTTCCCGGGGTCGTGACCCGGAAGTCAAAGGAGACGATATTACTGTTGTTGTCGCCGTCACAAAGAAACAAACAACGTGATGGAGAATGCACCGTTGTGCATCGCGTTTGTGCAATAAGCAGCTCATCACATACGAAATGTAGAGGGAAGCAACTTCATCGTGCTCTTTTTTTCGCCATCTTTCTCGAATGCCTGAGTTTTTTTTTTTTTTGTTTTTGGTGGTGAAGCGGTCAACCGGAAGTGGTTCTATTGGCAATAGTTGAAATGGGTACAGCGCCACCTATCATACCGGGGTATGACATGCTTTGTGCCAATGATTCGATTCATTCACCACCATATATCCAAGGATAATTGCACTTGTTCAAATAGGGATAATCCAACTATAGCTATAATCTCATCATGTAGACCCACTGTTCATTTTAATTGTTGTAGCAGGACAGCTGTACATTCTCACACGGACACGCGAGTGCTGTTCTTCTGAAATAGCACCCTCTGCATGTCTACCCCCTGCTGCTTTAGAAACAGCTGTTGATCGTCTGGTCAGAATATCAATCCCTCAACAGACAGAAAGGCAACACTCAGTCACGAAAGGGGACCAGACAACAGTTTAAAAGCTGGAACTGGGATCTTTATTTGTCAAAAATGAGAGACAGGTTCAGCATTGCATATGACAGACGGTGAACATCTCAGATATTGTTGATGGAGGGAAAGTCGTGCGCCACTCATCGTCGATAAATGGCCCGCTGTTCATATTGTTGAAGACGTCACAGTAAAACCGGCACTCCTGTAGTCATCAAAGCATAGCTACAGCTGGTTGAAGGGGACCAAATCCATTCAAGAGGTGATTTGGTTCCATTTTACCAGCTTTAGCAAAGCATTGTGGAATCGATGTCGAAACAAAAGCTGCTGATGTGAACTGAGTCAAAATATATCCCATCAAAGGTCAACACTGGAATCACATGCATTTCAGTACCTTTTTAGAAATGAATAAGTGGCCCATCAAAAAGGCCCGCCCACTACTTGGAATGGACAGAGCTTCCTTTGTTTATCTATTTTTTTATTATTATTTTTACATAGTCTGTTCATCTTCATCCCCCTGTGTTTGACACTCGGGTATATTTAGCACCTACTCGCCATTTACCGCCACATCATCAACACACAGCCACAGTTGATCAACCTTAGCTAAGATCCTCCTTTGCTGCCTCCCAGGCAGTCTATTTATCCTCCTCGCTATCTTTTCAAGTTTAATGCTTGGGCCTCTCAGAGAGTGAGAAAAATTGTTCCCTGAGAAAAGGATCATAATAATCTGTGGCAGTGCACTTGAGTCAAATGTCCTGGAGTCATGAAGCAATTACAGACTCTGACAGATGGGCCCTGCTGCAAGCAAGCTGCCGCTCTGGTCGCAGAGATGGCCAACAGACAAATGCAGTGGCATAACTACATACACAAGCTCTCTCACTCATGCTCCTACAGCAGCACTCGGGGGGGTGTCAAGTCACAACATTAATTTTAACCAGTCTTTTAAGTCCTTGGGACTGATTTGCAGTATAGGATACTGTTTGAACAGTGACTAAGGCTGTATTATTTTATGTCAGTCTCAGCCCTCTACTGTTGTAAAGTACTTTAGGACTTTCTTCCAAAAGTCATCACAATTCTTATATAAACGCTGTCACATCTGAAGAACAGTAGCATCCAGATAAAAAAAAATGAGCTGAAGCTCTTGTGTACATGATCACACCAAACTACGGTGGTTGTTGTCAAGTCCCAAGCTCGATAGACAATTACTCCGATTAGGTGTTTGTTTACATCAAACAACATTCTGCGAATTTAAGATACTAACTGTGCATTTGTTTTTCATTTAGACCCATTGCTACAGTACGTTAAAGTGCAACAATACACTTTTGCACCCGTGCGTTCCCAAAAGTTGCCCAGCTACTCTGATCTTTGCGTTGATATACAGCTAAATGACGTGTATTTGGCCTTTGTTTGGCTGTTACTTGTTCGTTATTATGATTGTTCTTTTGAAACTGTTTTTTTAGGGGTCTATGAAACCCAGTCAGCTGCTATAATTATTGACTTTTTCTGCCAAGGCACAGGTTAGGTGGCCAGCGACAGCTGAGGGATATACACCACTGCTTGTAGACAGGATGGAGGTCAGCATAAGGCCAGCTTGACATGGCACACCAGAGGCAGGTCTATTTGTAACATACACATGCACATTCATGCTTCATTCAGTCACTCAGAGTCAGGTGTCCAGGGTACTCACCTCATCTAAGGGCCATAACAGGGCAAAAGCAAAGGGGAACGACAAGCACTTAGCATTTGATAATGTCAGCATCTGCTGTGTTTGTCACTCAGCCAGCAGGTCATTGCTATTGATGGCCTGGGTGAAACATGCAGAGCAGGCCACACAGACCACATACTTCTGAAATCTTGACAGAAAAGTTTGAGATGGACATATAATCAAGCAAATGGGCAATGAACTCTAAAAGCAGAAGTCTGAAAAAGGCAGTGTCTTTACGATGCTAATTTCAGATTAAAAGTGTTTCTTTTTCCTTTTTTTTTTTTACATCTGGAGTCATGGGACCTTCTCTATTAGCTTGGTTTTCTTTTTTTAAATCTCAGTTGATATCTTATAAACTAATGTGTTTCCATTTGACATTTGTACATGACGATCACAAACAGAACTGAACTGAACTGTTGAATTAATGTGGTACAGATCGTGCCTTTTGGAATAAGCATTTTCCTTTGGAAAATTTGGCCGAGAGCTCTTATGTCATCAAACAAAAGCTAGATAAAGAACATCAAGAATAAAGTTATTGGATTTAGTCTTTAATGAATTAAACGTGTTCAGTTTTCAGTAAACTTAACAAAAAAAAAATCGAGATTGATTATCTCAACTTAGATGTGTTTTTTTTGTTCTAGAGAAGAAGAATAAATCGGCCTTACACATGGCATACTTTTTTTGTCAGAGTGAAACGCCTTGTATGCCATTAGTGTGAGCTTTCATACTACAGTAACCTACATAAACTTCTAACATTTCTCTGTAGACCATTTTTATTCTCTATGCAAGTGGTGAATGTGACTGGTGTATCTGGTCTCTCACTTTCATAGAGCGGAAATCACAATTGCAAATACTTTCTGTGTTGTTAAGCCACTGATTAGCCTATTTGTTTGTTAGATTTATTGCAATTCTTGTAATGATTATTTGCTTCACGCATTAACTGATGTTTTTTGTTTCATGTTAATTATTTTCACGCGTGGGCTTTTTCATGCTGCAGACAAAATGCACTTGGAAAGATTGCCTTAATCAGAGCATCTGCAAAAAAAAAAAAAAAAAAAATTTGTAGAGGGGATTTAAAGCTGTGCACAAATTGGTATATGCCTTGTCTATGATCCAGGCGCAGGCCAGAGTGGGGGTCAGAGTAGGTGAAAGTGCTAGATATGAATAGCTCCCATGCAAACTACTGCCCACCTCCCCCCCTCTCTTCATTTCTCTCTGTGCCTCTGTCCATATTCTGTTGCTTTTATTTGTTTGAAGCAGTCGACAATTGGAATCAGCTGACGGGCCAGAGCTGACCCTGATCCTGCATTGTCACTTTTTTGATGGTCTAATCTGGCTGCCATGCAGTCCAGCAAAGCATTTGGCAAGCATAGCAAACGTGAACAATGAGAGCAGGACTCAGAGAAAGGGAGGGGAGCATGGGGCAGCCGGGTTGATGTGGGGTGGGGGTGTGGATAAGGGCACGGGCATTAAGGTAGGGCAGTCACAGTTTAACACACAAGATTGTTAACACGGGAGCCATATGATACGGCATTAGCAGCATCAGTACCTCTTAACTCTGCCTCAATAACATATTACCGCTCATTCAGTTGTCTTTTTTTTTCTTTCTTTACAAAAAAAAAAAAAGCGAGCAGAAATGTTAGTTTTTGTCTAAGTCACCTTTCTTTTGCCCCCCCCTTAAGCCATGTGGGGGAACTGGAAAAGATTATGGTATTAATGGTTAGGAGCAGCTCTTGCATACCACTCTCTGCTCACTGAGGTTGGTGCTAAGTTGCAGCTGGCTGAATGTCAAGAGCTGTAATGCAGCAAAATCACCCAATAATGAAAGAAGGCCCTGTTCGTATGGCAATGTCACAAGGCGACTCCCTGTAGATGTAGGTGGTTTAAATTGTTGGCTCAAGCCATTTTGCTGTCAAAACAGCCTAAAACATCATCATGACCGTTTTGTGCTAACTTAAGTAATTGTCCAATGAATTGTTGCCGTATCTTGGATGAGAGATTTTTATTGGCCATGTCAGCTAGTTTGAGAAAGCAGTAAGTTCCCTACAGCGATCACTGCTGCAGTGAGACTGCCCAGAGACAGTATAGCTAATGTATGAGCTATGCCACTCACACTTATTCTCTTTTTCTTCCTCTATCCCTCAATTTCACCTTGCTTGCTGATTTTTCGCTTTACCATTAAAACAGGCATATATGAACAAACTGAAAAGCACAAACATATCCTCAGACAGCGCTGCCAAACATTGTGATTTCAGATCGAGGACTTGCACCTCACCAGGAATACATACTTCTTTACATTCCATAGCTATCATATGTTCATATGGGTACATAAAGAAGTATGTACACCAAGGAGGTAATCTTAGTTATAAAGTGTTCTCACCTTTTGCCAAGGTCAGGAAGTTATGAGCAGAACATTTTTCCTCGCCGTTCTCTCTCCCAAGTATGGTAGTCTGCACTGTAAGGTGACTTTGAGTGTAAATTCAGTTCAACACTCAAGAGTTTTCTTTGGTTGCCATGTATGGCTGAAGAGCCAGTCCCCCCGCCCCTGAACATAACAGAAACTTTGCAGTCCATACCATAGTCGACTGTCCCAGTGACCCCCACTGTCCTCCAGGCAAGTGGGACAAACCAGAGCCTCGGGGGGGGAATACAGCTCCCTTCTTTACAGCAGTTAGAATGAGCTCTTTTTCTCTTTCCAGGAAAAATGATGAAGTCGATTAAGAGGTTGAAAAAAGAAAAACGGCAGCAGAAAAGGGAAGACTTTTCTCCATGATTATTTAAGAGTCCATCTTGTAAGGTGCCTGTGGTCTTGTGTGATGATCATTTGCTGCCTCCTGGCAACAGTGGTTCACCTATAAGCTGAGGGGTCCTGCTGACATTCTAAATATGTTCACTTCTCTCCGCCCACTTATGTTTGAATCTGGCTTCTTCACCATAACTTTGTAATATTTTCCCCCACTGGTCGTTCTCCTCTCTCTTGTTCTGACTCTCACTAGTAGCAGTATGTACCCATCTCATGCCCTGTCCATTGTCTCTCATGTGCCAGCAACGTCCACAGTGGCTAACTGGAGCGCTTGCTGATGTTTGAAAATGAGGGTGATCCAAGTTGAACAGGAAGCTATTGTGAGCAGGATTTGGGTTTTACGCACAGAGGCAGGCCATAGGTCACATGAAGGCGCTAATGCCCACTCAGCACTTGTGGATTGGTCCTGGTTATACCCCCCACCCACTGCCACCACTATCACAACCACCTCTCGCTTCGCTCTCTTCCTCCACCTCTCTCTCTCTCTCTCTCTCTCTCTCTCTCCTGCTCTCTCACCATACGTAGGATGTTGTTGTTAGTTATCATTTTCTCATTTACTTTTTTCCCAATCAAATCTCACCTGTTTGTATTTACATTGAAACCGGCTGTTATGTGCAGAGTGGGTGGAACCGATCAATAACCATTTGCAGGGGGGTGAGAATTGTTCAGCAAGTCTCTAATGAATCTTTACCCCAGACCAGCACATTCCACAAGTCGACACTGCCTCCAACCATGCTAAGCTAGCCAGCAAGCTGAATGCTGAAGAAATGGGTGTTTAAAAAAAAAAAAGAAAAAAAAAATGGATTGTGGGAGACTAGCTTGGCTTTAGGTTTGGAGACTGGGTGGCAGAGAAGTGAAAAGAAAGGAAAAAATGGTGCAATGTTTTTGCAGTGGAACGGTTTGGAATAGTAATGAGAGAAGGTGTAGGTGACAGTTGTTCTTGGCGCAAAGATTGGGTTGGGCAGGTGGAGGAGCCTGGTCCTAAAGGTGTGACGTCCTGTTTAGGAAATGTCACAGCTGCCCGAGAGGGTGAGCACACGGGCCAGAGAGGGAGTGAAATTCCTTCCTACACAGCGGGATAGAGGTTTAGGAATGTGAACCAGCGAATTAGCCCAATGGTTGTTGTCTCTTTTGGTTCGGGCGATAGTACTGCAGCACTGTGTGCCCTGCATGCCCTGTCTAGCCTATAGCAATTTGTTATATAGACAGGAAAGTGGGTTACTACCCTAAGTGCTGTTGGTTCAGCCAGTGACACACATCTCCTCAGCCAGCCACATCTGTGTTAATACACTTCTCACAGCTGTGTGCTGTCAATCCGCTTTACCTCCTGTTCAGGAGACATGACCTGCCTGCTGTTAATTATACTGATGCTTCGTCATCTCTCTTTTCTCCACATTCCAGCCTTCCGCCCCGATCGGCACACCTTGGTCTCAAAAGTATGGCATGTCCTCAAACTTACCTGCTGTCCATTTGACATATTTTTGGACCAGTGCACTGACCAACCCTGCCACTGTATTCAATTAACATTTTGCCTGGCAAAGCCCTCAAATAAAAAGAAAGTACCAAAAATATACTTAAAAAAGACAGAAGGAACACATTAAAAAGTAATTATAGTATCCTCTGGTCGCGGTGACAAAAACATCTCGGAAGGTGTCGGATGCAAAGGGTGCGCTGTGGATAATGGAATGTCTCTCCACACCAGTGCAGGTCTGAGTTAACGAGTCCGTCATTAGATAGCGGCAGGGCTGCAACCATGAAGCCTAATGAGCCAAAGAGCTCTGCTGCTGCAGCATGTCCGGCCAGTGCCAGGAACACAAGAGAGGGGGGGGGGAATAAGATGAGAGAGATAGATTGGAGAGTGGAAAAAACTGGGATAAAATCCATGTGGACTACAGCAACTCCCCAGCCTCCCTTTTCCCCATTTCAACTCCACCTGCATCATCTTTCTCTCCATAGTTTTTCTTTTTATAAAGCCTTCACTTCTTCCCATCCTTTAAGACGAGAGGAACGAGAGAAGATAAAAGCCCAAAGGTGTTCTCGGGTTAAGTTCTGTCCCAGGGATGCTGCTGCTGCAGAACAGTACATTCCACTCCCTCTTTCGACTATGCGACTCACAGGCAAACCATGCGCTTAATAACTGATTGCGTCCGAAGAAGAGAGAGGCAAGAGACAGGATGTGAGACATCAAGGCCCTTCAGGGGTAAACTCCATCCAAAAGCGAAGGAAGAGCATATATTACCTGTCAGATCAGTTTCTTATCCGTGGTGTCCCTCCTTTCTTTCCCTCCTCTCCTCCTCTTACCGTAGTGAAGAGAGCCATAATGACCTAGAGAGCGCTCCAGCTGCTGCAGCCATCGTGTGTGCCGGGTGCACGCCTGACTCGCTGAATCAGCTTCTATGATTGGGGGGGGGGGGCAGGCGGGTTGAGTGCCAGAGTCCGGGAGGGGTAGTGGGGGAAAGGAGAGGAAGCGGGCACACACATTCCCACACGAACACAAGTCATACCTTTAGAGGAGGAAGACGTAGAGCTGACATGGAGAGCTGCCATTTGGAGAAAAAGGGGAGGCAGAGAGAGAGAAGGAGGGGTGAAAAAAAAAGAAAAAAAAAATCTGCAGCATTCTCCTCTCCATCATGTGCATTCTGAGGAAGAAAGCTGGGAGGATGCCCTGATCGGTGGAGGAGGCAGAAAGTGTACAAGTCGTACTCCCACTCTGCCTTTTTCTTATTCCATAGACACACACAGAGCCCCAGAGCTTTCCCCCGCTCCTAAAATGTGCTTTTATTATTTAGTGGAACTTTATACAGCAGCTTAGATGAGAGAGTTTACTGAATGTTTGGAAGCAGAATTGTGACGGATGCATTTATAGAAAAAATGAGTGGCTGTGCCTCCGCAGTGAAGGACAGCTGTACTTTTAATAACCGTGGTGATCCATGTAAATTTAATAACCATGATGAAAGTCAAGTAATAGAGGATATTGCTCTATTTTTTTTTCTTTTTCTTTTTTGCTCCAGTAGATCTTATGGGTGTAACTTATGCATTCTAGTGCATTGTGAGGGTCACCTTTATACTAGGAGGAGAGCAAGTAGAGATGCTGCTGTGGTTCAGAGGGCAGAAAGCAGAGAAATAAACCGTGGCAGCAAGTTAGAAACAAGAGGCCAACCAGCCAGAAGCTTTTACCCCACACTGCGGAGGGCTCTGCTGAATGGTTAGCACTTTGTAGGAAGCCAAGCATTTCAAACATGCCTCAGTCCCATTTTGCCACGCTGCTCCTGTGTCTTGTCTCACCACCTCCCTAACCATATTTAGTCAAGCAGTGCAAAAAATAGTTCCCGTTCTACTGCACTATGCTCCTCTTCTTGCCCCCCCCCCCCCCCCCCATATCCCCCTCAGCAACTGTTGGCTGCAGGCTCCGGGAAGCCTCCCGTACGCTCCCTACCTATCGATTCCACCGGCCTGGAAGGAGAGGAGCGCTAGGCCATCTAGCCCCTGTTACCATTTGCTGCTCTATTTTTAGTAGCTCCAAATAAAGTGGTCTTCTCATGCTTCCTCTTGTATATTCTTAAAACCTCCCCATCGCATGCTCTACATCTGTACCACTGCTTCCTCTGATACCACCCCCTCAGTCTCTGTGTCCTTTTGACCCACCCCCTGTCTCTATCATTCTTCTTTTTAAATAGAGCTGGAACATGCTGCTCATGGTCGAGCCTCTGTCTTGTCACCGCTATAGTTAGAATAACTGCAGAAATAGGGAGTACATCTGAGTGCGTAGTGAAGCATAGAAGTATGTTGGGTATTAGACAACAGGAAATATTATTGTTTTCCCATTTATTTATTTACACTTGAATATTTGGAATGGAGGGAGATAAGTGGCAGCCCTTCCACTGAGGTGCTGAAAGGTTTTTAACTGCTTTCTCTTTCTTGAGTTCTCATTAATTTTCAAGTGTCTTTTTCAAGCTTTCCCGAGGCGCACCCTCTGAAGAATCTATTTAATTAGTTGGTCTCATCACGGTGCACATCTATACTGTACAGAACCAATGTCCTCTTTGCCCTCCCCCTTTTTTTTTTTTTTTAGTCTCGGCTCTTTTTGTCTTATACCTCCAAGCCTCCTGCTGGTTCCTCCACATGCTGGTACGAAAGTCCTCTTTCTTACCCCGCTTGCATTTTAAACCGCAAAAAAACGCCTTGTGTTGTTTAGGCCTGTGTTTCTGGACACTGGTTTGCTCTATCGACCAAACCTATGCAAATCAGATGGTGGCATTACAGATATGAGAAATGGGAATGTGAAAACGCACAAACACTGATGCATGGACATTTCATGAGCTTGAAAAATGTCATGCAATTCTCGTGTGGTCTGATTAAGCCTATATCTCTGGCCTTTTCCATGGTGGAGATAATCCTTCATAGATTTAAGTATGCCATTTAATTAATGTATTGTCCCTGCAAATTATAGCTTTTCGATTATGTTATCTAGACGGCTGTTCCAAGAAATGACCATTTGTGGGATACAATGGACTCCAAGCTCTAATGTAGCTCCTCAAAACTTGACCTTATGTAGCCAATCAAAGAGAAGAAATTGCAGGTGAATAAATGGCAGCTGTAAATGTCCTCCTGCCTACAGTTTCTCCTTTTACACACCACTTAAAATTGAACCAGGAGTAATTTTTCCAGGCAGCCTTTTCATCGGGTGCACAAGTTGGAACTTGTGCTATTACCCTGTTTTCAGTTGGTTAAGATTTTTGTGGTGTATTACAATCTCAGCTGGGGGATGCCCTCGTGCTCTTTGTGTTTCCCATTTTTTTTTGTGTTTCCACTCTGCTTGTTGCAGGCAACCAACCCACCAGTTTAATCTCAATTACATCCCACCATCCCATCTGCTCCTGAAACACAGCAGCATGGCTTATGTCTTCCCTACATGATGAATTGCACAGGGCCGAATGTTTAGCTGAGCAGTTAATCGATCAATAAAAAAGGGGTTTACTAATGGATGTGCTTTATTTCACTGAATGAAGGGGTGGGTTAGGTTTTTTTTTTTTTATACGAGTACTGTTTCAAATATATTCCATTTAAATTTAATACAAATGTACATTAAAAGAGATTAGTGTAATATCAACTATTTGCTTACTTTTGTAATTATCACTGTTCAGAATTGGTGATGGAAACTAATGCAGCATTTTAGTTGTTGATAGAATGCTTGTAGAAACTTGAATATTTGAATATTTTGATCTTTTAATGATACCAGTCTAATATTTAAGATATCTGACGCAAACTGAAAAGTGGTGTAACAAATAAATCTCTGCAAACCAATTTGAATTACCTCTGGATTTAAAACATAATTGTATAAATACATACCCCACATATGGAGATTTGAGTTGGATTAATAGCTTTTCTAGCAAATTTTAAGCCAATTTATAATGCATTAGATTTTAGAAGTTATCACAGGATGATGTCACCACTTTGGTCCGACTACAGGATGTCCTTTAGGGGTGTACAGATCTTGCCCCTCTTTGGGCAGGCTTGGGTTACTGTTTTGGAGAAAAAAAAAAAAAAGCTTTTTTGCTTCTGTCTGCACTGAAACATTGAAGGTTGTTTTTTGAAATCCTGCTTCATAAAGGAACAACCTCTTTTTGTATGTACAGAATGTTGAAATTGAGAAAAGTTTAAAGATTTAGTCGTTGTAATGTAGTCGCACCTCTCCCGTCAGCGCCTCTCCTCTCCCTCCTCCAACACCCCCTCTTTTGTCTTCCCTTTTCTACACCCTCCTGCCTCTTCATCCCTTTACAGTGCAACATTTGAAGAAGTGAGGATGTTGAGTGCTTGGTGGAATAAAAGTGATTTATGAATGGGCCAGCCTACCTGGGTGCTGGAGGGGGAAGCCAGTGGCAGTCATGTTCTCTTATCAAGCAGCTCATTGTTCCCTCCAGCCTCGCTGCAAGGGAAGCTCCTCTGCCTGTCTTACCTCTGATGTTAAATACTGCGCTTTACTTGTGCAGCAGTTCACTATAAAGTGACTCACATACTGTACAATTACATAAGGACTGCCAGGTTTGAATGTGTGCACAATCATTTTCTCAGAGACTCATGCCCACGGTATTCAACTTAAAAGGTATGTTTATATACAAGTAAGTCAGCTACCCTAGTTAACTCTTACCTACTGTATTGGTTATATTGTTATACTTAATCTGATGCTTTTTAGTCATTTTTTAAGTTAATACAGGTGAGGAAAGCAAAATGCACCAGCAGGCTTGTGCTGGTAAAATACAGGTGTTGACAGTAAATTTGCTGTAGCCACTGGGGACATCTGTAAATATCTACCACGTACAGTCCATAAAATTAAATATTCAAATTTTATTCTGGAAGTAAAGGAGGGACATTACTTGGCCAGAATGATTCAGTTAATAGTTGTCGTGTGTTTCTCTGCCATGTGCTGTATTTTACCATTTTTGCAGGATATTACAAGATCATTCTTACAGGCAGTTGAGTAGTTTAGGCTATAAACTTAGTTACTTACCTATGTTATTCACACAGATATTAAAGCACAGTCCTGTGTTTCTTGTTTTTTCTAGTAATTATTCATCCTCGATATTAACTGTTGTTATTCACAGTTATCCAGTTAGACCCTGCATTGTGCTGTCGTAAACTTACTCTTATTAAAGCATCATTTTATCTGTAGTGCAGCGAACATGGGTACCAGTTTACTGCAGTATGCAATAGGAGTTTAAAAACCTCCCACTATTAGAAGCCCTCCCAGTGTCCATCTCTGTCTATGAACTAGGGCCAATCCCACAGATCAGCCAGAGGACACTCTAATACATGCCCCAATCCCCCAGTGACCAATCAGAACACCCACACTTCCTTCAAGGGCTGGGCCAGCAGTGGCTCTGTGCCAATTGAAAAGCTCAGCCATGCTGTAATGCTCTGCCTGTCCTCTGGCATGCTGAAGCATGGAGTCTACCTACTAATACATGTTGGGTAAGCACAGGCTGGGGATGGATGGATGCATGGATAGCAGGGAAAGGGAAAAAAAAATAGGAATCAAGGGATGGATGAATAGATGGAAAGAGAGAGAATGTGGGTGAGGGGTGTGGTGCAGCCCTTACTGAAACAACTCAAGGACATATATAGGAAAGTGACTAAAATATGCTAAGAGAAATGCTTGCATTGTGAAGCCAGTGTAATCACTGATGTTTTTTGCTATTGTTGCCATTTTCATTTATTTGTTATTTATTTCTTTTTTCCCCACTTACCAAACCTAGAAAGAGAAAGATTTATTTGCGGCACTTTAAGTGCTTCAGCATTGCAGGTAATAAATATGACAGAGCAAGGTGATGTACTTCCATAGCACAGCTGTCAGGCACCTTTAATGTTGTCTCCCACATTTTAAAACATTGTTTTGTTTATCTATTTATTTGATGTATTGGAATAACTATAATAAATGGCTTGCGCTTGATGATATTTAAAGATCGTCGATTTCACCTTGGGCTGGGTTTTATGAAACACTGAAGTTTGCTGCATATTCTGTAGCGTGGCTGCATGTAAAGCCTCATTTTAAAGCTTGGTGTGTGGTAGCTATGGCTTCACACCCCACAAAACTGAAGGAAAAAAGTCTTATTGTGTAAACACTTTTACACATTTTCTTTGCTTCCAGGGGTGATTTTTATGGCATGTGTACAGCTTCCTTTTTTGTTGCTCTTACAGATTGCTTTTATGTCAGTATAATGGCGATATAAAATAGATTTTAGTATCCTTAATATAGGTGTGTATGTCTTTATGCTTTTAGGTAATATTTAGTTTCAGTGCCAAGTCAAATGTTGTATTGTTATTGTATTTCTTTCTTCAATAAGGTGGTCATTTAAGGCTATGACATCATACAATTAGTTTGTATAAACAGATTAGTAACGCTACTCCTATGTGGGACGTGTTTAAAATGTGGTTGTGGTTAGTTTTCTCCTCTGTACAGTCCTCAACAATTCTTGTCAGTGGAGTTAGTATTAATAACCTTAATGTACTCTGAGGGACACATTCAGGCCAATGTTCAGATCTGAACCAACCTTATGTGTTGAATAATTCAGGGCATGTTACCTTGGTAACCTGTGTGGACACTGAAGTCAATGGCTCCAATGTAAATGCAATGTGACAGGTCAGAGAAGATGAAGATTTGTGTTTGTGTCTTTTAGTGCAGTGGTTCCCTACCTGGGATCCTCACCCCTCCCTACGGGGGTCGCCAAGATCACAAGGAGTGTATGAGGTCTTCACTTTACAGAGGCTATCAAAATTAGCTACACAAACGTACAAATAATAACACATTTACTGGATTATCAGTGTCTGTGTGTAGATGAAGTGCATCAATCACCGCTGGTATACACAGAGGCACATTGGTTGTATGTTTGATGGAATTGCTGGAAGTAGAATAATTCTTGAAGGAGCACCGATACATCATTGTACAAGCAGCTGACAGGCAACTAACTCTTTGTGATTAAAGCAGTGTACCTCGCTGACACATTTGCACTTCACAATGAACCATCAAGCAGAAACAGGGTCCTGAATCAAAGATCATGCAGAACAAAGATACTTTTCATGCACAAAGTGAAGTACAGAGTTGGAAAAATATCAAATGTGGTGTGGCAAGTATTGCTACTGTAAATGAAACAGTTAGATGGTATCGTGCATATTTATTTACGCACTGATTTGTGCACCCATTTGATGCTATTTGAACATGCTTCAGGGGGAAATTAAATCTCGTTTTACCGATGTTGATGCATACTTGGTGAATAAATCGTGAGTGTTGGACCTCTACTTTTCAAGCCCTGAGGACATGTGATACCTCGGCTGTGAAAATGAGCCCCCTCACCTTCAAGCTGATATAATGTCAAAGAAATGTGTCATTTGAGAAAACATTTGTGTATCATGATCTTTTGCCCAGACTGGTTCAATATGTAGTGTTCAAATTATTTTCTCATTCAGCACTACATACACAAAAAGGCTGGGAACCTCTGTTTTAGTATGTAGGCAGACAAAATTAAATCTGAGCTTCTAGAATTAGGAAGAGTATCTTACATGGAGAATTGCTTAAGAAAACCTGCATTGCTGTGTCAGTGCAGTTCTAATCTGTAGGAAATCAGTAGAAATTTGTATAAAACCTTATCTGTGTAACGTATAATACACACTTGCAAACTCCAGCCCCTCAACATTTACAAGTTTGCCATCGACATTTTCTCTGCTGCTTTGGGGCATATGGTCTGTTGTTTCAGTGCTTATGGGAGGCAGTAGCTGATACAAGGTCCTTTGATCTCCATTCTTTTCCACAGAAAACAATAGATTGTAATTACCAGACTCCTCTTTTAGCTACAGCTTATTCCTCTGCCTATGTGCCTAGAACTTTAACTGGCAATGAAGTCAGACTCGTCAGCTGCCATACGGCAGCTTGTTTGTGTCACATTGGATCTGCTCTGCCAAGTACTGAGGTAAAGAATTTAAACGGTGTTATCTAAATATTTCTTTTCCCTCTAAAGAAACAATTCTGTCATTGCCAACTTTGTATTTGTTAAGAGACCCTCACAGGATACTGGATACAGCAATGAATGTGCAGGGAAACCTGTGTGGGTGACAAGTTTGTGGGCAAAAAAGGGTGAGGGGTGGGCCAGGCACAGAGGAGTGATTTAAAGTGGTAGATTTGTCGTGAGGCTGTAGATCATGGGAGCCTCTCAGACTGTCCTCCCGTATGGTGACAGCGGCAGGTTGCTGAGTGGCTTTCGATCGAAGGACCTTCAGAGCAGCTAAATTCTCCACTGCTCTGCAAAACCCAGAGTCCCTCGGTTCTATTTACTGCTCTGTGCCTCTGTGGAAAATGCTTGCAGTTCTCTTCGCCTAGCAGGACGCAGTCTAGATTTGTTTCAGTTACTTTGAAATTAACTTAATAATAACAGAAGGACTTCTATCTCCGTTATATTGACAGTTTCGTAATCAGGAATTAAATCTGAAAACCATGAAAGTTATTCAAATGACACGACGACTCCTCTCAAAGACTCTTGATGAACTATTAAACACAAAGGGGCAGCTCATAAAGTGAGCCGAGTGGATTTTTTTTTTTTTTTTTTTTTTTTTTTTTTTTTTTTTTTTTTTTTTTTTCTTCCTTATGCCTATAACAAGACGCCTGCATTAGCTGTCTGTGAATGGGCTCGCTTTCCAAGCCTCCTGGAACTATGACGCATGTCATTTGCATTACAAGAGGTCTGCATATTTACAGTTTTTTTTTTTTTTTTTTTTTTTTTTTTTTTTTTTTCTTGACCTCAAGTTAAGCTCTACAGTCAAATATGATATGTGATTTTAGGACTGTTCAAAGATCTGCAGCAGATAGCTGTTGGTAGAAAGTGGATGAGCAGTCTTTGCTCTGTTACCAGCTTGCCTGAGGTGAGGTGGCTATAATGAGAGGTCAGTGAGTTAAGATGCTCTGGTGACAACACGTTTGAATGGGTTTGTTTCTTGAGAAGTTAATACTTTTCTAATCTTTCTTTTCTTTCTTTCTTTTTTTTAAGTTGTCAATCATTTTAAATGCAAAACAAGCGCAAACGTTAGCTAGGTTTTGTCTCTCTGTGAGTCAGTACATCTGTACCTACTGATCATGGTTGGTGTGTCCGCTTATCCCTGTTCTGTTCTCCAGGCTTTTTACGAGTTATGAGTAGATAGTAAGTTTTTTTTTTTCACAGACGTTTATCTCTCTGGTCGAGAAAGACCACTTTTAAAATGAATGAAAAGGCAACAGAAATATGAATGGACACATCACGTCTCAATTTTTTAAAGGTTTCACTCTTTATATCAGTTATGATTAAAGAATTTTGTTACATTCCAGCAGAAGAATTCCCCCTTTCCCCACAAATAAGTGCTTTGGGGATTCTTCCATTTAATTTGCTGCTCATTGTTTTACATTTATGTATTTAGCATCTTTTTGTGTTTCTTAACGTCTGCTACCCATTATCAGTTTGCAATATAATGTTTATGGGATTTTCATGGCACTTCCTTCACATGCTTAATTGATTTTTTTTTCTCTTTTTTTTACTTTTTTATGATGCGATCACTCATTGAGGGAAGTCCATCTTTTTAAATTGAATTCAATCTCTCAGTTGTAGCGAACAAAAGACTAATATATTTTTTTGTTATTATTCTAATCTTCATTAACTCCCTGCTCCTTTCAAGAATTTTTTGAAAGGTTTTCATCTTTGTGTCTTCAATGTATTTATTTATTTAACTTGGTCCCATGTCAGTAAAAACTAGTTGTAAATATCAGGTTGATATAATTTCTTTTCTACACTAAACGTAAAGTGTAACTTTACACTTCGATGCAGGCCTATCAAAACCTGTGGGGAAAAATGTTGCAAAGTCATTAAGTTGCTAAGTTGTTGTTTTATAGATAATGATGTTATGTGGTAATTCTTCAAGAAACAGCCACATAATTGAGGAGTCTTTTTCAACATAATCTGCATCCCCTTGCTCTTTCTTCTGTCATTCTTCAGTTTTTGGGTAACATGATGTACATTACAACAATTATGGCTGTTGTAGCAATGAGCATGAGGCTATCAAGGTGCTGAGGCAATATGAAGCACTCTGGAAGTGTAGCATGGGCAAATAATTGGGTCATCTTGAAGCAATGGGATATTAACGCACCATTGGGCTTCGCCGAATGCCTTGCTGTCTCCTTTTTTATAAATTGCCATGAATCAGGACGCTCCAGATCACCAGGTGATTTACGGCTAATTAAAGCTTAAGCCTTTATTGGCTCAGAGTACTTGAAAAGTGGACAGAAAACTGTACCTGGAATGTCTGAATATGCTTTTAAAATCTCCTAGACAACAATCAAGGTAGCAGCAAATAGTTTAGAACATCGTAGAAATGCTTTTCTTTCCTGTTGGTTCATGTAAATAGTCCATGATATAAGCATGCTCACTCAGGGACCTCAGGTACAGGCAGGCAGGACAAGGTCACATTGTAGGGGAAATTATTCTCCTCACGGCACAGCAAGGTAAGCTTTCTCCTTATTTTTTTTATTCTTTATTGAGCGGTGCCAGTTAGCTTCTCGTCCTCGCTCTGTATTTATTTACACTGTCCACAGCAGGACAGCAGACACCTGTGGGACTGCACTGACAAAGTGTGACTAATTGCCTCTAAGGGTGATATGATAGTCACAATATACATTGAGTTTTATATTGGCATGAAGGTTGTAGACAATTACATTTCTCAAGTAATATCTTGTGTCATTGACGAACTGCTCTTATTAATAGCAGTTTACTTTCCCCTTTTCTTTGTGATATGCCCGTTTCATTTTCAAATACATATAAACACATGGTTTTATAAGCCCCCCCTCCCCATTCAAAGAGTTGTGTGTTTTAATCTCCCTGAAGTAGTTTTATGTCTCATCCCCTGCCAGTGACTTAGGGACTCTGTTGCTTCCAAACCTCTCACACATGATGAAGAGCACCTCTCTTCTCTGAGTGGAAAAGAGAGAAGGGGGGGTCCATTGGAGGTAGTGTTGTTGCCTTTGTGAGTGATTTGTAGCAGACAGCATACACTATTTCAAAAGACCTGAAAGTATTGATCCAGTCTTCGATGAGCTGACACCGTATGTATCGTCTGAAATGGTCTCATCTGGAAAGGCTGTTCCAAGAATGGCTGTGTATCAGGGGAAAGAGGTCCAGCCTATACTTGGAAATGAATATGTAGAGAAAGCTCACAGAATGTAATTAGCTGAGGTCCATGTTGGACCTATATTAAAGCCAAGCATTGTTCTTTTTGCTGAAGTCACTCCACAGGCTCAGAAACACTTTTGCAAACGGATCTGGAGAAACGGTTGAATCTACAAATGCAAGTTAGAATTCTACTCTACAAATAAATTAAAAAACTATATATATATATAGCTGAGGTGCATAGATGCAGCTGCCATATATCAATAAGTGCACTTTTCAAGGATTAAGAGGGATTTTTGGCAAAGTGGGAAACTTTTTATGTGGTCCGATAAATCAAAATTAGAAAGGATTTTTTTTGGAAATCATGGACAGTGCTTCCTCTGGGCCACAGAAGAATCCAGGACATCCAGCTTGATATCAGTGAGGTTTTGGAACAAGATGACATCTTCCAGGTTGGGCCTCGGTTATTTAATTCTTTATATATTACAACAGCATGGGTCTGAAGTGAAAAGAGTTCGGGTGCTAAACTGCCCTGTCTGCATTTCTTTTAATTCCTGGTTAGGGTCCGTTGTACCATATAAGCCCTTCAACATTTGCAAAACTGAGTTTTCTTTGCCAGTTTTGTCAACACATTTAACTTTCCCAAAGCAGGTGGCACCTTTTGAGAACTAATTTCCAATGCAGTATTTTGATTTCATGTCTTGAACTTGAAGCCATAGTGAATTCAAGATGTTATGCCAAACACGTCTCCGATATCAGACTTGCCATATGTTAGTGTGCAGCCATTAATCTCTGGCTTGGTGTTGACCGTTCCTGTTCTGCCCCGTCCTACCCAAGTTTTTGTCCCCTGACTCCCACTTCCTGTTGTAATAAAGAATACTGACCAACACGCAGATGGCTGTCAGCCAGGCGAGGGCGGCAGAAGGGCCCTGTCGACCCTAACATTCTCACACACACACAATTAAGCATGCACACACTTGCACTGTCTTAGATACAGTGACGAATGCCAATATACACAGCGCTGAGGGCATCAGCATGTGTCCCAGTCAGTGACAAATTGCAGCCCAAAACAACAAGACCCGTTGTAGCTCTCCTGTGGGACTCTTCAGAACTCTCACAGGATGACCCAGTTCTGTCACTTTTCCCCTTCCTACTGATCCCATACCTTTTCCTTTCCTCAGCACTTTGTCCCCCTGCATTCAAGCCGACTGTTTCTATGATTTCAAGGCAACACAGAATGTCTCAACACAGAAATCCTCTATACAAACTTAATGTCCATCTGTTTCTCATAGCAGACAACACAAGTTTCCTCCCTACCGTCCAAACGTTGTACCTCAACAGCCAACCCATAGTTTCTCTTATCACGTCTGACGTCATTGCTAAAAATCACTTGCATAAGAGATGTAAAAAGAAAAATGAACAAACTTGAGTTTATTTCTCTAATCTTAATTCAGCCTCTTTTTTTTCTGCTTTTACAGCAAATAGCTTAACTGCAATGCAGCAGTCTTAGTGTGGTGTATTAATATTAATGTCTGCCCATTTCACTCAGCGTGGCAGTGAGCCTGTCAATCTCGACTTGTATCGGAGGCTCTGCCTACACAAGCAAACACCTGTTTAGCACTCGAGTGCCTGGTTCTAACGCTGTAAGGTGCTGGTCTGCTCCTGCATCATGGCCGCTGCGCATTCATTGGTCAGTTATTTTTGATATTGTAGATTATTTTTATTTTTTTGTCCAATCTGGAATCTATAAATATTCCATCTTCTAAAAATGGGAATTAGCAAATTGGTACCAAAAGAAAAATGGCTTCTTTTTTTTTTTTTAACAATATCTTTGATTCTGTAAAAATAAATTAAGTTCTCTCTTTTATTATTGCTCCGTCTTGAAAGAAGGTTAAAAGAATATTATTTTTAACCACTGGGAGTAAGTTTTGTGTAATAGCTCTGGGGGAGACTCTGATGTGGCTTTTCTTGAATAACTTGCTTGTTTAAGTCTCATCTCCTCCCCCGTGGGTAAGCCACAGATGAAATTACTCACGAGTCCCCTTTGAGAAGTAGAATCCACAGTATGTAATCAAACGGTCCTTTTGTAACGGTGGCAACACATTATGAATGAGAGATTAGGCAGAATGGGTGCGGTTGCTATCACACATAAGCAGTGCATCTCTGCATTAAGTGGTTGAAGATGGCTGCAAGCAATGCAGGTGTGTAAGCTTCTGTGCAATGAGAGGCAGTGAGAGAGCGAGGGAGACTGGGATCAGTGTGCTGCGCTGTTCATCACTGCAGCACTACACCAGCCCCCAAATCTCCAACCGAACAGAGGTGCTGACTGCCTGCCCCATGCCTCCCTGCCCCTTTTTCTCTGCTTTCCTCAAGAGGATTTGCCGATGATGCTCTTTCTTTTCTTTAGAAGGAGGGGGGGTTGAACTATTGGTTTAGCAAAAACCTGCAGAAAATCATTTGTGTCTGATATCTTCACTCTAAACACTTGCCAGCTTATTGGTTTGCATTTCTTTTTTTTCTTTTTTTTTCCTCTTTGTCTTACTAGTTGACTATTTTCATTGACATTGCGAGCCGTGGCCTCAGCTTCCTTGTACCGGAGCGCATTTTCTCGCTGTACTTTTAGATATCCTGTTTACCTTACGTAAACACTCCAGTGCGTGCCATTCAGCCATATCAGGGAGAGTAAAATCAGCTGCCTCCTTTTGTCGCAGTTCAAAGATGGACCCTGCATGATTATTAAGGGTTAAACAAGGTCAGAAGTGTTCTCTCCAGCACAGCTGCTTTAATGCTTTTTGAAGGTACACCATGTACCCAACTAAAGACAAGACACAAGAACAGTTCAGGGATGTGGCTTTTAAGTGTCCTGTTTCATGTTTCATAGTTTTTGCACACCCTCGGAGTTCTGCTTTCTGCTTTATGCCTTACTCGGATATCTTTCACCGGTGTGCTGTTTACACATGAAAAGAGGAATCAGTCTTATTTCAATATTTTGTATTCCTTGTGTACCGTATGTGTGAATAAGCAAGAGCAAGAAAGGAGATGGGGTCAAGGGCAAAGAGAAAATGGATGCCCTCAAACAGTGAAATACAACTCAATAGTATAAAGTCTACCTGGAAGAAGGCCGTAAATGTATCTATTTTTATTTGCAAATGTATCTCAGCTTAGTTCGAATCTTTCCTTGAGCAGTTTTTTATTTATTTATTTAATTTTAATTCTTGTCCTTACGTGCTGCATTTTCTGACATACTTGCATCAAATAAGTTTCGGCAGCGAAGCGGCTCTCTTTTCTTCAGCGACTCGGTAGAGAGCGACAGTTGGGCCTTTCACTGTATCCCCCACATATCCTCTAAATGACCTTCAGTGCCACAGAACTGGCTCTTTCCAGCAGGCCACTTCTGCTCCAAAGCCCTCTATAAACAATAGATATTTTTCCCCATCCCATTATGCCCATGTCCTTCACAGGAGGAGACCTGGGTGAATGCAGCTAAATCTCTTGTAATTACCATTTTGCCTTTCAATGATAGGCACTTTTGCACATCCTCAAGAGAGAAGTGGGCTCCCTTTTTTAACTGAGAAGATGGTAGGGAGACGGGTGCTCTTAAGATAACATGCGGCCCTTCTACTGCTCAGAGCTGGATGTAGATAAAACTCTGCTTGGTAAAGCAACCCCCCCCCACCCCCAAGTTGATTTGGTATTCTTGTCGCAATGTGTGGAAATGGGATATGCTCTGCTGTTAAAAGAAAAAGAAGAAAAAAAGTGCATTGGAATATGTTGTGTATCAGCACTACAGACTCTATGATGCGTGTTGTACATAAGAAATTCCCTGACAGATGTATTTTGGCATTTCCATCACAAATTTATACCTGTTATCAAAATACCTTAATTGCCTTGACATTTTTTAGATTTTATTTATGCATCAATTCCCAGAGCCCTGCTAAGCACTCACTCCTGTCCCTCTTCTCTTTACTGTTCAGTGCCATGCGAGTGCTGCTATCCAAACTGCCAAGGCCCTGGATCGTGGACGAGAAGAAGGATGACGGTTACACTGCGCTACACTTGGCCGCCCTCAACAACCACGTAGAAGTAGCTGAACTTCTGGTGCACCAGGTAGCGACATTCACAAGACCCGTGACTAACACATTTTACACCTGTGCTTAATCACTGGGCTTGAAAACAAATGTTGCGATTCGTTTTCGGTAGAACCATGTCTACATAGATGGTTTGATCGCATTAACAGACCAACAGCAGCATCTCCAGTGTTCCCAGGAGGCTTTGTCCAATTTGAAGTGTTGAAGCCTAACATTGAAGCCTATTCTACAGCTAGACATGTTCCGAATTGATTCTTTAAAAAAAAAAAAAAAGTGCCTTGGATCCTGTTTTCCTGCATGAGAACAATTATTGAACTGTTTGATTAAAATAGAAGCAAATCTGTTTAGTCAGATGCATATGTCATGGAAAACATGTGTGAAACACTTTGTTTTATACGTTCCCTTTTACAATTAGTATCCGACAGCACAGCAGCATGAATTCATCCAGAATACTTTGCTTTATGTAACAAAAGATCATTGAACGCATCCTTCACTGCTTTCCCTGCAGCAGGCAAGCTGTGGACCAGTTGAAGCTCCTTTATCTTCCTTTTTTTATTATTGAATCCATAAGGTTCACAAGGCCTCCAGGGGGTATTCTTTAGTGCTGCTGGGCCATATCCTCCTCCTCTTGCAATTATAGGTTCACACTCTTTTTTTTTTTCTTCTTTCCCTTCTGAGATTGCAGGTTTAGCTCCCTAAAGACTAATGCGTACACGAGTTTACAGCAAAAGTCACCTGATCAAGCCAAAACTGGGTTAATGAGGATGTGGTGCAAGGCAGTAATGTTGCTGCAACATTCCAACGCATGAATGTTCGCTGTGCAAGCTACCTTTCAGCAGGGACAGCTCCCCCCCCACACACACACACAAGTTCCTGCAATGGGCTCGTTCGTAGTGATGGCTCAGCTTTCTACTCAGAAACTGCACCACGCTACTAGGTGCACTGCAGATTCCCTGCCAGCCAACCAGCCAGCCAGTCAGTCTTATTACGTTGGGATTTTACACACCGCCTGATCACAATACTTATCTTTTCTCCACATCTCCTCGGCTGAGGTGTTTGCAATTGGAAATGACAATCACGTCCAGCATTATTGTCGGCTGCCTTTTTTCCAGTCACATCGGTGGTACTTAGTTGGTTCAAAGTAAATAAAGAGCAGAAAGGCTGGTATTTTCTTTCATGTGCCAAACAACTATGCTTTTTTTTTTTCTCCAACAGTTTTTAAAAAAAAATATATATATAATTTATTTATAAAATTCTTTGTTTTATGTTTTTTTTAATGTCATTTCTAGCTTTCCATTCATCTCTATAAGTACATATGCGTGACACATTTGGCATTGTTGATGCATGCTGAAGTACCTAAATGTTAATGACGTCTGTTTGCTTCTCTTGTTCCCACCTCCCAGGGCAGCGCCAGCTTAGACATTCAGAACGTCAACCAGCAGACGGCTTTACACCTTGCAGTGGAGCGCCAGCACACTCAGATAGTTCGGGTTAGTGTGCATGCCTCTTTGTTAGTCTCTTTTTCCATTTGTTCTGCTCCTTTTCCTGCCTCACTTGCACTACTAAGTGAACATGCTGCCTTTAGTTATCTGTCAGGCTGTCTCTCTTTCACAAAAGGGAGTAGAACAACATCAGTGCAGCCCCACATTTAATTTACACGGTTGGATGTCCTGCAGTTGAATGAGGTTCTGTCTCTGAAGGGAGGGGAAATGTTCTTTGAGGCAGTGTCTTTTGTTGTACTGAGAGACCGAGGTTGCTACGTTGCCATCTTGTGGACTCAAAAAAAAATGCACTCCTTACAATACTGAAGTAATTCAGTGTCAGTAGCAGGCTTATAAGTCAGCTCTGTGGCATTTTCATTCTAGCATAAAATTAGTTGTGGTTAGGTGGTCGCTAGAGTTTCCGCTTGAATGCCTGTTGGTGTGACTTTTTGTTTCTATATTTCTCTTAACAGCTGCTGGTGCGGGCAGAGGCCAAGCTTGATGTGCAGGACAAGGATGGGGACACACCACTTCATGAGGCACTGCGTCACCACACTCTGTCCCAGTTGCGACAACTCCAGGATATGCAGGATGTCAGCAAAGTGGAGCCCTGGGAACCCTCCAAGAACACAGTACATATGAATTTATTATTTGCTTAGCCAATGTCTTAGATTGCAATATTTTAATCATGTAAGGTTTCTTAAGGTGTATAGAAGCAGCTGATAATAAGAAAACAATAAGTGATTAGTTCAATACATCTGTGTCCAATGATGGACTTTATTTTTAGATGGGATTTATGAAAACTGCTTTATAACTGCCGTTCAAGCAAGCCTACGTCTGGATGTGACTCCATATATTTTGATAGGCTGATGTGATCCAGTTACACATCTCCAAATTTATTTGGTTAGAACTTCATACCACCTACCATTTATGCCTCTTTAGATCGGTCAACCTTGTATCTTCTGCAACCAGCTCTTTCCTATTGGAGGCAGCTGAAGTGTCATGTCACAGTTGTTTGGAGTTCTCTGATGTCAACTTTTCCCTTTTGTCTCGCTCCTTTCTTTCAAGTGACACAGGAAAGGTTGCAGATTAAATTGGAAGAAAGAGATATGACCAAGACTGGATAAATTTGTGTCCTCAGGACCTGTACACAAACTTGTAAGAAAGAAAGAAAAGGGGGGGAAAAATCAGTGTGTGGCCCACTGTGACAAATGATAACGGATCCCATTAAGGGGAAACTCAGTTTCCATCACCTACATCACTAGACAACACAACCTTGCCTTCTGCCTCATTTTGACCAGCCTGAATGAGTCCCTTATTTGAGGCCAAGAGGGGGCATGTCATTGTTGAACCCTTTTCATTTTAACACCTCATCATTAATCGTTGCAGGGAGGATTTTAAAGTCTTGCTTCAGAGACATATTTCCCATACTTGTCACCTCTCTCTCCCTCCCACTCCTTTTTCCGCTTCTCCTCAATCTCCCTTTCTGCCCTCTCTTGTTCCCCTGCAGAGGGGCGGAAAAGACAGACAGCAGGCCTAATTGAGAAGTGTGCAGTTGGGTCACTCTCCCATAGCTCTCCCTTCTCTTCAAGATGAGAATTGAATTAGCTGCACCGATGGGTCCATCAGTGAAGATGTAAAAGCTACTGGTTAAAGACAATCAGACATGAAAAGCCTAAATTGCTTGAGAGAGAGTAGCTTTGAATCGGGGTTGACGAGTGAGGGGATGAGTTATGGGAGGGAAAAAGAAGGGACAGTTAATGGGATTTTGGATGGGCTGAGCAGGTTACACTGCCTGATAGTCTTCTTAAGGCATGTCTTTGATTAGCTAATTTGTTGTGAATTGATCTGTGCCTGGACATGGTTCGCCTGAGTTTAATTCTGAAGACGTATAAAAAAAAAATTTAAAAGCAGGGCTTCTTATGCTTCCTTCTTACATTCTTATCTTAGTTTTGACTTTATTTATGGTTCAAGTGCCTGTGTGCAAGGTAGAGGCAGGATACTGTTCCCACTGGCTTTGATTTGAGAACAATATTTGGTGTCAAAAGTCAAAATGTGTCTGATTTGCCTTTGACTTGGTCTGTTTCTATGTTTCTGTCTGGCTCTCTGTAGTTAATCATGGGCTTGGGTACCCAAGGGGCCGAGAAGAAGAGTGCAGCATCCATCGCCTGCTTCCTGGCAGCCAACGGAGCAGATTTGACCATTCGTAACAAAAAGGGCCAGTCCCCTCTGGACCTGTGTCCTGACCCCAGCCTCTGCAAGGCTTTGGCTAAATGTCACAAAGAGAAGAGCAGGTAAACATCCCAGGAATTGGCTGACATTTTGGGAAACACACTTACTGGCTGTCTTGCTGAGAATTGGACGAAAAGGCAGATACCAATGTCATGTCTGTGTGTCTGTACAGTAAATGCGAAGCTGGAGCCTAAAGGGTTTAACATAAAGACTCAATTTAAGGAGAAACTGCAAAGTTTCTAGTACTTTCACCCTAAATGAACATTTTACATTTTGTGTATTCAACACTTACAAAAGCAAAATGAAAAAAACTGTTAATAGTTTCACAGAAACTATTTCATGTACTCTTACATTTCTTTATTTTATTGATTTGTAACATGGATTTATTTGATTTCATGATGAACATGTTTTTCTTTCTTCAAATGACTTAAAAGTTGATCAAAATGATTTCCCAAAGTTCTTTAAAAGTCTCCATTTTGCAATAACCACAGGCTATCATACATGAAATGTGTCTGTTGTCTGCTTATGCCTCAACAGCCATTGTAACAGCATCTGAAAGACTTCACATCTTCTACATTTCTCCCTATTTTCCTCACGCGTTTTCCGCCGCTCTTGCTTGTAACGTCTAACACACTGTGGCTCTACTATCACTGTTCCAGTGGCCAGGTGGGTACCCGCAGCCCGTCTCTGAACAGCAACATCGAGTCTCTGGAGGAGTGTATGGTGTGTTCTGACATGAAGAGAGACACTCTGTTTGGGCCCTGCGGACACATTGCCACCTGCTCTCTCTGCTCGCCACGTGTCAAGAAGTGTCTCATCTGCAAGGAGCAGGTCCAGTCTAGAACCAAGGTATCGGGAGGTGTACTATAGTATGCCGTACCCATAGACACTGATATATGACCAAGACTGGATCGAATTGTATTCTGTTCCTGTGTTTCGTGTGCCCCTCTACAGATTGAGGAGTGCGTAGTCTGCTCTGACAAAAAAGCAGCTGTGTTGTTCCAGCCCTGTGGTCACATGTGCGCTTGTGAGAGTAAGTTGCACACCCATGTCAACAGTACAACTTCCACTTTTGACGTCTGCTGCCCTAATTTTGCTGCGCTTTGGTCAGCTTTACTGTAGATTTTGCCTTGGGTTCTGAGCATGTCTGTCCTCCGCAGACTGTGCCAGCCTCATGAAGAAGTGCGTACAGTGCCGGGCTGTGGTGGAACGCCGCACCCCCTTTGTTCTCTGCTGTGGAGGGAAAGGTATGGAGGATGATGCCGCTGATGATGATGATGATGATGATGATGATGATGATGATGATGATGATGACCTTAGTGAGTGAATCTTCCACATGTTCCCTTTTAATCCACCTCATTTTTTTTATTTCTGTCTTTATTTCTACACCTTTTGCATAGTATCTTCTAGTTATTCACATCTTTGTGTTGCTGCCTTGCTTGTGCATTTTGTTTGCATCACTTTTGTGTTGTTTTCTTGTTTTGCATCCTAGAAAGTAGAAACTCTAAGCTAACCAGACTCAAATGCTTGGATTAGTCAGTCTTGCTTTCCAAACTAATTGCATTTCTAAATCGGGCATGTTTTTATCATTACAACCAGTCTGATTCTGTCAAATGTATTATCTTCCATTTAGATATTAGCTTTAGTGGATAGTAGCTTAACTAATGCATAGCTGCTTTGTTTGAAATCGCCACATGGAGCTCCCAAAGATGCTAAATTTTGTGTTTCAAATCATAATCTTTTTATGTAGCGCTGTATCCATTAGTAGATTGAGTTTTGTTGAATAATGCAATAATATCTGATTATACAGATAAACTAATTATCTTCTTAGTGTTTCTGTGGACTCTATAGCAATTACTTATAATTACTTATTTAAAATGGGATTCACTTATTTGTAAACATATGCTGTAAGCAGATGCTCCCTCAAAGTGAATTTCTGAATAAGGGCAAAGCACAATTTTGGAATTCTAAAACATCTCGGATCGATGAAGCAATCTCCAGGCTTGTTTCCAAGCTGCAAAGCTGCCCCAGTTCAACATTTTGACCTAATATATTGATGTCGACAAATGACGGTTGTACGAGTCATGAGGTAACGTAGTTTCTAAACATGTTCAGGGTTGCTTTGACAATCTGTCATATTTTCTGTTTTACCAGCCATGCTATTTATTTTCCAGTTTACTTGTACCTTATTTTTCAGTTAAAAGGGAAACTGTTGCAAGTTCAAAGCTTCCATGTTTTCTACATTTTTTTTTTTTCCGTTATTTTCTCCACAAATCTTACCGGCACTCATTACCAAGTGAATACAGACCAGAGCACACAAACACTCATGCAAGGGGCAGCATTGAATGTTTATATCTTTTATCCCTTTGTCCCGTTAGGATTACCTGTTGCTGCCTGTTTAAAACTTATCTGTCACTTGATTATTTTGACTACTTACCTCCAGATTGCTACGTGGGTTTCATAATGTACTTCTAAGCTGGCGAGCCAAGGCGTTAAACTCATGCTTAAGGCAAGAAAACAAACAAACAAAAAAAAGATAACACTCTGCTTTTAGTCAGCTCTGCACAGACGTGACACGCACTAGCTTCCTCTTCAAATTTTTTTCTCTGAACCTCCCTTAGAGGCTATAGTAAGTAGTTTTGGTCATCAGGCCAACTGTTGAGCTGGTGAGCGCAGCTCCTGCTATAACAATGTGACTGGTTATTCCCAGCAGGGAGCTCTAACTCTATGGCAGGGGGATCGCAGGATCTTCTCCAGCCCAACAATCTGGCACTAAGTTGGTGTAAGTATACTTCCATGATCCCCTCCTTTATCAGAGCCTTGTATTAAAAGAAGTCTCCACAGTGCTGCCCTGGCCCTTCTCCTCTCCCTTTAACCCCATTCCCTCTCTTTTTCAGTGACACACACACGTCGAAAAATAGATGATAACTTATGTAAGGTGAATATCAAGTGGTATTCACCTCTGCTGGCAGATGTTTGTGTGTAAAAACCAGCTACCTTGGAGTTCCCGGCGGGTCCGGAAAATTTGAATAACACATTGAGGCCGTTTCACACATACTTTTCACTAACATCCAGAAGAATATACAGTGCCAAAAGTGTTGATTTTTGTGTGTGCTGCTGAAGTAAAACCATCACAAGTGAGCCAGAAGTGAAATGCCAAATGATAAAAATGCAAAGTGCATGTGTTTATAATCCATGCTCATTTATAAAACTCCTGCTCCGAAATTAAATTGAGCGCCCAGCTTGTGTCAGAATGGCAATGCTGCTGTGGCTACAATTTCTTTTACCAGCAGTAAAGCTTTATGGTTATTGGTGGAAATTAAGGTAGCCACTGGTTCTAATTAGTTTTTTTTTTTTTTTTTTTTTTCAAATCTTTGGGCTGGTCACAAAATTCCCTTTTTCCTCTCAAAGTGTGCTTTTGTCATCTTATGTCCAAACAGCCAGTGGAAACATCCCAGCGCTGCAGAGAGACAAGGACAACACAAACGTCAACGCAGATGTGCAGAAGCTACAACAACAGCTTCAAGACATTAAGGAACAAGTGAGCCTGCAAATAAGGCATGATCTCTAAAAAAAAACTTGAAAACATGAAATCTTATAGCTCATTTTCTGTCTCCCTGCAGACCATGTGTCCAGTTTGTCTGGACCGGCTGAAGAACATGATCTTCATGTGCGGCCATGGCACCTGCCAGCTGTGCGGGGACCGAATGAGCGAGTGCCCCATATGCCGCAAGGCTATCGAGCGCCGCATCCTCCTTTACTAGACCTCCTCACAGACTCTTTGTTCTCTTAAAGCCCACACTGATGACGCCTGCTACGCCACATCCACACCAGCTGCCGCTGCTGCCATTCTCACAGCACCTGAGTCAGCCAGCCACGTCTTAACACTAAACTACAAATGCTCTTTATTGTCATGATTGTGTTCAAATGGAACTTCTGTTACAAAATGTGGAGAAAAATGAATATGAATTGACTTAAACCAGTCTTGCTGTTCTTTGTATGTCCTCAACGCAGCCAGGCAGACAAGAATATCTCCCCCCTTTTTTTTTTTTCCACTGCCTCTTCCCCCACTATTTGCTTTTCGTCCTCCTCTTTGTGTTGTTTTTCTGTTTTTACTTGATATTTGAACCTGCTATTTGTCTTTGAACACGAAGTTCACATTCAGTCTTGGACGTGAACTCAAGGGGCAAATCCCATCTTTGGATTTCACCAAGGGCTTTGTGCATATTCGGAGTAGTGGAGGAGAAGATGTGGGTCTTTTATTTCTATGGTAAGTTCTCACACATCTGTCACATTCATTGCCTGCTGCGGTCAAATTTTATTGTATTTGTAAATCTTTATGCAAGCGTATTAGTATCGGAAGCTCCAGATGTGAACTTGAAGTGCTTAAATTTGTATCGACTTCAAAGACGCGTTGCTTCATTTAAGAGGTTCAGAGAGAGTTTCAGCTTTCTGTCCGAGTTCACTTTGGCTGGCGGGGCGCTCTGTATGCAGACTGTTCTTGCAGCAGAAGACCAAATGTTGGCAGGTTTGCACTAGAAAAGGTAAACGCAGTGTCTGCACTGACTGGAGGTAGCACACTACACCTGTATTTTGTTTACCAAGATGTAACCGCAGCAGCATTGCGACACCCTTCTCGGCTGCAGTCAAGCTGCCACGTAGGGATTTAAGGCAAACACAAAAAAAACTCACGCTTCTTCTGTCCAGTGAACAGTTTCAGCAACTGTTTTGATGCAAACATTTAAGTATCAAGAGTTCTCTTGTCACCTTTTGATGTTAAACTGTTGCGACTTGGTGGTATTGTCCAACAAAAATTGTACAATTGACGAAACATCGCTAATTTACCGTTGATGAGTCTGTGCCATTTGCTTCCAAAAATCCAATTGTTAAATAATTTGTATGGGGATAAGGTGCTCTTTATCTTGTACTACTTTTTTTATTTAAGTGTATTCACTTTTCTCAGAATCAACATTTATTCAGCTAGAGAGTCAAATCTATTAGAAGAATAAATTGTAGTATAAATTATTTTGTATTGCTGCCCAAAACAATAGGATTTCTAGGTTTCACTGCCTTCCTACTATGTAGCCTCAAAGTCTCTCAAAACATTCTGCTTTGATATTCACGTTGAAACATGCGGTGTAATTTTGTCAGCAACAGCTTTCTAGCACTCATCTTTGGAAGCGTTTATCTCTGGAATAGGTCTCCGTAAGCCTAGGTTTTCAAGTTGTGAAACAGAAAAATCTGTTTTGTTGTTTAAAAAAAATGTCAAGTATTGTTTTTTTTCGCTGTTTTATTCGGGAAGAAAAGCTAATGACTTTTTAAAGACAGATCTCGCCTTAGCTCTTTTAAAAGGCAAGTTGTCCACGTGGAGGCCAAGTGGTTAGTTTCGCTCAGCTATGTGGGAATTGGCAACCACACACAAGTTTTTTTTGTTTTTCCAGACTCAAAGCAACCTTTGTGGACAATTTTGATTCTTTTCACTGATCACAATAACACTTTAAGCTAGAAGCACTAATACGCTTTATGGTAGTGTTGTCTTGTTATGGTTGTTATGATAAAGCCTATTTTGTACTTTATTTTCAATACCTGTACCTGTCCTGTTAGAGATGTATTAGTAGTGTTTTCTTTGGCATGAATGTTTGACACGCAGTACGACTCTTATCATTGAAAACCGTTCAGTCTGTATTGCTAATAAGTGCTTTTAAAACAACCATACAGCAGAAATAAAGTTCGAAATGAACCATGGGACATTAAAAGTGCAGTTTTTTTGTTTCTTTTCTATTTTCTTCTGCTGTTCATCAGCTTGTGTTTTTGTTTTGTTTTGCAGGTTTGAGCTCAGATGTTGTTGGCTACTCACAGGCAGAAATTAGCATTCTGCTTCTCTTCTCCTGCGGTGCAGTGTCTGCCTCACCCAGGAGACGGGATGGCAGAGGTGGTTGGTGTGGGGTAGTTGAAAGTGTTAACACCTCATAATGACTCAGCAGCAGCATGAGACGGGTCAGCTATCCTAATCAGACAGAGGGGAAAAAAGAGAAAAGAGCAAGAATGGGTGTGAAAAATGCACTCGGGAGAGCATCCCCTAATAGAACCATGTGAAAACAGCACACCTAGCCAGGCGTCTCCAACGCACCGTGAAATTATGACCAAAGGTCGTTTATGTTGTAGCTTATTGACTTCATAACCTGAAAGTCTTTGGGGTTGTCTCACAGCATGCAGTAGCTCTTATCACACTCTCACTCTGTTAGTGCACGCTGCACAACACAACGTCTCACACGATTTCTGATCTCTGTGACTGTTCAAAGCTTTTTGAATTCTCCTGCCCTGTCTGATAGATCGTCATTTTATACTGAGGCGCATTTGTGGGTGCAACCACTCGCTATGTTCACCGATACTGCACTACAGAGGAGGCCCCGAGCCCATGCTGGGGCCTCCACCACCGTCTCCATTGTGTGTTTCCATAAAGCCAAAAGACTGCAACGCTTCTATTAGTTCTCAACTTTGTCCGTTCCACGCAGAGATATCTCTGCTTTCACTGAATCCTGTAATGTCTTGCATTCTGTAGAT
Organism: Odontesthes bonariensis; assembly: GCF_027942865.1. Classification (NCBI taxonomy): domain Eukaryota; kingdom Metazoa; phylum Chordata; class Actinopteri; order Atheriniformes; family Atherinopsidae; genus Odontesthes; species Odontesthes bonariensis. Next base: position 16,543,677 of record NC_134519.1, on the reverse strand, counting down.
GATGAAATCTCTGAGTTCTTTGCAATTTTAATGGTTTGAAATGTTTTGTCTTAAATTGCTGACTTAATCTGTATATTATCTTATTATCTTTTCTTTTTTTTTTTTTTTTACCCCACATTGACTTTGAGGGGTTGACTCCTCATTTAAAGGACTGTCTCAAAGATAACTTTTAAAATGTTTTAATTTCTACATAAACATTAAAATAGTTTACCTTTTAGGTTTTCCACAAGGTGAAATTCATTTATTTATTTAGTCTCATAGCGTCTGAGGTCTTTTGTTGCCTCTGCCTTCTTCTTTTTTTTTTTTCTACATTTCTTAGAAATCTCACCCAAAAAAAAATTCCATTTATGTGATTATTTTCAGCTTAAAACTGGGTTTAAATGGTGTTCAGGTCATTTCCCTTTTTACTCGCATTTTGCAAACCAAAATGAAAAATGTTGAACAATCACGGGTGATTCTCCCCAGATAATTCAGCCAACAGATAATTGTTCAGAGATTTTAGGGACCATTTCCCTGCACTGTGTTGAGACCTGCCCAGCATCGCTTCCTGACTCAACTCTAACGAAAGAGTGAAAACCGTTAAAGCAGCACCTAAAAGGGATGATTACGGAATATCATATCCAGCGACTGCATATTAGTGTAACGTTTTTGTTCTCTCGTAGCTCCTGGAGAGATAAAAACCATCACACTTGACCAGTACAGTGGTCTGTAAACTGGCTGATAGAGCCGACTGCTCATCCCTCTCTGACAGCCTGCAGACTCACTGCCATGCTGACTGACTGTCAGGGTGCCGGAGACGCTGCTATCTCCCTTTCTGGCCCCTGCCTGATCCTGGGGAGCATCCCTGACCACCTCGCCTGGTAGTTTCCGCTGCTCGAGGGCTGCAGTGTTTGCCGAGTGGACTGCTGAGACTGTTACTCCCACACCAGGGGAGGTCAGTTAATCCGCTCGCTCTCCTGCAGAGTGTGAGTGATGGTGGCACAGAACTGCAGGCTCCACTGAGCAGCAGATAGAGACGAACCAAGAGCATGATCAGGCGAGGGACCTGCTTTGAGTCTCTAGTGTGATTGCAGGGAAGGGTCGGTGACATCCATCTCTTGGTGGGCTCTAATGCTGCAGTGGAGGTGGCTGCATGTCTGCCCTCCTCAGGCTTTGCCCTTGGTGTTGATTGTGAAGCTATGGCCTGAGCAATGAATGTATTCTGTGTGTTTTGATATGCAGGGCTCAGAGCACATCACAAGGTGGCAGCACACCCAGTGGTTTAACACCGTCGGTCCCCTCTGTCATAAATAAAACTTTATTTTGTAGCGCAGAGGACAAAAGAATTTAAAGTAACAAAGTTCATCATGTTCTCTGCTCGGTGTGACAGCGGGTTATCACTGTTTACTTAAAAGTTATCCTGTACTTGATTTAAAGCGTAGTCCTGGGTTTCATAGAAGAAAAATAGCTGCTGAAATGAACTGTGGCATTTAATAAAGAACTTGAGCGTAGTATTTTCTCACCCCGCGTGTGATTAACAGCATGAAGGACAATCAAGGAATGAAGGAAACCAAACCATGACAGAAAAATAATAACTTTGCTTGTTGCACCTAAGATGCATTTTCCTTCGTTGTCTGCATTGATTAAAAGCGTCCCAGCGGATGCTTGTGACCAACATACGAGAGGGAGGACTAGATGTGTGAGACCTTGAATCTTTGCCATCTGCAGCACATTTCTTCGTACACAGCATTCCACCGACGTGTGTTTTTAAAAACCTGGAGCTGCAGAAATCAATTCCTCCACGATTCAGTCGCCACACAGATTAGGAAAAAGAGAGAAGTGTTTTTAAACTGCCTGTTTTGGCCACTTGGGCTTTTCCTGCCATGCTGGAGGAATTGTTCTCTGACGGTCTGAAGGTTTCTCTCATGTCGTCCATTTCAGAAGTCTGGTTGAATTTATTGTCTCGGTTTATGATCAAGCCGAGCAAAGTGCACTCGGGCTGTCTGGACAAACTCTTTTAGGACCAGAGAAGAAGGGAGGGGCCCGAGGATTGTTTTGGGACCTTTTTTTGTTTTTTTTCCTCTAAAGTAAAGTGAACATTTTTCAAACTGCAGCGACCAGCTGATTTAGCTTGACCTTCAGTGGAAGCTGAACTGTCTTAATATTGGTCGGTTTCTTGTTAGGGTAGCGGTCAGGGAATGAATCTAAGCTACCTTAATGGGAAATGATCACACATGTTTTTATGTGTCTAACTGTAGTTGGGTGTACTTGTGAGCAACAGCCTCGCCCCTCAGAGTAAAGCCATAAACTCAGTAATCCTCTCCTACAGATCCCTCCTTGAAACGCACAGGCTCCCGACACACTGATTGCTTTATTGGTGTCGATCTGAGCAAAGTGTCACACCGCTCGGGTGTTTGTGCGTAGAGATGGTTCACACAAACAACTGTGTGAACCATGAACCGTGTTTCTTTCTACGATAGAATCACGAAAACACGAGGAGCCCGGACGGGATTGTGTTTTTAAAATTTGTTGATTTTTAGGGACAAACTGTTCCTGTCAAAAACGTGTTGCTTTTGTTTTACTTCATGTGTTATCAAAGCACATTTTGCTCTGCAGTTTTAGAGGCCACCCGTCCAATTCTTACTTCACTTAATCTTTTGTTAATTTAAGAATTTAATTTTAAGTTCAATTTAATTTAAGTTTTTTTTTTTTTTTGTTCTTCTGTTCTTTTTCTTTTTTTTTTTAAATCCCCCAAAAAATACAAGTATTCCGTGGCTCTTGACCCATTGATTGTATCCCTCAATGTCCCCGTCCTTATCACCGCAGCACAATTGGAGACTGGAGCCTGCGAGTCACATTTACAGTGCAAATGTTATCATTCCGATGACACTTTAAACAGTCTTTATCAATATATAGTCATTCAGGGTTTATGAGCTTTGATAAAATACTGCTAACAAGCGGGGTCATTACCATGTGCATCTGCAAGGTGTCGTTTAGAATTGAAATAATTATTATTGCTATTATTCAAGGAAACCTGTGACTTTTAAGTGAAATAAAAAGTCAGCAAGTCCAGAGAACAAAGGTGCAAAAGATATTGATTTTCTGCTCAGAAAGAGCAGAGTAAGGGCAAACTGCAGTGTGAGTTTGGCAGAACCTTATCACTCTATTATCTTTAAAACAGTGGGTTATCATAATTGCTTACTTAATAATTCTATAAAACTGTGGAACTGCAACCTTTGCCTGGGTAGTAAACTGTCAAGTGCTTTGATGCGGAGATTGAAAAGATTTCTGATGAGGTTAAGAAATGCTGCGACCTACCAACTGGAACGTTATTTAAAATCAAAGGGAAGGCTACGAAAAACTAATCTTAGAGCTTTTTCTTTGAAATAAAACAATCGGCACTTTGAGTACTACATCGAACTAACTAATTAAACTTTCAGATAATGAAGTGATTGCCGCTCTTTTTTAGATGCGATCAGTTTCACACCACTGCAAGTATGCTGAACAATGGTGCAGCCGTACTAATCAACAAGTGCTAACCTCATCACATTCAGCCCTCCGCTAAGCAAACAGGCCTGTGTTGATGACACTGTCCTCCTGCATGGAGCCAGTGAGGGTTTCTAATCAGTATTCGAAGCCACATGTGTGTTGAGAGCTCAACAAGCACGTTATCCCTGTGGTCTCTGGTACAGACGTGAAATAAAGCCAGACTTTACTGAATTCCCTTGAGCGATGTTTTCACGTTTTGTTTCTTGCAGTTTCTTTTCCATTACTTGGGGACAAAAAAAAAAGAAGGAAAAAAAAAAAGGGGGCTTCTGTGGAGACATCGAATGCTACATTGTACATCTGACAGGTGCTCGCTTCTGCCGAGCAGGCAGTAACCTTGGAGGGAGTAGACAGGAATGTAGCAGCCCTATCTGGGCTCACAGGGAAACACTGACCGCAAATACCCTTTTTGTCTTTTCTTTTTTATTTTTTTGGTGTCCTGAGAGAAAAATCAATATTCCAGAGTCCATCACACAGGCAAGCTTTTTTTTTTTTTTTTTTTTTCCAGGTGGGCTCCAACTATGTGAAACAGGCTCAGAGTGACCCCTGGAAAACTAGTTAATGCCTAACTCCTTTATCTTTGTTTTACAGCCAGGGGTTGTACCTCCAAATCAATACATGATACACAAATATCTCCATGTTCTAGGCTGAGAGTGGTGACGAAGGCTTGGGAGTTAGTCAGCTTTACACCACCTGGCAGGGAAGAAGGTCTGCTTTTAAAGGCCAGAGGCTTCTGGTATAGTCAGCGTAAAAAAAAACAAAAAACGCGTGAGGCCGGCAGATAAAGACGTTTCAATACTTTTAAATTTTAATCGTTTGTTTTTAATAGTTCTGCTCAACCAAATGTTTTGAATGAAAAGGTTGAAGGAATATATGTGACACTTTTTGGGAATGCACATAAATACAATACAATATATTTTGGTTATGTGTGTTATCCACAAGTGAAACCACGTATGTATCGTACAAAGTCAGTTTGAATTTTACCTTATTAATTCACTTGATTTTTGGATTGGATTCGATTTATTGTTTCTGAAGTTCTTGCGAGAGCGGTAAGAAAGTCCACAGACCTGCACCTTGAAAATACAAGCTGACATTAACATTTTTCCCCTCACCTAACTTCTTGTTATCATGATCCGAGCCATGTGACTCTGAGGAAACAAACAGGCTCTTGATTTTACACATTAGCTTTTCTTTAGCTGGGATAAACAAATGAGGTATGATATTTACTGAGCTTCAGATCTATGGATGCTCCTTACTGTTTCCAAATCATTATTATAAGAGCATGAGAATGACACTGAAGCTCTCACTTAACTCTCAGCACGTTAAGTGTAATCCCAATCTGTCAAAGATTTCTTTTTATCACGCGTTAGTTTTTGCTTTGTGTCTCTGAGCCAGTAAGAGATGAGTTTTCCTGGAATATTTGCAAGCTGTGCCAGAAGATTTGTCAAAAAGGTACTCTGTTAATATTAGCGGTGAAGGTCTCGGCACACAGCCTGGGAATGCAGCATCTGGACCTTGATAGCAGAACGCCACTTTTCTCTGCTGGAGCAGGGATGGACAGCTGAAACTGGCTCGATGTTTACAGCAGAGACCAACAAGCCTCGGGTTTTCTCTCCTCTCTGAGTCTACGCTGGCCAAGATAGTTGATATCTGTCACTGTCTGGCACTTTGTCCCTGCAGACCTTGTAGCAAATCAACAGAGCAGCTCCCAGACAGATAAAATGCCACATCAGAGTTTCAGAGGCCTAAAGCAGTTTCCAGTTCCCAACCAGTTTTGCGGTGAGAGAAAGGAGCATCCACTTAGGGAGGGCAGACCCCCCCCCACCCTTTCGCTGATAGCCGCTGGTAATCTCTGAGGTTGACCCGTCAGTCAGGTCCTGGAGACGGATGACGTGAGGCCCCTGATAGGCTGTCTCCAGAGGAGGAGACAGCAGCCGGCCGCACGGGCCGCTGGGACGGAGAGCAGGACCCATGAGGCGACGGACAGACGGATGGCAAGCCTGACGGGGAGGTGTAGTGGTGGAGGAATGTAAAAGCAGAGAGGTGGGGGTCATGGAGAAGGTCTCCTGATGAGCAAGGAGACAGTTCTTTGCTGGAGATCGTTGCAAGGCTGACAAAGTTTACTTAACACCAACCCCTGGGAGCACAGGTCAATGAGGGTGGGGGGAAGGAGGAGCGTGCTCACCTCCTGCTCAAAGAGTGAGATTTTCGTCACAACAAAAGATCTGGAGGACTGAGAAGAAGAGGAGTCTGATGGTTCAGCAGCACTTCTCTGATGCAAGGAAGCTGTCGACTGAAATTCGTTCACTGCATGCTTGTACTGAAATATTCCCAACGTGTGGGTCGAAATGATGATTTGCAGGTTTTATTTATTTCAAAATACAATTCTTCATAAATGTAATGCTTTTGTACAAGCGACTTTCAAATTTCAGATTCCGTCACTTTTCTACAGTAAAACACACCAATGGGGAAATGTCTCTCACAGAGTGTTGACCTCACAGTTTGAAGGATCAAATGGGATTTAAGTCAAGACTGGCATGAAATTCCCTTGAAAAAAATACTGAAAACATTCAATGTGAATAATTTAGCCAACGGACTGAAACAAAGCAGCCCACACTTATGGTCTTGGGACACTATGTAAAATGTAAATAAAAACAGAAAGCATGTCTTACAAATTATTCAAAAAATACTACAAAGGCAGCACATCGAATACTGATACGAAAACGTTGTTGTTGTTGTTGTTTTCGAGAAATATATGCTCACTTCAATTTCAATGCCAGCAAAACAAACAAACAAAACTCCTGTTGGGACATCTCACAACCAATCAGATTAGTTTGCAGCCAGTCAGTAACATGCTGAGCATCCTTTAGAAGTCAGAGCAGGGAGGGGCTCAGTGCCCCGACACCAAAGCTGTTTTCACACACGCACCACAGCCATGAAATGTTCTGGATTGGCTGCATTTGAAAGCTCAAACATTCCTCCGCATTCAGTCCCAGCACACTTCCTGGTACTGAGTCTGAAAAGGTTCGAGTGAGAACCCATTTGAATACGGAAGGAAATCTTAGGGAGAAAACCGTTGGCGCTTCACACTCCTTTCTGCTGGCTTGTACATTGTATTCCTCTCCCGTTGTGTGATGCCTGAGTGTGGTCACTTTTACAGACGTCTCTTTCAGGCAAGGCCTTGCTTATTTTAGCAAGACAGTGCAGTCAACAAATCCCAGTCTGTAGGCATCACAACAGCATGGCTCTGAGGGAGTCCTGGTGCCAAATGTGCTGGCCAGGAGGACCAGACCCGTTACCCACTGATAACACCTGATGCTTCATGTAACAATCAATGAGACAAAAAAAATTCTTACAATTCATAAAGTGTTCCAATTTTTTATTTTTGTTTTAAACAAGGTTTTTACAAGAAATATCAGCTTTTTCTGCAAATGAAATACCAACACATTTGTGGTTATCACAAATCCATTTCAGCTTCGCATCCTTAAAAGACGTCACCATCCTGACCCAGCGGCTGCATTTTCCAACTTGTGTCACTTTTTGGCTCTCTGTGCTATCGCAGAGATGTACTGTCACAAGGCAACTGACAAAGGCTATCAGTATGACTTCAATGTGTCAACAAATTCAAAGTAATCCTGGAAGAGTAGTGATAGCCATTTGTTGAATGTAAAGATGTTATCATTTTCTTTACAAGCTCGCAGTGGAGGCTATTCTCCCCTTTTCTTTCTAATCAAATTCCCCTGATCACGGCTACTGCTCATAACTCCTATTAGACTACGGTGGAGATTTATCGAGCTGGCTTCCGGTTCTAGATAGGATGCTGACAACACTTATCTCCAGATATTCCCTTATCAAAAGACAATTTAGTGAGAGAAATAGACATTAGCCCTGATTTTTTTCTTTCTTTTTTTTTTAACTTTGCAGAGTGCTCCAGTTTAGCCTCCTCGGTACAAGGGTCTGTTTGCACTGTGCACACACACACCTCCATCTGCCCAGATGGAGAGGCATTAACATTGCCTTAGTGCTCTCTTGATGTCATTGCCATTACGTTTGCATCAAGCTCTTGGACTTTGGAACTTGATTCATTTCCATTTTCCAGCATGGAATGCTGGGAAAAAAAATGTATCACAAAGCATTGTCAGAGGGAAAATAGCCAAATACCTGGAAGGTTTTTGGAGGGATTGTTATGTGCGTACATTCATGCAGAAGTGTTGGTCTGTGTGTTTAGACTGAGCAGCTGGTGAGAGAGGTCACTATGAGGTTATCCTGACCTGGGCTTGATTTTATGCCTGTATTTATCAAGAAGCTAGGGAGGCCTGCGTTTGTGTGTTTTTGTATGGATGTGAACCTACCAGTGCATGCTTGCATGTGTGGCGTTAGGCAGAGATAGAGGTGCTGGAAAGCAGGGGTTAATTTTGAGGCCGCTACAAGATTTTGACAAAGGCGTTTGTGTGTGTGAAGCCAGAAGGCCATCTGGGGGAGTCAGCAGGCAGATAGCGCACAGTCCTGTGCTTATGACCCTGGAAGGATAGCAGAAAATGAAGAGAAGAAAAGAGAGTAAAACAAGGCAATAAACTGCACATAGGAAGGTTATGTTTTATGGAGCTAATAACAAAGATGGATCTCATACAATTATCCCTGTCAACCAGAGAAGCTGCTCTCACCGCAGTGATTTTTGCCAAACATCTGTTGGCATGCCGGATGAGGTGGTTTGTGTAAAGCTGATGTGCCCAACAAGCATTCACACTATTTATTCTTTCCATGGATTATCCCTGTAAAAGGGGCTGCAGGTGCTTAGGCCATGGGGCACAGCCTCTAGGGGCCACGTTAACTATTAACACAGCCATATAACACTGTTACTGATTACCGCCTCTCACTCTTGAGACTTCCACTAACATAAGTCCCAGGTAGGAATCCCTCAAAGGTGTGGATGTGTGTGTGCACACGCTCCTGTGGTGTGGATCTTTTAATACCAGCCCTCATCATGCCCGGTGCTGGAAAGTGGCTTCCCTCCCATCCATATTTCTTTTCCTCCTCATCCCTCTTTGCATCCTTCTCTCCCACACAGACATCTTCAAGCAAATCAGTCTTCTCTCTCACTGGATCTTTTCAAAGACCTTCATGATGACCTTTATCCTTTCTGCCATAAAACGGAGAGACATAAAGATGTCTTGTACAAAGTTGAGAGGAACTTTGTTTGACACGGAGGACTGCTGGTACTTTACTTTGGGGTGAAAGTCTAAGGTGTAGAGGACACTGATGAATGGGCACATGGAGCTATGGCAAGGAATGCTGCTGTGAGATTAGGAAATGTCAGTCTACTGTTCCGCAATAGAAGCACCGTTTCGTGATAAGAGCTTGGCTCCTGCTACGTCACATTGTTAGATTTTAATCATAGTGCAAGAGGATAGTGGTACTTGATGGTACCAAGTACCAAGTTACTTATGAACTTCAGAACGATTCTTTGGCTCAGTAAAGCTTCGTCAGAGCTCTGCAGTGACACATTTTGATATTGAATTGGTTTTGGTGCAGTTCCTTAATTATCAGCTACTGTCGTTTTTCAAAATTCTCCTGGCCATGAGATGACACAGACAACAGAATGTATCTTTAGTCAAATAGTCCCCATTTGAAAAAAACAGAACAAAAGTTGAAATCTTTTTGTCAGAAGCACATTCCCAAGTTTCACGGATAGTCCCGTTTCTTGAAGCTTAAAGTTGTTCTCTTCAGATTGGCTGTCTTCAACAATGTGGGCATTTCAAGGAAAGCACATTCACAGCTAAAACTGACTTATTACTGTATCAGAAATACACTGCTAAGAAATGGCTTTTCTAATTAATGTAGGTTCCTGTGACAGTTGATTCATATAAGATAAATTAAATGCAGTTTGGGAATAATCAGAAGTTTCTTACTAAACATTTATTTTGTCTACCATACCTCTGCAAAAACGTATGTCTATGACTCTGCAACAAGTGTGCACATTGAAAAATGACACAATAAGATAGCCAATGAGTTACAATGTGACACAAAAGGATCCTGACCAAGCATCCAAGCACCAAGCTTTTTACTGCAAGCAAGAAAGCAAAGTAACATTGTTTCTGCATGTCAACAGAGCTAACACCTTCCAAAATATAGTATCCCGTACGTGTTGTTTTTTTAAATTAAAAAAACTACAAAAAAATGAATGAACACATTAGGTCAAATGAAAAGTTTGAAAAGTTGACTTTTTTCTAAGGTGATCATCAGTCTGTATTTTTATTTTATTTGTTAATCTATTTATTAATTCAATATTTCAATATTTATTCATTTAGTTAGTTATTTAGTATTTGTTTGTTAGTGTGCCTGTTTGTTTGAGTCCTTTGTTACCAGAGTTTTATGTTCCCTAATTCAGTATTGTGCTGACACACACTGACCCTTCTATCGTTCTTGGGCCTGTCCTAACTCTAACCCTATAGGGCCTGACCTAACTCATTGCACTGGCACCTAACTCCTAACCCATTTCATTTTTTGCAAAAACAGAGCTGAGGAAGACAGTATTCATGCTCCTGATGTGTGCCACAGAAAGCAGGGGAACCCGGGGAGGATATAAATGACTCAGAATTTTAAAATGTTTCCAGTACTGAAATGCGTTCATGTTCATGATTTATGAAAAGTTGGACATCTCAAAAGCTCAGCAGCATTTTGTTCTCATGTTTGGTTTTCTAATCATGCAACAGACGGCTCTCGATCATAAGCAAAAGACAAACGCTGGGTATCGTGTTCTTGTCATCTGCTCCAATCTGCACATATTCTTATATGATGTCACATGGTCAGACTGGAGATACCAACTGCCCCATCCATGCCTTGATTCACTGGTGTTATCAAGCTGTGTTAATCATGCTTCATGGATAATGTCAAACAGTCCAGACCTCAGACCTCAGTGATGTCTGTCTGTCTGAATGCAGTGTCTTGAATCTAGAAGGCTGTGTTCTGGCAGATCTGTAAACACTTGGCTTAGTGCAGCCTAAGCTGCTGACCAGCATCTATCAAAACAAAGCACACACACCGGTCAGGGTTCATCTTTGTGTCAAAGAAAAATAGGGTTAGAGGTCAAACTAAAGGACAAGTCCTTTGAAGTTCAGAGCAGGATTTATTTGCGCTTTTGTTTAGAAGCAGAATAAAATTGGATTTTCTGAGGCCCTTCCAAAGTTTACAAAGTCAGACAACAACTTTCAGTCGCAGATATGTTGCATTGCTTTTTTAGACGTTCATATTGTGGTTACATAAGTTTACTAACGATGATAGCATGCCTGTGAAATAACTGGCGATGTGGACGTGACTTGGACAGTGGGGGGAAGTCAGGTCGGTTGAAAAATGAGTCAATGGTGAGTCAGAGCAGCCATGTCTTTTTTGGTGCCTTTTGTTGGGGCGTACAGTGCAAGTCACAATAAGGGATCTAACGGTACGTGCTGCAGATCACCCTGATAGGGCCTCTTTGTCAAATATGAAAGCCAGTGGTGGTCAGAGACTAAAGTAAACATGTTTTTTAGATATGGAAGAAGGGCATCACCACGCATATACTCCTTTGCTGCGATATTCTCATCCGGAAGTTCGGCATTTGACATGTTTCTCTAAGGTTGACAGGGCTGTTAAACCCTGCTTTGTCCATGCTGTGTGTTTTACACCTATGGGGACACCAACCAGTCTGAAATATTCAACTCCCACCAATGGCAAACAGGCAAACAGAGTGAGCCACTGCTCAGCATGGGACAGTACACACCGTTAGAGAGGGCACAAAGGAAGTTGCACAGTTGGTGTGTTTGACAGCGATCTGATAAAACCATAATTAGAGTATGTAGAATGCATATGTCTTTCAGTCAAACAAAAGCCCCGGTCACACCATAGAAACTACCACTCAATGTTTTCATTGTCTGGCAACTGGCTAAATTGACGGAGAAGGCGACACAAACCTCCGAGTCAGACTGAGTGTGTTCAATGTGTGCAGAAGGGGAGTTGTGTGTTAAGTGTAAGAGGCAGAGACGAAGCGAGGCTGTACGGCCACGGAGGGATCAGCACAGTGCAAAGTCGGCCACGTCTGGTGGAGCTCCAGACCCTTTTTGAGTGAAGCTCAAATCTTATCAGATCTCTGGCTTATTTGTTCTTCTGACTGAAAAGCTATAGACACTTTTGAACACATTTTCCTCTGGAAAGAGAGTTAAAGTGTATTTACAAAGGGTCAAGGCCAAGATTCGACACTTCCTACAAAACTTGGCCATATTGAAATGGAACTTGAAATTTTGTGACCTTTGATTCTAGCATTTGATAAGTTGTTTTAAATAATTATGTGAACAGACAGAAAGACGAAAAGAAAAAAAAAACCTTTCTGGTTTTGCTTGTGGTTCAGGGTTCATCTACTCAGGTATCTACTCTAATTTCTTATTTCATGACTGTGTTTAGTTTTTATAGAAATAGCTTTCTGCCAATGAAAACCTTTGTCTGTGTTTCCTCTACCAAGTGATTAAGCTGAAGATGATTAAATCATTATTTTAGATATAAATGGTGTAAAACCTGTTGATGGGACCACCAGAGCAGGAGAGATTAGTATGATACATGGTGAAGGTGTATCTACACACACTGATGCATTCACTCACAACTGTTATGGGAGATTTCACCACATTTCAGTACTTAGAGAAGATTATTTGAATCAATCGATGTCAAAAAAAAGACCCGGTTGTCTCGTGAGATCTCTGATTTTGGTTATTTTCATTGATGGCAACTGTATCCAGGTGATGGAGAAGTACTGAATATTACAGCCATTAAGATAAATTTGTCAAGGAAAGACAAGGTCATTGTTCTTTCGTGCCGAAGTCAGTGTTGAGATTTTGGTTTATTTTGCCTTCCGCAAACACATCTTCTCTCATACTTATATTCAAATATCCAAATTCGCATTTGTTTTTTATTTCAAAAACATATTTTGATTTTCTTTTTTTTTTTTTTTTTTTTAATTATTATTATCATATCTTTTTGCAAAAATGAACACAGCTTTGCCTTTACAGCTTTTAACCCCTGTGGATGCAAAGTGAGTAAGCAAAAGGGAAAACTCTTTACAATCTTCTAAACTAGTTGTACAGTATATTTGAAAATGAATCTGCCCCCTTTACTGCTTGACCCTTTTTTTTATTATTATTATTATTTGATTATATAGATTCATCTCTCTCTGGAAAAAAAGAAGAAAAAAACAGGTGATGGTAAATTTAAAAAAAACCCAGGATGAATTGACATGGAACTGCACTTTCGGTGTTCTGTTGAGGTTCTTTTGATGGCTTCATAGCTGCTCTGTTACTTCTTTCCAGCCTTGTTGGGGAGAGATTTATCATTTTTTCAAAAAGCAGAGGTGTCAGGGTTTCATCTGGCAGATGATTTTATTCAAAGCAAAAATAATGAGGGACAGCAAGAACGGGTGGCACAAGGTCACAGGTAGCTGAAATGAATCATGAATTAGAATTTTGGGAAAGCAGTTAGGATTACATTGTATTGTTGGTGGCATGGGGCTGTGATGGGTTTTATACAGGTGTCCTGGACTCACCCCAAGATGATTCTGTGTGAGTCTCTGGACTGGAGATCTATCCAAGTTTACCTGCCACCTGCCCAGTGTCACTGGGAACCGGTACCCTCCCAGCAGCCTGAAAGGTTGGTATGTAACTCTTCTATAAACCGCAGGTGCGTGTCATTTCAGTGTTTCTGAACAATAAAATCTCAGTCTAATTTGTCTAATTCTGCTGCGCTTTTTCCCGTTTTTCCCCATTGCAGGTGTGTCAAAAGCTGTAGCCAAACTAAGATGTACTCTCAACCTTGACCTACTAGTTCTGATTCCAACCCTGACCAAAGATGTATATTTACCACGAATGACAATAAAATAAAAATGAACCATATCGGATTTCTGAGAGACTAAAATCACTTCTTATAATCATGAACTTGCAAACTTGTGGGAATCCAGATGTCTTGCAGAGTAATCAGTAAGCCATGAGTGAGCTAAAATTAGCAGCAGGACCCTGACGCTGAAGCATCCGTCAGAAATGATTGTTTCTTTTCTAACGTTTATTTGGGCTCTAGTGGCTTTTATATGAAACTAGGTAGACAGGAAAGGGGGCAGAGAGAGTCGGGGAAGCAGAGGACGAAGGGCCCTGGGCCAGGACTCAAACTCGGGCCAACTGTGCCTCAGAACTACAGCCTCCATACATGGGGTGCCAGCTTAACCAGTGGAGCTGTACAGTGGCCCGGAAATTAATAATTCTATCTGAACCTGCTGTGAAATTTCCTCCTCCCCTCCATATCCCATCTGTTGGTTGATTGTTTCACTTCCTCAACACACTCCTCTCTCATATCTTTATAATAAGAATCTGTGTTTCTGTAGACCTTGAAAGCATGAGTGGGCCTGCAAGGTCTACCAGCTGCTCCGCCGCAGTACCCGGCCCGAGTATCCGTCCTGTCCGCCGTGCCCCCACAGCCATAATGCCATCTCCACCTACTCGCTTCTAAACTGTCTCTGTTTTGCTATCAGTGACGTGGTCCCGGCCCAAGGCTGTTTTCTCTCAGGCTCAGGCTCCAAACAGCTGATTCAGGAAAAGTAACAAAGTGTACACGGAGACCTGACCTTCTCTCCTGAGACAAAACACATAGAGAGGGGCTGGCTCCACAGGATGGAGACGGTGGCATGGAAACAATAACAAAGCCCCTGAATCTACACAAGAGATGAGGCTCTGTTTTCCAGAGACAGACGGAGAAAGACATCGGGCGTCTTGGGGAAATACACTTGATCCCTCTTTGATCTCAGATCATTTATAGAGTGATGGATCGAGTTGAAGAGTCCATGTGTAAAACTGTTTTCACTTAATGTCCTATAAAGAGAAAGAATAATCTCTGTAAATGCCCCAAGACCTAAAACTATGTCAGATTTGCCAGAGAAAGAAAGTTCTGGGGAGAAAAAAAAAAAGTTTTTTTTGTACTGCAACACGACATAGTGCTTGTTCAGCGACTATTGTGTAGACTCACTGCCACATCCAGCAGTTTAATGCATTTCAAGCTGGTGAAGAGATCAGCCATCCTTCTCTGTTAGACAGCAGGGAGCAAAGCACTGAGCAATGAATTCATGTCAATTACATTAAATCTACTTCACATCTGGTCCGTGGAGTCCTGCTCTGCTGGTGATGAGCCTCTGATACTCACTTATTGGTGTCCGTGTTGTGCAGTTTTTCTGGTTTTGAGGTTATTTAATAACTTATTTGGGGGATCGAATTTGAAGGAATGCTTTGATACAAAAACATTCTTTTCTCACGCTGTTCACTGCTGCAGCCCCTCATGTTACCTTTGGTCTGTTCTAGCTCCTGTATAATATATAAGAGGACCTCTTTCAGAACTGTAATAAGGAAATTCTCCAAAAGTGTTCAATTCTAATACACCAAATGATTTGAGCTAATATGTTCCAGACGTTTTTTTTTATTTTACCCATTACAACCGAAGGTTTTTTTTTTAAAAGAAAGTGGCTTTTCGGAAACGTAAGGGTATTCCGGAAAACCTAAAGCTGCTAATTCTTCTTAGTTTAAATCTTTGGCCTTAAGTGTAAAATACTCACTTTACCCTGATGTTTTTCAATATTTTTAAGAAATAAGAATAGTTTTTGTGTCTTGAAAATGTCAATGTGACATGTGCTTTGCTCAAGGCCTGAAAGATAGAAGTACACATATGTAACACTGTTACAAAATACTCGGTGGACCAAAAAAGATCCACATCTGACTTTGAAAATGAACCTGTGCACCGTCATGTTGTTCTTTCTTTTAAAACTCCTGCTCATACAGTTCCTGTGTAGTATTATACTGCAAGTGGGTACACTAAGTATATTGATCCACACTGTTTGCCTACTTTTGTCTTAAACACTTAAAATTTTAAACACTTAAGGTTTATCAGGATGAGGTGTTATCTATTGGCTCTTTCCAGGAGGATTTCCCAAAGTAGCAGAAAGAATCCCAGCTTCCTTCATCATCATTAGCCTCCCAAATACACTGGAGGTTTCCTGCAGTCAACCGTCTGTTAACCAAAGTACTTTGTGTTAGTACCTGACGTACTTAGAAACTGAAATAGACATCACAAGTAAGTAAAGTCACTTTTCCGTGAGCCAGGACAGAAGCATCAGTGTGGCTATCAAAAAATAGCAACTTGATGCTGACAGCAGGGCTCGCACCAATAATTAAGCTTGAAGACTTAGCAAACTCCAAGCAGCATTTATCAGTTTGATTCCACATCCAATATGCTTAAGCTTAACCTGAAAATGTGCAAATAAATATTATAATTACCCACAATGAGATGTTGATCTTCTAATCCTCCTGGTCCTGCACATTACAGTATGATTTTCTCAGCCTCAGCTTGTCTTATCAAAGCTTTATTTGGATTTATCTGCTATTTGATATCAGAGCAAAGGCACTCTATCTTCATTAAACTGTGGTGCTCCTGCTAATGCATGTTGATGGCTCTTTTTCAAGGGAAGAAAAGATTAGAGCTGCACAAGAGATAAAAAACAAGTCCTGATATAATAACACATACTAAAGCTGATTCACGATGAGAGCCATTGGAGCCAAAGTTAAGGGGTCAAATGAGCTGTGAAGTCTGTGTCAGGCTGATATGACGTCATGACAATGAGGTGATAAATCGGAGAAACAAATAATAACGGATAAACAAGCCTTCTGAAATCACAGACTAATCACAACCGAGGAGGAATCTCTTTTTCATGCTCCTCTTCTTCGTGCCATGCACAGCCAACTCAACAAACAGCACCTCTCCACTCAGGGCCATGTCACTCATTCCACACTGAGGGGCAGCATTGATGGTGCAGGAGTGTTGGGAGTTTCCACCAAATCCACCCCAACTCCGCCACACAGACCCACATACACACACACAAACCCACACACACACACATCTGTGCTCACACACTCGCTGCGAGCAGGCAGGTGAGCAGGGTGTTCCGTTGTGGGCGAGCCAAGAAGGCAAGGACGGTGCATGTCCAAAATGACAAAGGTTGCTTTTACACCTTTCATGACCCGTTTAATCATCTACCACTTCAAACAGGAGAGTCTGGCGCTCGCAGCCTCCCAGCAGCCTTTGCTCCAGCAGCTCAGGACAGGCTGCCATTCAGTTGAAGGCAGGCAGGAAAAGACCTGCAGGTATAAAACTTAACAGTCTTCCATAAAATAAGAGCAAATACGTCGATGTTTTAAAGACCCTGGGAGCAGGAGGTTGTAAATATAGGAAATAGATTTTACATTTAATGTGTCTGATTTAACAATGGGAGAAAAATTCTGAGATTTTCCTCATAACCCGTGTGGATTCAGGTGATGGGTTTACGCTTTCAAGCAAAAACAAATAGCTCCTTTATTCATGTTTGGCATTTATTCGCATTATATCTTTTGTTTTTGTTTTGTTGCATTGTGGGGCATGGACATTTGTTTTAGCCGCACACACAAAGACACAAACACACAGAAAGACCAAACAAGTTAAAAACCGTTTTCTTAAAGCTTGTGCTGCAAATGTCGTGGAAACATGAGTTGACGTGTGCCAGTGCTGTCATGTAATCTGATGATTCCGATATAATGATTAGAAATTTATTGCAATCTTTTTTCCAACAAACAGTGAACCCATGTGGTTTCTACATACATGTTGAACAGAACTTCCAATATAGGCCTGTGTGCAAGCTTTTAATGTCTGGAATTTTCAATTTGAAGATGAAATTTTTGTCTTTATTTAACATATTAAATAAAGAACATTTATTTAAAATATTCCACATAACCTATTCATCGCCTTCATCTGACCCCTTAATATCTGTGGGATACATGAACGCATCAGTCACTTATAAATCACTTATACTAAACCACAAAAAATTTATTTTCATACCTCTTTCAAGTAAGTTATCATTTTTTTTATTTTAGCATTTTCCACGTGGCATAGAAAAAGCACTGATTTTTTTAATGACAAAAACTTTGTTTGGCATATCTCATAAGGCAAAATGCTGGCAGCTCTAATTCTCTGATTCTAAATCAGCATTTGGAAAATATTTTAATGGCGAATTCAGCTGCAGTATTGCAAGGACTGTACCAATGGGTGGTCAGAATCCAATTTAATGGGCAATTTAATCAAACAAAAGGGTGTTTCCAAAAATATGTACCTTACCTTTAGTGCAAAACCTGCACCTGACTGATCCAAACATGATGCGTCTCAAGATCTAATTCTCAACGGCAACCGTCCATTATTAAGCGTTAGGCAGATGTAAAAACTGACCGCTGACTATTTCATCATGATCAAAAGGCTCACACTTTAGACTACTTAAAATATCTACTAATATCTGCGAAGCAAAAAAAAAAAAAAAAAAGGGGGGGGGGGGGGGGTGCAGCTTCGTGTGGTAATTGACATGATGAATAGGCTATCTAATTCCTGCTTCGCGGTCGTTTCCCATCAATCATAACTCAGACATCAGAGACATTCGCGCACGCAGGGTGTGTTAAATGTCCACAATAGTTTTTTTTTACTGCCCTGCTTAACAGAGGAGAGATTTCAACGGCTTTTCCGCTGAGTCACAAACTGTCACCGAGCAGGCCGGCTTTTAAAATGAGCAAGATACCCCCGCGTCATTAATATATTTGAATGATAATAATTTGAACGTTTTATTTTTATTGTTGTTGTTTTTAAAGTGAGACGTGGATCGTTGCTACATCACCACGATAGTGGGCATTCTGCAGCAGTATTAGCTCATCAGGAGCAGCGGTGGAGTGTTGGAGATAATCATTATCAAGTCGGTACATAGGGCGTTGACACCTGAAGAGGGTCGGCCATCAGCTTGTTACACCTCCTGGAAGAAACAAACATTATTCAGATAAACCTAGGTAAACAATCAGATATACCTGGGATCAACACTGTCTTTGTTGTTGATATTTTTATTATTATTATTATTATAATTATTATTGGTTTGTTTCATTAATGTTGATGAAAAAAACGGACATTTCCACTGTATTTCTGTATGATTTCTTTTTATTTATTCATCCAACATAGGCTATTTTATGGCCGTTATTGTGTATCATGTGCAGTGGGCGGCTTGTTAGCGAACGGTTATGATTTATATGTGTGGATTACACTGTGGCGCTCTGCGCTCAAATTGTCTGTGATAACGATAATTAGATTAGGGGCCTGCGTCTCTTTACGAGGCTGACAAGAGTCCCGAGGCCCGCGGTGTTTGACTGCGTCTGGACAGATGTGGAGACAGCGCGGCGTCCTGCCACTTCTTCCCACAGGCTCCGTGTGTCAGAGCAGCACACTTTGACATCACTGCGAAAACACCTCATTCATCAAGTCGAGGCTCCGCAGCCAGTGACTAAAGAGAGGTGTGTGACGGAGAGGGTGAGGAAGAGAAAAGAAAATGCAAAAAAAACAACAACAACGGGGTTTCGTATCCTCGCACCTCCCTGACAACTGCTCACCCGGCTGAGACGATGGGATGGAGAGACGGTAGCGACCGGGCTTGGTTCCTCCCTCTCATGAAAAAAAAAATAAAATAAATCCTCCAAAAGCTCAAAGCTGTCCAACTTGATTCAGTAAGTGAGAGCAAGGACGAATTGATATGAGCTGTTGCCCATCAGCCGCACTCAGATTTATGGCCGTATCAAGCGCACAGATAGGCTACTCACACAGAGCCACGCAACTCCAGCGCCAAAAAAAAAAAAAAGGCCGCTTACCCCCCCTGAAGCCGGACAGGGATCCAGCAGCTCAAAGCAGCAGCAGGGCCCACCGGAGGGTGGAAATCTGCTGCAGCTGCGTGATAATACGCCCGGGAGCTCATGGGTATTCTGTTGCAAAAAAATCCTCAGTGTTTTTTTTTTTTGTTTTTGTTTTTTTAAATGTATTTATTTGGAAGTCAGAATAGAGTTGTGATATTAGTAACAGGGACATTAACCCAAAAGCAATAGCATTTGTGCCAGTATTAGGGCTGTGGTGGTAAATCACATCGAACTGAAGTAACAGCACAGGCCACCGATTGTTTAGCATTTATTTTCCTGTAAATGTGGAAGTTTTAGAAATTATATACTAAACTGAATGCATTTGGCAATATCAACAAATGAGACATCGTAGACATAAATGTTGAGTAGAATAGTGGCACCACGATAAATGCAGGCACGACAGAAGGGATTGTAGCTGCAGTTTAGTCTGCTGTGTAGTAGCAGAAGCTGCCATAGTAAATTGTACAGTCCTCATTTCAATAGGTCGAGCAGTAATACGCAATCTTTTCAAACGGAGATGGTGAATTATACTGAGGTTTTCCCTGGAACCTCCAGGCTTCATGTGTTGTCAGCAGTATAGTAAACAGTATCAGCACTAATACTGTTCATCCCACTATCTCCCATTCAGACAAATGTAGCAATACCTGTTGAATGGCTGCGAGTGTGGTGAAGTGTTTGTTAACCTCTGCGAGCGCGCACCTGAAGGCCCGTGAATGAGGGAATGATTTAATTGACACCTCTCTGCTTTTTGATCACTTCACTCATCGCAATGTATATTGCGGCTGAGTGAATCAACGCGGCTCAAAGCGGGAGAGACGTGCTGCTGAGAGTTTGTGCTTCCACACTCATGGAGCCCTTTAATCCCCACTGAAAGCGTCTGCCTTAAATAAACCAATTAGGAGCGAGTTTATTAATCACAGTGCTGAGTGGGGAGATTAAACTAAAAGGGAGCAATCGGGCCTTTTGAATACAGACCTGTAAAAGTAACAAAGGATACACCAATTGCATATGCAACTGAAATTAATATCCTGTCGGTTGTCTTATTCATGTTAAGTAGCAGAATAAGTAATAAATATTATCAGATAATGTGCCATGATAGGATTTTTTTCTTTATTTCTTTCTTTGTTAAAATGCATTAATGGTGAGCTGTCACTAGATGAGCTGAAGGTATTTGTGACAACATTTTGGATCATTTAACTCAGTAAAAAATGAAAAATAAAAATTAGAAAAAAACTCTCTCATCATTTTAACTTGAGTGTATAAAAAGCTCAATACACCCCCTCTCCGATGTAAGAAACACGCGGAATGAAATAGTAAAACAGAGTGTTGGAGCAAATCAGATGACTTTGATTAGAACGTGTGCTCAATACGGCGAAAAAATGGAAATTTCTTGCTGTTGTGTTGAACAGGTTCGGAACAACAATCCAACGGAGGCAACAAAACACTGGCACATAAAACAAAATGCAAGAACTCTTAGCTGGACCTTTCAGTCGAAAACACTTAAGCTCACTATAATTCATTGTACTTGTTGATCAGGAAAAAAGCGGATAATTAAAAATCGAAAGCAGAACTGTAGAATAAGGGTGGAGCTCCATCTTTGTCCGAAACTGTCGAAAACTCTGTTACGCATGATCTCAGCTTCATATTATTCTAAGTTTTAGACGTGATCGAGTTTCTTTTTTTTTTTTCTTTTTTTTTTCTTCCACTCTCTGTTTCTCGGTGTGATTGATTGGAGGAGCTCACAGGCTGGCACCCCCACCGTGTTTCCAGCCGCTCCACACTCCACGTGATTGGTCCGCCTCCTGTAGCCGCGGACACCAGAAGCGCCTCCTCTCATAAACCTCGTCAGAGCGCACGGACGTTTCCCATTTCTTCCAAGAGAAGCAGAGGTGCTCTATTAGGACCTTTGCGTGCGACCTATGGAACAACTAGCAGGTATGTGGTGTAAATCATTCTTATGTCTCGTCTTTTTCTTCTGTCCTCACCAAACGTCTGTCCGTGTGGCGGAGAGCGCAGCGAGACCTAAATCAAGCCATCATTTCGAGGGATTGTTTTATCGCTCCGGCCTGCCTCTCGGCCCTTATCTCTCTCGAGGTCTTATCAAACGGTTATCTCTTTTGCCGTGAAGACATATTGCGTTTTGTTTCCTATCTGTTATGTGTGAGTAAACGTGTGTGTGTGTGTGTGTGTGTGTGTGTGTGTGTGTGTGTGTGGGAGGATAGTGATTTGACACGGATGAACCCAGTGCCTCTTAAGAGAGCTTGATGGGAGTGTGGCAGCCACTGTAGGTTGGATGATCGGAGCTAAAGATGACACCGACGCGGTGATGAGTAACTTACCTTTAAAGTTTAGAAAGGCTGGAAGTTTAGGTTATTGAAAAATGAAAACAGGCTGTGCATTAGATGCTGGTTTGCGAGATTTTCAAGCACTTGGTGAGGGTCAATCTGGATGTTTTTGCGGTACTTTTGGAGTTGGTTGGCGCTTTGCGCACTACGAAGAGTTAATCCCCTTTGATTTTCTAACTGTGCGTTTTCTTTTTGTCTCAGGGTAGACTACCCGCTGAACATTTTTATTACCCCTACGGTGTATGGAAAGTGCTCCTGGATGGACCTGGGCGAAAACAACTGGTCCATGGTCAAGCGAGAAGCATCCAGTAGCCCAGGGTCACCGGCTGAGCAGACCTACCTGCCCGGTGACAGCAGGAGGGACGGGCCCACTGCGGAGGCGCTGAGGACACCTCCGAACGAGCTTGACGCTCTGGGGCACCGCCGCTTAGACGGCAGATCGCTACACTCCTACCTTCACTTCGGACACCATAACAACACACTGACCACTGCCGAGGACATCCCACTCTTTACGGATTTAGATCAGGGGAGTAAACTCGTCCTCTCCACCGGAGCGCATAAAGCGAGCCTTCTAGTGGACCCTACCGACATGTACCAAACACTGGCTATCGCCGCAGCCCAGAGCCAGACTGGATATGATTCCTCCTCTGGTTATATGCACTCCAACCCCAATTCTCCAGTGTATGTCCCCAGCTCTCGGGTGAACCCCATGATCCCCAGCCTGTCGTACCTGCAGGCCAGCGGGTCGGCTCAGCCCAGCCACGCTGTCTCCAGTCATTCTGTCTGGTCGCAGTCCAACCCTGAGAGCCCCTCATACAGCACCGGGAGCCCGCACACCTCCAGTCGTTTCCACTACCCCCCAAGCCCGCCCATGAATAACGGGGCACCAAGGGACACCAGCTACAGTAACACGCTGAATGTGAGCAGCAGGGACCAGTACGGCCTCTCACGCTCCCTCGGTGGGACCTACCCGAGTCCATATTCTCCTTATGTTGCACCGCAGCTGCCCACGCCTTGGACCGGGGCACCTTTCGACAACACGATGTTGCACACGTTGCAAAGCAGAGGTGCGCCCTTGATTCGAGGACCAAACGGAGGTAAGAAACGTGAAAAAGAGAGGAGGGCAGGTTCACGGGTGTGTTTCTCCTTCAAACTGTCTGGAGTGGGGAATAACATTGAAAGAAAATGCATTTTAGGCAACAGATAAAGTGTCAGAAGTTTAGGCCCAGGTGAACTTTGTTGGGGTCATATGAACATTCACAAAAAAATCACGAAAAAGGAAAGAACCACTAAAATATTCTTAATGTGCTTTCGTGTGTTTTCAAGGTGTTGATGTATGTGGTTTAAAGGTGCACGTTTTGTGTCCGTGCTGCCGAAATATGAGGCCTAACTGAGTGCGTAAACATGTCACTGACCAAAATGGGCTACAAAAAGAAAAAGAAAAAAGAATAGAAAGAAACAAAAAAATTAAAACCCCTTAACCAACATTGCCATACTAGAAAACATATATTGAATGTGTGTCAAGCTATATTTTTTTTGAATATATAAATATTTTGCCTTTGCCTCATCTTAAAGTAAATACCAGAAAGTGCCTTCAGAAATGTAGAAATATTGAGATGAAAAGGAGAAATGGTGCGTTAGTCTGATTTAAACCTTTCTTTTCAGTTTCCGATATTCTCGACGACATTGGGGAGAGCAGAGAGTGTGTGAACTGCGGCTCCATCTCCACGCCGCTGTGGAGGCGCGACGGCACGGGCCACTTTCTCTGCAACGCCTGCGGCCTTTACAGCAAAATGAATGGGCTGAGCCGGCCATTAATTAAACCACAGAAACGGACGGTAAGGAGACAGGGGACCACTTAAGCGTTCAATTTCCTGCCTAATTGTTTCAGACAATGGCTGGAGGTCATCACTGATGATATTCATCCAATGCTGCTACGAAACGAGACCCATTGAGCGAATTAGCCTTTAACTCAGATTTTATTTTATTGCAGTTGGATTATGTCCGTGATTTGTAATATAAAATGGAGGGGGAACTATTGATTGCATACTTCACAACTTCACGCATTTAAAAATGTTCGTTTGGGAAGATGTTAGGTTGATCAGCATCAATCAGCGGACAATATTAACTTAGGTTGATGCGAGATTCGCTGTAAGTAGGTCACTTATTACATTTTAAGTGCAATGGTTTTAAAATTGAAATTTCATTCAAAAACACACAAACTGAGGTTATTTTTTAAAAATAAAATCGGTCGTTTTATCTGAAACCTTATCCACAGACTGTGGTGGATTATTTAGATCCAAATAGGCGCCAATACAGGCAAATATTTCCTGGTGCCATTACGCGTAGTTTTTAATGGGAAATTAGATGTCACGTACGGACTTTATAAAAGGAAACACCCTTTTAAAAGCCATGCGTAAATGCCACTGAAATGGAAATCACAATAGGACCTTTATTATTGTTAGGTGATAGGGTAAGAGAAGCCGAACTGTAATTTAATTAGTAAAGTGTGTCTTTCACTAAACGTTTTTTTCTCTCCTTCTTTTACGTAAAGATTCCTAAGCCATTTATTTCTGCGTGTCTGATTTTTACAATGATTCATTTTATGTCTTTTACCACCAGTCAACCTCCAGAAGGATCGGCCTTTCCTGCGCCAACTGCCAAACCAGCACAACCACCCTGTGGCGCAGAAACGCGGAGGGAGAGCCGGTGTGTAACGCATGTGGGCTTTACACAAAACTACACGGGGTGAGTTCAAATTTTATTCCACGTTGCCCTAAAATGTAGTTTTCATTTTAATTATTGACGAGTCACTTATCAACATTATACTCTTCAAACCGTGATGGGTCCTGCAGGTACCTCGGCCGCTCGCCATGAAGAAAGAGGGAATCCAGACCAGGAAAAGAAAACCGAAAACTCTGAGTAAAACCAAGGGATCTTCTGGTGAGTTAATCGCAATAACTGCTCACAGACGTAAATGTTATTAAATGTTGCTCCCTTATAGTAAAAAACATCAACATTTAATTATTTATTTTTATTTTTATTTTTTTAAGGCAATAATAACCCTGTCTCCATGACTCCCACATCCACCTCTTCATCCAATTCTGAAGACTGCTCCAAAACCAGCTCTCCCTCTGGACAGGTGTCTGGGGTAAGACCTTTTTAGTTAAATTGTGAAATTGTAATTGGACACTTTTCTGATCTGTTACTCAACTCATCAACAACAACAAAAAAAAGACAAACTAATGTATGATTACAGTTATTGTAAAAGTTCAACGTGGTTCATAATCATGCCCTTATTTTGAGATGATAAACTGAAAGCACGCATTCTTTGCTGTAACAGGTGTCTTGCTTAAAAAAAAATCATGCTGACTGATGCTTAGTGGTGAAGACTGCTGCTAAACAGTGTGTCACCAGAATATTACCGTAAGATGTGGTAGACATTTCTCAGGATCTGGTGTTTTTTCAAGTTGTGTCATCCAAATGGAATCCGAATCACACCCCCACCAGAAAAAAAATATGTTTTTATAAAAGAAATGTATGCACCTCAAAAACAGTTACACGGCTAAAAGTACATGTGTTGCTGTTGCAGGTCAGTTCGTCCGTGCTCTCTAGCTCAGTGGAGGGAGCAGGTTCGGGATCAGCTGTGAAGTACCCGGGACAGGACAGCCTGTACACCAGCGTGGGCTTGACCCAGTCGTCAGATGTAGCTTCAGTGAGGGGCGAACCCTGGTGCCCCATGGCCTTAGCCTGAACATTTAGGTCTCGTGGGCGGACAGAAATCCCTGCCCCCCTTCCTTGTGTCTGGATGCACAGTAGTGTGGATGTATCCTGGGACAATGTTTGCTTTCTCCCCCTCAGCTGATGCAAGCAGAGTCAGACAAGAGGAAAAGAAGGGCGTCAGGCACACCACCATCTTGAAGCAAGCATGGAATATCTGGGATAGGGCTCCAGATTGGTGTGTAAATCTTGTTGTTTTAAAAAAACAACAACAACAACTAATGGAAACGCCAGGCCAGATGATCAACCAGGCTGCCTGCTGTGGATGGTTTCTGGACCTGCCATGCACTCTGATCTCTCCCATCCATGGCACAGAACCTGATCTGGGTTCTTTAAAGAAAGCCATCGTGTACATAAAGGATTTCCTCTCTGAAGAAAAAGCTGTTGATTGGATATCAGTGCTTTGCAAAGCGCTAAGGACATTTCGATTTTTTTTTTCCATAACTGGAATCATGCCATAAGTGCCAAGATGAATCAAAAGAAAAATATATTTATAAATTTTCCACTGTTGAGAACATGGCTATGATTGTTAATAAAGATACCAATATAGAGTAGAAGTTAAACCCTTCTGATGTCTTCTCTTCTATCTTTTTTCTCTTTATAAGTGGTTGTTAGTACAGTAGAGGTGAATCTGCACATGTTTTCCACTGAAAGCTCTTGCTGCATATGACTGAAAGTAGCTTGGTTTAAACAGGGTATAAATGTCACGTCGTGTTTTTGTTTAATCATTTACTAAAGAAAAAAAAAAAAAGAATGCCAATAATCGACTCCTTAAGACTAATTTTTAATACTGAGACATTGTAAGTTGTTGGGTAGCAGTAAGGTACTATTCCTAAAAGATTTGCATGTAAAGCAGCTGTTTGGCTTGTTTGAACAAAGCACACCCAGAGTAGCTGTAGGTCCACCGACCTTTTTGCTCTAACACATAAACGGCTGTATTATCTGACTCACTATTAACTCTACGTATTTCGCAGTGCTAACATGTACTGTTACATCGTTTAAATCAAAATTCGACCAAACTGGAGAGTGAGGTCGCCCCTGAACAAATTCATGCTACTTTGATGACTGTGATTAATCGCTGTAATGTTTAAATGGAGACTTATTAATATTATTTTTTAAATGCAACCTGACTCCCCAGCTGAAGGGTGACATGAAAAGTATGTGATTTTTTTTTTTCCCCCATTGTTTCTAGGAGTTTCAAAAAGTGGGTTCAATCGACTTGGAGGAGATTGAACCCTGATGTCAGTTCAATGAGTTACATGTGAATCTTGGAACAAAAAAAGGTTTTCCTTTTTCATATTCTTTCCACAAATTGCTTAATCCCTAAAGAGCATGTCATTCACTCTTCTGGACGTATTTATTTCTGAAATATGATTTTTATTTCCTTCTCTTTTTTTTTGGTTTGTTTTGATTAGTTTTTCTGAGATTTTTTTTTAATTTAAATTCAGTGAAATAAATTGTTCTGGTGATGCAAATTTTTACAGCTTGTTTCTAAAGAGCAGTATCATATCAAAGACAAAACATCAGTGTTTGTAAGTTGTGGAAAGAACCGTGTTCTTGGACTCTCAGGCATTCTTCTGTATGAGTCATTCACATCTATGCTTCACTCCCTTTTTTTTCTTCTTTTGCTTTGCTGAACGAAAGCCTCAGTCTTTTTTTTTTTTTTTTTACTTTTCATGACTGGGAGGGAAAAGACAGCAAGACCAGTTAATAAAAGGCAAGGACTTCTGAAATAAAAGACCATTGTTTTTTAATTTAGAATAGAAAGATGTCTCAATTAAATATAGATGTACATAGCAAAATACATCTGAAGTAAAAAAAATCATGCTTTCAGATTATAATTTCCTTCCACCCTGTTCTTATGATTTATTAAAACAAGCCTTTACTCTTTCTGACAACATTTTTACTCAAGAGTTTTCCTTTTCTAACCGCTCCCTGGGGGCTTGAAGCACAAACCACTTTCCTGTGTCCTCTTGAACCAGCAGCTCAAAGTACCTGTCACAGTGTTTACTGTACTGAAGAGAATATGGCCTGTGAGTAATACCACATGAAAAGATTTTAGAGATGGTTAAGATTTACGTCTGGCTTAGCGTTATCTGTCTGCTCTTTGACACATTGATCTAGCTAAGTTTATTGAGTGTGGAGGAATGCGCCTCACTGCGTAACAGCCACATGCCCAATTTGGAAATGAACGTGTTCATTGGACCTATTTGTTTTTCTTTTACTTATATTTGTTCTTTTGACATATTACCTTTTATCTCTCATCTATCTTAGCATTGGATATTTTTGTCATTCTAAATGGTATTAACGGTCATGATTTGCTAAATGTCGCAATTGAAAACATTTGTGTTAATTTGTCTCTGTTGTATAAAACCCAGTTAGACCACCATGGCATAAAGTCCTTGAGTTTCCAAGCGCATAAATTACAAAACCACCTTTAGATATGTAAATGAAAGCTCATGTTGAACTTAAAACATGAACAAATATTTATGGGTTTCCTAATTTATGAGGTGGTCCTACCTTGGCACTGTCTGGCTGGTATCCACGGTGCTATAAGAGGGAGGAAATGTAAACACAACAGAACAGAAATCCTCCCTTCGCTCTCATCTGGATAGATGCTCGCAAAGCTGAGGGCCTCATTCAGACCTGTTTCTGTCTGTGAGAGTGGTGGAAAGAGATGTTGAGTTGTGGCTCTGTAATAGAGTGAGACATTTGTCCATGTAAGTGATCAAAAGCTGGAAAGAGCGGGAAACAGATAGTTGAGACAGATGTAGCCCGAAAGACTTGATGGCTGCGCAGAGTTGAAAGTCCTCCCAAAATAAACAATACATGCTAGCCCATCAGCAGACAGCAGGCCCTGGGCTGTTTGGCCATCGGGCTGTAGCACAGTACGGTGCAGCAGCTCCCTCAGGAGATGCCCGTTGATCTTTCCATGTTGCCTTTCAAAGGAGAGCACTGCTGGCCCTGCCTCCGGAAGAGATGGGATCTCTGACTCAGCCCTTTTGGGTTTCCTCGACAGACACGGTGGCACATTCAGGGAGAGAAAACACTTAAAAACACGATAGCTGTCCTACTTGTGGAGTCTTTTGGATCTGGACTCATAAAGGCTTTTCAACTAGAGAGTGCTTTTAGGCTCACAGACCTGTTGTTGTTCTGGAATATTATTCTGTGATTTATTTTCCCTGACAGATTCATAGAAAGCTATGTGTGTCCAAAACTATGTCCACAGAGCATTTCATACTGCAAACATCTCATAGACTGGGAGAACAAAATCAAGGCTCCTCCTCCAGCTCACTCTGAACTCTCACAGTCTGTTTGTGACACCCAAGGGAAAGGTTGGGTTCAAAACAATAAGCAATAGTGAGAGACTGTTTCTATAAAAATAAAACAGCAGGAAGCACACTGCTGTTAAAAACCAAATGACAGTGAAAAGTGCGACTCCACACAATGTTGTGATTACATCATA
Organism: Odontesthes bonariensis; assembly: GCF_027942865.1. NCBI lineage: Eukaryota > Metazoa > Chordata > Actinopteri > Atheriniformes > Atherinopsidae > Odontesthes > Odontesthes bonariensis. The sequence continues at coordinate 16,514,770 of NC_134519.1, read as the reverse complement.
TAGATATGTTTAAGAAGTGTTACTTATCATAGAAACAGTGGGAGTGTGTTCAGAGAAGGCTGGGTGTTGGAGATGGAATGACACTTCTGGAGAAGAGTCATTATCACAGGATGGGAGACAAGCCCTTGGTTCTGACCAAGTGTATATGACTGTTTTATGTGTGTGAGCTATAAGAATTACAAGGAAGTTGTTATAACTGGACTCATTGGAAGGGGGTATGACTGAATCCTGAACATGGAGGCAAATCTGAAAGGAAGAGCTTCCATTCAGAGAAATTATACTGCGTTAGGGAAATACACTATTAATCATGAGCGGTGCTATGTTGTGTTACCAAAAATTCCTCAGTAGCCTAGACCCTTTATTGTGATAGTAAATCCGAACTTACATCAGTTACCTGGGAACAAGCAGTCAAGTTCAAAATCAATCAATGGGATTACTTTTAACTCTAATTTGTCCTTAAAGTTAAAGAACTGTCATCAAATGACATTGTTATATTTAGATATAAGAACTGGGTCATTGATCCGTGGAAGGAGGTGGTGGGATGAATCACATTTTCCTTTGCATCATGCTGACAGCTGGGTGTGCAGGAGGCATTTATCAGGGAAAGAAATAGCAGCATGATACATAATGGGAAAACACCAAATCAAGAAAACAGTGTGAAAGTGTTTTTCATTTTTCTAAGGAAGCTTTGGACCTTGGCATTGAAGTGGATGTTACCTTGCCATGTGCCTATCTCAGTAACATTATTGCAGTTCACATACACCCATTCATGACAAATATTACCTGATAGAAGTAGCCTCTTTCAGCACTATGATGCATCTTGCCAATACAGCAACAATTATTCAGGAAAATTTGGAAGAACATAACAAAGAGATTGAAGTGTTGACTCTGTATCCAAATCCCCAAGACTCCAATATGATTGAGCACACACACCTTCGGAGCTGCTGTGGAATCTTCAGAGGGACAGTTTTATGATCAGAATATCATAACATTTCTGGCATGGGTACGATGAAATATCCAGTTTATCAGGTATTTACAACGCATGATCGGCCAAACAAAGAGGCTGCATTTTTGTTGCCTCTTTAAATATGGAAGATTATTAAAGACTACATCCCAAAATACAATAAACTGAATGACTTGCTGACATTAGTCAGTAATCGGACATTTAGAATATTTGTCCTCCATGCCAAAACTCACTGTTCATTATTATTGTCTTCAACCATGATACTGAATCCAGCAGTACTTGGAGGGGCAAACACTTTTGCAGGTATTTGGTCACACGCCAATGTATTTTGTCAAAATACAGCCTTGATAGCTGCTCTGATGAAAGGCAATCACTCAGTCGATGATATTTTTCCCGAGTGGCGCATGAATGCCCCACAAAACGTCTGGCAACTATTCATCCAACAGATTTTATGACCCTGAAAAACATAGACATCTACGCCAAATGATCAGAATTAAACACCCTAAGTTGCTGTTTCACTGAGAAGTCCTGCCCGTGTGACATTAATGACCAAAGACTCTTTTCCTTACTGTTTTCTTTCTGAAATATTATGCCTTGACTGAATTGAGAGATGCAGAGAAATCTGTTGTATATTCTGGGAAAGTATAAAAACATGTCTGGTACTGCAGGTACAGTAAATAAAGCCCTAGTCTGATATGCAAACATTCAAGACAAACAAAACGATGCTGGGATTAATGCCTTGCCTGCCAGTGAAAAAAAATGTGCACATTTTCTGTTTGTTCAGTCTGTTGTTCCTCTTAAAAGAGCAGGCTGCTGGGAACTTTCTGTTGAGAGCATGGTGCTACACTTTTACAGGCTGCAAAGAAGACAAATTGTTTCTGAATGAGAGCAAAGTGTGTGAGAATGGTCCAAAATGTAGTGTTCTAGCCAAATTGACATTTAGACATTAAAAGCCCATAAAAAATTACATTTGTTGCTGTTGTCAGATTTGAGCCTCGTCGAGCAGTTTTTCAGGGCTGCTCAAAAATACCTATCCCTTTTCCCCCCGCTGAAAACAGCCTTACTACACGTCTTACAGGGGTGATTATTGCGTTCGCAGCATGAGCAGAGGTGCAGACTTGGTTACCAGTTTGATGAGTCTTACCCAAAGTAATGGTGCAAAGTTAGGAGATAAAAAACAGTTCCATTGCAGTTTTTCAGGTGACCATATATTTTTGTTTTTCTGGTCCCTGAGCCTAACCAAGTAGTTTCTACCAAAACCTAATAGGATACAAACTGAAAGCATACACAGGATGCCTAAACCTAACCAAACAACAATTGGAAATTAAAGTTAATGGGAAAATCTTTGCTCTGGTCTCATTAACCTGGGCATCTTAGTTAAATTTCTTACATTTGTTCTGATCCAACTCAATCTCCTCTTGTCCATAAAAGTGAATCTTTGTTGGTTTTCATGCTTCCACTGTTGAGCGAGGGAATTCAAGTGACCTAAGAATTGATGTGTCCACCCTGATAAAGGTGTCAGGTCACTTTTTCTTGGCATTGTTTCAGAGGTGTTTTTCCAACAAGTCCACCAACTTGTTCATATAATCATGTGATTATGAGTCGTATTTAAAGCTATGGACATACCTTTGATTAAAACTCATAATTCTGTCCTGTAAAGTACCTTCAGCTTAAGGGAAATATGTGCTTCCAACTATAGGCCTTTGTGTGATGTGAGATTGAGACCAACATAAGTTCCATTGATAGCATGACACCACTTTAATAAAACACTTAGTCACTCCTTAGCTTGGTTTAAACAATAACATAGGTTGGTCTGTTTTAGATAACAATCATGGTTAGGTCTGAAATGTATTCTTTTTACGAGACTGTCACTATCATGGCTTGATGCCTTGGTTACATGTGAACAAAACGATTATTATACATCGATTATTGGCACGCCAAAATGTTTGGCTGGTTTTAAAAAATCCCATCACCCGGTTAGGGCCAAAAACATTCTTCTTACAATATTAGTGTACTGTCATGGATGCCATTTCTACACCTCACATGCAGTCACTCTCACGACCACTAGATGACACATATCCATAGACATGTTTTTGGGGAGGAGGACAAACTCCCTTTTTTTCTGTGAGATCAGGCTTGTTCCTGACTGTATTACCGATGTTTCAATAATTACAGCTGGAAATAAACAGTTGATGCAAAATAGAGTGCCAAGATATGGATATTTAGCCATTTTCTTTCTCCGCCTTCTGGCCTTGTCACCGGCCACCTTTTTTGTGTGTTCTTGTGTTTTCAGGAACAAAGTTTGAAATGTATTTAGCAAGCCAGGGACAATTTGAATATCAAATCAGTTCCTGTTTCTGAACAATGTAGTGGCAGTTGTGTGGGTTAGCTATTGGTTATTCACTAATAGAAAAGTTATTCTACTACTAAGCCCCGTGTCTAAAAGGAGCCTGGGCTTTGAAACGCAGCCACTAATCATACAACTCGTGCAAGTATTCATTGCTGTTATGATCCAAGGAGTATGTTGAGATTCTTGGGAGTTCAGTGCAAGGTTACAGCTATCTCTCCTCTCCTGTTAGCCCTCCAGTCAGCCTTGTGTCCAAGGCGTGTTGAATTAAGTTCAGTGCTCTTGTGTATGGGAACATGAGCTCTTCGCCAAATGCAATACTTCCCTGAGTATTTCTGTCAGAACCTCAGCCTTTAAAAACAAAACATAGTGAAATCACAGCAGGCCTGTTTTAATCAATTAAACATATGTCAGCAAGCAATATGCTAATCACTGTCCCAACAGGGAGAGCAAATTCTCTACTGCTGATGTATGATCAGAAGTCAATCATGATGTAGAAGGACAAACAGACAGCTTTGAGTTTACTTTGTTTTTTTTTTGATAAGTAGGAAATAATGTGAATACATTTCCTGACATAGGTAGGGAGTTTTTCCTTCAACTGCTCCATTGTTAGAATATTTGTTGTTCAGATGTGATTTGAAAGAGACAAAACAAAATGAGTCAGAAATGGATGATTTTTGATGCTCCATGGTCTACCAGTTTTGTATGTTTGTGTTTGTGTGTCTATGTTTTACTTGGATAAAGAGGTAGGGGGAAACGATGCCTTCCTGGCTGGTATCACAAGTCCCCAAGCCTTCCAGGGAATCTGCATGTCATAGCCTTAATCATTTGGGTCAACACAGGGCTATGAATTTTGGTGGGACTTTACCAGTCATTCCTACCCAGCAAACAAGACAGAGTCTCTGACTTTACGACCCAAGCTCTCTCAGAACGAGGTATGCTTGTGTAAACACCATTTGGCTCTCTGAAGTTTTTTGAAATGTAACAAATTTTCATCTATAGCTCAAGATAGTAGCAGAGCGGCAAAGTGAAGATGAGAGATATATTGCAGAATGCAGCAGCCTGACAGATGAGCCCAGTGAAGCTCCTCTACTGCCTGCTCATTGGACTTATCAGCACCGAGATTTTTCTTGATGAGCATTTAAAGTAAATAACAGGCTGACACAAGGCAGGCTCCCAAACAGAAGACGCTAATGCTCATTAAAATCTCAACAACTGTTGATGTTGAATGTTTCTCATTTACTCATACTTCACAGGAAAGGCATCCTTTTAGCAAGCACAAAATCAAAATCAAATGTTTGTTATTTCAATCTTTTTTTTTCCCACCACAGCCATCATATTTTCCAGGTCAGTAGCATTGATAAATTCTAAAAAAGTATGTTTAAATTAATTTAAATAACTATCTATTGGGTATAACATGCTGTAATAGGTACATTGAGCATAACAGCAGTCGTAAATGTTTCAAGAGTCTCAGGGATTTAAAGAGTATTTCCAATATATTGCAGTTTTTGCAGTTGTCACCATCAGTGCTGGCAGCTATTGTACCCTGGAGTGCAAACTCATCAGGGGTTAAAAAAACATGGCAAAGATTCAAACCCCTATGGGGTACTTGCCATCGGGTGGTAATACCAAGCTTGACTGCAGGAGCTCAGTGTTGTTTCTCTATAAAAAAAACATTGTAGTGAGCCTACATTAAAACACTGAAATCCCCAAACGTTGGCAGATGCTTGTGGAGCGTACCAGCTACTGGAGGGTTCCAGTAGGGGGCACACAAGAAAACTCAGAACATAAAGAACTTTCGGATTTTCAGGATGTAAACAATGAACATGGATAGAATAACGGAGCTTCACATTTGGATGATGTCATTGTCACAGCAGAAAGCAATGCCAGCAGTAGTATTTTATGTGGTTCTTGAAGCCCTATATCAAAGATGTCACATTTGCCCCCACTCCTCCCCTACCTTCATATTGCGTGTGCCCATAACATGAATTTTTTGAGAATGTTCCCAATCAACGCTCAACACAATCATGGGCACATGAGGTAGCCATCACGACCATACGAACATGTAATCAAAAGCACAATTATTCTCAGTCTAAGTCAACTGAAGTTGCTGTTGAAATATGAATTCATGACAAACAAAAAAAAAAAAAAGCGGTCCAACTGGACAAAACTGAGCTGTGTAGAAATCACAGGTTGTAAAAAGTCACCATGTTGTTTATAAATGCTGCTATTAAGACACATATATCCGTTTCAGATGGACGTCTCACTGACATCACCTAGAAAATGGAGCTTTCTTAAAGGTTATGAAAGAGATAGTGTTAGACCAAACAATTTTAGGCATTTCTGGTGCCCAAGCCAAACAAAACAGTGAGTGAAAGTGAGTCCAGACAAAATAAATTATGAGGCTGGTAGTGTAGCGCATTAAGAACTCCTGATTGTAAGGTTTCTGGGACGTATTCCAAAACCCCACTTTGAACTCAAGGATGAACCTTGGGTCATTGCAGGAAGGTTCCCGGTTCAAACACAACAGTGGCTTTTCTGCGAGGAGTTTGCATGCATATGTGGGTTCCCTCTGGGTTCTTCAGCTTCCTCAAAAAATACATGCATGTCAGGCTAATTGGGTATTCTAAATTGAATGGTTGATGATCTTGTTTGTCTCTGTGTTTGCCCTGTGATGGACTAGTGACCTGTCCAGGGTGTATCCTGCCTTCCGCCCAACGGATAGCTTGTAATCAACAACAAAAGGTTACAAGAGACTCTGGAGAGATAGCTACAAACTGCAAAGCAAGAGTCACATCACTGTTTCAGAAAAAAAAATCTTTCTCCATACTAACATGGCTGAAAACTCATTTAAGAATGAGGCTTATGTGCAAGCATAAGCCATCTCTTCCTGATACCGCAGGGGCCTCATCTGAAATATTTGCCATCTTAAATCTCTGCTGGACAACCATCAGAGTTTAGACTCCATGGGAGTCAACTCTATCCCCTTCCTTCGCTCATGTCATTGCTCCATGGAGATGATACATCAGTTTAATTGCAATTAAAATAAATTTCAAATTCAACTCTTATCAATCCTTAAATCTGTTCAAGTTTTCAACAGATCTCTTCATATTGAAATGGTATTCACCTGCTCTTGGCATACATGTCATGTAAACAGGAAGCAGAGGATTGGTTGCTAAGGACTGATAGGCATGTTAGAGGGAAGTCAAGCTCAAGTACGTAGTGGTTGATAACAGTCAGTCAGGAAGCTGACACAGGTGTCTACGTCATGGTTTCCAAAAGCCAAGGGCTTTCCTTGATGACACATTAAAAGAGAATATCTTCTTCCTGAAAGGAGTTTTCCAAAAGGTACAGTTTTCAATTAGTAAGACATGTAGACGAAAGGTAAAAGTATTCAAAAGTTACATATGATCGAAGCCATTGCTTTAGTCTTTATTGTTTGTACAGTTGAACTGATGAGGGGAATAATAGTATCTGCCAAATGTTGCTCATGAGATAATTCCTCAGTCAACAATTTACTTTATTCCTAAATTATGTCAAACTACCCCCCCCCCCCCCCCCCCCAAAAAAAAAAAAAAAAAAAAACCCAGAAACATCAAACTTACACTCCTTTCAAAAATATTTTCTTGCATTGCAGTTTGCTGCTGTGATTATAAAACTGCATGTGTGTGTGGGTGCCTGTATCCCACGACCTAGTTAAATTGTATCGCTTGCGTTTTTGTATGACATGAAGAATTTCATTCCAATTTTTTACAGTTAATCAGTTTTAGCTGAAGACAAAGTGGCAACTCATTTTTTAAACTCTCTGCTTGCACATTGCTGTGTCACCACAAACATTTGTTTCATTGTGAGGCCTATTTTTAGCTTTGATGTCAATCATTAGTTAGTCATTATTATAATCATTAGTAATTACTTTGGTACACACAAGTTTAGCAAAACTGATTGTCATTAATACAAAATAAGCCTCAGCTTTTGATAAACTGTAGTTTCCCTTTTAAAGTGTGCCCACAGTAGCAAACAGTGTATTGTGGACCCAGTGATTGAGTACAACAACAGAGCCGCTTCCTTGAGCTCCCTTGACCAGGCAGACCCTTTGGCTGAGGCAACCAATTAATTATAGAAGTGACTTTAAAACTTCCTGTTTTTCCCCTTTAATTAAGCCAATCTGCCCTGCTGCTCTAAGGAGAGGAAATGCCTCAAAATAGTTCCCAATTTCAGCACATTCAATTATTTTGTGCCAAGCGCAGATTGCATCAGCTGTGTTAATGCATGCATCAACAGTGTTTGATCAGAGGGAAATTATGTCTGTCATTTCTTCCTGCTTCATCTCAGAATAATGTGGGAATTGTGGGCAGTGTCGGTGCCCGAGGAGGGCATAGCCGGTGTGCACATTAGCAACTACGTGCCCTCGGTCAGGCCCATCCAACATTAATCTCTGCCTGAGACGTCTATTATTACACTCAAGTTTACACTTATTTTGAAGAGCGAGAGAAAAAAAAATCCCTGATTTATGCCTCCACTGTTACCCTTTCCTGTCCTCATTTATGAAAACAAAATTCCAGTGAATTCCTGCAGTTTTTAACACCAAGCAGATATGAGGTCAAGTTTTCACTTACACTGCACAAACCAACTGGCTGGCCACAGTCCATGCATAGGTGTTCACATTGTGCTGTCCGGTGCAGCTCCACTGCATGACTTTCAGGCGAAGTGAGGGGAAAAGTCTGCACAAAAGTTTGCTAACTGATTTTGACAGCAAACACACTTCATATCTCTCACCGCCCTTTCTTCAGTCACACTAAATCTGCAGCCGAGTTCAAGAGCACCAAGTCAACCTTGCTGTTATCATAAACTCACCACACTCGCTGAATACCTGCCAGTGTTTTTCAGTGGTCTGCCCTTTTCAACTTTGAACTGAAACTCACCTCCAGGCCTCGCCCTCTCTGTTTTCCCCTAAGAAACAGGAAAAAGGAGGAGAAAGTGAAGACGTACAGTATGTCGATGGCAGAGAAGGTAGAATGGAACACATTTCGAATAGGGGAATCTATGTGACGCTTTTCTTTAGAAAAATGCAACCATAACAGATCAGACTGGGAAATGACAAATTCTTTCATATTGCATAGCAGGTGAATACCAGCTATTGTTCTCTTCAATTGTTAGGATGATGTCAAAAGTTCAGAAAACCCTGAACCTGACATTTAGAGTTTTGTTTTGTTTTTTTATTACTGCAGTTTAATTACTTCACGGAGCTGGTAAAACATGACAAGCGTAATCTAGTCAAGCAAAGACCAACCATACAACCAGCTACAATGTGTCAGCTTCATATTGTTCATCAAGTGGCTGAATTCCTGTCATTCTTATGTCTGAAAAAAAGAAAATAGAATTGTTGTGATTTGTTAATTCAGACAAAGCAAACAATGAAGCTACTGTTTTTCGATTTAGGCCTACTTGGCAGCCTTCCATTCACACTGAATAACGTAAAACAAAATTACAGACATCAGCTGCCACTTTCAATTTTCGGCAAAAATGAAAGCTAGGTCTAAGTCACGGTAGCTGATGCCCGCACTAATACAGCTGCGTTAGTTTTTGGGTAGTCTTTGCAGCGCCTTTGGTGCAGTGCAAGTAAAATTCAGCAGCATACTGTACTTTTAAGAAGTATTAATTTGTTTTTCTTTTAATTGAAAACTGTGTTAATTTACAAACAGATGGAACTAAATGTAAGGTGGTATGACATCATTAAAGAGGAAACCCAAGCAGGCCAACTAGCTGTCCTGCTAGAGGCCCCTCCATAAACAGGCTGGTTATCACACCACTAACATTTATTTAACCCCTCTGCAGAGGTGTTCTCTGAGAGGGTGTGCAGGGGAAGGAGCTGTTCCCAAATCTCTTTGGCTGAACTGTTAATAACCTTAACTGCAGTCAAAAGCGTACACAAATAAGCTAATGCAGATTCATATGTTAGTGTTATATAGAAACATATTGTGGCAATGTGCAATAAAGTGTTGTACACTGTTCTCAGGACAGTCCACCCCCCCTTGAACTCCACTACTACTCTCCCAAGTCCTCCCAAGTTTGGCTGACTTTCTGGGACAGAGGACTAAAAACAAGACTTCAACAGAAAGAAAGGTTGTCAGGTCAAGAAATGAAAGGATGAGAGAATGAAAGGATTAGGGGAATGCTCTATCCTTCGATGTCTTAACACCCACTCCCCAGCTCCATTCCTTACCCATTTGCAGTGAGACAGCGCAAGCAGCTCTCTCCCACACATCTCCACATCCCAGCGCCAGGCCCTGTGTTTTCTTAATTCATTACTTAAAGGAAAGAAATGTAGCCCATACCAAAATAAATATAGCTCTCTTGGATCGGACTATGTGTCATAGCGATAGCTCCTCAAAAAAGGGCTGTTGTTTTAACCGGAGGAGGATGGAACTCTTTGGCTCTGCAGAGTGTCTGTCACTCTGCTCTCTGTCTCTGTCACACGGCACAGGCCAGAAGAGTACAATCTTATCACATGATTTAGACCAAAGTACATTATTATGAAGTGGACTGCTGCAACCGCACACCGAAGGGTGAAATCAGATTCATTGGGTGCCACTAAGGATTTAATGAATTTGTCTTTTATACGATTGATTCATTTCTTTTGCATGAATATATTAAAATAACTTTATACATGTCCACGCATGGTCATCTGAGGATGGAGCCTGCTGTCTTTGGTAAAGTCCAGACCTTTGACTTTGTAAACCACTTCCTGTTTTATTCTATGAATTTTTTTTCTTGGGCAACTTAGTTTTGCTTCCCCGCTTATTGTATTCATAATAATGGAATAATTTATAAATGCATAATGCATAATGTATAATATTTTAATATATATATAGTACTTACCAGAAACTTTGCCAGAAACTTTGGCAAAATCAAGTATTTCATCTTTTTAAAGGGCGTAGTGAAAATAAGTGTCTCTATGGTTTTTTTTAGGTTTGTTTTTACCAGAAGTAGCATGTTTAGCGTTTTTAAAACAAGCCATTTAAATTCTTTCCCACTGACATTGGGGAAATTCTGTAACAACAAAAACATTAAAGGATGGCATTATATTTTACCCTGCATACTGTTGGACCTGTTTCTCTGAGATAATTATGATAGTTTATTATTTTTAACAAGACAGCAAACAGCAACCCGACAGAGCAGCACAGAGAGGGAGCAGTCATGTCTTCTCTCTTCTTTTTGTCCGTGAGTTTTTGCTGCCAGTTTCAGAGCCTCTATGAGAGACGTTCTGGTCAATAAACACATATATGTGCCCATCCTCAGTGAAAATGAACATTTGCACCTAGATGTTGTGTGGTGTCGAGCAGGCGCTGATAAACAGCAAAGCCATTTGATGCAGGAATTGAAGCATATCAAATACTTTAACATTGCACTCATAAACCAGATGTAAAAAAGGTGTTATTTATTTAACTTTTGACCAGAGGAAAATGGGCATCATATATGTTTGGAGAGAAGATATTCTCAACAGAGAAGAGTCTTCAAGGGATACTAACAGTACAGACAGAGAAGAATGTCCCTGATAGCATTTGGTAGTTTGTTCCAGTGTCGTGGAACCACAAATAAGAACAATCTGGACTGAAAATGACTCGTGCGTGGGGATGGTGGTACCAGGTGATACTAATGTTCATTTGTGTGGATATGTGACAGAGACATGCTGAAACTTGGAATGGCTCTTGTGGTAATGAAACTTACAGTTGTAAAGATCTGCATGGCAACAATGTAAGTGGATGACCCAACCAATGGAGAAGGTGTACATTGCAAAGAAAAAGGGGCCCCATTATCAGGCCTTGGGTCACTTATGCGAAGAGGTGGTGGAATGCAGAAATTTGTCTTCACCGTGGCACTTTGACAGACGGTCCAGTTAGGTGAGTTCTTGTGTTCCACGATTGCCCGTTATTGCTTTGTATTTGTTATTCGACTTCTGGAATGTGATTTGACTGTTTTACCTGCCCTGTGTGGTTTGTTTGCTGCTGTGAGTATTTCTTTGTGATTTAGATTGTTTTCTGTCTGCTGTCCTACCGTGAGGTAATAACTCATACCTTCTAAATAATCAACATGCTTTCATAATCATCCTATAATACAATTTTATGGTAAGTCTTGGTCTGCCCAAGAAAGGGAATGGTGAGTGATCACATTTTTGTATCAATACATATTGCTTCAGATAAATCCAAGCACTTGTCATTAAGAGTGTGGATATTCATAGAGTGTTCACTTCGGGTGAGGTCTGTTAAATGGCCAATTGAATGCTCTGTCAAGCAGAACCTTGCTGTGACCCTAACACACTCACACACACACACACACACACACACATGCACAAACATTTACTGCACTGGCAAAGTCTTGCACAATCCTTTGCTAGAACATCAATAGTTTGTTTATAATTAGCCCTGGCACCTCTTGACTACTTAGAGAGAGTGATTGTTTTTGAAAATGGCCCCTGGGGTCCTGTTGACTGATTGGCCTGAGGTGGTTTGGGGGGAATAAAGGGGGGGGGGGGGGGGAGCTGAGGGCCTGCAGTTGAAGAGGCAAGTCTGTTGCTGGCCCAGAGTTGTAGGCTGCATTCCTCTAAAGCTGCTCTGGACCCTTGTCTGACAGCCACTCCGATAATATCCCAGTTAGATAGAGTCGCAGGGGCGGCGAGTCTGAGTCCTGTTCTGAATCACTCAATTAGTGCAGCAGAGGGAGAAGGGGGTTGGGAACTGGGATACTGAAATCTTTTTGCTCACCAAAACCTAAACTAGCAACACAGAGCGACACACAAACAGTATTAGCTCAATTAATGTCAGCAGTGTTTATGATGCAGATATGCAAGGTGTAAATACAGTTTGTGTGGTCTAGTGGCAAACTCTGTTGGTGGGAATCGTTGTGAGAGTGTTTGTGTGTGTTTGTTCTCACTCTCTGTATATGAAGGGCGACATCATTGCCCAATCTGAATCCAACTCGGAAAACACAATACTTGCACCCGTGTCTGAATAACCAGAGTAGAGTTTCATAAAGGCATGTGGCTTGAAGATTAGGAGGGTTTTTTAACAAGCTGACAGTTGTAAAAAACTCAAATAATTTTTCCTCCCTTCACAGCAAAACCATGTGTATGTTTGATGGGTCAAATCTGTAACTGCGATGTATTATAAATATTTAGCACACATGTTTGTTTTAGTGACAGCACTACTCTTAACTTTAAATTAGAAACCACAGAGATGTAATCAAACCGTTGACGTGCAACTTGTAGGGTTGCAACCTAAGAGACATGTGGTCAAGAAACATGTCACAAGAACTAGGTAAAAAAATATATATGCAAAACAATCATTTTTAAAGCTGATTTAGTATCAGTTTCATACTCTACTTGGCTGAGATACTGCATATGAAGAGCAGTCAAGTTCAAGATTGAGAAATATGGATCCAGACAGAAGTTTTAATGCTAAAGAGAAAATATAAGCGAATATGCACATGACAGTCTCATTATTATGAGACATATAACAGCGTAACACAAATAGAGCTGGTCTTTTCCTACTGGTATACTGGAAGACACAAAAGATGACCAAAGGATCAGCTGGAAGGCTGTTAGCTATATCACACCCAGTATAACAAGGCAACGCAGACTACGTTTCAACACATTTGAGCGGGAGAGGAGGATAAGTCAACAGAGAAATTAAGACAACGAACTATCAAATTAGAAAACAAAAATTACAGTTGACTTCTCTGTCAGGTTGTATCTCAACACTTGGTCATAAAAACACTAGTATCCCGAGGCCCGATGTCAATAAGAGTGAACAGCTACCAGTTAATAGTCTCAAACAGTTCTGCCGGCTGCTGTATCTCATCTTGAATTCTATGGAATCTCCAGGTACACAATCCTCCTGCCAAAGATGAGAAGGATCATGTTTGTTTGTTTCAAAAAGTCAGCATTCTCTGCACAGAATGTATCCGAGCATTCTGGCTAACTCAGTTAGCGTCTTTAGTTACAAAAATGTAATGTATCCTGTAAGGCAGAGCAACCTGCGCAAAACACAACAATTGACAGCAATGAAAATCACAGTAATAAACAATAAACTCAATTATCACAACTACAAAAAGTCACTATAACGAATATTGTACAGTGCACTGAAACAGGGCCACTCGCCCATAACTGCCTTGATGAAAAATAATGTTTTTTAGAGCACCTCTTAGATTGGCGCGTTTTTTTCTGAATTTCTGTTTGTGTCTCATAAAATTGAAATACACGGGTAATTTTTTTTAAAACACACATTGTTACACCATTAAAACTGAGAATAGAGCTTATGCAGAACGTTTTAATGGAAACACAATTGATGGCTGCATTTAACTTGGTCATGATTTTGCTGTGTACTTAGATACTAAAAGAAACGGAAACAATAATCGTATGATTCATTCCACCTGTGCTTTTCCCTCTGTTTATTTTTCTGGTGAGCTTGGATTTGGCTGTGAGTTTAATTTACTGCAGTGTTTCTCAATTTTGGTCCTCAGGACCCACTGCCCTGCATGTTTTCAATGTTTCCCTCCTCCAGCACACCTGATTCAAATGAATGGCTCCTGATCAGGCCACTGCAGAGCTTGATGACGAGTTGATCATTTGAATCAGGTGTGGTGGAGGAGGGAAACATCAAAAACATGCAGGGCAGTGGGTCCCGACGACCGGAAATTGAGAAACACTGACTTATCGGATCCCTTAAGCAGCAAATCTGATGTTGGTGAGTTTTACTAAACCAAAGCTTAAAATTTCCTAACGGCTCCCTGTGTGTTGTCCAAGTTGTGAAGGTTTGCAGATTGCCTTTTAAGCTACAAAACTCAAACTCTTGATTACCTTGAAAATCAGACATGCATTCTAATACTTTTTGGCCCCGATATATGTATCAAAGTTTCAAATGTGCAAGTATGATGTCAAAAAAATGAAGAGAAACTGTAACAACAGACAGGCCGGTGATTTACCACAAGAAAGCCAGTACTAGGAACCGTTTCTTGATTTGTGTAAATCATGCTGGATGGGAGAATCATGTGAACAGAAACACACACTTTGGTCTGTTTTCTATATTCATTTATAACTTGGAGGAGTGGATTTTCAGTAGTGAAATCCTCCAGCTCCTCTCCTTGATTTTTATTCTTTTTCCTGCTCAGACTGGTGACCCTGTCACAGCCTGCCATCGACCCCTCACCTCATGCTGACCTGTCACCTGCAGACACCCCCTGTGGCCACCTTTGAAGTGGTGTTTACTCTTATGTACAGTAGGGGTTAATCACACACCTTGAGAGAGCAACGTGGAGTTCCATACAATGGATCTGCTATCCTTTGTTGTCTGAGGGCTAAGAGAGGGATTGAGATCAAAAGGCAGGCAGTGTTTGAGGTAAACAGCAGAGAACAATATTTCACCTACTCCATGTTTAGTCAGCGGATGTTGATGTCAGTCTTTCTATGTGATATTTAGTTTTGACTGAGAGTTTAGAGGCTGCCAGAACTGCGGGCCTGCTGTTTGTTCACTCCTTGTTTTCCATTTTGAACTGGAATTTGTGAAATGGCCTCTACCTTGATATAAAATAAGGACACGTTAGAGAATATCTTATTACTACCAACTGCTTATCATGACGGTTGGTACCACGACAGCTGTAAAACATAACTGAGGGCAAGAAATAGCCTTAAATGGTGTGGATTACTGACAAAGGGATGTTGCATTGGTCACTGACGTTTTCTCTGTGACAATTTAGGTTTTAAATGTAAACAATGAAAAATATGGCAAACAATCTTAGTATCAATAAGTACAAACTCAGTTTGTGCTGCAGCTTCAAATGTATCCTTGGAGTTTACCTTCTTTGAGCTTACCAACTATTTATGGTTGTGTTTTATAACAAAATTAAACAAATATGTATTTCAGAGAAGCTTGGGGTAGTAACAACGGCAAATACGCCACATCTGTCACACTAATGTTCCCCTCTCAGTCTCAGAAGGGTTTGGGAAAGAAAAATTAACATCATTGATCTTCTTAATCTGGGACGTAACCCAACATTTTTGTAAAATCCATTCAATCTTTTTGGAAGCAAAAACTTGCCAGTGGTGAAAGATGAGCTCTGTAGACCAAAACGCACATTCCCTTGATTGCCGAGTGCAATGCAAAGGAATGACATGTTAATTGTAACAAGACACTCCCTGAAGAACCTGGCCCTTCACATGCTAATTGAAACTGAAAAGCCTGAGTTATGGTGTAACAAATCCTCATAAAAAGCACCATTATTTTTTGTGACAGCAGAAAACAAACATTGGATATCATCTCAGTGGAAATCATCTGCAGAACAGACAGTGAATGTGAATCCCCAAAGAAGGACTGATTAAAAAAGATTCATTGTCACTGTAATCAAAATTTTCCCCCTGTACATACCACCTAGAATCCAGATCCTTGCTACTCATATGAAAAATATCAAATGAAAATTTCACTTTAGTAAAAACATTATCAGCAAAACTGCATGTGTAAGGTATCAAAGGAAAACAGCCTCATTGAGGCAGATATGCTTTATATACATAATGGATCATTATCAAGGCAGTATTATCACTTTGTAGCCTGCTGAGGGTGAGACAAGTCCAACTGCTTTACATGGGGGCAGTGAAACCTAGACAACTAAACAATCTGATGCTCTATAAAATGATTATTACACTGTATATTAATATATTTGAGGGGAATCTTCGTTTCAACAGTAACTACAGTTCTACGTACATCCACAGTGGAAAAAAAAGTCAATATTCACCTTTGAAATGCTGTGAGATAGAAGAATAACTGCTACGTGTAGTACTAAACATACAACAACAAAACTGGTTCATATAATTTTTCATGTTGGAACAAGATAGCAGGAGTTGGATTACAAATTCTAATAGGTGTGTGTCTGAGTTTTTTATATTAACCATCTAGAAAGAAAGTCATCCAAGGTTAAAGTCTTGTCTTCCAATTTTATATGAAGTGTTGTGGATATGCATCAAAATTTGATAGGTTCTCCTTTGCCCAAGCTCTTCATCCCCCCCAAAATTTACTGAAATTCTGCTTAGTAGTTTTTGTCTAATCCTGCTTAAGTACTGAGAGAATGACAGACTGATTAATAGTACTGAGAACATAACTTTGCTCTGCTTTTTTAATGGTATAAACTACCGGCTACTTGGCAACAATACACAATTGAGACATCCCACTTATGCTGTAAAAGAGTGTGTGGAAGTTATGTAGTTTGGTTTCTTAAAGTTATGTATAGTCTGAGATGTCCACAGGCTGTGGTTCTAATCTGATACATCCAACTGGGAACAACTTAAGTCATGTTAAGTAAGTCCTACTTGCACCCCAAACTTGACTTTGTGAGCTCCTAACACAATTGACAGGGTAAAAAGTTGTTGTTATATACTTTAGCAAACCACAAATTTGTATAATCTCAATAATTTTTAACTTGGAATCAGCTTCCTTCTAAGGGTGTCTTGACTAGGGATACAGCAAGGAGGCTGGTCATCATAAAGGGGCTCAGTGTGGAGTCACTGCTCCTCTGCATCAAAATGAGCCAGTTGAGGTGGTTTGGATATCTGGTCAGGATACTTTCTGGATGTCTCCTAGTGGAGGTGTTTTGGACATTTCCAAAACATATCTAAAACTGTGAATAAGCAAAAGAAAAGAAAGGATACAGTGGTGTATTTTTGCTTAAAGTGCCAATGGCAAGCCTTTGCTCTGACAAGATGTAAAATTCAGCTTGTATAGAGTTCACTCACACGGCTAATACATTTTTCAGGTCTTGTTTTGCAAGGCAAAAATTTGCTGTTCTGCGCTCCCATTCTCCCCAATTCTCGAAACTGAAAGTATTGACTACTCATAAGCACTTCACACAACCCCACGTAAAAACCAAATACCCACTTAATGTTGAGCACAGCACTCTTATCAACTGAATTAAAAAATCTGACTTGATTGAAATGCTTTGCTCCAGTCCAAATATGACATAAGGAAACACACCATGCTACTGTAATTAGTGACAGATGCATGTAGATGATGACACTGTATACTTTAGTCACAATGTAACCAGTGCATTTAAGAATTTAAGGATGAATCATCTTATGACAATATTTATTCTGGATTGCAGCGTCTCATAGATTGCACAATTAAACCAGAAATTCATGGGAAGAGAGAAGGGAGTGTGGCCGCACACAGTATTGAATTTGCTGTTACAGCAGCCGTCGACCAACTGATTGTGAGCGCCGATATTTCGCCTCCACATGGTCCTCTCTGTTGGAATATTTTGTCCCTATGAACCTCAATAACTCTCTCTTTCTGGCAGACAGTGGGTGTGATACAGATGTGATGTTAAAAAGATGACTCCATGAAAGAGCAGCTTTTTAGTGAATCATAAGCGTAGTCATTTTAAAGAAAACTTATTTTAAAGGGCAGATAAAATGATTCAGTCAATGAAGAATTTCTGGATTCACAGTGTAAATAAGTCTTTTGCACGACTGATTCGCTCTCATTTTCTGCCCCCAAAAATATTTATGAGTCGATTTTGTTGTTTGGAGCTTTCAGACTGCAATTAAAGTAGTCCACAGTTTTTATCTGAAATAGTCACATTGGTAGAATATAAAAATGACTGAGTCCTCATTAAGTTTTTACCTGTGTGAGAGACAAGGCAAACAATGAGTTGAAACACAACTAATGTTAGCTGCTGCATTTCGCAGCTTGTGTGACTCATATAGTGCAATTGATTAAGAAGGCGCCAGGAAGCCACTTCACTGTTACACCTGACAGAACAAACAATGAGCTTTTACACATGTACAAATAATGAATGAACGTAAACATGGTTCCATTCAAAGACACTTGTTTCCGTTCCAATTCAGTCACAGAGTTGGCGGGTGTGCATTGGCTGATTTTACTGTGGTGTGTAGAGAATGATTTCACACCCACAGGTGTGGTTATTCGTCTCAGAGCTGTTAACGAAACGTGGTATTTAATCTTTTTGTGCACATGGAAAAAATGGTTCCTTTTTTGTGTGTGCAGGGATATGAAAAACACAGTTAGTAAATCTTTTTTGGCAATGTTTCAGTATCAACAGCCTACACATCAGGACCTTAAGGTGCGAGACAAAAATAATGGAAGCAATAACTGCTTTAATTTATTAAGCCACATGTGCCACACAGGTAAAAATGACTGCGTTTTCCAACTTTGGAGAGTTCCTGTTGAACAATTGTTTAGCAGTGTTAAAGTGAACAAACTAAGCGATGGCTCAAGCTTCATATCAAATGGTCAGCAAAATCAGTCTTAAGTACATCTTTGCAAGGAAATTAATAGATTGAGTCATTTTAGAAGATGTTTCTCCAATCACCAACATTTCCAGATTCATTTTGTCATGACACAATACCAGATTGTATAATGAAATTTAAGACATGGGGTTTCAAATCACTAAAAGAAGAAAAAACAAAATCAACATGATATTAATTATCTAGAGAAGCAGAGACACGTGATCTAAGAAACAAAAAATGTAACCAGAAACAATTATTTCTTGACCGTTGTTTATGGGTGCTCTGTGAAACTCTACAGTAGCCAAACAAACAATATTATCTAAAAAACTAAGCAACGTGAGGAGGAGTAATACTAAAAGACATGAAGCCACTGGTTTCAAAGGGGATTGCTGATGAAATTTCCTAGAAGAGGTATCAGTAGGAGTCAGACCTGCCTGTGAGCAGACCTGCTTGCTCTTTGCACAACTTCATCTCTCCCTCCCACTGGAATCCGATGACAAACTAGGTTTAACCTCCGAGCTATGAGGAGCTGGGTTCAGCTTCTTATTGCTCCATGTGGAGGAGTTGCTTGTCTGGAGAGGAGATGAATTCTAGTGGTGTGCTATGACTCCGAGCAGAAGGAAGTTTGAACTAATGTTATTTCTAGCACTTTCTGTCATTGCAACATTCTGAGTCTTAGGTTGTGGCATCATTTTCTCCATTATCTCCATCTGAATATAAAAGATCTATAAAGTAGAAGCAACCTTGTGACTTGTATATGACTTGTATGGTATATTAGATTAACAATTACATTTATTATAGAGATGTGATACCTAAGAGTCAGACACATATGATAGAAAATCCTTTCTCCTGCACCTGCATTGACATCAACCGTCTGGAAAACTTTGGACTTTGGAAAATAGTTTCTGCACTGGAAAAAATGCCCCTCCAAAAATAAGTAAAAAAAACAACAAATACAAGACGTTCTTGCTTCAAATAAGCAAAAAAAATCTGCAGATGGAACTAGTGAAATTAGCTTAAAAACCTCTTGAAATGAAAAAAAAAGCTTGTTTCATGTGAAATATGACTCAAAACAAGATGTTTTCAAGACTTTTTCATTTAACAAGATATTCAAGATGTATTGTATTAAAACAAGTCCCTATATCTGGCTGAAATGGTACTTGTTAGGCAGTTGTGTCTTATATTAAGTGTAATGAGATACTCAATGAGACAAATATACTTGGTAAGATTTAGATTTTTTTCCAGTGTGGCTCCAACAATGGGATGAATATGACTTCTGTTAATTTTTTTAACCCAAGTACAGCTTAAATAGTGAAGAAATCATTCTACATAATTTAGAATGAACAGCTGGATGAGTTGGGAAGGTAAGACTGAGGCAAAGTCAGTTTTTTTACTAATGTTATATCTGCTGTAAACAGAATTGATGTGGTGAGCATGCTAGCAAACATATCATCATCTAATTGACTTTGTGAAGAGGATTATGTAAGTGGAATGTATTTAAGAGAATTTACATCATCTTTTAGTTTTTAAGGGTGAAATTCTTCATAATTTTGCAGCAGCAGAAAAAAACTGTATACAGAACACTTAGGTTGTGAACTTCTAGCAAGTAAGTCACAACCATAGACTGTATATAAAACAAAGCCACTGTCCTGTATCCGCTGTGAAGTCATTCATTGTTTTGTGAACTGCTGTTTTGTTCAGCGGTTTCATCCTCTCACTACATTACAAGCGAGGCGGACTGCAGAGACTACACATGCACTTTGGGCACTAAAGAGTCATGCTTTAAAGCTCGCCCTACTCTATCACCTATTCAACTATGAATATGATGTGTAAAATTTTAAAACATTGAAATTTGAGAATTGAAGCAATTAAAAGGACTTGACACAAATGACTTGAGACTATAAATTCATTAGGAAGAGGTTTAGAAAAGTGAGATAGATTTTCTCCTGTGCCTTCTTAACACATGCACTGCAGCACTGAAATGTTCCAGTGTCCTGAAGGATTTGTTTGGATGAGAATACAAACATCTACAACATTAACTATGGATTTCTTGCAGAGATTTTCCAACCATCTTCCTTGTACTATCTCTTGAATATCGCCAAGACAATATGTGAATGAAGCAGTTAACCTTCTGGAGCATTTACTGCCACGGAGTGTGCAGCTGCTTTATTCCCTTTTCTGCTGACGTTTATGTTGCTTTCCACTTGCTCATTAATATTGTGGATTTGTTAAAATATATTAGGAATTGATTTCTGCAAAAAATGTGATCAAAGAGCGTCATCCTGGATCCTTGATGTGCTCTGTAAATGAAGCGCTGGGATTTCAGTGGTCCTTCTCATTTCCAGCTTTGAGACTTTGTCTCCAGCACAGAAACTGCCGCTGTTTCAACAACAACTGTGAAGGAAGCCGAAACCGAATATTCTGCTCATTCTCTAGAAATTCTCTAGTGTCCATGTGTGGACATGTCTGTAGAATTCTATATAAACTTATTTTCAGTGGAGTCAAACCCTGCCAACCGAAAGATCCCACTTTAAAGGCACTTGGTATAATCGTTTAACCAATTCACACCAAGGCTAACTGTAGAAGGAACTACAAATATGAAATAAAAAATATGCCAGTGGTTAAACTGTCAGCTTTTATTGTAAATTGTTGACCTTGCTCTTATGTGTATTCATATTTTCAGGAAAAAATATTTTTGTGGGTTACATCAGGCCTGAGACGGAAAAGCATGTAAAAGAAAGGGAGAAGCGCACATATGTTGCATCAGGTCTGCATGGGTTAAGCTCTCAGGCCACTTGCATTTATTTTTTACTTATGCAGTTATGGTTCCTACAAAAGACATCGACAACATGATAATCCATAGATATAATAATGATAGCACTTTAAGCCAATTTGCATAAGTATTGCACCAGTATTGTCACAAGTTATAGTAAAGCATCAAGTCAATTCTGACTCCTTTGGACTTTTGTGGTTTTTGTCTTAAAGTGTCCAGACTGCCGTTAGTATCAGGATTTTGTTTGAGTACAAAATATTGTAGTTATGAGACTGAAAGATTATGTTTAAAAAATATCAGACCAATGGGAGGCATCTGATGAAAAAGTACATTCAAATTTCTAAAATGCATCCTCCTTTAGCACAAGCATTCAAGCCACAGGCAACGGTGCACTGTAAGTATACAGTAGTGTTTTGTGTTTGCATAGATCTAAATGATGCTGGTCAGTGCACAATGGTTTTAAATTTAGGATCAGGAGGAGATAAAAACAAGTGAAAGCGCAATTATCTGTACTTCAAAGCAGCCAAATTGTCAATACTTCCCCATGGCATTTCAAGTTGTGCCAAATCTTTCATCTCTGCTCATGGTCCTTGAGGGCCAGGCACTTAGATGGAGTCAGGAAACTGTTGGCAGAAGTTGGCAAACTAGGATGTGGGAGGACAAGCATAACACTGTACATTATATAGAAACAAGCATCCTAATTTAAACTTTTTGCAGACCTTGTTTCTGTATCTCATGATTTAATGGTCTTTTTGTCAGAGATAGCTTTGCTCTTAGCTTCACTGACTCTGAATTTATGTCTTAAGACAAGAAGGAATCCTGCTGTATATTACTGCTGCTAGAAAAAAAAAAGAAGAAGCTAAACAAGAGCTTAAGCAGTTTTTTCTCACAGACACCACTTCATGTCACCAGAAGTGTTTTCACATGACAAATCATTCACATTTTCAGTCTAGGTGTTTCCTCCGAAAACTGTTTAAGGACAAAAGAAACCAAAAAGTGCTGATGTAGCTTGAAGGATGGTGTTTTCATAAGTGTTTTGGCGTCTCTGTTACAAAGCCTGCCACACACTGCTATCCATTATCTTTCTATGGGACAGGGGAAGTTATCTTGGGGACCTATTGTGTGTTTGATGGAGTTTTGACTTGGTTTAAGTGTGTTGGAGAACCTGTGTGCATGCACTGGTGTCGTGGAGACCAGAGCTGCAGTCTCAGATCCCAGAGGAAAGTGGTGGCTCCAGGGGGCCTGTCCTCCCCTCTGTCCCATCCTGAGCTGCTGGGGAAACCAGACATGGAGACAGCAGGATAGGGTGGTGGTGGGGGGGAGTCAGGGGGAGTGGGTAGCATGGAAGCAAATGAGCAAAGGAGGTGCTGGGCCGGCTCTTGCCCTCTCACTGACAGGATCTGGTCAATGTCCTGCCGCCGAGGGTCGCGGCCCAGCTTACGCACACAAACTTATCTCCAGTGCATCTGCCGGGCCGCCTGCGCAGTCAGGCTGTCTCCATTGCGAGCCACGAGCGTTTTCCTGCTGGGGGGGGGGGGAGCATGGTGGGAGGATAGAAGGAGGAAAGGAGAAGGGTGGGGGAGATACAGGGGTGAGAGAGAAGCATGAAGCAGGGAAGGAGAGGGGGGGGGGGGGGCTCAATGTGAAACTGCCCCTGCAGAGGCCTGCCAAGTCGCTGAGCTATATGGAAAACACAAGCCGCCTCCAGGGTAACAGGACCACTTCTGAATTTCTACAAACAAAAATAGCTCTGATGTCTGGATACGACCTCTCTGTTCTCTGGCCCTCATCGCTCTTTGGGTGTCTGTCACATTTCTATTCCCACACCAAGACCAAGCCCATTTTCAAACCCAAGCAGCTCTAAAGAACAACCTCATTTACTGTTAAGGAAATTAAAAAGAAAACGGAAAAAAAAAATCAAAGAAATTGTTTGCAGTCTGGTGTATTTACCATTCCTTTCCTTCTCGCAGATGGAGATGACCTCTTGGTGACCAACAGCGTAGACCTCAATTCGAGGTCCCTTTGGTGAGCCATTTCATCATTCAAACAGCACAAGTTCCAATTCTCATGACCTAATGCATTGTAGAATGCCTGAAATCTGCTGCTTGTGTTTTCTCTTCTCTCCCTCAACCCTTTCTCATCAGCTGCAGCAGGGCTAACAGGACAAAGCTGTGTACTGAGTTGTTGGAACAGGGTGCAGAGGCATGACATGTCACAAAGATCCCCAAATAAAACTGAACAATTTTGAGTTTGAATGGCTATATTACATGAGATGCATCTCATCCATGAAGCCATCAGGAAACCCCTTCGGTAGCACATTCAAGGAATATGTTTGTTTAACTATTCCCTGGGCTCTGTAATTTGACTTGTGGAGAAATTACATGCAGCAACAGTCCAGGTTGGCGAGGAATCAAACTGCGACTTAATGGTTAAAGGCATTTACACCCATATGGCTTGCACCCTGCCCCACTGGTCTATCAGATTGCACTTTGTTTCTGTTTGTTATAATGACACTGTACCTGGCAACAATGGTGCAATGAAACTGGGCAAAGATAATAGTAATTAGACCAGAGATCGTAAACAACCCTAATGTTTTTATCTATTTTTTTGGGAGGAAGTACAACATCAGAGTGAATCCACAATAATATCTTTGATTGTCCTGCTTTATGTTGGAAAAACACATTCAACTACAGCAAGTATGACACACCAGGTTTAACCAGGAAGTAGTTTGAGATGTTGATGTTTCGGTTGAGAGCCAAACTACTCCTGACTTCTTGCAGAGATAACCCAGCCAGCTACTCTCTAAGTAATGCAGAAATTCAGCGAGTGAACCAGAGTGAACTCCAGAGCATTTACAGCTAGCCAATGTGCATGCTGAAAAGAGTTGCCACCTCATCGTCTTCTAAGCTGACCTGTCTATCACAAGATGGCCAATGATTATATTAAGAAAATATGCGACCTCTAGTTGTTGTGATAGTGACTCCATGTGAAGGGTAAAAATGGTGTCCACGACAATCACGTTGTAAAAAGTGCAATTATTAGCCTTAACCAAGAGATGTTATTTATTTCTGGAGCCAACCAGAAAGTGACAATGTTTCATTGTGACCTGTTATATGAACATGTAACCCCTTCAATCAGCAAAATGAAATCCATGATGGTGACAAAATGTTTTTATATCTAACCACGATGGTTTTCTTACCCTAACCAAGTAATGTTATTGCTTAGTTAACCAGGAAGTGACTTGGTAAAGTGTTGTGTTATTGATGGAACATAGTGGCCACAATCTCAAACCATACAGATGCCCATGATTGAAACCGCAGCACTTAACACACAACTACCCACTTATTCCTCCTTATAAGAACTTTATGGTTTCTTGAATGAAATACTTGAAAATGCCATTTGCTCTACTGTGGAAACACTCATGAATCATAGTTTCCTTCTGCCTTTTGTGGAAGTGGTACTTAACTGGACATTGTTATCATTAAGGGGTATGAACAAATGACTTATATGGCCATTTCAGTTGGAGGACTTGTTGGTTTCCATCAACCTTTCATCAAGCAGAAAATTTCATTGAGATATGTATTAGCTGATTTTTTTACTTGTGTGTAGAGATTTCCAATAAAATGTATAGAATTTCACTCTTTTTCCCCTAATCATTTTTTCTATTCGTCTAACATAAATAACCACTTGAGAAGGATTTACATACACTAAGTTTCAGAGATTTGTTTGTACTATAAATGTTTTATCTGGGGTTTTGTTTAATTGAAAGCCTGATTCATAACAAATCAAACAACTGAAAAACTAACTAAAATGTTATTTTCTGTTCTTTGATGACTCAAAATCCACATTATAAATGTATTTTACTACTACATGTCAACAAAATGACATTTTGCATTTCACTTTATCTTTTTCATTGTAAATTTCCCTGTTCAGGGACAAAAAAAAAGATTAATCCGTTCTCTTCTTTTTTTATCCACTTTTCAAAGTTCAAATATTAAAATTAATCGTGATATCTAGATAAATAACAACTCATATGCATACTTATATTTCAAATTTCTTAAAACTTGTAGGTCAAAAGATAAAAAATAAAGTCAGTAACAAACCGCAGAACTTTCACTTTTTTTATCTATAAACCGTTGTTTACCCAATTCACCTGTGTCACTGCAAAAGCACTAGATTTTTCTGTAGTCTTTGGGTCAGATACCTTTAAGGATGATGTTTCACATGTTGGCAGTTAAACAGAGTATTATTCACCACATACTAACCCTTAAAGTCCCAAAGACCTGCAATATATCCACTGAGTCCCACACAGCAGCACACCTGACACTGACATATGCACAGCCCCTTGCATACACATCTCCCCTCATCTGCTTCTCATTGTTAAAGCTGGACCTTTAACACAAATGGTAAAACCTGCTGATGGGTGTTTACAAGGCAAATGCTGAAACTGTTTGACAGTGACTGAAAGAAGCAGCCGGGGCAAGGGCTCAATAGTGGTGCAGTGCTCTTCAACCTTTGCACGCTCCTGATGTTGAGGTGCAAACATTGCAATAAAATGTGTCAGTTTTGGCACTTTTCTTTTTTGGAAGTAAATGCCTTCTGATTTCTCGAACACAACCATAACTTTGGAGACAAAGTGGTGTAAACGAAGAAGACAATTTAGGGAACTTGTTAGGTTTCAATGTAGTAAGGATCGAGTTTGCAGGAAGAGGAATAAGAAGAGTGGAGGAGCGATGACCTCCTTAATGTACATTCTGTTCTGCTTTGGCCGTGATTCCCAAGGTTGCCTGTCTGGTGTGTGTGTGTGTCTGTGTTTGTGTGTGTGGCCGTGCCTGGCACTGCTTCTCCTCTGGCTCACACGGTGTTGACCCTGCCCTGTACTCTCCTCCCACTCTGGGCGAGGCTTGGCGGTACAGCACGTAGCAAAACTGTGTTAACACTGATATGTGCGTACGCAAAAAGGCGTGTGCACTCGGGCCAACAGACACAAACATACACGCCTCTACAGAGTCAAATAATACTGATTGTTAAATTTGCTCATTGGATGCAGTCAAAGTTAAGAATCTTCAATTTTTTTTCCAGCAATATCAAGGTGTTTTACGCAAAGCAAAAAAACGGCTTGCGTCTATGCTCAGTGCAATCTATGAACTAGACCGTGACTTGCATGGTGCCTGAGAAAACAGTATAGTACGATTCGATAATGATGAGATGTAAAGAAGTCAACATGGGTCACATTTTTCCTCCACTTTATTCAGAACAGCAGAATTCAAATAAAAGTCATTTCTCTCCTTCGTCTCACTCCTCCATTAACATCAACAGACACTCTCAAGCACTGATTTTAGAAGTGAGACAAATATTCCCATGTGAAATGAACTGCAAGGTATGTGAAGCTACATTCCTGGGAATGTTTTACCCTGATTTAAAGCTTTCTTTCCCAAGTTCGGATCTTGGCTCGTTTGAATCCTACACTTTCCTATGAAAGAGGTCTCACCATGTCCAGTTCCAGCGCCTGATTGTATCATGCCACCACTTTGTTTCTCACACACTCAATTCCAAATTAATATAAATGAGTGTTTTCACTGTGTGACAGACCAAAAACAGCAAAGTATGTTCTCAAAAACACTGGCTAATACTTAAAAAAGGGGGCAAACTCTCGTAAAAGAAAAACAAAAATAGGAAATTAAAAAAAAAATGCATTTGGCTTTGGGTGCAGACAAGAGGAAAATGAGGAAGACCATTTGCTGTAAATTGAGACACATACTAAATTATTATTGTTGACATTTGAATCCACGTGAAATCCTTCACATCTAGTTTGTTTTTGCCTTTTAGCTCGCAGATATCTTTTACAGCATCCTGCAAAAAGTGCAACAGTGACACCGTGCCTACATTCCTTGACCAAAAACATTACAAAGTGACTAATAGGAAGCAGTGCAAAGGTCAAAGAAACAGGAACACATCACTGGACGTGACAAGACTTTGTTAAAAAAAAAAAAAAATAATCTAAAACAGAGTGGTTTGGATTTACATGTACATGATTAACTATAGATATCTGCTTACAATTTAAAATGCAAACAGGAAAAAATAACTGACCTTAATGTTCCCAAAAAGTGATTTCATCATTACTGTGGAATCCTGAAAGATGCCAGGAACATGTCAGAAATACAAAGGAGGTTATGAATAACCCTGCCTGCCTCAAAGTCTGGCAGAAAGTATGTACTAATGTGTTTATAGTGTTAGATGATATTGCTGTGCATTTGCAACAATGCATACGTGCAGAGACTACATGTTTATTATGATGCTGGAAAATTTTGATAGGATCAGTGAGCCAACTGCAAAATGAATTTAGAGCACATGTCCAAGTGAATGTAGTGTCTTCTTTGGGTCTTACTGGAATCTGAAGGTTGGATCAGTTTAAAGCTCTCAGTTTGGGACTTGAGCTGACCCTCAGAGTTGGCCTTTGTTTGGCAGACGCCTCGGCCTCCTTTAATCTTGTGAAGTGATAAATCCTTTGATGGACTTGGCCAGATTCAGTTGAAAGTGCTGGCCAGTAATCTCAATAGATCAACAAAATAACGGCACGTTGGATGTGAAGGGGGTTGTGGCCCATGGGTGGGCTTTCTCCGCAGAACCCTAAACAAAGTCATCAATCCTGGGACGCATCTGCAGATCCCACCACCTCTCCCATCCTCCTGCCACCACGTACCCCACCTCAACCAGGCCCGCCCTCTTGACCACAGAGCGTTAACACTCAACCAGGATAAACATATCTGTCTGCTTTAGGCACAAATAGGCAGTCTGTAACGTGATAAGATTCTGACATACAGTAGCTACGTACATAAATAATTCCATATGATTGTCCTTTGAAGGAACAATGCAACATTTTGGGGACTATGACTTAGGTAGGGGTTTCTTTGCACATTTGTGAGTAGATAAGAGTCTGGATGGCACAGAGTGGCACAAATGACTGCTGTTTGTTGACAGACTTGATAATTAGTGTAAATGAGCAGACTGCCACTTTCTGTTGCCAGTGTAATTGGTTTGTGTGGAACCAATAAGGACTTCTAAGCAGACATATAATAGGTTTGGCTCAGTCTGCGGTGTCCAGAGTCAACCATGTGCGCATCTGCAACTAAGTATAGACATTACATTTCAGTTTTACTGTCAATGTCCACAAATATAGCATGGTTTGCTATGGTGTGATGGATGTAAAATTAATCTTCTTAGTTATAAGGGACTCCATATTTCTTTATATTATTCTTCCAGTTGACACTGAGCAACAGTTCTATAGCTTTTCTGAGAACCTTTCAAAGTTTTACTCTGGAAAGCAACTATTTGTTCACTCATTTTCTGTTCAGTCCTTCTACCTGACCATTTTCAAATGAAAGTGTTTTGTTTGTTAAGCCTCTTAACAATGGTCTATAATTCATTCAAGCTCTAAAGAATCATCGAACTGATGAATCAGTAGCGTGTCAACACATGACGGACAATTTAGCAAACTACTCATTTTAAATTGTATCTTTGGCACAAGGTAATTCCCAAAGAGCTGGTAAAAACTTGGCATATTTCACCGTGCAGTCCTAAAAAAATCAGTTGAGGACAAGAAAACTATTTACAGTATCTGAAAGTGATGCCCTTAAGAAATTGGAAACAGTCCAGCAAAGACCTGACACATGACCTGAGTGATGCATCTGGCCCTTCAGTTTATTCATCTACTGTTCTCCAAAGCCTCATCAGATATGGTCTCCATTAAATTCATTCAATTTGGGGTCGTGGGCTGCAGCCTATCCCAGCTGTCATTGGACAAGTAGCAGAGTACTCACTGGACAGGTTGCCAGTCCATCACAGCCACACAACCATGCATGCTCACACTCACTCCTAGGGACAATTTAGAGTCACCATTTAACCTGACATGCATATTTTTGGACAGTGGGAGTAAGACAGAGTACCTGGAGAGAACCCACACATACACAGGGAGAACATGCAAACTCCACACAGAAAGGCCCCAGCTGGGATTTGAACCTAGAACCTTCTTGCTGTGAGGTGACAGAGCTAACCACCACACCACTGTGTAGCCCAAGAAGCCATTCTTTAGAAAGGGAAATTGAGAGAAAAGGTTGAGTTATGCCAAATGACCCCAGAGCTGGACTGAAAATTAGTGGCAGCGGGTCTTATGGAGTGGTGGATCCTCCCTAGAATTCAGACCTCAACATTACTGAAGCAGTGTGGGATCATCTTGACAGAAAACAGAACAAAAGGCAGCCGACATCCAAAGAAGAGCTTTGAATCATCTTTCCAGAAGCCTGGAGAACTATTCCTGACTACTTTAAGACTACTTTAAGAAATAACAAGAAAGCTTGTCTAAGAGGGTTCAGGCTGTACTCAGGAATAAATTTGGTCATACCAAGTAATGACTTTCAAGGCAATTTGAATTGTACAAACTATATTTGTCTTATATTCTATATTTCTATTTGTGTTTGCACAATTTCTGATAAATCACTGCACTTGTTACAATTTTTTCAGGCAAAAGAAAAGCTTGTTTCTATAAAGAAACAAGGGGTGGCTCAAGACATTTCCACGCTACTTTATGAATGGTTATGATGCAGACATCCCCTCATTTTGTTGTGACAGTTTTTCAATACTACAGAACATTTTGCTACAAGGCCACCAACTGCACATGTAATTGAAAACAAATTGAAGCCCAAAATGGAAAGCAATTTAAAGCAAACTCAAAAATAATATAATGAGAACAATAAGTGTTAAATTATTATTGTTGTTGTTATTATTATTATTATTATTATTATTATTAATATTATTATTATAACAAGATCATTTGTAGTCCCTGGCACCCTCTTGTCTTGACTATTTTCCCACACTTTGAAATCTTCCTCATAAATTTGATGATTGATAAATTCACCATTGTGTTTTCCTTCATCTGTATGTCCCAAAACCTATTTCCCAGGATTCTCGCTCTCTGTGAAAGTGAACGGGCTTCACTCCTCAGTACATCACGGAGCTATATAAGTGTCATCTGAAAGCGTGCAGTTAAACTGATGTGAACTTCAGGGAGCTCTTTAGATTCCTCTGATAAGACCCCGGTCCCATTAAGATCAGCCGTCCCTGTTTGAGAGCTCTGTGCTGGCCTCACACACTCACTCTTATCTAAATCCTTTATCACCACACACCTAATCTGATCACAGTTGTTAATGTTGATAGATTTGATCTGCAATGGGGAATAAAGGAGAATTCTAAGTCTAAATTCATATAATAACAAAACACAGGACTAAGTCTCTTTGCTTTGGTGCAATATATTCTGTAGGCGATCCTGTCATGCTTTCCTTCCCCTGTGTGTGGGTGTGTGTGGGTGTGTGTGTATGTGATGTATGAATGTCATAAGTGTGTCCCAGCAAGGCTAACTAAAGCCATCAGCAACATTAGCACCCCTGAAATAGCTTGGCAGGCATTTTAATTGCTTTACTCTGCAATGCCTCAAAATGTTGTTATAAAATAAAACAAAAAGGTGAAACCTTTCCCAGGCGTGGGGTGTCCACAAACACACGAGCCATACATCACTGACAGGGAGTTTCTCCAAGTGAGAGCTAAATTACATGAGTCTGATTAAGCAATAAATATCTGGATGACAGCATTTTATTTCCCCATTGTTGTCTCTGATCTTTGCCCTCTTCCTTCCACATTGCATCCTCTCACCTTAAGCACATTTTTCTTAGAAACCTCTCCTTGGGCTATAATAATTTCACCACTGTACAGCTCTACATTCATTAAGAGTCGGCTGTATTGTGTTTCTTCTTCTCCTACACAGGCATTTTTGTCTTTAATCATCATGAAAGTAATAGCAGAGTCATGTGCATGAAGCCTCACAATGAGGTGCTGAAGTACTTCATGAGTAGGAAACTTCACACAAACACAGGAAGTCCAGTGTTTCTCACTGAGGGCAGGAGTCTTTGCTGTGGCGCTGCACGACTGATGGGCTTCTCAGATTAACTGGGGCCACAGAACCTGCAATTCCTACTCTTTATTGTTGCCCGGACTGTCTACAGAAAGGCATCGGTGCACAGATCTGCAGAGTAGTGCTCTTGAGAGCTAAAAGTTAAATGTAGATTTACTGCAGTATATAACCCTCTAATTTTTAAATGCTCGGGACACAGTACATTGTGATATCAAGAGACATAATTCCAACTACTTTAGTTTTTTCTTCTTTACTTTTATTTTTATTTTTTCACAGAAAGCACAGATGATTAAAGCTTTTTCAATAAACAAAATGACCTGTGTCAGTGTGTCATCACCATAACCTCACAGGGTGAGTTACTAACGCAATTAAAGAGCCATTACACTGCACTGTAGTACATTCAACCCGTATAGGTTATTTCAGTTTTAAAACAAAGCACAAACTATAAGAAACATGCGCCCATGGGATGCATCAACACTGTGCTCAGATTTTAAAGTAGCAACCACATAGAATAGAACAACAGAGACCTCTAGTGGTAATGACCAGAGAAGTTGATAGGAATGTATACGGAGCACAACCATGTCCTCATCTATTTTAGAACTTTTTAGATCAATTCAACATGTTTCAGCTATTTTGCAAGAACTATCTCTGTAGAATATGAAAAATAATTAGGCTGGAGTTCCGTTGAAAGTTATACCTCTTAACAGCAGTAGTTAATTTTGAATTTTGTCTGCAGGTTTCGTGAAACACAACATTTTTTCATGCTAATAGAATACGTAGACACAGTGTCACGATGCACAGAAACAAACTGATTCTTACAGAGACTCTTAATCAAAACAGACACATTATTATTGTTGAAGAAACTTCTTTTTTTAATTTCTGGTTGGTAATAACAAGTAAACACATTCAAATCTACTGCAAGTTTCCACTCATCAGGATTGTTCAAAAACAAACAAGGTCTGTAAGCCATTTTGAACAACTTAACTGCAATACTGATGCCTGAAGCACAAATACCAATTAAGAACACAAACACTGCTTTCTAATTCTCATGTCCGCTTGCAGTGAACACCAATAACGTTTCAATTTGTGAACAACTGGATGAATATCTTTTATGTAACAGTATCTATGATAAGTACCAAATGGGATTCAGAGCCAATCATAGCACATAAACCACCGACGACTCAATGAGAAAGTCAGTTTTGACTCTGCTTGATATCACCACTGCAACTTGACACTGTTGGTCGGGACATTTTAAGAAAAAGACTTGATGATTCAGTTGGATTAACAGGCCCTTTTCTTAATTGCTTTTTATGTGTATGGGAGAGGAGCTGCTGATGACACACAGCTGTACATATAATTTCGTCAAAGAACCTGTTTCCAAGTTGAAAGCAATATACAAGTCATCAGAAAATCGAATGATGCAGCAACTCTGGCAAGCCCACACTTGTCGCAGTAACCTCGCAATTTAAGATAAGCTTTTAATTTAGTTGTATTGGGTACAATGACAATAGATTCTGATTCTACAGAAGATTTAACACTACATTCACACGTTCTGTCACTCTGTCATCTTATAAAGGTTTTATTTGGAAGTTGCCTGGAAAATCTATGTTAGAAATTTGGAGTGCATGTTGTAAATATTTGTGATATCATCCTTTGGAATATCTCTTAAAAAATTTCAGGGCTGCAGTTCATGTGTGGGTTAGTACCGTCGCCTCACAACAAGAGGGTTCCAGGTTCCAGGGCTTTCTATGTGCAGTTTGCATGTTCTCCCTGTGTATGCGTGGGTTCTCTCCGGGTACTCCGGCTTCCTCCCACCGTCCAAAAACATGCATGTTAGGTTAATTGGTGACTCTAAATTGTCCCTAGGAAGAGTGTGAGTGTGCATGGCTGTGTGTCTTGTTTGTCTTTACGTCGCCCTGTGATGGACTGGCGACCGTCCAGTGTGTGGCCTGCTTCTTGCTCAATGAGAGCTGGGATAGGCTCCAGCCCTGCCCCGCGACCCTAAACTGAGGTTAAGCAGGTATAGAAAATGGATGGATGGAGTTCATGT
The DNA here is from genome assembly GCF_027942865.1 of Odontesthes bonariensis. Lineage (NCBI taxonomy): Eukaryota > Metazoa > Chordata > Actinopteri > Atheriniformes > Atherinopsidae > Odontesthes > Odontesthes bonariensis. The sequence goes on along the minus strand of NC_134519.1, from coordinate 16,481,383 downwards.
GTGAAAAAGACTAATGTGCAAATGCAACAGATAATATTCCAGAGAGTTGATTCTTAACCTGTAGAGCTGAGACAAACGAGACACACAACCATGCATGCTCACACTTACTCCTAGGGACAATCTGGGGTCAGTAATTAACCTAACATGCATGTTTTTGGACAGTTGGAGAAAGCTGGCGTACCCAGAGAGAACATGCAAACTCCACAGAGAAATTTCCCAGCTGGGATTTACACCAGGAATCCTCTTGCTGTGAGGTGATGGCACTAAGCACCAACATGCAGCCCCCACTTGGATACATCCATCCATCCATCCATTTTCTATACCACTGAATCCATCAGTCGGGTCGTGGGGGGGGCCTGGAGCCTATCCCAGCAGTCAATGGGCAAGAGGCAGGGTACACCCTGGACAGGCCACCAGTCCACCACACAGAGACAAATGACCACACACACTCACTCTTAAGGACAATTTTAGAGACACCAATTAACCTAACATGCATGTTTTTGGAAAGTGGGAGGAAGCTGGAGTACCCAAAGAGAACCCACACATACACAGGGAGAACATGCAAACTCCACACAGAAAGGCCCCAGCCAGGAGTTGAACCTGGAACCTTCTCACTGTGAGGCGATGGTGCTAACCACCACACCACCGTGCACTTGGATACAGTGTTAGAAAAAAAAAAAAAAACACTCCGTCTCTCAGACACTCTTGTCACATATGGAATGACAGCATCTTTGCACCTGTTCTTCAGTTCTTTTCCATTAGACGCTGCTGTTTTTCTAAACTTCTTCATTGACTTGAAAGACGCTTAGATTGGATATCCGCTGGTTTTAAAGTGTTTTCTTGATAAGTGTATCGCCTTTCTTCCCCTGCTGTCTTAGCCCCTGATTCTCAGCCCAATGGTGCAGGGTTCTGATGACGGTCTGCTCACATTTCAGTTGGTGCTGTGAGTTAAAGAGAGGACATGTGTGTGTAGCTTTCTAGTATACCTAAATGTTGAGACCTCTGTCCTCCATGCACACAACAATCCGAAAGAGACAGCTGGTTTTGTTTTGCATCGCCTGCTGTAAACTTGATATTTCTTTCTATTGATTTGATTCAACGGATTCAGCGAAGATCTCTACTTCTCAAGTCCCCTGGTATAAAGGGTATGATTTTGATTATGGACATATCTATTACAAGCCAGCTGGACTTGAAATAGGGAGAAGGATATCAGTAAAATGAGGTTGAAGCCTATGAACAAACAATGTTGGGAGATGACAGGGAGCAGGACTGGACAGCTAGAGGGCAAATGAAGCACCTCCCGAAGTTGCTTGATGCGCCAATGTTGTATTTTTAGCTGTGTTTGATACATACTTGAATTGTATAAGAGTAAATCAGTTTGGGAATTTACACCTTTACACCTCATTATTACCTCATTACATTGCCAGTGATATCTTGGCCTTATATCTTAAAGTTTTATCAATTAAGTTTGTGTTATTCTTGCATTGTGCCTTATCCCAAACGAACATGTGTTTGCATCAAGACCACAAACCTACAAACACATGGAATTTTTGATCCAGGTGGTAGAGAAACACTGGTTGTATTTAGAGTCTAGAACAGGGGTCCCCAAACTTTTTTGGGTGGGGGCCACATCAACTTTCCTTTCTGTGATGGGGGGCCGAGGTCAGTCTATAACAGGAAATGATATGGACCAAAGTGACAACCAGTATTATTATGGAGAATATAATGATCATTTGTTGCAGCTGCACTTCGCTTGGCCTTGCCACCTGTTGGTTTGCGACAAAAAAGTAATAAAAAGTCTTCACGTGTTTATTTGAAGTACCAAAGATACTCTTTTTATTTATAGAAAATAAAAACACAAGCTAATGTCAGGTAACAATGAGATGATGTGATTTTGGAACAGGTACAGGTGAGTTAAAAATTGGTAGGTATTTTGTCTTTACAGGTAGTGAAATAATATTAATACAGAATAATAGTAAAAATCAGGTGAAGTAGTCTTATCTAGGTGAGCTGACTTTGTATGTACAGAGTAAAGTAAAACTGAGTTAACAATAGTTAAGTATTTTGTCTACACAGGCATATTTGTTTACTAAAGCTACAGTGAAATAACATTAATACAGAATGATAGTAGTTTGGGGACCACTGGTCTAGAATAAGTGAGCCTGTCAGGTTTGTTCGGAGTTTGGAAAAGATGCATAATTTCACATTAATCCAAGAACTGAGAGGGAACAATGGGGCAAACCATCATGCTTTCTCTGGCTATTTTCACTTTTCACAGAAAGACCTGTTTCATTTGGAAAATTAAGCTTCAAAACTGGATATCATTTACAGTCGTGACTTCATAACTTCTTCATCCGAGTAACCAAAAGCTGAGCCTTTTCCAGCTCTGTCTTCTCTGAGCTCTACTGCAGCTGTCACCCAAAAACCGCTAGATGGCACATTTAAGGAGGTTATGGCCAAAAAAAAAAAAAAACTGCATACGTAATGCATGCGTGTCAAGCAGACAGAGGGCGCGATTGCTTCGGAGATGCTGAGCCGCATGTTTCAGAAAATTATCTATTTTCTCAAATCCAACAGAGCCAGGCCTCATCCTGCCAGCGCCCAAACACACATCTGCACTTTGTGCGCATCGAGGAAGCAGAAAGCAGGTCTTTGCCTGAGTGAAATTTGGAATTGAGAAAGAAGCACTGAAAGTTTCCACACAATGCTAAACATTTCTTATTTGTGTGTGTGTGTGTGATGAGACAGAAAACAGATCAAAAGTTGCTGACAGCCTCCAAGTGTTTCAATGGTACTGCCAGGAGATGTCTAGTTTATGTAATTTTGGTATGCACTGCCGGTGAGGAGAGCGGAGGCTTCAGCAGTCATGAAAAAGGTATGAAAAAAAAATGTCCTGGTAGCCCATTGGTCCAAATTTTCCCAGTGCTGCCACAATACTGCGCACACGTGACCTTCCCTGTTTTCACCCAGTTAAACGCATGTACTTAAAAGACGGCCACCACCATTCACCAACACAAGTACGATTACTACAATATTAATGTCCACAAGGTAAGATTGCCGCTGCGGGGACTCGGATCTCTGGAAGTGGACCATGGCGGCTGCCACGAGCAGCAACACATCCACAGCCACGCTTCAGATAAAGCACTCCAGTATTGAGCTTGCACGGAAACGCATAGACCCGAGGAGGAGGCAAGCGGCGCTGTCCTTTCTAAGCAACATTTCTTTAGACGGACGACCCGTGCAAGACGATGCAGACAATCAAAACGAAGAGGATAACTCGCCGGAAGCACGGACTAGACAGAGCCTGGTTTCTCCGGAGCGCTGTGCGGCGCATGGAGCCGCTGGCACCGCCGAAGCTGCTGCCGCTTCTGCGGCGGAGGCGGCCGCGACCACAGCCGCCCAGGCGCTCGCCTTAGCAAACCAGGCTCTCCTCGCAGGCAGTCGGACCAGTTTGGCCACGGGTGCCACTGTTGCCCCAGACACAGAGGGCGACGCTTTCTTGCCCTCAACGTTCAACTCGCCTCTCTCCGCGGTCCCTGCGTCGGCCAGAGGGAGGCTGCAGACGTACACTCAGGGAATCCTTCCTGCCCCCTACTCCAGGCAATTTTCCCCGAACTACTGCCTGGAGGGCGGACAGATAGAGCAGCAAAGGTCAAGGTAACAGTGTAAACAACGGCTTTTCTTCAGTGTGTGCTGTCGGGGACATGCACAACATGGTAAAAGGTTCAAGTCTGTCTGCAGGTTCTGCACAGTGCTTAGTTGTGATCATGTCAAGCAAACAACAAAAGTGTGCCTCTGCAAAGATGCATTGGAGTAGTAGGAAGAATGTAATGCTTGCCACTGAAAAAGTTTAAGACCATATTTTGTTTTGGGGGGAAAGTAACAGTGAGAACTGTAGGCTATTGGCAGATTTTTTTTTTTTTTTTTTTCAAAAGCATTCCCCTATTTGACTATCAGTAAGGGTGGAAAACCTAAAGAATAAGCTTTACAATGAACTCTCAGTGCTCATTGCTTTGTTTCAGGCTCTACCACAATATAAAGAGGCCTAATTGAATGGACATTAAGAGCTGTTTTCCTGTAAATGTCTCAGTCAGCTGCTTGGAAAAGTTGCTTTAGATACCAAGCAACACAGTTGGCTTGGTCAACATTACTCAGCAAGAGGGAAAAGTTCAGCTGTACTCCGGTTGTAACCTCAAGACTCACCCATCTGTTCAGGGAATCCAGCTGCTTAAGTCCCTCTCTATTTTAGTTTCCCATCTTTCTCTTTTGCATTTTTTTCAAATCTGCTTACACCTTTTTTAATGAATGCGACTTTAAAAGGTCTGTGCACACCTGCTGTCTCCTTCTTTGCGTGACGTGAACATCCTGTAACCCTACACCCTTGTCCAACTCCATGTGCAACAGGGGCTTGCTGTCTCACGTGGCTGCCTGTATTTGCGCTCTTTGTCTAGTTCATCTTCACATCGGGCCGCAAAGAGAGATTTGAGAGTCTTGCGTCACAGTAAGACCACTGTCAGTAACAGTCATCTCATGATTCTCTCGCTGTCAGAACCTGCTGCCCAATCCTCCCCTCTCAGCTTTCCATTCATAGCTAAATCCTCTCAGTCCTCTCGTGCTTTTTGCCTGATTTCTTCAGGAAGATCTGCTTCATGGTGAAATTGCTCAATAAACATCTAGTTCCCCTTCTCGGCCTCATGGAAATCGCACAGAGAAACCAACAGGCTATGGCAGTCTGTGGTGGAAAAGGGTACACGAAATAAGTAAAATATCACTCAAGACATGATAAATATATTTGCTTTCTAGAGTTGCACAGATTCAAAAAAGTGCACGGAATAAGGAAAGCAACATCTTGCAGTGATTCAGAGTCCAGTCGAGCGTCACTGAGTAATTCTTCAGAAATAAACAAGTATGGAAACAGTAAACAAGCCTGGAAACACGAGGTGAACGTGAAAATCCAGACTTTTTAAAAGTGCAAGAAGCCCTTGAAGAACCATGAATAGAATACAGATGAGTTATTCTTCTATCAGAATTTAAAAGGAAAACTTTTTGTGCTCAGGATTAGTCTACGTAAGAAAACTACTCCAATTTGATTAGGGTTTGGAATTCATTGAAGTTTATTTCAATTAAAAATTTTGCCTCCATCGATGATTATTGCGTATAATTATTGATAATGTGTTATTCTGTCTTGCTTTATATATTCAACACATCCCTTTCCTTTACAGCAGCCATACTGTAGTAAGGTTCAAACTTGTCTAGACCTTGCTCCAGACCAGACAACACTGTCTCCCACCAACTTCACCATAAAGACGCCTCTTATTTACAAGTTTGATACATGCAAGATGTTCTGGAAAAAGTCTGCAAGTAAATACGTGAAATAATTGTGACCTCAATATTGACCAAAATGTTGACGATTAGGATTTTTCCATTACTGAATATCCTGAGATTCTTTACATAACCACAGTGTTGCGTGTCTGGCACCACTCGGGTTCTGCTTCTCATTTAACAACGCAGAACTCTGACTGTACTCTGTTTTTTGGTACATGCTTGGAGGACGTCCACGCAGCATGAATTCTAAAACTGAGAAATAAGTAACCTGCTGATGGAGAGCGGCCATATTCCACCAATGCGCAGACAGACGAGCGCTCTGCACAGTAACTGGTTTGTTTTTCGAGGGAAGCTGGTGGAAACGCGTCCAGAGGTCCCTGGCTGGGAGAGGCAGGATGCCCAGGCTTTCAGAGAAGCAGCCTGGCTCTCTGCTCTGTATTTTCTGTCCTCCGCTTCCTCTCTCAGGGGAATCAGAGACACACTCTCCCCTCAGACTTTTTGGCCTTCAGTCCTGCACCCATTCAGGAAGTTGCAGAGCCTCTGATGTGCCGCCAGAACACGCACTCTGAGGCCAAAGCTCCTTCAGACCATCAGAATCTAATGCGCAGATATGATGGATAACTGAATATTCAGTTTTTATTCCACTCCTCAGCGTTCATGCATCATAAATCAGCACGCCAAGAGCGGTGCTGTAAATATAACGCACCTATCACCATCTGGTCTTGTGAGCCCGAGGTGTAAAACAATTTTCACAATTTCTATTCCTCTTAAATCACAGTCAGGCTGAGGCGTATCGCATCTTTTTTGGGTTTGTTCTCACCAAACATATGGTAGCTTGGAAAAATTTACAATATTCAAACAATTTTTTTTTCTCAAGGGCTTTGAGCACAGCAAACACTAGCTGGTAAACGAGCAGTACAAGCCATCATAGAGGTTGTCTGGAGTTCTGTGTGATTGGGTCACATACTTCTGGTTATAAGGTTGATTGTTGTTCACTGAGGTCATGGTTGGCGTAATCACAGGATTATATAAGAATGCTTCATTTTCCTTCACAGAGACCTTCACTGTCTGAGCTGTCATCAAATGCCCAGAAAAGCCCCCAAGAGCTGACTGTAAGGTTCAGCCTCTGGCTAACTAGACAAACTTTCAATTTGGACCTCAGCTTTTAATTTTCACTTTATCACTTGTTGTGATTCTCACTCTGTGCAGCTAAGAGTGCCAGCTATCGCTGTTGTAACACACAAGAGAGTTTCTTCATCTTCCTTTGTGCTCATTTATTTTTCAAATCTGCTCATCCATCCCTTTTGTTCTCCTGGTGCCTTTGTGCCTTAGAGGATCAGAGAGGCTCAACTGCCCTGACTGTATTTATTTATTTTTTTTCTTCTTTCAAAAAATAATCACATTTCCGTCCACCGGGGCTGTGTTTGTGTGGAGGAAGCTAGAGCATTTACTTTCACTCAGTGACTCTGCAGCAAAATGGAAGACTGTGTCCTGTGGCAAGCTGCCAACAGGTTGTACGTGTGAAACTATCTAATCTCCACATCTGAATGGTCCACTTGAGTTTTATAGCTTCATTGCATGGCACCACTGGGCAGGATTATCAATGGCTCTTTCAAACGCTTCAATACATCTGTTGCAGAAATCCTCTATGAACTGCGATAATAGCAGATTCTTAAACTGAAGGATTTGAAGCAGCAACAGCAGAAACTGATGGATAGAACCCTATCTTTTAAATTCTCTGACTGGGCCTAGTTAATGTCAAACTTGATATATACTGACTGTTCTAACCCTGACTGCTAGAGTCGACTCTAAAGTGAATGAGTGGCCCGGCCCGTGTTTTTGTCTCCAGGATTTTGTACTGGCCTTGAAAACCTCTTTTGCTCTAAAGGCACGTCTTGCTGCTGTTCATCAACAAATGCTTGATCATAGTCCCCACACGCACACTTAAGTTGTGTCAACACAAGCTGGAAACGTTCCTCTTTCAGTAAACTAGAGGATTAATCTTTTCAGGTCATTCATGAATCTTTTCATATAATTTTTTTTTCTCATTTTTGGACTCTTTTCTCAATTTAACCGGTTCCAGCAAAAGCAGCCAGTGTTTGGAGTTGGTCAAACGGGGCCTTCCATATATTATTGAAACAAAGAGATGATTTTAAAAAAAAATAATTTTATTTGCTCTTTTTTGAGTGTTTCTAGGATTTCACTTGCTGAAAATAGCATGCAAGAAGTGGAGACTACCCAGCCCACTGGGTGCATGCTGCACACGTTGAAACTGGTGGAAACACCCTCCAACTTAGTGAGATCAACTTAGTGCCAGTCAGTTTCTCATATGTGCTTTAGTTGAAGTTATTATTGAATTCCTTAACAGTAGATTTAGCCTTCTTTGTGTGTCAATGCAAAATGACTGTAAAGAGCAAGAGCGATTACAGCTAACAATAACTACTTAATTTTATTAAATAGCACCGGACTAATGTATTACTAACAATGGCTTTTTAGTGGCTGTACAACAAGGTTTGAAAGAAAAATAGACATTCTTTGGATAAAAAAGTTTTGTAAAGATTTGTCTATTAAAACATCCAGCAGCCATTAGAGAATTTCCTGTGGAGAAATAGTCATTAATGGCTGCATGCGACAGCAGGAAAAGACTGATGAAAGGGGTTCAAGTGAACTAACGCACTCAGTTGTCGTCCAAACAAAGCTGATATATAAAAAAAAGATTAACAAAAAAAAAAAAGCCAAAGAGCTCCATGGAACTGAATAGAACTGCTGGGTAATAATTATATTTTTGAATCGTTCCAGTGGCTTCTTGCAGAATTCAGTAACCTACTAAACAAAGGGACGTGCCAACAGAAAAGACACAGGAGAGACCAGGCCCTGCGAGGAAAGCTACAGTCATAGATCCTTATCCTGCCACTCCACCTCTCAGTGTTGTTGCAGGAGGAGGATGATTAAAGGCTGGCCATAAATCACATGATCCCACTCCTCTGAGCCTCAGGCAGAGGCCCTTTTATTATGACCCTTCCAACTCAGTCCAGCAGAGGCACAGTTTACGTCAGCTGCCAATTCTTCTAATCATTCAATTTATTTCGATGAAGAATTTTACTGGTCATGCCTTTTCTTTCTTTTTCTTTTCGGTTGATGTTCTTGACTCATTTGTGATCATTAGGTTCATGGTAAGCAGTGCAAACTATGAGCCAGTAATAGGACCCTGGGATTTTTTTGTTTGCCTCAGTGGTCTGGCTCCTCTCGCACTTAACTCACTTAACTCACCCCATCTCCTCTGGTGTACAACCTTTACTCAGCTTATGTTGGTTTAAACTCTGGGAGATCCTCAAGCATAGTCATTTTTTGTCAATTTGCGCTCATACCCTGTCATTTATTAACCATTATCTTGACTTTACACTCCACTGTCTGCCATTTGACTGTGAAGAGGTGTGGATCACGATAGAGGTCCAGTTTTCTTACTGCTTCAAGGCCAACAACATTGGAGCAAATTTCAGTTCATGAAATAAACGAGATGGTACACGATTGTACATTATGCACATTAGTAACAGTAACTTATCTCCCCATTTCCTTGGCTTTGTCTAATTGTAATCCTGTGTCAGTTGCATTTACTGCAGGATGACAGAACTTTGGGGAAAATGTGTCAACCTTCATTATTTGACCGCTAATGTGTTGATTTCCGCCACTTAAAGTGTCTCCAGTTTCTTAAGGTTGACAAATGAGTTGGACTGCATTGTTACTGTGGCGCTAAACATGCAATTGTGATCAAATTTTGGAAAGGCTTAGGCATTCTTTGCTATCACATGTGGGTTTGTTTTCTGAAACTGGCAGCTGATCGTGAAAAAAGTGGCCCAGCAGAATTAGCCTGTTGAGGCGGCCACTAAAGTGTGAAATAAAGGCCATCTGTGACCAAATGTGTTACACAAAGTGCTTGCAGAGCCAGCTCGTTATCCTCTTAGCTGCTCTGATCCTGGAAAATTCTCAGTGATCTACGCAGGCCTGGGAAGATCATTGACCACAAAGGCACACCGTGGCGTTTAAGGACAGCAGTCTTGACAGTTTGTGTATTAACCCCAGAACATGTTCCAAAGCTTTCAGTAACCAAACCCTTTCTTTTATCAAGGGCTGGATAGTGGATCTTAATGCTTTTTGAGTACAAACTGAAGTATGCCTTTCGCACCAAGTACCACACTGCAACCGTGCTGTTGTTTTACGCTGGTGTTGATAGGCATTGTGTTTCTTTCTGTGAAAGAAATGTCTAGATCATAGTATATGTAGCTCCAAACTTGTGTGTGTACATATATATACTGTATATATATATCATTCAGAAAATATGCCCCTACAGCTAGATAATTTACACATGCATTAGATTAGATACATTCATTTAACAGACACTTTTACCCAAAGGGACTTACAGGTGAGAAACTGGTTTAGTATTTTACCCAAGGATACTTTGACTTGTGTACTGGGGAAGTTGGGAATTAAACCAACAACCTTCTGACTGAATGCAACCGCTCTACATTCTGGGCTACAGCCGCTCGTGTCATGTGATGGTAGATTTTGATGATTAAAAAGGCCGATTGTCTTCCTCTGCAGCGTGAAGGAAATGGCATGCATGATTTCCAAAAACGATTTAAAATTTTGATTTGTTGAACCGCAGGACACTTTTTTCCACTTCCTCTCAGTTAGTCTGAAAGACGGCTGTATTTAGACAAGGCAGCAGTGTTTCTGGATCTTGTCTGCTTTTTTTCTTTTTCTCACTTTAGAGTTTTCGACTTGCCTTTGATATCTGCCTCATTTGCCTTTGGACTGATAAAACAATGCAATTAAACTGTTTTCGGTCACATTTGGCAATGGCAGAATTCTAATTCTGACATTAAAACAATATAGTATTCATAAATATGGCCTTAAAATCTCCACATGTTCTAAAGGTGAGAATTAAACTAAATACATAAATGAATAAATAAATAATAGACACTTGTGATAATAATAGTAGTCCAGAACATCCTGCATATTCCTAAGAGCCTATGATTTCAGAAGGCAGTCTACGGCCAGAGTGAAGAAGCTGTGCAGTAACAAAATGTGCTCACTGGTGAGGTTTGCTCAAACTCATGCATTAATTGCCTCTGCAGAATCTTCTCTGCCTACAATGCAGAGCTGACTGCGGGGCCTGCAGATCATGGCCTGTCAATGCTGGATTCCAGCCTCTGCAAACAGATTTCTCCAGATTCTCTGAATCCTTTAATGACATAAAAAAAACAACTAAATGAGCACATGGGATTCCTTGCAGTTTCATATTTGACATAAACGTAACATAACGTAACAAACTGCTCATCCATTTGCTCACTCGGCCTCTCACAGAGTACTAACCTCGTCTGTGTCTTCACTCCTGAAAGACTCTGTGGGATGCTCTTTTTATACTCAATCATGCTGCTGGCCCGTCACCGTTTAATGAAATTCTTGGGAGATTTCCCGTCTTTTGTCCCAAACATTTTTATCCCTATCAACGTGAGAGATTTATATCATTGAAGATGTAATTAGATGTATGTTAGATTAAATCACTAATGAATTCTAATCTTTTGCATTAAGTGAGTAAATGAAGTATTGGCCTTAAACTCTGTGTAATGCCCAAATGCACATTTTATATTTTTAAAACTTTGCCTGACATTTTTCTGTTCTGACTTTTAGGTATTAAGTATGGTGGAATTTAGTTTCTTTAGTGTTGTGCCTTTTAATCAAATTGCTTGGCAGTGCTGTTCATGAGTGTCTGTGTGAGTTTAGGGAGAGAAAAAAACAAAAGATCCTTGTAAGGATTAATATTTTTCTGCAGCAGTTGATTCTCCCAAAAGCCGATTTGCAAGATGACAGCTGGTCTTGTAGATTTTTGCTACATAATTACTTTCATCACATCACCTGACTTCATACTTCTGACTTCTCTCTTCCAAGACGAAGGCTCATCTCTCAGCGCTCTTCACTCGAAACTCTGGAGGACATTGAGGAAAATGCTCCTCTCCGAAGGTAGAATAGACCCACTCTGCACATTCGCACCAAATGCTGCTGCATTTCCATTTTTAACATTTGGCCTGGTGTTTTTCCTGTCCTTTTTATAGATGCCGAACCCTGTCGGGTTCACCCCGGCCGAAGAGCTTCAAGAAAATCCACTTCATAAAGAATCTGAGGCAACACGATATGCGCAATGGAAGGTATGAGGGCAAACGACCTCAACCCTTAGTCAATGCAAGTCCTCAGAGAGTGATGGCGGGCTGCCACAGTTAATGAAGTGCAGTTTGAATGTTTCTCACATTACAGGCCACATCTGAACCGAGTGGGCCCCATCCAGTCACAGCATGCCATTCTCACTTTTGAAGAAATGCAATTGGAAATCCTGTCTGATAACATAGTATTATGATTTGATACGTTTGTTGTTTTTTTTTTTTTTTTAAATTAGAATATTTCTTTGATCACAGTTGAAATTTTGTAACTACACCAAGAATCAATCTCACTGCTGAATCACAGATCATTACTCCACAGTTTACACTGGCACGTAAGCAGCACACAAATCACTTCAAAGAAATTATTGGCATGTAAGAGTCTCGGTAATATCATCATTTTAAAGATGGCTCTGAAAGCTTTTTTTTTTTTTTTTTTTTGTGCGATGTGGTCGTGTTCTGGTCCCTTTCTTTGTGGAGTAGTTGCATTGTTTTTCGAAACTGTATTGGATCTTTGGATGGGCGAACTGTCCAGAGTGTACCCTGCCCCTTTCCCCTTGCAGCTGGGATAGGTTCCAGCCCCACCCCCCCAGACCCTGAATGGGATGAAGTGGGTGTGGAAAATGAATGATTGAATGGATGAATGAATTTATTAGTTATCAGTTCTGTTATTCAGCATGTGGTTGATATTTAGAGGGACATCTAGTTAGTTTAGCAACTCTTAAGAGGTCAGTTCAGATTTTAGTCCCAAATTTTAAAGTAAGAGAGGATTTGTAAAGTTGGTTTTCCTCAACTGATGCTGAAACAAGCAGCATTCTAGGACTGTTGTTTTCCTTTTTTTTTTTTTTTTTTTTGCCAAATAGTATGATTTATTTTGTGTCTGTCAGTTGGACCAATTAGCAGAAATAATTTGGAGGTTTTTGTTGTTACCTTAAGAGTCAGAGCCATTCTGCCTTTTGTGCTGCTAAACAAGTACAGAGCAACACTTTTTTTCAAGTTAACTTAAAAAACAGGATGATGGAAAAAAAAAAAAGCATCATCGTTGCCCTCAAACCACTGACAATATCTGCAACTTTACCAAAAAAACAACAACACACACTTACACTGAGGTTTCAAATCACTCTCTTCATTCTAAGTTTTTAACTGCAAACTCTCTCCAACTTTTACCTGTGGATCTTGTCAGATAGATGTTGATTAGCTTGTTTACCATTTCTGTTTTCATAGGATAGTCCTTATCAGTGGCAGAAGATCCTTCTATAGTGTATTTTCTGTCCTGCCCTATCGAGATTGTAGCCAAGCAGGGTATGTATACTGCAGCATGCCAAACTTTGTAACTCCGTCCGACCTGTGCTCCCTCCTTCTCTTTGTTTTCTCATCCATCTTCTTTTCTGTGGACACACTCCCTTTGAAGTTTTGGTGGATGGATTTTTATCTTCATAGTTCGATTAAATAGTGGGCTATAAACGGCTTTAAAGGCTCAATTATTGTGTGTATACTTAGACATTGTTGTAGCCTAATGCTTGTTGCTTGTATTGCTTTTTTTCTATAATGGCTCTGGTGGCTTTTGGGCACTTATACTTTTTGTTCAGATCTTTTTTGTGTGTTGCAAGTATTGCTGGCTTTGCTGTTTGCCATGCACATATTTCCAGGGGGAGTTTGTAGCTTTAGAAATTTTAACCCAGAATTATATTAATATTTTGTCAACTGGTTCAATTCCCGATGATGCTGGCAAACTTCCTGTTGCATGTCATCATCCTGAGTTGGTATTAACCGTTTTTCTTTATTCTCTGCCAGCTTTACATTTCACACCTCTCATGCAGAATTAATCTCTATCTTAACTGCAGACGATGCTCGTTTCCTTTTTCTTTTGTAAAGGGGACCCACCTGGCTTTCATCTGGACTAGCCGTAGCACAACCTTTGTTCTGACACCGTCCTGGTCACATGAAACGGGGTGGTTTAGAGGAAGTGAAAAGGGAAAGGTAACAGATAAACACAAGAGAGTGACAATGCACAGAAAGAAAAAGCCCCATACAACAGTTCAGTAAGGAGCTGAAAAGGAACAGGGCATTAGTGGAGTTTCTTAAGCCAGTCAATCAGTGCGAGATCAAGGGCTAATAAACCATCCAGCGCTGGTCATGGTTATATTTCGCCTCATTTACTCGAGTGCTTTAATTGCAAGACAACATCTTCTTGGACGACTTAGCACAAACTGCTAATTGGATAAAGTTTTACATTCTATCCTGTGCTATGTCCTCTTCTTATTATTATTGTTACAGTAACAGGAACTCCATGTTACTGAAAGAATGAGCTTCATAAGCAAAGGTGAACATAACAGCAGATCATTGTTGTTCCAAAAAACTTATACTTGGAGATCAGATTTGATTCTCACTGTTTGTTTTTTTTGCACAGCTTCGCACATGAAATTTTTTATTTAAAAAAAAAAAAAAAATGCATTCACATTTCCTGATAATTTCACATTATCAGTATATCTGTTTGAAACCTTTTTAAAGTTTCAAAGCCCGAGAGGATGCTACAGATGAAAGATGTTTCATTTATCAGATAAATGACTTTGAAATGGAAATGGTACAGTCAGGAAACAAAAAGAGGAAAAGAAATTGAATTATTTTGTTTTACATGAAGAGCACAATACTGTGTATAGAAATGGTAACAATTAAACATTGAAGATTTATGCCTTTCAGTAATATTTCACCTTAAAGTAAACCTTTTGAATATGTGAAAGTATTAAACAAAAAATGTAACTCAGGTAAACATAATACAAATGAAATATGCTAAACTGAGCAGAGACCTGAAGCCCAGGCGCATATCTGTCCTTATCAGCAAAATGACGAGTACCTGATATGCCTAACCTGCCTTAGTAAAACGTTTGAAGAACTTGCTCAATAGTCTTAAGTGGAAACTTTTAGTTCTGACACCCCATAAATGTGAGTGTAAAATGGAATCAATTCTATATAACTCTACTGTTTTAGATTTTTACATCCTACAGATTCACCTTTAAATAAAAAAACTCTTCAGTTTGATAAACAATAAAAGCAAAGAAAGGTTGATTTAGTTGTCTTATCTTTTAGGTTGTGAGGTATTGATCGATGGTTGTTTTTTATTTTTATTTTTTTAATTTTTTTTTTTTTTTACTTTTGGTAATGGGTCTCCACTGTCGTGTCAGACAGCTTTGATACCTGCAGCAGCAGATGGGTTTTTTTGGGTGGAGTTTCATGTTCTCGCTGTACCAGACTGGCTCTACTCCTGGGTTTATCTGACATTAACAGACATCCAGATTAGGTAATAGCCAAGGCCTTGGAGTGTAGTTACAGTTGGATCCTAACTGGCATAGGTCAAACGCTGAGAGCGAACTTTTTCAGTGGAATTAATAAAGGAAAACTTAATGATGCTTGTAAGTGTAGTTAAATGGGTGAAGTTGGGTAAAAAATTGTTTTGTTTTTTTAAACAAGCCAGCTTTAAACTGTTTATGAGGGTAAATTGTTTGTTAGGTAAGTGTCCAGGGCTAAACATTATTTTAGTGATATTATTACTCATTCTTAATTTGCCAGATGCCAGATTTTGAAACATTTGGCAATGCACGAACCGCATTTTACATAGATTGAAAAACTACTAACATAGATGTATTTGAAAGCTGTGATCCATGCATGTTACTAACCAATAATAGCTTTTCCTTTCATTTCTCTGTACTCTCAGCCGAATGAAGTGCAACCTTTTGACTTTCTGAATGGCTTCATAGAAAAGCTCTCTCCCTTGAAAGCTTTCCATCTGTTCTGCTTCCTTCTGTTTTTATTTATTATCCATTTAATGTTCACTGTTCTTTAAGGCATCTGCACCAGGGGGATCTCCGTGCCTATGATGCATTTGTCAACATTGTGTCCTGACGTGCCTGCCTGCAAGATAACACGTTTTCATTAGAACAGATTGGCCCCTCGTGTCATCAAAACACTGGGAGAGTCATTTGAGGACTCACTGTGTCATTTATTTCTGTGCATCTGTACACAGTTTCAAACAGAAAGCAAGGCTGAGCCAGGAAAGATAACAGGAAAACAACAGCCTCTGCTGTCATTCTGTATTGTCACTGCACTACAAATATTGTCATAAGATGAAGTTGATATGACACAAACACAGGTGAATATTTTGATATCAGAATATCAAACCATTATTTATCTGCTGTACATTGCATTTCAGCAGATAAAATCATTATTTTGTGAGATTTCAGGAAAATAAAAATCCCCTAAAGCGAAGGCAGATATTCACATTTTCACATTCAAATAGCTAAATGAATTTCATCCAGCATCAGCTTGCCATTTTTCAATGTGACAGACTGTCATGTGTCAGTTGATCAGTACTTCAAGGGGCACGCAGTTTAGTTTTAATGTAATTTTCGTGCACCAAAAAAATGAAATGGAGAAATATCAGGAACACACAATGTGGGCCATTCAAAACAGCTCACTGCTCCACTGACACACTTTGGTCTCCAGCCATCTGTTTTCTGCTTCAGGAGAGCGTTAGACCTTTTTCATATCTCCCACAGCAGTATGGCATTTCAGGCGCTGGTGAGGCAGTACCTGACTTAAAAGAGGCTGGCCTGCAAAAGTGGAAATCTTCTCTCCTCCATCCTACCCCCCAAGGGCACATTTTATTTCAGAATGCCCTGAGATTCACCAAAAGACGCAAGCAATTACAGAAACTAGGCCAGCTGATGAGCATAGATCAATATACGGTCTATATTTGTAGAAAGTGTATGTGTGTGTGTGTGTGTGAGAGATGAGAGGAGCTAGAAAAAGGCTAAGCAAGACTTAAAATAAGGGGTGGGAGTTAAAAGAAGCTGCCGTATAATGTGTAGGTCTAAAGGTCTTGTGATCAATAGGGATGTAAAGGTGGAAGGGCGTCAGCGTCACCCGTCAGGAGGTGCAAGTGCCAAGGAGATGGTGATTGGGCTGGAGGGAGTGGAGTTAGGAGCAGATGGAAAGGTGAGACACCAAACTTTTAATTTGACACTTTTTTTATTTTGTAATAGATTGAAGATAAAACATTATTTAACACAATTGGATAATAAAGTACAAGTATGCAGGCGATTGAAAGTTTTTGAAATATGTGATTACTAACGTGCCTAAAGTAATGCTTAGTAAGGCTAAAATTTTAGCTTGCATGCATCAAAGATGTGGATGTGGAAACAAAGATGTCTCCCTGTGTCTCCCCAGCTTCCCACAATATTGTCTCATTTAGAAGGGCATTCAATTTGTGTTCACCGGTGAAGTTAACTGGGCCGTAACCTCATCAGTGTTGCATTTCTGAAAAAAAATGGTCCATCTCACTAGTTTGTCAGTTGCTTGCTGCTGAGGGGCTACGACAGTGCTAAATTAGCTCTTCAATCAAACTACTTTATTTTCTTTAAAGAAACATCATAAGTATATATGTATTTGCAGACTGTGTCCTACACCCAGTTCCTGTATCCCACTAACGTCCTGGGTGGTCGAAGAAACACATTCGACTCGGTTTCTTCCTTCTCTCAGTCTCGCAACGCCAGCCACCGCAGCCTCAGTTTGGGCCGTGCCAACAGCAACCAGAGCAGCTTAGACACGGGTTAGTGGACTACTAATACATACCTTACTGATAATTAATGTTTTTAAACCTCAACCTTGTTAACCAATGCATTTTTTAGTGGAAGAGGAACTGGTTGAAATGCTTCTGTTGTTGTTGTGTTTGTGCTCACGGTAGGGAATGATTTGGGGGACTTTGGTGAGTACGACCCCAATCTACTGGATGATCCGCAGTGGCCTTGTGGAAAACACAAGAGGGTCCTCATCTTCCCTTCCTACATGGTGAGAAAATACTTTGACCATCTCTAATAAAGCAGCAACAACAGCAACCTCTTCTCTTGAGAGGAGATGGGAAAGATTGTTTCAAAATGTCCTGAGAGTTCTCATTGTTGTAGTGTTTTTTTTTCCCCTTTTTTTTCCCCAGTGTGTATTTGAATTTGTGTCTTCATTTTGGACCTTTTGTTCTCATTGTTCCCACCACAACCAAAAACAATAACACCGGAAAGATTTGTCTGCACTTTGTTTCTAAAAGAGCCTCCTTAGGTTTATCAGCTGTTTTTGAAAAGGAGTCTGGAAGATGACAGTTCAGACAGTTTTAAATCCACAAGGTCACTGGTACACTCTCTCCTCTACCTTTCTGGGCTTGAATGAATAACATACTATGTCTCCTTGTTGTGGGCAGTAGCGATTAAAGAGCCATTCCACCAGTGCAACAGCCTCAGTATGTGCCTCAGCGGTAATCATTCTCACACTTACCCGGAAAGGAACGGATGTTTTATTGTGGTTGGAAAAAGAAATAACTGCACTCCCTCCTCATTCTTTCCTGGGCTCTGTTTTAGCTACGGAGACTGGCAGAGGACTAGGACGACAAGGACTGACACAGCAGAAATGTTAGACAAGACCAGGCTTTTTTTTTTTTTTCTTCCTCCAATTGCGAAACACCATCAGACAACGATAGCTATTGTGTTTTCTACAGGAATTCAACCAGTAAATTCTCTGCATTTCAGGAGTTGAGCACAGACAGCTTTGCACACATGACTAACAGAACTTTTAAGTTGAGGCAGGTAATGATATGTATACATACATACATATATATATATATATATATACATATATATATATATATATAAAATTCTTATTTACACTCAATATGCAAAACTTCAATAAAGTCATTTTGATGAAAGGAAATTATGATGTTTAGGGGAAAACAATTAAAGTTGAAAACTTAAATTGCACCTCTTGTACTGAAGGTTACGTGCTACATGGAGAGATTCCCTCCACCTTATCTAAAGCTCCATTTTGAAGAAAAGAGGTCTCAAAGCCTGCTGTTGCCACCCGACAAACCTCACCATGGGCATGTTCTTCTTTTGCTGACGTTTTCCTGAAGTTTTGACAATAATTTAAAACAAATTGTTGACAAATCTGCAGCTTTCAGCAAAGGGTTGGCAGGGAGGACGGGCCAGCCCTTAGAGTAAACCAGCTGTTGCCTTAAGACTTCAAAGGTCAGACTGGAAGAGCATAACTGAATCAGACAGTCAGGCTTTACTCAACTCTGTATTTAACTTTTGGCTGCGTTAAACAGCTGTGCACGTGAGGGAGATCACTTCACTCCATTCAAGATTTCGTTCCAATAATCGTGTCTCAGCTCCATCTTCAGTTCCTCTTCTCCTGCAGACCTATTTTGCTGTTGGGTAGATTCAAAGTGTCTGAAATGATATTTTGAAGTGACGGCTTTTTCTGCACTGTTTTAGCTCATTAGGAAAGTGTGTAAAAGAATCACTGGTTCTGCTTCTCTTTCTCGTTTTTCCAAAGGTAATTGATTTGCCCTGATAGTCGTGATTCAAACACCTACAAAGACATGAAACGTTTGTTTAACGATCATGTATGTTTTTTGTTTGTTTTTTTTGTCAAGGAAAAGGCTGACAATAACCAGGCTGCCTGTTCGAAACCAACAATGCGTCTCTCTTTTAATGCTTTTCATCACTAATTTTCTATCTGTGGCACTAAAGATGTCCAATTGTAAAAGAACATAACAAGTGCTTATTCATTTTATTTAACAAATGTTTGTTTGCTGTGCTATTTACCCCGAAGGACAGTGTATGTGGCGCTGACTAAAAGTAACCTGTGTAGTTTATGGTCATCATAATGATGTCACAACAGTGCACGTTCCTACTATATGTATCTATGACAGATCTGATCTGTTGAAAGTCAGTGGGGTTACATGGCACTGAAAGGATCGGATAATTGGCTAAATTACAATAAGAATGAGTTGAGCAAGGGTACTTATCCTTGGATATATGGCGGTGAATGAATCGAATCAAACTCAGGCATTCGAGAAAATGGCGAACAAAGAGCACGATGAAGCTGCTTCCCTCTACATTTCGTATGTAATGAGCTGCTTATTGCACAAACGCGATGCACAACGGCGCATTCTCCATCGCGTTGTTTGTTTCTTTGTGACGGCCACTACAACAGTAATATCGTCTCTTCCGACTTCAGGTTCACGACCACGGGAAAAAATCTCGAGCATGCGCAGAACCCAAAGTGTAATTCACCACGTGCTTCACCGTCTGCAAACATGTGTAATTTGACTTTCAACCGAATTATCTCGATCTTAATCCGATCCAATTTGTTGTCAGATTAAGGTGTCTACATGCACTTAATAACTCAGTCTTATTGTAATTTAGCCCTTAATCCGATCCTTTCAGTGCCTTGTAACCCCACTGAGTGACTAAAAACATGGAATATCACCATTGGTCCTTTAAGTGTCACAGCACCCGGTGAGACTCATTGTCAGGTGGTGGAATCCAACACTTGGGTGTGAGGGCTCAGTCACGTTACACACAGTGGTGAGAGTGTGGTCACTTTGACACCGCCTCTGGTTTTCCTTTCAGACTACGGTCATCGAATACGTCAAACCCTTTGACCTCAAAAAGGACATGAACGAAACCTTCAAGGAGAAATTTCCCCACATAAGACTCACTCTCAGTAAGATACGGAGGTAAACCGATTGAAAAGTAGAGAATTAGAGAGCTTTTTTCTTCTTTTAATTGGAAAAAAAAGTTAACTTGCAGTTTAACTGAAACATGAGCTCTTGCATTTTTGTCTTACTAAGTACTTTCTTTTCACTACTATTTCTCATCTACAGCACTTTGTTCAATGGTAGTTGTTTTAATGTGCTTTTTTAAAAGATAAACTTCACATCTTCATTTCCTTCTTTCTCTCCTTTCCCTTCCTCAATCGCTTTTTTCTTTAACTTTGTGCAGCTTGAAAAGGGAGATAAGAAAACTGGCCCAGGACGAATGTGGGTATGAGGAACCGACGGTGGCCATGGCTTTCGTCTACTTTGAAAAACTTGTTCTTCAAGGCAAACTAAACAAACAGAACCGCAAACTCTGTGCTGGAGCTTGCGTCCTTCTGGCTGCCAAGATCGGCGGTGATCTCAAGAAACACGAGGTTAAGCATCTCATAGATGTAAGTCTCTCCAAAAACCTTTATGCAATTATGTCACTTTTAATATGGATTCCTGTGAGGGTTAAAGGACAGTTGAGTTTGTTTTTTTCATTAAAAATGTCAGCGAGGTCCCTGGCAGGTGAATGGAAGATGGGAAGCTACATTTCTAAAAACATGGCCAGATACAGCTGAGAGGGTAGTGAGGAAAAAAATACTGTTGGAATATTTGGGTAAAAAAAAATCTCCAGGTTTGAAAGGTGTCAAGGATGTAGAAAATAAGAATCTTCCAAGATTGAGGCAATAATAGAGAGGGGGCATGACATATGCTGGTATGAATTTTAATTGAATTATCGACATTAAAGCTGCAGTCGGCAGGTTTTCAAAATTCCGAGTCTAAAGTCGGAAAATTCGAACTGATACAACTTTCAGGTCCCTCTCCCAACCTCTACCAAGCTCCGAATCGCCCCCCAAACCCCTCCCCCTCTGTGGACGAGGTTGTGCACGTGAGTTCACACCAGTGTGAGCGCACACAAGCTGGGGCAGACTCACGCTCAGCAGCGTGTGCACAAGCTGTGATTGACAGGTAGGATTCCTCCACCCTAACTTGATTGGTTAAAAACAGCCGGGAGCGCTCGGTTTTTGCAAGCATGATTACAGGCTTCAGAGGGAGCTACAGATTTTGTTATTTTTCCTAAACAGCCTATTTAATATTCTACTTCCAGAATCCCATGACAGTTCAAGCTAATATGACTAAAAAAAAGTTGCCGACCGCAGCTTTAACAAATTTTTTTTTTTTAAATGAAAAAAACAGAAGGATGCAAGTCATTTCTTTAATTAATTTGGGGTTACCTAGCTAGCTTTAACGGCAATGATGGAAAAATAACTTACAACATCTGTTGTCTCATCCTAACTCTCATGATATTCTTTTGGCAGAAACTTGAGGAGAGGTTCAGAGTGAACCGCAGAGAGCTGATAGCCTTCGAGTTTCCCGTCTTGGTGGCGCTGGAATTCAACCTGCACCTCCCAGAACATGAGATCATGCCCCACTACAGACGCCTGCTGCAGACCTCTTAACAATAGTGACCCATCAGGAGGACAACCGCCGGTTCCTCCTCCTGATCCTCTGCTCCCCACACTATCCATCCTCCGACCTCTCTTTGTCTCTCTTGGTTGTCATTGAGCTGCAGCCGTTCGTCACTACCAACATTACCCTCTTTGCTCTCACAGAACTGCAATCAGCCAAAGGGACACATTTTTAAAGACACTTTTTCCCTTTTATTTGACTTCTACATTCATTGTCACTACGTGGACCCTTAAAAAGTGTTTAACTGTCAGCAAACTAGCTGTTTTTTCCAGTTTGCATGTCTCTCATCTCCTTGTCTCCATCATACAGTATATTTTCTCTTGTTGATTAGGAGATCTTTTGCATTTGAATCTGATTTTTAACTTTTTTCTTCTTTTTATCTCGTCTTTTCATGAATCTCCTCTTTGTAAACTTTGGTATGATTGGTTACCTCTTGACCTACATAAGATTTTAACAAAAGCCTTTTAAGTGGCTGGTTTTGGCTGGACTGTTATTCCTCGGGGCGACTCATCTTTTTGCAAGTCATTGTCTTAAAAGTGCACTTTTTGCATACTGCAAATGACATCGGGGGAAGGGGGACTATTTTTCAGACCTTTAACGAGTTTGGGAACTTTCTCTGAAAAAAAAAAAAAAAAAAAAAAAAGCTGTGTTCAAAAGCACCACACACATCATTTAAGTGGACCTTTGATTTCTTTTTCTTTCCAGACAGTTTTCTAACCACAAGTATCCGCATGAAAATGTATGAATGTTTGCACAGAGGTACTTGCAGAAAAGATGTGACATTCTATTTTCACCGAAATATTCCATTTGTTTTGTAGCAGTCAAATGCTTGCTATGGATTCCCTGAGACCAGACCCACTTTTATCAGAGTCAAATTTCCTGTGCTCTATGTTAGAGTGTATTGCCAGCACATTTACGGTGCTCTTATGGGAGAGTTGTTCGTGAGTGCAAAATGCCATGAAACCAGTGACCAGAACTGGTGGTAGGGTAAGGAGGAACCATGTTTGGCCTGAAGAATGTGGGTTAAGACCTTGTGCCTGTACCGATCTCCTTTGGTAAAGTGTCCTTGAGCAAGACGCAGAGTTCTTAACAGGCCACAGGGACACTTCTCTTTAGCTGACACTGACTGCTGACCTCTGTGAGGGGTAAGAGCCTCTAAAGCGAGGGCCCGGCGGGGATCAGTGACTGATCAAGCATCTGCTTTCAACTGGAATTTCTTGGTTTGAATTCTAAAATGTAAAAAAAAAAAAAATGAAAATCAGCAACTTTAGCAGTGCAACAATTCTCTTGGCATGTATTTAATCTTTTTCTAGTCACACTACCACGGTATTCAGCAGCCACTGAATCAGAAGCGTACACAAGGATCATTCGATGCTGCTCTGCGTATTGATGGTATTGGAGCTGAAATGATCACAAGACTAATTGTCATCAGAAAAGCATGGATTGTATTGATTTAAGGTGAAAAACACTGAGCTTCTTTCTGTTTGCAAACCCAAAGATTTTGCTGTAAGATGCACCTAAAGTACTCTGTGAGGAAAGATTCATGGGTGACACTTATTACCTGTGTATGTTTGTAAATAAATTGCTATGCTTGTTCAATCAAAACAGAACTTTTAGTTTTTGTTATTGTTCATCCAAATCTTTTTACCGAACAGAGACTGAATTGACTATTTTTAGCCGCACAAGCAGCTAGGCAGTTATTAATCCAGTCAGTTCACTACTTTGCTACAGACGGAAATATCCTGACATTCAGGGTTCTCAGAGGCATGGGAGGATGACTGAGCATCTCTAGCAGGCACATGAGCAATGGTTTAAAGGGTTATGAGGACATGCAAGTCACAAAATTTCCAGTGAGATGAAACAAGGTGATGACAAATCTCTATAACCTCAAAAAGTAACATGGAAATAACAAAGGGAGCCAAGATAACCACAGAGGCACAGAGAGGCTTAAAATAAATGTCATGAGACACAAAGTATCAAAAGAACTGTGAAAAGATGCAAGATGACCACATACTAAAGTAAGTCTGCATCAAAAATGGCCACAAATTGACCACAAAAAGATGCATGCTCCCTTAGGTGACCACAAATAATGAAAAACAACCACAAAGATGCAAGCTGCGGCAGAGAGGAGACACAAATAGCCCAAAGTAATTTGTTACCATTGTTGTCACTACAAGGTGAAAAATAAAGGGACAGAAATGAGCACAAAGAGAAGGAACCAAGTAAAACTCTTTGCTCAATGGTCACACTCACAAAACCACATCAAAGACACACAACTACCAAGAGACTCAAAACCCATGTGCATTATTCCTGCGTCTCGTCCAGATTTGTCTCGTCCAGAGGACACTAATAACTTGGGAGATCCTCAAATCTTTCCTCAGGAGCCACTTTGAGTTAAATGTCTCAACAACTGGAACATGGATTGTAAGAAAACTTGCTACATGCAGTTATGTTCACTTCAAAATGTGATCACTCTGACTACCCTGAACTGTTTTACAGTTATATTGTTCTTTATAAATGTACTTCGTCAAATACTTTTTCATTTGACCAAATACTTGTAGAACTAATGGCAGCCTCAGCTGTAGTGTTGTAGTCGAAGCAGTTTCTTCCAGATGAAGGAAACTTAACTCCTCACACAAACCTGAAAAGCCAGGTCTCGATCGGACCCGTTTTCAGACTTGATGTTGCATCACTTCAAGTTGAAACAGCTCTCTGGTACACCGAAACTCACAGTTTTCTCCAAAGCATTTTTTTGGAAATTATAATTGTTTTTCCGGCTGTTCCATTGTAAATATGAATTATCTTGTCAAAATCATAAAAGTTACATTTGCCACATTTTGACATTTTAGCTGTACTTGTTGTGTACTTGAACCTAAGCTCATAACCTGCAGTATCTCTTTAAGCCCCAAAACACAGAGGTCAGAGCTCAACAACAAACCGAGCAAACAATTCAATTTGGTCGGGCCGACTTTACCTCAAAATATAAGCTTAATGCTGCTTGTCCAACATGCTATTCAATCTTCTTTTCACATTTTTGAATAAAGCAACACAACTTTGTCTTTACAGCTTATTGTTAACTGTGCGATACAAGTTACCTTATGCCTGTGTTTCACATGTATGACTCAGCAGTGACTCGGTGAAAACTATATTTTCGCCGTATACCTGTGAGCCACCTTTATGGGATATACCTGTGGCTTCCACGTGCATAACTCAGATTTTCGAACTGCCAGGACAAACCAGTTTGGATTTCAGGAGCTTTTACTGTAAATGACTGCACATGTTGCTCTGATGCAATCTGAGAGGTCAGTTTCTCACCAGGTGGGAACTGTCCTCCGCCTGACACATAACCAACGTAAACAAGGCCTGTAGTCACGCCAGTCTCGTGCTGCGATCAAAACAAACAGGCCAGGCCTGAGTGTGGGCACATGGCATACATGGCTTAGTCCCCTCCATTGAAGGCCTAATTCCCCCCTCTCTGTCTCATAAAGGGGTCTATTGACATCCCTTCCTGAGCCCTGCTCACACATAAGTGACCCTCATTGTGAAAATATGTGTAGCATCGTTTGGGGCAAGCCGCAGTCCGTTGCCCTTCCCTTTAAAATGACAACATTTGGCTGAAACTGCATTTTGCACCTTTCCTGTCATGATATTGTGACTCAGGGTTTTTCAACCATTTACAGTTTGTAAACAAGGAAGTGAATTCTGTTGTTGTAACAAATCAGCTGCCAAAAGAACTGGTTTTCCACTGATCTTGGCTTCTTATCAGTAACAAATAGGATTACTTGATCAACTTTTAGTTATTTTCACAAAGTTCTGACTGCTTTCGAAAGTGCACAAGTGATTCCGTATGTTCAAATCCTCCACTTTCATTTTTTTTCAAAGACTATTTAGCTGTTGAATGGACCTGCAGGCGGACCTGAAAATCTGATCCTCTCTCCGTGTTTGACAAGGCTACCTAATCCTTTTTGTTCCAACCCAAGAGTCAAGTGACCCCACTGTAATAGAAAACCAGTGACGCAAAGCAGGACATTAAACGCTTCTCACACTTATTTATTGATGGATCTTGAAAACAAAAAAAAACAACAATTTTTTTTTTTAAGTAGGGGCAGTGGAAGCCCCAATGCGAGTATAGGGAAAGTGAAGCAGATATCATAGTGCATATGAGTTAATCATGGCTGCAATAAAAAAATTATTAGCTTTCTGGGTCATTTTGGGTTAGGCTTTTTGAAACAGACTTGTGTGACTGTTATAGTTTCTCTACAAATGTGCTTTTCTTAATCTCTCCCCATGTTATTTCTGTATGTAGCTTTTAGCTCTTGAGCTGCAGTTTCCCAACGATACTTCGGAGACTAGTCCTGTTATCCAAGAAAATCCAAGGTCACAGTTATTCAGACAACATCAGATGATAAAATCATCCAAAATTACTTTGTATACAGAAGATTACACAATATCCTCTAACCTTTTCATAGAACACAAACATATTTAACTTTGGCAGAAAATTACATTCGGTGAGCCAAAACATGATGCACAAGTCTGCGGCTAAACTGAGTGTCTATAACTATCTGTAAAATCCAATAAAAAAATCCTTTTTAAATCCCCCTAACTCCACTGAGCAGCCAGGCCTTTAGGTTCCAGATTATGATACCCTTTCTGTGACTTGTAGAACTGTTATTATTGGTCTCACATTCACCTCTGGACCAGGACTCGCTTTCACTTTAGTTTGAACATGTGGATATTCCTAAATAATCTATGAGAGGACTTCCTACGCAGCAACATTTGTCCTATATTTAACATAGCATTTAAAAAAAAACAAACAAAAAAAAAAAACATCCTTTCTACAAACCTTTAAAACCCAACACCTACAGATTTTAATCTAAAATGCGGATTTTATTTTATACAACTGGAAGCAAAGGCTGCAACCTCCGTGTTGGTTACTCTTCTTCCCCTTCAATGTTTTCCAAGCCTCACTGAACTAGTACACCCCTGCTGTGCACGCCGTCTCTGCCATAATGGAAGACGGGGACAGGTCAACGAATAGTGAGAGCAGAGCCTTGCACATCTTACATAATAGCGCTCCGACAACCTGCATATTCCGCCTTGCAGGCAACACAACAGACCTGCAGAGGAAATTAATATTTTAATCTCTCAGCTGCACTCATAGGACAGTTCTCGCTCTCACAGGCCAGCGGATAAATAAGTCATGAGCTGCAGGTTTGTGTGACAACAGGGCTGAGCAGGCAGTCACAACAACACATGCTGGGAGGAAGCAGACAGCTCTCATCTTGGCAGCAACTCTCGGATGGGATGTGAGTGAATGATGGCCTCACAAGTGTTGGGGGTAAAGCTCCGAACGGTGCCAGAATACACGGAGAACAGCCAGCTGTGTTCTGATGTTTTAGTTAACAGACCGTTGCCGACTTTGTATTCTAAAGACAGGCACCCCCTGCAGAAAATTAATCAACTTAAAAAAGTAAAAGCACTGCAAGGATGCTGCTCCTGAAATCACAAAATTGAGGTCACTCCCACTTCATTACTGAGAGAACAACACAGACTCTGCTCAGTGAATGATTCAGGCGCCACACTGTGGTTCGTCTGAACAAGTTCAGCAACAGAGCACCGCATGTTGCTCTGTAATACACAGGATTTCTTAGCAAATTAACAAAGCTACCACACATCTTTATCCAGGATTACCCCCCTCCTTCAAATAGAGACATTAAATGTGGCTCCATCTAATTTACAGGTCCCATATCCAAACAATGGCAAAACGGCAGGCATATCCTTTGGAAGATGACATGCAGAAGTAAGCTCTGAATGGTTCTTACAGTATCCTTTAATAAATGTGTTAAAAAATTTTAAAAACTAAAGTATCCAAAACTTGCCTTCATCAGCTTTTCCACAGAGGTAGTCTTCAGAGTCGGATGTGATTGGTCATTGCGCAGCACAATTACTGCAACAAGGACAGCGAGCGTTTTAACCACATCAAGGCTCGAGCTCTTTGAATTATTCTTTCTTACATCCAAACAACACTACAGATTCATGATGATAAAAACAAAACTAAAAACATGGAATGTTTCACTGTTCCAGCAGAACGCACACCGGGTCCAATGCTGACATCTACTGACGATACAACAGCTATATTCAAACTAAGCCTGTGGGATCACGCCACTTTGACGAACCACTTACAATCTCAAACATGTCAGGACAAAAGTGATGTGAGAGGACAAGGATGAAAAGTAATGTTCTGATTGGGGCGAATAATGGTTTTTTTTTAGCATTTACTTGAAAACTGAGCGATTCCTTCAAAGGGGATTTCTGACAGAAAGTGGTTTACATACAGCGATACATGGCAACACAGTGTTAATAGTTAAAAAAATAAGAATAATTTAAAGGCAAACAAATGAAAACCAGAACTGTAATATTATGCAATAAATTCTACAGTGTTATGTATCAACATACTAAAAATGACCATGGAATAATTCTAAAGAAGTCCTGCGTGAGAATCTTTTTCTTTTTTTTAAAAACAAAAACAGTTGTAAGTAAAGCTTTGTTTTAAACTCTTGTTTTGTTCAGTAACTATAAAATGCCAAAGACTCACTTCAGTTTAAAACCTTTTTTTTTTAGCACCACAGCACCCTTTACACCCGACATCAACATGCATCTTAAAGGTTGGAGATGAGCTGACGATCGAGTCATGCTAACACTAACAAAAAAAGAAAAAAAAGAAAGTAAATTAGCTTATTCTAAAACGAATTTGGGAATGGGGGAAATGTAAACAGCAGGGATAAATAAAGCAGCACCTTAAGCCCAAATTGAAAGTATGAGGACAAATAATGTGATTTTGTTTGAAAAAGAATTGGCATCTTCCTCCGTGCTGGTAAAGTGGGCTGCAGCCATTATACCAACGTGGATGTGGACATGCTTAAAAACCCACAGACCTCAAAAGGGTTGTTTTTGATTGCAAATCCAGTGTTCCCAAGTCAAAATGTCACTTTCTGGATGCTTAAAAGATGCAAAGAAAATTGCACTATTAGTTGCCCTACGTAAAAATACCTTATACAGAGACGAACGGAGCCCAGGATAAGATGCATGGTAAAGTCACGTATAAAGGCCTGTGATGCCATTATTGTTACTGTTAGCGCCATTATGCATCCCATTTCACTCATCAAATTATTCAGAATATCAAACAGTTATACAAAAAGTCTAACATTTTCCTGTCCAAAAAAAAAAAAAAATCATTTCACACATTTCTGTGGTCGATTCTTATACACAAAAAAAACTGATCAGTTTTACCCTTTTGAATCTTTCCCAAATTGAATAGCTCATACCATAAAGAACTGGTTGTCAGTTAATGCTGGAAGAAAATTAATGTCCCAACCGCTCGGGTCAAGTGTCTGTTCTGTGGTACGTTGCTCACGCTTCAGATACTGAAGCTCATGCTTCTCCTGTAGTGTGAAGTGGAGGACAAAGAGGACGACTGGCGGAGGTTCGAAGTCTGCTGAGGAAAATCAATACGTACGCAGAGGAGGAAAGCCTCTGGCACTCCCCTTCTCAAGTATTCCTGAGTTAGTTCCATGCATAGCAGTGGCGTTGATGATGAGTGTGTCAGTGATCACAGAAGCGGCTCGCACTCACACCCACACGGTCCTTTACTGACAAATAGTTAGCTCATTGTTCACTGTCCCAGACAGCCATCTAGTAGTTGAGGAGGCGCTCCCTTTCTGTGCCAGCGTAACGCTGGTTAGCAGCAAACACTTTTGCTTTGTTCACTGATGGACCTTTGGAAAGAAACAAAAAATATTACAATTAATGGAAAACAGCATATGAAGTGTGCCCTAAGCTTCTATGTAATCTTTTTCCTTTTATATGCGACATCACCAACCTATATAGCTGAGTAAAATGGGAAGAAAAATGAGGCCATGCGTTGCCCCCAGCAGCACGATGGCCAAATACATCCTGAAGTAGAAGACCTGGAAGATCTGCGACTTCGAAAGTGCCAGAATTAAGATACCACCGAACTTTGTCAATGTGATCCCGCTGAACACCTGAAGAAATGTGATGAAGACTAAAATTAATATGAATGTTTAGTGAATTTAAATCAATCCACAACAGATTCTACATAAAAAATTTTTTTAGAACTTAATCTTATATAAGCTGATGTGTAAAAACAACTGAACATTCACACAAGCAGCACACCAAAATCATTTTTTCCAACCCAGTTCTTG
This sequence comes from Odontesthes bonariensis, assembly GCF_027942865.1. Taxonomy (NCBI): domain Eukaryota; kingdom Metazoa; phylum Chordata; class Actinopteri; order Atheriniformes; family Atherinopsidae; genus Odontesthes; species Odontesthes bonariensis. Next base: position 16,451,525 of record NC_134519.1, on the reverse strand, counting down.
AGCTTCTTCACTTGGCCTCCTGTTGTGAATTAGTTTAGTAAAGTGCAACTTACGGAGCTGCCCATGTGAGCCAGGGCCTCCTCTGCCCGCTCCACTCTGCTCTTCTTCACACTGATGGAAAACGCCCGCACAATATGACTGCAGAACTCCACCGAGATACCAACGCTCTGCAAGGAGGAACAGAAACAAATCAGTGTTTTCAGGACTGAAAGCCAACTCAGCTGGCATCTGCATAAGATATCTTTAAACACTACGTAATGCTCACTGCAACAACACATTAAAGTGACTTCAAACTAAAGCTAAAAATCAATTAGGTTATGCAATAAATGGTTTTAATCTGTGTGTAATCCAGAACTATGCACGTTTACCAATGTTCCAAATCATCAATATACTGTTAAACAAATTCATTTACATTAAGTTCTCGCTCAAGGTTACATATGATGCTGCTGTACTCTCAGATCAAAGTTATTGATTTTCAGACTGAATCGCAAGGAAACCTTTAACCCCAAAATAAATGCCACGTTGTTTCACGTTCCTCTTACCATGACCAGGTTCACAAGGGATACTGCATTGAGGCTGATGTCCCACAGCCACATGACGCCAAACATGTTGACCAGGATCATGGCGATCGTAATGCAGACCAGCAACGCCGAACACAGCTCGAAACCCAACAACACTGTCGACACCACAAATATGGCCACCAGTGACAAGCTAAGGTTCAGAGCTGTGTCATAGGCGATGGTGAGGTACTGCTCGTAGAACACATAGAAGACACTGTAACGGTGAAAAATGTACATTAGTGAACAAATAGGATGTGGTTAACCTATAATATGTGCAGTGGGAACTTTTCCTTTGAAATGCGAGTCGACATTTATGTCGTTTCAGTCAAGAGGAGCCAATGATCTCTTATGTTGTCCGTTTCAATCAAGACTTATTGTTTAACTAACATTGTATAGACAAACCACTGTTATGTTGAATTTAGGGTTCTATCTTAATACCGAATGCTGCACATTGGTGTTGATGTAAAGGACAGGAACTCTGGTGCAGTAGTTCAGTTCAAACATTAGCTGCATTGCCATTTATAACGTTGTCTTTGCTGTGCTCTTATCTGTGACCTATTTTTTTTCCTCCGATTTCCTTGAACCCTTTGTGCAAAACAAGCAAAACCTCCGTCACAGGCGGTAAACTTACTCAGAAAACTCTAAAGCTGCTTCAGAAACAAATATGTTTATATCAAGGCCAACTCTGCTCTACAGCTATATACAGATTCTTAAAACATATGAAGTCACGGTAAATGTGCTACAGCCACTACAACCGATGTTACCTGTAGGCGAAAACTTTGTGGCCCATGGACTGACTGATATTGGCAGCCAAAATTCTAGCCATTTTATAAGCCTCTATAAAGTCTGGGGAGTCCTTTAGGATGGTGTGGTAAGTCATGAAGTAAGTGGCTCCGACTCCTGTGTTGTTGGGATGCAGGTCGACGGCTGTGGCATAAGCTGCGTGGCCGCTGGAGAAAAAAAAAAGATTAATTGTGGGAAAGAACAAAGAAGAGGAACATCACAACCTAAATAAAAACTGGTACATGGTGAGGGGGTTCTTTCAAACACACGAGACCACAGAAGTGAAAGGAGCTAATGACACGCACTGTTTTTAAATGAAAATCTTTGTAGATTAATTACCCTTTTCCACACTTGATATTTGGATTGTCCGATAGGAACATGGGAAGAAACCTCATGAATTCTTCTCCAACAGGCCTCTGCTTTCCACTGGGAGTCAAAGGCCGACAGGGTACACAGGATGGGTTTACCACTGGAAAGCAGTATTAGGAATATAATCATCCTTTTAGAAAAACAAATTTAATTTAGAAAGAACAAACAAAAACAAAAAAAAAACCTGCTCCATAAAGGTTTGTTTTCAAAAGACTCGGAATACTTTTAATTATCCCACGTGCTGATAACTCATGCTCGGATAACGTGATGCTGTTAAACCTGAATTTCTCTGCATCTGTGACTTTGAATGATTATAACACCCAATGCTTCCAGAGAAGACCAAACCCCATAGAGGAAGCCCAGGTGGGTTTCGAGATTGTAACCCGGGCTCTTTTTGCTGCGATGAAAGAACACAAACTTGCCTGTCAACCTTCACTAAGGCACTGTGCTCAATTATACAAATTAACTATAAACATATTCAAACTACTTGCATTGCCTCTTAATTGCATTTTTTTTCAAGAATTTGCCCGATAACACTATTGTTCAACTGTACCTTATGTATGAAAAACTGGTTAAAAGGTTTTATTTATTTTTTATTTGTGGAATTGAGACATAAGCACCATGAGACAAGTATCCAATACATTATGTTATATTACCCGAGGCATTGCAGAAAGACCCCGACGTGTTGTAGTACCGACAGCAGGTCGACTGAGGCTTCACCCAGTCAAAGTAGTCATCCAGCCAGGATGATGGTGTGTAGGCAATGGATGTGCTAAGGGAAATAAAATAAATACATTTTTAAACTGAATAGATCGTATAGTGACATCACAACATCGAGCAAGATTTTTGATCTTCAATAGTATCAGTCTTACTTAAGGTTTAGTTGTTGTTGTTTTTTTTTAATATAAGGGTGCCAAACAGATTTAAGTGGCACAAATTTATCTAATTTAAAAAAAAGAATTTCATACAGGTTTTCCCATCAAAACAGAAATCCACAATAGTTTATTTCTTTCTCATAGCTCCGACTTACTAGTTGCTTATAAGTGAGGCAGTGTAGACCTGCTGGACCAGGGAGTTGTTATTACAGCCCACCCCTCCACACACAGCATTCTGGCCCTCAAGGCTGCTGTAGTTGAGACCGTCCTCCACCACAAAGTAGACAGGCGCACCAGTGTGAAGGTACTCGCTCAAGTTCTTGAAGTAGTCCAGAACGTACGAGTCCTAGATGGAGAGACAAACTGTCAGAACACCCCGAGCAATACGAAAGCAAAAAACGTCACTTGACCAGGCAACTGATGTAGATTCTCAGCAGTGGTTACAAGACATATTCAAAGAATGACTACTTTCACAACATCTCACACACAACAAGTACAGAAACCACGAAACTCACATCAGGCATAGATAACTTCTGGTCCAGTCCAATTTCCACTTTATTCACCACAGCAATACTGAAGGAGAGTATGCCTACAAACACTGCCACCTGCCACAAAAAACATGATCATCACATGGAGACAAAAAAAAAAAAAAAAAAAAAAAAAAACAATATGCTACTTGATTAAGTCTAAACAAGTTCAAGAGAAAGTTAACAAGAGGCAGATGTGCATGACTGCCAGAGTGTGACAAGTACTTACGATGATCGGTCTCACCCACTCTTTCAGGATGAATGGTGCATAGACTTTCTTGAAAAAGCGGAAAAGGAAACCGTGTGTTTTGACTTCCTGACCTTCTGGCAGTTTCACGCAGCAGCAGATGTCAAGTCGATTTCCCTTTTAAACACAACAGACGACCCAGCATTTTTTTTTAAAAGTGCACGTGACAACATGTTGGTAAGACTGTGACGAAGGTTAAGTCATTCAAAACACACACATTCGGGGGCCCCATCAGCTTCTTTTACCGTCTCTGCCACGGAAAATGTTAACGACATGCAGCTCATCCAACGAACCAAACAGTTCAATTAGATGCCCGAGTTGTTAGCTTTAAACTTACAGCTCTTAAGTTAATTGAGAATCTTCTTGTAACCCTCGCAGTTTGTGAGCATTTACAGCTTATAACAGATGAAAGCAGACATCTGTGTAATATTACTTAAATATCTGATATTTTTCAATTGCATAACCTTTAAATGATCGTTTCATTTGCAAGTTTACGAGTTTATCCTCTGAGGAGGAAATAAAAACAAATACTTTAGTGAGACAACATTAAAAATACAGGCTCTATAGTACAAACTCACTGCATAAACAGAATTACAAAATGATCTGTAAACACCAGAACTTTCTTAGTTTTGGACTGTTGCAGCAGTAATCAGGATGTTAAGAAGAAACCATAGTACAACCAAGTGAAGCTATAATGGCTGTCCTCCTAAAACAACACCGAAGGTACAGAGCTACTTGCAAAACTAAGCTCTGAAAAACAGATGGGCAAGTACTTCAGACTTGGCACAGGACTTTCTCTGACGGCTCCCACAGTGTGCGGGACATTGCATAATGTCAAACTCTATGGACGATGTCCAAGAAAATAAAATCCCTGCTTGATCTTAGTCACAAAACTCAAACACGTCTGAAAACAAATCTGATTTAGCTAATCTAGCTAATTGTTCAACTTTGAAATAAAACTATTATTTATGTGTCACTCAATTTTCAATAATTTGATATTCAAGTGATATTGCACAGGGGCTCATTTGCTTCCTTTTTACACCCCCTCCAAAAATCAAGACCGATTTCCCTCATTTCCTCAGTCTCACCTCCTGTCTTCTGGCATCCAAGCCCAGCAAGCTGACAAAGCAACTGATCTGCAACAGGAAATCGATAAAAACAGCCAAGCCAGCAAACAGAGAGAAAGTCCTCACAGCAGGCATGTTGGACAGGGCCCCTGGGAAAAGAAAAACAATAAGTCTATCAGCTTCTGGCACAGCAGGACACTGTGACAATCCACTAAACAAAAACAAGTTGATTCATCCTAATTAAAATTGTACATCTCAGAGTTTAATCAACACCGTGTGTGTGTGTGTTGAGAACACACTGACTGCATTATATAACTGATCTATATTACCAAGGAAGAAGGCCACCGTCTCTGAGAAGGAGGAGAGAAACATGCTGGGGGCTATTTCTCCCAGAATACGGCCAATCTGATGGTGCAGTTCTTCCTGTGGCATCCTCTCATCCCTCTGTTTACAAATGCAAAAGAAAACTTATCAATTTTCACATCGTAGTGGAATGAAAAAAACGAGAATGTCAAGGCTCGAGGAAAAAGATGATTTGCACAAAGATTCGAGTTGTATCCAAGCCCTGAACTACAGGACAAAGCACTGAGTAATTAATCACTACCAGTTTATTGGACTCGTGCTAAAGTGTTTACCTGGTATGTCTGCACTATAATGAAGATGTTGTCGACTCCAACAGCCAGCACGAGGAAGGGGATGACTTCAATGACGATGAGTGTGAGTGGAATACCAGCATAGCTGAATATTCCCAGTGAGGAGGACACGGAGCTGAGCACAATCAGGATTCCTGCTATGCCTAGAGAAATCTTTGAGTCCACCTGCACGGACAAAAACATACGGGATTAATTATCATTAGCGTTATCAGCGGGAAAGACGAGTTACACTCGGCAGGGATTATAGTAGCCAACACCTAGCCAAAGAACGTGCGGACACACTGAATAGAAATGTTTATGGCACTGAGTCACGGTTTCATACCATCAGCCTTCTGAAGCTGTGGATGTGACCCAAGGCCAGGGAGATGTAGATGAACATGATGGCATAGCTGATCACTATGGTGCTGATATCACTGTTGCTCTCCCTGTTGATTTCATCCTCGATGCTTCTCTCGGCACTGAAGGCTATGGTCAGATTGGGGTTTGTGTAGTTCTTCATAAAGTTGATGAATCTGAAATGCGCCCAAAAAAAATAAAAATAAAAAATAAATAAACTGTTCGTACACAGAAAGACAGCACCACAAACTGTGACTTCTGCTGAGGTGACGAGCTGTTCGATCGGTGTCTCACTCTTTTTCCCACGCGAGCGCTTTGCCCTTTCTGACGGGGTCGTTCAGGTAATTGTTGAGTGGAAAGGTGATAACGAGAGCAGTGGCGTTGTTGTAGTTTGTGTCTGTAATGTGAGAAAATGCAGAATTGTATTAATAGCCAAAGGATGTTGTTGTTTTAACGTTTCCTGCAAAATGTCTTATATTATTACCCTCGTGGGGGCCAAATGCTTACTGCAGAGTTCCTGCACATTATCTTTTTCCCAGTGCAGGCTTTTATTCAGGCTGCAATACTGAAACAGTGAGCAAAACAGTCAACATCTCATTGCAACCTTCAGGCCACATGAGCTTGCAGCAGTTTGTGAGTTCTCAGTGGACAAGCCTAAACACGGGCTCTTAAAAACCAGGAGATTGATGGCTGAAAACTAGAAACTTAAAAAGAGTCTAACTTCTATGGATTTAATCTCCATCTATAATATTCTATGTATGATCTAGAATCTTTGTGAAGAGCTTGCTCAATTCATTTTTACAAATTTAGACATATTTTCTTTTTAGCAAATAGAATTGAAAATAGAGCAGAGAAAATAGTAGAAAAGACAACTGTTTTTTTTTCAATACAGTTCAAGACTAGGAAAATACTACAAAGAAAGTACTTTCTGGACTTTGTCATGCTTTTAAAAACTCAGTTGAACCCTGTTGTGTCCAATGAAGCGCATTGTTAAATGTGTGGGCGGTGCCTGAAAAGAATCAGGCCAGAGAAGCCAGCCAATCAGAGTAGGCTGGCCTTCTCAGCGAGGTGTGCTGAGGCACTCCCACAGAAATTTCAACAAATAAAAGCCTGAAAATAAAGCATGTATTTGCAAGTCTGGTCTGATTGTTAACAGCACGCATGTAAAGAAACTGCTTTAGAAAAGCAACATACTATATACACCAAAATGTATCTTTTATTGAGCAAAGAATAAAATGTTTGGTGGTAGTTAGAAAACTCTGTGTGAACACTGTGACACAAAGAACACTACTCTGCTGACTGTAAATGACCACCTGTCCCCACCTAACAAAAAAAAAAAAAAAAAAAGCCGAAACATCCAGTTCAGGCAGGTTTGCGCAATTCGTTTTGACACATAACACAACTTGGAACGCTTTGATTTGTCAAACAATACAGTCTAAAGTATAAAAATCCCTACCGTCGTAACCCCCGAGCGCCAGCCAGGGGAAGACTGGGCCGCCATACGTTCCCAAGCAGGGATCGTGGAGGGAAGTGGTGTCATTGAGGGATGCCGGTGCACTGTGGAAGGAAGAGATGTAGTCAGGTACAGTCTTCAAAAATCACGACAACGAACCTCAACATATTGCAGTAACTAAGAACAGAAATCGACCTGCAGACACGTGACAGTGTATGAGGAAGTTTGAGTTTACTATTTTAACTTTACTCTAAAAATGAAGACACCTGCAGCACATAACAGACCTACGTGGGCGGCAGGCACCACACTCAAAGCAAAACTTTTTGTTGAGGTTTTGACAATTTTACCAGAATAATATTCTTCAGACCGAGGCAGGTGTGGGCAAGTCATTGAGGCAAGATAAACACAAGTGCCAGTTTATTGGCAAACATACCAATGAACTTAGCAAGCTTTAAAAGGAATAATAAAACTCACCTGACACAGTAGAGGAAGTGGCTGTGAAAGTCAGCGTAGACAAAGAAGTCATCCCCTACGCTGTGGTCCAATGCAGCGTGACTGTTCTGAAAGTAGTTGAGCACACTTAAGATGGTGCAGTTGTTATTGTACGGGGCCAGCGGAGCCAAGCAGATGTCCTCCAACGTCACGTTCTGGCCTTCATATGTGGCTACAAGACCCTCGACGTCAAGCTGCAGGTCCAGCACCTGGTTGGTTAAAGTTAGCAGAAAAAGAAAGGACAACCTTTAAACTACGCTTTCACAAAATCAGCTGCATTTCACATGTAAGGTCTTCATCTTCTTCAGAAAAAGCAGAACTACTTCTTTGAACAAGAGTTTCGCTGAAGTAGAGCAACGCTGCTTATTATTTTCCAGGGTCTCTGACGAACCCACCTGATGCAAGATGTCTTTGCCCAAGATGGCTCCAAATGGGACGTCTGACCCTCCGAAATACGGAGAATAGAGGAAGGTGTCATTGAGTGGAGTGGTTATAATGAGCTGCGCAGTTCTGAAGAAGGGTCCAAAGTGGCTGTCGAAGTAGTTTTTCTCTTGTCGGGCTTGGCTTGTGGGAGACGACCAGAGGTCAACCGGGTCTGTGGTGATGCGCATATAGAACAGGCCCCCTGAGGAGGCCACCACCAGTATCAGGCTGCCCAGTATGACTACAGATGGATACCTCACACAGAAGGAACCCCAGGAGCTGAAGCTTGTCCGTAGGACATTCTCAAACCGTTCACCCAGTGTTTCACAGCAAGATGCATTTACTGAGAGGAGAAAAGCAACAGAGTTTGGCTTGATTGTCAATAACAAAAAGCTTTTTGCTTTTATTATGGTTTACGAGCTGTGCAGTTACTGCTATATTGTCATGTATGGCTGTACCTTGGTCAGGATTATCACTGTTGAGAGACAATGGGTTATTGCTGTCCAAAATGGGGCCATACTCTGACATAACAGTTCTTTTCCTGCAGACATAAGGACCCACATATGTCAGTTAGATATCAATTTAAAATAAAAAATAAAAAAGGTGTAGAACCACAATATTATTGAAGATACAATGTGTGCTGTATGATATTGGTACAAATATTTGTAAGAAACCAAAAGCCTGTTACCTGTAACACCACACTCCCAGTACAGCTCCAGTGAAGATAAGCAAGAAGGCTGTGTAAGAAATCCACATGATGACAGACATGGCGTCCATACCGAGGATGGTCCAGGGAGGGGGGACAGGAGGGGGAACAGGTTTGGGGCCACAGGCCATTTCACAATCTTGACAGGAGCAAGGACCTGAACCGTCCTCTAGGCCCTCTGTGCAGTTATACGTCTCGTTGTTCATTGGAGTGTAACCAGATACAGGCGAATCTGAAAGTAAGGATGGCATAGAACACAGGAAGATGGATTAACCACAGGTAAAGGAGCCATAAAGACTATTCCTACCTCAAAGAAAAAGTATTACCAGAGAATATTGGGATGATAGGAAAGGGAGTCTGTCCATTGTCAGTACTGAACATGTACTGGATCCAGTTAGTTGCATTGCAGTCCCGAGCATCCCTGCCACACAGCAGCGATAAGGCCTTCATGTTGCTGGAAGGAGACTGGACATCCTTGCAGGCATTGTACATAGCTGAGAAAAGACACATGAGGAAAAAGAAAGACGTCATGCTACACACACACACATATATATATATATATATATATATATAGACATATTCCACTTCTGTTTTCATCTCAAAATTTAAAAGCAATGACCTTTAGTCATCCACAGGATTAGTCAACTGACAACTTCAGTTTGTGTCTGAATAGGGAACTTGTAAAGATTACTCAGCAGGGATTGTTGTGCAAGCTAACTGCGTCAGTACTTTTTGAAAATGCTTTGCACATTCTGCCAATGCCTTCCACACCAGAATGTCATGAACAATTTGACTTTGCATCTAAATCAAGTTCTGGCAATGAACTCACCGTTAGCAAATGTTTGTCCGATATAGTACTGCACTTCCACTACGTTGGAGGCATTGAACTGGGTGCCATTCATAAACTGACTCTGGTAGGGACTGCATGTCAGCTCACAGAAGAGGTTCATCAGATTGAAGAAACAGGCGGGACACCTGCACACAGAAGCAGAGAGAGTTGAGAAGCAGAGGAATAAAACAGCAAGGAACTGTTGCATAACGAGCACAATAAGAAAACCTGCTCGATTTTCAAATGGTAAAGTAAAACAATCTACAAAGATAAGAAAACATGCCAACCTCAGCAAAAACATCATTTTGCTGCATGACCTCGTGCCTTTCCAGCTCGTTATTTGGAACATGCAAAGCCTTGCGTGTTAAATCGTTAAAGGTCTAAATGAAAGTACACCCTCTGTGAAGTCTAAGCTTTTATGTATCAGGACAGAGAAGAAGAAAAATAAATACATAAATCAATCACCTGGTCCTTACCAGGACTTAGAACTAGTTAAAAAGAAGATTAAAAAACTGTCTTTATTCATTTCAGAAATATCAAACCAAAATCTAGAAGCAGTGTGTGAAAAACTAAACACTCCCTTCCTGCTTCCGTAGCAATTAAGATTATAATCAGCAGCCAGGTGCTGCTAATCAAATGCACTTGATTAATTAATCATTGAGCGTCTCTATGAAAGCAGAAGTTTTGGCAGTTTGCTTGACTGAAGCATTCAGGTGTGTGTCAACACAAAGCCAAGAAGGAGAGACATCAGCAAGGATCTTAGAGCAACAGTTGCTTCTCTATCTGGGATGGTGTGGAGTCCATCATTCTACAGTGCAAAAGATTATTTACACATTTTCCCAAGAGTAGACCTTTAAGCGTTCCACCTGGGCAGTCTGACAGTCAACCATGAACTCCTTTGAGTTCTCTTACTCTCGAGTCAAATGTGAGGCCATCTGCCTGACGGCAGGTTTGGGGGACACTGGGTCATGCAGCAGGGAAATGATACCAAACACAGCTGCAAATCTACAGCAGGAAGGAGGGAAATAATCAAGAATCAAGGTGTTGCAATGTTTCAGTCAAAGTCCTGGCCTCAACCTGATGGAAATGCTTTGGTGGGACCTTAGGATAGCTGTTAAAGCAAATGCCCGTAAACCCCAATGTAATAAACCAACATTGATAGGAATAGTGGGCCCAAACACCTCCGCAACAGTCGCAGAGACCGATGATGTCACACAGAAAACGATTATTTCAAGTTATTTATGCAGAATGTGGTTCTAGAGACCACTGAGTCATGAGCTGGACTGCGCACACCGTTTCTGCATTCAACTTAGTTTTTGTTCAATAAAAAAACAAAAAAAAAACAAAGAAACACTGTGTAATATGTCAGGTGTTGTTGTTTCCTTTGAGGTTGTATTCGTCTTACTTTAACGCTAAAAAAAAAAAAAAAAGCCCAAGTACGTAAAAGCTTAGAATCGAAAGGTGTACGTTCCTTTTCAGGTGACCGTATCAAAAATTCAGAAGGGGAGAGATGATGCCCTTCCAGGTATTTCATGTCCATCAGTGAATGTTATAGCAATACCGCATACCGAGAAAGGAACTGAAGTGGCAGCTCGAGACTTCCTTTGAGCGTCCGCAGCTGGTCAGCATTACAGCAGAGATTTCGGCTCCCGTAGTCAAACCCAGGACAGAGCTCCTGCATAGAATCAAATATTGAATAATAATCACTATGATAGGCTTTAGCGTATCAAAATAATGCACAAGTGTAAAGAATTTGTACAAAACTTAAGATGAAGAAGTTTAATTGTCAATAATAATATAAAGATGATACCTTAAGAAGCGGATAACCCTCAGATTGTAGTGGGCGAGCGGGACCGGTGTAGTTACAGTTGTACTTTTTTTCAGGAACCTTCACAGATGCGCCACACTCACCGTACCATACACAGTGCTGGGCCCCAACCTGACAGGAAGACAAGAAAAACACAGCCCTCATCTGTACAGCGTTCGAAGAACTACGTCATCTGGCCCTTGAATTTCACGTTGCTGGTCTGCATGCTGACTGTAGAGTCGGGTGAATCACGAGTGGCTCTTAAACCAGACAAAAATGGCCCAAGTGACCTATTGATAGGATGCCATAAATGGATATTTATCACAAGGTCATTTTTTTATGACAATGTAAAGCATCTGCTCATGTTTCATTTCCCGTGTTTCTAGAAACTCTTGCTTTGCATGCCCGAAAATATCATTTTCACTACTGTAAAAATGACAATTCCTGTGTTTGGTGGACAAAAGAAAAGCAGATTAATTATTTGGTTGAAATAGAACATTTGAAGATATACGATCGAAAACGGAACTTGTTGATTTTAAATACTCTTTGAAACTAAGGACGTTCTTATATCTGTCTTTTCAGCCTCCGTCCTCACGTGCCTCGTGTTGGGAGGGGGAAGTTGAGTGAGGTACACCATAAAACGGTTTTTCACATTCCTCTTCGAGGTCTTGAGCAGTGTTCGGACATCATTGTTTCTGCTGATGAAGTTTTATTTAGCTGTAGACTGGGCCAGTAACCTAACCATGCAACTACCTAGCTGAGACTTGTTTATCTAGGCTGAAAATCTGAACCCTGCGGTGGCCCTTGAACAGAAATTCCACCTCTAACCTAGAACAAGAAAAAGGCCCACTCACAAGTTTCTGTGACTTTCTGCTAACCCACAGCAGTCTCCAAAGAATCAATATTTTTTTACAGATTCCAACATTCTTGTTGTTTTTCCTGGGGTACAGCTATCTTATCTGAAAATGTAATGATTAATCACATTTCAGATGTTTTACCAAGGTTTCAAAGTAGTTTGTGCGCTGCAGTGGACTGACCTAATTGCATCATGAGAAAAAGAGTGCAACCGATGCAATGACAGGACTTTAGAGGCCACTCACGGCAAGTGAGCATGATCTTCATCTGATTAAATCATTACATCAAAGCAAATGGATGGAGCAGGATTTACTATGACATTACTTTTTGTCCCGTATTTATGGTATCTTTAGAATGACACGAAAAACACAACGTGACTGCAACAGAACTATCAAGGAGCGGAAAACCTATACCAAAGTTACAGCTTTATGTCCATTACTTTGTTCAATGTGTGCATCTTTAGTGGACTCATCAATACCAATAAGGAAAACCCAATAATTCTCTCTTCTCTCATGTAACCTTATGTTTCCAGTTTATGGTTCATTACACTTTGTCTGTGCTCTTAGCCCTCTAGCTAAATAAATTCCAGATGTGGCTGAGTACAAACGGATGAAGGTAATCCGGATTACAGAATCAAATTATTTGGAGTTTGGCAGCTACAATATGCCTAGGCTTGACAGTTACACCGTCATTTATTGCTCGACTCCATCTTAATCATGCATTTGAATGTGTAACAACATTTTTCGCACAAGGTAACGTTACATAACAGCACTGCAAAAGTTGATCTCAGCGCGTTTTTAGCTGGGCTGATGTGAAGTAAATATTGCGGATATAACCATTTACGTGCAACAGAAAACTGCACAAAAGATGAAGCGTCCCGGCTGTTGCTTGCATACGATGCGCCGATTGGATCAACAAGTGCCGAACGTGCAAAACGCGTTTTATTTGCGCTGAAGACGGAGTCCAGATGTTTCAAGGGTAAAAATATCAGCTGCACCCTTTATTTCAGAATCCATTTGCACAGGAAAAAGTTGCAATTATTCAAATGTTTGAATGCCAAGTAATGCACGAATAATCCTGAAGCATTCAGATTGAATCATATTTTCTGTAATTAAACAAATTAGGTTACCAACTCCAACAAAGCTTAATCTAATTCGTGTTCAGTACCAGTGAGCTGACCAAACCCTGGCCGGAGATTTTTTGCTTTTGTTTGTGCGCCACTAGACAGTGTTAAAGTCGTAGCTGGGGGGGTACAACATATTAAGCTGAGATGCATTTAAGAACCTGTTTTGCCCCTTTAATAAGAAAAGAATAAGAAATCGGTTTCGACACCAACAGGATACAACCCGGACCAGTACTGCCAGTCTCTACAAACGACTTCAAGTTTTCAGTTTTAGCGTTTCAGTAACGTAACGCTGCTTTTTGGTAGCATTCACGCTAGCTACATGGTTATAGCAGTATAAAGCCAATTACTTACTATGGCTGTCTTTATTTTATATTAGGAGGAGCAGTGCTACGTCGCTGAACAGATCTAAATCTGGTTTCGGAGCGCTCATCTTAGATAAACATTGAAACAGCAACGGTAGCCAGGGCTGAGTCATGTAATAGTCACGAGAGCACAGACGTCAAGTCACACTTACCCATCTAAAATATCCCTCAGATAAGAGTATGATGAAGAAAAGTAGATATAAACCGGGTCTCCTCGCCAGGGGTTCCATCCCTCTTAATGAAAAGATCAAATCGAAGTGACAGCTCAGGTGAAGTTTCGCATTTCTTGTTGATGTCTTCTTCTTCCTACTACTGTTTGTTCCGGGCGGAGACAAGCTGTTGCCTCAGTGCTGCCACCAGGCGATATTGAGTACGCGCTACACCCAAAACCAAAGCGCCAGGAGCAATTCTGTCCTCAGATCAGTCTCTGACAGTGGTGGAGGAAGGACTGAAGTGTAGTACTTAAGTAAAAGTATAAATACCCAGCAAAATATATACTTAAGTAAAAGTAGAAGTACTGCATCAAAAATCCTACTTAAGTAAAAGTATAAATACCCAGCAAAATATATACTTAAGTAAAAGTAGAAGTACTGCATCAAAAATTCAACTTAAGTAAAAGTTACAAGTACTGACTTTTAAATTTACTTTAAGTATTAAAAGTAAAAGTACTTGCGCTATTGTTTGTCTTTCAATGTCTAGGCCATTTTGATGAAGAATGCAGGTATAGCTACTGGTAATACTTAAGCCTCTACAGAAGTCACTGTTAGTAAAAACTATAAGCAACATTGAAGCTGACAGAGCCACCTGATTGGTTTAAACATATTTTTGTATAGGCAACTTTATGGCGAAACTGCATTTATAAAATGTAACGAATAACAACACATATTGTAGAAATGTAGTGGAGTAGAAAGTATAGATCAGAGGTCTTCAACAGGGGGTCCGCGACCCCCAGGGGGTCCGCGGAGGTACTGCAGGAGGGTCGCGAAATCTTTGGTTGATTAGACAATTTTTAACATTTAAAAAAAAAAAACAGTTTTTTCTCACAAATTGTGTGCAAACGTGTGCCCTCCACAGATGGTTTGAGGATTCATTGTCCCATCTACATGCATGTTTAAAGTTAAAATCTGTGGATTATTTGAATGGCTCAGTTTTGTATGCAAGATGTTTGTTTATAAATGGCAGTGGCACGGCCACCCTGTACCTTGCACATGTTTAAAATAAAAACATGAATATATTAACCTGTGTATTATTTGAATAGCTTAGTATTGAATGTACAATAACAGAGTAGCTATGTTTATACACGGTACTAGGCCCTGTTAAATATAAAACACAATTGTATGCCATATAAATAGTAGGGGGGTCCCTGCTCCAACTCTCCATCAGTTTGGGGGTCCCTGGCCTGAAAAACGTTGAAGACCCCTGGTATAGATAATAGCTGCAAAATGTAATGGAGTAAAAGTCGAAAGTATGCATTATTATTTTTACTTAAGTAAAGTACAAATACGGAAAAATGTACTTAAGTACAGTAACGAAGTAAAAATACTCCGTTACATTCCACCACTGGTCTCTGATTACAGTTTTTGACCAACCAGCCTCTGGAGGTGGAAAACGGGAGTTGACTTTGTCTTTTTTTTTTTTTTCAGATTGGTGAAAGTTCAACAAGTGAAAGTTTGAAAAAGTGTGCAAACTGCATTTAGCCCCTGTATTTAACGCTAACATTCAACAACTCTAAAAAGGCTGGTTGCTCTCTCTCTCTCTTATATTTATTTTTTTCCTCTCGTACTCTGGTGTCACCACTTCCACATTCATGTATTCCAAATGGTTGTCACAGAAGAGTTTGTGCATATTTAATTATACGTTTGTGCATATTTAATTATAGCCTGACTTATAGAACATTTTAGACCAAAAATAAGGGTGAAATAAGTTTTTCATCTGTTGTTTTTTCTGGCTGACAGTGTTTGTCTGTTTTATTGTGTGATTAGGAAAGATAGGTTTCTCCTATCTCTCACACAAAAGATGGTGTTGACATCCTTAAATATGTCAATAAAATCAGACTAGAATTTTGAGCCTGGTATTATGGTAGTATTGGTCTCTAATTCTTGCCATCTAACCAGAGGGTTGGTGTTTTGATCCCCACTGTGTCCTTGTGCAAGACACTGAACCCCAAATTGTGCCCACTGGTGTATGGCTGTAGAGAAAAGGCACTGCATACTGGACATAAAGACCTTGGACGGGGTTAAAAAGTGCTTCATAAGTGTGGATAGTTTTACCGTATAAAACTCCATGCTGTTTACTAAATAATAGGATGTTCTCATCAGGCAGGATACAGACGTCAATCACCGCAGATTATTAATTACGGTCCACTGTATTCAAATAGGACTGGTCTTGAAAATGCAGATGTTCAGTCAATTAACTCCATAGTCCAACAGCAGATACCAACAGGTAAAGTTCATGTAGAAAGGTTTTTATCCACATTTACCTAACTGGGAGAAAAATAAGTCTTTTCCCATTGTGCGGATAACTTTTCTGTCCCCTGCAGTCTTTTTGTCGCCTGCTCATATGATATTTTCTACGGCTTAGCTCCATCCGTGGTTTAACACGCATATATTAAATGCATTACATATATATGATTGAGGATTCCCAACAAACAAATGTACAAAAAAAATCGCTCTCTTTTAAAAGAAATTTCTACTTTTTCTCGAAAAAAAAAAAAACATTGGACCATCTCATTTTCACCTTTTGTAGCACGTTGACTTTTGGCTGTGATGGTACTTTATTTTGACACTTTTTAGCACAGCAACTGTTTTTTTTTTAACAGTTGACTGTATTACATTGCGGTGAGAACAAAATAGTGACTGACACGGAAGTAGTCTTGCAGATTTAGGGTTACAAGCCATGAAAATGAAATGTTCATGCAGCAGCTAATAGCGTCAGGAAGAGCGTACAGATAAAAGGTGACAGAGGTGCGCCCAGGTGGGTGCAGCAGTTTGATGGGAAAGTCCTCATGCCTGATTTAAATGATTAACTAACTTTTTCCTCGTTCCTTCTTATTTGCAGTTGTGGCTACAATGATGGAATGTAAAATAGTCTTCCTTCCAGCTGAATAGTTTATTTTTTCCTGAAAATTATACCAAAATCACTTCTTCTTGTCTTGGCTTTATTTTTCTTTTCTTTGTCTCTCCTTGTGATGATTTTGGCTATCAAGTCAATGATCTGAGGGTCAGCTTGAAAGGTTCAGTGTTTTTAGTGCTCTTAAATAAAACAAAGCAGCTCACTGTGGGAAATGTTGTATTTCAAGTTGAGTATATGAAACCTCTAAGGAAAATATAGCATGTAGTTTCACTTCACTACATATAGTCCTAAAAGGCCGAACCCTGACCCTGCAATTAAACATTATAATCAGTTAAGCACATATTGCAGCGCATAAGCCACATATAAATCTGGCCTTTGATAAATTGTGTAGTACATATCATATGCACTGCTAGTGCTCGATCAAGTGCCTTTTAGTAAGTATTAGCACTCCTGGTGGCCAGGTTCTGGTGACACAAACAGACAGCAATGCTGTAGCTGCAGGTTTCACTCAGCTGATCAAATGTTTATGAAGGCCTTTCATTGGATTGCTACTTGATGTTATGTGGTGTTGAGATAAAAAAAAAGATTGAGTAGATGAGTTAATCACTAGGCTCTGTCTTTCCCCCCCTGTATCTTACCCCTTCACTTGTAAAGCTCTGGAAAGGGACAAAGAAAATGTTTTTCCATAGAAAAGATTTATTCATGTTATTTTTTGAATGATATTATCACAATCAGGAATAAGTGTATATTCACATACAGTGTGACAAAACTGTGAGCTGAGTACAGGTGACTATTTTGGGGTACATTTCAGGATAATCACTGTTGTCTATACATGTACCTGTGTAAAATCTACAAAAGTAGGCTTACAGGCTGCTACAATAAAACATTCCTTTAAAACTAGGAATAATATTTGCAGGGTTAATGCTCTTGTGCGACTAAAAGACTTAAAGCTAGGAGCAGGAGATATGGCGTCAACACCCTGGGCGAAACAGCCTACAGAAAAAAGAAAAACAAAACAAACAAACAAAAAAAATAAAGAGAGAATATTCTGACATAATTTCTGACATACACCACAAGGAAGTGCTCCAACTAAAATGTACAAACATGGCCAGCATTTTTAAAATACATAATGAAAAAAATATATATATATGTATATGGGAACAGAACAATGATACTCTTGTATGTGTGTGTGTGTGTGTGTGTGTGTGTGTGTGTGCCGAGCAGAAAACCCAGATAAGCTTCGAGCGCATTCAGGAGTGTTGGGAACTAATCAGTCATCAGGCCATACTGATATAAAAAAAAGTCAGATTACTTTGTTGGCCTGCACAAATATGACTCACATTACAAAAGTGCTGCAAGTTCTGAGCAACAAAACACAGCAAGGTGAACATGACCACAGTCACACTGGCTGTGTTTGTTCACATTCTCTACATATTTAGTGTCCCCGACACTTCAGGAAAAAAAGAAAAAAAAAAGAAACTACTCTTCCAAACTGAGTCGTAATGCACACAGACCTGCTCTAGAACATTCAGGGAACAGTTCAGTGATACAAGTCACCAGTGCTCCCCTATACACCGACACATTGCAAGGTTTTGTTTTCTCATTGACTCATCCTTCAGGAAGAGTGTTGTCAGGCTTTTGAAGAATCCAACAACTGAACCAGCTGCTTACTCCTAAAAACTGTCTTTAATCTTCTTGACTTCACAAAAGAAAAATGTTCGGAGTGCATAACTCGCAGTTCTGCAACAACACCTGTACATCAGGGTAATTTCGAGTTGAGCTGTCAGTTTCTGCTTCGTAAGAAATGGTCGTGTTTGAAGACTTTTAGCTTTCCTCCAATGAAAAAACTGGATAACTTTAAGCATTCTGAGCAAAATATTTAAAGCTCTTTTCTTTCTGGTAAGGGTAACATCAATAGGGTGGAGTGTATCTTGTCCAGCAGCTTTCAGGTGAACTGAGGCATGATCAACTCTGCTTCCATCCTGTTTTTAAATCAGTAAATCTGTAAAACGTCATTTACTGTTTGGTGGTGAGGAAAAACTCTTTGGAATGACACAAAGTGTCATCTGACTCCAAAAGACAACATATGTGATAACTGACGGTACCACTTATCAAGGTGCTTCCAGCCATAGAAAACTCTTCTCTTAATGGAACAAAACACAGTCTTTTATTATTTTTGTCTTATTCCACAAAGTCCTCAGTCTGGGCCCAGGTACTCCGCATTCTCTGCTGCTGGTATGTGTCCGTTGGTGTGAGTCTTGAAGGTGGGAGTGAAGTCCTGCTGGTAATCTGGGTTGTCCATGCTGTTCTGGAGCTGGTACTTTTGAATGCCCATGCCGTTGGAGGCATGCGGGAAGATGGCGGGGGAAGGGAACTCATTGAGGTATTCGGGTCCGTTGGCCCCATTCTTAAAGCAGTTCAGGTACTCTGTCTCTGTATTGTCTGATGAGATGGTGGGAAGAAGGGTGCGAGGTGGACCGGGATGCTGGTAGATGGGGTTCATCACATCGGAAACTCCATTCTGGTTCATGTAGTCTGCAAGAAAGCCAGTTGCATTAACAAGAGATATTAGATAGACGCTGGAGAAGACGTCGCTCATAGTCATCGTCTTAACATCTTGGCCTCTTAAGGTGTGAGTGGTTTTGAATATTTAACTGGACAAAACTAACATCACTTCATCATGTTGTAAGACAGTTCTAGGCAAGGACTGTTTGGAGTCCCCTTTCTTATGGACGCACTCAAATATGCCCAGACTGTTGTTGAGCTCGGCATATTAACAACACAGACATAGTCAATAATACTGCTACTGACAACACTCTCACATACAGTACATACCACAACAAGGTGTAACAAATAATAAAATCAGATGCCAGAGACTAGAGACTTACAAAGAAAAGTTAGAGAAGAGGCAAAGGCAGACATATGAATTCAGACAATATACAAGTAAGCTCATTCAAGAATATTCTAGAACAAGGTGCCAGTAGTGGTTATAAAAGGTGCATCCACCAATGGTTTAGTCTCTCCAAACAAGTATGGGATGTGGCTCACCATGGTGTGCCAAACTCTGGTGGAGAATCATCAATCAGTCAAAATAAAATATCTCTCAACGTAAAATTGCAGTGAGATCTTTCAACATCTACAGTTCATAGTACTGTAGAAAGAGCTGCCATGACTAATACAGCCACATGAGTTCAGGAAAAAAAACCTTGTAAAAACATTGGCACTGCATGCAGAAATGTAACCGGGAACTATTACTGTATTATTTCTCTGCACAGAAACAACGCCGAGGTTTCTGTGCACAAGCTCGTCTCAGATAGACAGAACATGGGTTCAAGATGGCGAAAATGAGAAATACCATCCAGGCTGTTTTCAGCAAAAGGTGCAGAAGCTAGAGACTGCGACGGTATGTGGGTGCATCACTGTTCATAGCATGGCTGACTTGCCTATGAGTGGAGGTATCATTGATGCAGAGGTGTATGTTGGAATTTTTGGATTGACACGCGTCACCCAAAAGGTGCCATTTTTTCCTGGGAAGTCCGTGGTTATGTCATCAGGATAATGCAAGACCTCATTCTACATGTCTTACAATTCCTCAGCTTCTTTGTTAAATACGGGTTTTTCATTTTCATTTTTCATTTTGTGTATTTATATTCTCAGCGTTTCATTATGTGGAATTTCCCCTTGGGGATTAATAAAGTATAATTGATTGATTGATTGAACATCCATGATTTGTCACATCGATGAATAACAACATTTTATCCTGCTCCACTCAACGTTGGAGCCGGATATCGACGATGTAAATTCAATAGTTTCTGTAGGCGTGCGCTGTGTGTCGGCTTCTGTTCAGCAGCTTAAGTTTAAAAACCCGAGATGCAAGTGTTTCATCAGAAATGCACACAGAGATGTGTATCCATGACTTTAAAGGAAATCACACTGACATAGATTTATTTCTTGGTGACATACTCCTGTATAAACCATTCATTGCCTAACTCTAACAGTAACCTTGTAACTAACTCCTCCCTTAAGATTCGTGATTTACTTTACCACATGGGGTTGTATTTTTAAACCATAAAGAAGATATATGCACATAATGTGAACACATTTAAGTCACAAAAACATGAGTAATACCTGGACCAAACACAAACAGACCTTTAAAGGTCTAAAAAGTAACACACTGATGGATACTGCACATATATAATGTTTTTTGTCATGACCAGAGCTTTGATAATAAATGTTTCCACATTACAGTTCCCCCCCATTGCCATTCAAATAGCAAATGCCATATGTTCCTCAGCAAGGACAGTCCAGCAACAAATACGACTGCATCCTTTTGGTCCACTAGATGTCCCCCTTCCTCACTGAATCAAACAAAGGGCCAGGGGACTAAACCTCATGAGATTTCTACTGACTGACTTTACAATGATGTCTCTGAGTTGTTTTAAATTTGAGAGATACTCACCTGGAGCAGGCAGGAAGGCCTCTTCAAAAAGTTTGTCGGTGGGGTCTGGAATATATCGGAGAACCATGCTTCCATCTCTGCTTGGGAGTCCGTTCTGTAAGAAAGGAGAGAGTCAGAATCAGAATCAGAGTGCTGTGGTATTCCTGAAAAAATATCATAGAAACAGCTCAAGACAAAGAAGGATGTTTTTGAAAGGTTTAATTTTATCTTACCAATAGTCCATTTCTGCCATTGCATGTTCCAATGCTACTGTTGAGGCTCTGAAACACAAATAATTCAAACTTTAATGTCCTTTTTTGTATTTGAACCTAACTTCCTGTGTTATTCATATTTTTTTAATATGCAATTTTGCTTTTGTTGTTGACATTTATTTTAAAGCCTCTCAGGGTACAGTAAAAACCTTTTGAAACTTAATAATAACGTGTTTCTATGGCACACTAGAAGAAGACTCAGCTGTCATCCTCAGTACAAGCTGATGAGGATCCAAAAGTGTCCACCGAGCAGATTCATATTCATTCGGGCAATTTTACAAGCTTTGTTGTGTCAGACTCTAAAGTCAAAAAACTGTGAACAGTGAAAAGTGAGCAAATATAGAGAACAGAGTGACAGCTGTGGCAATGCAATTACTTTTAACAAGAAAAGGAAATGGAACACGCTGCAGCAGCAACCATCTGTGAAAAAAATCTCCACCCTTAGTGGGCTGTACCCCAGCAGTGATATTACAAAAGCAGGTCTGCTCTGAGCTTTTATTGGAGCCTCCGTGATCGCCTGTAAAGATAATCAAACTTGAAAGCCCATATGGGCAAACCATGTTGTCGGTGGTTCAGGTAGGAGAGCCAAACCTACGCATAGCCTTCACTTAACCTGAAGTAGGAGAGTTCTTCTTACTCAGTTCTCATCAATCAAAGGCCAACTGGGAGGAAACATGGGAGAGGGGTTCATGGAGGACGGTGAGTGGGTGAGGTGAAGACAGGACACTTGTCAGAGCGAGGTCAGCTGCAGTAAGAAGGGTTCAGGCCAGGTAACGCTGGCCGCTTTTTAAATTCTCCGCACTGTACGATCATTGATGCACAGATCGGAGGCTGATGGTCTCTCTCTGCTGACTGCAGTGAAAGGTAATCGTTTTCAACTAACTAAAAGAGGACAGTGTTTATTTACATTCTGACTCACAGGATAATGATTTATGCAGAAACTCCATTCCCCCTAAACACTGTTAAATTAGCACTATTCAATTTTTCAAACACTCGACTGCATGTCGGTACACTGCTGAAGCATGTGTTCCAATTCCCCCCTCTACTCTCTAAATTAATGCAGCTTCTTCTGGAAAAAAAATACACATCTGGACAGAGATGGTCCATGTGATAGAATCTGGTGTGTTTCTGTGATAAAAGGTGTCATCGTTACATGTGCTTTTGTTCAGAAAACTTGCTGAAGGCTCAGAGCAACAAAATGTTGTAACAATATTTTGGCTCTAGATCTCGGATTTTTGTGCAAACTTATCATAATAGGAGGGAATTAAGAAAAAAACATTTCTCTGAGCTACTTAAGCTACTGAGGTGTTCCACACCTGTGTAGCTTAAATGTTGTGCTTATCCCCTTGTTTGCAGAATACATCAAACATAACATTTGGCAATGCGCACTTCGGTTTTCTTATCATTTTCAGTGGAGCTATAGTGTCTTAAAATCACAGCCAACCATTAACCTGCAGATGGTCATTCAGACAAATATCATAGGGGGTTCACAATTAAAACAACCAAATCATGGTGAGGTTACAGTAAAACTTCTCCATCTTGTGGAAGTAACAGAAGTAAAAGTAGCAGTTTGTCTTCAACATTTCTGTTTTTTTAAGACTTTCCTGCTGTAAATGTTTAACAACAACGCAGCACCTTTGCTTTATCTGCTTTCACTTAAGCTGGGTCAGTATGCGTCGCAGTAGGGCATTCTTAAAGCGTTCAAATCGTGTGTTTAAATCATAGCACACCGACAACAAAGCAGGAATGGGTCCAAATACAGCATACGCAGTGGCACTGAAGAAAAAACATTTCAGCTCTTTATTTTGCTAGTGCCCAGATGCATGCTTTCAAGGCTTTTGCCACAAAACATTTAATAGTAAATGCAGACGCACCGATATACCGGCCTTAAACTAACAAGATCAATCAACATTTAGTTTTGTTGGGAAAAAAGAAAAAAAATTGGGAGATATAGCACAAGTATCACTATAAGTCACAGAGTAAGTCATTGATGAATAGGCTTTTTTGCAAGGCTTCTTTTTTAAAGCAAAGGATCTCTTTACGCGAAAGGTTACAATAAAGGATTTTTTATTCATTTGTATAAAACAGTTTGTTCACTGAAAGGTAGCACAAAGAGCTCAAATATAGCAAAACTCCTCAGTTATATCCTATAATGTATATGACATTGTTTCCCTTGTATCAGAGGGAAAATTAATAGCACAAACATCAATGGGGCTCTTGGTCAAATTCTTATCTTTACCATCCTTATCTTTATCGGCCCATAACTTCTCTACCAGTGCATCCCTAGTAGTAACATGAATGTTCTATTTAAAGGAAAGACATATGGACAGATATTAAAAGCTTTACATGTCTGATATGGGAGAGCTTACCATGGAG
Source organism: Odontesthes bonariensis (assembly GCF_027942865.1). Classification (NCBI taxonomy): domain Eukaryota; kingdom Metazoa; phylum Chordata; class Actinopteri; order Atheriniformes; family Atherinopsidae; genus Odontesthes; species Odontesthes bonariensis. The sequence continues at coordinate 16,427,897 of NC_134519.1, read as the reverse complement.
TGAAGTAGTGGAGTTTGGGAAGTGCTCGGACTGCTGAAGAAGCTATGTTGTGGCACCAGGTATTCATCTGCATCCACAGCATCCTCCATATCCTCTCCACTGATCAGGCTGCGGTAGAATTTCGTATCCGCTGGACTCGGTAGATGCATGCGGTCATCACCCTGGAAAAGAAATATTTGCCCTAAACTTTATTGAATTAACACATCACTGCAGTTCAGCATCAAACTGAGATTTAGGCAGCCAGTTGTCAGGTGAAGTTTACCTGAATGACAAGATAGCGGGATGGATCTCGCGCCATCTTTGTAAACTCGGCAACTAGCTCCCGGAAACGAGGCCGGCTGTCTGCATCGATCATCCAGCCTGCACAGACACATCAACGGGGATCATCGGGGTGACTTAAAATAAGAAACTCTCTTCTTCTTTGTGATGCTTTCAGCAGAAAAATAAATTAGAAAAGGAGATTGTCTATGTAGTGAATGCATTAAAAATAAATAAAGACTGTAACTGGCAAATATTTTTCTTATTGTTTCTTTAGCCATTAATTGTCTTGATTAAACATTTGGTCTATCCAAAGAAAGAAAACACTGAAAAGCATTCAAACATGAGATTGCAGAGGCCAGTGTGGACTCATCTAATGTCTGTTCTTGCCTGGCCAACGTCCACAAAACCGAAGCTATTACATTCTTTGTGATTTAAGAAAAAGCAACAAATGCTGACACATGAGAAGATGAAAATCTAATTTGGACACATTTTGCTTGAAAAACCACTTAAGTGGTTCATTTTCTGCCCATTAAGTAATGAACTGATGCAGCCCTTACTTTAGCACTAAATGTTGATGGGTTCTGTGAATTATATCTACAACAATAAGTGCAAATGTAAGCCATCCATAAAGCTTACATTTCACCATGATCATATAGACATCTATGGTACAGATTGGTGGTTGAGGCAGCCGCTCTCCTTTCTCCAGGACCCTGGCTATTTCACTGGCTGGAATCCCATCATAGGGTTTGGTCCCAAAGGTCATCAGCTCCCAGACTGTTACACCTACAGTACAGGAAGGAAGGCAGTTGGTAAATGTCAGTCTGATGAGCTGTCATTCACGTTATTTTGCTCCCAATAGAGAAGAGAGAAGAAACGAGTGTGACACGATGTAAGCTTCTAAAATATCAAACAGTATCAAAATGTTGACAAATTGGCTCTGCCTTCAGGAGTGGGAGTCAGCAGGATGCATCTCTGTGTTGGAGGAACTGAAGAGGGGAAAGGGAGGAAAGGAAGCCCGTCACTTCTGCCAGGGTCTACTGATGCTTTTGCCAGATTGAGCAGAAGGCATAATCAAACCCTTGGGAAAAGAAGATTTGGAAGCAGGCCCACTCTAAAAAAGCTATGCTGTGTTTGGTTTGTATGCGCGACAATGTGTTTGTGTGTGTGTGTGTGTGTGTGTGTGTGTAAGCATCTCTCCCTATGCACACTCCTGGGCTGGAAGAATGGCTTGAGTGGGTTGAGGTAACAATCTTTCCTGACGTGAAATTGTCCAACTAAGACTGCTGGTGTGTAGGTGTGTGCTACCTGTGCCCTAAAATCGCAGATGCTGGCAAAAATATTCTCCCTTTTGATTTTCTAAAATGCTTAGTAGCTTTGTTGGGTCCAAAAACAACATCCTCTGCGAAGCTTCAAAACGGCTGTCCACTTGCTGTGAAAACACTTTATTTACCAATGAATAAATATTTCTCCAGTGAGACTGTCACCAATGCTCAGAAGGAGCGCATGGCCCCAGCTGTTTTGCACATCTGAAGCTACACAAGGACTCGAGATCAATCTGGGACAGTGTGATCACGATTCAGCCTTACTGGGTTAAAAGCAGAGCACATATCAACAAGATAGAGATTAACACTTACCATAACTCCAGACATCACTCTGGTGAGTGTACGTTCTGTTCAGGATAGATTCAAGAGCCATCCATTTTATTGGCACCTGTAGAAAAACCGCATTGTAATATAAAAAGAGTGAAATCACCACCAGAATGGTTCTAACTTCTAGTGTTTATAATGTTACCGTGAGCATGTTTCCTGGGCTGAAGCACCAGTTTACATGCTTGGTATGTTTTATCAACAACATTTCAGATGCCTCATGCCTGTGTTTACAGGGGTGTTATCACAGACAAACAAAGGGGTGTCTGATAACTATTAGTTTACAGAGTCTGCAGTCTTTACTGATTCTGTTAAGAGCAATATCTGTAACAGCCTGTTAAAAGGAAGGATACTTCAGTTTATACCTCAATAACATAAAGTCAAATAAGGCCTCTTTAATAAAAGTACTTAAGCACTTGCTTAGATTGATATAGTTCACTGTGTTTGCCACATTTGGTACATGATGTAACTGTACTGTCTCCCAGTGGTGAGGAACAGCAACAGTCACAATTCATTATGCAGCTTCAAATATTGCTCTGAAGTTGTACAGATACATATATATATATATATATATATACTGTATATATACACGTGCGTGTGTGTGTGTGTGTGTGTGTATGTTTGTTAGTTGTTATTAGTTGCTGAAGACTATGTCTTCTCTTAAATTCTCACTAAATATCTACTTGAGATATGAACTCTCGGATCCACCATGTTTCAGTGTGACTACACATTTAACAACAGTGATTTACTGTGAATTCATGTTCGAGTTCAACTTTGTACTGATTTTTTTCCCAAAGTACTCGACAGTCTGTCTTCAAATCTGCCCTTTGGTGTTAACTGGCAATACAGATATCTGGGCCGAAGAAGAGAATTACGTTACAAAATCCTTCCAAATAATCTTCATATCTTATAGAGAACACATGACTAAATTGAGCAAAAACCTGAACACAATCATTTGAGAATCATCGCATTTTGGGTATGCTTCTCATAGAAAGTACATTCAATACTTTACTAGAAGTGTTTTAACAATAGAAAACAGTACTTCCAACACAAAGGATTTATGTATGAAAATAGGTAAAGCTGAATTATTATTATTCTTAGAACTGAGGTCTAAGAGGACTATTAATATAACACACCACTTACATAAGATCTGGAGCAAAACTAAGAGAAAATAGATTCCATCTTTCATTAAATGGAGCTTGTGTGTTTACTGTACAGGAGGTGGTCTGTCTGCCAAACTCACAGAATATAAACACACAAACAAGGTGTTTCAATTAAGGTGTATTTGTGTAAGACTATACTAAACATAAAGCACTATCTAATGTGTATCTAAGTGTCTATTTTTGTTTTTTTTGGACAATATGGGGATCTACAGGCAGCAGAAACTAAGTATAACATTTATAATGTTATAACAGTGTTTTAGTGGAAATCACATGAAAAAAAGGAATAGATGTAATGCCGTGGGTCCATTGAGCTCTTCAAGGGCCACAGCAGTTTTTAATACAAGCTTATGAGGAGATGGGAGGTATTTAGTTGGTTGTAAACTGACACTGCATACCACTAAATTGTACACACTGCTCCTTTGATATGCAACTGGCTTAAAACAGAGGGCCATTTTAAATCATACTCGTCAACACTGAAGACAACTTTAATCTTAAACCAACCTTTCCTCCATCAGCGTGGTACTCTTTCTCATCAGCATTTAGCAGTTTGGCCAGACCAAAGTCTGTGATCTTAACATGTTGAGGAGTCTTCACCAGGACATTTCTGGCTGCCAAGTCACGATGCACCAAGTGGCGCTCCTCCAGGTAGTTCATACCCTTTTGTCAAACAAAAGGGTTATTACATAACAGAAGTGCTTTGAATGATTGTTTGATTACCCTGTTTGGTCAGACACAATAAAGTAAACTATTCTTTGAAACAGGTGTTTAAAAAGAAACCTGACTTGCTCTGTAGAAATAATAAATGATAATAAAAAAAAGCATAAACACATGGAATATAGTGTGTTGATACTGAAAAATGTATATTTGTGTACAACAACTGCTGCCTAATGCGACTGACAATACCATGCGACTAAATACCTCAGTGAGTTTTCCGTCTTACCTTGGCTATCTGCACACACCAGTTGAGCAGGTGCTGGGAGCCGATACTGTCCTTGTTCTCTTTCACATAGTCTAGCAGGCAGCCGTACGGCATCAGTTGTGTTATGAGCTGCACCGTTGAGGTCAGACAGATGCCCAGAAGACGACACACATGGGGGTGTTCCACACTGGCCATCACATAAGCTTCCTAAAAAAATTTTTAGAAAAATGTAAAAAAAAATCTAAATTTTTGTCCTTTTTTTTGGCCCAAAAAGTTCAAAAGCAAAAGAAATAGAACTGTATATTTGCCTTGCAGGAATGTGCCTATATCTACAAATGCGGACAGATGTGTGTACATTTATTTGGGCAACTGATAATTTGAAAAACATCTGTGGTGAACCCATTGTTGGACGATAGATTTCTTTGCATCAACCATACTCAGCCAGCTCTATTTTATTGCCTTTGAGTGGAAAAAACGGGCAGGAACATGGGTATAATCGGCTCTGGCCAGGAAAAAAAAAAAAGCTTTTTGCAAGAAGACCTAAGCAAACAGAACTTTAGACTGAGCTTTACTTAGTAATGTTTCCTGTCAAGGGTGTATTGCATGCAGGCCAAATATTTCCTTCATGCCTTTCGCAGTATCAACATTGTACAGTAAATAACCACTTTACTTGGAGCTTGGTCATTCTGACATTCAGATGAGAGAGAAGCTTTTTTGTTGTTGTTGATCTTTTTTTTTTTGTTGTTTTGTTTTAAGTGCAAGCTTGCCCTCAAGTGAGGAAGTTCACAGGACCTGCGTGTCCACCGCAGCATGGAGTGACAGAGCAGCACAACCACAAAATCACAGGATCTAAGATGCACATTTGTCTGTTTGCAAAGATGCATAGAACAGGCCGGAGCTTCAGGACTGCATTCCTTTCCAGAACACCTCAGCCTCGGATTACACGGCGACGCCTACATATTGCCCCTCTAATGAATTAATCCCATTTCCCACCACCCCATACGGCAGTCACTTTGTAACATGACACATTCTCCATTACAAGGCAAACAAGAGCTCAGTACTTTAGAACAAAGTTCTGTGTGCTATAAATTACAGGCTGCGTTAGAGTTAAGTTGACATCCGGCAAGCAACAACTGACACACATAAAGATACAGCTGGGCCTTTTCTGATTAGATGGAAACATTGTGGTGCATGCTAAAAATACACAAAAGGTTCTAACATCATATTTCCACTTTCAAATCCAACAAGCAGCAAAACCTTAACCAAAGTAGGCTCGGAAATAACGTCTGAAATGAATGGCTGTTGTAGTTCTGACTAAGTTTTACAGTAAACATGTTAACCAGAATCAGCATAAATCAGTGAACCTACATCCAAGATCTCCTTGTTTGCTTTCGGTGATGTGGCCTCTCTCAAAACTTTGATGGCCACAGGGATCTTCACATCCTCTCCTTCAGGGACCCACAGACCCTGCAAAGACACAATTGTTTTACTCAACTAAACTTTCAAATGAATCCTCAAGTTAACACACAGGCAAACGTGCACATGTACATGAATGTACAATACAGTTACAAATATTGTCATGCATGTTTTTGTTGAGTGCACCCCCACCTGCAGACAAAGCATACAGTCCATCTGACAAGTTAAAAATGTCTCTTGTAATTGAAAAATTGACAACAGATGTAGATGAGCGAAAACACCGAGTGGCGTTGGTTCTGCACACTTTGCACTTACTGCACTGCAGAGCTCCAGCTCCAGCTTCAGCACAGCTCAGAGCTGGAGTTTACTCTTCACAATAAGGTGGTTTGAAACAGAAACTTGAGGCACGTAATTACCTTGTAAACTGTACCAAAAGCTCCCGATCCCAGCACTTTTAGTTTCTTAAATTCAGGTTCCTTCAGGATCCGCAGAAGAGCCTGGTTTGGTGCTTGTCCACTTGGAGTGAGAGGTTCAACCAGCTGGCGGGGGAAAAAAAAAGTCTTTAATACTGTCTTAAAAACCGAACGTTTGTCTCTGAATGTTTTCGTGCAAGTTGCCTCCACTCACTTCTCTCTCTTTGAGCAGTCTGCGCATGGTTCTCTTCCTCTTAATGTGGCGTCGGCGTAGCAACACAAAGACAGACAGGCCTGCAATAAGAACAGCAAGCAGCCCACCGACTACACCAGCTGCAATCATGGAAAGACCTGAGGATCTGAAAGATAGGGTGCTGATTAAGAACAGAAATATCAAATAATGTTCAATAAACAAGGAGACATAGGGTTGGTATATATAGCTTGGGCGAAGTAAATACATCTTTCTCCATTTACAACGGTGTCTGAAAGTTTGAGAGGCTTTTAGACTTTCTACATCTATGCGAAACTTGAAACACGATCAGATTTTCATAGGTGCTAAATGAAGATTACGAGAACCATATTAAACAGACGAGATCATACATCACCCGTCTGTGAGTGGAAAAAAATGAGTACTTTTGTTCTTGCATTTCGTATCTCGTGTTACCCCCTTTGCAATAACGATTATTGTGCCTTTATCTATTGATCAGTCCAGTGGAGTTTTAATTCATTGTTCTGAACAGAAAAAACACTTGATCTCTGAGATGTTTGTTGGTTTCCTCACATGAACTGCCAACTTCAGGTGCTTTCACAACATCTCTATGGGATTAAAGTCTGGACTTTGACTTGGCCACTCGAAAAACATTAACTTTACTCTTCTCGAGTCATTCTTTTGTAAAAATGGCTTGTGCGCTTAGGACAGGCGTCACAGGGCACAGGCAACCTTTTCCTACGGGTAAATAGGCCCAAACGATTATACTTCCCCAGCACAGCACCAAAAAGTACCATGAGTTCTATGGACGATTACACACTTTTTTATTTGTATAATCTTTGCTACTCCGAAGAAAGAGAACAATTTCTGAGGGTGGATTGGTAGTCCAACTTTTTAGAGATAGCCTTGTAACCTTTTCCAGCATTATTAACAATAACTGTACTTTTTATGAATCTCCTTTGTTCATACTGTGATACATTTCCATAAACATGTGTTATGTGCTAAATCAGGCTCTGATGAATAAATAAAATGGCGCTGTCTCACACCTGCTTGTCATTCTATTGTTTAGGTGTTCACCCTGGAGGTAAACGTACTTTTGCCACTCACAAATACATAGGTCAGTTTGTTCAATAAGTAAATGGCCAAGTATAATATTTTATTTGTTCAAATGGGTTCTCTTCATCTACTTTTAGGAGTCATGTGAAAATCTGAGGATGTTTTAAATCGTATTCATCCAGAAATAATAAAAAATAAATGTAAAAGGATTACAAACTGTGAAGCACAGCAGTAGTCACCTTTTAATGTGGCAGCCCTCGAGACCAGGCCCCATACATCTGCAAACAAAGATCAACATAAAGATTCTAATGTAACCATTTAGTTTGAGCTTTTTCACTCTCAACATCAGGCAACAGTTTTCCTGTGAAGCTAAACATGGAATGCAATCAGTGACCATCAAAAACCGATCACTGTTGCCACACTTCTCCATTGCCCAAGATATTTGATTCTATCTGTGCCAGTCAAAGCATTGAAATTTTGTGTAATTTTCTACATGACTAAATACTCTAAATACTGAATGGATGCATCAATCACTGGGGTCAGCTGGGAAATGTTTATTTCCATGCTTCCCAATGATGTATTTATAAAACACAACTACTGAAAAGTTATGGAAACATGTCTCATATTCTTCTTCATAAGACATTTAAAGAGACCCCTCAACATGATTGCTTTCGGTGGTTCAGAGGTATGTCAGAACCATTTCCCCAGTCACTCATTTGTATACCACCATGGCTCAATGTTGACTGTATATCACTGGGAACATTTGGTCTCGTCCCAGTTCTGTTTGAATCATTATTGTGTTCGTCCATAATGGAACACAGACCACTGTAACTGAACACTGAAATGAATGGAAACCAGTGGGAGCAAGAATAAATAATGAAAAGCATATCTTATTTGTTGTATGTGGAAAAATGTTTAAAAGAAAAAAAGAAAAAATACTAGTCTGATCTTTACACTCAGTCTGTGCCAGCAGAACCCCAGCTGACCCCCCACCCACCCCTCTGTGTTAGAACAGACAGATGTTTGCAAAACAGAAATGTATTGCCAGTTCTCTGTTCTTGAGTGTGTTTACCCTTGAGTGCAGTTTTTGTGGCATAGCTTGCACACTCTCCTCTCATCAGCGTATTTCCACACCAACGTGTCGTCGTCTCCTGGCACACCTTGGGGACAGCGGAACACACAGAACAGTCCATCTTGGAAGTTGGCGCACTTCGTACAGTTTCCAGGACCCTGGAGGTGAAGAAGACTTGTGGTGTTTACAACTTTATTGAGAGTAGTTATAAATATTTTGTAACTAACACTGTCTCATAGTAATAATTTCTCAAAGCAAGCTGCATCCATCGTCCTCGTTAAGAAACTAATGTTTGGCAATGAAAACCCATTCAGACATGTTTGATGTTTCTAATTTACAGTTTTGTTCTCCTACACACCGTCTGCACACAAGAGTTGTAACTTAAGACTTTAATACCATAAATAAGTGTGTTTCTCAACCTGTCGTTCTGTTTTTGATAATTATGCCCGATATTTCCCAGTTACTTAAAAAAAAGGGGGTTGAACTTGTTTTTAAAAAAAAATCAAAGATGGGATTATGAGTACAAAAAATAAGACAGCTAACCAACTTCATCACACAGCCACACCCCTTATTCAAAAGAAATGTCTTGTGGCTGCACTGCATTAGGCTCCATTAAGGCTGCTGCTGATGGAGAAATCCTTAGCACTGACACAACTGGGAAGTATTTAATGCTGAGTAAATGCTGAGTTGTCCATAAATCAGGTTCACAAAGCTCTTCGATAAGACTAGGTGTTGGTTATACACATACAGGCGCCATGCAGGTTGCAGTCTCGTTCAAGCGCTGACACTCAGGGTGGCACTCCATGCAGGTTTTATTCACGACTGTCTCCCGTGGCTCTCTGCAAAAACAATAACAAAGCTGACTGACTCTCCCTGCGGGGCAGCTTCATTTCAAACACTTACATGTGACAAAAAAAAATCTTGATCGCTTTTTTTGAGGGCAGAAGTTAAATTGTAAGCATGTCAAGATTCAATGTTTGACAAAGGTCTCCAAAGATAAACAGATGTGTGTGTATTTGCAATTTCTCCAACAATGTTTGTCTTCTATCAACCAGACATGTAACTCCAAAATGCCTTGGATTTTAGCCTTTCTTTGAATAATCCCCAAATTCATCTAATGACACTGTCTGGAAATGCTCTTGGCATGAAAACAGACTTTAAAGGAGTGTCGAACACACAGATGTGATGTTTAGACCGTTTGTTTAAAATAAAGAACGGTGCATTTCAGAGCTTAAAAGGCAAGCAAACCCAAGTTCCTCCCTTACCCGTCCAGGATGTTGCAGGAGTCAACACAGCTCCCACCACGGTTGTAGTCTCGGCAGGCAAAACACATGTTCGGGCCCGGGCCCCAGCAGCTGTCTGTGGTACACTTTCGGTCACATGTGTTGTTCTTCAGAGCTGAAACCAGACATACAATTTCAAGCAGAGTACTTGATAATTATCCCATTTTGAAATGAACTTGTCGATTGCATAAGCAAATGTTTCAAAAGCAGCAGGCATCTGACTGAATTCACTGTGGGAAACTGAACTTACCACAGGTGTCAGCATCAGCATTTTCCTCTACAGTAGCACTTTGGCTTTTTGATTTGAAGAGCCCCTTCCAGTGGCTTTTCTTTGTGTAGCAGAGGTTCTGGTTCTTGATGATGACCACGTCTCCATCGCTGATTTCTTTGAGGGACCGAAGCCCCAGGTAGTTGATATCGAGCTGAGTCATAACCACACTGCGGCTACCACTACCCGGGGTAAAGGTGGAACAGGATGACAAAATGGAGAAAAAAGAAAGGTTTTATGACTGTCTTAAGTAACACTCAACTCTCAAGAAACAAATGTCTTCCTTGTGATCCAACAGATGTGAATCTACAGGGGGTCTTTACAAGGAACATACCGTTTTATCCTCCCTCGAATTATCTCCAGATTCTCAAAAGGACTGAGTGAGCTCATGTTCTTTGGCCACGTTTGAATCCACAAATATCCTGAAGCAACAAATGTTTTGTTAATTGTGAAGATTTTTAGTGTGCATAAAGTGTGTAATGCATGACTCATGTCTTATGTGATCTCACCGGTAATTTCTTTAACTGTTTTAAACACATCCAGCTGGGCAGGATCCATCTTTGGCGTTTTGGTATACGTATCCCTACGAGTAAGTAAACACGTGTTAACGGTAATTGGCAAAGACGCAGCAGTCTACTGCAGTTGGTTTTGACTGGCATGAAGGCTGTAACACTGTTACTGTACTTAACTTACCCATAAATCGATGTGTGGATTATAGCAATGTTTCCATTGATTTTAGTGCAGTTTTTAAAGGAATCAATGTTGGTGGCATTGATAGACAGGGTGTGAGTTAGGTCTCCTGTTCCAAGTCCATTACACACTGTAAACAAGAAAAGAAATAAACAGTGTTTGGAAGTCAGTTGCTATTCTCACTGATATCAATGCTTAAATGGGAGAAAAAAATGTTTATATTGAAAGAGAGGGAAAATATATATTATTATATATATAGTATATATATATATATATATATATATATAGTATTATATATATATAATATATATATAGTTTCTGAAGCTGAAGCAGATTTTCTGATTTCAGCTCGTTTTGGGATCAGTTGTGTCAATGTATTTACGATTCAAAACTTCATCAACCTGGCTAGGTTGTGCTGATATAACTCAGGTGTATATTAGCCATTTTTAAAACCTTTAACGTTGTACAAGAAAGTAATACCCTCAGAGATCTATGTTCTCTATATATCAGTTCCCCCACTACAAGTTATTTTCTGTATATGGTCAGAAATATGTCCTTAGGGTTGCACAGTAACAGCTTAGCCTCCAACCTTTTGGACACAGTCCGTTGCACTTGGCACACTTCCTGATTCCTCCTTCATCCACTTCATATGTGTTACCACTGCACGTCCGCACACATGCTCCATGATCAGTCACAACATAATTATCTGGAGTGATTATAAAATATGAGCTGTCACTTCATGATTATATCACATTTATCATGCACAGGCTGAGTATTATAAAGCATTAGGACACAGAGACAAAACATATACAATTATAAATGTACATCTGAGCAGTAATAACTTGTATTAGCTGTCCCACCAGTATGAGAAGAGGTACTTAGTATATGTCATACATTATATAAAGCAGGGACAGATGTTAAACTCAAGTTAAACTTACAATAACAAGTTGTTGCATTAACACACCCTGCAACTCAATCATTTTCTTACCCTGTTTATACAGTTTATAATTAAACTTGAACAAATTGTAACCACTGAATGTCTAACAACCCTGAAGGACAACCTGATCACGTGTTCAGGGTAGCATAATGTGAAATTATGCTTCTAACCATCTATTATGTATTTCATATTTGCAACCCAACTACTTTTTATTCATCCTCACTGTCAACACAAATACTGTGTGTGCTTCTCTGTAAGGATAGAAAGATCATTTCACAGAAATGAGAAAAATATCTGTGTTTGTAGCCATTCTTACGTGGGCAGCTTTTCACACAGGTGGCCCCGAAGCTGTACTTTCCATGTGGGTTAGGAACCAGCTGGTGCAGGTTGGGATCGTAGCGCATGAGGCCTGGACAGGAGTCCTTACACACCCCACCATCCTGAACTTCTCGACAGGCCTGCAGCACAAACAACAGTCATCTAGTGCACTGGGACCAAAACAGAGCCCCTCACTAATGATAACACTGCATTCCTCTATCGCAGCCTTGGCTTAATTCTCAAAGCTGCATGGAGAGGGAGAGCAGACTCTGATACCAAAGACCCTGCCAAATAAAAGATTCAGTCAGCAGTTGCGTGTCTTACTTGTTCTAAAACCAATAACAATACCTCTGATCATAAAAGCAGATACTGCTGAGTGAGAGATCTGTTTTATAGGAGAATTCTCAGCTGGATTTAATGGACTGGTATGAACTATTCAGTGTGCTCATTACTCCTGTCAAGCATATGAGGGTGTCTTTGTCTCACCAGACAGTCGGTGGGCCTTGGTCCTGTGCACCCTGCTGCACAATGCTCATTGCAACAGTCGATCGGTGAAGGCCCTTTGCATCTCTTAGAGCACTGCTGTGCGCAGTTCAGTTTGGTTACTAAAGACGAGAGCAGCACAAATTCAGTGGGTTGACCAGCGACAGAAAGTCATTTTTTCTGCTTTTGATTTGGAGACTATATCAGCACTGTAAATCCTAAAATGTTTCAAATGTTTACAAGATTGTAAAAATGATGGAGCATGTGTGAAAATTTGTTCCACCCTCATTATATATACTGCATCAATATATGCAATTAATATGTTATATAATCAGCCAAATAAGTATAAAAATTGTCTATAAATACCACTTTTTACTGTTGCTATTGTTTTTAATAGATCAAAAGATAGATGAGAGCTTACAGGTCTGACAGTGTTGTGGAGCCCAACACGAACCATTGAAGCAGCTCGAGGGACACTTTTTACCTGTAAAGCCAGATGAAAAGAACCAATGACAAATGTTTACTTCAGTCCTTTAAAAACACAGAAATCAACACACATATTGACTAGTTTAGTAAAGCTTGCCTTTTGCTGAGAAACACTTACAGAGTGGGTTGTTGGTCGCCACTGGCAACTCCATATCGGGTTTGGCGTCAGCATTGACAATGTCATACCACTGTATTGTTTCCACGTTGCATAGCTGGTTGTTCCCAAACTTTACACCTCCTTTAAGAATTTCTGCAAAATAATGGGCATTGGGAATTTAGTAAAACTGAACAGTTGTGCATTTAATTGTTTAACTGTTCACAAGTAATACCAAGATTTTGGATGGTATCCTGTCATGGAAGACTTGATTAAGGGCTCTTTAAGGGCTGCACCTACCTGTGAGGCTGGTCAGAAGAAGCTCTGTGGTGCCCTGACCTGTAGCTTTGTCATAATTGGCGAGCACAGCAAGTGCAAATGCTCCTTCATAGAGGGAATGACCTCGAACGATGCGCAACTTCTCCAGAGGAATCCTAGAGGCACTGTTGAGGGCGATCAGGACATAACCACCCACTTCTTCAATAGACTACGGAGGAAATCAAAGAATCCCATTGAAAACAATGCAATGCAAAGAGTCCCTAATCTGGTTTAAGCCATCAGGGAAAGTGTTAAAATTTAAAGAGAAAACTGAATGTGAGTGGAATAGGATGTTAAAAAGTCCCCTCATTCTCAGTGGAAAATCTGAACTGCTGCATCATATCTGCTGACTGCATGTTATTCTGTGTTTGTATAGGCAAGCCTGAGCATGAGTGTGTGTGGTCCTTTATCACATCTGCCCAATGCTCACAAACGTCTAGCTACAGCTGAGCTTTGAACAATGCTCCAACTAGAGCATCGTGAACACATTGTATATAGTCATTCTCCACTGGTTTTGACTCTCTGAACCTCAGTCATTTGAGCAACGAAGAGTCTGCAAAGACTCAGGCGGACTGCTTGGAAAACTGACTTAAAACCATGAAAAAGTCAACTTAAAAATAAGATTTGTTGGCTTCCAATCAATCACTAACAGAATGCAATTACTTTACCCTAAGGAAGGACAGGTCACGGTGCTCATCCATGTAGGTGATCTCTAGGTTCTCCAGGACGACGGTGCAGTTGCTGTAAGTCTTCACCATATTCAGGTAGTGGTCCTCTTTAGAACCCAGAAGGTTTAAACGGTTGGTGATACCTTGGCATACTGCAGGAAAGACAAAAACATTATCTGAGAATTTGATTCAAAGGTAACAAACTGGAAATCACCAGCCACAAAACGATTTATTGTTGTTTTTATCTGCACTTTGTTAGTTATTGTTTCAATTTCATAAAAACAAATTCTTATCATTATCAATAATGAAAGGTCCACAGAGAGATTAATCACAAACATTCACTGCTTATTAAAAACACTGGCTAAATGTATGACTTTGTGTGTCGTTACCTTCACTAGTGTATCAGGTCTGCACTGTCATAACTTGGCAAGCTTTAATGTGAAAATAACAGATCTGGGCTGCATGTAGGATGGAAATCAAATCTCAGTGACGAAGGAGTTTCTGGCTCATGGGTCAAAATGAGCCGTGGCTGTTTTTATTCTGGCAAAGGCCAAAATCTTTGCACGGAAATGCAGACGAGTTCAAAAAACCCTTGCGACCAGAAAATGAAGGCCAATTGTGGTATTTCAGAGAGAAAAGTTCAGTGTGTCACAGATTCCATGAAAGTTGTGAGTGCTTCTCTTACGGTAAATTCAACTATGTAAATCTCATAATCAACAACAGGCCCAGCATAAGCATATTCAATCCAGGGCAAATTGTAGACATGATAAAATAAGAACTTAAGGGCTTGAATCAAATACTGTTCAATCCACTTTTGAATTTTCACTTACATAAACAACATTGACAGAAAGGATTACAAGTGTGTGCTGATAATATAGTGTGTCTAGTGTTTCGTAACAGACCATCAGGATAAGGAAGGCAGTCATACTGATAAAAAAAAAAAAAAAAAAAAAGAAGACGCAATAGACTTGCTCTTAATATAAAAAATGTGCGTGTTTAGAGAACATGTCATCTTATGGTGTGCGTGTTCATTTATCCTGAGCTAGTCTGACAGGTTCTGACTGGCAATGTAGAGGGAGTCAGCTGTTTTAAAAACCGTGCCTCTAATCCTACACACAGCCATAGTTACAGGCAAACATTCTGCAAGCGCATACATTGAGCAAGAAGTTGATTTTTGGTTTGAGAAAACCTGAGAAACTTGAGAAAAATGTTAAGAAAAGCTAAATATTAATAACTCCATTTATTGGAAATGACGGTGCCGCTGGAATGTCTCACTCGCATTCTTCAACATGTCTGCTCTTGAGGGCAAAGAAAGGCAAACCATGCAATCCAAATTCTGGGACACACCTCACAACACATAAAAAAGAGGTTTAAAGTATTTTCCTGAGGCATGTCAGAACTGACAATTCAAAGGAAATGATGTGAACTGTTGCAGCTCTTTTATTGTGAAAAATATTGTGTCCCTTTGTTGTTGACTTTACACACACACACACACACACACACACACACACACACACACACGCACGCATATATACAAAAAACAAGAGCCACCTAATCAGTGAGAATTAGGCACAAACAGCTGGCTATAGCCCTCCCTCTTCTTCCTCATTAATTTGTCCCTGAGGGATCTCCCTGACATGAACCCTGGTGTCCGGCAGCCTAACACCCTGGCAACAGAGGCAGATGAGAAAAAGCAAGTTGATTGTTTTAATTAGAGGAGCCATGTGAGGTGTAATTAGCCCCATAATTATTACCCAGACTGCAAAACCAAACTGTTACAAACAAAAGATTGTCAAGACATTGCAGCTGTGGTTATTAGCGATTTGAATATCCCAAATGAGTTTGCTAATGCATACCATGATTATAGTTAATCTGTTTTCTGCTATGCCACATTCAATATATGTATAACTCCCAGCAGTCAAACAGCCTGCGTCCAATGTTTTGCTCCGTTAACAGTTACGATAAGCAGTAAAGGCCAAATGAGGCAGGTGACTAAAGGTGGAACAACTTCCTCAGCCCGAAGCTCATACTTTGAATCCTGAAAGGACGAAAGGAAAAAAAAAGTTTATTGCTGAAGCACGCAGGCGTACAGCCACAGTAAACATTGAGCTTGTCCAGTTGTTGATTTCATAACTCTGTTGCAGGTGGTGAATGACCTGATATACCACAACCATTAACTGCCTTCCTCATTCTGCTGAAGTACACGAGAAAAAAAGATAGGTTTTCAGTTTTGTTTAAAAGATAGTTTCATCATTTTTTTTTTCTTTAACAACATATTGATCTCAGTATGAAAATGACTCGTATATCTGACCTGGATGTCTCACAAAAGTTTGCCCAACTTATAAACTACCAGCATGAAAGCAGATATGAGCAACAGGTAGTGAGTAAAACAATGTTTACTCACTGGGAGACCCATTTTTCCATAAAAGTTGACTCAAACGTACTAAAATGCAACTCACTGCCTTCAGTCTGTTAAATGTGGGGGCGAGGGTGGAGATTTCAATGACGTAACTGATACTGTGACAAAGACAAATTACCGATTGCTTCACTTACTCCAGCTGTACTGTCGTCACAAAATGTCCAGGAGGTAACTAGCAGCAAGGAGTGGCTGGTCTGGTATATCTCAGTACCGCACACGTGTGTGTATGGGTGTGTGCACTGGCATGAGCATGAGCCTGCAACATCGTGTGCAGCACATGACATTGGCTGGATTGAGTTGTGCTGATCAGCAGCCAGTCAGAGCTCGACAAAAGACTTGATAAATCCGATCATTAGTCATCTAAGCTTGTTGCAAAGTGCGGTTGCACATCATTCTTGTAATGTTTACATGGGGACTAGTACTGGAAGTCAAGGGTGTGTGGGTAGATATTTGTTTCTTGAGGCTACGGGATCTGCATAACGGCAGAGAAAAGATGGCATCAGCTTATCATTTGAAATAATCAGTAATAATCTTACTGTTCGAGTCCAAAAAAACTGCATTCACATCTTACTAGCTGCAAATGGCAGGTATGAAAAAGGCTCCTGAAGTCAAGTTTTGACAGTGTGATATCATTGACCTAAATAATAGTCATATGCTCAACAGCATGCAGTTTGGGTTTAGAAAACATCACTCAACAGGCTGTCTGCTTCTTTTTGGAAAATGTTAAATCAAAACTTGATGCTGGCGGTGTTGTAGGGGCTGTTTTTCTTGATTTTAGAAAGGCCTTTGATACAGTCAACCATCAGATACTGTTACAAAAGCTCACTTATTTTAACTTTTCTGCTGACTCATTGAAATGGATGGAGTCATACCTAGCATCACGGACACAGTGTGTTAGAGTGCAACATACTACATCAAGCACTTGCATGAACTCTCTTGGAGTACCACAGGGGTCCATACTAGGTCCACTGTTGTTCAGCTTGTATATTAACGACCTGTCTAGTTGTTGTCCTGCA
Organism: Odontesthes bonariensis; assembly: GCF_027942865.1. Taxonomy (NCBI): domain Eukaryota; kingdom Metazoa; phylum Chordata; class Actinopteri; order Atheriniformes; family Atherinopsidae; genus Odontesthes; species Odontesthes bonariensis. The sequence goes on along the minus strand of NC_134519.1, from coordinate 16,410,763 downwards.
TCAGTAACCTGCCAGTTATACGCAGATGATGCAGTGTTATAAATCCACGCAAAAGACAAATTTCTAGCTGCACAACAGCTAACATCAGTCATGAACAATGTGTGTACATGGCTACAACACTCACGTCTTCATCTTAATGTGTCAAAGACTGTGTGTATGTATTTATCAAAAAGAGGTACTACTGAACCTGACCCCAGCATCATGGTGCATGGTGAGAAACTGGAAGTTGTTCAAGAGTTTAAATACCTTGGTGTAATAATAGATTCACAACTTGGTTTTAGGCATGTTAAAAAAACTATAGGTAAAATAAAATTTAACCTAGCTAATTTCAGGTACATTAGGAATAATTTAACCCTTGAGTCAGCTACACTGTATTTTAACGCAATGATCATGTCACATATGTCTTACTGTCTAACTAGTTGGGCATCAGCTAATGCCACAACCTTAAAAGCCATTAAAACATTATACAAACAAGCACTGAAAATTTTAGATAGAAAACCCAAAACATACCATCACTGTAAAATACTGAAAAAACATAGACTGTTGGACTGGGATAACTATGTTAAATATAATGATTCAGTTTTACTTTACAAACTTCTTCATGGCCTGGCCCCTCCTCTACAGAAATGTATTACAAAAAGCACAAACAGGGTTACCAGAGCCAGTTCCAGGGGTGATTGCTCTATACCATTTAGGAAGAGCGCTTTTAGTCAGGCTGTATTCTCCCACAGAGCCTCTCCCACCTGGAACATAATTCCCAGCACAATTAGAGAATTGCCAACATTAAATTCATTTAGTAAACAGGTAAAATCATGGCTACTGGATAAACAATACTGTCAACATAATTCAATATAGTTGGTACTGGCAGTTGTTCTTAACTTATTGCTGTATTTAACTTTGTATTTGTATTTTGTATTATTGATTTTAAAATGAGATGAGATATCTTTGACTTTTTAATTTTACAATTGTGTGCAATACTTGTTTTTTTATTTCTTTTTTAAGGAACATCAAACCTGTCAAGGGACTAAAGATGGAAATTAGCCTTATGGCTACAATCTTGTATATTTTGCATTTTGTTTTAAATGCTAGTAATATATGCTGGCCCTTTGTTAAATAAATAAACTTGAAACTTGAAACTGCGCAAGATACATTCTCAAAAGATGAATAACCCACAGTTGCCACTTATATCCATATGTAGTGTATAAACAACAATATTTTGGAAATGAGGTAAAGTTGTATATGTAAAAGGAGAAAAACCACAGGAAAACTTTACAATATATTGTCATTAACATAAAACAGTACAAATAAAATCTAAATTTGTAACATTTATGTCTTATCTTATTTTACAGAATCTACAAAATCAGAAGGTTGTCAACAATCTCCTGAAGGCAATGCAAATATTAAGCTTAGGAACAGTCAGACTTTTGTCTTGTAAGTCTGTTGTACACGTTTATATTAAACTTTTTGTTAATACATCTCCCGCATCCATTATGAAAGCTATGTTGCTCCATAACTATAAAATAAAGACTTTCTTTTTGAACGTTGAAGATGAGAAACTTATGTTGGAGAGGAAAGGGGTTCAAATTCAGTAGAGCATAAAACCAAAGTAACAGGAGACAATTTACAGTAAACATTTAAGACACATTAATTAATAATGGAAAAATCAAATGTGCGGTGTCATGTAACAAAATCCACCAAATAAAAAAAAGTCAAAGTCTGCCAAAAATTCCCATTTTGAGGTCTCAATTTCATCTCAGGGTGAAACTTTCCATGTGAGAAAAGAGTGAGAGTTAGCATCTACAAATTTAAAACCTTACAGCAATAACTTAGCAATAACCCAAATGATGGTTTCTTTAGGCCCAGTGAGCCATCCACTGTGCATCTAAATCATTGTGCTTTATACCTTTCCACAGACAGCAGAAATGGTCCTGCTGTTTTCTCTTCCTCTCATTCACTACCAGCAATTCAATTATGCTGTGTCCAGAGTCTGGTGATCACATTATCTGAAAACTTATACACGATTAAAGGGAAGTAACAATGCTAACTGACAGGACTTGTTTATTTCTCTCTCCAAGTCAACAGTATTACAGCAAAGAATCTTATGTAACTCAATCTGCAGTGTTCCTCCGCTGATAAGAAATCGATGCCAAGATTAATTCCATTTTTAAAAGAAAAACATGGTTAACTCCCTTCCATATCTATGCCAGTGAATGCTGAAAGGATGGTGATATGAGGAAAAAGCATGCACAATCTTTTATTATTATTGATTTAAAGTTGGGGCTCCCTTGGGTTGCTTTCTCCCCACTTCCCAAACCTTCAGACTTCAGGGAAACATAAATCTCCCAAAGCCTGCATTCGGTGAATAAATGGGGGAAAGCCACTTCCTTGATTCTTTCAGTGCATTCAGCTCATACTTCCTGCTCCTATATTTTCCGTATGGCCACTATTCAGGAGGACATGAGGGGTCAAATGTCATTTCAAGACAAATCAGCAGTCATACGTGTATTCTATGAGGTGCGCTACATTTGTATAAACATACTTTGTGGTCAGGACTTAAAAAAGTCCTGATATCCCGCTCTCTGTTCAGAGGAAATGCAGTCTTCCTTTGCGTGGGAGATGCTTCAGTTCCTTTGAGAAAACATCTTGGGGCCTCATAAAAGAAAGAGGGGCCAGTAAAGATTGGAGGATAGCCCCCCACCATCCTCTGTGAATGCATCCCTATAAGCCCCTCTGACATCTCAGGAAGTTGATCTTTACACAGGGTCGGCTCAGATGGCTACCCTGCAATGCTGAAGCAGATGGTAGCTGATTGTCGTCTCCAGGGGGGAGGACGTGAGGACAGTTTAAATTAACTCAATGTACTATTTGTGAAGGAGAACTGATTGAAAGGAAGTGAGACAGAAACGGAAACCCCAAAGAAAAAAAGAAGAGTTGGGAGTGGTTTGTGGTTTAGCTAGCAGTTGTTGATGTGGGACATGGCAGCCAGCAATGGGGTCAAACTGTGGAAAGGGGGTGTAAAGCCTCACACTTGACGCATGAACGTGGATGACCTTTCCCTTGAGGCCAACAATGGGGACAAAACTTGGGAGTGGTCAGTTGAGGAACACAAGCAAATGAAGCATCCTACTGAATACGTCACAGGTCCTGTAAACATTTAAAACACCAGAGACTGCACATGCTGGCCCTGCCTGAGTTTGAGGACAGTCAGTGAAGTTTAGTCTGTTGAAAGCTCAGCAAAGTGACCAAATAAAGACCAAAAAGGCTGATGTTTACTCCCTGCCTCTGATGAGAGCTCTCTACCAGTCGGTGAGACACTCCAGATACCTGTGGCTGGGCCCATCATGATGTTTACTCTACACCTCAGAGTGAGGAAACTGTGAATTTAGGTTCTGCACAAACACTAGACAAAAGTATGTATACTCACACTCCATACTGCGATCAGCATTTCTAAGACCTTTAGACAGTCCACAATTACCCATTTTCAACAGCTGCAGTGCCGGCTGGGAGCCAGGACCTTGTTTCAAATGAGTTCTTTGCATTTTATCAGCCAAAGAGACGGTTCTTGGCCTTGAAAGCTGGGTCCAGAGCAGCAGAAAGTCTGTGCCGAGGCCCAGCGGGTTTTCAGGGGGTTGTATTGAAACAGCTAATATACACAGACTTAGCACAACAGAGCAGCCTTTCTTCAGAAGTGTACTGCACCTGCCTCACAAAGCTTACTTACTTGGTTTAAAAATACATCAGTGAAACATTACTGAAACATGAGTAATCTACAATTTTGTTAAAGCAAAGAGATACCACCTAACTTTCATCCAACAAGCTTCCCAAGAACATTGGTCTTCATGCAGAGCCTGCTGTGGGACGCGCATGCAGAAACCAGATACAAAATTCAACATCGAAAAGAGATTCTTCCGCTATTTTTCATGTTGGATAAGTGGGATGTACGGCAGCTCACTTTCAGTTGGAATTTAGGTTTATTTGTTCATAAAAGATACTCTGTGAGCTGGAAAACTTATTGTAAGTTAAGTTAGACTTTCCATTAAAAATAGTTACAAAAATTTTCTGTCCACTGTACAGTACAATAAATATATGACGTGTGGTATATGATGCGTAGGAAAAGGCCTAAAACACAACTGTTCTGCTTTTAATCTTATGCTTCAACAGTCATCTGACGAGCCTAACAGAACAGAACAAATAATCAAGTCACAATTAAAGAAATCTCCCTAATGACCTGTTAAAAAGTCCATTAGCGCTCTGTGAAGGCTATGCACTATCCCCCTCCTATTACTAAAAGCTCACATAACTGCAGCCACATTTGAATTCCAATAAAGCAGCCACCATTCCCCTGAAATGTTCCAATGTTCAACCCACTTCCTCTTTGGAGTCCAGACATTCTCCCCGTTGAAGCCCATTCTAGCCAAGAGCCCCCCCCCCCCCCTCCCCCAAACACCCCTATTTTTTTTCTTCTTTCTCCTTCCCTGTTAAAACTATACTCCTCTTCAATCCCACAGGAAGCCTCAGAGGAAGACTGGACAGGGAGTGGGCGGCGAGCACACTGCTGCTAACTCAATAGTCCATACCCCCCCCCCCCCCCCCCCCCCCCCCCACAGACACACACCCTCACCCTCCTTCCAGCAACCATCACTGAGCCATGCCTGGAAAAGAAGAGCAGAGGGAGAGAGGCAGAAAGAAAGAAAAACAACAACCACAAGCGAAGAGACCCACACATTTCACACATAATTCCGGCAAGAGAAACCAGCTGTGATTCGGGAATTCCCTGTTGGTTTAAGCGTTCCCAGTGTAGAGCAACAGACCCAGGTTGGAGCATCCCAAAGCAGAGTACAGATAGCTCTCACTTCATCTAAACAAAAGAGATAGACACTCTTTGAGGCAGGCTTTTTGCTTAAGGACTTCTTATTTTTAGCCTTACTTCTGACAGGCCAATTTCTATGTCGACCTAACCACCGTTTCACAGCGTTGACTGCCAACATCTCTCTTACAACCTTAGTCATATCTCTAGCAACTCCTTCCCACTGGAGTTTTCAGAGAGTGACCCCATAAAAGGAATATTCCACAAAAGCCCCAGGGTTTGAGTTAGTAAGCTTAACTCTGTTGCTCAGTTCTTACTCAGCCAGCCCCTAAATCCACTGATGAGTAGTTTCTTCCTCTTCAACACTGGCAGAGGCCAAAAGTCAGGGGCAGATAAAGCTCATTGAATGAGTTTATACTTTAAAAGGAGTTTCTTGTCATTTTTGATGGTGTGAAAGGGTATTTTACTACATGTTTTGCTGTTCTCACTAAAAGCATGACCAATTTAATTTGCACAGGAAAGCTTGGAGGATTTTAGTTACATCGTCCTGATAAAACTAAAATGTTTGAAATGCTACAGGGTACCACTGCCAAGTACTTGGGGCCCAAGGGAGCTCAGTCACAATCTGCTGCGTATCTTCAAAACAATTCTATCCCCTCAATAGCACTATAAACAGCAAGGACCGAGAGACAACTGTACTAGTTTTTCATCAAAGAACCTCTCCCCAAAGTCCCCACGGCTCAGATTGCATCCATTGTTTGCATGTGAAGTGTAATGCTGTTTCTGACAAAATGAATATATATATATATATATATATATATATGAATTAGGCACATGGTTAACACAGCTCCACAACAATGTTTAAAGCTTGCTTAAGACGATTATGACTGACAAGGTTGTTGTTTCAAGGCCACCCCCTCACTACAGAGACACATAGAAGCTTTTCACACAACCCAAGGCCGGGCTGCTTTCCGTCAGTCATCAAAGGAATGAGACTTGGCAGACAAGACCCTTTTCTCGCTATCAGCTATACTGCTGAACACAAGAACCCTGTCTCAGATAGAGTGTGGATGAAACGCACACTAAGATCCCTCATGGCGACTCCAGAAAGTGAACAAACAGAGGACTGAAAACCTGTCCAACATCAAGGTTATCCCAAGTCCAGTCCAGGGATAGAAGGCAAAAATTGGCTAACCTTTAAGCTCTTTTAGAAACTGCCATTACAAATATTTAGAGATTGAATGTTCATTACACTTTACATAAAAATCTCATCACAAGGTCCATTTAAAAACTAGATTCAACTGCCCTCTCTGTTGTGAAATTGGTAAATTAAGCACTATTTTCGAAGTCAAGTAAAATTTGGAACTCTCAGTTTCTATGTGCCAAAATCGATTAGAAGTCTTTAACAAGCCAAACAGAAGAAATCTGCTCAAACATAAATTCTACTTCCAAAGTAAAATAATTCAACTTAAAGGATCCTGAGGTGACACTACTTGAACTTTTAAGCCAACATAAACAGGCATTCTTAGGGAACACGAACATCTACTATTTTATGATAATTTCCATTCTTTAAAGGGTGATAGTGTCATTTAATCTGAAGCTCCAGTAGAGCTCATTATTGGACCACTGGGAGACGCATTTCAACTTATTAAACTAGATTTAAAAAGCTCAGATAAATATTCAAATGTGTCCAGCGCCAAAAAGATGTTTTTCAATTGGACAGCACGCACCAATCCTTCTAAACCTGGATAAATCTCAGACATTTCATTCCAAAATATAATGATTTGCTGTTTTTATTTAGTGATTACAGAAAGTGATCATTCGGATTTTATTCTCTTGGTTATTTACATGTCAACTGTCCTGAAGACCCAATATGGTTTTCAGTGCTTTTAATCTTCTGTAAATCTTCTCGGTGCCCGATTATTGCAATAATACTCAAATAAAGATTAAACAAGTGGAGTCATATTGAAAATAAAATCTCAGACTGCTGCTTAATCAGCTCAGGGAAGGGTTGTTTATCTAGTGGATATACTGCAAATCTAGAGGGCTAATCCTTACTTCCTGGCACAGTTTCAACTATGCACTCCAGGGTATTTCTAACCTACCCATTCTCAACCAGGCCACACAGCTATCAAGCTCAAGTGGTTTGTTATGAAAATTGAAGTACAGCCGTAGACATTGATCATCTTAATGATGATGCTCAAAGTGGCATTGGACTTTAATATGAAGAAGTGGATATGTAGATATGTGTGGCCTTCACTAACGGTTTAGTGGGCTCCTGCCACAACTGCACCGAGTCAACCTGCGAGTGAAACAAGGAAAATGCCTTCTTATTTTTCACAAGCCTCTGGTTTCCCTTGCAGGGAACATGCAGTAATGAAGATGTTCCGCACAAAGTCCCTCCAGGAAATTAACTCTGAGCTCAGTGAAACAATGGTGTTGTTGAAATTTATTGGTCAATTACAAAAGGCACAGCACAAGGGGAGTGGAGCATGTTATGCTTTAGAACTGCGGGACTTTAACAAATCACAGATCAACTCTTTCACACAGCCTTACTGCTCCTGCAACACTCTGAACATTGCTGTCAGCTCATCTACTAATGGCTGCAATGAAATATGTTTTACAATGCTGATGAGATCTCCAAGAGATGATGCTGGCTTGTAAAATGAGAGAACTAAAGAAAGCAAAGTGCTGACATCTTCTTTTGGTTCTGTCAGACACCACGTCCCAATATAAACTCATTAGCTTTATTGTCTGTCATAATTCAGTTGAAGCCTCATCTTGAGGAGGAAGGATGGTTATTCATTTTAGATAATTAGACTTAAATAGCTATCATATATATATATATATATATATATATATAGGTTTGTTTTGTTAAAAAGATTTTGTAGTTTTCGGGGAAAATCTGGATTTTTCTGATAGTTTCTGATAATTTTGGTCTTATTAGCACTGCTGCTCAATGGATAGCAGTGGGATGACCAGTGGGATGATTGGCTAGTTAGCTGGAATGAAAATTGGAGAGATAATCTGAATGTCAATAGATTTTTATGTAGATAAATCAGTTATTATGATGTTAACTGTTGGCACCACTAAACCACAGGAGAATCATTAAATGATTACATGATAACATAATCAGAAACGATACATCTGCTCAACATCACATCACATCACATCACATCACATCAGTGTTTGTGGCTTACAGCTATTTTGAGTTTCTCTGATGATCCTTTTGTGCGCAGGCGGCTAAAAAGATTCTTTTATCCTCCCAGCATCGTAACTTTTAGCCAACAGGGATGCCTTTCTCCTCTCTGTTGACTCAGGGCTGTAAAGTCATGTCTACATGGCAAGCTCAGGTCAAGTAAGACAGATAAGCCTGTGTCAAAAAAGACAACAGAGTCCCCAATAAAAAGCCCTTTCTTCAGAGATTTTGGCTTTCTGCATTCATTTGCACCGTCTATTCAACTTTTCCTTCCTTTGTGTCATGCTTCTCTGTAAACTATTATCTTTAATCATCTGATTTGGAGGCCAGCCTCAAAACCACTATGTATATTCACAAATTTTTAGCCAGACACTTCTCTTAAGGCTCACCATAATAGGGACCATAAACTGTCAACTCACTTTGAACTGTGCAACTCGGACTGTTCAAAGGTGGGTCAGGGGTCTATGCTGGGAAATAAAAAAAATTAAATAAAAAAAACTCTGGAAGCCATTCAGGTTATCAAACTACAAGTGATTTATCACATTTGTCTACGTTTACTTTGTACTGCATGTGAGAGTTTTCCATTTTCCTATGTACTTATGCACTAATCACATGCACTAATAACATGAGGTTATTAAGTCATTTTTCTCTTGCTGCTCCCATCCATGCGAAGCTCACAGAAAGATAAAAGGTATTCTACCACTGAAGCTGCTTTTCTGCTTTTTTAAGGACACACTAAATGTCAGTCCTCAGACTAAATGGGGCAAAACACCCTCTTCTTATATTTGGACTGTTAATACTCGCTAGAACTATAGTTTCAGTAAATACTGTAAAGTTAGGTCGTGATTGGCACTCTAACACACCCTTGCACTGAAGCATGTAATGCCTTAATAACTCTGGCAAAGAAAGCCCTCTTTCTCATGAGTCGTTAAAAGATGAAAACTGGCAACCAAACAAGCCTGATCAGCATTCCTTCTGAAGGCATAAATAAATATGTTTTCTGTAAATTGAGCAGATAAAGTAGGATTTCATGATCAGTCTCAAATCAAGCTAAACACAGTAGGATGCCCAAAGTAAATTCAAGTCAAGCTGCAACTTCCGTGTCAGTGACAGTCATTACTACAATCTCCAATGCGCTATCAATGTCATTCAGACAAGATCCATTGTTCACGGGTGTTAGGTGTGGAAACAGCAAAAACCGTTTTGCAGCAGACTTGAACAGAGCCCCATCCAAACTAATGAGAAAAGGCCTAATACTTCAAGTTCCTTTCAATCAGGATGTGAAGCAGGAAGCCCCCCACTACAATGGAGATCACAAATCAAACATCCTGAACCTTCTTAGTTTTGACACATGCAAGGATTCATTTACAAAAAACTAACCATGATGTACCGGGACGGCCCAACCACTCAAATGCAACATTCATTTTCTAGCAAATAGACCACACAGGCAGAAGCTTATTACTATTAGGGAAGCACGTTTCTGGGATCAGTCACCACCCTTCAAACAATGCTTTCTTTTAAAATATTCTGGAATGGAGATTTGTTTGTAAAGGCATTGTTCTCCTCCCTGTAGGGGATTTCTTTTTTAAGCAGGCACATTTTGCACCACTGCTCCTTTGCATGACCTGCAGATCCTTAGAGGAGATGACAAACTAGCGGGGGGTCTCCAGGATGATGGTGAAAGACTGCAATTTGGAAGCTTACGTGAAGCAGCCGCAGCTAAAAGGAGCAGACCCAGGCCTCTTAGATGAACAATTAAAGAAGGACACGAATGACACAAATCCTAAAGTCAAACTCAAAGATCCCATGCCCCATCTTTTTGATGTATATTGGTCTATCTCGAACTTTCTTGTTACACTTCACTGTTGCAATTCTTGCTTTTATCAGGGCACCTCCCCCATACATCTCCTTGATGTCTCCTACATTTGCATGGCGATGAAGATCCATATAGCTTAGAATCGAGTACAAACAAAAAATATTTGTTTGGAAGAAAACGGGCCTCAAAGTAAGTCTGTTTGCTGTCTTTCAGTACAAGTTGAAAGTCTCTATGATGGCAATATGTCATGGATCCACACTCCAGCTTTATCTTCAATACTAAGGCTGACTACGTCCCAAAGTTTATATCCACAGTTAAGCTGAGATACAGTCATAGCTCAATCCGGTCATTTAATTGTAATGCTGTCCTTGTCCCAGTAAACCAGCATGATTTATTGATTACAGTATGTACTGTCAGCAAATTGGTGGATGTTGAGCTGAAGGTGCAGCAGAATTTTGACCTCCAGTCGCACAATCTAAGTGTGTTAATCTGACCATGAGAGGTTTGATTTCAGATGATTTATGTCAGATAAAAACTTTTACATATATTTTAAAAAGTTCTGTTTTACTCAGACACAACAATTTAGTTTTCTAAAACATCCCGCAAACATACTGATTGTTTCAGCAGTTTCAGTCCAGCAAGGCAATAGCAGGTCATCAAAACACAAAAAAAACAATATGTATTTGTAAGAAGTTTTGAGCCCTTTTCACATTGTGTTCATTTTTTTTTTTTAAACACAGTGTCATGCGCATAAGGTCGAGATTTTCAGTTATGCAAGTCTCAGTTTGTCATTTCCAGGCAGCTGTTATTCTAGCAAATTATTTTCTCAACAAACGAGTGGTTGTTGTCTTTAAAATGGCAGGAACTATCAAGTGATTATCCTCTAAAATTACATTTTATTCAATTAACCGTTAAAAGTAAAAAGATTTTGTATTTAGTATACAAGATCAAACAAACAAAAGCAGCAAATTCTCAAAAACAAGAACATCTGTGTTGGTTTTATTCTTTTAACAATTTGATGGTTTATGTAATATAGAAAACCACTGATGATAAATTCAATGTGCGTTCTTAAAACAATGAGAATTATCAGTATGTTATGTTCACCAAATAAGGGCTTCAGTCTTCTTTTAAACAAGGCAAAGGAGCAAAATCTGAAAAGAAAAGACCATTCTTCAGCACCACCCCCGGTGAGACTTTCTTTAAGACAAAGACATACATGGAACTGTGGCCTCTTTTCCCTTTTAACACGACACTGCACCCGATGAGATGGAAGATAGCAGAAGGCCTTTTTCCAGTCTGAACAGCTGGGTCTCTTTCCACTGGATACTCCATGCACAACCGGCCGATCATGGAAAGGCCATAAATGCTGTAGATGACTTTGTTACCATGTACAAACAAAGGGTGCAAATTCGTTCAATGAGTAACCACACATTCACTCACTTATTCCATGCTGGAGGTATACAAACTACTGTAGTGGAACCAGACAGATAATTAACAGTTACGAAACTGCAGCATTACTTGATTTTACAGCTACAGAAAAGACAGAGGCCACTGTATTTGAAGGTGTCCTACCAGACACAACGAAAACTGCTTCACCTCTGGACTTCCTCTTGATGACATAGAAGTCTAGCCTTGGGCACGTCTGCTGCACAGCACAGATCTTTGCTGAGCTACAAAAGTATCAGTGCTGCCAGATAACCTGCTTTCTACAGAGGTGCTATTGTCCTGGGGTGAAACCCAAACCCTTCACCTTGCCAGTAGTTCTCGAAAATCTCTACCACTCAGACATGCTGCAGTTTCTGAAAGCAAGCAGAGAGGGCGGCCAGAAATTACACTCCAGCTCCCACGGCTCTAACCTACAAAGCTTTATTTCTGACAATGGCCGCAGCAGATGTAAGTCTGGGAAGGTCGTCAAAGAAGCTGCAAAACATAGCGGCGGCAGTAGTAGCAGTACCAGGACCACTCTGGGCTCTAGAATTACACAGGAAGATAAGCTATATTTCACTACCATTCCCAGAGAGTGGGCTTTAATGAAAGGAAAAGGCTTGGTTCTCTGAAAAAGATGGAAAAAAACAGATGACTTATGAGAAAAGCTGGCTTGTTAGATTCCAGTTCAATGGACAGGGGGAAAAATACTTAGTCAGGATGCTGAAATGCACTGCTGGAGTGAAATTTTGAATGATTCAGCTCCGCTTTTGCAGGTGTGCAAGCACACTTAAATGAAAACAAGTGGAAGTAAACTTCACACATACATTATCTTTAAATCTCATTCTGTCAGGCACTGGAATATCCTATTACCTCTGAAAAAGGATATTGATATAAGCGGGTTATTCTGTGCCCAAAGCAAGCTTTGCATGAGGGATTAAGGACTTAGCTGTTGACAGGCTCTGATTATTAGTTTGATATTTCACAGGTTAACTCATTGGCCAAGGCAAGCTCACTGTGTATCTGCACTTTGGCAGCATTCAACAGAGAAATATAGGTGTTTAGAAATATCTAGGTGTACAATAAACAAAGTAATCATCAGCTCTTAAATTCCAATCCACAAACTGAAGTCCAGCTCATTGCGAGACCATTTAGCGTTTTATCGGGGAGCTGAAGCACCACAGTTGTTACGAGCAATTTGAAGCTGGATGAAACTGTGGGCATCATTTGCAACCTCCCCAAAGATGACAGCTAATAAACTGAGCATACCAGTGCACAGGATGAGGATCAGTTCTAATAGTCGTCAACCCTCATCTGACTCTCCCACAGAAGCCATTAAACCCTGACAAGCTGTCACTGAGCACTGGACTGACAGGTGGGCTTGGTGCTCGCTGCCAGGTGCATTATCAAATCTCAAATACATTTTCAAAAAGCTTCAGCATTTGGCCCATGACAGGTCTGCAATTGCATATGAGCTGAATGGTAGAGCCATGATTAGTATGAGTAATTTCCATGATGAGCTGGAGAAAACAGCAAAAGCCCGATTTAAAGGCGGGGTAGGGGATCTTTTTCTGGAACATTTTTTTACATATTGCTTGAAATACTCTTCACACCCCCATTGCAACCAATTAATTAAAAGTTTTGACACAAATATGAAATTTTTTAGTGGCCTCTAGAACGTACAATCTAGGAAAAACACTATCCAATCATTGTGAACGGACCGTTCACAATGATTGGATACTGATGCCGTCTATCAAACTGCAATCTGCTCCTCCCTCCCCCTCCTTCTCCCTGTGCGCGTACCCTGCTCCATGAACGTCCAGAAGCTTGGCAGGAAGCTAAACTAGACGGGCTCTGGCTAAACTAGAGCCAGCTTGGCTAGCACCTAGCATTATTAAACGTATAGTTAGCATATACTAAATACTAAATACGGCAACGATCGATGCTTGCTGTCAGAACAGCGCTCGTGCACCGTTGTGCTCGTGCGCATTCATGTACTCTAGAGGCGTGCCTTCTGGGGGAAAGTGAAGAAAAGGGTTGGGACTTTTTACCGGTGTATTTTCAAAATGCAGCTTCGCTGGACTCAAAATCCAGGATCTCCTACCCTACCTTTAACTGAATAGAGCTATTTTTGATGTGCGGAGCAAATATGAAGTTTAAAAAGATAAATATGCCAGGTTTGAAATTATAATTCTCTACAAGCTTTAAGACAGTCATTTCAGACCAACAACAAGCAGAAACAAACTTTTTTTCACTTTTTGTTGGTTGACAAACCAAAAAAAAAAGGAAAAACTAAAATATTCCCAAACGAACTGGACTAAATTGAACTGATAAAATAGTAGTTAATTAATCCCAATAAGGGAAATTATTTTGCTGCATAAAGAGCCAAAACAATAGGGAATTAGTCATTGTAGAAAATAATTATTGCTGCTGGAACAATGAAATGACACCCAGTTGCAACAAAAAGCTGAAGATGTCTAAGTCTGAACACACTCCCCTATACTGAGCACCTTCTGAAACTTCTTCTCCCAGGATAGAAATAGTGTTTTTTGTTTTTTTTCCTGGACTTCATAAAATCAACAATCATCTCCTTTGTCCTGTTTATATTCAAGATGAGGTAATTGTTCCCACTCCACTCCACAAAGTGGTCGACCAGTTCCTCAGCCTGTGCTCAGCCTTTTGTCGATCACACCTGCAGGTTAATCTGAGTATTTCTGGAGGTGACAGGACTGAGTTGTACTGGAGGTCTTAGATGTAAAGTGTGAAGAGAAACAGAGAGCGCAGTCCCGACCTGCTGTTTACTTTAAAGTCTGAGCCTTTAGCAATCTGTTCGAACTACTAGCTTACTGTGTGTTAATGTGTTTGGCAGATGTGGCTGACATTGCCTCAAATCCCCTTCCCTAAATCTGTGACATTAGCCTACCCCTCTGCAGGGAAATGCAGCACAGTGGATGTGCCAACATTATATTAGGGTTTTTGCAATCTATGACCCAGCAAACTAATATAGTTAGTTGATAACGTGCTCCTTTGACATGGAACTTCATGTGGAGCATCAACAGTGCTCCTACTGATCACTTGTCCCCTGCCCACGGTTTCCATATTTAAAATTTTAAAATATGTCCAAGTACAGTAGAATTGAGATATTGTAATTTGAGGAAAATTATTATAATCACAACAATGAGACGTAAAACACGACCTTCAAGTATTTTGTGGGGCATGTGCGTAGGGTGTTTGGAGATTATGCATCAAAAGCTCCGCAGGGGGTTCCATCTTTGTCACCTTTTTAACCTGTGAAGTTTGCACCCCTGGACCTCGTCTTATTACTCAGCAACACAGTGAAGACTGTAGCTGCTTTTCCACAGCTATGGCACTGTGTCAACATTGCATTTCACCATCTTAATAAGCAGGATTATGATCTCTGACCTAACACAGAACTTAAAGGACGAAACAAATAAGCAAATACTAGCTACATTGGCCATATACAAGAGGAGAATTGAGGTCTTTGGGAATTTCATTCAGTTGGGTCAGACTGATAGCTCAGAAGACAAAACCACTTGAATAGACAGACTCTCTGTCATCAACCAAACAAACAAGAGCTAGCCAAAGTTTAGACTGAGAAAACTTCCAAACACAGAGCAATGCACAAAAGCTTAACGACTCTAGCATGGTCGGTAAGTTTTTTTTTTTGTTGTTTTTTTTGTTACCATGATGATGACATCTGGATCAGTGATGTCATCAGCGTAGATCATTTGACCGTGGTCTCAAGGATTCATTTTCAGGTGGTTCAGTAACTTCTATTAAACAACCTTGACTCTAAGGTGTCCTGAAAATATGTTAGAAGCTGGTCGTGAAAACAGATCTAAAAAAAGAAACCTAAAATCTTACAACACTGGCAAGTTGAGTTTCTACAGAGCTGGATCTCACCTGTACATCAAGTGACATTCATCGAGCACTAACTTCAACATAAAATGAACCATTTAGACCTTGAAAGTGCCACTTGAAAAAACAAAATATAATCTTTTTTTTTATTAAGTTTATTTTCAGTTAGAGCTAATGAATAAACCAATTGCAAAGAGCATGGCGTAAATCAATAAAACACACTGGTACCTTTTAGCTGCTTCCGCTTTAATCAATAACAATAATTAAACTAAGTCTTACCCAAACTTTGTTATGTACAACGTCTCCTAATGTGTTATGTGGTTTAATTTGGTTTCTAAGTCCATTTTGATGCTAAAAGAACATAATAGATGTTTGCATCCTGCTGCAATCCATTTGGACACTGCGAGGGAAACACAGCCTGCCACATAGAAACATCTGTCCCAGGCCCACTGGCCAAAAACAAAAAACAGAGACAACACCAACTTAAACTGTCAACTAGCACAGCTGGCATTTCCCTGGGAATGGAAATGGGATCAATTATATTTTTAAAAAAGAACAGTAATAAACCAAATAGTACAACATAACATCGGCTATCTGTCATTACAGCTGCTCATTGCTAATCTTTTATAGTCTAAAGAAAAATCTGTATTTACTGTGGGACACATTCTGTGGCATGAGACATACACCAATTTGTTTAGGAGCCAAGGAATATCTGAGCGCTCTACTATTTGAGCTCGCGAACACTTGATTTGTTATGGCTTTCAGCAAACCAGCACTGGTTGGTAATTGTCAGACCAAACAAGAAAGATTTAGCTTTCACGTGTGCTGCTGGCACCCAATGGACATGCTTATCTGCTTATGAGGAGGAACACTGTAAAGAGCTGCAAAGAGTGTGGACTGTTATGATTCATGAGAAGAGGAAGTTACAGTCATTAGGGAGTAAGGCGATACTACTGGTCACTTTCTCTGGCATATGGGATTCATAGGTTCTGAGTGACTAAAACCGATGGGGAAGGATTTTTGAAGGCTTTTCTGAGTTTCTAATCTGGTGCCAACATTCGGCTGAGCTATGGAGAAGCAGGATCATTCTGAGCAACAATTACAGAAAGACATCATCCCCAAAATAGAAGAGAACATTGAGGTGACAGTCAAAACACAACAATGTAATTCAAATAAAAAATATTTCAGTGTCCTTTACTTCAGGGCCAAAGGGCGGCACTTAATCAAACAAAGTAACAACATGTGTTTTCATTCTTTCATCAGACTCAATCTATCCAGAGTCTGCTTTATTTCATCTGTGCGAGCAGGATGAAGACACTGTCCTCACTATTTGATCTGATTTCCTTTGAGGACCAGATGCAAGTTGAACACAAGCAGCCTTTTATTTATATGTATTGCACAACAGCATGCGCAGATACATACTGCAAAAATGAACATTATCATTAAAGTGAGATACTAAAAGATAACAGAGGATTCAAAAAGAAAACGTGGCATCATCAAGGAATGAGCGGGGGACAGTAAGATTGTTCACCAAGTGCACTTTTGGTGTGGCCAGATATTTTTAAAGTGGCAGCAGTTGATTTCAGATAAAAATCAGTCCGTGCGCACACTCAAAACACAAGACAAAAACAAAACCCTCTCAAATGTATCGTTGTTTGTTTCTTTTTTCTAAAACAAATCAGGTAAAAGCAGAAAGAGGAGTGGAAAAAATATGCCAGCAAATTTCTCAACCAACATCCCCTCCCATCACCTACATCATCATCAATGTGGTGCGAAATTTCATGGTCAACTTCGATTATCATCATCTCATCATCAGTGGCCACTTAATAACGACGTTTCTGCAACAAACAAGCGGTGGTATTCGTAATCAATATCGACCCAGACTCTCGCTACAGGCTAGACTTTAATCCAGCCTTTTCTGAGGCTTTAACCAGGTCACAGCCTGTAGCAGCGGGGTTGCGAGAAACTTTTCTCTCGTGCAGGATCAAGTTTCTGTGCGGTTTCGTGACCAGGCTGTGATTTTCTGAGATTTATGTAAATGCTGGACAAGCACAGAGGAAAGCGAAAGAATGTTGCTTGCCCTTACGACCCAGCTGCGAGCACCCTAACATACCTTTCTTTTCCGCCAGAACACAGGAGCCCAGCCACAGCAGAGAGGTGAGACCGATCCATTTGAGAAAATTGTTTGCCATCGTGTTTTGGAAGGTCCAGCGGAGTGAATGTCATTCCATGCCAACAAGACGCAATATTCCGCTGGGACGAAACTTAAAAAACAAACAACAACAAAAAAAAACTCGTTGATTCCAACCGCGTAAAGTAGAAGACTTTTCCTTCTCAGAGAAACTCAAACTTTGACAGCTCCTCCTCCTCGCAGATATCTTCAGAAGTCCGAGCACGGGCACAGGCAGCGAGCACAAACCTCTGGCTGCTCTGACGTCAGCAGGAGGAAGGACAGATGCGCCTCACGCGCTGCTCAGGTACACACGGAGGGTGAACACAAGACAAAAATCAACATTTGGCTTTTTTTCTTTTTTCTTTTTATTTTACAGCTGTGTGGTAGCACACAGTTTTCAGTAAATTGAACCCAGCGTGGAAGAGAACACATCACATTTAAGTGCTACAAAAGCTTATAAAGCTTAGTGATGCAGAGAAATGAAAAGCTGGATAAACTTCCTGAAGTTAACAACATACACCAAGAGCAGAAAGTACTGCTTTTATAGTCTGTTTACTCTGCTGAGTGAAGGGAAGGATGAGATAGATCTGATCAACACTGGCAGCACTTACCAGGAGAAGTCCAGCCTGTACGCCTTTAACATATACGTTTAAGTAATAAATCCTATAAACTTTTTGTTTTTTTAGAATATTACATAATTATTTTTGATGAACCATTGATTTTATATATCATCAGTTACAGTGCATGAGTTGTCTATTAATTTACTTAATTTCAAGAATATTCACTTAAGAACATATTCTTTCCTGTTTTTACTGTTGGAAAACCAAAGATTTGTGATTTAGTTCAGGTTGAACAAGTTGTCCTTCATTTCCTGCCAGCAAAGCTTCACATTCTTTCTGTATTGTTCATTTTGGCATAATGCTCTGATGGTATTCATATTGGCAGAGGTGAAGGGTGAGTAAATGTTATTAACTGAGGTGTTGCAAGTTAGTACATTTTTAAAATACACATACTGCACTTGAGTATTTCCATGTTTGGAAAGTTTGTACTTCCACTTTACTACAATCAGTACATTTTAAAAGGAAATGTTGTACTTTATATTCCACTAAGTTGCTTTAAAGATGAAGAGAAGATTTTACACAGTGGATTATACAACAGGCTTTTAAAATACATATTTGTTTTAAAGAATTCAACAGTGGTGTCTCTAAAATTGTACCTAGGAGTGAGTGTGAGCGTGTGTGTTGTTGTTTGTCTCGTTTGTCTCTGTGTGGCCCTCTGATGGACTGGCGGCCTGTCCAGGGTGCACCCCGCCTCTCGCCCGATGACCGCTGGGATAGGCTCCAGCCCCCCCGCGACCCGACCGGCGGATTAAGCAGATATAGAAAATGGATGGATGGATGGAAAATCTCCACCAGAGATAATTTTTTGCCCCCTTCAAACTTTTTACATAGTTTTGTTTCAGTAAATGTTGAAATTATCTAGCTGCTCATGAAAAAAAGAAAAGAAAAAGCTATAAAAAGATTTGTGTACACAACTTTGTTCTTATTCTCTTTACTTTTCCATTAGTAATCTGATGACCGACCCCTCTGATTTATCTGATGTTCCTGCTCATTAAACTGTGCATAAAGCAGTTCAAACTGGCACCAATGCTTCTGCAGGCCTGTTAATAGTTAAATTGTATTCTATCAGTCAAAGTTACAAAAAAACTGTTTTTTTTGCTTTAATATTTGACTTGATTGTGCAGCTAATACTTTTTCTTATAGGTCATTAAGGCAGGTCTTCTTCTACAATGTAATATTGGTTTTCATTGACTGATTTTAACTCCACAAAAAAAAAATAGATCTGACTAGCAGTGACGCTTACTGATATGAAATACTGCAGCCACACTGTATAGAGTCACACATGAAATTGAGTAACGGTTTTGGGACAAATTTCTGCTTTTCAGGGAATTTGTCATAACTACAAGTAAAATCTGATGTCCCTGGAGCCCTTTTTGATGAATACATGTAAAAAAATCAACATGATGATGACTCATCCAAGATGTCAAACCTCACTTCCCAAGGCATCATTGAATTTGACCCATAAAAACAAGGCCAACTGTGAGTTCTGACATCCTATTACAATTTTACCCGTATTTATTTGTCAATGTGCACATATGAAGGGCAGTCATCAGTATCAGCGTCAAGCAGGGGCTGAATAGACAAAATGTCTGTGTTGTTGACAGAGCTTCGGCCTTATGGGACCAGAGTCTAAGCGGACGTCGACCTGCTTAAATGCGTTTGTTGTTGTACGCGTATCAGACTCTATGGTGACAGGACTGATAGAAATCATTTTTCACACTGGTGTTTATTTCATTAGCACAGCCTAATGGCTCAGCAAATTGTTGTTGGTTGTGCTGTTGGAGGAAGAAGTTATTGTGTTGAGTGAATTATGGCCATTGTCCTCGAGGAGAAATTACCTAATGTGTGGCTAACGTTTCACATGAGGCAGCACAGAGAGCTATTTTCAATGCTGTGGATGTGATGCAACTGTCAGTTTGACTGTTCTAACTAATATCATTGCTAAACAGAAAAAGCATGTTGTCAATGTAGCTGAGGAGTAAAATGTTAAACTAAAATGAAGCAACTAAGATGATGTTGAAATATTAGGCATAGTCTAAGATTTATAGGAGATCATTAGAGGTCAAATATCGCTGTCTTACTTTTAACGAAAAAGAAATTTCAGCTTCACTTCAGGGTCATATATTCAGTTGAGGGTTTGGTTTCAGACATTTTGAAACCAAGGTTTGCCACATACTAAACCACAATGGAGGCTCATTAAAGGGTACAGGGATTGAGAAAGGAAAGGGAGAAAGAAATCACCTCGGCATCTCACCAGTAGCCAGTTTCTAAACCTCTGGCCAATGTTCCATGAAATATTTCACAGAGAAAAGAAAAGTTTCAGATGCTACAGTGTTTCATTGTGCTTTCAACTCCTACTGCAGGGGTCTGTGCATTGCTGACACAGGCAAAAACACTAAGCAAACACAAAAAAATGCCTAGACTACTGAGGATTCAGAACACTAGCAAAAAATATCTAGGGTGAGATGAGAGATTGCAGCTACTGGATGGGAAAATGAACATCTCATCTTCCAACACTCTCAAATTTTCCATTTTTATTTTTGACAAGAGCTGCGTGCAGGTATATATCACCTGAAAGAACAGGTCAATTAACAATAAGTTAATCAATGCAGCCCATACTTGTAGTTTATTTAGGAACGAATCACAATCTAGGCCAAACTGTATAAGACACAACTTCTAATAACATTTGATTAACTGATGTTTATGCGAGGAGTCTTATTAAGTGGCTCAGTGAGGCAGAACAGTTATGCAGCCGGGGGAGGTGAGGTGGTTTGTTATTGATGGTCTGCTGTCTGAGGTGTATGACAGAGCCCCCGATCAACCAGCAGCATCTCACTACTTGTGAAAACATGCACAGAAAAGTAACAGCCACTGCCACCATTGCTGCCATTTTTAATTTCCTGCACTTTTCTTGGGCATGGTAGGGATGAGACTGTGCTGAGAAAGCAGAGAGGCAGAAAGGAACAGCATATGGGATCTTATAAGATCCACTGTCCCTCGAAGGCACAGCATCTGCTGAATGCACACTCACAAACATCACACTAGCTGTGTTTCAGAGAACATGTGAGATAATAAACAAAGCTGACGATAGCTCGAGCAGTAACAAAACTAGATGTGAAGATGTAATGTTTTCCTCCTTATATTGTACAGTATGAAAGAAATATGATAGACTAACAATATATGATACATTATTGGTCCAAATCAGGAGGGTGTTCCACGAATGTAGCTAAAGAAAGCCAGGCTGTTTTAGGAAAGCCTCGCTTAAACTAACGCCATCTCCCAATTAAGCCTCAAGTCGTTCCACTAAGACGTTTCAGCTGCATCTAAGTGAGGCTAATTCAAGCGAGGTTTACATAGCCTGGCTATGTGCTAGTGCCCGAGGAACGTAGGAAGCCACAACGAGTGGATGGTAGAAAAACGGAGATGGCAGAAAAGGAGAGCAAGACAAGAGCTGTTATTTTTTCAACAGTTGAACAAAGAATGCTGATAGAGCTGTATGAGGATTTTAGAAGTGTCATCACCACAAGAGGTAATACAGCTGTGATCAGTAAAGCGAGGGAAACGGCATGGCAAACAACTGCCGACAGACTGAACGCGTAAGTTTCATGCCATGTCATGACATTTATTTTACTGTCCTCATGTATTTATGCTCTCCTCTTTGTGTTATAATTCGTTTACATAAAGCATGCTGAATTGTCTCTGTATGAGATGTACAGCACAAATATACTGGCCCTGCTCAGTTTATTAATAACCCAATAATCGACACGCATCATCATACTTTGTGACTATATTATCGTTTGTGTGTGTGACCTACATTTTATTTTTTCACTGTTACATCTTAACAGGAGCAATCTTAACAGCCAAAAGCCTACCTGGCAGCAGGATAAAGTAAAGTACAGGAACATATTTCAGATTGGTAAGTAGCCTTTGAAGAAATATGTTTGTCCAATAAAGACATAAAGAAAAACATGAATAATTAAACAATTCAACACAACTTGAACTCAAACTTTTCATTATTGTATGGTTCATGCAAAGTGTTACAAATTTGTTTATGCATTTATATTCACAGTGGGGTGCCATGACCTAACGTTTGGAAAATTCTAAATGATCTCTGTCCATTTGCTCTAACTTAAACTGCTTCTGTGTCAATGCTAAAGTATGAAAAGAAGTTCTAACTCAAAGGTCACAACAATAAGGATCAACGGAAATATGTGTTCCTGTACAGGTCCCTCACTGTGTCAGGAGAAAGTCTGCGTCCTTTCAGTCACTGGAACCTGCAGGGAATCAAGCAAGAAAAGACTTGAGCCTGAAAAGTTGTCCACAAGACAAAATGTATAAAATATGAAGTATTCTATTGATTTAAGATAGGTCTTTCAGAAGTTAGCCATGGTGCATGAAAACTTTAAGCAATGAACCTGGATTTGATTTGGCCAAAGGTAATTTCTATACATGCCCTTGTTTTAGCATGTGCATGGTGGAATGCCCTCTCCGCCCTTGTTCCTGGATCAGGATATGGCGTGAGGAGGTACGGCCAGCATGCATAGCCTCTGTCCCCAAGCAGGACGCCATTGAACTATCCTGCAGAATAAGAGAAATGTTGGATAGATATACATGTCTTGGCAATTTGATGCAATATGTGCCTTATATGGCTATTAATAATAAAGTATGACGAGAACTTTAAATTCCTTAAGATGACCTCTACACCTGACCTCTCATTAGATTACCAAAATTATGCCTATGCTATATATACCTTACTTCAAAAGTAAACTCCTCAGGGTCAGTAAAATTCTTGTGCCTTGTGCAAACCTCTGTGCCAGTGAGGATGCTCGGAAGATCCTGGAATCATGAACTGATCCCGGCCATTTAGCCTCAATGTTGGAAATGAAATGACCTCCATCACAGATCATCTGTATGTACGGGGGATAGGAGTCAATGATGAGGTTTCACAGGGCATAAATGTAACATTGCTCAGCATTACTCAAAATGATTGATGTGGTGTTTTTCAAAATGAGAAATCCAGTTCAGAGTTTATGGACAATTATCCCCAATACGTACCTGTACATTTAGGCTATGGAAAAAAATTTGGTTTACTAGTCAGCCTCCACAGGTCCAGCAGGGGCCTGGATGCGTACATGGGCACAGTGCACCGATAACATGGTGAAGCCTGAGGGAGATGATGAACTTAATGCAAATACTTCAGCCAGTAGGTTGTTTTACATTATCAGCTACTGTAAATGTAGAGCAGCAGCCTGAAAAGGACCTGTCCCCCATTTTTCTGAGTCTGGTCCTGGGTGGGTGTAGGTCGGGTGTTTGTGAAATGTTGGGACGGAGATGTGAGAAGGTATCAATTAGTTTTAATGAATACCATGTTCTTTTTCATTTAATTTCATGTTCACTACTCGTATAGTTGCGTTTCTTTAGTTGCACTAGCACTGACTGATTGATTTATTGATATTTCAGAGACAGTTAAAGTGGTGATATGATAACCGCAATATTTTTTTGTTTTGTTTTTTATACAAGACATGAGTTGCGGGAGCACGGAATTCTACCAGGTGGAAATTTCTTTTGGGAATCTGTTTCAACCGGTCTGACATTCCTTGAGACACAGCTAAGCTAAGCTTGAACGTTAGCCTGCCCAAGAGCAGTCGAGTTCAGCGGCACAAGTTACCATGGTTACTCAGTGGGCATTCCAATAAACCACGTTGGTGGAACGGAACTCTCTCTTAGATTAGCCAGAACTATCGAGATAAGCCAGGCTTTCCCTTAATCCAGCTTCGTGGAACACCCCTCTGGCCATATTATCTTGTTTTAATTTTCTTTGTTAATTTTTTTAACAACAAAAAGATGAATTGATTAAATGGGCTGAAAATCCAAGGTTTACACAACATAACTTACACTTCATAATATGCATATAAATCTATACTTGTACATAAAATAAAAATAGATCACAGGAACATCACATAGAAGATAAAGAGATAAGTTAAACAGACCATTTTCATGAGCAGATGACGAGCAGAGATATTATCGTATTTCAAACTCAAAAATACAGTTTTCTTCCTCTGACAGATTTATCTGTTTAGACATTGTAGCGCTGTGATTTCCTGCTTCTCTCTGTGTATCTCTGCACTGTTTCAGGCACCTGTCATGGCAGTCAGATAAGACTTGTATTAGATGTGAGTGAATCAATAACAGCTTTATTAAAAGCGGTCTAAATCCTGTTTTCAGCGGTATGGTTAAAAAGCCTCAGGCACTCAGTACATACTGTCAAGTACCAATTAATTAGGTTTAATTAGAGAAGCCAGTGGGATTACCTTCAATCTCACCATCTGCCTGACTCCAGGCAATTCTCCTACAGCTAAACTTGGTAGATAAAATAGAAAAGGCAAATATTTGAACGTAGGAATTGTTTGTTTTGTGACACTGATTACGCACTCACATACACAAAGATTTGTTTTTCTATGAAGGACTATAAAGTGCAAGCATGGGTCTTATTGCTGTGCTTTTTTTTTTTTACCTTTCCTGATCAGGGCCCCTGGTGTTTGGCTCTGAGCCACATTCACTTGCCAGAGCATGCAGTCTCCATGGCATCCCAATGGTTTACTCAGTAAACATCTAAGAGTAAATGAATGAACCTGTTTTAATCCAGGAATCCCTTTTCTCAACTTCTCAACTTGTCACATCCTGTTTCAAAACAGAACACCTTGTTCTCAGATATGAGTAATGTGAATAATCTCTTGATGGTTATGTGTTGTCAGGATGTGCAGGTTCTTCAGCTTTAAAATGATTTTGTGTGTGACATGTCAGCCATGTGATAACAATACAGACAATAGACAAAAGTACAAAAACTGTGAAGAATTCACAAAGCAATGAAATTTCTTTTTTTAAAAGTGATTTTTAAAAAGGATGTCAGATAATTGTATAAGTGTACAATAGCCAGGTAAACACAGGACAAGTAAACCCACTTGATCAGTCTTTTCAAAGAGGTATCTCCAGTATTTCATGATGCTACCCTTACTGTTGATAAACTTTGATTACCACTGTGTGCTGCATTATCAATATTCTAATCATTTTTTGTGCTCTCTATAGTTAGTTCTGGGATATCCATTCGAAAAAGCTGATACCACGATTGAACAGGCTGCTTATTACTACGGGAAGCTCTGAGTCACAGGCATGAATGAAAGATGTCAAAAGATTAACTGAACTGTCTGAAGAAACTTACATTTTGCAATTGACAAGGTAGCTTGGCAACTGATATTCAACTGTTTGTTGTGCAAGTGGCTGATGGAATGAGATTATGAATGTAATCAGCTCGGGTATCTCTGCAGGTTGTCTCATCAGATTCAGACAGTGATTCTGTAAGATAAAACTGAGATGGTTGCTGTCTGACATGCTTTCGCCATCGAAAGAAGAGTGGAGGATGGACCCAAAACACACTGGAAGGCTTAGCTGCAAACAAAATGCCCTCATATCATAACCTTTAACCAGCCTGACATTGGAGGGATGGATACAAGTGTTGTCTTTTTTTTCTTTTCTATTTTTATCAAACAAGCCAAAAGCACTGTCTTCTCAACTGACTTCCCTGCGTTTTGAATTTAAATCACTTTTGCATGGTGAAGAATTGGCACAAGCTACCTATTCTTTCTCTTCTGTTCATCCTTCCTATCTGTCATATCAAATCAAGGTCACCTCATTTTCTTGACTCATTAGTTCATGTGAGGTGGAATGAGGTTCCAGTTTTCCCTGTGTCCTCGCTGTCCTGGAAAACAAATAGCTTGTGGAGAGGTTTCTCGATGAAACACTGCCATCTTGTGACTTTTGTTGCTTGAGGCAGGTTGTTGACCAGGATTGCAAAGAGCTGAGGGAACTATCAGTTTATGAAGATGTTTCCGTTGTGGGTCTTCATGCCAGAGAATTTTAGGATAAATTGAGAGATAAATATGACAAGATAAGAGATAACATTTGGGTCAGAATGATCAGCTTTTGCCCTTTTATATCTTTATGTGCTTGATGTTTCTGAAGATTGTGGAGGATTGATAAATCAGTGGCATAGATTTAATTTTCTATTATAGGACTATACTGTTAGTGCACAAAGGCTTGCAACCATTTTCCTTAGGTTTACCAGAGTATCAGTAGTATAAACAGGCTTCATCAGGTAATAATCTGGACCTCTATTTAGTGGCATGCAGGAATTTAAGATCAAACTATAGCCTACTTTTGGAGTCTAAACTGCACAGTACTATGGCTTTTACTATCCTAAAGTGAGATGTACAGGCAGTTCTGAAGGACTGTATTATTTCTCTCATGCACTCTGTAAGGCAGCTCTCATGATGCTGCCAAGCAGCTCTGCACTGTGTGAGAAATCAAAGCGCAGGCGTCGAGTCGGGAGGGAGCCTATCTTGCGCAGACTGGGTAGCTTACTGTACATGGCCATTGATGCTGCTGGATATATGTTGCCCCCGATGCAAATAAGAATGGCTGGCGAGGGCAGCGGATCTAACATGTCGCGTTATCTTTGCTTGACATCGGAGCCTTTGTTTTAATCACCATCAGGATTTTATAAAAACGCGGGGTCCCTCTCTCAATTTCAGCTGAATCTGCATTGACAACTCGCCCGATGGTTTTCATTTGACACAAAGCAGACGGGCGGCTTCTCCTAATAAACACTCTGGAAAAAAAAAATACAGGTCATTATGACCTTAGTATCCGCCAGTAAAAGAAAACCATCGGATTGTTTTTACGCGGCAGTATTCTGCTTGCATTTTTTGCTTTGGATTTTGCGTGCCGTCTCCGGAGAGGAGCATCATCAGTTCAGCGTTGAGGTAAGATTAATGGCCTTCCCTCCTCAAGCATCATAAATGACCGAGCTCTCTCCTCCACATAATTTGACACAGAGTAAAAAAAACATGCATGCTGACTCCCTATGCACGCTATCGCTGGGCACGATTATCACAAGGCAGAACGTGGATATTTTGTAAGCCTATCAGCACAGCTCAGGCTCTGAACGGCGAAAAATATTCCTCATTTGTAGGGTGCAATGAAACAGAGAGATGCTTATTTGAGGCTATTACATTGTAGTCTATGATCTGAGCTGGTCCAGCCAGTGTGCAACCGAGATATGATACACTCAGGTATGATACTGTTTTCACGGAGACATTCTACAGGATGAGGCTTCATTGTTAGATATAGGACTTCTTTGTCAGGTCATCATGAGGTGAGGCAGGTTTTAGCAGCATCACGGTGTTGGACAAGATCTTAAAACATCACAAGTTGCATAATGGGATTGATATTTTGTACCTTATTATTTGATTTTATTTGCATCCTCGCCACAGGCACCCTTCCCACCACTCTGAAGAAATTAAATGCTGAAGCTGACAGTAACACACACACGCATCATTATTCAATTTAATGGCTCACTGAAATCTGCCCAGTATCCGTCTGGAATCTGCGTGTTAAAACAAACACAAGCCATAGAGGCAACACGCCCACAGGAACGAGGGGAAAAAGGGATAAATAAGGCGTTTAGCTAAGTAGAAAAGGCAGAATGAGGAGGATGGGTGGGTGGGGGGCAGAAGAGACAGCTCATCAGATTAGCTAGCTGGAGCAAATATTGTAGGCTGTGTTATGATATGGAGGCAGTTGGTTGGCATGTGGACAGCTGTGGATAATGTGAGCACCTCATGGCCCTTAACTTCAGATGTGAGTCTGACAATGACCCTTGGATGATGCTCATATTCACTCGCCTCTGTGCACTGCATTAAGTCCCACTCTGGCTTTGTAGGGCAAGAGGAGGCAGGGCCGCAGTCCTTCACATGCACACACTGACCGGAAGACACAAACACTGACTGCTGTCACCAGTGGGGATTCAGAGGCTGTTTACACTTGCACCACAGAGCCTCTGAACAAACACATTTAAATCTAAACCACTGCTGCATGGACACATTTAGAAAACAATACAGAATAAATCTGCTGACATCACTGAAAAGCTTTTAAGCGAGTGTGATATATATATATATTTTTTTACAATGAAGTGGTACAGTGATAATGGTTTGTCACCACCTCTTGTGAGCGACATGAATTACGCAGGTTCGTATTTGTTTTGCTCTTTTTGGTGTGTTTTCAGTAACGACTGTCTGTCAGCAAGTTTAGCCATTTCATGAAACTTGGTGGAAGAGAGGAATCTATCAAATTCTGGTGAAGATTTAGACCACATTGTGTGAGAAGGCGTTGGATTTTTTGAAGGACCTGTGGTCTATGAGAGCTCTAAACCTGCTTAATCCAATGCAGAGTCGCGGGGGGCTGAAGCCTATCCCTGCTGTCACTGGGCGAGAGGCGGGGCACACCCTGGACAGGTGACCAGTTTATTGCAGGGCCATCACAGAGACAAACAGTCATGCACACTCACACTTACTCCTAGGGTCAATTTAGGATTGAAAGTGGGTAAAAAAAAATTAAGAAAATAGATATGCAGCTGGATTTTTGCCATTCTCTAGAGTTTCCCTCCAATGCCCTCCAATTTTAATTTATTCTTGTGAAGTTACCTCTGCAAACAGGCAGCTACGACTTAACCAGGTTAAGAACCAAGCTCACATGGTTTCCAGTTAGTGTTATTGTGGTGACAGCTTTAGTAAAGCTTGACATCACTTTTGGTTCAAACATTAATTTTCCAATTATCCCATAATCCCTCTGACTTCGGTAACCCCTTAAATTTTAACAATAAATTGGATACAAAACTGGCTAGATATTGTGGTGTGGTGGAGGAATGCCTGTGGTCCAGCCTGTATCTTCAGTAGACTTGATTACTCTAACAATGCATTTACTGGTCTGCCTAAAAGAGCAAGACAGACAGCTGCAGCTGATTCAGAATGCTGGTGCTCCAGTCTTCACTAAGATCAGAAAAGTGGATCGTATCACTCCATGTCTGGGTCAGCTCTCACTACTTTTAAACCAAACCTGAAGACTTTCCTGTTTGCACCACTGCATTTAATTAACTGATTCAAATTAATTGAAGGATTTTGATGAATTAATGAAATGTCAATTTTGTTCTTAATGCTCTATTTCTATTTGTAGCGCTTTGAATCACCTTGTTGCTGAATTCTGCTACGTCAGTAAATTTGCCTTGTGGTTGTGATTTCATGACCATCTTTCACATGTCATTTACCTAATCTAATGTTTTGGTGATGGAGGTAAAGCATATGCAGCAACTCTTGAATTAGCCAAAATATGACGGCCCAAATTATTCTCCTTGTTCCCCATTGCAGGGATGGCTACAGAAGTATGGCTACCTTCCCCACACAGAACCGGGAATGTCTGTTCTGCGTTCAGCCCAAACCATGCACTCAGCCATTGCTGCCATGCAGCGTGTCTATGGTCTCAATGTCACAGGGACACTGGATGAGAAAACTAAGGAGTGAGTATACACATGTGTTGCTGATGCATTAGCTCAAGCTGTGCTGCACGTGTACTTTCGTTAGACCACTAATGTCCTGTTGATACATTTGCTGCATTTATTAAATTGAAAGTCAGAAGGGATGTTTTAGTGGGTTAGTGAAGGACAGAGACAGATCACCCCACCTGAAACAACTTCAGGTGAAGGTTTAACACTTTTCCCTCTTCTTGTTTTGCATGATCATGCAGTGATAGCACACTAAGGTGAGGACTAATGTTTTGCCTCTGTATTGTGTTTATTCTGTAGTTGTGATATCTCATGTGGTATGAATGAGGACTGTAGTTTGGAGTAGTTTATCTGTTCTTTGCATCCTTTATTTTGCTGCTGTGATTCTTTGCCACCTGACAGGAAGAGAACTACAAAGTTCACTTCAGTGCTTTGTGTTGTGTTGTGATGCAAACTGGGACTTTTATTTAGCAAACTTAGTTCACCTTCTCTTCTCTTCTCATCTCTTCTCAGCTGGATGCAAAAACCACGCTGCGGCGTTCCGGACAAATTCAAAAGTGCTACAAGGTCACGGAGGCGGAGATACGCTCTGACGGGGCAGAAGTGGCAGCGTATGCACATAACCTACAGGTGAGAGACAGTGGAAGCAGTTGTCATGGAGACCACTGTAATTCTCGTGGGGCTCAATTCCGATATGCCAGTGTTAATTTTCTCAGCTCTCCTCCGTCTCACATCTCCACCTCTTTAACCACCTGAGATCGCATGCTCTGTGTTGTCATAGAGACTGAGCAGATACGTCATTTGTGAGGGGGCTGGCACACAAAAATATAGTGACAATCACACGTACAGTAACACAGAGATTAACGTGTAAATTGTGTGTTGTGAATTTGTTTGCTATTCAGAGTATAAATAGCATTCTGGCACAATTAAACATGCAATCAGGGTGTGTTTCTTTTTAACTCAATTCCATTCATTCTTTACTTTTCAAAAGCAAAACAAGCATTTAAGCAGAGTGGCATGAAAATTGAAGGGCCTACTCTCCCTTAAATAAAATTGCTTCAAACTGTGGGTGTAAATCTCAGCAGAAATATGCAAACTCTCATCTTATCTGCCATGATTAAGCTCAGGCTTTTAATAGGTTCTGAGGAGAACAGATAAATGTGTCTCTGGCACAACTGCAAATTGACAGGTTACAGCAGTAATAGATGATAACACTGCCAATTTATTCAAATCCTCCCTTCCTTCCTGCCCGAATTTGAATTGATGAGCCACCCTCTTCTAATGGAATGTCAATCAGTGCTGAGCCAGTGCTGCTTGCACTTTATTCATGAAAATAAGTGGAGAGAGAGGGAGAAGATTTCCCTTTCCTCTCTGCCTGCCAGCGACTGATAACGGCTGCTGTGTTAAAAGTTCAGTGAAAGCTGCTGGGCTTGAAATAGTGCAACTTTTTCTCAGTGTCAAGACATTCTAAAAAGTGAAAATGTTCACTCAAAGTTAATGAGATAACAAGGCAAGGGGTATTTGCAGGATGTATTTTCCACCTTCTCTGAATATTTTGTTCCCCGTGGATTATGCCTGTTACTATTACAGACTCCTTATGCAGAGCGATTTTAGCTTCCCATTCGATAAAATCCTGTCAACTGGTGTACTAGTGTTTTTTTGTTTTTTTCCTTCTGTCAGCATAAAAAATATCACGCCAAAGGTGGGTGCCCGGGAGACTCATGATGCCATCCGGCGGGCGTTTGATGTGTGGCAGGGTGTGACTCCCCTACGCTTTGAAGCTGTTCCGTACAGCGCCCTGGAGACTGGCAGGCGTGACGTGGACATCACTATCATCTTCGCTTCAGGTTTTCACGGTGACAGCTCACCCTTCGATGGGGAGGGGGGGTTCCTCGCCCATGCCTATTTTCCTGGCCCAGGCATAGGAGGGGACACGCACTTTGACTCAGATGAGCCTTGGACCTTGGGGAATCCCAACCATGATGGTGAGAAAATGGGTGTAAGCATAAACTGTGCGTGAGAGAAAGAAAGCAGTAGGGGTTAGTCGTAAAGAAAAGGTGACAAAGAACCAGCAGCAATCAAGCAAGCAAAGAGAAACTAAGGAGAAGCAGCAGCAGAGAGCATGAGGGAAAGAAAGGTTGTTACATGAAAGAAGTGAAGGAGGTAAACAGAGAAAAGAACAGTCATCTAGAGAGATGGATGAGGACTGGTGGGAAGTAAATCATGGAAATGCAGATGGCTTGACAGGAGGGCTATATGACTGAGATGGTATTGCAGGGCAGAGTGTGAGGGATGCTTAGCCAAAAACAAAGAATGCTGAGATGCCTTTGATGCGGCTGTTCTCTGTAAAGACGCATCACCCCATCTGTCAGGACTTTTCTTTTTTTTTCTCGGTATAATAAGCTCTTCAGATGACAGGATAAAAAGCCCTGCTATTTTAAGACATTGCTTGCTGGCACATGATTATGGTTATTTAGTTTTATTGAATTTGATGTAGCTCAGTGGCTCTGGTGTTGCAGCTCAGAGAAGAAAATAAGATACCACTCTGAGCCATGCAACCAAACACACTTTAATTATTCTACCTACAGGGTGCCAAGCTTATGAGAGCACCACCAGGCTGCATGCACCATACGCTAACATTGTCTCCTCCCATTAGTGAGGAAGGAGGGTTACAGATAACATTGTGTTTGTTCTAGGAAGCTGCTTTCCACCCATCAGCTCCTTTCCCCTTTTCTCTCTTTTGTTCTCTAATGGTAATAGTCTTAGACTCCCAAGTCAGATTCATGTTCACCCCCATGAAGCATCCCATGGCTATCCATTTGGAGTGCTGAGGCTGATTTTGAAAAGCTCATGTCTCAGCATGTGTGTGTGTGAAGCTGTGCAATCTTTAATGGGCTTTCACAGCAGTGTTACTGTAAATGTTGCATGTTGACATGTGCGCTAATGGTAGCTCCAGCCGTCTCCATGGAGTCCCAATGGGACTTTTTTGGTTGGGTGGAAGAGGCTGATTGGGTTAGATAAATGGGGGGTAGGGGTGGGAGAGGGTAACCTTTCAGCTACTGGCTGAGGGTCAGTTGCAGTTCTGTGCAGCGCTGCTGGCAATAGTGGGTATGATATTGTAAAGGGCAACAATCTCCTGAGGACAGCTTCAGTCACAACCTGTACTTAAATGGTGTATTTCCCTCCAAATCAGGTTGACACTCAGAGCTGAATTCTGACCACTGGCTGAGATATTTCCATTGTTAATTTGTGTGTGTGTTGACATTATATGAGGGGGCCTCACAATATTTGCCAGTGCAAGGCCAATGTTTGTCTGTGCTCAGGTGCGTCATGTTTTGGACAGCTGCGGCACTGTGTGTCCTACTGCTTTATGCTATCTGTGGTTCACAAATGAGTTATCTCTCTTTAAGGAAAAGTGCTCCTTCTTCAAAGCGTATTTCCAATAACTTTTACTTGCAACTTTTTCCACCCCTTTAGGTCATTAGAGGTTAGCTCATGACTAAAGGGCAGCAAGTAGTGAATACTTTTATTGTTGGTTTATCAGCTGGCTTTTTGTTGATTCTGAGTTCAATGTTTAAATGTCATTAAAAATGCCCAGTTTTGTCCATTCAGACAAGCAAAAAAAAAAAAAAAAAAGTGGTCAACTAACAAACACAGAGCAAAACAAAGCACATTCTTAAAGAAATACTGTATGAGCTCACCCAATTTGTTTAGGTCTGTACAAAATTCTATAACATCTTTTTGTCAAAATACCACAGAGACAGTATAACCGTTCCTTTTTCAACCATGAATTTACTCCTGTACTTAGACTGACGGTCTTTAGGACTTGGGGCAACCCACTCATCCTCATTCCACGACTGTAGTACTCGTTAGGTTTTTTTCCTCCAAAGTGCCTCCATTGCTGGTTTGGAGCCAAAGCCTAATTTAGAAACTATTATCTCTGTTTCAACCTCCAAAGTACTGGATTAGCACCGAAAAATCGGTGCACAAACTGTTTGCAGAACAAACAACTGCTTCAGGAGCAGGGGACAGGATTGTGGAGACCAACGCGATCAGCTAAAATGTGACAGCTTTGTTTAAAAATCCAGAGCCAGTGTAGCGTTTCATGTGCTTAATTCAAGAAAGAACAGTACAGAAATAAGCTGCAATTTTGGTTTGAAGTTGAAGCAGCAGAAGAATAAAATGAGCTCAGAGTTCCTCTCATTTTTCTGCTGTTTAATGTTTTATATGGTCCGTTGCTGCTGTGAACACTGCCAATATAGATTTTGCAGCTGAATGTTAAAACCAACTTAGTACTAACTCTAGCAACAGCCCCGAACCAGCAGGGTTCAGGGCTGTTGCCTCTTTCCTTGGTTGGAAAGGGGTAAATAACCATTGAGGCATATTATTGTCCTATGAGGGAGCATACAGTATCTAGCCATAGAGTTCACACCAACTGACACAGCAAACTGAGCTCAGACTGTCACCCACCAAAATGATAGAAAAAGACTTGATGGGCAATTTTTTCCCCAGATACTTTGATTCCCTCATCTGCCATTCGACCGCATGCTGTTGCTACTATTTCCTCTTTTAGGCACAGTTTTATTCCAAGTAATTTGTTCAGCTTGCCCAGTTTGTTAAAACACCACACCAAAGATAGGCCAACGTAATGACCAGCAGCGGGTTGGTGCACTAAATCCTGTTGTAATTCCTCTCTCACGTACCAGTTCTATAAATCCATGGATTCACTGAGGTGGTTCCTTTTTTGTTTTGTTCAAGTTTATAAGGGCTAACCAATGTTAATGTTCAGTGCTAACTTCAAAGTCAAATGGAAAATCTGAATTTTTAACCTCAGACACTTAAAAAATTAAAGAATGCCAGTAAGAAGTTGGATTTCCTTGTAAGGATGTTATTCAACATATACCCGTAGATCATTATCAGTTCAGTTAAAGGACAAGACCGTTTTTTTTACATTGGGCCCTTGATTTCACATTATAACATGATGTTGTACTCACTCCTGCTTGTTGTTGGTAATTTGGAGCTGTTCCGAAGATATTCGAGAGGCGTCTGGCTGCTCTCTTGAGATATTCGCCCATGAAACGGTTTCCTATGGGCAACGTTATACAGGCACAAACTATGCTGTTTATAATTTATTAATTACTCTACACTAGCACTGATAACGTGGAGGTGCGTCGCTTACTTAAAAAAATCCGGGTTACTGTAATTTTGAATTTTTGTCGTAAAGTGGGTGTTACTGACGTCATCATCGTGCAACTACCACAGACAGCCCATAGACAAACACACACAGACTTTATGACAAAAATTCAAAATTACAGTAACCCGGATTTTTTTAAGTAAGCGAAGCACCTCCACGTTATCAGTGCTAGAGTACAGTAATTAATAAATTATAAACAGCATAGTTTGTGCCTGTATAACGTTGCCCATAGGAAACCGTTTCATGGCCGAATATCTCAAGAGAGCAGCCAGACGCCTCTCGAATATCTTCGGAACAGCTCCAAATTACCAACAACAAGCAGGGGTGAGTAGAACATCATGTTTTAATGTGAAATCAAGGGCCCAATGTCAAAAAAACGGTCTTGTCCTTTAAGCTTATCTCTGACATAAACTCTTTAACATCTGATGAGAATGTACTGTTAATAGCAAACTTTAAATCAAGGGCAAACCAGTTTTGACCTTCCTACTTCTCGGGTACAAAGAATGCAGCATGATTTGAAGTTAAAGCTGGGTGGAGCTAAAGATCAGGAGGCTGGTTAATTCTACTATAAGCAGGACTTGTAGCACAGAAATCCAAATGGCTAATTGAACGACATATTTTCAAATCTGAGCGCCCTCAAACAAAGTGCAAGGTTGCGTTTTGTGGTTGATTTTGCATTAAACCTCTCTTGGGGTCAATAATTAATTCACTGAGTCACTGAGTCCAGTTGCTGTTTGTTTAAGAATTACCATGACCTAGATGACAAAGAATCTACACAGAAACAAAGACATAATTCTTTCTTGCCCACATCTTCATCTCCATCACTTGGATAGTCACCCATATCCAGTCACTATATTTAATAATTCTATTTTATTATTTCTTTCTTTGCTTTTCATTTGCATTCATTTCTGTTTTCTTTGTCTGTTTTATTAAGCTGTATCCAGTCATATGCATCCTTCTTCCCTTCCAACATGTACTCCATATCATATATTATTATATTATATATATATATGTATTATTATTATTATTATTATATATGATGTATCATTTGCATTCTCAGTGCAGTTTTCCTCCTCCCGTCTCCAGGTAACGACCTGTTTTTGGTTGCGGTCCATGAGCTGGGCCATGCCCTCGGTTTGGAGCACTCCAATGATCCCACTGCTATCATGGCTCCTTTCTACCAGTACATGGACACAGAGAACTTCAAACTACCTCATGACGATCTGCAGGGCATCCAGAAAATCTACGGTAACTTTCCATATTACAGACTTTAAGAACATATTAAGAAAGAACACTTCTTTAACTCCAATTTATAGTTGTAACACTTTACTGAAGATGGACAATATTACAAAACAGTAGGTAGTCAGGTTTCTAAAAACTTACTCACCATTTCAAATGCTGCTACATCAGTCATACTGGGTTGAATGCCAGTAAGAAGCATTTGTCAGCTGTTTAAGAGGTCAGCCAAATTTGTGTTTTTCAAAGCAGCATGAGTCAACCAACAGATTTCCAAAGACGCAAAATAATCTGTGCCAAAATAAAGTGTTTATTGGTTAAAAAATATCTCAATGAGGACAGTCACAGAAATAGCTAAATCGTGCAAAAACAAAGTTACAAAGTTCTGGCAAAGACGAATCATGAAGAGGGAGAATGGAATTTGATGTGTTTTTGTATTTTTAGGACCACCAGATAGAGCTCCACAGCCGACCAGGCCCCCAGTCACGGCCCCTCCTCCTCGCTTCCACCCTCCCTCAGACCCACGGAAACATGATCGCCATGCCAGACCCCATCGGCCCCCACAGGGGGCCAAACCGTCCAACCCCAACTCCAAACCTAACATCTGCGATGGAGGCTTCAACACTTTGGCCATCCTTCGACAGGAGCTTTTTGTCTTCAAGGTAAAGTGGATCATCAGCCTGAGTAAGCATTCCTGCTGGTCTCACAGCAGTTTGAGATGAAGATTCTATTTTGTCCATTTCTACAGGACCAGTGGTTCTGGAGGGTACGGGACAACTCAGTAGTCCCTGGCTACCCCATGCAGATCAACTACTTCTGGAAAGGCTTGCCTCCCAAAATTGATGCTGTATACGAAAATAGCGAGGGGAAGTTTGTTTTTTTCAAAGGTATTAAAAGAAATCACTTTTTTTTCCCATGTCTGGGTTATATTTTATCATTTTTCATTATACCCTGCATGCTTGGGTTCTCTCCAGGTATTTCAGCTTTCTCTCATAGTCAAAAAACATCCATGTTAGTTTAAGTAGTGATTCTAAATTAACAGTAGGAGTGAGTGTAAACGTGCATGTTTGTTTTTCTGGATTGGCAATCTGTCCAGAGTGTACCCTGCCTCTCGTCTAATGGCACCCGGGATAAGTTCCTGCACGGCCCTGCATTGGAAAAAGCGTGTATAGAAAATGGATGGATGGATTATTATTCCCTCCTTTTCAATCACTAGTAGTGCTCTGGAGCAACCTTTTGAGAATGGGCAAAATCAAACACACATGTACCTATGAGAGCATGTGGCTAACACAATACACATTCTTACCACTCAATGTCTTTGGCTCAATGTGGTGAGATCAGTAAAACCAAAAAATAAAAGAATGCAAAACAAAGGGTAAGCAAATGTCACTACAAGTGCTTATGAAAGTGTGAGCTCTTTAACTTACAATAATCTTACACTGAATAATAATAGACCGAGTGCTTGTGTGGTTGTAGTACTCTATATAGTAGGAGAATGGGTGGAGGTCCCGGAGAGCCATCCGTCCATCAAGCAGATTAACATGACATCTGTCGTCCAGTGGGATCAGAGAGCCTGATGCTTTATTCATTCACCCAGAGGGACTTAACCATATGTGTATTCATGGGTGTGTGCATGTAAAAGTCGAGCCACTGACCACATGTACAACACATCAGCTTTTCATTTTGCCCGAAGCACTTATAATGAAACTGAATTAAATGCAGCAACGACTTCAGTGAAACTGAAAACAAGTCTCAATGGAGTCTTTCGAGAATCATCTTGCTGCTTACTGTATTATGAGTAATACTGCATAGATTTGGTGCTGTGCAGAAGATCTTTAAACAAGATAATGCAGCTGGCCTTTGAAATCACAATACAAATATTAGACCATCCGGCAAAAGTGCATACAGAGGTCAGGAATACCCCCAAGTGTTTTGTGCAGTGTGATTTGAGGCGATATTTATGACTGATTTATGTCTTTGTCCTACTGCATTCTAACTTTGTTGGTGTATTTTAGGAAACCGTTTCTGGGTGTTCAAAGACACCACACTCCAGCCTTCGTATCCCCAGGACATCTCTCTGTTTGGGAACGGCATGCCCACACAGAGTATCGAGACAGCTGTCTGGTGGGAAGATGTCGCCAAGACCTATTTCTTCAAAGGAGACAGGTCCGTGTGGATTAGTAGTTCTATTATGAATTCAGTGATTTTACAGAGCTGCATCTTGGCCAGGTTAAAATGATTAATATGACACCAGTGATACATTTAGCTTTCAGAGTCAGAAATGAAAGGTGATTCCATAGAAAGTGTCACAAAAACAAGCATCAAAATAATTGAACAACTTTAACTTTGATGACAGAAACTTGGGCATTGAGCATGTTCCCCGCTGTGTTGTCACTTCATCTTCTTGGAACACTGTTATTTCCTGTACGTTTTTGGTACTAAAATTCTTTCTCATTCCTATTTGATATAGGATTCCAGCTTCTCAGTAGTTCTGGGCCTACCTGCATATTTTTTGTTTCAAGTGTTCAGTCTTGTCGATTTGTGACACATGTGAACTGCAGGAGGGCCAATTTAGCTTCTGGACTCACTTACTATGGAGCCATGCCATTGTAATATGCACAGAATGGGATTTACTAGTGATTGTACTGCTGAAATTTGCAAGGCCTCCCCTAGCAAACATACAGTCTCTATGTTACATGTCCAAAACCTGTACCTGTTTAATACTGATGGTGCCTTCACCTATGTGAAAGTTTCCCTTGCCATGTGCAATAAAGCACCACCACACCAACACTGAAGCTGATCTCTTTCCTCATTAGCCTGGAACACACAGGGTCTACAAATTCCATAAATAATTTAAAATTTACTCAGAACGTGGGACAGTTTTCTACTTACCTCGACCCATCTTACTGTGCATGTGCTCAGGTCCAGAGAAGGAAGCAGCATTTGTTCTGGAAATCTTGCTTATACCATATTCTTTCTGGGTTTTTTTGTATGGTTTGCCCCCCTCTCTGCCACCAAACTTATATTCACACACATGTGCATTGAAACATCAAAAGGATAATCTCCAGAACTTTATTAGCACCCCTTTTCAGAACAATCAGTCACACTTAGGCTTGCATACTTTTGTCCATGGATCAGTTGCCAAGTGGGATGTTTATTACAGTCTGTTATAGGATTTTGTTTTTGTTGTTACATGATATTGAAAGCTCTCTCTGACAGGAACATTGAGCTCAGTGGGAAAATAACCTGGAACTGTGTGTTTGGCTTGCTGTGTGGGTGCGATTGCATGTCCTTTATCAATCCGAAACTTTTTTTGTATGTGTTCTCGGGGAAGTATTTCTTTGACACTGTATCAGTCTGAAGGTGATGATGGGCTCCATCATCTCAGCTGAAGTACTCTATGTCCTTGAGGCTGGAAATGTAGATTCCAATGTTTAACAATTTTTGGACATGTTTAACACTCACACATTTCTGTTTATAAGAACACATTAGCTATGGTAAAATGAGACTTAATTTACTCCCAAATGTACTCTTGTTGTAGCTCCCTGTTTGACAGTCTTCCAAATATGCTTGTTGGTCTCATTCTAAAGTATGAGTATATCTGCAAGGTGTACCGTTTCAATCAAGAGCACATTCGTCAGCTGTCTGTACTGAGATGTACATGTGCTCTTTCAAGAATTATTTTATCCTCTATAATTCCGCAATACACATAACCAATATGATGTGTAACAGCAATGTTTATTGTGATTTACCCTCATAGACTAGTAGAAATGGAAATGTTAGCCCCTTCACTGGGGGGGGGGGGGGTCCACCGTACCACACTACAAACTAAACTCCATGCTGTACTGAAGAAGACTTGGCACAACAAGAAAATCCTCTCTGAGGTGGCAACAATAGGGTCATTTTTTTTCATAAACATGTCTGTATTCAGACATCCTTTGCTGCCACAGGAGTTGCTCCGAGGGGGTTATTGCTTCATTTGTTTGATGCAGAGGCTATGTTTAACTTGTAATAGTTGATGGTAACGCTAGGTGTTGAAAACAAAACGGCAACAATGCATAACCTTTCCAGCTTGGATGATTAACCACCACATAACTTTTTTTAAGCATAGTGTACCTTTTTTAAACAGCTTTTAGATAGTTACGTGTAGCTAGAATTGAAATCAGGGAGTGACTCCAAAACAACTAATTTAGCGAATCTGTTGTTTATTTACGTGCGTCACAGGGGTTATACATTATGAGAGTGTGCCAGTCTGACTCACATGCTCAGCTGTGGTGATAAATCATATCCTGAGAGGTCATGGGACCCTGTGGTGGCAGCAGAGAAAATTGTCATCCTAAACCACATGATGTCCCATTTTGATAAACAGAACATTCTGTCAATGGCCACAAACACGATTTCATATGTGTGTGATGGGATGTTGGTAGTTGGTACAGAACAGCGAGATCTACAAGTATGAGAACAATGACTGTGCATGAGAGGCACATCCATCACAACTGCTTCCGAAACTAATTTAAGT
This sequence comes from Odontesthes bonariensis, assembly GCF_027942865.1. Lineage (NCBI taxonomy): Eukaryota > Metazoa > Chordata > Actinopteri > Atheriniformes > Atherinopsidae > Odontesthes > Odontesthes bonariensis. The sequence goes on along the minus strand of NC_134519.1, from coordinate 16,370,503 downwards.
AGCAGATAAATGGATGATGGACTACTTTTTTTAGTGATGTGAAATGAGTCCTCAAAATTCTCAAAGTTTTTAGGTCATGCTTTAGGTCATCAGTCGCAACCCAAGTAAGAAAATTACATCTATACAACTTAATTGCAATACTCTGTCCTACCAGTGTTTTTCAGCCTTATGCTACATACATTGCTACTTTATGACACATGCTGTGGCCTCAGTACTGAACAGGATGACTGCAGGTCGAAAGAAAACACTCTTTTGGGGTGATAGAGGAACTCAACTAATTTTCCATGTTTTGAGGGATATGGATATAATGAATGTCATGTTCAGAGTCTTTAAACTAATCTTTCATTTGTAAATGAGAATATGAATGGGATCCTCTATGTGCCACATGTAAACAGCAGTAGTAAAACAGGCACAGACTTAGCATTTCAATACATGTTTAATTACTATTGATGTTAAAGAAAAGCCAAATTTACTGTTGATAGCTTGGTGTCCTTTGCTGTTTTTGATTCAAACTCTGATGAGGTGAACAAGAAAAGATTAATTGAAATGGTAAAATTGGACCGAAAATTCTATTATGCGCAAAAAAGTTTATATTCTTGCTTGAAGTAGTTTTAGCATATTTACATGAAGACTTAATAGTCATGACAGGCATGGAAACAGTCTTAAAATTGTACCTGTCCTGGCAAAAATAAAAATGACTCACCAGCTGTTTCCGGTCTGGGCCTTCAAACAGTAAACTCATATGACTGATCAATGTCTTCTAATGATATGATTATGATAAAAATCATGATATAAAATCATGCATTTTCCCAGATATGCAGGTAATTGCTGAAGAGCAATTTTCTCAATTTTGGGAATATCTACTGCACTTGTTATTTATTTCAAGTTAGAACAACTACTTCTTCTACTGAGTTGCAACCACTGACAGTGTAGCTTGTACCACCACCTGCCAACTTTATCAGTTTCAAACCAGTTCATGGAAAAGTGTTGGATTCACATTTAATTTCTTTCTTCAGATTAGCTTTGCTAATAAATAGCAAAGTACTGTCTGCAAACTCAGCAGTCTCCAGATTGTATTTAAAAATCCCCATCCTGCTGAGTGAATATCTGCGTATGTGCTACTTAGCTAGACAGAAAGGAAAGCAAGGACAGGTGACTTGAACTTGCATTGCAGGTAAAAGGCTGTGTCTGCACATAAATACACCACATAGTTCTATAGGGTAACATGGCATGATTCAGAGGGATTTCTTTTTTTTTAAAAATGATTTATTCTTTTTTTTTTCTCTGGAATATTCTGCTTAGTTCTAAGGGAACGAAGATGATAAAATATCAAAAGATATCTTGTTCTAATGTATTTTTAATGATGACAAGGAAACATTCTCTGAAGCTTGAACATTTACAGCGTTTGTGGGTCAGCCTTTGTACATGTTTGCAAGACCATGAGAATTGGCCTCATCTAATCAAGTGGAAAGTGACAGGGTACCCTAAACCTATGTATCATCTGTCTTGATGTTTCTGTCTATCCTCTTGTAGATACTGGAGGTACAATGAGGACATGAGGACCATGGACCCAGGTTACCCAAAACCCATCACCATCTGGAACGGCATCCCAGACTCACCACAGGGGGCTTTTGTGGATAAGGCCAATGGTATGTCCAGTTAAGTGACAATTCAGTGGTAACTAACTACATCTACTCAAACAAATGTGGAATACTTGTATTTTACTCAGTTTTTTTCATCCACTCTTCTAACTGTCTGAGGTAGATCTTTTTTAACTTCACACAGCTTTTTCTCACAAGTTTAGTTACTAATTACTTCACTGCAAAAAAACGAATAGATTTAACTGTCAGCTATTTTCTTGATCAGTCAGTCAGTTGTTTGGCTTAGATGTATCAAGAAAATTGAGGAAATATCTCACTCATTACATTTACATGACAATAGAATAAACTGAATTATTGTGTTAGTCAGATCAAAACTTTTAAAATGCATGTTAACATTTTAGGCCGAGCAAAACTGGAATGATACACCCAGTTAATGCGAATCACTCTACATGTATACATTCAACTGAGACTGAAAGGGGCCTAGGCACTTCAGATATGCTCAAAAGTGTAATCTTTTTGCATCTTTGTTGTAAAAATACTAAACTGTGAGTGTATATTAATACAACCGAATTCACAGTAGAGCACTCATTCTCACATTTTTCTGTTTCTTTTTTCAGACACCTGAATGCATCAGTTACCCATTAAAACTATGTGTAAACTGACGGTCTCCTAAAGCATTTCCAGACTGCTGGTCTGCTCTCATAAAATGCTGATTTTGATTCATTTGACAAAATCACCATTCGACAAATTTAAAAACAACATCTGTGCAGTGAATTTTTACAGTGAATAATTACATGTATGATCATCTTCCACAGAGAGAGTTAGACCCAGTTTTCAACGTCCGGCGTCAAACATCCTTTGATTGATGAATTAGTGGATTCATCTGGGTCAAAAACAATGGTCCAAATGATAAGTCAAATTTCCACTGTAGCTCAACTCCACTGTGCATGTAACCATGCTGTTTCCTAAAGTCACGGAGTTCAAATCTTTAATAAGCAAAAAGAACAGTTCACTATAAAGTAAATAAGAAAGAAGAGTTCTCACAAAGAAGAAAGAGGACAATGAAACTGTTTAGTTATTGTTTAAAAAAAAAACAGTCATGATTAATATTATAGTTGACAACTGATCAACAGCTGCCACCTTTATATTTTGATTTTAATACTTTAAGCATGTTTATGTGATGATACTTCTAACAGAATACTTTTGCAGAGTGGTATTACAACTTTTACTGAAGTCAAGAGTGTGACTACAGTGTCTGTCACTGGTAGGACTGTAGATGTGTAGTTTTATGAACTAGCATCACAATACCATTTTGATTCGCACAAGTGATTTGAAGCTTACTACAAGATATGAAACCAAAAGGCAATTGAATTGTGAATGCAAATCTTTGTACCACATTGCAATTTATTCAACTACACTGCATGATTAAAGGTGTTTTGCGTCAGTGCAGCTGAATAAGATACATTAAACCACATACAGTATATACTATATAGTGTCTACAGAATTTACTAAATGTTTACAAAAATAATTTGGAAAATACCAAAAACCAAAATGATTTTGTTCTCCCTTCAGGATTTACTTACTTTTACAAGGGAAAAGAGTACTGGAAGTTTAACAACCAGCTGCTTCGTGTTGAGCCCAGCTACCCGAGGTCCATTCTGAGGGACTTCATGGGCTGTGACGGCCTACCGATTGACCCCGACTGGGACTGGAGTCCGCCGGTGGCAGAGGAACGCCACTATGACAACGGTGACGTGGATGTCGTCATCAAACTGGACAGCGCAGGTGGTACAGAGAAAGCGGTGGCCATTGCTATTCCCTGTGTTCTGGCACTGTGCATGATGGTCCTCCTCTACACCGTTTTCCAGTTCAGGAGGAAGAGCACGCAGCGCCACATACTGTACTGCAAGCGCTCCATGCAGGAGTGGGTCTGAGGGACTGTTACTGCACTGTACAGAGAGGAGTGTGAAGCTCTGATAAAGGTCTATAATTGAATGCACTGGAAAGAGTACAGTACATGAGGTCTGCCATGTTGGCAGATTTCAGAGCAGCTGGAATTTGTAACGTGCAAGCTGCAAGAAAGTAAAACGATCAGCAGAACTCAAGCGAAGACAGTAATGGAGCCACATCTCCTTTGTCCAACTGATATGTATGTATCTGCTTTGACCTTTTCTGTATCTTGGAATGAACTCAATTAATTGAGACAGAATTAAGCTACTGTAAGTGGGAACTTTGTCTATCCCCATCTCTGCACGCCGCTTAAAAGCCCTTAGCACTAACTTCAAAGGACAACTTAGATCTAAGCTATTACTTTACTTTAATTTCTTAATTAGATTGCCCTGGGCTGAGCTTTTTTTTTCAATTTAGGGTCCCCATAAAACATTATTCATTGTGTGAAGGAGTGACAAACAAACCAAATATGACCTTTTCTTCCAAAGAGGATTACTGCTCGATGTTGTTTTTGATTGAATATTTTTCCTCCATGGATCTAACAATGTGGATCAGACTGTGATTTGCTTTTGCCATGTCTATTCATCCACCTGTCTGCTCTGTAATTTATTTTGAAAGAATGCAGCAGGACGGAAGAGCTCATAACTCAAGACCACTCAAGACTGTTGTGGCAGTCTTTCTCCAAAATAGGGGCCAAAAACCCTCTCTGCAATATTTATGAGACTGCCTTAATCACAGATTGCTTAAATTCTTTCTCTCTCTTTTTCTTTGGTGTGGAAATTGGAAACAGACCTATATATATTTATATATATACATATATATATATATATTTGTATATATATATATATCTATATATATATATATATATATATATATATATATATATGTATATATATATACATATATATATATATATGTATATATATATATTTGTATATATATATATATACAATATATATGTATATATATATATTTGTATATATATATATACAATATATATATATATATATATATATATATATATATATATATATATATATATATATATATATATATATATATATATATATATATATATATAATTTATAAAGTCATTAATTAGTGCCCACAATGCAATTTTAAACCAGTAGTTAAGGTCGGTTTGATCCACTTCGGGCTCATTGTTCTTGAAAATGTCAGCTGCCAAAGATCGGCTTTCATTTACTGCCTCACCAGAGGGTTTTAGAGAGAAAGGGGAGGTTAGTTATGTGTGTGTGTGTGTGTGTGTGTGTGTGTGTGTGTGAAAGAGAGCATAATTACCCACATTACGTATGTACTGTACTGTAGTGTCAGTTATTGAACAGCTAACATCCCGCTTAAATTTTTTCTTGCTAAATCTAGATGCGACTTGTTCAAACAGAATCCCTCTAAACGTTTTTTTAACGGTTTCATTGATCCATATTTTCTCCTTTCAAGTTCTGCTTTTGAGTTAAAAATATGTTTCACAAGGAACTTGACGCGAAAACTAGGAAAGCTAAGAGAAAAAAAAGACGAAAAATGAAAGAAGAATCATCCAAGCTTCTTCAGTTAGCAGAAGCACATCAGCCTTTCATCAGAGGCCAGTGTTGATGCACAGACTGCTCCATCGCCTCACTAAGTTGTGCCAATAGTCTTTGATGAGTAGCACTGCAGCAAAGACGAAAACATGTCTAAAAGTAACAGGAAATAATTTGATGAAATAACAAAACTTACTGTTGGTTGAATTTTGTTTTTTAGCTGAAAGAGTTCAACCAGTGTTGCCTGTTTGTTCAGTAATATAACCAGGCTGTTTTATGTACTGTAACTGTAAGTAACTATTATGCAAATACGATACATAGCCTACAGTGTGTTAGGTCAAGAACATGCTATCAAATGTTTAAAAACACTGTAATATTGTTGAATTTGACAGGGATATTGGAAAAATTGGCTTTAGATTGATGGGCACTATTTCACATCGATATTATGAGACATGATGTTTCATGATGACACAATTCAGTGTAGAATACACACAGGAAGACTCTCTGAGGTGACATGGAGCTAAAGTGAGAAGGAGACTCTTTTTGTTTGTTTGTTTATTGCCATATATTGTGCTACAAACGCAATACACGTGGATACTAAAATATACTTTCTCACAATTGCCTTTGGCCTGCCATACATTTAACAGTGTGGTAGTGTGGTGTAACGTTTCTCAGAGTTTGCTGAATGATGTCCATTAGCATTCATGAACGGATTCTTTTCTTATATTTGTGCTCATTGTTTTTGTTTACTTGAAAAGGTCATCAACTGTACAGGATATCTGACTTAATCTTCCATTGATATTGAGGCGATGCCGTTTTTTAACATATCAGACACTTAAAATGTTCTTATCTTTCCATTATCTAAAACAGAATTGATTGAACCGTGGCTGATGGGTTGAGCTTTTATTCAACGTAATTTGTAACAGATAAAAACCTTACATAGAGTAAGGACAATGCATGCCAGTATTAAACTAAGATGTCATTCTTGCATATCTGTTGACCATGGATTGGTCTCGTACCAGTCTTTCCCTTTATGGTTAAATGACAAGACTGATCAACCTTGCAGGTTTCTGCTGGATGCATTGACAGATGGTCATGCTTTGTGACCCATTTAGAATAACTGGCTTCCAGTTTGTCCTTGCTGTTCCTGTTGTCACTGTAGAAATTCTGCAAGAAAATGTAACAACAGGAACAGCTTTGATTCCCTGAAGTGGTGCTGGATTGCTCTGCATATTAGTCCATGTTGATTGTTGACCACTGTAATCTATGGTGGAGGCAAAAGCCTTTGGCTCTGTGTTGTGTATGGTGTAGTATCAGTTTGTGTGTTTGTGGCGAGGATCTGATGGCTCCAGAGAGTGTGAATTAAAAAAAAAAAGGCCAGTGAGGCAAGTAGGTATTGTTTTTATTGCTGTATTTAATCTTGTGTGCTTGGCCCCTTAAGTCTTGCATTACACTGCACTGAGGGCAAGAATCTGTCAATAAAGTGGGTGAAATGCAACATTTTTTTTCAAGTCTTGCAGCTAAAAAGTGATCGTCTTACTGTTACTGTCGAAGCAACAAGCAATTAATTGAATTGTTTTTCATCGTGGAGAGATAACATAAACTTCTACTGGTTACACACACTCAGAATGGTTTTAATTAAGATTCCTAACTTCAGTGAAAAGCTAGATGTTTCATTGCATTGACCCTGGTTGTCTTTTTTTTTTATTTGATTTATTTTTTAGTCTGCCTTGACACTTGCTGCTAAGCATTAGGGCTAATTTGAAGTGTCATTTAAGGAAGTAGATGGGACTGATTAGACAGCAGTCAATACACAAGAGAGACAAAGGGTATGGAAGAGACAAGGAGCCATCGCTGCACTCTAGATGCTATACATAGATATGTGCAGTATGTTGCACAGTGTATCAGAGGTTTAATTTATTGCATAATATGTATATACTGTACAAGCAAGGCTGTATATTGTCTGCTTTGGACAATTCTGTTTTTAATCCACTGACTTCATGGATAAAGAAAATGCTGTGTGTTGTAAATAAAACAAGTGCATAACAACTTTGTGTGGCTTTCGTGCTCTCTAACTGACATTTGAATCAGACACTGGTGATAAGTTTTTAGAGTTTATCTTCAGGTGAACGTGACAGACTTGAAAAACAAGTCTCATATAATTTAAGAGGACAGTTTATTTAGGGAACTTGATTAATTCATACACATGATATATTTATTATATATATATATATATATATATATATATATATATATATATATATATGTGTAAAACGCTGAACAGTTAATAACAATGGTGTTAGTATCATTAAAAGGACGTTTTGTGTTTTTTGAAGTAGTGTTGCATAAAGTACTTATGAGCAGTCAGAAAACCTCAAACATTTCTTAGCAGCTTATTATATGTGTTATATGGTATAGGTTTTTTTTTGTACTGCATCGCTTTTGCATCAGTCTCTTACTTTGTTTCTACTTTTTCTCAACCTAAGTGTGTTACTACACATCGCTGCAGTGACTGTGCAATGCATCTTCACCAATTGTCCTTCGTCTGTATATTTTGGCTCACACAGATATCCTCTTGTCTCCTCAAAAAAAGGCATGTGACGTTGTTCTTGTAATGACTCGCTTTTTATTGTCTCAATAATGTTGCTTTGGGATTAGACTGGCAGAATTGTCAGTCACAGCTGATCAGCAGCAGGATGCATTGCACAGACATTCTGCACTTAGGAAAATAGCTACAAAGTAAGCAACGGATGCAAAAGTGACATGGTGGCAAAATCCACAATATAGCCTTCGCTCAAACCAAAAAGAACTTTTTGAGGTTTGAAAATGCACTCTTCTGGTGTCCCTGGTCTGAGTAGCTTTAAACTTGCTCTGTCAGGACTTGTTTCTGCTTCACTGCATTGAGAGTGATCTGACCTCTGTGTACTGCAGGTAATACACTGTATACTCAAAAGTACTTTACTCAAGCACAAGTGAAAAACTGTAATATAGTTTTGTATTAGAGTTAAAGACAAATGTTTTTTATGAGCAGTGAGAGAGACACTTCTATACGATTTTTTCTTTTTTTTTGTTAAAGAAGTTAGAGGTGAATCCTTGATACATGCAGGACTTATTTTTCCTTGTTGCAATGCGCTGATGACTTTGAGGGACACTTTTCCTTGTGGCAGATCTCTTTGTAGCCTTCGGCCTGGGTCAGTCCACTTCCTTTTTGAGAAACAATAGAAAAGTTCAGAAAAGCAATTCAGATTATCAAAAATGTATAAAATCTTTTGTTGATATGTGCAAGTTAAATCTAGTACCATCAATCAGATTGTAGAGAAGGCAGTAGTCATTGGGACTGGTGGCATTCCCAGATGATGTCGTGGAAATGGCCTATACAGAGACATCATACACTGTTAGATTAAAGCAAGTATACTATGAGATTATCTTCTTATGCAATGCTAAACAAAAAAAGAGAAGAAAAAGCTAAGTAAACTTACCTTAATTTTGCAGAAGGACTTTGCTGCAGGAGGGGCAAACTCAAAGTTAATATCAGTCACTTTGCCAGTTTGAGGGGATGTGTGCTCAACTTCGAAGGACATGGGGGATTCATTCAATATCTAAAAGAAAAAAAACGCCAACAAATTTACACTGACAACATTGCTTATGTGATTATTTTGTTGACAACAAAACTAAATGTTTTCCTAGCTACAAACATATATTATCTCACAGACTGTATCATTCATTTTAGCTGATTCTCTATGATTTTGAGTTTGTCACAAAAATAAGATAAAGCTCTTTATTACCTTGTACATGCACCTCTCCGGGCCATCACGACACTTTTTTGTGCTCCAAGCCTTCACTTGGTTCACCAGATCACCAACGGGTTGGGAGCAAGGCAACCTAAAAGTCCTAAAAAGAAAAAGAAAATTAATTATTAACACTTTCCATTTTTTACAGGAAAAACCACATCATGGCAATGAGCTACTCCAAAAACGATTTAATCAGTAGATTTCTCACCATATTGCTATACATTTTGATGGATCCACAGCTGAGAAGGCAGGCGGCAGAAACTGTAGAAATAAAGCAGAGACAAGCAGAGCTCTGACAGTCATTGTGATCGCAGCTGGAATGAATTCCGGAGAATTAATGTGAAGATGCTTGCTGAGAAAACATCTTTTTATTGGTGAACAGGACATCTTCTGTCATGACTTCATGTGCAACTAATAGGTGTGACTTTGATGAGCTGCAGCAAAATCACTGGCCATCATGTAAAGCTAATATTCTTCGTCTCATTATTTTAATGGAGATGACAAATTCTTTGTGAGGTATCTTAAAGCCATATTTCATTGTGTAAAAAAAATAAAAATCATTAGTTAGAAAAGCTAAAAACAACGTTATCATCGTTTTATATATTTCTCCAGCTGCACAATAGGAATCAAAAGTCCCAAGCAGCCCTTTTTTTCATTTTCAGAGCTGAGAAGTGTCCAAAATAAAACTTCCGAAGGAAAAGAAAGAAAAATTATCAATGATAAAACCCCAACCTAAACTCACCAGTAAAGAAACGGGAGAGAGGGGGGGAAAAAACACTGGATTTTCACTCATACTGCAACCAAGAGTCAAATATTCACAGTGAATAACGATATATAAATATATAAATTATGCATCTGTAGAGAGTTCAAATCCAAACTACCAAATACTGTCTAACTTTCTCGCAGATAACCTGAACAGATCACTCATTGGGATTTAGCAAACTAACTGCAAACTCATTGTTAAGAGTTGCGAAGGTTCAAAAAGCTGTTGTCATCTGATGGTCCAGTCTGGAGGAAGCACCTCTTTAGCACAGGTCCCTCACAATATGACCGAGGATCATAATATCATAAAAGAATAAAGGAAATGAAAAATATGATTAAAAGTGATTTATTTTATTAATCTATCAGAGTTATTAACATCTTATTTTGTGTAATTCAGCCTTCAAGTCTTTTCTGCTCTATAAATTAGAGGCTTTTTATGGACCTGGAGGAAAATATACAAACCTCTGCAAGGAATCACACCCACTCTAATTGTATTTATTATATTAATTACATCTATTAACTAAACAGTAGTTATCAAAGGGGCAATTAAGAGAACTTTATAATGATGCTTCTTTTTCAAATCTTTCTTCCAGATTTATTTAATCTTGCAAATAAAAAAAAAAGCCTATCTTTTTTTTTTGTCTCTCATGTAGTGCATTATAAAAGAGTGGAGCTATAAATAAACTACATTTGATCTCATATGGATAGAAGATGATAATAGGGGAAATAGAGGAAAACATACAGCTCAGTTTTAGGTCGTTTTACATGTCTGCTCACTGCACAGATGTCTGTGTTTAGCAATGCTGTTAAACACGTTTCAAACTATTTTTGGACAAACAGACTACCCTTTAAAATCAGATATCTAAATATTAATGCACGAGATCATATTCCTCTAATTGTATTCCTCCACAGATAAATGCAATTAGTTCACATCAATAAATCCAATAAATGAAATCATTTCAGTCCTTCTTAACATGCTTGAAGAATGGTGGTCATTCACAAATCAGCTGATTGGATACTCAGCTCTTTGTAAAATTGAAGACCATAGTTCCATGAGCTAGACGAAGAGCAAAGTTCACCTAAATAATAATGACATAGAGCAACCCTTATCAGGCCATACAGTTACAATGTTTACAATATTTTCCAAGCTTTTATGGTCAGAACAGCTGCTACACTAAATTTCTTTTGTGTTTTTTTTTTCATCTACAGGTTAAATTGTTCGGTACTGCATGTCGGTGCCTCCTCTACAAGAATCTAACATGTCCCTGAGTCTGAGTATATGACAAATCAAGACAAAGTTACCATCTAATCATCATCTAGCTATTTATTTCTTTTCAAATGTCTTTGATCATTTCTATATTGGGAAAGAGTAACAAATAAAGTCATATTTTTCAGGAAATGCGCTGAATTAAAAAATATATTGCAGTAACTGAAGTTTCAAGGGCTTATTGGAAGGATCTTTGTTGGTCAACCATTCCATCTGTGCATCAAAATTCCTGAATTAACTTTTGAAAGCTTTTCCAGTCACATCAGCATCAAACACTTCTACCTTAAAAACAAATCCATTTCAGTCTGCTTTATGTTATGCATCTTCAGTTTATATATTCTCCCTGTGTATGCTGGGTGCTTTTCCAGGTACTGTTCCTCCCACAGTCCAAAAACATTTATATTAGGTTAACTGGGGATTTCAAATTGACTCTAGAAGTGAGTGTGAGCGTGTCTCTGTATGACCCCCTTGCGACCCTGAATAGGATGAAGCAGGTAAGGAAAATTAATCGATAAATGAATGAATGAATACAGATCAGTCCATGATTGGAACCAGTTTAGTGTGCTTTTAACTTGTTTGAAAATCTGGTGGTGCCGTAGACATATACTGAGATATTAGAAAATTCTAGCAGGTTAAAAAAAAAACTTCAAACAGTACTGTAATGTCTTTTTAAAGCAATCACCACACGACCATAAAAAATATATCATCACCACAAAACTCACTTGTCACACCCTTGATCAAAACTTATATCAAAGATCACAAGATATCCTAATGAAAAGACTTTGTCTTTATTCTACTAAATTAGCTTGTAAAGGGATTCAAATCTGTGAAATCCCATTGGTCACACTGGTGACCACTAAAATTGATACTCAGTAATAACGTTTTAAAATGTCACTCACAGGAAAACTTGAAACAAAGACTCTCAATGAAACATGTGCAGTGCCACATGCTGAGCGTGAATGATCACGTAAGCAGACCTGATTACTTTGTGGTTGCACCATAAGTGGAGGAAGACTGCATCAAAGCTTCCAATCAAATGGTTGATTAACTGGGTCAACACTGAGACCACCCATTAGGCTTTCATTTGTAAAATATGCATAGCTTAAAGATAACAAGGTGCTTTGTTTACACTCCTCAGACATTTGGGTCCATATGTACATGGTGGCATCACATAGTGGGGTCCAGGTTTGATGGCAGCACCTTCATGAAGCAAATCTTCCACGACATCCCAAATATGTTCTGAGGCCACTGTTGCACAGAAAACTCATTATCATGTTCGAGTAGTTTCTATGAGTAGTTAAGGTACATGAAGACGATAGAATTGCATCTACATAATGTTCAGTCAATACTAATACTGCCGTTTTCGGTCAGGCCTCATTCACCTGATATGGAGCGAATATAAAAATGTGACTTTAAAAATGTATAAATTGTAACCACTTAGATTGTTTTTTGGGACTGTCTAACCATTTTGCACTTCTAAACTCAACCATATACATTAATTCCAACGCTCTTCTCGTACTTTAAACACCTAACCCTATCCTTTCTTGGGTGAGAGCAAAAGTAAGGAATCCCAAATGGGAAGGAAGTGGAAAATTGCAACAGTTGTTGAAAACATTGTGCCAGATGAGTCTCAAACCAGTAATCTCTTGCACAAAAGCATTCAGAGTTCAAAGGCCCTTGGTTTGGCGACTCTTACCATCCCGTCTTTTCCTTCTTATAAGCATTTGTGGCCAAGTAAACAAAGTGGGACACTGAAAGCAGACATTATCACGTTGCAATAGGCATGAAGATGTAGGCCATATTTTTTACACGTAAAAGGTTTAAGCCGTTAATGAGAAACTGAAACATTCTACGCTGCGATTCAACTTAGTACTTTCTGAGATTGTGTTGTATTTTCGCTGCCATTTTAAATCTACCTCTCTAACATTTCCAGTAAACTGTCTGCCATGTAATAGGCTGATTAAAAAAAGTGCTTCATCGACAAGTGAAACAGATTTAATTTTGATAGCTGCTGTTTGGTGTATGTCACATTTAAAATGATATTGAAATGTGAGTGTTTGCTAAGTTTTTGTTCTCAATATTTATAATAGCGTTGTTTCAGGGTTTTTGATAGACTTTTACATGTGATTGAGCTCTTTCCTGGAAATGCTGGGGACTAGACAGTTCGTTATGTCTTGATAAATGGGCTGGAGTCTCTGCTAGGAGTAAGTAGATTAATTATGCAACACATTAATCGTTTGTCAATACATTATTACAAAATACATGTAATATTTTCATGTCTGGGAAAACATTTCAGATTAAATAGTACAAGTTAGGACCAGATCCCACTCATTTTTTGTGTCAGTGCAGCAAACCAGCTTCAGTTTGTCAATACACAATGGGGTCAGAGGACCACATGGGGGCTTGGCCTGAGGGCTTGGCCTCAGCCTGGGGCTTGGCCTGGCCTTGGTCAGGGCCCGACTGAGGCAGGTCCTTAAGCTCCTTGCCAGAGAGGTGCCCCAGTTTCCAGAGGATGCTCTGCATGTTGTAAGCTGATTAATTACTGTTTTTAAGTCTCTGTTAGTCAACTTGCTGGGCGCTCCAAGGACACACAAAACCCTCTGATGAAAAATTCAACGGTGTGGAGCAAGTAAACAAATCAAAAGCTAAGGTACAACGAGTCATTCAAGCTAATCAGTAAAACTAAGAGTCTCTTAAGCTTTGTGAAATTTCAGCTTGCCTTGTGTAACTCTTGAAAATAAGATGACCAAGTGTGATTATGTGCATGTTTTCATCTGTATGTGTTAGTATTTGTACTGGGATGTGTGTGGTTTCAATGACTTTTGCTGTTCACGGCTGTCCTACGTGAAATCACACAGTTCATTTCATGGCCATTCAGATGACTTTATTGGCTTCACATCTAAGAACTCGACACAAGGAGTTTCTCATTTGCGGAAGGTAGGATGGCGTCTGAAAAGTTTAACTGATGGCTCGAAACTCGAGCCTTCTATTTGAACATCTCTCAGGTTTATCAGGTTGCAGTGAGTGACTCCTTTACTCCTATCAATAATTAGACTCGATCACATTTAGGGACAATGGCGCTTCAACATTTGCAAACGCTTTTCATTAATCTCGTAAATATGAGAATGGGAGATCTTAAACATCAGCAGACATTCAAAACAGTCCTTAAAGTAAATGCAGCATCCAATTAAACACATGAAACAAAATAAATGACAAACTACTTGAAAATGTTATATAACATATCTATGAGTCACATGTGAATCTCCATTTCCAGTAACTATAGATCTGTCCTGAAGCTTCACACAATGAAAAACATTATGTGAGAAACTCTCACTTACATACGATTTGTTATCTTGTGCTTCTTATTATGACCAACAAAAGCCTGACACACATTGCCCATGCGTGTCTTTCTTCTTGTTTTAACTTATCATTGTTGCCTGTGGTCATATATGTGAAGAGAGTAAACTTTTTCCCAAAAAGGCCACTGTAATCTGAAACTGTGAATGGACAAAATCCCTGCCTCCAACGATATGATCAGCTGAAATAGTAAGTTATTCAAAGGGTTTGCGTAGAGAAAAAGCAGATTTATCCGTAAAGAGTTCGGCATATGTAAACAACATTTTGCCTAAACAAATACTTTTGAAATGCGAGTTGGAATACATCATAAGCAGCACAAAAAACACATATTATTTGAACAAATGAACTTGGTACAATAGCTAACTGGCTGGAAAAAATTAGTACACGTAGCTATATAGCTTCTTCACTTACAGCAAAAAATAAAGGTTATGCAGTGTGTACAGCACTTCATCAAGAAATCAGCAACAGTAGATAAAAGTTAATCAACAGTGAGTTTTGTAGTGTTTCTTAGTTCTTGAACTTTGTAAAACATAAAATATCTTCTTTTGTACTGCAAAGAAATATTGATCCATGAGTTTACAAGTTGACCACAGAGGGGTCTCATTTATAAAATGGACTGTACAGAGATTCTCATCTTAAGTGTGACATAAGCAGAAAACCAATTTGTGCTTTTTTAAATGGTCTAGGCAAAGTCTAGACTTGATATCAGGGATTTTCTGGCTGGTAATGTAGGCCTTTTGAACTTCAGTGTATTGTTGGTGTGTGCATTCAGGCTAGCACTGAGCTCCTTGGATGAGCTTTAAGAACAATGTGAATACAGCAAATAGATAAAGATGAGAGGAATTAATCATCTATAATGATGATTAATGTGTACAATTTGTGTTTCCCTTGTTGTTTAAGCAAATATAGTACCACGTCTTACAATACAAGTCTTTCAGCCCCACCTCATTCACTGTAAAAGCGACTTATTCCTAATCCTCATTGCTTTACATGTCGACCTGCTATTTAGTCCTAAGAATATGTATTGCCTGGCCTCACCACAATCTTGTCATCCAAAAGTTTTCTTCTCCAACTATGTCCGTGGCTAATCTCAAAGCTTCTTAAATCCTCATTAAAAGCTGTTATTACATTCAGAAAATCAGAAAGGAAAGTTAATGTGAGATTTGTAGACCACAAATCTGTGCGATGAAAATGGAATTCTCAGAACCTGCTGATGTAAAGTTTACATGCCCATAATCTTTTATGAATCACACATAAACACACCAACAGGAATGCTCTTGAAGAGTTAAATAAAATCAGATAACATTTTAATAAATTAGGCTCCTGAAGTGTGCAGGACTCACACTTCCTTGCTGCATGTTGCCAGTTCCATTGAGAGGCACATTGCTTTGTTGCAGATCTCTGTGTAACCCATAATCTGGGTTATTCCACTTCCTGTTTGTGTGGAAAAAGTAGTATCTCTATACCTTTAAGAAGATTGTGGGGGAGACAGTATGGACTGGTGTCAACTGGAGGCATCATGGTGGAGAGGCCCTGTGTTGAAATGACTGATGCTGTTACATTAACATGCACTCATCTGAGATACACATTAGATTAACATGCATGTAGAACAGAATTCACTTTACAACACCAACAATTATATTTATTAGTTGAAAAAAAAAAAGACATACCCTTGTTGAGTAGACGGAAGGAGCTGCAGGAGGTTTAAACATAAAGTTGAGTGCTGAGGTTTTCTGGGTGCTAAGGTAAGAATGCTTGACTTCAATGTATCCAGGCATCTCTTTTACCATCTAAAGGCGAAAAACACACAGTGTGTCAGAACAAATCCGTCGGCAACAGAACATTTAGCTTTTTATGAAGCTTTTGATCATTTGAAAAACAGTTAGTAAGACAAATGACTGACGTTGCTTTTCTCGTCAGCATTCTTGAGCTCCGTAGAGAGAATGAATGAAGAAAGCCTAATTAACTCATAGGAGCACTGTTCTTTGCTGTCATAACACTTGTATATACTAAAAGCCTTCACCTGGTTCACCACAGCACTGAGGGGGTTGAGTGCAGGGCACCTTGAAAACCTTTTCCAGAAGGAAAAAAATACATTATTTCCATACTTTTGCTTTTTACATAAATGCTTACAGCACAAAAACATCTCAGCCAACGGCAGTGAAGGTAATGCACAAGTATTTTACACCTTGTTGACAGGTCTGATGATAACATCATATTAAATTCAAAGTGTAAAGAAAGGAAATTGTCTTTACGGCCCTGCATACTGACGGGTCTACAGCTGACACAAGTATCAGAAGCTGCTGGAATAGCACAAGAGTGACAAACAGCTCTGAAGCCCATTGTGGTCTTGACTGAAGGTGGCGTTGTCTGAAGCAATCAGCCTCACACACAGAAGACTCTACATCTGAGGTGTTTTTCAGTGTTTTAGGCTCCTCCCCTCAGCAGGCTCAACACAGGATATTTTCAGATGAATGGAGAATTGGCCGAACACTGTAACATGAAACGATCCTTTATGGAATATAAACTCATCCTTCCAGTTTCCAGTCTTTGAGCTGCAGTGCTTCTTCCACATCCCATATTTGATATGTCCCAAGTCAAAGTTGCTTTATTGTTTGCCAGAGCCCCTTTGAAGTAACTAAAACTGCTCAAAGTTATTTTCTTCTCCTTAGGATTTTGCACTTTTGTGGTTTCCTTATGCCAGCTCACACACAATATTTCATATCATTGTGTGTGAGATTAATTCTTTATCATTATATCTATATTTATGTGTTATGAATCCAAGTTTTGGCAAAACATTATTAGTAGCTTACAGTTTCCTTAGAGCTGTCTGTAAGAGGCCATGTTCTGAGTTTAAAATGTATTTTTAAATAGAGTTGTCATTAAAAATCAAAATGTGTGTTGAAAACATATATTAATATCACCCCTCTCACATTCCTCATTTCATGAGTCCCGTTTCATTCCCCATAATATGTGTGTTCTAGCTTTGTGACCTCATCAGACCCCTTTCTGACATATTCACTAATCTTTTCTGGACCAGATCCTTATGGAGATTAAAGACTGCTTTTCTCAGGTCTTGGTTAGGTGTGTGAGTGTATGGGTGTGTTTATAACATTTGGTCAAGTCTGACGTTTGATGCTTGCATAAGCATGAGAAAAAACTATTCCAGACACTGTGTAACAGTCCAATGCAGAATTAAACAGCCTGTGTGTGTCTGTCTCTGTGACCATGACTCATCATAACTGTGCTTTATGCAGTCAATTTGATTCTGTAGTTAAACAACAGGATGCACAAGTCATCATGGTCACTTACAAATTAGAGAAGTATTGTACAGACTACAGATAGCATATTGTTCACTGTGACCACAACAAATTAACAGCAAAAGATGGGTATGAAAGTATTTAATTCTGCTTTAAACATAGTTGGATTTATAATGTTTATCGGTATCATTTATAGGACTTTTGCTATCTGAGACCATATTGTTCACAGTGACTACATGAATAGCAAAGGATGTGCGGTAAAGTTTTCTCTTGGTACTCTGGTTTCTTCCCATCGTCCTTATTTTGGGTTATGTCAATTACCAGTTATTACTGGATTGGAAGACTGAGCGTGACTTTCTGTATGTGTTAGCCTTGTTGTGAACTGGTCCTTTTTCCAAGGTGTACTTACCCAGTTACAACTGGGCTCCAGCCCCATGGACTTTGAACAGAAGGTGGTGATTATAGGGAATGAAGAGATAGTTGTTGGTTAATGTTGGTTAATCATTGTGTGAGCCTATACCAGCTGCCCTACTCCATACATTTATTTTTCAAATAATTTTATGATAGGAATAGGATTCTTTTCATAGGTTGTAGCACTAAAATCAGTGTTTTTTTCCTATGTTCACAACAAATTTTTCTTTGAAGGGTCTTTATTTTTGAGGTCCAACTCATTAACATACATGAGAAGGGCTGTTAGTTACGGAAGCCGAGAGCGGTAGTGGTACGGATAAACTTTTTTTTGATGGTCGTTATCTCGGGAATTCTCATGATCAGTTGCTCAGTGTTCTTAAAGCCTTTCCAAGAACGCACTCAAGCTGAAAATGTCAGATTTTCACTAGAGATCATTTTTGGACTTCTGAAGACTGTTGGCATGGACAGACAAATCTCTGAATATATGGATGCAAAAAAAAAAAAAAGGCTGACATTTAAGTGAACAGGTAGATTTTAAAAGTCAAACTAATGCAAATGTAACCTATTTGATCATGTGTATTTTATCGTTTAACTGAGGACAGTCAGCACAATACCACCACCAAGTCAGACAATAACCACAAGACCAACTGGTCACCCACATTAATTTCAAGCTACATTACTGAACCTCATGACTAGTTTGATATTTTGTATAAATGGACTTGCAGCCCTCTCGACATTCATTCGCAAGCTGCTCAGCAAGAAAACGATTCTCACCAGTATCACTGCTCTCAAAGAGGAAGAAAACCCACTTCACCATGAAGACTCTGCTGCTGGCCTCTGCCCTTTTTGTTGGACTGTTCAGCTCCTTAGCTGCTGTTGCTCCCCCTGCTCCTTTAGCCTTCCCTGTCCCTTACCATGCCTTCTGCAAAACCCTCTGGTGAGTTTGTTTATGTGTTTTTCACATCCATGTTCCACTTTAATCGAATGTGAGTTTGGGTTTTCGTCATATAACATGTATACTGAAACAAGCGTTTCTTTAGTCAGCCATAAATGAGACCTGTTTCTATTCTCTGATTTTTTTTTAGGCTCTTTGCAACACCTTGTGCTGAAATCAGCACCACAATTTCGCAACAGATTCAAATGTCCAGCCCTCAATATACGGTGAACGCCGATGCTTTTTTAACAAAGAATAGAACTGAACAGAAATCCAATCTGCTGTCAATGTCAAATAAACATAAATATCTAACATGATTTAATGGTTTTTGGCTACAGCTTGTGTCAGCTACTCCTATGTTAATCAAGGCCAACCACACTTCCCTTGATGGCGTCCAGGCACAGAACATTACCTTCACTTTCAGCCCCACCATTCTAACTGGGGGATGCCGTGTGTCCGTAAGTATCAATTACGCACATGTTTTTAATGCTGATGGTTCTTTAATTTTTCATCAGTTAGAAAATAGAATAAAAGGCTCAAAGTAATGTTCAGTTTAGCGGGTTTTAAGTATTTGTGTTGTTTTGGTGTCATACTTATTCACCAGGCACAGTCCACCTCTCTGGGATTCACAAGCCTTCTTGATAATGGCCTCAATTACTGCAACCTCTACAACCTGCTGTCAGGTGAGCACACATCTCAATAGCTTTATTTATTCCAAACTCAAATCTATAAGAAAATAGATATGCACTGACCTAGTTTCCCTCAATGTTTTGATTTCTAGCAAGTGGACTCACCTCAGCTCCAGGCTTCATGGAGATGACCAATGAGTGGGCCTGCCTGGGATATGGAATGGCCAAATGCAAAGCTTAGCAAGCTTTGACGCTGAAATCGATTTATTCACTCACAGAATTCATTCGTCACTTTCGAATTAGAAACTATTAATTAGAGCTTTGTTTCCCTGAATGTATATCCACTTGTACGAAGAAAACATCTATTAAAAAAGTTGCAATTTCATCATCCTCTCTTAGTGTGTGATTTTTGTGCAGCTTAAAGGTTTAAGTAGTGGTTCTGGCTGGTGCAATCATAGGGTTTGACATCAGCTTAAACTGAAACGGTCCAGGCAAACCACTGAAAACTTCTCTTTTTTCACACATGAGGAGTCTTAACAAAAGACTAATTTCAGTTAGATCTCATTTTAGTCCTCAGGCTCCAAAATGGTTCAGAAATATTTTTGACAGAACTCAAAGTGTGTGTGGAAGGCCGCAAAGCTAATTAGTTGGAGATAAGCTCAGGCGTTCCTCAAGCTTTTATTTTGGGACCCATTGTGTTTTTAGTATTTATGTGCAAATGTCATGAATATAGAAATTAAAGCAAAAATATTTTCCTATGCTGATGACACTAATACCTTTATGCATTTTCCACCTATAACACATATACTACTAAAGTCTTTCAAGCTAGCTAAAAAACTTAAAGTTACGATTATGGTTAGAAAATAAACAAAATCCCTGTGGGGCCTCTTATCTTTGACTGATAATTGTGATATTTTGATTGAGTTCATCCTTATGTTTCATTTAAATTGCAAAAACTGATTACTCATCACCATATTCTTTGAGACTTTGTGTATTGAGCATCACTGACTCCTTACAGACAAAAGTATTGGTATGTTTTTATTTTTTAAGCAATGCTGGGTTTATCAATGCCATTCTGCCAAGTGGTTCCTTTTTTATCTACCCCAGGTGAAAAATGGATTTTCTTACCACGCCCCATAGAATGGACTGATTAGCAGCGAAAAAAAACAACTCATATGTACATACAATACATACAGACTGATGCAATAAAGATGCCTTGTGAAAAAAAATATTACCAAATCGCTGTGACGTTCTTGAGGTTTCAGTTGTTTTAGTTGGTGAGAATCTGTTCTTCTTTTGCCCCAGCTCTCAGTCACTGTTAGATAGACTCCACCATGACACTTCTTCCCAGCTTCTCCAATCAGAAAGTGCTCAGACCGTAGCTTACTGCAAATAAAAAAGAACTAGCTACTCATAAGTGCTTCACAGAAACTCCAAATGGTCCCTTTAAAGTTACGTTTAAAAAAAAATCACGTTTTACACTTTATGCTGTAAAAAAAAAAACTGGTGAACTCTCTTTAATACCTGTGATAGTTTGTTTGTCATTGCTTCGAAAATGCATGTATCCTAATCCTGGACCGTTACTCGCTGTTTTCTTTATGACTTGGCAGGTTTGGCATCATTCACTCCTTCCAGACAAAAGTGTTGGTAATCTATGGTCTAAGTGCAATACTGGGTAAATTTACCCCTTTTCCCTCCTTTGTTGTATTGTAGCTCTAGCAGTTCATCAGGAAATGCCAAGTGGTTTCTTTTTAATTTACCCTTGGGGAAAAATTGCTTTTCCAACAGTGCTCCTTAGAATGGATTAATCATCAGAGATAGCTCAAATATATTGATGAACTAAAGGGTATGAAAAGAATAGAGAGAGTGGGGCATTTGGTTGTTTTTCTTTAAAGATCACTCTTATAGGTCACTTTTTTATGTGATTTTTAGAGCTTTATGTATATTTTTATGCATTATGCATACGTATGCTAATTGTAATCTATATGCTTGGTTGTGTCTGTTAACTCTGTCTCTGCTGTCTTGGCCTTGACTCCCTTACAAGTTTACATCTATAAAAACCTTTATTAAAAAAATCACATTTTTAATAGTAGACTAAGATGACTGCAGAGGACAGACTATTCAGGATGAAAGAAAATATCTTGGGTCAGTGGCCTTCTAAGCAGACAAAGCTAATCTGAATGTATGAGAAGTTTTAATGATCATGCACATGTATATAAACATTAACAATTGCTTTGTTTTAAGACAAAAGTGGAATCAAGAGGTTATTATGAGCAAATTTAATTTTAGAACTGTCCCTTCAATATAAGCCTTTTAGAGCAAAGCTTACTTTTGGAAATGTGTTTCTCAGTCACAGCCTCACTTTGTGTTAGGGTTAGGTGTGAAGAAAATACATGTTGAGGATTAGAGTTAATATACATGGTATATGGAATACATATGTGTGTATGTGTGTGAATGGAAGTATGCAGCCTTCTGTTTCAGCTTTTTATCAGACACCGACACATCTATCTAGCCCCCTCGCACTTCTCCAGACAGCCTTTATGTTCAGAACTCGCTGAGTTCATTCATTTGTCTGCAATTGACAGTACAGTTCCTAATGTTCCTTAATTCAAGAGAAAAGTGCTCATATTATCATTTTTTTTCCTGTTTGAAACTGTCCTTAATGACTGCAACCTGCAAACAACTGAGATTCTTTACATATTAGGGGTGTCTTACAAGGACATCCATGTTTCTGCCACAAAGTAAACTCATCACTGTTTGTGTCTACGGCATAGTTGTTTATGGTTGTTTCTCCATAGGAATAAGTTTTTCTCTGCTTGTGGATAAACTCCACGTTTTTTGTTTGAGCAAGTAAACTTAATTCAACACCAGGCTTCTTAGAGGGGATCAGTGTGCAGACTTGGCTTTGCTCGTCATTCACCACCTTGTTGAACACAACACACTGGCGTTACTTAAATCTTTATTATGGTGTTTGTTTCAGCATGCTCTGTTCTTAGTGAGAGAAGTGCTTCGTCTAGATAGTTTTTCTTTGACTGTGTTCTCCACACCAGACTCATTCTGCTGTACTTACTGCATGATATAAATGAGATTTCCTTTTTGATACGGTTCAATGACATCAATTCATTTGCAAGCCTTGGTAATACATTAAAGCTAGCGCGTGGGTGTCGTAAACATCTTATCATGTGCCGTTTCATAGGATTTCTGCAGACAAATATAGTCAATATCTTAATCGTCAACAATAACAAGTTGACTGCTTTTACAGTAATAACTTTAGTCTTGATGTGTGATTGTCATTCATTGGTCAGTTGACTTCTGTCTGCTGGATTTCATTAGAAGTGAAACATCACAGAATCATGCAGCTTGACGGTTAGTTTCTCATTTTTTGCGGTAGAGGACGGCAGAGGATATCTATACCTGCAACCCGATCTCAAATGTGCAATACATGTAGCAGATTCTTAATAAAAGCTCAAAAGCTTTACAATGACAATGTTTTCCTGTCTATGTTTTCCAAACTGGTTTTCCTGTCTAAATACAGAGGGGCAGCTTATGTCTTGCTGCATGAAGATGTCGGCGTTGATGTCTCACTACTCTGTTCAGACTCTTGCTATCTCTGTCACGATGTCCACATTTGATGCCCATGTGATGTTCAGCACTGTTAAATTGGCCACAAACACTGGGAGGTAGAGTATTAGCCCAAGCTTGAGACTCATCTGATATTTCATGATATTTTTCAAAGTCCCTTCATTTCTCTACTTTGCCCTCGATCAAGATTCTTCATTTTTCTTTCATCCTCTCATTTGTGAATGTTTAAGTTCGGTGTTATAAATCCACAGTTAGGGACAGGATAAAGAGAAATGGTTAGGTTTAGACATTACTAAATACATGATTAGAAAATTGTACATGGTTAGGGGTTATATATGTTACTACTTATGGTTTGGGGTTGCTCTCATATCATGTGAACACTGTCCTACACAAAAACATCTTAGGGATGAATTGTCATCTTGCAATTTCTTACCATGGATCGTAAGACCTCCATGGCACTTCTAACAGTTTTCTGGTCAAAGTGGTCTGACATATATTAACCTAAGAGGCATCAGCAAGAGAAAATGTCAGACTTAATTGCCTCTGAACACTTTAAGATAATAAAACTCTTTGGCTATTCTATTTCG
Organism: Odontesthes bonariensis; assembly: GCF_027942865.1. Classification (NCBI taxonomy): domain Eukaryota; kingdom Metazoa; phylum Chordata; class Actinopteri; order Atheriniformes; family Atherinopsidae; genus Odontesthes; species Odontesthes bonariensis. The sequence continues at coordinate 16,346,837 of NC_134519.1, read as the reverse complement.
CTGAATTCAAACCTGGGCAGTCAGTATTTGTGTTTGGACTGAGTAAAAAGACTTCAAAGTATTGCCACATGGAGTAGAGGAATAATCTTCTCTCAGTTATTAGTAAGATGGGGAGACAAGTGAAGTGTGTGGGTTGAGTCATTAGATAAATTACTGAAGCAAATAATAAATGATCTAATGATAAGAATAAATTACATGGTAGGATTCACAATATCTATTTATGTCATTCACAGGACATTTTCCATCTGAGACCATACTGTTCAAAGTGAACACATGAATAGTAAATGGTGTGCATGAAATTGTTTCCCCCTTGCTGTGTTGTGTGTGCGCTTGTTACATCAGCTCCTACATATCACTTTAGCTGTTTTCTTTTGTTCATTCACACAGTTCTTTTTTCTATTTTGTGGTGAAAAGTAAATCCCTCTGTTGGAAAAATCTGAATTATTTATCAAGTTGCAATCACTTACACAGATGGTGGAACACATGAATTATTTGCCAAATAAAGGGGTTCGATAAAGCTACTTAGAGATGTTGTCACTTTGCTTATGAGGACGAACATGTACTTGAACTACAAGGTTTTGGACAGTTGAATTTTTTTCATACAATTTTTTCTTTCAACTTTAATCAATTTTATTGATATGCAGTAGTGACAAGGGAGGACAAAACACCAGTTCATAAAATTGCAAAACAATACAGTGTTCAGTGTTGCATACACCATATATTTGACCCCTCAAAACAACTAATTTAAATTAATTGAAATAAACAGAAAAAGAAACTACAAAGTGAACTTATAATAATAATAAAAATAATAATTAAGTCAAGTCAAAAGGACAAAGTGTAAATTTCAAGTTGTACAAAAGTACAAGAACACTAAATTAGATTGATGTGATAAAGTGCTTTCTATCAATTATAGCTGAAAAAAAAAAAATTCAGAACTGGTGTTTTTGCATTTCCTGGCAGCATTGTATGTCAACTATAATTAAAATGTGTAATTTTGGGGTGTATTTGCACCTGCTGTGTTTTAGTACAAACCTTTAGGGGGATCTGTGCCATTTCAGCACACAGGAGGTTTCATGTGGCAGAACCTGGATCACACTGATGGCTCAAAACAGCTCAAAACATGACTTTGCAATACATTTGCAGCAGACAATAAGTTTTTTTTTTTTTTTGTCTCCCAATAAACTTGATAATTACAGTGTTTGTAGAGTTATTCAAGGAATTGCAGGTTTGGGCTGTTCTCTGATGTTGTTGCTTGGTTGGATCTTGTAACTTCCCAGTAAGACCAAGGTCTGAGTCCTTAAATGTTTCTGTGAAATGTTTTTTTTTTAAATACAATTCTGGAAAGTGTTTCAAATCTGATTTTGATTTCAGGTGACCAGAAGTTTTCAGTCATGCTGCCCTCTGCTGGAATCAAACTCTCTGAAACTGAAGTCATTTTTTCAAGTTCAAGGCTGTTCTTTTTTCCATTGCTTTGAATTAATATACCATATTAACTAACCCCTACATGTGGCTACACTTTTATGAAACATATCTTTGTTTATTTCATTTTACACATTATCTTATACTCTTGTGTTTTAATGTTGCTCTTATGAAAATCATTGAACTACAACTAGATTTGACCATTTCTTCTCTTATCTTAATTTTTCTTCCTAACTTCTTAAAGGTTATTGAAAGCTTTTGACTCGCCAGCGTATATAAAATGTATTTTAATAGATAAACCTGCCCTGTCATATATGATCTATAATGGATTCCGGTTAGTTTAACACCAGGTGTAAAGAAACACCTCTTTTCCTGCTCTTCAGAGTTAGTTTACGTCATATATTGGTCCCGTTTTTGAACACAAATCTGAACACAAATTTCATAATGTAGCTTATTGCCCCACTCTGTGCACAGTTCTGAAGACATTTCCTGAGGAGCAGCTGTTTATTGAAACTGTCTGGTAAAATTAATGATGCAATTTACAAAAGCCACAAGTTTAGTCAACATTAAAAATTTCCACAAAAGAGTTTAAATTGGAATTGCATTTATATATATATCCCACTATCTTAGTTGTGACACATGCAAAAGAAAAGTGTGTATCCCAAAGGCAAACTGAAGAAAATGTTAATCTGCTAAAAACAAAAAACAACAAAAAAGGAAAATATAATAAAATGTTGTCTTCTATGATAAAACATAGTTTTATGAAGGTAAATGCATTCATTTGAATAACAGGGCGTAAAGTCAGCTGGGAAACAGACATTTTGCCATCATTTGCAGACAGAACCTCCAAATCCCAGGCAGAGCCATTCATTTGTGAATTCAATGAAGCCTGGAGTTTTGGGAAGTCCACTTGCTGCAAACACAGAAACAAAAACACAGGGATGAAGTTTGTGATCCAGCTCTATTTCCAGATTTCAGGTCTGGATTCAGACCACAGTGTTGTCACAGTAATGCAGAACAGTAGAAATAAAGAAAACCACATTGCTGATCAGAGTGTAAAAACGTACCCTTCATAACTTTGTAGAGGTTACAGTAGTTAGTGCCATTATCGAACAGACTGAACCAAAATGGAGACACAGAGGAACCCTAAAAACCAACCAGTTAGGGCCCATTAAAACATCTTGAGGCAAAGTTTACTTAAAGAGGGATTTAAAATGACTTCCTTTTACATGAAAAACAATTCAAAGATGATAAAAAGCAGACACGTATCTTACATCCACACGGCAGCCAGAGCTCATGGTTGTGGGTTCCAAGGTGAAGTTAAGGTTCTCGACGTGCCCAACCGCAGAGGTGTGGTTCGCCAGAATTTGTCCAGGAGTTACAGGGCCAAGCTGGAAATCAGTTTTGACCACATAACAGTCTTATCAGTCTCTGGAATAAACACTCACTTGTACAGAAACTTATTAACCACTTCTCTTTTTCTTAACCTTGTATGACTCTTTGCCTTTAATCCCAGTCACAATGGCCATGTTTACTTTATCACAAGGGACTCCAAGTAACCTGGAAACAGATAGTTTAAAATCAATCTATATATACCAACATGAAAACAATCATGGATGCTTAAACATCTTACCAGACAATTTTGCAGAAGGCTTGTAAGTTTTCAGCTGGTTTGCCACTTGTGATGATGCCCATTCCCAAAAATAGAGCACATGCTATAACAGCAGTCCTCACAGCCATGATAGTGATGATTCCTTCTTGTTCCAGACTCTGGACTGTGCAAATTTTCAAAAGTACAGGTTTTATATAGAACACAGAGGCAGAAAGAGCAACTTGGAGACCATTGGCTTGTCACGGGGAGCCATGGAAAAAATGATCTTGTTGACAATTTGCATGAAGTACACGATGTCTCTCTCACTACTCAGATCAGACTGCAGTATTTGAAATAAGTAGATTTGTTATTGTATATTTTCCTCCACTGGATTTCTACTTTTAGACATGTTACTACAGTTTCTTATTTCCGAAGACTGTTACTACTAAAAATGTGCAAAATGTTAAATGCAGGACATATGGTTAGTGATTTTCCTTTCTTTCTTCCCTTCTTTCTTTACTATGTATAGAAGGATTTAGTTAAATTCAGATTTGCATTGAGGATGTAAGATAATGAATAGTATGGATTGATATAAAAGCAGAACTTTGCTGTTAAGATAGAATTCATTCTTAACTTTATCATATCTGTATATATATATACTGTATATATATACAGTATATATGTATATATATATATATAAAGTATTTCCAAAGTAGTTTTTGATATATTATTACTAAGCACTTGACAGAAAAACACTATACAAACCACATAATAAACCACAGATTTGATGTGTGTGAGACATAGATTTGATGTTTTACAAAGAAAGAGAACCTGTAACTGAAGGTTTCTGATAAATGTCTTGAAGTAAAGTACAACATTTGCCTCTGAGATGGCCAACATCACAGCAACCTTACTGATGTTCTTGTGACTGAATGGGTTTAAACCCATCCACCAGGCACAAAAAATTATGGAAAGCTTTCGCAGAGAGAGTCGAGGCTGGTGTAGTAGCTTTTTAAAGCTCATGAATTTAAAAATCAACACTAATGCTCCATAATGTGAATGTGGTGTTTATCTGTTTAAAGTGAGCTTTATTTCCATTCACTCTAACAGTTTAGATGTATTTCATTTGAGTCGCTGTTGTTGTTTTCAGAAGCAGAGTTCACAGTGAGACGGGTGTGAGGATGTTACAATAAAATTACTCGGCTGCTCTCATCCTCAGTATGAGGCAGACTCTTGTCTATTTACCACCATAAAACATGAGGTTAAATCAACATGAGGCTGAGGATGCAATTCATCACAGTTCGTTGCTCTCAAAATTCATTATCCTATTATTTCTAGAAACAAAGAAGCTCATTGATTCATGGTGCCTGAGGCTCCTAAAAGTCTAACCAGTGAGAAAAATGTTTGTTTTAATTTGCAAATGCAGAACACCTCAGCAATCCGCTGGCTATTAATGGCATGTGAGTCATTTAGATTGACTGCAAGCACACTGGTTTCCCATCTGGGTAGAATAGTATGTGTTTAGTGTTGGCCTGCGGTGTTTTACAAAAAAAATAAATATAAAAATGTAACGTTTTACAACCACATTCTCTGTTCACAGGAAAATAACTGTCTGCAGAGGGCACCAGATGACAACACTATGCTGAGTTCATCCTCTAGCATGCTGATCGGAGGCCAACCCAGAGTAGCAAGACATTACTCTGTTGTAAAAGTGTTTAGCTGATGATTCAAATTCAGGCTTTTTTTATTTTAATTTTATGCAAAATAATTACCAATAATGATAGAAATAATAATAATAATAACTAATGATAAAATAGCTAAAGGTTGTGTATTTCAAAGATGTTAACAAATGACAGGTTCAAAGGAAGAGATCAGCATACAGCAGGTGTCAAGGACATAACCCGAGCAGCTGGAGCTGTGCATCAGTCTCTCAGTGACCACAGACAGTCCTTTCCACAAATCACAGTACATTTGAGTTCATGCTGTTCACAGTTACCAAATACACAGGACATTTTCTTTCTTTCTTTCAAATGATGTACTTGAAATTAATCCATTCTTCTTTAATGTTAGAGCACTTTGTTGATTTGAAAAACTGGATCTGAGATTTAGCCACATGAGTGAAGTCAAATCTGTATGAGGGATAAAAATAAAGATTACAATGAAGATCTGCCCTGTAATCACACTTATAATAATACTGATAATGCTGTTTTCCCTTGACAGACATGTTAGACAAAAACAATATAATGAATAAGTAAAGGAAACAATATAATTAAAAACAATCCCCCTTTTGGAAAGTACCGTGCTGGTGTCTGGATTTTTATTTTTCCTGCTGGACAAAAGCTATCTTTTTCTTAATTTGTGTCCTAAAACTTAGGATACACATAGGTTCACATCCATACTTTATTAATATAATTCAAAATTCTGAAACTATAAAAAAATACCACGTCATAAATGCTTTATAGATTATATCCTCTGATGTGCTATTTCATGTTGTTGCTGTTGAGAACATTATCAGTTAAGTCATAACCAGTTCCGTCATTAAATAAGAACAAAAGAAATCATAATCAACTGAAGTTGGTTGCAGATAAGAAGCAGATTCAGGACGTTTTGAACAGAGGATCATTTTGTGACATTTGTTTTTAATCTGTGCAGAGCGGGGTTGTTTGGGATCATTTTGGTGAATTCTGTCATGGCGTGGGGTATCTGTGTGTTTGTTTTTTTAATCTGATTTAATTAATCTAATTTCAACATCAAATAATGAATTGCTATCAACAGGGACAACAATTCTGCTAACTCGTCATCTTTTAGTTTCGGCTTTTTCTTCTGTAGAAATTAGAGATTTTTGACATCCATACTGTGTATGTGATTCATCATTCACAATGACCACCATACAGACTTTTTGCAGCCTCTGTGTGGAACATCAACAAATCAGAGTGTATGACCAGTTTCACCAAAGCAAGCCTGCAAATAAAATCACGTGACTCGTGACATAAAATTGATTTCTTTAATCCTCGAAATGACACTGGAAACAGAAAATTCAGCAACAAGCCTCAAAGCTGAGCATCTGCACAAAAGGATGAACAAAAATCACATATACATTCTAAATCCATTTACAATTGGGGGATGGGACTAACTACAAACATGTACAACTGGGGTTGGGTGAAAAACAGAACTGAGGACTGGTTTGTGTATCACATATCAACCAGTGCAGCACGCACACAACCTACAAGCTGATTTTAATCATGAATTTTCACTTATTGACTACTTCCAGTATGAGGAGAATTGTTTCAAAATCTACCCCTCTATTTGTGTTCTCTAGCTTAGACTGAAACAGATGAGGAAAATTCCTATCCTAAAAGCAGACAGTTTATTGAAAAATAGTCTTACAAATGGAGTATGTCAAATCAGAGCAAAGACGTTTCAGTGCTGAGGAAAAACACGTGATCACCACAAACAGGGCTTCTATGTAGCGAATACGTTCTCTTTACCGCATGACGACTGAATTTTCAGCCATTACCAAAACACACATTCCAGATTTCCCAATTCATCAGCAAGCAGAGAGTGCACATCCGAGGCAGAGCCATTCGTTGGTAAACTCCAGGAAGCCTGGAGCTTTGGTTAGTCCACTTCCTGTTCGGACAGGAAACACAAATGTGAATATCAACTGTGATGGAGCCAAATTCATAAACTTTACAAATAGATTCTCACTCTGAATTCAAACTTTCTTCTGTGTGGAACAATTGTGCATCAGTTAAATGATAATAAATAATAGAGTGTGAAAATGTACCTTTTATGACGTTGCGGAGGTTACAGTAGTTCGTGCCATTGTCAAGCAGGCTGAACCAAACTGCAGACATAGATGTTCCCTGCACAGAAACCAAATGAAACATCCATTACATTACATTTTATAACAGAGAATAAGCTAAGAGTAGTCCTTTTCAATTTACTCTAAAGTGCATTCACTGGATAAAGGAGTGTATCTCTTACTTGTACTTGACAGCCCACAACCATTGATGTGGGCATCATGGTGAAGTTAACGTTTTCGATTTGGCCAATCCCAGAACTGTGATTGGCCTGGATTGCTGTTGGAGTCACTGAGCGGAGCTGGATTGTAAATGTAGAAAAATAAGTATGTTGAGCATAGTGGTCATTTAAATAAGTCTATGTGAACACGAAATGGCTCTATAACAAGTTCCTTACAGTATAGGAGCCCATGGCTTTAATCTGTGTCACAATGGCCATGGTAACTTGATCGCACGGGGTTCCAATTAACCTGAGAACAGAAACAGTTAAATACATCAACAAATATCTATTTATCTATATATCTATCTATCTATCTTACAAGAAAATGAATTCTTACCAGACAATCTTGCAGAAGGCATTTGTTGTTGGGACTTTTGCTTCTTCGCCGCTTGTGCCGATGCACATTCCCAAAAGGAGAGCACATACCGCCAACTTAGTCCTCAGAGCCATGTTTACATTTGTTTGTTCTGGTTCGAGAGACAGGACTCATTGGATGTTTGCGCAGATGAGGTTTATATGGAGCACTGCATGAAATACAGCCCCTAAAAGACCATCTGCCGGTCATGCGGAGCAGTGGAAAAGTGATTTGCATGACAGTTAGCATGAAATGTATGGCATCTCTCTCAAAACCGGTTTGAGACTGAACTGAGAAACCTTTCACTGGATTAAAAAAGCTAATGACCATCAACATGTATGTTTATTGGAAAAAAATGTCCTTTTAAGCATGAATGATATTGCAGCTTCCTCCAGTTCTGTCACATTGCTGCCCCCCAATTTTATTTTTTTTGGTGTAAATAGTTAGTAGTGTTTTTCCACACTTTTCAGGTTTGAAACCACATTTTTACGTCTGCGCATATTCTGTTTACACGCACTGTAGATTTTTAAGTGTGGGGTCTCCAATTCATCACAGATAACTGCTCTCATAACTCACTGTCTCACTGGTCTTTGTTCAACATGCTCAAAGCTTGCTCATAAATTCCCATTACCTGAGTCTGAACAACTTAACCAACCTGGGAATGAGATGAAGACCAGAAACAACAAGCAGAACACCACAGCGACACTCTATCTGTTATTGTCATTCATGGCAATTAAATTGACAGAAAGCCCCACGGCCCTTTCTTGGGCAGCAGCATAAGTGTTTGAAAAATCCAGCCACAAGAAACTGCAAAGTGCGTCCCTCCTCTCTGTCTGTAGAGGGCACTAGAGGACAAATCTTGTCTTGTTGCCTCCTCCTCTAACAGCTTGACTTAAACCATTAAACCCTTATATACTCTTTTTCCAGTTAAAGAAACGTTCGGATGATTTTTCTTCTTGCTGCACACAGCGTCTGTCTGAATGGATGTGTGAATTGTGGAGATAAAACACAAAGGGCCTGAGTGGAGGTGGTGTTAGACCGTAAAGACAGCCGACATTAATCCCTGTTGAACCTGAAAGCCAAACGTAGTCCCATATGGTCACTGCACTGATCTATAGAGTGGTCATCTTGTTGACAAATGGATGGCATATAGGCCCCACAGTCTGTGGATTTGCCCAACCATTTGCAGGGATGGTGGTGACTGTGCACAGGGCAGACCAAATGCTGCTGTGGAGACCATCTGCTGAGAGAAGGGCAAATAGAAATAGTCAGTCTGTCTTCTGAAGACTGTTTCATCCTCATATGTTCTCCGACTCATTGTGGTTATGAAGAAATATGTAAAAATGTTTTCATTGAATAATTTGGTTCCTCTGTCTGTTAACACTCCTTTTATAAGTTGCTTGTATACTGTAACGGCTTTATTGATATTCAAATATTTCACTGTATATGATATTTTATATAGTATATATTTCAGATAATCTTATCAGTGTATCTTTAAGGTCGCCAGGGTGTGGCAGATGTCCAGTCTGAACCAACATAAATCCAAACTACAAACTTGATGGGTTAATGTTAAAACAATAAATCAGATATTCACGTGGACCTTTCTAGTTGACACTAGACTTACCAATTACATATCATATATGTATAATCAAATAAAAGTGTAAGTTCATTTGGTGTTAAAAGCATTTATATTTCAAATTTATAGAAGGTTGTGTGCACCTCAAATTTTGTGGGGAAAATGTGTGATGTTGAAGCGCAAAAGTAGACATTTTAAACTGTTGCCTGAATGTCAGGATGTTCTAGGAAGTGTTCATTCATGATTTTATGAAAATATTTCTAGATGCTATACTGGCAAAGTGACAGCTAACTAACAAAAGAATGTGCAATTAATTGTTCACGCTAATATCGTTAAATCACTGTAATATTTCTCAATAAACTCTACAAAACATATGGATTATCCCACAGAATTCTAGTCTCGTAATCTCTCGCGATGATTGACCCCTTTTTCTCGGCGTCTTGTTGAGCTAATCGAGAGGAGCAGCTGCACGGCTGGTGGTGACAGTGGACTACAGTGGGCAGAAACAAGGTTTGAAAGCTGTTTTTCGTTAGTTTTACAGTACATCACTTAGTTTCTTAAATCTCCATCACCTGACCCGTCCATGTTGCAGTTCTGAACTTACCGCGCCTTGCTTTCGTGTGATTTGAATGACTTTGCCCTTTAGCACTGCTAGAACGATTACCAAGTTGCGGATAGTTATCTACTTATTTTGCTTGTAGCAAAGTAAGATATGTATTAAGGAAGCTGTGAAAGCTGTGTTGCTTTTAGACTTCTTAATAAGTGGCAGGAGTTGCACTTGAAGGTCCAAAGGTCCCACGGTCCCTCTGGTGCATGTAGTGTAAAATCAACCCTGTCATTGAGCTGATAGACTCCTCCTGCACACAAACATCCTCCCTATCAGTCGCACAGGATCTGTCTGTCTCTGCTGTATCTAAATCCTCATGTGTGTGTTCACAGGTTGTGGGAAACTTAATTCTGATTACAGCAAGATGTCAGCCTTAAGTGGAAAGGTTCAGACTGTCCTAGGACTAGTGGAACCGGACCAGCTGGGCCGAACCATGACCCACGAGCACCTGGTAATGACCTTTGAGTGCTCCTACGTTCCTCCTCCACCTGGCGATGAGGCAGTGGCGGAGAACCCGTTCCAGATGCAGCACATGCACTGGCTCCGGCAAAACCCCTACTGCTGCCACGAGAACCTGATGCTGGAGCAGGAGACCAGCGCCTTGAGAGATGAGCTGCTGGCCTACAGGAAGGCAGGAGGAGGTACGATAGTGGAGAACACCACGACGGGCATCGACCGGGACCTGCCTGTCCTCCGGCAGCTGGCCAAGGACACCGGGGTCCACATCATCGCAGGAGCGGGGTACTACGTGGACAGCACCCACAGTGAGGCCACGAGGAAAATGAGCGTGGAGAAGGTGGGGCCCATTCTGTGGTCAATCATGCACTTTTGTCAGAAGGTTTTACGCAGTTAACCTTCATGGCGTGAACTGTTTTATTATGTTTGTGTCTGCAGATGGCCACTGGTACTGTATGACTCAGTCATAAGATTGGAAGAAAAGACTAAAATTGTCATGCTGACATTTTTGACTACGACACTTTCTCTCAGCACTTCCTGTGTGCAAGAGTTTAATATCAATAGATGGATTTGAATGGATTTCTGAAATCTCAATTCAGTTTTCTGGGGGTGGCACATATTATCATTCAAACCTAGTGACCGATTCGTGTGCCTAAAGTGTTTTTAATAAAGGGACAGGATAGACATGCCAAGTGCTTGTCAGAAGATGATCATGTCCCTCTTTAACTCCTTTTTCATCTCTGTCAGCTCACAGACATCATCGTCAGCGAGGTGCTTCACGGCGCTGATGGCACAGACATCCGCTGCGGCGTGATTGGTGAAATTGGCACCTGCTGGCCAATCACGGAGAGTGAGACAAAGGTGCTGAAGGCCACAGCACACGCTCAGGCTCAGCTGGGCTGCCCAGTCATCATCCATCCTGGCAGAAATCCTGCTGCTCCGGCTGAAGTCATTCGGATTCTCCAGGAGGCCGGTGGTGACATCAGCAAAACTGTCATGTCACATCTGGACAGGTTAGAAGTCTCTTAGGAGTCTTGGTTTCTCTTTCTGATGCACATCTCCTACTTGACATGTATTTTTGTCCCCACTTAGGGAAATTATTTTCCAACAATGCCAGTTGATGAAATGTAAATATGATCTGGAGGAATGACAACAGTCCACTTCCTGCTTGGTCTTCACTTTCTTTTTACAACAAAGGTTTTCTGACACTTTGCAGATTGACTCTGTTTACTGTAAGCAGGACTGGTCAATTATCTGTTACTGTTGCTGGTTTGAATTTTTTAGATGACTAATTTTTAATTCAGGGCTTGGTGTTTATTTATTTATTAAATGTGTACAACATGCAGGTCATTTGAATACGAAAACCACTTCTTAAATACTTTCAAACTCAATCTAGCAAAGCGTTAATAGAGAAGATGCTGAGAGGGTTTAGCGTGGAATAAATTAATTCATATCATCATTTCTTTAGTCTGTCTTTTGATACAAGCTTGTTGGCAGCGAGTTTGAATTTTCAGCTTTATTGTGAAACTCCCAAAATGCCTTTCTTTGACATTCAACCGGTGTTTGCAACGCATGCCACATGAGGCATCTGGACCCATCAACGTTCTGCTGCCCTCTTTCAGGACTATATTCGATGACGGCGAGCTCCTCGAGTTTGCGAAGTTGGGGAGTTACCTGGAGTATGACCTGTTTGGAACAGAGATGCTGAACTACCCGTTTAACCTGGATGTGGACATGCCCAGTGACAGCCAGAGAGTGAAAGCGTGAGTCACACTTCTCACAGTCCTCTCACATCCAGTCAGTGCTCCATTTCTGGGTCTCGAACAGCATTTATTAACGTAACACATTTTAATGCATGTGCTAGAGTCTACAAAAAAAAAAAAGTTGAGTGCTGATTTGAATACGTTGCTTGCGGATTTCAGGAAAAATGAATGCTTGTTAAAGACAGATTTAGCTGGACATGAAGAGACTTTACGCTGCCGAAGTCGTGAGAAAGACCCCTCGTTTTTCTCTCTTTCCGTATGTCCAGCTTGGCTTTTCTTGTGAAGGAGGGCTACGAGGACAACATAGTGATCGCACATGACATCCACACCAAGAACCGTCTGACCAAGTTCGGGGGCCATGGCTACTCTCACATCCTGAAGAACATCGTGCCGAAGATGCTGACGAGGGGCATCTCGCAGCACCAGGTGGACAAGATCCTTATCGACAATCCTAAACGCTGGCTGACCTTCAAATAAATCAAAAAAACAGATGCAAGAAGAGTTTTGTCTTCACGTGACTGCTCAAACACCCAATAACAAACACTTTGAGATCTTTGCAGTAATCCTAAGTCAGACTTTATTATTAATGGGACTCTGGATGGGAATTCCTTAGACCTGTGAGCTTGTAGAGATATGCATGCAATTTCAATTTTTTATTGTTTTTTTCAGCAAATCAAAATGTTTTCTACATTCATCTTTGTGACAGAAAATTATTCGAGATTCATTCAAGACGAAAGCGTTTTTTTTTGTTTGTTTTTTTTTATATATATATATATAGATAAAGGCCCTGTATCAACTGAAACTTTTATTTTTGTCATTATACATAAATTACTTTGAAAGCAGGTTATTCAAAGGTGCATCGGCCCCATTTGTGCCACATTGGATAACTCCATTTAATGTAGAAGTGCAGTGATACTCACAGATAAATATTTTCTCATCCTTTGAAGATACTCTAGAGTGGTGCTCTCACATATGGTGCTGTAGTAATGAACTTTTTTTAATTTATCCGTCATCGCCGCTTCCTTTGTACTTGTGACATCTCTGCAAACATGTTTTCTGGCAGGGCAATAATGAGCCTGTTAGTAATCAGTATGCCACTCGGCTCTTGACACAATGCGGCTGTGTCAGATGAAATGTCCTGTTGCCCCTCACTGGGTATCTGTTTGTGTCTATGGGAGGATGGCTGGTTGGCCCAGATGAAGGACGCGTCCTCCTCTCATCTGGGAACAGGTGGCCTCACAGGGTGACTTCACCACATGATCAATGGTGCGATCGCCACAGCTGACTGCACACTGTGAACAACTATACAACTTTGATTAATCTTCTGAGAGGATAAAAAAAAGTGAGCCGGAGGAGTTCGCCTCACATTTTTACCGACATTCTCATCAGAAGACGTTTAAAAAAATCAACAAGCAGATTGGCGAATGAGCATGAGGAATGATGTCTGTCCAGTTTTGTGATGGTGACTAACCATCAGGCTACCCTGCTGCTTAAACCAGATGCCTTGTTGACACACACAAGAAAAATGACTTGCAACAATCATTTTGGGACAGCGCTTCAATGTGAACATCAGGCTGGCCCTTTACACTAGATGCCGCACAGTGTTTAAATGTTTTTTGTTTGTTTTTTTGTTAAACATGCATGATCACGACTTTTAACATTTTCACCCAAAAAAATGCAAAGACCCAGACATATTATATTGAAAAATAAAGCACATACATGGACAAACAACAGAGTAGTGATTGTGTGAGCATAGTATAATCATCTACAATCGAGTGCTAAAGGTCAACACATTGAACTTTCAATCTACGGTCACTCAGTAAATGTTACCACAGCAGTTGGTTTGACACATCTGCAAACTTAATTTGTAAAGCCTAACAGTTCATTCAGAGTGCACTAACCACACTAATCAATCTGACAAGGGTACAACTCTGCTGTGCAAATTAAAAATCATCCTGTAATTACACTGTCAGCTCTCCATTGCTGCAAAGTACAGTTTTGCGTGACTTCTCCACATCTCTCTCGATTCGTTTAAAACGTAGACATGGTGAGCTCTGTCTGTAATAATCCAGCTGACATTGAACTGAGCAGATGCAGTGAAGCAAGCTATATACGAAGCGGCTTTCTTTTTTTTTTTCTTTTTTCCCCCTTTTTTCCCCCCTCTTCTCTCTCCTTTGGCAAACCTCCTCCTCTGTGTTTCAATCAGCGTACAACATGAAGCCGGAGAAAGTGCTGTACTTGTTGTTGTTGCCCCCGTGCGCCTTCCCACCGTCCAGCTTGATGTAAATCTCGTCCCCGGGCTCGAGATGAAGGACGGCACTGTTGCTGGCGTAGTCGTAGTTCTGGTCGGCGTCCTGGGCGATGGCGCTGGCTCTCACCTGGAAGGCAAATTTGACACATTTCTGCCAATTTATTGTGAAATCTGAACCGTGGCCAGCCCAGGCGCTGACGCCTGTCTTTTATTTCAGCTTAAGGCAAACATCAGGCAACGTCACCCTTTCTTTATCTTCTGTCTGTCTGTTTGGGGAAGTGTCATGCCGTGCGTAAAAACGCAGAAAGTACTAACGTGGACACAGATTTAAGACTAACGGGACTGTTTTGATGGTAGTGATATCATGAATTGTCCTACCTGGTTGTTTTTGCAGAGGTCAGCCCACATGCTCGTTCCATCCCCGCCTCGCATCAGCACATGGTAAACAAAGAAGTAAATCCCGGGTATCGAACAGGTGAATTTTCCGGATGAGGGGTCGTAGTGGTTGCCCAGATTCGTGACAACGTCGTCAAATTTCAACACTTCGTAGCCCTCGTGCTGCTTCTTCAGCCCTGCATAAAACGCTATCTTTGGGACGGTGTTGTAAGTGGCAGCGCTGATGGCACCAGTTGGCCCGTTTGCCCCCGGTAACCCGGGTGGACCCGGGGGGCCAGCGGCCCCCCTGTCCCCTGGGGGACCAGCAGGACCAGGTGGCCCGGGCTCTCCAACCGGACCCCTGGGGCCCATCCTTCCGACCCGCCCCGGTTCTCCTTGTGGACCTTGGATGAACGTTGGAAGCGACTGCACCAGACGATTATCTTTGATCGGACTGGTTACCTTGGCTGTGGCCGTGGTCGCGGTCCCGTGGGAGTCACACACCATTTGACAAGATCCGAGCATCTCATAGCGGGCAGGAGTTCCGGCAGAGTTCACCATGACCGGAATCAGAACCACCAACACCAGCACCAGCGCGACGCCACAAACACCAGTTGCGATCATCTGCACTCTGCGGACTCGCGGTGTTCTCCCAATTGAATGGTCTTCCAGCCTGCTTGTGGGTGATATTTTTGCAAAGGAAAGAATTGGAACTTCTCTATTATTGCACTGCAACCTTTGGAGATGAAATAGTCATTTAAATGCTTCTGCGCAAAAGTAACCATCCACAACTTTTACGCTTGGCAGAATCCGTCCAACGGGTTCATCTCCACTTTTTCCACCGCTCTAAAAACAAAATTTCTGGGTAAGGAGTTAAAGTCTTTGCAAGATAGACATACAGTTTTCTTCAAGTTTCTGCCGAGCACGGTGCCACAGGAGAGAATGGGCTAGAAATCAACCGCTACTCGTCCCTGGATTTGGAGAGTGAGGGGAGGGGTGTGAGGTGATGGATGGGCTAAAATCCGTGCGTTTCTTCAATCAAAATGGTGAAGCTGAGCAACATAAAAACGCCGATGCAACTTTGAAGCTTTGAAACGTAACTTCTTTATTTCATTTATGCATTTGTATGTGGAGTCGGAAGAGTGATGTCATTTCAGTATGTATTACTTTTATCGATTGATTATTTTGGTACCATCCCACATTGTGTTATTTGGGTTTATCCAAACAACTTGAACATAATTAGGCCCATTTAAGACAAAAGGTCAGACCTTAGTGGCTTCTTGTGTCCAATCTATCATTTGGAAGAAAATCCATAGAGCCACTAAAGGAATAAGGGAGTCAGTGGGAGCTGGCGTTGAATGATGACTCCACAGATGTACTGATGAAATGAATGTTGGGCAATTTACAAGAAAAATAGGGTGAAATCACTTCATTAATTACCAATGGAAATCCAAGATCAGCAGCTGCAAGTAAAAAAAAAACGTGTACCATAGGACTGTGTGATATTTACTCTAAATTAATTTATTCAAAGATTGAAAACAATGTGCCCTGAGCAGGAGAAAAAAAAAAGGCAGGCTCTTCAGGGGTTTGAGTGATGAAGGGCAGATTTTTGGTGAGGAAGGTGTAATGATGATGGCGTGCTGATGGTGTTATGAATGCAAAAGATGTCAGTGGCACCTCACCACCAGGTGGTCACTCACACATTGTCCTGGTTGTTTCAAATGTTGTGGGAGTCCCAGATGCAAAATGTGACCTCCACAGAATCATCACCTCAAAAAGTGCCCCACAGACGCGCACTACTGAGAAGTCATCAAACGAGCTGCATTATTACACAAACTGAGGAGCACACTGTCAGGCAGAGGATGCGTTGATGCCATATGTACATCTGTTCTGGGCGACAAAGGCTCTGATCAAAGACTTTCTTTGAGAGCCACAGTCTGAGCTCTCATCTCGTTCTTCATCGATCTCATCTCGGCTCCTCATCAAGTTGTGTTGCCGTTGTTATTTCAAGAGTTTAAAAGCCGCCCCGAGCTGCAAACGCAACATTCGACAGATCTAACGACAAAAACCGAAAACTGCCACAGTAAACAGAAAAACACTCTAAACTTCAGAACATGAGATGGCATTTCAAGGGGGGTAAACAACACTTTTTGCAAACTTTTTACATATTTTCTGCTCTGTTTTGTGAAATATTGAGTTTTCTTATACTATATGCTTTGATTAAAAGAAAAACGAACAAAAAAAGATTTGTTTGGTGAAAAATAGCATTTTCTGAGATGTCATTCTGTATTTTCTGTTTGTGATTTTCTCCTCTTTTTTTAACTTGTTCTCCTAAATGTAGCTAAGCTCTTTCTTTCCTCTTTTTTTTTCTTTTGTCAACTGTCTTGTATTTTCAGACTCTCCTTGTTTACCTAAATGTAGCACTAAGCTTGTTCATGTCAATGATAAGTAGCTCAAAAGCACTGGGATGTGTGAGTGTTCCTAAGCATCAAAGGGACTTACAAAAACTAAACCACAGAATGGAAAGCCTGCATATAATACACATAGTTCTCCTTTGGCTCATCTTTGATAAACATTTTAATATTCCATAAATTATATACGTAATTGTCATGACCATTTAATGGGACAATAAAAGTAACATCCCCCTAAAACATTTCAGTCATGTCTCAAAACCAGAGTCAGTAAATTCAGTGCCCCCTGGAATGAAAAGTTGCTTTGTCGTTATGTGACAGTCCACAAAACTGTTTCTGCTTTGTTTCTTTTTTTCATTGAACAAGAGCTGCAGTAGTGTACAGTACACAGCTTCATTCACAGCTGATTCAACTTTTGACAGTAGGTCAAAGTTTATGGGGAATGTCCGCAATGTAGAATGGTGCAATACCACCCCGGAATATAAATATGAACAGTTGGCTCGCAAAGTAACAAAAAATGTGTTGCTATGAAATCATGTACAGTGGACAGAAAATTTGCCCCCCAAAAGATGCAATATCAAAAAGATCAGTGGTAAAATTACTTTTTTAAAATTTATTTAGAGATGTGGAGTATGATTGAAGGAACTCCGGCGTTATATTCCGAGTACAAGTGAAGAAAATCATAATGTACAAAAATGACAACTTACATGAAAATGAGCCCACATTAGTCATTTAAATTTGTTTGATTGGTAGGCAGCTAATAACAAATAACAAATGGCTGCATAATGTTGTTGTCTTTTGCAGTTCTGGGTGAAGAATTTGGAGCATAAACCCATTATCCTGATCCATCAGCCCATAATAGTAACGTACCAGTAATGGATAGAAACACACAAAAATGTGCATTTCATTTTCAAAGTTTTCTGAAAATTTGGTTAAGATTTGAAATACATTTGAATGGAAGCCAGCTATGGCCTGTTACTGCAACTATACAGTATATTAAGACCTTAATATGCAGTATCTGTTAATACTGTAGTGTTGATCCCAATAACTTCCCTCACACCAAAGGCCGATCAAAGCACATTGATTTGTTTTCATATAACTCAACTTCACAGGTTTGATTTGTATTTTTTGATTAGTGGGAAAGTTGTTTTCAATTATAATGCTCTTGAACATCACCTGCCCAGCACAACGTGGCATAAAAGGCTGGAAATATGTTGTCAAAGACTACTTATAACAGACGTAGCTGACTGACCTGAGAAACCAACAAGTAAAAATGCCTTAAAGATGCAAAGCACTGGCTCAAAAACATCTCTGGCTAACGCTTACTCCCAACTTACTTATGATGTCACGATGACAGATGATCAGTTTCTTCCGATCACTGTGTTGGTGGTCATTTTGTAAACAATTTAACAAATAGTCAAATAGAAAATAAGTGCCAAAATATGTGTTTTTGTTTAATCAAGTTTTTAAGAATAAATCTCCAGTTCCACCCTCTTGTTCAAATATGGAAACTTGCAGCTCAATGTGAAATCAAATCAATTAAAAAAGCAAAGTAGCAACGGCCAAATGCTATCTAAGGACGGCACTTCACAAACCAGTGGGCTGCATCAAGATAGAGGATATCGGTATGAATAGAAACAAAAGGTTACCTAACGGTTGGCATTTGGCTGATAAAGAGAAACATAACAAAACAAAATTGTATTTATTGGTTGTGTTTATTTTCTTCCTCGTGTTTCCTGCTATAATGCATGTGTTTTTCTACAGTTGACACTAAGTTGTCGAGGGTGGCGCCTATGAACTAAAGTGATCTTTTCTAAAAGAACATGTTTTCTGTGGGATGGGTGATGAATAGAAAAGCATATAACTAAATTGTATGTAAAGCGCTTGTGCACACATATGCACGCACAAACACAGTGAGACATACTGTGGCGACTATGAGTCAGTGAGCACTTGTTAGTGGTCAGGTTGTTTCCCTCCAGTTGGCACGAGCCTCCAGTGACTCAGGGAGACTTGACGACCAGGAGCCAGCATGAACAGCAGTGTCAAAATTCACCAAAAGCTGTGGGAAGAGGAATCAACTTGTGTTAGGAGCTTTTCACACGATCACACCAACTGAATCAGAGTCTAAATATTGTATTTCTAAAGTTGATTTCCATCAGTCCTCTCCAGCAGTGGGTCTTGGTTACACGGTTCATTGTACTGAGAGATTCCTCTGGTGGTGTAGAGCTCTGACAGGTTGTTTTGAGTCTCAGCTTCAGAGTTCATTTACAGCCAGTCAGGCTGAAGTCCTCTGGGAGTCTGATGATTTTTTGACACCCAGACAAGCAGATGTTCAGAGGACATGAATAAAACATCCAGCCCATCTGACCACAGCCCGGAGGCTCTCCAAGAGTCTAATGAAATATGAGGCGTGATTTCAATTCACAAGGAAAAAAAAGAAACTCTTTGTCGGATAAGTGGGATACTGCATGAAATATGTATGACCTTCATGTAGCCTGACCTGATTGGCTAAGCAGGGTTGACTTGTGGTTATGACAATCAAAGCTGAGACAGGTTTGTCAAGGAATTTAAGTGGTGAATGGGAAGGAAACTGAATGGACCTCTCATTAGCAGCCAGGAGTATAAACAGAAACATTATGTGACCACCGACACCCAAGTGTTAATCAACTGATAAAACACCATGTGTGCTGAGCCTCCAGTACATTTCACATGCCGCTCGTTCAGAATCGGGGTGTTTATTTCTCCTTTTTGCTGAAAAGCCAGTAAAGAGGCTGCACTCAACAGTTCAGCTCAGCAGGGGGTGTAACAGCGTGTATTGCCACGCCACCCACTTAAAGCTGCTCCTGCACTGTATTTAAGATGAAGACAGCAATCACAATTGTCCTGGGCAAAAAAATCAAGATGTTATTGTGTTTTTTTTTTTAAATGTATTATTTAATTAGAGCTGAGCAACAAACTGCTGCATTTAAAGCTTTTTTTTTGTCCTTCTGTCAGTGTTTCTCCCATTAATGGAGGGGGCGGGGGTGGTGGTTTCATTTCATTCAGTGTACGTCCTTGTGTGGACTTAGAGAGAATCAATTCAGATGTGTAGACGTATTAACAGCGCAGAGGAAGGTTTCCAAATAGATCTACAGCTCATTCCTCCTACAAATGGAAAGTAGTTTGATACATAAATACAGAACAGTGAGACTAATCAGACCTTCTAAATAGTTTTGATAATGTCGAGTAAATCATTTATAATAATATAACAAATCTCAACATTTCAGTTGCAATAAAACTGCTATTTCAAATGAGATTCAACGAATTGGGCAGCATAAAGAGGCCAATAAAATTACATGATGGACAACAACCGATTAGGTTTAGGATGGGTGATTGTGGAGGCTACGTCATGGCCCTGAGGGGGAGTTTTGTGTTGATGTCCTGTTAAAAACAAATACTGGTCATTCAAAGCACAAACCAGCTGGGCTGGCATGCTGCTGCAGATTGATATAGTAGTGATGCTGGTTAAGTCTTATGTTTTTGGATACATTTCCAAATGTGTCACCAGTAAAGCCTCCATGCTCTTTGGACAGACAGATACCATCTCTTCCCATTTGGTGTCACGAACTGCAGCCTAACAAGATGAAGGTACTAGAATGATCCCAAATAGGTACATATGCTATGTTGCTCCACCTTGCTCTTGCATGCAAGTACTGTACTATAAAAATGACCTTTCTATACTTGCTTCTCTGCACTTTTAAAAGGACATTTCTGCACAGCTAGTTACAAAAATGCACCTTTATGTTCTGTTACAAAAGTGACCCACGTAAGAGGGGAAAAACAGCTTGAAAATGGACAAAACGTTGATTTTCTTTACTTGATTCATCCTGTTCAGAATTGCAGAGAGAAGCCAGGGTCCTCTGGGGGCCCATCTCAGCTGCCATTGAGTGAGTGGCAGGTTACAAGCTGGACAGGTGTCCAGTCTGTCACATAGCTAGCACAGAGGAGAAAAAAAAAGAGAAAATGCAAACCCGATCAGTTTAGAATTGACACAACATGCATGTTTTTGGACTGTAGGAAGAAGCCAGAGCAGCTAAGCTTGAGAAAACCCAGACAGGTGCAGGGGAGAACACCCAAACACAAAAATGCCCCAAACCCAGATTTGAACCCGGAACTCTTATGCTGTGAGGCAATAATGTTAACCACCACATCACTATGCAGCCTACACCAACGCATAGATGGAAATAAATGTAGAATAATAAGAGAATTCCAAAAAGAGTTAGTGTAAGTGGAAGAGTTAACTCTTTTATATTGATTCATTTTACAAACTGTGCGAGTGCGAGTGACTATATGAATTCAAAATTAGACAAAGGGCAACCGTAAATGTCTCAGAGACCATTTCTAAACCTCACAGTTTCTGACAACTGTATCTTTGGGCACAGAAAGGAAACCCCCTTATTCTTTGTGTGATGTTGGAATTCAAATACTAAAAAAAATTCTCATGTGGCCTAACTTTTAACTGGTCCATTCCTTGTGTTTCTTGATGAAGCAGTTCTCTGACTCTCTAGTCACATCTTTGCTGCAATTCAACCATGACGACCTGATTCACGTGGATGTCTCACAATACGTGTCTGCCACTTGAACCAAGTGAAGCATTGGTGAATACTCTACACCAAGGTGCTGATAACTGGCTGGTGGCTCTAATGAGGTCTTGGAGTTCTGGGATGGTCATCATCAGAGTCCCTTTCATCATATAGTAGCGTTTGATGTTTTTTCAACTGCATTTAAAGGGATAGTTCGCCTCTTTTGACATGAAGCTGTATGACATCCCATATTAGCAACATCATTTATGAACATTGACTTACCCCCCGCTGCGTCCTGTGAGCCGAGTTCCAGCCGAGTTTTGGTGTTGACGAAGGTAGTCCGGCTAGTTGGCTAGGGGCCACAAAAATAAAGCGTTTTGCTTCTCAAAACAATATGCATTCAAAAGAGTAATACATTTGCATCACAAAATCGTCCATGCAGAAAAAGTCAGACCTCACAATCGCTTGGCGCTATTTCTCTCTACCTTCGTATCACTACAGGCTGTGTAAACAATGCAGATCCGAAGAGCAGACCGAGCACTCCTCTGCTTCCGAGCAGCAAACACCGTAACAGGTGCGGCTATCGCTAGGTGGCTGAACACATTGATATGAAGGGAGGCAAAAATAGCGCCAAGCGATTGTGAGGTCTGACTTTTTCTGGACGGACGATTTTGTGATGCAAATGTATTACTCTTTTGAACGCATATTGTTTCGAGAAGCAAAACGCTTTATTTTCGGGACCCTAGCCAACTAGCCGGACTACCTTCGTCAACGCCAAAACTCAGCTGGGACTCCGCTCACAGGACGCAGCAGGGGGTAAGTCAATGTTCATAAATAATATTGCTAATATGGGATGTCATACAGCTTCATGTCAAAAGAGGCGAACTATCCCTTTAAAGACAAAGTTAATTCGACTGGCCGTTCTCCATGTCTGACGGTAAACATGGATTGTTGCTTTTTTTTACCTAGCTAAGTGGTGCTGGCTAAGTCAAATTTGGCTGCTCACCCTGTTTTCAGCCGTGCATCGTTTAGGTTCTTGCCTGGGGCTACTGTGTAGTTTTCTGAGCTAAATGTATTTCTACTACAGTGTACTGTAGACTGTACCTCATACAACCCAATTTGAAAGAAATTAAACCATCTTCTTAAACCTTATAGTTTGCGCCTTTTTTTCTCTCTTAAGTGTTGACAGTAGAATGAAAAGTTTTGCATCAACAACTGTTGCACTGTTTTGTGTTACTAATTCCATTATCACGTTTCTGTGTTCTTCCGCTGCAGCCTCCTGTCCTCCAGCAGGAGCTCAAAGCCAAACACGTCATTGCTCACATGTCTGAATAAGACATTGAATCATGAGCTGCAGCCTGTCCGAGGCTGAGAAACAATATAGAAAGTCACAGGGTTTTATAGAAAATATGTGAAGGCGGTCAAATGTTCAGAATTACAGCAAAATGAACGGATTCATGTAGAAGCCAGTCTTTGAGTTTCAGTGGCCGGATCATCAGAGTGCATTTTGACTTGTTTCTGCTTTAACGTCGTCACAGAGAAAAGATTGATAGAAAAAGGATGCTTCTCAGCTATTTTTTTTTTCTTTTTTCCCCATGGGGTAAGAGTAATAAGAATCCGTGTTTTGTTTAAAAAATGGTTGAGATGTCACATTATGGTAAAAGTATTGACATTTTTAAAAGTGACGGCATAATATCGACTCACTTTTAGCATTACATACCTAAACCGAGAAATGGCTGTCAGCATACTTCTGCAAATTTTCAGCTTCAGATACAGTTTAGTCTCTGAAAATTCTGCTCCACCAAATGATTGATCAGGACATTAGAAAATTAGGTATGTATAAGTGATTCTAAATCAGAACTGAAACATATCTTTCGTATGTCGGAAACATCTCTAAAATGACTTTAAATATAGTAGAGCTGTGGCAGAAAAAAAACTCACAGACAAGTAATGGGTGCTGTGAGTGAAAGGTGGTTTCTGGTTGTTGTAATTCTTTGTCCTGCTGGTGTAAGAAATGTTCGACAGTCCCATTTAGTGGAAAAGTGGCTATAAAATCAAACTGATATTAGGCTATAAGAGACTAATCAAGCTGATTGTCTCCAGAGACGAAGTCATTTAAGTGGCAATTTGTGCTTTTATCCCTCTGCCTGCAGCTCAGCAATGAAACAATATAGTGAGCCAGTGAGAGTAAGTTACACCGCTGTTTTAAGTTGGACTAAAATGACACCATGAGCCAATCCCTTACAGGTTTCTGAGGACTAATTCAGTTAAGATTATGTTTTAAAGGATTCCTGAAAATGCTGATTGTTTGAAATGATGTGCACCTCTGATGGTGCAGCCAAGTGCATATCAATGGTACTTTAAAATGTATTTCTTGTACAACACTTTGTAGTTCAACTCAACCACATTTCAGTGTTACTCATACTCCACTAATTCTCATTTTGCAGATGAAGATGTTCCAAAATACATTATTTCATAAGATATGCGCACAAGACGTTTTCCATCAATATTCAATATAACAACTGACCGCCTGAACGTTTGAATGTATCAAGAAAAATGGAATGAAATTGGACTCTTTTGCTGGGACACATGAGATGTTTGACAGTTCATGTCCGTACTCTGAAATGCCCGCTCATGTTTCCAGGAGTGTTCTGATTGCTCACAGTGAAACTTTATGGACTGAAGCCAGGAGCACCGGATTACTACAAAGGATTATGACAAAACAAAATCCCCCGTGCAACCAAAAAATATAAGTAGATTGATTTTCATCGAGATGTCAATCGATGCTCTGTTTCGCTGATGGCATCAGAGGGCGGAGTGTCACATTTTCTGCCGATGAGATTGAGCGGCAACGAGGGGCTTAGTGGCAAACACAATCGAGGAGTGTAAACATACCGAGGGCCACGAGAGGCCGATCAATGGCTCCAGTCTGGGATTGATTAATTACCCCAAGAAAGAGACTGAGGTGTGAGGGCACCAGAGAAACCTGATCAGAACAAGATTTATCACCCAATCTCTGTATCATCACCCCACCCCTCTCTTGGTTTTCTCTTTTCATGTGTGTGTGTGTGTTTTTTCCCCCCACAAATCTATCCCTGTTTCTCCATTTACTGACTCGAGTAGGCCTATGTCATATAAAAGTGTGGATGACTCTTTTTTTCATCTAATTTTGCAGTTAAAAAAGAATCAGAACTAAGTCACGGTGACCTTTAATCCTAAGGATATAAAACTCATAAAAAACCGATTGTGAAAATGAACATCAACGATACACAATGAGGCGCTGCAGTAATATTTGAGATTTAATCTTATTTTTGAAAACATGCTCCGTAAACTCCTTGAATAAGGAAATGAATGTGGACAAAGTGTATTAAACATGCAGAGAAAATAAAAGGGAACAACAAAAAGCTATTTAAACTGAAGGACAATAAAGAGTTTCTAAAATCTTTCACATGCTCTGCTACCACAAAGGACTATCTGTTCCTTTCTATGCTGAAAGTACTGTTATGAGGGTGAATAACATACTTAACTAAGCACATTTTAGGATTCAAGGCCCTCAATAAACAATTTTATGTCAATTCAGCACACACAGTTATTAGGTAAGGGAGTGTTCTGTCCTTATCATGTGTTCACTGCACATTTTGAAAGTATGGCTACTCACTGGTTTTCACATTTTTCATGTCACGTATATGTGTGTTAAGAGGGAGGGGAGTTATATGTCATTATCTGACAGCTTCATTACATCAGTTTCGGTGTGTCAAAAAATAACTGACAATGAAAAAGTACAAAATTGCTACAGACAGGTACATAACCCTTGAAATATCCTTATAATTATATACAGTGCATATATCTTGTTGCAATGAAGGTCGCAAAATAAATTAGGAAAAAAAAGGTAAAAACACACTGCCAAACTTTAAAGTGATGCACCAACATTTGGCCCAGGAATCCCTGAAGACAGATTTTTCACAGGTTTTATGGACAGATGAAATGAGAATGGCTCTTGATGGATCACTTTTGGAGGCTGGGCCTCACTTTAAGTCAAGCCCAGGCAGGGTGGAGGAAAGGCAGTGGTATGGGCTGCTATAACCACAAAATGAGCCAGTTTGACATTTTGGGTTTTAAGATGGGCGATAAATCATTCGCCACTTCCTGGAAGATATTTTCCTCCTGCAGTGGCACAGGAAGAAGTCCGAAGCATTAAAGAAGGCTGTGACCTTTATGTAGGACTAAGCTCCATCATATGAATCCAAGTAGTCAACTTCTTGGCTCAAAAAGTCTAAAAGATGACTGAGTGATAACCTTTTGATGATAAATGAATGATCCTTTTTTTCTTTCATAAGAATTTTGTGATGCCAAAAACTGTCAAGTTACCTTCCGAGAAGATCAAGTGTGAGCGCTCTAAGGACATTTTTGAAATTGTACACATACTGTATCTTACTTGTCACTTCCTTCTCTAAATCCACATGATAGTAAACACGCAGATAAACTACTTCTGTTAAGCTTTCAGCTTTAAATTTAGTTTTTTCAGTTTAAAGCCCCTCAAATGAAATTATTTTATCAGAAATTTATAATGTGAGAAGATAAGCTAGACCCAAACTGCCTGCAGTCCTGTACATTTGAATGAAAGGAGGCAAACCAGGGTAAAGACCACTCGTGCTTCAACTGACAGACAACACAACGTCATCAAAAATATTCGCTAGCTGATTACTTACATGCAAATGCACATTTGTTGGAGATTACTGTATATCTGCATAAATTTACCTCCGAATCATCACAATAAAAAAGAAACTAGCTGCCACTGTGGTGAAACTGGAAAATGCTGTTATAGTTGTGTTGTGTATTGGCTGTAAAGTGATAAAGCTATAAGATATGAATAGTTACTTAACCAATATTCTAAACAACCTGCTCCAGTGCTGCTTCCTGGCAGCTAAAAACAAACAAGAAAGATTAACAGAACGAATCTCGAAATAGAAAAAAACGTTAGATATATGACTACTTTTTTTGTTTAATGGCAGCAAGGTGCATGCTGGGTTAATAGGTGACTCTAAATTGGCCCATGGTGCAACCTCGCTGGGTGAGAGCTGAGATGGGCTCCAGCCCTCCCAATGACCCTGAACTGGAAAAGAAGGGAAATAAATTAAGGTTTCCCTAAAAAAATTGCATTGTAAATAATTTGGAGACACAATCATCTATAGTAAGTAGAATAATTCTGAAAAGATTAAACTGGGAAAAAAAAAGAGAGCAAAATAAGGAAAGGTGTGACATAAGATAGATGTTTCAGGGTCACCTGAGCCATCCCTAACTATAAGCTTCAGATAATCTAGAGTAGTCATTGCAGCCATGGGGTACGAATAAAATCCAGAAGCAGAATGATATATCTTCAGTTTCTCGCTGTTGACGCCACTTTAAAAATAGACACGATTCTTTGGTGGAAAATAACTGAATGGGCTCAGTAACTGAAAACTATCGTCAGTGGACACGATTCTTCGCTGCATCCACAAGTGGAAAGCAAAACCCAAACGTGCAAAGAAAAAGCCAAGATCAAGAAACACTGCTGTCTTCTCTGGGCCTGAGCTCACTGACGATGGGTTTAGGTAAAATAGAACATGGTATAGTAATTATAGCATATCACGGATGCTGCATCCTTTGCTCTGAAGAGGAGAGGAACCATTCAGTATTTGGAAATGGAACCCAAAGCTCTGACATTGAGCAGACAAAATGAGTCTTATGGCCATCACTGTCCACAGCTTCAGAATAATGAACAAAATGTGATTGTCAGTTCACAAACATCACTGAGCCTCAACAAGCTTTAACAGTCAGTCACATGAATCTCCTCATATGCGACTGTGAAGAACGACTGGTCATTGTCAGGCCCAGGACAGCCACCTGACAGCACTGATGTCTGATGAATAACTGTCTCACTGTCGCCCTACAGCCTCACCCGAACTAATGATGACCTTTGATTCCCAAAAGATGTCAGGAGACAAGAGAAAAACTGCAAACGCAGCCAATTAATTTTGGGTGAAGAGGACTGGAACGAGTGAGTGCGTCAAGCAGCTAGAGTGAATAGTGAAGGGCTCCAGGAAAGACAAAGCTCAGGATAATTAGGATTCAGAAGGCCCTTTGTCAAAGATAATTAAAGCTGACAGCCACTGTGGAGTCGAGAGGAAGAGAGCAGAAAACCCCTTCAAACTACAGGCCTCACTTTTAACACACACTCTACATCATCTTTCAGTCTGCCTACCTCACACACACTCACACACACCCATGCGCACAAAAAACAGCAGTACAATCCATCATTCCCACTTGCTCTGAAAATGCACACAGGGCATTAAAACAGATGACAGATCAACAATGCAGACAATAAAAGCAGTTGTGGTATAAGCATTTGCAGCTAGTTGAGCCAAAAACAAGTCCAGGATAATTGGAGGTGACAGTTTCTGCAGTGTGGAGACAGCTCCCTTCTCACCATCTTGACCCCCCTCTTTCCCACTATGAAAACTTTAAACAAGGCTTAACCAAGTACCTGTTTAGTATATACCATAATATGACAAGGTCCTTTATTCCTTTATTTTGTCTCAAATTTCATCATTACCATTACATTGTTTGAATTAAAGCAGCACCACTCATATTGCTATACAAGCCGTGGATCCAGCGACAGTTGGAAAGAGGTAGCTTGTGATGAATGACAGAATGACTAATAATTAGACATGAGCTCTATGGATGCCATAAGCCTTTTTTTTTTTTTTTTTTTTTTTTTTTGCCGGTTGGAAGCAGATGGAAGCAGCAACTGCCTTGAATCGAGGAAATTGGCAACCTTTTTTTCGACTGACAGATAAAATAAGAAGAATTTAATCCTAATAAAAATCCAAGATATTGCTTTTATAAATCAACAAATGTCCGTCCTTGCCAGTGTATGCTGTTGTTCACATGAACCAACTCGAATGCGCTTCTGGCTGGCCGATTTGAGTCTATTTTACCCTTTTCAACCGTTTGTGTTGTGGGATGGTTTCTTTTCCTCACTGTAGTGCTAAATATCTTCATACTAAACATAGTTTTCTGGTGCTGCGTAACATGCTTCTTCTCCAATACTAAAGGCAGGACATTAGCCATGTTTTTATTACGTATTAGTCAAAATATCACCGTAAATCAAATTTGAGTAAGGCCTTGTAACATGAGTAACATGATTAAGGCCTAACTTCAGCAAGATAGGCCTTAGATATGGCCTAAAAAGAAAATAAGTATCAATGACGCTTGCCTTAAAAAGCAATTGGTTTATCTTCACTGAGAATAATGGTTATAGAAGTACAATTATACGAGTAATTCTTGAGTTGCTTTAGTAATAAAACCACTTCTGTGGACGTGACAGAAATGCTGAACTCTCTCCGTTACACAGCAGTATTAATCAAGAATGTGCCAATTGCTTCTGATCTAGCAAGCTGAAGCAGCAAAACTCCTGCATGCATCATTAAGCAGGGGTGAGTTTCTTTTCTTAGATCAGAAAGGCAAACATTGAAGAGTCTCGCTTATATTTAACCTACAAATGATATTAAACCAGTAACATTTTGGGAGTGAATCATTCTCCCTCTGCCTCCTTAGGAATGTATGATAAACAAAACAGAGGTGGGAGATGACTAACGGATGAGTTTGTGTTTCACTGAAGGATGAAAACTGACGCTTGGAAGAGCTCTACTTATTTAGTACAGTTTGTTTTCCAAAAATCAAATCATTTCTATGTAAGTGAGATCAAATCAAAGTGATGCCTCAGTACATTTTGAGAGATGAAACACATACAATCAATTGTAGGAGGATGTGGTGAAGACAAGGTCCACCAAATAAAATAAAAAAAATCTTACAATAAAGTCTAAAAAACTGTCCAAACAATGAGACAAAACATGAGCCGTTACATTTATTTTACTTCTACAAAATCATATCCCACTGAATCCTCATGCAAGT
This sequence comes from Odontesthes bonariensis, assembly GCF_027942865.1. Lineage (NCBI taxonomy): Eukaryota > Metazoa > Chordata > Actinopteri > Atheriniformes > Atherinopsidae > Odontesthes > Odontesthes bonariensis. The sequence goes on along the minus strand of NC_134519.1, from coordinate 16,317,495 downwards.
GGAACTTTTAGAGCATACTCTCCTCATCAAACACAGTCCCCAGGAATGAAGTATATCAACGAATTATACACATACTTAGTTTATAAGCAGCATTAGCCTTTTCTGCAGTTGTACCGCCTTTTGTTAAACTATCTCACAAGTTCACAGATCCAAACTATATACACTTTTTAAAAAGAAAAAACACCCACAGACAATAGATGAAGTGCAATTTGTGCACCAGAACTGACACAGGTCTGACTTATTTAATTTCCAGTTTGGTTTTGTGGTCCGAACAGTGCCTTGAGAGTAAGGTCCGCAAAGGTGACGGGTGTTGAGGCCAAAGTGCGTCATCACAGAGACTACCAGAGCCAGTGGAGGAAAGGCACTTATTAGTTACTATGATATTTTGATTGGCTATTACTTTTTGTTGAGATTGGCAACATCCCTCCTCTGTGAGTGGAGGGGACATTTAAGAATACTGCTGGGTGAATTTCTGGTGGAACTCCTTGACTTTGTTCAGCAGGATCTTCAGTTTTTCCATCGGTGGTAGGATGGTCATTCTGGGCAGGAGAGAGAAGGGGAGAAAATAAACAAATCAACATGAGTTCAGTAAATGAAGACTTGGTTTATTTTTCTTCCAAACAATTAGGAATAGATTTATTCAAAGCTGAACTGCACCCAGCTACCAGTCCACCTTTATGGAAACCTATTTCAGTTTTAGTGTGTGTCTGCTATTGGACGTATCCTCAGTGATATAAACGACATCAAAACTTTTTGAAGTTTTGGATCGAAAAAAATAATAAATTAAGTCAATACACATCCCCATTCCCATAATTCATAGCTTGATAAAATATTTCATGTTGAGCTCCTTGCCGGTCCAGATTAATATTTAGGGGGTTGATAGCTTTGCATATTTCAATGTTATGGAAAAAAAACCCAAAATAAATGGGATTCATGATAAATTATTAACGTCTGTAATAAAAAACACAAAAGACAGGAAAAGGAGCCTAATTTAACAGAATAATAATGAATTAATTTAGCATTATTGCAGTATTACTTACCAGAAGTAAATCAAAATTCTAACTAGATCAAATAAAAAGGCAGGTACATCATGCATCTTATCCTCCTTTATTCAGAGTTTACATATATAAATCCCAGTTAGTACAACTGCATGGAAATAAAAACCGCATCGCCTCAAATGTTGTAGCCGCAAGAAATTGTGTGACAGCGTCCTCTCTGTTCCTTTTATAAAGAATGGCTCAATTATTCCTGCGCTTAAGGAGATAATAGAAGAAACGAAGCTCCTCTCTTAAGCACTTTAGGAATTCAACCAGCCCTCGTCATGGCTGCCTTTTAGATACTTCTGGGTCATTTCACTCAGTAAAAAACAAACTCAAAAAACAAAAAAATGGCCATAAGCCTGGACTCGGGACTATCACTGAGGACATTTAAGAGCCTTATCTTTCCTATGCGTGAATTACTGTCTTTGGTGCCAACTTTGAAGCTATGCAACCTTTTACGTATGCAAAAAAAGATAAACAAAAACAAAACTATCCAGAGAAAAATAACAAAAATCTTACTCAACTATATGTTCATTTAAACTGATGATAAAAATGTAAGATTAACGGACTCTTACTACATAAGCCTCAAACAGAAAGGCGTTTCTGTACCTGAAGTGGAAGGTTCCATCCCTCTGGCCAAAGCCGCTTCCAGGTACGAGGCAGATTCCAGTCTCCTCCAGCATCTTCATGCAGTAAAACATATCTGGCTGCTGTCCCTTTTCCTAAGAGTGAAGAAAGAAGAAATCTTAAATGTTTTCATCAGGACTTGAGCTGCTTGATAACTACAGCTACAATTACTATGAGCTCCGCATACTGTAAACATGTAAGGGAAAACTATATCTTGCTTTCAGTGAAGCTACCTGAAAATATAAGTTATATATATATATAAATTATTGGCTTGATTTATATCGAGTGGAAACAGAATCATTTTAAGCAGAATTGGACCAAATAGTAGGAAATGCTTAAGGTAGTGTCCCTTAGAAACCAAAGGACCACTGCTGTGCTTACAATGAAAAACATGAAATTTCCTTGAACACTAAATTAGTTTTTCAAGTGTCTCAGCTTCAGAAGTAACTGGTTATTTTAGAGGAGGACGAGCACAGCACACATCACGGCAGCTCTATCTAAAAGCTGTCGATGATAATCTTCACATAAAGAAGCTCTGCCTTTGTGTGCGAGAGTTGAGAGGGAGGGTGGTAACAACAGTGGGATCGATGTGGTGAGCGGAGTCATTAGGATTGATCAGGTGTCAGTAGGTCAGTTTGACTCTGACCTTATCCTCTGTAAGGCTAATCAGATTCTCGGTGGCTCGGTTCTTCAACTCGCTTGTGAAATTTCTACAGAGCAGTCAACTGTAGGACTGAACTGAAACTACGAGCTATTGGAAATCATTTGTTCTCTTTAGCAAACAGTGCGGTGGATGTACAACATCCTGAACTTGTTCAAAGAGCTATTTAGTCCAACACAGCACTTTAGTTCCCATGTTTTATATAATAGTATAGTATAAGAAAAACGACTGAGGGCTGTTGAGATAAAAAAAAAAAAAAACAAGTGGACCAAAGAATGAATGGTAGATTAGAGTGTGTGTTCGGTGAAAAATACTTGGAAAACTGCTTTATTCAGCCCTGCTATTCATTTGGCTGCTCCTGATCAATGTAATTACCTTGAGACCATAATACAGAGAAACTCATTGGAACATTTCGAGAAGGTTCAGGACTGACCGTGGCCTCTTTGATAGCCTTTTCAGGGATGGTTATGCGAGGGAAGGAGTACATAGCACCCTGGACAGGATTGCAGCTGATGCCTTGCACAGTATTGAGGACCTGCTCTGTAAGTTTGGCCTTCTCTGCTAAGGCACTTAATGTGGCTGTGCGTTCCTGCAAGTGGAAGAGAGAACAAAACAAGAGGGTAAACTCAAAGTGGAATGCAACTATAGCCACAAAACATCAGCAACATTTGTGATGCTGGGATTAACATCACTGTATAGTATTGTATGTAGCAATCCCATGTACAGACAAAAAAAAAAAAAAAATCACTGTTCTGTAGTGTTTTATTTTAGCGTCACCAAGTCATCCCGAGCACTCTTCTATTGGATGATCTGTCTTTTTCTAAAAAGAAAAATATGGGCTTGAATTTCTTCAAACTTCTGGGTGCTCCACAACACAGAGGAATGTTCACACCAGACGCTGTAACATACTCATGGATGAGGTCAAGTAAACAAATGGTGTTTTCACAGAAGATTGTAAAGATCTGAAAAAAAATGAGCTCTGAATTTATAAGAAAAAAAAATTCAAGGATCGCAAAATCAAATATCGAAAACACTTAAAACGTTTTGGAATTTTTAAATCTAGATTAAAAAGTGAACGTACAATCAGACAATTAAACCTCTCAGTTTCAATACTTGATAAGCAGGGTCTGTAATATCTAAGTGAGGCACTGCTCTCTGATTTACTTTACTATTTTACAGCATTCCAGCTTTTTCTTTTTGTTTTTTTGCGAACACATAAAGTGAAATCTGTCAAAAGTACATTCAACATGTCTTCCGCACATGACACGGTACCAGTTTTTAGGATGTTGGTGTTTGTTTAGAAGAAACCTAAAAAAAAAAATCCTAATAACACTACATCACAGTAATTACTAGGTCAAATCCAGAATCAATAGCATTTTACCGAAATTGTCTTAAACTTAGAAAGAATAATGATGCACGGTGGCAGTTGATGTTGAAGTTGCACAGTATTTTTTTTTAAAAAGAATACTATAACTTGTTTACTTTGATAAAGCGCTGATATGAAGGTTCCCCAGGCTGAGGGGGGTTGACCACCAGGTCCATAAGAGCTTGCCCAGGAACAGGAGGACATAAACGGACCGACAACAGCTTTGACAACTGGGCTTTCACCTCATCGTCCATGTTTATGATCTCCATGTAGCCTCCACGGAAGCCACACCTGAGAAGAGGGAAGATTGAAATTTTTAACCAAAACACAAAAAAAGTTACAGAAAACAAATAACACATGAAGTAAGACGTGAATACAAGTTAAATGGTAAACCCCTAATCAGTATGTTTACTTCTGTGTGCATTAAAATACCCTCAGCATGAAAATTAGAGCACTTACTCTCCCATGTAACACTTGGAGGTGGAGTGGAAGGATGCCAGTTCAACTGATTCTGAGTACTCCGGCCCCATCTCAAACAGAACTTTCTTAAAAGAGTGGAACTTGCAACCCTCCGCATACACGTTATCCTGGTACACCTGGAAGTAAGGCGGTATGAGACAGAAAGTCAAACACTACAGGCTGAAGAAGACCTAAAGCAGGCATCGTTGATAAAAAAAAGACAGTACCTCATCTGCCATGAGGAAGAGACGCTCCTTTGAAGCAAATCGGATTACATCCTCAATACACTGTCTGCTCTGAACCTGACCTGAGAAAAAAGGAAAAGTCTGTTACATGGTGGTGGGTAAGGAGGGAGTTGTGTTGCTTTGCTGCCATCTGGTGGCCTTTTTTTTCTTCTTAGAGAAGCTCATAGGAGGAGACTTACGACCTATTGCCTTTGGTAACTATTTCAGAAGGGCGAAATCCTCCCAAAAAATAACATGTTAATGAACAAAACTCATTAGATTTTTCCAGAGGCCTCAATATGACTGAGATATTTAAGCAGACAGCTCAGCTGTTGGTGATACAGCACAGTTGTCGTACCAGCGTTATAAATAACAAACCTTATAAGCCCTGTGATGACAACTGAGCTACCTTTAACTTGACAACAAAGACCTCCATCTTCTGAGGAGGATACAATACATTTTTTTTTTTTTAAATGTGAAGCTAGTAGCTATACTGCACTGAAGTGAAGTTTGTCTGAAGTGAACTTAAACCAGCTACTTGTTATGATAATTATAGAACATCACAGCTGTTGGACTACCAGTTAAGGCGAGAGAAGAGCAGCATTTTATGAGTTTACTCAGCAAAATTACTCTACTCATCAGGAGACTGGTGGCTTTGAGGATTGCAGTGCAAGTTCTCCAACTTTCCATTGGTAAGGCTGTTTCACACTAAAGCAAAAATCTCCTAAAATATTTTACACAAAAGAAAGAAAATGTACAAATGACCCTATTAATAGCGGTAAACCTCTGTGAAATACTCCTCCTCTTCTTCTCTAAACTTCTACTGCAGATAATACACCGACTATGTATAATTCCCAAAATTCGAACTGACCGTTAAGACTTCTTTTAAACAAAATGTTAAACTTTATCACTTTGATAAAATGAAAATAAAACTAAATTAAACAAACGTGTCACACAAACACTGCATACAGAAATAGCAAGAAGGACGATTTTAGTACCATCAAAAGCAATATACACATACACATATATACAATACTGTGACCCTAACAGGTACAATTAAAAAGGTGAAAAATTACCAGTGGGGTTTCCAGGGTTGATGATGCACAGGGCTCGGGGGTTGCAGTGAAGTCTGGCCTCATTCACGGCACGCTGCAGCTCAGTCATGTCCAGGCTCCAGCACTTCTCCTCATTAAGGTAATAATTGATCTGCACAGCGCCCAGTTCAGCCAGTGCAGCCGAATACAGGGGATACTGAGGTATCGAGATCATGACGCCAGCACGAGTCGCACCTTCGCCACATACCAGCAGCTTAAGCATGGTCTGAGGGGGCAACACGGGAAGGGGGAAAAAAAAACACAAGACACACCGTATGTCACCAGCCATGCACACTGTACACATTTTATATTTTAGAATTACACAGTAGCTTCATCTGTATCTCACTTCACATGCATAAAGTGCCAATAAATTGTCTATTTCTACTTCACAACATCAAACCCTCAGCATACAGCGGGTCCTCTTCTTAGCAGATACATCTCTAATGAAGTCTTTCCCCCCCACCCCCATTTTAGACAAAGTTATGCAACACTGCCAGTGTCACATTTTCCAAATTTTTCTTCTGGAAAACAAAAACAATTCAATGGACAACAGAAACAGGAAGTCAGAATGAGAAGGGTGTTGTACCACAATGCCGTCGCTGGCCCCTGTGGTGAGGTAAATGTTGTCTGGATCGCAGGGCACACCGCCGTCCCGTCGCTCGATGTAACGGCCAACATCCTGACGCACAGAGTCTATGCCTTGACTGGCGCTGTAGGCACCTAACAGATTCATATGAAGACAATGCATAAAGCTTTTAATACAACAAAGCAATCGCCACAATATATATATATCTATATATAAAACATACAGTAAATGTATATGTAAGTGTGATAATCATCGATAAGGGTTATATGAAGCTTATTATGTGTGAAACAAAAAAGCCATCACATTCAAACGCACCCATACTGTTCCCTCCACAAGAATTTAGAATGCGGCAGGCTCTACTTTTAGCATCCTCCGGGAACGTGTTGTCACTCAGCAGCTCAGGGTAGGAGCAGAGCGCCAAGACCTTAGAACAAAGAGATGAGTGGACATAAAGGTGCGATCATTACGTAACACAGTAAAAACTGACTGACACAAACTTATTTAAGGAGGATTAAACCAGTTCATATCGACTAGAAAGCCAGAGTTGCTATATTTAGAGGAACTTTTTTGGGGCCCGGCACGGAAGCTGACCTGTCGGAAGAAAGTGATTGGCTGCTGGCCCATAGCGTGCGCGTCACCAATGTTGGCCTTTATGACCTCTTCGAAGGGCTTCTTCATTCCCTGCCAAACATAAACACAATGTACAGAAGGTTAGTGAGAAAAGTGAGTGAAAAGTTTCAGTGTTTGTTCGCTTTGTACGGATGGAAAAAAACAACAACAAAAAAGGCATCTGCGACAGTTGAAACAGGTGGTGACAGTCTCAATAAAGCTGCCTCGGTTAACCGTGGGATGAAACATTCAGTGCACCTGCACAACCTTGACACTGTGCCTGCACATGAAGGCACGCACTTACATAACTATTCCATGAACACGCAGAGAGGCTAAGAGCACTACGGCTGCAGAGTTTACATCAGGTTGTTGCTTCTCTCATAACCACTTCCAGGAGTGAGTAATGAAGCTTGTTTCTGGATCAGTGACTTCTCTGCACATGGTGAACAACTGGAGAAATCGAACCTCTATCCACTCAGTTTACTTTGCTGTCCTTTAGACTGTCATCCTGTACTAACTAAAAAAGTTTTCTCAACAAAACGGAAGTTACACCCCTTCAAAAACACGCTGCACAGGAACTTCACAGCACTTTGTGAAACTAGATGATACATATGCTTTTTTTTTAGTGGTTTCCACTTTCGAGTCTTTTTTTTCCCCTCCTTTGCACACTCAAAGGAACATATGGAGCTTTGAAAGAAAAAAAAAAAAAGAAATGAAAGAGGAAATAAACTGATCGCTATGTAAGAAATGCACTCATCATAATCCATCAGACCCGAAGGTGACGGATGATTTGATATGGAGACGCAGTGAAAATGAGCAAACACACCGTTAAGTTGGCGGCTTTCTAATTAAATTCCGTAAGCCACATAACATTTAGAAGAGGAAGCATGCAATGTGTCAACGTTATTCGTGGTTAGCATGTAAGATGCTAACTGAGCCCACTGTTTCCCAAGCACACAGACACACTCATTAAAAAAAACCACATTAGTTTACTGATACAAATTAAGAAATGGTACAATTTGGGGCTGAATCTTTAAAAAAAAAAGTTTTTTTGAATACACACAAAACACACACATATATATATATATATATATATACAGTATATATGTATCTATAGATATATATAATAAGTGATTATTTATACACTTATTTGAATTATCTGGTATCAATTCAATGACTTTTTCTGTGGATGTGTGAAGTTTTATCTTTAGAAAAGGCATAAACATAAACTGTCTATTAGCAGCAGCTGTGATCAGTAGAGTGTGTGCAAATATGGGGAAGGTGGTTTAAACACGAGCCAACCACCTTATCACAAGGTTAACCCCTTTGACACAAAAAAACACATGACCTTTAACCTCCCTGCTGCAAACGTGCAGGACGTGAAGAAGCAGCAAGATGTCTAATTCATTAACAGGGCTCACAGTATTCCTAGCATTACATAAGTATTAATTTGATAACCTCCAGGCTAATAATATAATTATTCTGAAAGATAATCTCTGGAGAGGCAGAGACCACTGACACTGCAGAAACACACGCACGCGCACACACGCCAATCCCACCAGATGTTAGACACAGCATGACTCTGCAGAGAAGCAGAGTTTGCAACCTGCAAACTCTGCCGCCATGCTACTATCCAAACATCCTGTTTGTTTGATTTGTCCCATCCAGCTCAGATTTTAGGAGCCTTGAGTCTCTGCCTCTCATTGGTCACACGTGAGAGGCGTCTCTCAAGCCGAGCCAATAACGGGATACAGCGTGAATAACTCCCCTTAGGGAAGGTGCCGCCCATTCGTGGTGGTAATCATTTGGAAAAAAGCTGACCTCTGCTCCTCTGAACTGACCTCAAAGGCCTGTGATGTATTTTGTCCTCCATTGCCGATTCAAAACTAAAAATAATAACAGCCGTGCTAAACAGTTTTATTTGACCGGCTGGACCACAATGATGTTTGACTTGTGACACACAAGGGGCAAAAACTCGCATAATAAGAAACTTTAGTTTGCATTTTAACTTCTTTATTCAGATTTCTTTGGTTTGATCAGCCAGGCTAAACTAAACTAATCACAACTTCTACGGTGGAAACCTTTTTAGATGTCTGTACACTGCCTTTCATTCTAGTAGAAAATGTGTGAAAAAAATCTGACAAAGGAAATAGCTTTGTGTCTGTCCCCATGGCAACTCTCTCAAAAGGGATCCATTCAGTATCAAGTAGTGGCTCATTAAGACAAAACAAAGCGTAATAATCCGCACGCAAAGCCTTTATCAGTGACCTTGTTGACTGGCACCGAATGCTGGCTAAAAGTTTGTCGTGTTCCTAGCCTCCCTAAACAACTAATACTTTGTATAAAGGTGAAAGAAAAAAAAATACATGAACAAAGTAATACTTGTATCAGCTCAACTCTGAAAAGACTAAATGTGTAGGAAACAGGAGTAGGGGATCACTTTGCCTTGCTGTGCGTGTGTTTAAGTCTCAGACAAAAGAGAGAAAAACCACCGCGACCTGTTTCCCAAAGTAATCCAAAACCAACTAAAACACAGTAGACGGGAGGGCGACCCAAATTCAGAACAACAAATACAGTTCAGGGCTTCTGAAAAGTGTTAAATAAGCAGAGGACAGAGTGAGTGTTCATCATCTGGAGCATTGGGAGAAGAAAAAACTACTACACCTCTTCAGCACCAGATAAAATATAATAAAACGTATATGTTCAGGTGTAAGAAGGATATCTATAGATATCCACTGAAAATACACCCACTTCTCAGCATCTTTTCCGGTTTTTACCAGCTGGGTCCGACCCTAACCCGATGTCTTCTGCTTTTTGAGCATCTAAATCTAAATCGATTCAGACCTGGTCAACCTCTTGTGCATCTGTGAAGATATCAAATGGAAAGAAAAATGAATATATCCCACTAATAAAGTGGGAGAGAAGCGTGTGTGAGGGTAAACAAGCATAACTTCTTAGTGGCGAGTGAACCATCTGGTTAAAAGGTTAGCGCTATCATTACTGCGCCTGCTGGCTCACGCCGCTGAACCTGTTCACGTACTCATCCTTTCCTGAGCAAAGCACTCAGGAGAGGACACTTTTCACACCAGACTGCACTCGGTACACCCACAGCTGCCACATCACCATAAACAGAGCGAGCTGAAGAGATTGAGCTGTGCTTTGAAGGAAAAAAAAAGAAAAAAAGGGAACCCTACCCAGTTGTTTACATGGAAGGATTTCTGATTTGAATTCCAATATATTTACGGGAAAAAAATGCCAAAAGCTTTATTCAATTCATTCAGAAAAGTATTTACCCTCAATAGAACCTGTATATGTAAACACAATAGTCCCTGTTTTAAAATCACGAGGATGTCGGACAGTGAAACACAGACAGAAGCAGGTGAGTCTGGTTCCGACTCCAGTTTATTCCAGGAGCCACTGTGGTTTAGTAACAAGAGGGCGGCATACATTACAAAAGAACAACGAGGGTGGATTAAATAAAAGTTAGAAATTAACAGTTGGAGAATTAACAGTGGAGAAAAACAAATGTGACGGTATCAAACGTTATGAACTAGATCACACTGTTCCACCTTGTCTCAGATGATCAACTTCAGGAATTAATAACTAACTGATGGACTTTGATAAGTGGGTGTGCGAGCTGCCCAACAACACAAATGTTTAGTCTTTTTTGGGATACTGATTAGATAATAATGGAAAAAATTATGACGCACAGACTGATCAATTCTGTGCTGATACTAATACAAAGTTAGGAGGAAGTATTTCTCAATTGTGTTTTAACTGCAAATTCCAATTAAAACATTCAGATATTAGAGAGACTCACCTGCGTTCAGACTTTGGCAGAAAAAAAAACCTACCTGCAGAACATAAACAACTGAATTACATCCCCCTCTTTCTTTGTTTCTTTTAAATGAACCCCATTTGACACTTTGTTTTCTATAAGATTCAATGTAAGCATATAATTGACTTTGGAGATTGGTACCCTACAGATTCTGATAGAAACCAAATTTTACATGCACACACTAACTTGAGATGAAACACCACTTAAGAGGATACAGGTGGTATTGACATCAGAAGGCCCCGAATACAAACCTCATTAAGCTCTCTCTCCAGCTCCACTGCTCGCTGCACGATGGGACCCCGCACGGCGTACTCCACCTTCTTCACCGTGGGGTTCATGTTGTCGATGGTCAGCACTTTGGCCCGGGTCATCATCCCATTTTCGGACATTTTCTCCTTAGGAAGTCCACGCCGCGTCGCACTCAGACTCGATAAAGCTCTGCCGGGAGAGGAGGAGGACAGAGGGGGAGAGATCAGTGAGCGGAGCCTGGGACCACCGCCGGGCCGGACGGCTCCACCGCTGCCCGACAACACGTTCCTCCCGGGGCTCAGCAGCCGAACATTTCTGCTGGAGAGCAGCGGCATCCTTGTGGCGGACATATTCCACGACTCTCTTTCAACAAGCGGGTCAACTTTGAACGCTTCTGCGGTGGACAGCGACGTGCACCTCGCCGGTTTCCTAACACTACAGGAGTGATATTGCGTAATTGGAGCCTCGGCGCTCTTGAAACGATTAAGCGCTCGGACCTTTGAACCTTGCAAATTGGACTTCGACTAAACTGTGATTAACAAAAAAAATAAAAATCAAAAGGCGGCTCTTTTGGACTTAGCAACATCCACACACATGAACGAAAAGTGTTTACTGTCCAATTTTTAAGTTGCACACATGGCAAAAGTGCAGCCGCGGACCTTCTCCCCTCCCCCCTTTGTGCGCCTTTATAACCACCGTTATCCCACCCCTCTTTGCTCCGTTATCCAACGCACCGCGACGCTGTCAATCAGAGCCGCTTCTCCGGTTACTGAGCCCCAACAGCTTGTGTCGTGGCTCCGGAATGCGGGCAGCGAACCGAATTAAACTTTTTTTACTCTGCCCCCCCAGAAAAGCTCCACGCATTTTGAAAGTAGACTTTGAAAACTACTCGATAAACTTCGCAATTCTGAATGCACTTCCTGCATGGAGCCGAAACTTTAGCTTCAGCCTCTACAAATGACGTTAAAAGTCCACACGCACACTTTTGTTTGGGAAAACAACAATTCACTAACGAACAGCTTTTTGCTGTACGGGTCTGGCTTGCTAGGCTAACTCAGTGGTGTTTCTGACAGGTTCACATGTCACTGAAACGGATGAGAGGAAAGTTTTTCCAATTCTCCACATCAGTTATGAACTATGCAAAACAGTAATTACAATGGCAAAACGTACTCACACAATGTCTGTGTCTTGTCATTATACAAATATGTTATATATTACTGTTTCAGTAGTTCTAACATTGGAAAAGGTGCAAATCACTGCTTTAAAAACCTCTCTATGACTCTTTATGTGATAGCAGGCAGCTTGAACCCAAGATGTGTCGTGTTTTTTGACCTGTCAGCTACATTTAATTTGTTAGTATATATTAATTCCAGGCCTGCAACACATTCCACAAGAAGTTGGAACTTGGGTCATTTACGTTTTTTCTTGTCACGAGTCAAGAAGAAATGAAGTTACTTCAGAGGTGATGTGAACACATGACTGCAATTGTGATCTGGCGATGAAAAAAAAAAAAGATGTTGAACTTGAAAGTTTGGAGGGGAACTGCCTGTGTCTTCGTCTGCAGTTCATTGCACAATTACACCATTCAAGCAATAAGGTGGAATTTCAATTTGTGAAGGGCAAGAACTCAGGCCTGAGTTGGAAACCTGTGATTTGTGATTCCCTGAACTGCATCAAATGGTCTTATGAAAAGCTGATAAAACCACACGGACTGTGCAAAAACCTTTGTCAAACCCTACAATACAGTTTACATTCACAAATGCGACTTATGATCTTCCTGAGCAAGAAAAGATACTCTATGTTTGTTGTCCGGAGGCAGTGTTGACTTCTCTGGGCTCTGAGGTGACTGGGACGGACCATCACACAAAGGAAACGTGTATTGTACTCAGACCAATAAATCCAGATATATTTTGGAAGAGACTATGCGCTCTGAACCAAAGATGGAAATGGATGCCCAGACTCTTATAATAAACAGGTCCCAATGTCAGGCTGAGGCAGCATGAGGTTGTGTTGCAGCTGTGATGGCAGCAAAGTTCATCCCAGGGATGTCCGCACATTTTTCAACAAGACAGCGTAAAACCCATTCTGCACACATTACAAATCTCTGGCAGAAGAAGAAGAGGGTTCTGTTCTGGGCTGACCTGCCTGCGGTCCTGACCCCGTTAGGATTTGTTGGGAATTTTGAAAGGAAAAACACAAAGCAAGACTCGATCGCTTTGCGTCCTCGGTGCCAGCGCACGGATAACGAAGTAGTAAAAGCTTCACCGTCCCAACAAGGTGTCGCAGGTCTGGATGTATATTAACAAATAAAAGAAAGCATGAAATATCTTTAGCTCATATAGTCTGCAATGGATTGTTTTCCCCTCTCCATTTTCCAAATATCCGATTTTGGGTTGTGTATAAAGAGCCAAATAGATGACGATACTATAGAGACAACAAATCAAAAGTTGAAACTGATTTTTCTTTTCTTTTTAATAGGAATGCATTTTGCCTTGGACATATTGAAAATTGAAAATATTGAAAATATTGCCTGTATTTCACATGCTCAAAGTGTCCCGAGCCTTCCTCTTCGTAATGTATGTTTCATACCAAACCAGATATTTTCACCATGTGATGCACCCGAAGAGAACGTCTCCGTTTTTCAAACAAAATGATTAAAAAAATGCCTAAAAACAACAAAGTCGTTCAAACCAAAGTGACGTTCTCACATTGTTCTGTAACACGGTTTGTTGAACTACTGCAGTCTTAAAAGCTTTCATTTCTGGAAGGAAAAAAAATTGCAGCCTGGAAGCCATGGAGCTCGACACGACTGCTGTTACTCAATGCATCTCTTTAAAGGAAAACAAATATCAAAGTGCTTTGGTACAATATTTTCACTTTTCTTATATTCGTCACCGTTGGAGCTGGAGTTTAGCAACTATCCTCAAGCTTTATGAGACCGGCTGATCGCTGTTTTTACAAAAAAAAAAAAAAAATGCAAAGGTGGACGAGGATTTGAATGAAAACGCGTTTCACTAATTCCACATTTTAATTAAAACCCTGTGGCTGCAACTATATCAGAGAGCGTCTGAGTGGCTACTGTACGCAGCGCAAAGGTGGGCACAGATGGTAATACGAGCAGAAAGAGCTGATGCTGTGGTGTCTGAAGTCCATAACTTTTGCACTCTTCTGTGACTAGATAGCACTGTTGAGGCTGGTGGGAGAATCCGATGAGAAAGTCTTCAGTGTTGCCTCTCTCAGCACTGTCCTCTGGTGAGACACATAATGTCTCCTCCTTGGTGAAGTAGCGTGATATGGTGAAGATATAGAAGAGTTTCAGTAGATCCCAGCAGCGGGCCTTGGAGAGTAAAGGGCCGCTGAGTGGATGATAGGTGGAAGTGGGCACACAAGAGACTGAGCGTCGAGTTTCGCGGTTAATGAGAAGAAGCGCCAGCACATCAGGCCGCAGGGATACAGATCTTGGTAAGCAGCGCTCTCCAACAGCCAGGCAATCTCTTAGGGCCTCCACCAGGGGGGACCAGAAGCAGCCCACCAGCTGATCCTGGGCTCTGTGCAGAGAAGGGGTGGGACCGCACAGCACACACACATCTGCTCCAGGCAGCAGCTGGAAGCGGAGCAGGCGGTGGGCCACAGTGGGGCTGCCCTGAGGAAGGAATACTGGGTAATCACAGAAGGCCGATCCAGATAGGGAACGTATCAAAGCAGAAAGGAGGACAACTTCCTGCGGTGCCAGGCGCCACCACTTCTCAGTCGCTGCAGCTATCCGCCCATGGACAATGAGGCATCCAAATTCGCTGTCAGCAGCCTGAGCGAATCCATCCAGAACCTCTTGAAGAAGAGCTGGGTTCGGAGGCAGCAGTGAATCTACACAGTGCGTTAGGTTTCCCAGGAAACCCTCTTGCCTCTCTTCCAGCAGCTGATCAATGAGCCTGAAGCAGGACCTCAAGTCCCTCTTCAACCTTTCAACATTCCTGATATTCACCAGCTCATCCTGCCCCAAAACAAGCACCATGCAGTTCCACACGTTCTCCAGAAGACGCTGTAAGTGGATGTCATCCTCTTTGCCGTTGCATCCTCCACTCACAGCGATGAGCATCACACTGTCCTGGAAAACTCTCCACACCACTTTCCCTCCGCCTTCGGTCTCACTGCAGGACAACACGACTCCCTGCCCTCCTCCGAACATGTGAACACCATTCAGGGAACCGATGATAGAAAAGGGCAGCTGTTTGGAGGCCCCTCTTGTGAAAAGAGGAACCCCGCTGCTGGCCGTGAGGCAGAGAAGCTGGGTTGAGCCATCCTGGAGCATCATCATGGTTAGCTGCGATTAACGCCTTAATTACCAACTCAATAAACACCTGTATAAACTGGGAGATTAACGAGCCAGTCAACAGACGAGTTTCATTGAGCCGGTTGTGTAACGACAATCAATGAGGCAAGCAACCCCAGCGTTACATCAGCGACAGACAGCCGTTAGCGTCATATGAAATAGCTGAACTGGGAACAATCAACGAGACAAGATATCAGTCGATAAAACCACCGACATAAGAATCACACATACCGTCTCTTCACTAACCACTAGTTTTACTGGCTAACTTTATTCATCATGCTAGGTTAACAAAAGGGGTTACCGTCGTTTCCACAGTAACGATGTCCCATGATTCATTCTTCACAACGGTTAGGTGGGATTCATTCGGCTGGTCGAGCCGCAGTTATAAGTTACCAGTTCCGCTGTAACCACCGAGGGACCAGGACATGGAGGCAGACCTGGGTTCAGTCCCCGGAGCTCGTGTTTCACAACTGACCGTCACTATCGCACATCTCGCGAGAGTCGAAGTACTAACTTCGCGGGCTCGCGAAGGGGTGCATCCGAATTGCATCACAATGAGGGAATTCATTGAATGTTATCACTTTAACATGCACTACCATGCAACCAAAATCTATCATATCAAAGAAGACTCTGTTTGAACAATGTATGATACAATTGACTCTCACCGTTAGCAATACCTCACAACATCGAAGCACCGGTCTTCCACTGCATTTTCATTTTGCGCAGGCGTGTTAGGGGAAAAGACGCCTCACTTTTTCAGAGGGTAAAATCGGACTCATCCATTTCTGCCAATTCAGAAACTAACATAAAAAGAGAAACCACAGATAAAATACTTTGATTTGACAATAATTGTCATATAGCCATCTTGCCATGTGTGGCGAAGGACAGATATCAGGGCTGCTTTAGTGCATCCCATCTAAATACTTTATTTCGTTATGCTTTTTTTAAAAAATCAACAAAGCAAGTCAAGATATTAAACAATTTTTTTTTATCCATCTTCTTACTATACATGTCTGCTATAGCAACCAGAAATAATCAGTATCATCGAAGGCATTTGAAATGATGGAATTGGTCTTAAATTGTTCTGCCAAGGCTAAAGGGAGTGTGAAAAACTGAAAATCCTTTTGAGGTGTGCTGTGGGTTTTTTTTTTTTTTTTTTCCATACAGGAAAATAAAACTTCCTCCCTTAATAATAATAAATAATATATTTTCTGGAATCCAGTGTCACTGCAGTTGCATTTATTACAGACAAATAGAAGGCAAATGAATTGAGCAACAAACCCAAAAATGGTCTTTTGTCCTTTCTCTCCCCTTTCAAATGTGTGTTCCTATCAAAAAATTAGAACACACACACCAACAAATAGCCCATCACTTATTAAGGTATAAACCTATTGTACCCAAACACGAAAATGATCGAGCCCAGAGTCTTTTGACTCAACCATTTGTGTCATGATGACCTTCATACCATCTGGGTCCATTATCTCCTGCCCACTGCTCCACAAGCAGTCGTGTTAATATGAAATGCTCTCCCACAGTTTGCTGAGCGGTTTAACAAGAGAAGAGAAATGAGCAAAACCTTGAAGTAGTAAAGAATGTTTTTATTCATTAAATACAAAAACAGTCCAGAACGGTGATGAATAAAACAGAATGATAGAAAAAAAAGGCACAATAATTTACTTAAAAATCACAACTGTGCCATGAAAAAAATAAAACTGTCCCATTTATTTTACTGTAGCTGAAAATAGATTTTTTTTTTTTTTTTTTCCTTGACATGACTCCAATGTGTTCAACCCTTGAGAGATTCCTTGGCAGTTCAATGGCTTGGCATGAGAAGCAGTGCTGAGGTCTACATTCCCTGTAGCTTCTACGTGAAGGCCTGCAGAACAAACAGATAAAATCATGGGTAACGGTGGGTATATTAGATCAGGCGTTTTATTTCCAATCAATTCATTAATGCAAAGATGGCTCACACTTCTGTGTGGGATGAGAGTATGAGCGTGTGAGTGTGTCGTGCGTTACCGTCTTACAAATAAACACGGTGGTTTCACAAGAAGGAGCAGACCTTCTGCGGCCTGAAGGGGTTGGTGCTGGAGGACACACCAGTGAGCAGGGGGTCCTGCAAGGCGTTCTGCGTGCAAAACTGTTGCAGGTCTGCAGCGGCCTGGGAAACCTGAAGAGGAAAATCAAACTTACATGCAATTACAGTAAGAATCTTCGTAAACTGAAGAACTAAAGGGGTTCTCTGTTGGGAGCAACAGAAGACCTATGCCACAACAAAATCAAATATCATGTTCCTCATCTGAGCAATATTCTGCTGAACCTTTAGCTTTAATACGCATAAAAACATGCTGTGATGTTCCCAAGACTGAATGAACCTCGAGCACATCCAAATGATCCAATTTATTCAGTAAAAATTCAATGCACTTGAACGCCAAAACTCAGTCTTAAATGATACTTTTATGAAGCGCCTCCATTTTTAACTTTCATTATATATATATATACACACATATATATACACACACATATATATATATACATATATATATATATATACACACATACATATATATACATGTATATATATATACACACACACACATATATATATATATATATATATATATATATATATATATATATATATATGTATATATATATATAAGGAGGTGAAATCACGCCATCACGGAAGTCTTAGTGGGTCATGGTGGTGTATTGAAATGTATCTCGAAAATATTTTCTGATAAATCGTCTACTCTGATACATGACGGGATGAACCATTAAAAATTATGTTACGAATTATTAGTAACGTCAAGACGTCGGTAACGTACAATTTTCAAGTATCCCAATAACATTTTAGTTCCCCCCGCCCCCTCTCAAGTCAGGTTTATAACCCGATTCATGTCATCGTCAACTTTTGCTGGCACCAGCCATTTAGAAATGTCAACTTATCAGGCGTTTTACCAAACGTTGCGTGATTACCACAAACAGTCAAATTTCAATCCTCCCTGCGCTTTCCAAACAACTATCACGCTGCTAGCCTTCGCCTCCAGCTAGCCGAGTTAGCGAAATTCAGGATATCGGTCGAGATATCTCTTCGTCATTTGCCACGAAAACAATTTAAACAACTCTTCACCTTCACTCGGTTTATGCTCGCCTCGAAACGAAGTTGCTGTACCACTTTCTTCATGGCTACGAGGTTGGAGGAGCCGGACATTCTTCACGTTGTTTTGTGTCAAATAGAGGCGGAGCGGTGGGTGCGACTCTCGGGAGGATGCTGCTGAAACAAAAGCAAAGATGATGACATCCGGATTCCGGTGAGTTCACTTTATCGCTGCTACCTTTGACAGACACCAGGGGGCGCCAAAGGAAAAGAGACAAACCATTTTTATTTTTTTCAAAAAGACGCTTTATTGTGCATGTGCCTTCACAACTGAAGAGCAGATAATTTATCTAATATCAATATATATTTAAAACCTATTATTTACATTTCGAGAATATGTAAACAATGCAAGTTCAAATTTAACTAACACATACAAAGTGGATCACTCATTACAATATGTTCAAATTAGTGCTTGGTGTATGAATTATAGCTTAAAATCTGAATTATCCACGCTGATTGGTTTGTGACGAAAAGAACAACGGTCTCATTAAAGTGCTTGCTTGTGTGTTCAGCTTTAGTGAATGATGTGCATGTCCATGGGAAAACAAAGTGTTCATCAATGCTGATGGAGCCATGTATGGAGTCCACCAGGAGAGAAAAGGGTGGGGGGAAAAAAATCCCATAAAATAGGCACTGGAGGTTTTTCAAGTAAGGCTGTTCTCGTCTTCACCCAATGAGAATATACTCAAGTCACCACCGCGAACTCTGCTTTTCGATGTGACCCGAGTATCTTCATCTTTTACGGTGCTAGACTCTTGCCAGCGTCCTCGACTTGAATGTCTGGAGGAACTGAAGACAAGATTAACAATTATTGTGTGACACACCAAAACCACTTTAACAGAAATTTAATCCTCATTCATAAACAACCGCCGGATATGTTATTTGTGCTACTTAAGCCTTAAAAGCAGTCAATGGTCATTCATATTTCTTTTTTTAAATTGTGCACTAGCTTGTGGCAGCTCTAGTAAAATGTTATGTAGAGTTGGAGTAATACCTGCAGTCTGGAATCAGACGGAGTGTCCTGTAGAGTTCGGTTGTGGATGGCATAGCAGCACTTTGTAAAGCTTTGGGAGTGGAGAATGTGTTGTATGTTGAGGATTTGGCTACCTGAGCTTTTACAGAAGACATCCTGACTTCTGGCTCACTTCCTGCAATGCAGGAGATCATAAAACTTAATTATTATTTTTTTTTAAAAGGGGGAAAAACATCAATTAGTGACAACAGTTGTTAAGTTATCTCTCAGGCGTTCACATGCAAAGATAGATGAAAGATGACATCTCAATTATTAGATTCTCTGGTGTCCTACTTGAGTTTTTAAACACATTTCCCAAGTCAGACAAGGTACATTTTTTGTTTCCAATCATCACCATGCAGCAGGTTAAGAAAAAGAACCCGACTATGTTCTGGTTAAGGCCTACAAATTTGGCACACGTCATTTTTTGTCATTGTGCCGACTTACTAATTGATAAGGCACTGTGACCATCTGATGAGGAACATCTGCGATCTGTAAAGGGAGTCACGTTTAAAAAGTGATTCTTGAGCCAGGCAGCACGATCCTCCTCAAAGACCATTTTCTGTGGAACAATTAAATAAAAATCAATCAAAGCGGACTCACAACTATACGAGTTGAAAATGTTTTTAAAAAGTGCAGTGGCACATCAGAAGAGTAGAGTACCTCCCGCCCCAGTCGAATAGCAGCCTCTGTGAAGTTCTTTCTCTCCCTCTCAAAGTTTTTCTTCTGCTCCTCAAAGAGCCTCCATTCCTCTTTGAGGCGCTCCTTCTCCTCCAGTGTGTAGCAGTCATTAAGAAGAGCGGCTGTCTCATCATCAAATGATGTGTTGAGTTGTTGCTGAATAACCAAAAACAGTTATCCTTTCAAACCAAATGATTCATTTGTCTAGAAATACGTTTCAATCATGCTTAAAAGGCTAATTTGATTTTTCTCAAGTGCTCGTTCATCGCTTAATATGCATCCATGAAAAGGAGCCATATGCTAGTATAAAACTCTGCTTACAACTAGGCTTACCTGGAGGAGGAGTTGTTGTGCGTGAATAAACTCTTTGCATTGCTGGACTTCATGTCTCATCCTCTCCATTTCATCCTCATAGGTTTCCAAGGGTATCACCTCTTTGTTGGACTCTACATGATTCTGCACTTGAGAGGCTAAGCAAACAAAATCCATAACTATTACCATTACTGGACACGCTGCAAGTGGAAATGCTAACGGAAACCGATACAAGTTATTCCCTAAGAAGAAACATTTCCAACATCATTTTACACTCAGTTGTTTGTGATAAAGTTTCTTTACATCAATATAAAACTAGTGCCAAAAGGAAAATTTCAGGGTGCGTGACGGTGAGGCATGCACCTTGGCTATCCAATTTCTCCACGTGGTTTCTCAGTTTCCTCCACTGCTGCCGGATGCTGTTAGTGAGCTGCTCCCTGGCATGCTCACAAGACTGGTCCAGAGTTTCTCTGCTGGTTTCCCCAGTCTTGTCCTCCTCATCTGAGTCACCCTGTAGCAAAATAGTGGAAACAAAGAACTTTTTTTTTCTTTTTTCAAGTATGCATATAATCTCATTTAATGTAAAAAAAAAAAAAAAAACAACAACGCCAGTCAAATGTTTTGCTTCTCGATCAAAAGGAATGAGTAGGTGTGTCAGAACATTTGACAACGACTGTACATGAAAATGCTCAGGGGAGATTTAACTTTAAGGGGCCTTTTACACCAAGCCACCACCAAGCACATCAGTGAGCGTCGGTCTCTCTTGTATTTTCAATGTGGGCGTCCCGTTGCATTGTCGGACTCAGTTGCTGACTTATTTCGGCAGATTTAACTTTTGCTGTCCACGCAAGAAGTCATCGATTGGGCTATCATCACAGCAAAAGAGCGCAGCAGATGGGGGCAGAAAGCTAACGGCTAACTTAACATGTAATATACCATCCCTTTTTATTTGTCCTCTACATTTCTTCAAACAGGCAACACTTTTCACAACAACAGGGAAGGGAAGAAAATGAAGACCATCTAAAAAGGCTCAAGAGAGACCAGCTCTGTTTAACATTGTTGAAAAAACGGCAATGTCTACGCCTTTCGGTTTCCCTTTTTGTAGAATACACGTACGACTGCCTCCATTTGCACTGGCAAGCCATGTCTTTGTGTGCAGGCACAGGCTGTATGTCCTGACCGGCAGCTGGAAGTCACCTTTGTAGTATATTCATGTGCCATTTTGTTTCTTCAGATGCTGGTGATGCAGCGAGACCCCGCAAGGGGCCTCTAACCAGCGCTGGTTCCTAAAGTCGGTTTGGTGTATAGGAGCCCTAATGAGTTATCAAATAGTAGAGCTGAATTTACCAGGTCCCTTTGTGTGTTTTTGTGGGTTTCAAATACCTGCTCCTGGCTGTCATCAGCAGTGGCTCCTCTGTGGGAGGACTTGCATGGACTCAGGATATGCATCATTTCCTTCTTCATCTGCTGGAGGACTTTCTTAAGCTCCACATTCTCCAGCATGAGGGCCCTCTGACTCGCCTCATAGTCACTGAGCAAGGACTTGTACATGTCGCCCTCGTGACTTCGGACAGCAGCATAGAAATGCAAATTTGTAATTATTACCACACACTACAAATGCTATGGTTGACAAGATGTGACAAAGTGGCTTACCTGGCTGCTGATTTTGCAGTCTTCCACTGGCTCCTTTTTCCATCTGATCGTCCCAAACTATTCAAAACATCGATAGCTATTTGAGAAAAATGCAGAGCTATATATCAATTGTTTTGAACTGAAAGAAAGTTAAAATCCACACAACACAGAATTTGGACCAATACATAAACGTTTTGTCTGATTTACCTAGTTTTTTATCCTTTCGGTCAACCAGCAGCTGGCTGAGGCGTTCCTTCAGCTTTGCAGCCTCCCTCTCTTTCCTCTTTGCATCATGACTGTATTGAGAGGCACGGCTGGCAATGATACTCTGGAGCTTCTGAACCTGCCAGAAGAGAAGAGATTCATCATGAAAGTTTGTCTTTGTAAAGACCATTACTGCTGCTTGTACCATAAAGGGAAGCTCTACCTCATCTTTTTCTGTTTTTAAGCAGCTCTGCAGAGTCTTAATTTTGAGTTGAAGCTGCCTCTCCGTCTCGTGTAGACCAGACTTCTCCCTTATGGACAGTTCCAACTGGTCCTAAAGGGAAACGAACAACAAAGCAATTAATTCAGGCTACAAGAGCAGATTCCAAATCTACTGGCCCCCCAACCAAAAACTAGCTTGTGCCATTTGAATATTGACTAAGACAGACAGTGTATATATATATATCAACCTTTATATCTAGACTAGTTTTCCACTTTTAATTCCATTTCAAGGCTCTAAAATTAACAAATGCACCTTTACTCCAGGTCATCAGTGCATAAATGTAAGCCTGGAGTACACAGCTGATTCCAAAAGGAGATGAAAGAAACCATCTCGTCTTAAAACTCATTTAACAATTAAGTTCCTCCTATAGACCCGCCGAAGCATACGTGCCTTGAGTCTGGAATTGCTCATCTGCATATGCTCCAAGGTACTGGATTTCTTCAACTGTTCTTTCTCCAGCTCCTCTAAATTGCACATGTCCCGTCTGTGAATCCGTAGCAATTCATACATGGCATTCAGAGTTGGCACTGCATTCAGGCTGGCTCCCCCTGGTGAGCTGGCCTCGATACATGTAGAGAGGCCCAGGGAGGCAAGCTCCTGTGAAAGAAAACGAACTTCATTGTCCTAATGTTGTTTTATCTCCAAAGAGGAAAAAAAGGTTTACACTGCCAATGTAGAAGGGCACACCTGTCAAAATTTACTGCCAGTTCTTAATAAAACCCCTACGCACATGAATGCATTTTACTACAATACCACATCATTTAAATTTGGCATTTTCATACCTGATTGATGTATGAAATGCACTGAGGAATATTATCTTCGGTGCAAAAGGCACTTATCACACTGAAGGAGCTTTTGGACAAGGGCAAAGAGTACACTGACACAAGGTTGTTCTGTCTCGAGGGGGACATCATTGCATGCGATATGCTGGAGATCTCATAGTTTTCTGAAAATGGAACAGAGAGGGAAATTTTGGTAACCATTGGTACACTGCATCTATTGTTCTTTCTCCTTCTCAGAGGCTCAAATGAGGTTGCTGCTCTAAATGAGAGCATAAATGTGGGCCACCTCAGGCAGAATCTAAAAAAGGCGCAGCTTATGGATCTTTCTATCACTCGAGCACATGCAGCCTCGTTAGAGGAAAATTACCCATAGATGTCTCAGTCGTCCACCACTCTCCCATGTCACCAAAACCACTGGGATGCAGGGTCATGAGCTATAACCAGGGAGTTGGATCAGCAATCAGGCGGTGGACCAGAAGATCCCACTGGAACAAAGCCCTGCAACGGAGCATCAAACAGAGGGGCAGACCAGAAACAGATAATCTGGGCTGATGCTTCACAATATCCACACAGGATTAACTGTCAGATGTGTGCCAGCGGAGGTTAGCCTGGGGTTTATGGGTGCTCTCCTATTGGCCACTGGAATTGAAATTGCTGGGCTGCAAGATGATCGCATCCTCATGTGAAAGAATTTGCAAAGAAAAGAAGAAAAAAAAAGGAGAGCTATTATTGATTTACTATATCTGGGAGCGCGTACGTGTTTGAACCTTTGTGCCTTCAGGACATTATTATAATATTACTTGGCTCTGGTGAAACTGGATGAACCAGACACCAAACTACAGGGGCCACTCCCACTACGTTGCAGTTGAACTTGTGCTCAGGGACTGTCCAGCATATTGTGTGAACGAAGAAGAGCAAAAAACCTTACACTGATGTCCATGAATGCAACTATAAAAGCTAGAATGAAAATGATCGTAGCCTGGTCAGTAACAATTGGTTTTCGGGTATCATGCTAAAGTGTAGCTCAGTGTCCCGAGTGTTCTTATCAAGGAAACCAGAACACACACCCAACTTTATCTTGGTTTTCACCGACCGAGGCGGAGATCAAGTCAAATATGCCTCGGTGTAACAAAGTGTGTTTCGCATAATGTGAAGCTGAATATGGGTTACCAAGACGACTCCGTGGGAACAATTCCCGTAACGGTCGCAATATTCAACGTCTGTAACGTTGGCTGCATTCAGTTAGCTCGTTTGCTAAACTTTAATTGTAGAACAACATCAGCATTAAGTGACGCAACTTGATACCTCGGCTGGCCAAGTACTTATGATTTGTAGACGGAATTTATATTATCTAAGCTACTTACAAAAACGCAAAAATACTGCTAACCGACCTGCTATGTTTACCTTTACGACGTTAGTATGCTAATGCTAAATTAACACACACCATAAACATACTCACTATAGGGTGCGAAATGGGTCATTAAACCCGGCTTTACAAGTTCGATGGTGATGGCAAAAAAATTAACAAGTCCCTCCATCAAGAACACCTGCAACTTTCAAACTGGGTTCTGTCGTCATCTTGCCAGCACCAACAATATCTACCAAAAACAAGACCTAAACGCAGCCATGCGGGGATAAACCCACAGGTTTACACACAGTCTCACTCAGCCTGCTGCTGCAGTTTTTTTTTTGAAGCCTATTCCTTTGGTGTTGTCCAACCAAACTGCGTTGCTATTGGAGGAGTCTTTGCTGAGCAACCAGTATGTGAGCCGTTCATTGGATGTGACCGTGTGCAGCGTGCGATTATGCAGATGAAAAATGCTGTCAGGTGTCATACAGCAAACGGCAGGGCAGCGCCCCCCTGTGGGAATGTTAGGCAAATGTCAGCAAACACACAGCTGTCATTTATTTGCATTGGAACAACATACTTTGTGCCAACACGATACAAAATAATTGCCATACCACATCCTTAGCATCAAACTTTGACACAGAGGAGGGTATATTTCTTTGGTTTATTTCTATAGATGTAAAGAAAAATACTACCAAAAATAAGATGGCCATGAGAGCCAAAGTTTAATTTGGATCAAGGTACACTGGCATGTATGTGCAAGACAGCGGAGGTTGTCTGTTTGGTGAGAGGTGCAAAATAAAAAGAAAGACAAAGAGGGAGTTAAACAAAAATCATGAGTACACTTCATGAATGTCACAATTCTAAAGGAAAATTTGAACAATGCAAGGGGATGAAGGCAAACTAGAGCAAACATTTCTAGTATTATCACAGTACATTTACATTGTCATACACATATGTTTAATGGCGTTTTCCACTGAAGTGCTCATAAAAATAAAAGAATACCCGCTACTATTGTACAGCTGGGGGGAAATTTCTAAGCTTTCAACTCAAGTTTTCTCTTTCCGTTACCGGTGACTTAAAATGAAAAGCTACCCACCTCCTTTGAATGCATTGGATGTTACCTTTACTCTTTCCTGGTGACCGTATCATGTGATAATATGGTCCTTTGAGCAGTCTTCGACACATGAAGTTTTTCAGCATGTTAAGTAAATCTGAAGTAAAGGTAGTTTTCCTTCATTAAGTAGATATTCCACAATCTTAGCCCTCATTAATACAAGCAATTAAATAATTTCTACTCCGTGGGGCATTTTGCACTCCCATGATGTCATGTTGACACCGCATCCTCTCATTTCCATCAAAAGCAGCAACATGGGGATGAGCAGCAGGTCAAAGGCTCCTCATCAGTTTGGTACCTTCCAGACTCAGGCTGGTCCCTGCACTCTGCTATGAAGGCCTGAAGCTGGGACACTGGTTCCTTGTCTTTCTGGTGATGCTGAAAAATAGCAATTGTTAAAACGTAATTAGGACAGTGATGTTCAAAGAAAATCATATCTCAGCAAGATCTCCGTGGGAGTGACTGCGACTGACTTTGATAGTTTCATAGGTGTCAGTGATCAGAGCGATGAACAGGCTGAGCACCATGTAGATGAAGAGGGAGATGAAGGAGTAGAGGTATACTCGGCTGAAAAGCCACACCATATAGCTCTTGTCTCTCATCTTCAGGAAGGTGGCGTACATGTCGTCCCCATTGATGAGGGAGAAGAGGCACTCTGTCACCTTGTCAAAAGTTCGAAACTGAAAAAAAAAAAAGATTGTGATGTCTTTGGAAATCAGTGGTTTGTGTAACGACCAAAAAAAAAGCATCTAGAGTGAATGGAAATCATTAAAGACTTGAACTGGATTATCATTTTGATACCTTGTCATGGTAAGGTCCAAGGACGATCCAGCCACAGAAACAGTACCCGAGGTAGATCATGGCAGCACAACAGCAGAAACGGATTACATTTGGAAATGCCGCTCTCAGGGTTAAGATTAAGATCTGAAAAGTAATACGGTCTCAGTCCCTCTAAAAAATGCATCATCTTTATGTGATCCATTATTCCAAGAAGAAGAGGAGTTTTGTGCAGGCTCTTACGTTGTATTTCTTGAAGAAACCAAGGTAACGAATAACACCGACCCAGACAAGCATTGTGGCTGTTCCCAGCAAGATGCTGCACACATCATAGTTGATCAGGAACTGCAGAGAGAAAATAAATGATCACATTACAAACATGCAAGCCTTTTAAAGTATAATTATGCAATTTACAATAATAACGTCATTTCTCAAATCACGTTTTTTTTCTAAAGGACAAACATTACCACAGTGAATAATAATTCCTGGCAATAAAGCCACAAACAAACCTTTGTTTGTATCAGAATTTTCAGCACTGACCCAGCAATGGTCAGTGTGTCGCTGACAATGATAAGGATATACCAGCCATTCACAAACTCCATGCGGTCTGACCAGGTCACAATCTTATTGTAGTAGGCATGGAAGAAAATGTTGAACTCCTGCACAGAAAGTCAACAGCGACAAAGGGTATTCTATCAACTACAAAAAGAATTTGGCAAAGAAAAAGAATGCAAACCAATGAAAAATGTTAAACTGACAGGTGCAAATGCAGATGTAAACACTGCTGAGAGACACAGAAGGACAGCAAGGAGACACAAAAGCACAACTGATAGTTGAAGACCCCAAACATCCTTAAGAAGACCAGGAGTAAACGTAAAGAAAACTGACAAGAGGCACTTACCAGTAAGACATGGAACATTGAAACAAAAAATGAAAACCAGTTTAATCAGAGGTAAAAACCAATGACACAGCACTAGAAATGCAGAGCAACTATGGGGACTCAAATAGCAACAATTAGATGCAAAATGACCGCAAACAGCAGCAAAAGTATAATGAAGAGACACAAAACAACCACAAAGACATAAAATGACCATAAAATCATAGAAACAGACAAAAAAGAAGAATACTGAAGAAAAAGGGATGCATACTGAGAGCAGATTTAAAAAAAAAACACTGAGAGCAACCGTCACTAGATGAAAAACAACTACAAAAGTCTTCAAATGACAAAAAAGAAAGAAATTTAGCCCACGATCATTTTAAAATGTCTGCGCTAGCCAGAAAGAGATTGAATCGAAACAACAAATGATCACATACAAATAGAAAAACAACCACAAAGACTCAAAATACATCTGCTTCATCTGCTGTTTTGTTTCTTTCTGTTAATATATTCTACAGTCATGCTGTTACTTACAAACTGGAGTTGGAGGCCATTAATGACAGATCGTGTGCAGAGGATGAGAGAGACGAAGCAGGCGAGGATGACCACAGAATCAAAGGACAGGAGGAGATAGTCAATCTTCCCAGCTGAAAACCAGAGCCACGGATTTCAGGTCAGTTGTTGCTGCCATTTCTACAAAACTATTGTACTTTTCCATCATACGATGCCGGTGTGAAGCCCAGTAACACCACTATGCTCTTTGTTTGCAAGCAATCACAGTTACAAGTTTTTTTGGTGTCTTGCACCATCATATTTGCGAGCAATTTACTGTTGGGAAAAAACCAACAACAAAACAAACTTACAGCTGCCTTCCACGTTCCAGTCTCTGCATTCAAAAATTCTAACATCATTCTCCACGTCCACGTTTATCTTCCCGCTGTGTGCACGGTTATCGAATGTGATCTGTGTCAAAGCAAAGCAGAGGATTTTTGCTCTAGAAATGGCTCGTTACATGTGCAATGACAAATTTCTTGATTCATCAATTAGTATGTCCCTCAAGCTCGACTGAAGGTGTGGGCCTTTCACCGATCACGCCACCAACCATGATATGAAAGTCATAACAGTCTGGAAGCTCTTGGTGCCGCACAGTCTGCAGATTGATGGTTTTCAGAGTGAGGTAGATGTTCACCGATAGCAGCCTGGACACGTAAACAGAAATTAGCAGCCGCACTCTTATCACCGGGCATCAAACCAGTCGTTTCAGTTGAGTCACCTACCTTTTGAAATCTAAAGAGAAGTTGCTCTGTGTTGGCAGAATACTGTTGTTCAGTGACTGCACGGGGTAAATGGAAATACAGTCTGTGAGGAGGAAGAGTGTGTTCAAAGGTAGTTAGGCTTTGCTGCATAGTATAACAGGGGGAATGATGGGGCATAAATCTCTGAAAATACACTGTTTCCTCTTTTCATGTCAGATGTGGAAGTCCACAATGTGAACATTTTTTTCCATTCTTGCTGATGAATCAGCTTTTTCTGAACACGTGTGGACAAGTTGCACACGGCTTTGAGTTCATGCTTTTGTACCTTTATCAACATGTGGATCGATATTAAAGGTATCATCCTCAGGATCAATGCTGCCGTTTCTGTAAAACACCTGACAGATGGACAGGGGTGTGTACTCGCCGCCGATCTTCTCATATGCGAGATTGCCAACAGTCAGGTTGTGGAGACTGGTGTACTATAGAAGAAAAGGAAAAAGAAAAAAAAGGAGGGCTCAAAAACACTTATCCTTTAACTCTTTTCTTCTTTTCTGTGTCAGTAATGTCATTATTCAGTACCCTGTTGATAACGTAGTGGATGTGATCATACACATCTGTTTTAGTGTAGAGTGCATAGCTTCCCCGCCAGTGATCCTTGTATCCTTTGAGGAACAGATGTCTGAATGTCATCAGATTTTCCTCTTTGAATGTGACCATCATTTCGTTGCTCAGCCCGAAAGACACTAACTGATTGCAAAATGAAAAAAAATCACGAGGAGACAAATGGCAACGCCGTGCACACTCCTGCTAAACAAAAAATATTTATCTATAACGTATATCAAAGGATAATCTCACCTACCTGTACAGTGATGATTGCAATTTTCAATATTTGCAGCATCAATTTCCATGGTTTCCGACCCCTGGCTCTGTACTTCTCACAGGGATTCATAAAGAAGTATTTGAGCTTCCGTCTGAAATCCTCCACTGCCTTCGACCCCAGGGCGTTGGCGCCCCATCTGAAGTGGCCGTTCAACCTCCTCCCCTCTGACCTCGCAGCCAACAGCGGCTCAGATTCCTCCATCAAGCTCAAACGCAAAGAAAGAGAGCTGACGGTCACTGTACACACTCAGCCATTCCAATCATTCTGATGTTTATCAAACTGGTTCTCCTGCATATGTTCACTACGGCTGCTATTCTCTCCTCTGTTGGTTAATTTTTTAAAGAAAGCGCATACTAATCATGCTACTGATGTTCTTAGAAACCTCAGATGTTTCTTTTAAAATTACTCCTTATATATATCCTTTGATATATGTAAATTTATATATATATGTATATATATATATATATATATATATAATCAAACTGCTAATTTGCCTAAAAATTGTTTTTTAAAAAGCATTGAACTTACATGACATGTCATTTTTGTGTAACTCTGTTATATTCTTTTATGTATTCGTCAATATTTTTCACAAACTGTTGCCAACTACATGTTGCATGCCACTAACTTGTGTAAAAAACAAAGATAATGATAAATGAGGTACCTGTGAACGCCCGATCAGAGCTGTCCTCCACCACTCAGGGCTTCTGTGCTGTTTATGAAGACAGGGTGGTGCAGTCACAGCTCCCGTCACCACAGAGACAGTCCCATGTCATTCCTCTGTGTCATGTGTAGATGTTCCAGTTTTTCCAAAACCAGTAGCTAAATATTTTGTCAAATGAAAGAATATTCTAGAGAAGGAGGAATTCAAGGGAACTCAACGAAGCAGAAGGATATTGTGAGACAAAAAAAGGACAAAACGAGCATAAAACTGGGAGATTTAAAGAGATAATTTTTGAAAATGAGGCACGTGGAAGCACAACAAAGCAAAGAAGAAAACGTATGTGAGAAGTTTTTTTTTATTGATTTTTCTCTTTTTTTTGCATTCTGTAAAGCGTCCGTGAGCTTGTTGTTGCTGGTTTTTTCTGAGTTCTCACCGTTCCTGGTTTTATTTTCTGTCTTTTAGAGTTGACCAACGCTGGGGTTTGCACCAAAGGTGTGACTGTAGTAAAGAAAATACTTCTTTCATTTCTACTGAACAACACAGTAACCAAGGTCGAAGAAAAAAAAAAACACAAGCTGAATTCATATATAAAACCAATAGCATGCGACATAGGATATGAAGAAATTAGGACACAATTTGTATTTCACATCATGATTTCTGATTCAAGACTTGTAGTGAGGAACACATTAAGCAACATCTTGGCGGCTAACTTCACAGAAATAACTGCAAAACATCATTTAGAGCTTCGGGTTTATTACACACACACATGTGCTCAAGTACTCATTCCAGTGTATGAAACTTATTTCTCACAGCAGCTGAACTGTAGCTGCAATGTTTTCTCACAGCACTTAATGAAGGAATCACACCACTGGTGTGAGAGAAGTAAAAATGACGAAAATGGTCAAAATTTTCAGGTTTGGGACACCGTGAGACATTTTGGCTACTGGCTTAGATGTCACGGACAAGTTCCAAGAAGTAAAACTTGCTCTGATGAGGCAATTTCTCATTTAATCTCATCAAACTTTTCCTTTTTTAAATGATCTTACTCGGGCACCGTTTTGTACATCTGAATACGTTGAAGCATTTAAGAAAAAAAACAAAACAAACAAAGCAAGTTCATCTTAAAAACGAAGCTATTGTTTTGGCCTTAGATCAAAATAGGATCTCTCCCCAAAAATGTTGACCGATAACATTGATAATATTTAGTACACCCCATGTGCAGTAATTTCTTAAAAACTGCCAATTCAAAGGCAGGAGCAACATCAAGCGGAGAGAAGGAGAGTGTTTAATGAGTTGAGTGATTCTGTGAGTGTGCCCCTGATAACTGTCTTAATGAGACCTGGGAACTTAAAAGATGCTCCTCTGTGACGTTGGAGTGAGGGAGCGGGACCGAAGGGGCTGGAAATTTGGGTCCCCTCCGCTGCTGGTGCATCCTGGTGTTGTGGCGTCTATGTTCGAGGGAGGGTCCACCATCACCTCGTCCGGCAGCGGAGGAGCTCCCGGGTCTCCCGGCTTGGGGAGGCTGGAGGAGGTCGTGGAGGAGGCGATGCCGATGCTGGCACCAGCCACGGAGGGCGGGTCTCCACACTTCTGTAACGAGGGCAGATTGAGTGGGCCTGCCACGTCTGAATTGGAAGGGCTTCGTTCTCCGTCCGGGTGGAAGAGGAGGGTAGAGTTGTAGGAAAACGTGGAGGGGAGGTCGCTGGTGGTGCTCGGGGTGCTGTAGGTGCTGTCAGACGAGGAACTGGACCCCTCTGCTGCTGAGAGACGGAAGCGTGTGAATTACGGTTGAAAGCGACTTAAAGATGTCACATAAAAAGACTTTTCTGACAAGGCCTGTTTACCTTTGAGAGAGTCGATCTTCTCATTTTTGGCCCTTTGCACCTCATCTGTGATCTTGGCGATGATGAAGTTCTGTGAACGCATCTCCCGGATGGAGTCGATCAAGGCATCCAGACCGCGTGGGTTCTCGGCCAGGATGTCCAGCAGCGTGGCCGTCCTCTTGGTCTGAGTGGTCCTGCAGCTGATCTCCTCTGCATCGTCTCGCGTCAGGATCCGGCGAGAGCGCAGGTAGTCCAGGTGCCGATCTGCTCTGATCTTGTCACACAGGTAGTGCCGCAGCCTGTTCAGCACCTGGGGACCCACAGCAGCCACATAGAAGAGAATCAAGTGAGCCGTCACGGCCCTGAACACTTGGCAAGGAGTCTCAGTCTTTCTCTCAAGGCAAGGTAGGTGGTTAGCTGTCTATCCCTGCATCAACTCTGAACACTTCTGATAACACTTTCTGTGTTTATCTAAAGGCCAACAGAGCTCCAGCCTGCTGGAAGCACTGACAGCTGATGTGGGTACCGACAGGGTGTGGTGGGGTATGACTCTGTAAATAGGCCTTTAACGCCTAAACTAGGCACAAATAATCTGAGTGAAACTTTTACCACATACCCTCATCCTATTACCGGAAAGATTATTCACTTTAATGCCAACTGATGACTAAATATACTACGATACTCACGTCTTTCTTAATCTCTGCCATTTCATCTTCAGTGAGGTGAGGAGCATCCATCTCTCACCCGCGGAGTGGAAATCCAGGTGTTCCGGGTGACGAACAACGACTAAGATAAGTTATAAACTAGTTACAGTGAAACGAACTACAGACATAAATGAGCTATTAGCCTTGAGGAACGTGATACCTCATTATTTGGTGATAAAAAAAAAAATCGACGTATCTAGAGCCCATTCAAGTTTTGAGTCACGGGGAGAGAGAAATGCCCGGACTTCCTGATTGTTGTAAAGATTTACGTCGACAACAGAAGAGAAAAAAAGTACCCTCAGATCTACTTTTCTACCTGTATCCTTACACGAGGACCAGTATTGACGCCGATTGTCCTCTCGCGTTATAAAATAGGTCGAAACTATCGACTTCAATCGCTTTTCGCCGCTGCTGGCCGACTTCTTTCGCTTTGCTATGTCTGACACAGGTGAAGAACTGTTCTCATTAACTCCACTGGATGGCGCTGTTGGACTTCTTCGCATAAACCACAGTTCAATGTTGCTGGATTTTCCCTCTATTTCTTAAGAACGTAACTTTCAAATGCTGTTCATCTGCTGTTTATAACTTTTTAGGCCTACCGCTTCCTTTGTCCTCCACTTGGCCAGTTTCTAAGAGTTTGAAGAACACACTCCACGCTCTGGTGTGAGAGTTTTAACTGCAAAGTGCTTTAACACATTTTTAATAATTTAAAATCGATTATTTGCTAAGTTTTATATTATGTCGACACAACACTGATTCATCCTTTGTGTTTTGAGAGCCTTTTTTAATGCTTGAATGAGGTCAGTGATAAGTGGCTTGATAACACAGTACTTTTAAATGTACAAGGACTGGATTTAAAGAAGTTAAAAACAGCCTAGCTCAAAGAAATGTTTTTAAACACCTTCAGAAAGCCTTGAGAACTATTGCTCGAGATCACATTTAAAGATTACATGAAAGTCTGGCTCCTTGAAAGAAGAAAACAAAATTCAGGGCCAAGACATTTGCACAGTAATGTAGATGGACAAAATATATATTTTCCCTTAATATCTGTACTTGTCTAATAAGATTTCCTGCAAGGTTGTAGTACTGGCTGTATTATTTTAGCTGGTTGCATCATTCAAACTGGTAGTATGGTTTTTCTTGAAGTTGTCAAGTGAGTATGCATATCAACAATACGTGACAATACATCCATGCAGCTCAGCAAACAAATTCAAGACTTTTACTTCCCTCTAATCACAATATGCCACAAACTGAGGACAGGAGTTCCCTGCAGGAGACAGTCGTCAGGCTTGTTTTGTCATGTTCTGCAATGCAGTATGAACCATATCCCAGAAAAACACCCATCCCCAAGCAGAAAGCCAAGCTAGCAGCAAATCCATGGTTCTGCCCTCCTGTAGTCCCCTTGAGAGGTTTTTCAATGTAATGATGATGATTGAAAGTGGAGTTGAAACGCAGGCTTTGACAGTCACTGTTAGATCCCTGCAATTTATGGAGGAAAGGTGTTTCAGAAAGCTGCTCTTTATATGTCTGGAGTTAAAAGGTCACCTCGTGTATGTTTTTTTTTGTTTCTCACTTCAGAAAAAAAAAAAAGCAACACATTACTACCCACGTGAAAGCCAATAACACATACCCACTTTTCTCCAGAAATGCCTCGCGACATTTCACGTCACTCATGCCAAACGGCAGCCTGGAAAAATCGCACAATCAAATGTGAGAGTTTCACATGCACTCAGTAAACCGACATGTGGGTGCCCTTTATAGAGCACGAGAAACAAAGGAAATGGGGCATTTATAGAAATGATGTAACAAACTGGGTGTTCGGTCCTTTCAGACATTCCCATCTGTGGTATAGTCCATGACCTGCACTCACAAAACAAGCTTCTCTGAGGCACACTGGTTTTACACAGTCACGCTTTTTTACATTCTGAAGCCATTCTTGCATCCCATGTTTTGTCTATATTTCTCTTTTTTTGCAACTATATTTCAACAGAGGGCTCATGGCTTCCTCTTTTTTGTTTAACCGTCAGCATCCCACTAAATGCAAATGTGTAATTTTAGCTGTATCCTGTGCAGCACCATTCACTGCACCAGCTTGTGATTCTTATTGCTATTAGAGGTACTGTTTGGAGTTTTGACAAATGCAAATAATTTGCTTTCATTCCCAGACTGTAAAGATACCACTCTTATATCTCTGCTGTGAATGTGTGTTAAAACCAACCACATAGCTGTGAAAAATAATTGTAGAAACCTTCAGAACTATCAGGATTTCTGCCTTGACTATCCATTACTGGGTTTTTTTCATTATCTCAGTCACATTTATAGAGAAACACAATAATAAACCAAGACAAGTGCAATGAATTCAGGACTGAGAGAAGACACCGTGAAAAGATCACGGGAAGAACACAACATCCATAGAGGTGAAAAAGAAGACGTGAGTAACATAAAAACACACGCAGAAATCTCTACAAAGTGCTGAAATCTTAGTTTTACTAAAGGACTGATGCTGATTGACGGACACTAAAAAGAAAACCACTTAACTCGTTCTAATGCTTAAAGCTAACCGAACTTTGAATGAATCAAAACTCCAACAAACGAAGAACTCATACAGGACTCGCACAGAAAAATAACAATCACACAGATCTCCAGTACTGAAGTCCTTCAATCCATGAATGCCAGCAACTGAGAGCGGGTTAAATTGAAAGCGTCACAAAAGACGAGGTTATGAAATGGTATACAAATATGTCTGTATCAACTTATAAATAAAAGAAATAGCCGTCAGTTTCCAGCTCAAAGATATTTCTCCCTATTCCCCGTATTGAATGTGATAATCTGCTGAACAATGGAATCTCGGCCACCTTTTAAATTCAATACTGTATGACAATGATAATACCATGCAGTCATTAGAGCAACACTGATCTTCTGTCTCTCACAAGAAAAGCATGTGCGTTTCCCAAACTCAAGACTATTCCTCTGAGCCGTTGGGCCAACAGCACCTGAAACACAAAGGAATAATGCAACAAGGTGTAGAACCAAAGATCTTTGTACCAGCATACTTTTATGCCTCAACCATGACATGCGATCCACTTGAAACCTGGTGTCATATTCAAGAAAAGGAAATCATCACTTGCACCAATACAAGACTTTATACGAGGTAGAATGCGTTCACAGGCCGCTCTGAGGTAATGGAACATCCTCAAACCTTCTCGAGTCCTCCAGCTGATTATCATATATCCAGTGTTCCTCTTACCTAATATGCTTCAGTAAATTCTTTATATTATAGCTTTGTGGGAAAAATCCCCCCCTCCAAATCACAAGAGTCAGCGATTTCCAGGCATCAATGACTGCACCGAGCTCACACTTGTTCGTACACCATGTGCTCGAGCTGGCACCGGCTCAAAATGGCCTGTGTAACCACAGTTAGATAAGAAGGAGACAGAGACAGTCTGCTCGGCTAAGCCTTTTGTTCTCACACATTCTAATAAAAGGAGAGGCATTTTTTCCCCCTTTGATAAATGTCTTTGTTGTTTGATGTGGATAGAGGGGGGTGCTTTTTATCCAGCTCTTTAAAAGAAACATGGAGTGTTTATCCTGAGAGGAATATTGCTTCAGGCGTTGCCTAAGTTTTCTTGTTTGTTTCTTCTTAATTTTGCTTGGACACTTTCCCTCAGACTGAAGAAAGACTCCTCAGGTTCAAACATTCCAGGAGGTTCTTGTCTCACCTTTGAAAATCTGAAGTATCAAATTCCAATGCACCCACACCTTTATGGGTGACAGACTGGAATTCCATCTTTGACTTTTAACACTGGCATGGCTGGATAATGTAAACACCCATCACAGGCAACATGCAGCAGTCTAAACACACCTTCAGCTGAGATAGAAATTCAGTTGCTCATAGAAATATGTGGCTTTTCTTCAATATTTATGTCAGAACTTGCAGTGCCCTGGTGTTGAATCCCATAAGGGGCTGAGCTCACGTGTATGGGTTGATGATGGAATATTTCATGTGTCAGTTATAATGGCGTGTCTTTTGTCAGTTATATAACCACATAGCATATCACAGCAGATCAGAACAAAGACACTTGGCTCCTAGACAAGTGAATCAGAATTGCAATCACACTCCTGCACCCTGTGCAGGGGCAGTAAACCCACAACCAATCAAACCCCCCCCTTACAAAAGCAAGAATACTGAACATCACTTAACTACATATCTCCAATTACACACATGAAGTGCAATGTTGTCTACAAGGGATGAACTGTATTCTCATACCCAAATATTATTAGTTACATTGATGTATGCATTTAAATTTCAAGTTAAAAAGGCATTAGTACATATACAACCATAACAAACATAACAAAATTCCAATCAGCAAACATTTACCATGTCCAGTTATGTTAAAAAAATGATTTACCTCCACTCTCTTGGTACAGCGTATTTCAAATTAAGTGATTGCCTATCTGTAGATTCTATAGACCTCATGAAGTAATTGCAATGAAAGAAAATATGTATTGAACAAGTTAGATTTGATATAGATAACATGAAACTCAGGTAAAGTTTACATTTATTACATGTAAACAAACGCCATGTTGATGGAATTAACTCATCTCAGAAGAGTTGTGAAGGGAGAGACAAAAGGCAGGAAAAGTTAGTGGTACTAAGAAGAAACAGTTGAAGTAACATGATGCAACCAAAAAGGTTATTTGGCAACAGGTCAGTCCCGTGATTAGAAAGAGCACCTTACAGAGGTAGAGTCTCTCAGGAGTATAGATGCGCAGAGATTCAGCAATCTTTCAAAAAACTGCATCTACAAATTGTAGAACAATGTTCCTCAACATAAAATTGCAAAGACACCAACATCTGGAGGCATCTCTGTACGCAAGTGAATTGAAAACCAGTATTGGATTCCCCATAATTTTTGAGCCCACAGGCAGCAGTATTTTCAATCAAACAGCAAAAAGTCTCACTTTCAGCATTTTATATATTTCCTATGCTGTTATGATTAAAATACTGTTTTTTTTTAGATTTGCAAATCATTGTGTTCTTTTTTTGTTTTTGACAGTGTCCCAAGGTTTTGGAACTGGGATTGTAGACAACAGCCATCAACGCCTCGAAAAAAAAAAAAAAAATATCTGGCGGAGAAAAGTTGTGAAGACATATTCTTATAATACAGTGTGCAGAATTCTGTTATCACATTATCACTTCAGGATGTGATGATAAATATGTGTAATATATGCAACAGGGATCAATAATATCTGCATGTATTAAAAAATAAATGCATATTTAATAAAACAGGAGTGGACTAATTCACAGAAAATTTAACAATGAAATGCATTGCTTCAGTTTCCAGCAATGCGTGTGATTAAGGCATTAAACCCTCTAAACTTTTTTTGTTGTATTTAAAGTAAACACTGCTTTGTTTCCACTTGACAGGAAAAAAAATGACATTGTTAAATTGCAGGGAAAGCGCTGGCAGAATGGAAGCTGTCCAGGGTGGTTCTTGGCAGACTGACTGAAAGAGAAGGAGGGTGGGGGGAGACCTTCTGCTGGGATCATGGTAGGACGTGTAGAGAAGCATTCCTCTCATAGCTTTGGGACACCTCTTCAGCCTGTGTGCACGTCACATCTGCTGGGAGTGAATAAAAGGAGGCAGACTCCAAAAGAGAGAGAGAGAGAGAGAGACGAGCACTCGTCAGCTCACTGCCAGCTCTGCTCCGTTGATTTTGCTCAGGAAAGTTAGCCTGTGAAGATGTGGAAAGTCTCTGCCCTTGTGATCCTGTGCTCTACCCTGGTGGGAATGTTTATGCTGCACGTTCATGAGATGTTCGTTCAACTGTTGTGTAACAATTGCTTTTGGAGGTAAACGGATGCTTTGTCTTTTCTCAGGTGTCAGCCTCGTGCCCCACAAACTGCCAGTGTCCCCCTGAAGTCCCGGTATGTCCCGCTGGAGTGAGTCTCCTCATGGATAGCTGTGGATGCTGCAAGGTTTGTGCACGGCAGCTCTTTGAAGACTGCAGCAAGACCCACCCGTGTGACAGCACAAAGGGACTGGGGTGCAACTTCGGAAGTGGATTTGATTCAGTCAAAGGTGTCTGTCGAGGTATACCGATCTCTGCTCTACTCTCTAATTTAAACACCACTTTCCCCCCCTTTTTCTACACCTAACTTTCCCTGCTTGTCTTCCACAGCCAAATCAGATGGGAGAACTTGTGAGTTCAACAGCAGGATTTACCAGAATGGTGAAATCTTCCGTCCAAATTGTAAACACCAGTGCACTTGCATGGATGGTTCTGTTGGGTGCATCTCTCTGTGTCCTAATGAGCTCTTGCTGCCCAAACTGAGCTGTGTCAAGCCAAGGCGGGTCAAAGTACCGGGACAGTGCTGTGACCAACTCATCTGCCCTGAGCATGCAAAAACAGACAAGTTCATGAAGGGGAAGCACAATCGAAAGCACAGGAAAGACAAAACACCTGAAGATGACCTTACTAAAGAGAATGAGCTTGTGCCTGTGTGGGGAGAATTCAAATCTTTACACGGTAAGCAGCTTTCCACATTGTCCCGATAATGGAACTTGTAAATTGTCTGAGCAAGAACCTGATATGAAAAAAATGTTAGCACATGTGCATCGGATGTCTTGATTTTTCTCTTGTTCAAACAGTTGTCATGTCACTCTTTAAACCAGCTTATGTGTTGTTTTCATCTGTACAGATGTCAGGAGTCATTCAAAGGGTCACATGCTTTCCAGAGGAGTCCAATGTTTGCCTCAGACCACTGCCTGGTCACCCTGCTCCAGATCCTGTGGTACTGGCGTCTCCACCAGGTTGACCAATAACAATATCAAGTGCAAACTGATGACAGAAACCCGGATCTGTGGGATCAAACCCTGCAAACTACTCACCCCAAAGGTACACTTGGAAGGAACCCTTAATGTTCTGCATGAAGACCATAAAAATATTATATTCATTATTTCTGTAACACACAAGTTTTGACATTTCCTCTATTACAGAAGGCTGAAAAATGTAACCACACAGGAAAGGCCATCCATCCAGTTCAATTGTCCTACGCAGGCTGTCGCAGCCTGAGGAAGTTCCAGTCCCGGCACTGTGGGACCTGCTCAGATGGGCGATGCTGCCGGCCTCACAGAACCCAAACACTAGCTCTCCATTTCCAATGCAAAAATGGAGAGACCTTCAGGAGGAAGGTGGTGATGACGGAGTCTTGCAAGTGTGATTTCAACTGCTCCGGCAGTAATGAAACGCCTCGTCTCTACAGACTTTTTAATGACATCCACAAAATGAAACTGTAAAAGAAAGTGTGATTTGAGAGGTAACGTAGACGCAAGGTGCAAACATCAGTTTGGTGGACTTTAATTCAAGAGTTTGCTTCATAACATTGGAGCCTTGAGGTTTGCTTCTTTGTGAAGCTTCTTATTTTTGTAGTGAAACTCTATTTTCATTTCACATATTTACTCTTGTCTTGACAAAACTTGTAACACAATTATGTAAATTTGACAAAAAATATTATGTAAAAAAAAAAAAAAAAACGACAAAAGCTTAATTTATAAGGATTGGTGTTATTTGCTTTGCCTAATGTATTGTTCTATTTAATGCTTCTCATAAAATATTGTCATTCTCTTCTGCCAATCGTTGAAATGTGACGGACAGCTTGTCACTTCGTGTTTTGTATGTAAACAGGCCAACATGCTGCATTTGTTAATTTTATGATCAAATGTCCTCAAATAAACACAAGGAAACCTACTGCAACATATCCATAACTTACTTGACTCGGGAATCAGTATGTACAGCTAAATGTTTCATCAAGTCTTCGTCAATTGAAGGTTTTAAAAAAAAAAAAAAAAAAAAAAAGTACAAAACTTAGTTGTTGCAATAATCAAGAAAACTGGAAATCCTCAGGTCTGTTGCAACAGTGCTCGAGCAGAAATACAAGTTATATTTTATCTTCAGCATCTGGCTGACCCACTTTTGAGGACCTACATGTCAGTGAATACTCATGGGAATGACTGTAACGTAAACCTCTGAGTGGTTTTCCTGCCGCAAGGCAGATGGTGGGCACAAGCTGCAGAGTTTTTGTTTTATGAAGAAGTTATAGGCTTGCAAAGTTAATCTAAACTTTCCATATCATGCGTAATTAACAACTCCTCCTGCTGTCTTCCAAAAGGGAAAAAGAAAAAAAAATCAAACGTGTAACATTACTTTGAGTGACTTTTTTAAATACATTAAAGAGTGAAGCCTCTGTTTTTAATAATTGGCTCTGCAGAACTCAATTCTTAAAAAAAAAACAACAACAAAAAGAAACTTTTGTGAGCTGTAACCTCAGGGTGTGCCCATCTCAGTGCTGGATCGTGATATGAACCAAAATTGCCAAAATGTCAGATGTAAGCATTTTTCGTTGCCAACAGCAGACGTGCGCAAATTCCCAAAGTGATCAACAGGATTACGTAAACAGGCAAGACCCTGGGAGCAGAGGAAAAACAGGGTACTGACGCACGCAGAGATGAAATGGTTCCATCGTCTGAAAGGGAGCACAATAGAGCTTTGTCTCTGTGAACTTGAGGAGCCCTGCTTATTGGAAGGAATATGTCTGCTGCAAGAACATATCAAAGCCTTACAGAGGTCTGAACTCGCAGAAGTTTATTACCATAGAACCCGTAGGAAACCACAAGCAAGAGTGACAGGACAACAAGTTAAAAACAAGAGCACCAAGGTTAGCTTTTTTCGTAAAACTGGGTAAATCAGCATATATGCAGGTCATTATGTTTGCCCCCGAGCCTCAGAAACACAAACTGTTCCATCATAAAAGCACGAAAACATGCCAGCAAGAGAGTTTGAAGAGCTTGGGAAATAGCCCAATGTTTCATGTACCTCAGTAATTATATTTTTTAAACCTAAAGGCATAGCCTTCACAACAGACAGATAATCGTTTAACTTTCAGGCTAATTCATCTCAGTCCAGCTGAGGCTAAGAACAAAAAAAACAAACAAACAAAAAAAAAAAGCATACACACAGCACCCGATCTCTCACGCCAGTGAGAAACTGTGAAACTAGCAGATTCACGATGATTTGAATAGAAGCAAACTTCAAATATAGATCACTTTTACAACAATGTTGCACCATCAAGATTTTGGTCTATTCTACGGCATGTAAACATGGTGTTGAAAAGTTTGTGAACCTTTAGCAATTTCTATATTTTAGCAATAACAATATGTATGCAAACCTTTGCTTACCAAACCAAGTATCAACCCTGAGTGCAGCCATAAATGTGACTAAAGCCTCGTTTCCACTGTCAGTACGGTTCGGGTCACTTCGTATCGGTACGGGTCGGGTCGGGTCGCTTTGGGGTCAGCTTGCGTTCCCACTGTACAAAGGGGACCCTCAGGGGTGGGCGGAGTGCGTGCCGAAGTGTCACTACGTCGATCGCTCCGAAGCTTCTTCAGCTTCATGCGACACTGGTTTCGCGGTCCAGGTGAAACTACTCTCTGCCATTTTTGCGGCAATTAGCTGGAAAACTTTTTCGTTTCGCACAGCGCAATCGAGCTGCTCCGCTGCACAGCCTCCTCACCAACAACGGAGAGCAGAGCCTGGAACCGGTACTGTGTGCTGGGTACCCCAAGCAGAAGGGTTACAAAAATGGTAACGGGTACCATGGGACCGGTACGCTTTCGTGGTAGTGGAAACACTGAAATAAGCGAATCGTTCTGAACTGACCCGTACCGGACTGCATAGTGGAAACAGGTTAAAACAATTCAGGTAACTGTTGCTGCATATTGCACATCAGGTTGGAAATTTTTTTAACTCGTTTCTCCGTAAGGAACATTTCAATCTCTGATGTTGGACGGTTTTGTCACATGAACCGCTCAGTTCAGGTCATTCAAAAGCTTTCTTTTTTTTTTGCTTTTTCTCTGCAGCCCTGCTATAAACCTTCAGCCAAGGTGAGGAGTCTTCCGTTGCCCAGTTACGCCGAGTTTCTTTGTAACCTCGTAGACTGATTACACATGACACCGAGTAACCTTTGTTGAGTGACCTTTGTTGCACACAGTGTGTCTGACTGGATCGGTGAAGTCATCGACCTGATGAGAAACAACTCAGAACTTTGCAGAGGTTATAAGAATCCTCCTTTGTCCGTTTTTATGATACACCTTTAAGTGTTGTAAAGATCAGACTCTAAACAAAACTGTTCATTGTTTAAAAGTTGCTTTCATCAATTCAAAATATTTCATGACAAAAAACCTTACATCTGGAGCAAATTGCCGAAAGATGAACTAAGTCCATACAGCATTAGATACTCGTGGAAGGAGGGAAAACTTCCCCTGAGTGAAACATTAATTCTCCCCATCTGAAAGCTTCTTTTATCTTCTGATAAATAATTCAGTCTCTGGGACATTAATTATTAGACTTTCAACAAAAACTATTTTGCACATTAGCCACATTGCCATGAGAAGTAGGCCTTTGCAATCCTTAACTTACTCCTAAAAAGGGCAAATGTTTATCTAAAAATACTACCAGGTCTACTCAAGGTTTAGGCTCATATTAACATTCACGCAACTAGTTGATAGCCCCAAGGAAAGAAATAGCACCACAGAGTATGGTCCAAAATGTTTTAAAAATATCATGCAGCACTTTTTTGGACTCGAGCTAAAAAAACTATCCAAACCGCCAGTTAAAACAGAGAATATCTCTGATCCCTGGAAAAATTCTAACTCTCAGCTAAATGTAAAGGTCCCTATCCAAAGACTTAAAGCTTAAATCTGACCAATAAAAAAAAAAAAAAAAAAACAGGAAGATGGCTTTTAGTTCCCAAATAAAACTGTAAAAATTCTTGTCTCCCTTCTCATTTCAAATGAGTTTTATAAATGTTATAGTACACAGAATACAAATAAAGATTCTAAATGCACACCTTCATCATTTTAGAAAATATGAAGATCCAAATGTTGACGTTTGTTGCCCATCATCGAACATCGTCTTATAGGAGTTTTTAAGGAAATCAACGTAGTTCTGAATGCTTCGCTTGTGGCTCTCTGACTGGTCCAGGCTGATCTGCAGGTCCTTCAGACGCATTTCAAACTGTTTCTCTGTCTGCGGAGTAAGAGACAGGCAGACAACACGTTTCATTTGGTATTTAGTCAATGCTAA
This sequence comes from Odontesthes bonariensis, assembly GCF_027942865.1. Classification (NCBI taxonomy): domain Eukaryota; kingdom Metazoa; phylum Chordata; class Actinopteri; order Atheriniformes; family Atherinopsidae; genus Odontesthes; species Odontesthes bonariensis. Next base: position 16,273,758 of record NC_134519.1, on the reverse strand, counting down.
AAATCTCATGATTTACATCTTAAAACAAGGTAATCTGGGCACGTATGCTTCATGACATTCATATGCTTTCATTATTTACAGAAGCATGACCCTCACAGTTTGCTTGCTCTGGCGAAGAAGCCTCAGCTCATTATCCCTTCTGCCCTTCTCAGCTTCCAGCTCCAGGAGTTTGGTCTGAAGAGCCCCTTCTCGGGAAGCAGCCTGGTCTTTTACCTTGCAGACCTGCACAAATGGTAAAAAATGCCAAATATAAGAGATTTACCTACTAGAAGGAAGCTTTGGATCTTCCAGTCTTGTTTGATGATGCAAGCAAAGGTATTTGTACTTGTGTTGCCTGCTTAATTGCGAACATTTCTCAGGTCAACATACTAACTACCATAAAAAGAGACAATAATTCCTGTTTGGAATTACATTTGAACAAAAAAAATCAAATCAAATATTTGTCATTGATCCATTGATACTAAGACATCAGTGGAGACATCATTTTGAAGTGTACCTGCTGTCTGACGTCTGATAAAGCTGCTTCGAGCTGCCGGCTCAGAGCCTGACAGTCAGATGAGCGCTGATCCAGCTGCCTGTTGCTGTAGCTGAGAGCTTCCTCCTGAACTGTGAGCCTCCGTATGAGCTCCGTGTTCTCCTGCTGCAGCTCGTCTGTCTTCCTGCAAACACAAACATGTTAAATGCTGCTTATATCAAAATTGGTACGCAGTAAGAAAACTTTTGATGACTGTTGTCTTACTTTCGAAGCGAATCCATTTTTTCCTTTAGCTTTAAATTGGCCTCATGAACGGACTCTTTCATCTCTGCAGATGATCTCAAGAGTTTAGATTGATTCTCCGTCTGAAAATGAAACACGGCAAATTCAAAGTCGCACGCTCTGGGTGCATAAAAATGCTGCAGAAAGGATGACGTATCTCATGCAAAGGTGATTACAGCACCAAATAATTCAACGCGGTTTGTCACAGTCTTGAAAACACAATGTGGACAGTTTTCAAGTCACGAAGTCAACATTTCTGTGAGAAACGTGATGCGGGAAACTGAACGGGACTCAAACAACACGAGACAATCACAAATGGGCACATTGGTAGAGGACTGAAGTCAGGGTTCTGCTTTTGGTAATCACAAACATCAAAACTCACAGCAGGACCAGAGAGCAAAACACACCAGACACACGAGACTGTACTACCACCTAGTGGTCAGATGTGGGAAAATGACTTTTGCATTTAACATGCGCCGACCGTGACAACTAGTGTTGCACACCTTAACCAGTAGTTGCTTAATGGACTCTGACATTTCTGAGCACTTCCTTTCCGAACGTTGCAGGTTCTCCTGGCCCTCGAGGAGCCTCTGCTCAGCTGCACTCAGTAGCTCAGGGTAAGCCTTTAGCTCCTCCACACGCCCCTGCAGCTCCTGCCTCACCTGGGCTCCAGAGGAGGGTGGCAGAGGGAGTGAGGTTTTGGGAACAGACACAGTATTAACTGAAATATTCATAACACGTCTCAAAAGAGATGCTCGCAGAAGTGCAGAATGCGTCAAACGTGCAAAACGTGGCATTTTTCCTTCTTAGACTGAGCACATATTTTGAAGCCCAGAATTTAAGTCGCTCAGGTTTGTCAAAACGCATGCAGGTTCAGGCGGTTGTGCAGCTGAGTAATAAACCTGACAGCAAACTGACAGGCCATTCATCACGAGAAAGAAAGATGCAGAGCTTGAAATGTGTGAAAAAGTGCTCAAAGTATGTTAGAATTAGTTTTTAAACCAGCTGCTAGTCCTCCTTTAGTTAAAAGCATTAAGGAATTGAGGAACAGGGGAGGTACCTTGTCAACTTCTGTCTCTTTCCCGTCTCGTGTCTTTTCTGTCTCTCTTAAAATATTTGAATATTTTATTCGTAGATCATCAATCTCAGCTTCAAGTTCTGCAACCTAGAAAAAGACAAAAAAAAATTTGTGATGAAACCTGCAGTGCTCTGCTACACGTTCTCTCAACAGACCACAGTCAATTTCACGCCTCAGTAAGTAAAACACTTGATGATATAGCATTCGCTATAATTAATTATTATAAATAATTCACTATAACCAGAATCCTCTTGGAAAAGCACATTTCAAAACGCTGCTCTCTAACTGTTTCAGATAGGGGGGAGTTAGAAGTGCACAACGGTGAATGGCTAATGACGAAGTAGGAAAGATAAAAGGAGTAGAGGCATTCTAGAAATAAAATATCAAGAGTCTAGTTTGCTAGCAATGTGTCCAATGCCTTCTTCCCCACAGTGCTTTCATATCTATTCAAAAAGCCTCTTAACAGTTGTTATCTGCAAGTCTTTTTCCAGATAACTCTTCTTGAGAAAAATGTTCACATATTCACGTAGCCTTTTCTCCACTTCAGAGTCTGTTTTGTTTCTAGCTGGTCTAAATTAAGAGAAAGAAAGCAAACCTGGTACTGGCACTGTTCAACTTGACGTTTCCTTTCTTGACAGACAATCTTCTCCTCTACGAGGGCAGACTCACAATCAGCAAGCTGCTGCTCCAGCCGACCCACCGAAGCCTGCAATCAGGCACAAGAGCAGGCTTTGCTTATTCTTAAGTATCATGGTTTATTTCTCCAGTGAGAATTACATTAAAACTGGAGGAAGGGTCACCAGTGAGCCATTAGCACAAAAGCTAATGACTTCACGTTTCATTCTAAAACAGCCGAGGTGTTTTTACACCCTCTGTGGCTCTTTCATGCAAGCTGTTCTGCACCGCCTACCTTGAGTGCTGCATTACTGACACTAAGCTGTCCATTGTCAGCCTTGAGTTGGTCAACCCTTTGCACCGTGGCTTCATTAGCTGCAGTTAGCTCATCTTTCTCTTTCTGCAACCTCCGTGTCAAGTCTGCAATTTCACTTAGTTGGAGATCAACAACTCAGTCAAAACTTGTCTCACATTCATACTGATGTCTACTCTGTACTACGATGAGCAGTGTGTGTCACATGGAAACAACCAACCATTTCAGCAAGTGTACATGAGCGACAAGTTTTTCTTTCTCATCTGTCATCTGCTCCTTCTTCTGTGTCCAGGAGTCACTCTCTAAATGGGCTTTGGCAATCTGAGCATCCTGTGTGTCAAAGTAAGATCCTGATCCGTCATGGCGTAAAAAACAAGTTGAAATCTAATAATCTGAGCCATTTTGACTTCATACCTTTTCCTTCAGCTGTACATAGCATTTGTCAATGGCAGCTTCAAACCTCTGAGCTCTCAGTTTGTGTGCTCGAGTTCCTTTCTTCAGAGATTCTTTGTCCCGTGCTGCCTTCTCAGTCATAGAGGCGATGGACGCTTTCAAACCGTCAATCTCCATCTTCTGTTGTGTAAGAGTTCTCTCAAGAGTCTAGAAAACACCACGAGCCAAAAAACGTTCAGCATAGTTTTGAACATTCATAAAGCTGATTCTTTATGGAGCTTTGGGCTGATAAAGAGAATCCGTACCCTTAACTGCACTGTCAGACGATTGTTTTCAGCTTCCTTGTTGCGCAGATTATTTTGCAGGCGAGCGCGAGTTTCCTCCACAGTCTTGGTCATGTGAACTGCGCTTTTTATGTTCTCCTGCGGAAGCCAATAATGTGGATGCGTTCAAAGTAAATGCTTACATTAATATGCAACAACATCTGTATCTAAAAAAAATAAACCAGAGCTTACCTGCTCTTCTCTCCGCAGATCCATCAGGTCATCGATCCTTTTTTCAGTCTCCCTCAAATTTCTTTTTAGATGCTTGTGGAAGGAAATGAGCAATCAGCACACGTCACAAAACTTACATTTCTATCATTCTATCCATTCAGTGCATTAAAAAAATATATATATATTTTCTTAGATTCCTCAAATATTACAAACCTTTGAGCTATATCTTTTTGTGCATCATCCAAACAACTACAAAGTATTAAAGATTAAACCTTAAGATTGACTGTTTTCACAGTCAAATCTTGCCCTCATAACTTATTTAGAAGGTTTATACGAGTTTTTTTTGTTTTCTTTTAGTATTAGACATTGCATATATACGATAAAACAGTCACCTCATTTTCAATTTCAGCCTGTGTGATCTTATTTAGCAAGATGTCAGTCCGTTGTTCTGCATCAATCTGTCTAGTCTATTAGGGGGGAAAAGGGTTAGCTGTCAAAAAAAGGTTAAGACAATAAAAAAAATTAATTTCACACATTTCCAGGAGGCACTTAAGGCTAAGAGTTTCATTTGCATATCTAAACTTGATGCATTACTACCATGAAATGCAAAAGGCCATGTCCCTGAGCCTTTTTCTACGACCAACCTCTGTATCTTGGAGTTGTTTCATCTTCTGTCGTACAGACTTATTCATTCGTCTAAAATCCTCCAACTTTTCCAGCAAAAGTCCTCTCTGTCTTGAAATTTGGCGCTGGTCTTTGGCAGATTGTCCTGAATCCTAAACCGGCAGGGAGCATACATTTAGTAGAGAAAAAATGTGTTGGGGTTTTTGGGTTGTTTAAGCGCAAGCTGAAGGATGCAAAATATTAGGAGGCATACAGCAAATTCATCTTCCATTGCATCTTTAAAAGACACAAGTTGTATTGCAGCAGAGTTGGCAGCTGCTTCGGCGTCAATCAGTAGTTTCAAGAAAGGGCTTTTCCTGCCGTCTCCATGGCTACATGAAAGATAAAAAAGAAAAAGAAAAAAACGATTTAGGTCAGTAAGATTGTAGCTAGTGGTGATTTTTAGCCATAAAGATTAGACTACATGATCAAATGTTTATATCTGACAGGACCTCACCAATTGATCTCAGACTCTGCTCTTGTCTGCAGACTGCTGTGTGTCCTGCTCCATCTCCCCGACTCATGGCTGCAGTCTAAATCACCACGACTCATGGCGAGATCCTCCCTGGAATTGAAACCAAGAGGGGGACTCTGGGGCTCACCCTCTGGAGACATACCTTGTACTACCAACACAACAGACAATGACAGTTAGTATAAACACAGACGCGAGGGCTAGCAATCCACACTAAAGGGGACTTCAAAAAAATAAAATAAAAATTTATACAATACACAACCTAGTTATAATATCATTACTCGAGTCAGAAAGCCAGAAGGCAATCAAGTTAACAAGCTTACTCCATAGCAACAGACGAACTAATTCGGATAAGCTTTACGTTACACTGAACACAGCAGGAGTTTTTGTGATTTCAGCGAACAGACTAAGTCGCTTTTAAATCCTTTATGTTTAATTGGAGTTGAAACTCTGTCCCCTATAAAACTATATCACTGAAAATATGAATATTACTCACGCTTTCGCTTTGTGTCTGTTGTGAATAACCCCACACCAAAGTGGAGAGACACCCTTTTAATCTTCAAAGATGATTGGGTAGCTTTTAAACAACGTCATAATACTAACTTATTTCCCGGCTGTTGATTAGTTCCTTCAGGCCAAAGTAGGCGGAACTATTTTTGAGTGGAGTTTCAAACAGCCAATGAACAGGACAAAACAGAGGCACTGTCTGAAACCATAGAAACGATGCGGAAGTTTACTGCCGCGGTACGTCTGTTTTCAGAAAATATCAACGTAGGAAGCTCACATTTTGCCATTTCAGTTGCCTATAACTGGAATCCCAGCACACTGTTTGTAAATAGACTCATTCGTTTACATAAGTGTTAAAGCTTTGCATTGCAGAATCTTCTTTAGTTGAAGTTAGCTGGACAGCTAATGCTCGGTTTCCAGTGAGAGATGTTCAAAGCAAAAGTACTCTTTGTTGGTCCTAATGAGGTAAGAAAATGTTTCCAATTTTAAATTCCCATTTGCCAATACTAACTGAATTATCATCATTCAACTGTTAAAGTTACGTTAACCATGTTAACTACTGGTACTGCAGCAGCCTTTCTTAAGAGAGGTTAGAGTCCGTCTGTGAATAAATAGTAGCCTATACGTCAATGTTCAACTGAAAGTTCACGTTTGTGGCAAATAAACACTCTTGTTTATTGTTGTTCGCTTAATTGTTCTCAGTTTTATATGATTTATGGGCAGATACTTAAAGATGCGCATGTTTTGATTGATAATTGTTTATCTTAGCAATTTCTGACCTTTAATATTCATCTTGTGGTTTTATGATTGATTAGGGTATTCTCTTTTTACTTGAATTTATTTGTAATTTTTATGTTTTTGTCAAATGTATATATGTGTGGTGTGGCACCTGTGCTGATGCTGCTGTCGTGGCCAGGACACTCATGCAAAAGGGATAGTTTATCCCAGTCAGACTTATTTCTGGTAAAAGAAAGGTTATGAGAATAATAGTGATAAAATTGTTGTAAAATGGGGTTATGGAGTCAACAAAACAAAGCAAGTATCATAGGTGTTAACTGAGGTGCGTGCACATAGAGTAATCAGATGCAGGTTAAAGGACTTGTAGTTGAATCATTTATTTTACGCCAGCGTGGAAATGTGTTTGTTTTTTTTAAATATCAAATAGAATTAGTCTTTGGTTTCTTTATGGGTGCTCATCTGACCTCCATCAGTGATCCAGGTATACATCTAATTCTAAAATGCTATTTTTTTTTACAATTGGCAGTTTAATCACCATGTTCTGTTATGTTGTTTTACGATGAAGAAGAAAAAAAAAACTTAAACCATGTGAGAGAAATGCTGCATAAAAATTCTGTATTATTTCTAATGTTAATTTGTTAGTTTCCTCCTCTGACAGGTTAATACAGTATATGCCCCACGGACTGAAAAATGACTATTGGCAAACAAATTATGATTAAAAAAAAATATATATATATATATACATAATAAAGGTATTACGCAGTAGCCTTGAGGAACTAAAGTGTACTGTGCAGGTAATTATTTACTACTTCAGAAGTAAGATTTAAATACATTCATCAGCCTATCCCACATCTGTCAAACAAGAACAACAAAGGAAACTAAAATTGTTCCTGCAGAAACAATGTGGACAAAAAAACAACAACGCACATAAAAAAAAGGAATTTTAATAAAGCCATCTGTCTGCCTGTCTTTCAGAGTGGAAAAACAGTTCTTGCAAATTTTCTCTCCGACACAACCGAAAACGTGGGTGGCGAGTACAGACCTACTCAAGGAGTCAGGTACAGACCCTTTGTGACAACTGTACAGCTTTCCAAGCGATACCAGTTTACCCAAACCCATGAAGGCCTGAAAAGGAAAATTCATTAGCTTACCACATGTTTGAAATGTCAGTTTAGTGTGAAATTGGTTATCTCATTTATTGAATGACTTATTTATAAATTATATTATTTTCAACTAAATGGCCTTCTATTGCCTTAAGGATACTGGAATTTGAATCCCAACCTGAAGGCAGTGGTGACAAGACATGTGAGGTTGAACTTTGGGACTGTTCGGGAGACTTTAAGTAAGTTTAACATCATAATCTTGTTAATAAAAGGCAATATTAGTCTTTCAGTTTTACTGAAACATCTTGTTTTCCATGTTTTGCCTGTCTGATATTGTACAATGCCTAAATGTAAATACAATATATTTTCTTCCTGCAGATTTGAATCATGCTGGCCTGCCCTCATGAAGGACTGTAGCGGTGTGGTGATCATTTTTAATCCTGATGTTCCAAGTCACCTGAAAGAAATCGAGACGTGGCACTCCATGTTCATCTCCCCTCAAAGTTTGCAGGACAAACAGTGTCTGCTCATAGCTCACCACAAGCCTGGCAGTGAAGTAGAAGACGGACGGCTGCCTTTAGGTAACCTTGCTGGGGGCCTCCCGAACCTGCTGCTTGCGACATTATTACTTTTCTAGTCTAACATGTTCCCTCTTTTTTTCATGCAGCGTCAAATCTGAGCAGACTGCCACTTATTCACTCCAATTTGGAGGTGGAACCAGAAGACGTGAGGCATGCTTTCTGGCGATACTTGGGAAACGTTGTAACTGTTATGTCGGAGAGTCGAGAGCGAGAGGAGATGTCCATCATCACATAGCAGTGAAATCTGGAAAACATGCATCTAATTGAAAATATACTTTGTTTGCATCTGTGGTGTATCAAGTTGTTACAACATCTTCACTATCAATCAGCTGTGCATGACATAATTCAAACCCTGTTTAACTCTAGAACACTTCACTACTGTTCGGTGCCTCTATTCATTTTTGGTTGATCTGCTGCACTTTTTAAAGTCTCTTTGTGAATAAAATGTGACCTAGTTAAGTCTGAAAGTTAATGCCCAAGAAACAAAAACAAAAAAAAGCTTATTTTCTGATCACAAATAGCTTTTTATTTACAAATTAAGTAGTTGTCTGGAATGTGATGTGTCAAAAAATAGTACAAGTTCATTATTCAGACATCATATCCAATTATGCCTCCTTTGCCAATGCACTCTCCAATGAAGAACCACATCAGCACCTCAGTGGTCACGAGTCCATTCCTCAAGGCATCCTACAACAAAAACAATAAAAAAAACAGTAAACTGCTTTAATGACAGTGATCCAGAATTAGAGAATAAGTTGTAATACTTTGAATTTACACAAGGCCTAATAATGTTGCACTTAAGGGTAAACAGCTTGTCATTTTCACAGTTATCTGCAACAAGTTCAAGAGCTTACACTGCAATAACACAGTGACGAACATAACTCAGGGTTAGATCTCTATTAAGTTTGTGTCACTTGTCTTCTTTGTGTATTTCACCAGCTTTTCAACATTTAACCACTAAATACTCTGAATTAGTCTTGTATATATATATATATATATATATATATATATATATATATATATATATACACATACATACACATTTCTTTGTAAGAAAACCCAATCAGTCCACAGCCTGATGTCTTACCCAGTCAGATTGTTTTCTAAAAGTATCTCGACTCACCGTCCTAAAATTCCTCTTGTCGTCTATTAAAAGCCAGTGGACAAGACATGGGAGCTCCAACAAGCTTTAATCCGAAATCACTGTATCAAGAACCTGCTGCTAGCTACATGATGATGCATCGAAAGCTTGCTTGAGAATGTATCGAAGAAACTATTTTTGGGGGGGCTACAAGTTCGACCTAACTGGATAATTGGCACCACTGTCAATGAAAAAAATGGCAGTTTTTGTAAGGGAAATCATGATCAGGGTTCTTTTTAGGCGAGTTGCACATAGTCTGTATGTATACAGACTAAACATTTGAGTTAAAGGGATAGTTCGCCTATCCCTTTAACATCCCTTTAACATACATTTGCATCACAAAATCGTCCGTCCAGAAAAAGTCAGACCTCACAATCGCTTGGCGCTATTTCTCTCTATCTTCATATCACTACGGGCTATGTGAACCGTGCAGACCGAAGTGCAGACTGAGCAGTCCCCTGCTTCCGAGCAGTAAACACCGTAACAGGTGCAGCTATCTGTAGGTGGCTGATATGAAGGGAGGCAAAAATAGCGCCAAGCGATTGTGAGGTCTGACTTTTTCTGGACGGACGATTTTGTGATGCAAATGTATTACTCTTTTGAACGCATATTGTTTTGAGAAGCAAAACGCTTTATTTTCAGGACCCCAGCCAACTAGCCGGACTACCTTCGTCAACGCCAAAACGAGGCCGGAACTCGGCTCACAGGACGCAGCGGGGGGTAAGTCAATGTTCATAAATGATATTGCTAATATGGGATGTCATACAGCTTCATGTCAAAAGAGGCGAACTATCCCTTTAAGCCATCAATTAATACTGTATTTGTCCGCAAAATTTTAAGACCAACCTTTATTACCTGCGAGCTTTTAGGTGATGAGCGGATCTAACAGTCAGTGTGTTGATGCATTCAACTTTTTTTTTTTTTGCACATTTTTATTGTTTCAAGGTCAGTTCTGACTTACTCATTGACTAGATTATGACAAATTAATGTATTATTAGTTATTATGAAAGCTGAGTAATAATCCTTGATTAGCAAACACGCACACACCCAAAAAAGGAAACTAATAAAAGTTTTCTGGGCATTGAACTCCCTCAGCTCCAAGAATGAAAGTTCATACTAAATTGGAAATTGCGTAAATGAATGCAGGTCAAAGAAGCCTCACTTCGGTGGAAAGAGCTCAGTGCAGCGTTAACTCACAGCTACAAGAGCCACAGAGCCCTCAAACTCACTTTAACCGTGGTTTGTCGCATGCGTCCCGAATGATAGCTCTTGATCAGACCTGACGCAGCCTCCATGGCTTTGGGGATCTCATCTGGAGACGGTGGGACCAGCTCCACCCGAGCGTAGTGCCAAAAGGTCGCCAGTCGGGGTTTGGAGTATGTGACAGCGGCTGGAATGACACACAGACTACCTTATCTAAAGAAGGAGCAACAAAGTCAAAATATCACTTCAGAGAGCAAAAGAAAGTTCCCACGTTCGTACAGAAAACCCGTTGCAGGTTTATTAGGTGAAGTTAGTTTTAAGTTGGATATTCGACAGACATTCGCAAGCAAGCCACTCCAACATTTCAAGTGCACCCGTATTGCAGACTTTACAGTAAACACACGGAGAGGACGACTGCAGCGTGTTCCAACTTCCTGTTTTCAAAATAAAATAAAAAGGAAAAAAAAATTATATTTAAAGGATAAGATCGGTTTTTTGACATTGGGCCCTTGATTTCACATTATAGCATGATGTTCTACTCACCCCTGCTTGTTGTTTGTCATTTGGAGCTGTTCCGAAGATATTCGCGAGGCGTCTGGCTGCTCTCTTGAGATATTCGGCCATGAAACGGTTTCCTATGGGCAAGCTCATACAGGCACAAACTATGCTGTTTATAATTTATTAATTACTCTACACTAGAACTGATAACGTGGAGGTGCGTCGCTTACTTTAAAAAATCCGGGTTATTGTAATTTTGATTTTTTTGTCGTAAAGTGGGTGTTACTGACGTCATCGTCGTGCTACTGCCACAGGCAGCCCACAGACCTGCTGCCTATTTATTCATTCGGCTAAAATTCAAAATTAGTAACCCGGATTTTTTTAAGTAAGCGACGCACCTCCACGTTATCAGTGCTGGTGTAGAGTAATTAATAAATTATAAACAGCATAGTTTGTGCCTGTATGAGCTTGCCCATAGGAAACCGTTTCATGGCCGAATATCTCAAGAGAGCAGCCAGACGCCTCGCGAATATCTTCGGAACAGCTCCAAATGTTCAACAACAAGCAGGGGTGAGTAGAACAACATGTTATAATGTGAAATCAAGGGCCCAATGTCAAAAAACCGGTCTTATCCTTTAAAGCAGAGATGAGCGACTGTATAAAGTTATTGAAAATTATGGACAGAACTGAATTGTAAAAATAAAAGGTGTATCTCATGTAGCAAGTGTAGTTACATGACCCCACACTGATTTGGAGTCAATTGATCACATGACCTGGAAGCTATTGAGCAAAAATGCTAATATTTACATATAAAAATTCATTATGAATATGAACAGATCTAAAATGTAAAAATAAAAGGCGTATCTCATGCAGCCAGTGTAGTTACATGATCCCAAACTGATTTGGAGTCAATTGATGACATGACCTGGAAGCTATTGAGCAAAAATGGCCGTTTTCATTTGGAAACTAAAACCGGGAGCTCCATCAACAAAGCTGTGATGCCAGATAAAGGCCACAAAAATGCAATAATTGACTATTGTAGATGAGGAAGAAGCCTCGTGTGTTTTCATTAATGAAGCTTTTTTGAGATAATTCCTTTTTACAAGTTCGCTTTCCTACCAGCCTCGTGTGTTTTCATTGAGATAATTCCTTTTTACCAGTTCACTTTCCTAACATGGGCTGTGTTTCCCTCTTGACAAAGATCCACAATTCATAGTCGTCTTTACCGAAACCCGGGATTGAACCAGGGACCTTCAGATCTTCAGTCTGATGCTCTCCCAAATGAGTTATTTCAGCTACACAGGGCCAAAATGGCCGTTTTCATTTGGAAACTCAAACCGGAGCGCGCTCCTTGGAGCTTAGGCGACAAAGCTGGGGAGCCAGATAAAGGCCACAAAAATGCAATAATTGACTGTTGTAGATGAGGAAGAAGCCTCGTGTGTTTTCATTAATGCAGTTTTTTTTAGATAATTCCTTTTTACCAGTTCACTTTCCTACCAGCCTCGTTTATTTTCATTGATCTAGGTTTTTTGAGATAATTCCTTTTTACCAGTTCACTTTCCAAACATGGGCTGTGTTTCCCTCTTGACAAACATCCACAATTCATAGTAGTCTTTGCCGAAACCCGGGATTGAACCAGGGACCTTTAGATCTTCAGTCTGATGCTCTCCCAACTGAGCTATTTCGGCTACACAAGGTCAAACTGGCCGTTTTCATTTGGAAACTAAAACCGGAGCGCGCTCCTTGGAGCTTAGGCGACAAAGCTGGGGAGCCAGATAAAGGCCACAAAAATGCAATAATTGACTGTTGTAGATGAGGAAGAAGCCTCGTGTGTTGTCATTAATGCAGGTTTTTTTGAGATAATTCCTTTTTACCAGTTCACTTTCCTACCAGCCTCGTGTGTTTTCATTGAGATAATTCCTTTTTACCAGTTCACTTTCCTAACATGAGCTGTTGTTCCCTCTTGACAAACATCCACAATTCATAGTAGTCTTTGCCGAAACCCGGGATTGAACCAGGGACCTTCATATCTTCAGTCTGATGCTCTCCCAAATGAGCTATTTCAGCTACACAGGGCCAAAATGGCCGTTTTCATTTGGAAACTAAAACCGGAGCGCGCTCCTTGGCGCTTAGGCGAAAAAGCTCCTGAGCCAGATAAAGGCCACAAAAATGCAATAATTGACTATTGTAGATGAGGAAGAAGCCTCGTGTGTTTTCATTAATGAAGCTTTTTTGAGATAATTCCTTTTTACCAGTTCACTTTCCAAACATGGGCTGTGTTTCCCTCTTGACAAACATCCACAATTCATAGTAGTCTTTGCCGAAACCCGGGATTGAACCAGGGACCTTTAGATCTTCAGTCTGATGCTCTCCCAACTGAGCTATTTCGGCTACACAAGGTCAAAATGGCCGTTTTCATTTGGAAACTAAAACCGGAGCGCGCTCCTTGGAGCTTAGGCGACAAAGCTGGGGAGCCAGATAAAGGCCACAAAAATGCAATAATTGACTGTTGTAGATGAGGAAGAAGCCTCGTGTGTTTTCATTAATGCAGTTTTTTTTAGATAATTCCTTTTTACCAGTTCACTTTCCTACCAGCCTCGTATGTTTTCATTGATCTAGGTTTTTAGAGATAATTCCTTTTTACCAGTTCACTTTCCAAACATGGGCTGTGTTTCCCTCTTGACAAACATCCACAATTCATAGTAGTCTTTGCCGAAACCCGGGATTGAACCAGGGACCTTTAGATCTTCAGTCTGATGCTCTCCCAACTGAGCTATTTCGGCTACACAAGGTCAAAATGGCCGTTTTCATTTGGAAACTAAAACCGGAGCGCGCTCCGTGGAGCTTAGGCGACAAAGCTGGGGAGCCAGATAAAGGCCACAAAAATGCAATAATTGACTGTTGTAGATGAGGAAGAAGCCTCGTGTGTTTTCATTAATGCAGGTTTTTTGAGATAATTCCTTTTTACCAGTTCACTTTCCTACCAGCCTCGTGTGTTTTCATTGAGATAATTCCTATTTACCAGTTCACTTTCCTACCAGCCTCGTATGTTTTCATTGATCTAGGTTTTTTGAGATAATTCCTTTTTACCAGTTCACTTTCCTACCAGCCTCGTGTGTTTTCATTGAGATAATTCCTTTTTACCAGTTCACTTTCCTAACATGGGCTGTTGTTCCCTCTTGACAGACATCCACAATTCATAGTAGTCTTTGCCGAAACCCGGGATTGAACCAGGGACCTTCAGATCTTCAGTCTGAGCTATTTCGGCTACACAGGGCCAAAATGGCCGTTTTCATTTGAAAACTAAAATCGGGAGCTCGCTCCGTGGAGCTTTGGCGACAAAGCTGTGGAGCCAGATAAAGGCCACAAAAATGCAATAATTGACTGTTATAGATGAGGAAGAAGCCTCGCATGTTTTCATTGATCTAGGTTTTGTGAGATAATTCCTTTTTACCAGTTCACTTTCCTACCAGCCTCGTGTGTTTTCATTGAGATAATTCCTTTTTACCAGTTCCCTTTCCTAACATGAGCTGTTGTTCCCTCTTGACAAACATCCACAATTCATAGTAGTCTTTGCCGAAACCCGGGATTGAACCAGGGACCTTCAGATCTTCAGTCTGAGCTATTTCGGCTACACAGGGCCAAAATGGCCGTTTTCATTTGAAAACTAAAATCGGGAGCTCGCTCCGTGGAGCTTTGGCGACAAAGCTGTGGAGCCAGATAAAGGCCACAAAAATGCAATAATTGACTGTTATAGATGAGGAAGAAGCCTCGTATGTTTTCCGGTTCACTTTCTTAACAGCCTTGTTCGTTTTCATTGATCTAGGTTTTTTGAGATAATTCCTTTTTACCAGTTCACTTTCCAAACATGGGCTGTGTTTCCCTCTTGACAAACATCCACAATTCATAGTAGTCTTTGCCGAAACCCGGGATTGAACCAGGGACCTTCAGATCTTCAGTCTGATGCTCTCCCAACTGAGCTATTTCGGCTACACAAGGTCAAAATGGCCGTTTTCATTTGGAAACTAAAACCGGAGCGCGCTCCGTGGAGCTTAGGCGACAAAGCTGGGGAGCCAGATAAAGGCCACAAAAATGCAATAATTGACTGTTGTAGATGAGGAAGAAGCCTTGTGTGTTTTCATTAATGAAGCTTTTTTGAGAGAATTCCTTTTTACCAGTTCACTTTCCTACCAGCCTCGTTTGGTTTCATTGATCTAGGTTTTTTGAGATAATTCCTTTTTACCAGTTCACTTTCCAAACATGGGCTGTGTTTCCCTTTTGACAAACATCCACAATTCATAGTAGTCTTTGCCGAAACCCGGGATTGAACCAGGGACCTTTAGATCTTCAGTCTGATGCTCTCCCAACTGAGCTATTTCGGCTACACAGGGCCAAAATGGCCGTTTTCATTTGAAAACTAAAATCGGGAGCTCGCTCCGTGGAGCTTTGGCGACAAAGCTGTGGAGCCAGATAAAGGCCACAAAAATGCAATAATTGACTGTTATAGATGAGGAAGAAGCCTCGTATGTTTTCCGGTTCACTTTCCGGTTCACTTTCTTACCAGCCTCGTTTGTTTTCATTTCTCTAGGTTTTTTGAGATAATTCCTTTTTACCAGTTCACTTTCCAAACATGGGCTGTGTTTCCCTCTTGACAAACATCCACAATTCATAGTAGTCTTTGCCGAAACCCGGGATTGAACCAGGGACCTTTAGATCTTCAGTCTGATGCTCTCCCAACTGAGCTATTTCGGCTACACAAGGTCAAAATGGCCGTTTTCATTTGGAAACTAAAACCGGAGCGCGCTCCGTGGAGCTTAGGCGACAAAGCTGGGGAGCCAGATAAAGGCCACAAAAATGCAATAATTGACTGTTGTAGATGAGGAAGAAGCCTTGTGTGTTTTCATTAATGAAGCTTTTTTGAGAGAATTCCTTTTTACCAGTTCACTTTCCTACCAGCCTCGTTTGGTTTCATTGATCTAGGTTTTTTGAGATAATTCCTTTTTACCAGTTCACTTTCCAAACATGGGCTGTGTTTCCCTCTTGACAAACATCCACAATTCATAGTAGTCTTTGCCGAAACCCGGGATTGAACCAGGGACCTTTAGATCTTCAGTCTGATGCTCTCCCAACTGAGCTATTTCGGCTACACAGGGACAAAATGGCCGTTTTCATTTGAAAACTAAAATCGGGAGCTCGCTCCGTGGAGCTTTGGCGACAAAGCTGTGGAGCCAGATAAAGGCCACAAAAATGCAATAATTGACTGTTATAGATGAGGAAGAAGCCTCGTATGTTTTCCGGTTCACTTTCTTACCAGCCTCGTTCGTTTTCATTGATCTAGGTTTTTTGAGATAATTCCTTTTTACCAGTTCACTTTCCAAACATGGGCTGTGTTTCCCTCTTGACAAACATCCACAATTCATAGTAGTCTTTGCCGAAACCCAGGATTGAACCAGGGACCTTCAGATCTTCAGTCTGATGCTCTCCCAACTGAGCTATTTTGGCTACACAAGGTCAAAATGGCCGTTTTCATTTGGAAACTAAAACCGGAGCGCGCTCCGTGGAGCTTAGGCGACAAAGCTGGGGAGCCAGATAAAGGCCACAAAAATGCAATAATTGACTATTGTAGATGAGGAAGAAGCCTTGTGTGTTTTCATTAATGAAGCTTTTTTGAGAGAATTCCTTTTTACCAGTTCACTTTCCTACCAGCCTCGTTTGGTTTCATTGATCTAGGTTTTTTGAGATAATTCCTTTTTACCAGTTCACTTTTCAAACATGGGCTGTGTTTCCCTCTTGACAAACATCCACAATTCATAGTAGTCTTTGCCGAAACCCGGGATTGAACCAGGGACCTTTAGATCTTCAGTCTGATGCTCTCCCAACTGAGCTATTACGGCTACACAAGGTCAAAATGGCCGTTTTCATTTGGAAACTAAAACCGGAGCGCGCTCCGTGGAGCTTAGGCGACAAAGCTGGGGAGCCAGATAAAGGCCACAAAAATGCAATAATTGACTATTGTAGATGAGGAAGAAGCCTCGTGTGTTTTCATTAATGAAGCTTTTTTGAGATAATTCCTTTTTACCAGTTCACTTTCCAAACATGGGCTGTGTTTCCCTCTTGACAAACATCCACAATTCATAGTAGTCTTTGCCGAAACCCGGGATTGAACCAGGAACCTTCAGATCTTCAGTCTGATGCTCTCCCAACTGAGGTATTTCGGCTACACAAGGTCAAAATGGCCGTTTTCATTTGGAAACTAAAACCGGAGCGCGCTCCTTGGAGCTTAGGCGACAAAGCTGGGGAGCCAGATAAAGGCCACAAAAATGCAATAATTGACTGTTGTAGATGAGGAAGAAGCCTGGTGTGTTTTCATTAATGCAGGTTTTTTGAGATAATTCCTTTTTACCAGTTCACTTTCCTACCAGCCTCGTGTGTTTTCATTGAGATAATTCCTATTTACCAGTTCACTTTCCTACCAGCCTCGTATGTTTTCATTGATCTAGGTTTTTTGAGATAATTCCTTTTTACCAGTTCACTTTCCTACCAGCCTCGTGTGTTTTCATTGAGATAATTCCTTTTTACCAGTTCACTTTCCTAACATGAGCTGTTGTTCCCTCTTGACAAACATCCACAATTCATAGTAGTCTTTGCCGAAACCCGGGATTGAACCAGGGACCTTCAGATCTTCAGTCTGAGCTATTTCGGCTACACAGGGCCAAAATGGCCGTTTTCATTTGAAAACTAAAATCGGGAGCTCGCTCCGTGGAGCTTTGGCGACAAAGCTGTGGAGCCAGATAAAGGCCACAAAAATGCAATAATTGACTGTTATAGATGAGGAAGAAGCCTCGTATGTTTTCCGGTTCACTTTCTTAACAGCCTCGTTCGTTTTCATTGATCTAGGTTTTTTGAGATAATTCCTTTTTACCAGTTCACTTTCCAAACATGGGCTGTGTTTCCCTCTTGACAAACATCCACAATTCATAGTAGTCTTTGCCGAAACCCAGGATTGAACCAGGGACCTTCAGATCTTCAGTCTGATGCTCTCCCAACTGAGCTATTTCGGCTACACAAGGTCAAAATGGCCGTTTTCATTTGGAAACTAAAACCGGAGCGCGCTCCGTGGAGCTTAGGCGACAAAGCTGGGGAGCCAGATAAAGGCCACAAAAATGCAATAATTGACTGTTGTAGATGAGGAAGAAGCCTCGTGTGTTTTCATTAATGCAGTTTTTTTTAGATAATTCCTTTTTACCAGTTCACTTTCCTACCAGCCTCGTGTGTTTTCATTGAGATAATTCCTTTTTACCAGTTCACTTTCCTAAAATGGGCTGTTGTTCCCTCTCGACAAACATCCAAAATTCGTAGAAGTCTTTACCGAAACCCGGGATTGAACCAGGGACCTTAAAATCTTCAGTCTGATGCTCTCCCAACTGAGCTATTTCGGATACACAATGTCAAAATTCATTTGGAAACTATAACCGGAGCGCGCTCCTTGGAGCTTAGGCGACAAAGCTGGGGAGCCAGATAAAGGCCACAAAAATGCAATAATTGACTGTTGTAGATGAGGAAGAAGCCTCGTGTGTTTTCATTAATGCAGTTTTTTTTAGATAATTCCTTTTTACCAGTTCACTTTCTTACCAGCCTCGTATGTTTTCATTGATCTAGATTTTTTGAGATAATTCCTTTTTACCAGTTCACTTTCCTACCAGCCTCGTGTGTTTTCATTGAGATAATTCCTTTTTACCAGTTCACTTTCCTAACATGGGCTGTTGTTCCCTCTTGACAGACATCCACAATTCATAGTAGTCTTTGCCGAAACCCGGGATTGAACCAGGGACCTTCAGATCTTCAGTCTGAGCTATTTCGGCTACACAGGGCCAAAATGGCCGTTTTCATTTGAAAACTAAAATCGGGAGCTCGCTCCGTGGAGCTTTGGCGACAAAGCTGTGGAGCCAGATAAAGGCCACAAAAATGCAATAATTGACTGTTATAGATGAGGAAGAAGCCTCGCATGTTTTCATTGATCTAGGTTTTTTGAGATAATTCCTTTTTACCAGTTCACTTTCCAAACATGGGCTGTGTTTCCCTCTTGACAAACATCCACAATTCATAGTAGTCTTTGCCGAAACCCGGGATTGAACCAGGGACCTTTAGATCTTCAGTCTGATGCTCTCCCAACTGAGCTATTTCGGCTACACAAGGTCAAAATGGCCGTTTTCATTTGGAAACTAAAACCGGAGCGCGCTCCTTGGAGCTTAGGCGACAAAGCTGGGGAGCCAGATAAAGGCCACAAAAATGCAATAATTGACTGTTGTAGATGAGGAAGAAGCCTCGTGTGTTTTCATTAATGCAGTTTTTTTTAGATAATTCCTTTTTACCAGTTCACTTTCCTACCAGCCTCGTATGTTTTCATTGATCTAGGTTTTTAGAGATAATTCCTTTTTACCAGTTCACTTTCCAAACATGGGCTGTGTTTCCCTCTTGACAAACATCCACAATTCATAGTAGTCTTTGCCGAAACCCGGGATTGAACCAGGGACCTTTAGATCTTCAGTCTGATGCTCTCCCAACTGAGCTATTTCGGCTACACAAGGTCAAAATGGCCGTTTTCATTTGGAAACTAAAACCGGAGCGCGCTCCGTGGAGCTTAGGCGACAAAGCTGGGGAGCCAGATAAAGGCCACAAAAATGCAATAATTGACTGTTGTAGATGAGGAAGAAGCCTGGTGTGTTTTCATTAATGCAGGTTTTTTGAGATAATTCCTTTTTACCAGTTCACTTTCCTACCAGCCTCGTGTGTTTTCATTGAGATAATTCCTATTTACCAGTTCACTTTCCTACCAGCCTCGTATGTTTTCATTGATCTAGGTTTTTTGAGATAATTCCTTTTTACCAGTTCACTTTCCTACCAGCCTCGTGTGTTTTCATTGAGATAATTACTTTTTACCAGTTCACTTTCATAACATGGGCTGTTGTTCCCTCTTGACAGACATCCACAATTCATAGTAGTCTTTGCCGAAACCCGGGATTGAACCAGGGACCTTCAGATCTTCAGTCTGAGCTATTTCGGCTACACAGGGCCAAAATGGCCGTTTTCATTTGAAAACTAAAATCGGGAGCTCGCTCCGTGGAGCTTTGGCGACAAAGCTGTGGAGCCAGATAAAGGCCACAAAAATGCAATAATTGACTGTTATAGATGAGGAAGAAGCCTCGCATGTTTTCATTGATCTAGGTTTTGTGAGATAATTCCTTTTTACCAGTTCACTTTCCTACCAGCCTCGTGTGTTTTCATTGAGATAATTCCTTTTTACCAGTTCACTTTCCTAACATGAGCTGTTGTTCCCTCTTGACAAACATCCACAATTCATAGTAGTCTTTGCCGAAACCCGGGATTGAACCAGGGACCTTCAGATTTTCAGTCTGAGCTATTTCGGCTACACAGGGCCAAAATGGCCGTTTTCAATTGAAAACTAAAATCGGGAGCTCGCTCCGTGGAGCTTTGGCGACAAAGCTGTGGAGCCAGATAAAGGCCACAAAAATGCAATAATTGACTGTTATAGATGAGGAAGAAGCCTCGTATGTTTTCCGGTTCACTTTCTTACCAGCCTCGTTCGTTTTCATTGATCTAGGTTTTTTGAGATAATTCCTTTTTACCAGTTCACTTTCCAAACATGGGCTGTGTTTCCCTCTTGACAAACATCCACAATTCATAGTAGTCTTTGCCGAAACCCGGGATTGAACCAGGGACCTTCAGATCTTCAGTCTGATGCTCTCCCAACTGAGCTATTTCGGCTACACAAGGTCAAAATGGCCGTTTTCATTTGGAAACTAAAACCGGAGCGCGCTCCGTGGAGCTTAGGCGACAAAGCTGGGGAGCCAGATAAAGGCCACAAAAATGCAATAATTGACTGTTGTAGATGAGGAAGAAGCCTTGTGTGTTTTCATTAATGAAGCTTTTTTGAGAGAATTCCTTTTTACCAGTTCACTTTCCTACCAGCCTCGTTTGGTTTCATTGATCTAGGTTTTTTGAGATAATTCCTTTTTACCAGTTCACTTTCCAAACATGGGCTGTGTTTCCCTCTTGACAAACATCCACAATTCATAGTAGTCTTTGCCGAAACCCGGGATTGAACCAGGGACCTTTAGATCTTCAGTCTGATGCTCTCCCAACTGAGCTATTTCGGCTACACAGGGACAAAATGGCCGTTTTCATTTGAAAACTAAAATCGGGAGCTCGCTCCGTGGAGCTTTGGCGACAAAGCTGTGGAGCCAGATAAAGGCCACAAAAATGCAATAATTGACTGTTATAGATGAGGAAGAAGCCTCGTATGTTTTCCGGTTCACTTTCTTACCAGCCTCGTTCGTTTTCATTGATCTAGGTTTTTTGAGATAATTCCTTTTTACCAGTTCACTTTCCAAACATGGGCTGTGTTTCCCTCTTGACAAACATCCACAATTCATAGTAGTCTTTGCCGAAACCCGGGATTGAACCAGGGACCTTCAGATCTTCAGTCTGATGCTCTCCCAACTGAGCTATTTTGGCTACACAAGGTCAAAATGGCCGTTTTCATTTGGAAACTAAAACCGGAGCGCGCTCCGTGGAGCTTAGGCGACAAAGCTGGGGAGCCAGATAAAGGCCACAAAAATGCAATAATTGACTATTGTAGATGAGGAAGAAGCCTTGTGTGTTTTCATTAATGAAGCTTTTTTGAGAGAATTCCTTTTTACCAGTTCACTTTCCTACCAGCCTCGTTTGGTTTCATTGATCTAGGTTTTTTGAGATAATTCCTTTTTACCAGTTCACTTTTCAAACATGGGCTGTGTTTCCCTCTTGACAAACATCCACAATTCATAGTAGTCTTTGCCGAAACCCGGGATTGAACCAGGGACCTTTAGATCTTCAGTCTGATGCTCTCCCAACTGAGCTATTACGGCTACACAAGGTCAAAATGGCCGTTTTCATTTGGAAACTAAAACCGGAGCGCGCTCCGTGGAGCTTAGGCGACAAAGCTGGGGAGCCAGATAAAGGCCACAAAAATGCAATAATTGACTATTGTAGATGAGGAAGAAGCCTCGTGTGTTTTCATTAATGAAGCTTTTTTGAGATAATTCCTTTTTACCAGTTCACTTTCCAAACATGGGCTGTGTTTCCCTCTTGACAAACATCCACAATTCATAGTAGTCTTTGCCGAAACCCGGGATTGAACCAGGAACCTTCAGATCTTCAGTCTGATGCTCTCCCAACTGAGGTATTTCGGCTACACAAGGTCAAAATGGCCGTTTTCATTTGGAAACTAAAACCGGAGCGCGCTCCTTGGAGCTTAGGCGACAAAGCTGGGGAGCCAGATAAAGGCCACAAAAATGCAATAATTGACTGTTGTAGATGAGGAAGAAGCCTGGTGTGTTTTCATTAATGCAGGTTTTTTGAGATAATTCCTTTTTACCAGTTCACTTTCCTACCAGCCTCGTGTGTTTTCATTGAGATAATTCCTATTTACCAGTTCACTTTCCTACCAGCCTCGTATGTTTTCATTGATCTAGGTTTTTTGAGATAATTCCTTTTTACCAGTTCACTTTCCTACCAGCCTCGTGTGTTTTCATTGAGATAATTCCTTTTTACCAGTTCACTTTCCTAACATGAGCTGTTGTTCCCTCTTGACAAACATCCACAATTCATAGTAGTCTTTGCCGAAACCCGGGATTGAACCAGGGACCTTCAGATCTTCAGTCTGAGCTATTTCGGCTACACAGGGCCAAAATGGCCGTTTTCATTTGAAAACTAAAATCGGGAGCTCGCTCCGTGGAGCTTTGGCGACAAAGCTGTGGAGCCAGATAAAGGCCACAAAAATGCAATAATTGACTGTTATAGATGAGGAAGAAGCCTCGTATGTTTTCCGGTTCACTTTCTTAACAGCCTCGTTCGTTTTCATTGATCTAGGTTTTTTGAGATAATTCCTTTTTACCAGTTCACTTTCCAAACATGGGCTGTGTTTCCCTCTTGACAAACATCCACAATTCATAGTAGTCTTTGCCGAAACCCAGGATTGAACCAGGGACCTTCAGATCTTCAGTCTGATGCTCTCCCAACTGAGCTATTTCGGCTACACAAGGTCAAAATGGCCGTTTTCATTTGGAAACTAAAACCGGAGCGCGCTCCGTGGAGCTTAGGCGACAAAGCTGGGGAGCCAGATAAAGGCCACAAAAATGCAATAATTGACTGTTGTAGATGAGGAAGAAGCCTCGTGTGTTTTCATTAATGCAGTTTTTTTTAGATAATTCCTTTTTACCAGTTCACTTTCCTACCAGCCTCGTGTGTTTTCATTGAGATAATTCCTTTTTACCAGTTCACTTTCCTAAAATGGGCTGTTGTTCCCTCTCGACAAACATCCAAAATTCGTAGAAGTCTTTACCGAAACCCGGGATTGAACCAGGGACCTTAAAATCTTCAGTCTGATGCTCTCCCAACTGAGCTATTTCGGATACACAATGTCAAAATTCATTTGGAAACTATAACCGGAGCGCGCTCCTTGGAGCTTAGGCGACAAAGCTGGGGAGCCAGATAAAGGCCACAAAAATGCAATAATTGACTGTTGTAGATGAGGAAGAAGCCTCGTGTGTTTTCATTAATGCAGTTTTTTTTAGATAATTCCTTTTTACCAGTTCACTTTCTTACCAGCCTCGTGTGTTTTCATTGAGATAATTCCTTTTTACCAGTTCACTTTCCTAACATGGGCTGTTGTTCCCTCTTGACAGACATCCACAATTCATAGTAGTCTTTGCCGAAACCCGGGATTGAACCAGGGACCTTCAGATCTTCAGTCTGAGCTATTTCGGCTACACAGGGCCAAAATGGCCGTTTTCATTTGAAAACTAAAATCGGGAGCTCGCTCCGTGGAGCTTTGGCGACAAAGCTGTGGAGCCAGATAAAGGCCACAAAAATGCAATAATTGACTGTTATAGATGAGGAAGAAGCCTCGCATGTTTTCATTGATCTAGGTTTTTTGAGATAATTCCTTTTTACCAGTTCACTTTCCAAACATGGGCTGTGTTTCCCTCTTGACAAACATCCACAATTCATAGTAGTCTTTGCCGAAACCCGGGATTGAACCAGGGACCTTTAGATCTTCAGTCTGATGCTCTCCCAACTGAGCTATTTCGGCTACACAAGGTCAAAATGGCCGTTTTCATTTGGAAACTAAAACCGGAGCGCGCTCCTTGGAGCTTAGGCGACAAAGCTGGGGAGCCAGATAAAGGCCACAAAAATGCAATAATTGACTGTTGTAGATGAGGAAGAAGCCTCGTGTGTTTTCATTAATGCAGTTTTTTTTAGATAATTCCTTTTTACCAGTTCACTTTCCTACCAGCCTCGTATGTTTTCATTGATCTAGGTTTTTAGAGATAATTCCTTTTTACCAGTTCACTTTCCAAACATGGGCTGTGTTTCCCTCTTGACAAACATCCACAATTCATAGTAGTCTTTGCCGAAACCCGGGATTGAACCAGGGACCTTTAGATCTTCAGTCTGATGCTCTCCCAACTGAGCTATTTCGGCTACACAAGGTCAAAATGGCCGTTTTCATTTGGAAACTAAAACCGGAGCGCGCTCCGTGGAGCTTAGGCGACAAAGCTGGGGAGCCAGATAAAGGCCACAAAAATGCAATAATTGACTGTTGTAGATGAGGAAGAAGCCTGGTGTGTTTTCATTAATGCAGGTTTTTTGAGATAATTCCTTTTTACCAGTTCACTTTCCTACCAGCCTCGTGTGTTTTCATTGAGATAATTCCTATTTACCAGTTCACTTTCCTACCAGCCTCGTATGTTTTCATTGATCTAGGTTTTTTGAGATAATTCCTTTTTACCAGTTCACTTTCCTACCAGCCTCGTGTGTTTTCATTGAGATAATTCCTTTTTACCAGTTCACTTTCCTAACATGGGCTGTTGTTCCCTCTTGACAGACATCCACAATTCATAGTAGTCTTTGCCGAAACCCGGGATTGAACCAGGGACCTTCAGATCTTCAGTCTGAGCTATTTCGGCTACACAGGGCCAAAATGGCCGTTTTCATTTGAAAACTAAAATCGGGAGCTCGCTCCGTGGAGCTTTGGCGACAAAGCTGTGGAGCCAGATAAAGGCCACAAAAATGCAATAATTGACTGTTATAGATGAGGAAGAAGCCTCGCATGTTTTCATTGATCTAGGTTTTGTGAGATAATTCCTTTTTACCAGTTCACTTTCCTACCAGCCTCGTGTGTTTTCATTGAGATAATTCCTTTTTACCAGTTCACTTTCCTAACATGAGCTGTTGTTCCCTCTTGACAAACATCCACAATTCATAGTAGTCTTTGCCGAAACCCGGGATTGAACCAGGGACCTTCAGATTTTCAGTCTGAGCTATTTCGGCTACACAGGGCCAAAATGGCCGTTTTCAATTGAAAACTAAAATCGGGAGCTCGCTCCGTGGAGCTTTGGCGACAAAGCTGTGGAGCCAGATAAAGGCCACAAAAATGCAATAATTGACTGTTATAGATGAGGAAGAAGCCTCGTATGTTTTCCGGTTCACTTTCTTACCAGCCTCGTTCGTTTTCATTGATCTAGGTTTTTTGAGATAATTCCTTTTTACCAGTTCACTTTCCAAACATGGGCTGTGTTTCCCTCTTGACAAACATCCACAATTCATAGTAGTCTTTGCCGAAACCCGGGATTGAACCAGGACCTTCAGATCTTCAGTCTGATGCTCTCCCAACTGAGCTATTTCGGCTACACAAGGTCAAAATGGCCGTTTTCATTTGGAAACTAAAACCGGAGCGCGCTCCGTGGAGCTTAGGCGACAAAGCTGGGGAGCCAGATAAAGGCCACAAAAATGCAATAATTGACTGTTGTAGATGAGGAAGAAGCCTTGTGTGTTTTCATTAATGAAGCTTTTTTGAGAGAATTCCTTTTTACCAGTTCACTTTCCTACCAGCCTCGTTTGGTTTCATTGATCTAGGTTTTTTGAGATAATTCCTTTTTACCAGTTCACTTTCCAAACATGGGCTGTGTTTCCCTCTTGACAAACATCCACAATTCATAGTAGTCTTTGCCGAAACCCGGGATTGAACCAGGGACCTTTAGATCTTCAGTCTGATGCTCTCCCAACTGAGCTATTTCGGCTACACAGGGCCAAAATGGCCGTTTTCATTTGAAAACTAAAATCGGGAGCTCGCTCCGTGGAGCTTTGGCGACAAAGCTGTGGAGCCAGATAAAGGCCACAAAAATGCAATAATTGACTGTTATAGATGAGGAAGAAGCCTCGTATGTTTTCCGGTTCACTTTCTTAACAGCCTCGTTCGTTTTCATTGATCTAGGTTTTTTGAGATAATTCCTTTTTACCAGTTCACTTTCCAAACATGGGCTGTGTTTCCCTCTTGACAAACATCCACAATTCATAGTAGTCTTTGCCGAAACCCAGGATTGAACCAGGGACCTTCAGATCTTCAGTCTGATGCTCTCCCAACTGAGCTATTTCGGCTACACAAGGTCAAAATGGCCGTTTTCATTTGGAAACTAAAACCGGAGCGCGCTCCGTGGAGCTTAGGCGACAAAGCTGGGGAGCCAGATAAAGGCCACAAAAATGCAATAATTGACTGTTGTAGATGAGGAAGAAGCCTTGTGTGTTTTCATTAATGAAGCTTTTTTGAGAGAATTCCTTTTTACCAGTTCACTTTCCTACCAGCCTCGTTTGGTTTCATTGATCTAGGTTTTTTGAGATAATTCCTTTTTACCAGTTCACTTTCCAAACATGGGCTGTGTTTCCCTCTTGACAAACATCCACACTTCATAGTAGTCTTTGCCGAAACCCGGGATTGAACCAGGGACCTTTAGATCTTCAGTCTGATGCTCTCCCAACTGAGCTATTTCGGCTACACAAGGCCAAAATGGCCGTTTTCATTTGGAAACTAAAAACCGGAGCGCGCTCCTTGGAGCTTAGGCGACAAAGCTGGGGAGCCAGATAAAGGCCACAAAAATGCAATAATTGACTGTTGTAGATGAGGAAGAAGCCTGGTGTGTTTTCATTAATGCAGGTTTTTTGAGATAATTCCTTTTTACCAGTTCACTTTCCTACAGGCCACAAAAATGCAATAATTGACTGTTGTAGATGAGGAAGAAGCTTTGTGTGTTTTTGTTAATGAAGCTTTTTTGAGATAATTCCTTTTTACCAGTTCACTTTCCAAACATGGGCTGTGTTTCCGTCTTTACAAACATCCACAATTCATAGTAGTCTTTGCCGAAACCCGGGATTGAACCAGGGACCTTCAGATCTTCAGTTTTTTGAGATAATTCCTTTTTACCAGTTCACTTTCCAAACATGGGCTGTGTTTCCCTCTTGACAAACATCCACAATTCATAGTAGTCTTTGCCGAAACCCAGGATTGAACCAGGGACCTTCAGATCTTCAGTCTGATGCTCTCCCAACTGAGCTATTTCGGCTACACAGGGCCAAACTGGCCGTTTTCATTTGGAAACTATAACCGGAGCGCGCTCCTTGGAGCTTAGGCGACAAAGCTGGGGAGCCAGATAAAGGCCACAAAAATTCAATAATTGACTGTTGTAGATGAGGAAGAAGCCTCGTGTGTTTTCATTAATGCAGTTTTTTTTAGATAATTCCTTTTTACCAGTTCACTTTCCTACCAGGCTCGTGTGTTTACATTGAGATAATTCCTTTTTACCGGTTCACTTTCCTACCAGCCTCGTTTGTTTTCATTGATCTAGGTTTTTTGAGATAATTCCTTTTTACCATTTCACTTTCCAAACATGAGCTATTGTTCCCTCTTGACAAACATCCACAATTCATAGTAGTCTTTGCCGAAACCCGGGATTGAACCAGGGACCTTCAGATCTACAGTCTGACGCTCTCCCAAATGAGCTATTTCAACTACACAAGGCCAAAATGGCCGTTTTCATTTGGAAACTAAAACCGGAGCGCGCTCCTTGGAGCTTAGGCGACAAAGCTTCTGAGCCAGATAAAGGCCACAAAAATGCAATAATTGACTATTGTAGATGAGGAAGTAGCCTCGTGTGTTTTCATTAATGAAGCTTTTTTGAGATAATTCCTTTTTACCAGTTCACTTTCCAAACATGGGCTGTGTTTCCCTCTTGACAAAGATCCACAATTCATAGTCGTCTTTACCGAAACCCGGGATTGAACCAGGGACCTTCAGATCTTCAGTCTGATGCTCTCCCAAATGAGCTATTTCAGCTACACAGGGCCAAAATGGCCGTTTTCATTTGGAAACTCAAACCGGAGCGCGCTCCTTGGAGCTTAGGCGACAAAGCTGGGGAGCCAGATAAAGGCCACAAAAATGCAATAATTGACTGTTGTAGATGAGGAAGAAGCCTCGTGTGTTTTCATTAATGCAGTTTTTTTTAGATAATTCCTTTTTACCAGTTCACTTTCCTACCAGCCTCGTTTATTTTCATTGATCTAGGTTTTTTGAGATAATTCCTTTTTACCAGTTCACTTTCCAAACATGGGCTGTGTTTCCCTCTTGACAAACATCCACAATTCATAGTAGTCTTTGCCGAAACCCGGGATTGAACCAGGGACCTTTAGATCTTCAGTCTGATGCTCTCCCAACTGAGCTATTTCGGCTACACAAGGTCAAACTGGCCGTTTTCATTTGGAAACTAAAACCGGAGCGCGCTCCTTGGAGCTTAGGCGACAAAGCTGGGGAGCCAGATAAAGGCCACAAAAATGCAATAATTGACTGTTGTAGATGAGGAAGAAGCCTCGTGTGTTGTCATTAATGCAGGTTTTTTTGAGATAATTCCTTTTTACCAGTTCACTTTCCTACCAGCCTCGTGTGTTTTCATTGAGATAATTCCTTTTTACCAGTTCACTTTCCTAACATGATCTGTTGTTCCCTCTTGACAAACATCCACAATTCATAGTAGTCTTTGCCGAAACCCGGGATTGAACCAGGGACCTTCATATCTTCAGTCTGATGCTCTCCCAAATGAGCTATTTCAGCTACACAAGGCCAAAATGGCCGTTTTCATTTGGAAACTAAAACCGGAGCGCGCTCCTTGGCGCTTAGGCGAAAAAGCTCCTGAGCCAGATAAAGGCCACAAAAATGCAATAATTGACTATTGTAGATGAGGAAGAAGCCTCGTGTGTTTTCATTAATGAAGCTTTTTTGAGATAATTCCTTTTTACCAGTTCACTTTCCAAACATGGGCTGTGTTTCCCTCTTGACAAACATCCACAATTCATAGTAGTCTTTGCCGAAACCCGGGATTGAACCAGGGACCTTTAGATCTTCAGTCTGATGCTCTCCCAACTGAGCTATTTCGGCTACACAAGGTCAAAATGGCCGTTTTCATTTGGAAACTAAAACCGGAGCGCGCTCCTTGGAGCTTAGGCGACAAAGCTGGGGAGCCAGATAAAGGCCACAAAAATGCAATAATTGACTGTTGTAGATGAGGAAGAAGCCTCGTGTGTTTTCATTAATGCAGTTTTTTTTAGATAATTCCTTTTTACCAATTCACTTTCCTACCAGCCTCGTATGTTTTCATTGATCTAGGTTTTTAGAGATAATTCCTTTTTACCAGTTCACTTTCCAAACATGGGCTGTGTTTCCCTCTTGACAAACATCCACAATTCATAGTAGTCTTTGCCGAAACCCGGGATTGAACCAGGGACCTTTAGATCTTCAGTCTGATGCTCTCCCAACTGAGCTATTTCGGCTACACAAGGTCAAAATGGCCGTTTTCATTTGGAAACTAAAACCGGAGCGCGCTCCGTGGAGCTTAGGCGACAAAGCTGGGGAGCCAGATAAAGGCCACAAAAATGCAATAATTGACTGTTGTAGATGAGGAAGAAGCCTGGTGTGTTTTCATTAATGCAGGTTTTTTGAGATAATTCCTTTTTACCAGTTCACTTTCCTACCAGCCTCGTGTGTTTTCATTGAGATAATTCCTATTTACCAGTTCACTTTCCTACCAGCCTCGTATGTTTTCATTGATCTAGGTTTTTTGAGATAATTCCTTTTTACCAGTTCACTTTCCTACCAGCCTCGTGTGTTTTCATTGAGATAATTCCTTTTTACCAGTTCACTTTCCTAACATAAGCTGTTGTTCCCTCTTGACAGACATCCACAATTCATAGTAGTCTTTGCCGAAACCCGGGATTGAACCAGGGACCTTCAGATCTTCAGTCTGAGCTATTTCGGCTACACAGGGCCAAAATGGCCGTTTTCATTTGAAAACTAAAATCGGGAGCTCGCTCCGTGGAGCTTTGGCGACAAAGCTGTGGAGCCAGATAAAGGCCACAAAAATGCAATAATTGACTGTTATAGATGAGGAAGAAGCCTCGCATGTTTTCATTGATCTAGGTTTTGTGAGATAATTCCTTTTTACCAGTTCACTTTCCTACCAGCCTCGTGTGTTTTCATTGAGATAATTCCTTTTTACCAGTTCCCTTTCCTAACATGAGCTGTTGTTCCCTCTTGACAAACATCCACAATTCATAGTAGTCTTTGCCGAAACCCGGGATTGAACCAGGGACCTTCAGATCTTCAGTCTGAGCTATTTCGGCTACACAGGGCCAAAATGGCCGTTTTCATTTGAAAACTAAAATCGGGAGCTCGCTCCGTGGAGCTTTGGCGACAAAGCTGTGGAGCCAGATAAAGGCCACAAAAATGCAATAATTGACTGTTATAGATGAGGAAGAAGCCTCGTATGTTTTCCGGTTCACTTTCTTAACAGCCTTGTTCATTTTCATTGATCTAGGTTTTTTGAGATAATTCCTTTTTACCAGTTCACTTTCCAAACATGGGCTGTGTTTCCCTCTTGACAAACATCCACAATTCATAGTAGTCTTTGCCGAAACCCGGGATTGAACCAGGGACCTTCAGATCTTCAGTCTGATGCTCTCCCAACTGAGCTATTTCGGCTACACAAGGTCAAAATGGCCGTTTTCATTTGGAAACTAAAACCGGAGCGCGCTCCGTGGAGCTTAGGCGACAAAGCTGTGGAGCCAGATAAAGGCCACAAAAATGCAATAATTGACTGTTATAGATGAGGAAGAAGCCTCGCATGTTTTCATTGATCTAGGTTTTGTGAGATAATTCCTTTTTACCAGTTCACTTTCCTAACATGAGCTGTTGTTCCCTCTTGACAAACATCCACAATTCATAGTAGTCTTTGCCGAAACCCGGGATTGAACCAGGGACCTTTAGATCTTCAGTCTGATGCTCTCCCAACTGAGCTATTTCGGCTACACAAGGTCAAAATGGCCGTTTTCATTTGGAAACTAAAACCGGAGCGCGCTCCTTGGAGCTTAGGCGACAAAGCTGGGGAGCCAGATAAAGGCCACAAAAATGCAATAATTGACTGTTGTAGATGAGGAAGAAGCCTCGTGTGTTTTCATTAATGCAGTTTTTTTTAGATAATTCCTTTTTACCAGTTCACTTTCCTACCAGCCTCGTATGTTTTCATTGATCTAGATTTTTTGAGATAATTCCTTTTTACCAGTTCACTTTCCTACCAGCCTCGTGTGTTTTCATTGAGATAATTCCTATTTACCAGTTCACTTTCCTACCAGCCTCGTATGTTTTCATTCATCTAGGTTTTTTGAGATAATTCCTTTTTACCAGTTCACTTTCCTACCAGCCTCGTGTGTTTTCATTGAGATAATTCCTTTTTACCAGTTCACTTTCCTAACATGGGCTGTTGTTCCCTCTTGACAGACATCCACAATTCATAGTAGTCTTTGCCGAAACCCGGGATTGAACCAGGGACCTTTAGATCTTCAGTCTGATGCTCTCCCAACTGAGCTATTTCGGCTACACAGGGCCAAAATGGCCGTTTTCATTTGAAAACTAAAATCGGGAGCTCGCTCCGTGGAGCTTTGGCGACAAAGCTGTGGAGCCAGATAAAGGCCACAAAAATGCAATAATTGACTGTTATAGATGAGGAAGAAGCCTCGCATGTTTTCATTGATCTAGGTTTTGTGAGATAATTCCTTTTTACCAGTTCACTTTCCTACCAGCCTCGTGTGTTTTCATTGAGATAATTCCTTTTTACCAGTTCACTTTCCTAACATGGGCTGTGTTTCCCTCTTGACAAACATCCACAATTCATAGTAGTCTTTGCCGAAACCCGGGATTGAACCAGGGACCTTCAGATTTTCAGTCTGAGCTATTTCGGCTACACAGGGCCAAAATGGCCGTTTTCAATTGAAAACTAAAATCGGGAGCTCGCTCCGTGGAGCTTTGGCGACAAAGCTGTGGAGCCAGATAAAGGCCACAAAAATGCAATAATTGACTGTTATAGATGAGGAAGAAGCCTCGTATGTTTTCCGGTTCACTTTCTTACCAGCCTCGTTCGTTTTCATTGATCTAGGTTTTTTGAGATAATTCCTTTTTACCAGTTCACTTTCCAAACATGGGCTGTGTTTCCCTCTTGACAAACATCCACAATTCATAGTAGTCTTTGCCGAAACCCGGGATTGAACCAGGGACCTTCAGATCTTCAGTCTGATGCTCTCCCAACTGAGCTATTTCGGCTACACAAGGTCAAAATGGCCGTTTTCATTTGGAAACTAAAACCGGAGCGCGCTCCGTGGAGCTTAGGCGACAAAGCTGGGGAGCCAGATAAAGGCCACAAAAATGCAATAATTGACTGTTGTAGATGAGGAAGAAGCCTTGTGTGTTTTCATTAATGAAGCTTTTTTGAGAGAATTCCTTTTTACCAGTTCACTTTCCTACCAGCCTCGTTTGGTTTCATTGATCTAGGTTTTTTGAGATAATTCCTTTTTACCAGTTCACTTTCCAAACATGGGCTGTGTTTCCCTCTTGACAAACATCCACAATTCATAGTAGTCTTTGCCGAAACCCGGGATTGAACCAGGGACCTTTAGATCTTCAGTCTGATGCTCTCCCAACTGAGCTATTTCGGCTACACAGGGCCAAAATGGCCGTTTTCATTTGAAAACTAAAATCGGGAGCTCGCTCCGTGGAGCTTTGGCGACAAAGCTGTGGAGCCAGATAAAGGCCACAAAAATGCAATAATTGACTGTTATAGATGAGGAAGAAGCCTCGTATGTTTTCCGGTTCACTTTCTTACCAGCCTCGTTCGTTTTCATTGATCTAGGTTTTTTGAGATAATTCCTTTTTACCAGTTCACTTTCCAAACATGGGCTGTGTTTCCCTCTTGACAAACATCCACAATTCATAGTAGTCTTTGCCGAAACCCGGGATTGAACCAGGGACCTTTAGATCTTCAGTCTGATGCTCTCCCAACTGAGCTATTTCGGCTACACAAGGTCAAAATGGCCGTTTTCATTTGGAAACTAAAACCGGAGCGCGCTCCGTGGAGCTTAGGCGACAAAGCTGGGGAGCCAGATAAAGGCCACAAAAATGCAATAATTGACTATTGTAGATGAGGAAGAAGCCTCGTGTGTTTTCATTAATGAAGCTTTTTTGAGATAATTCCTTTTTACCAGTTCACTTTCCTACCAGCCTCGTTTGTTTTCATTGATCTAGGTTTTTTGAGATAATTCCTTTTTACCAGTTCACTTTCCAAACATGGGCTGTGTTTCCCTCTTGACAAACATCCACAATTCATAGTAGTCTTTGCCGAAACCCGGGATTGAACCAGGGACCTTTAGATCTTCAGTCTGATGCTCTCCCAACTGAGCTATTACGGATACACAAGGTCAAAATGGCCGTTTTCATTTGGAAACTAAAACCGGAGCGCGCTCCTTGGAGCTTAGGCGACAAAGCTGGGGAGCCAGATAAAGGCCACAAAAATGCAATAATTGACTATTGTAGATGAGGAAGAAGCCTCGTGTGTTTTCATTAATGAAGCTTTTTTGAGATAATTCCTTTTTACCAGTTCACTTTCCAAACATGGGCTGTGTTTCCCTCTTGACAAACATCCACAATTCATAGTAGTCTTTGCCGAAACCCGGGATTGAACCAGGAACCTTTAGATCTTCAGTCTGATGCTCTCCCAACTGAGCTATTACGGCTACACAAGGTCAAAATGGCCGTTTTCATTTGGAAACTAAAACCGGAGCGCGCTCCTTGGAGCTTAGGCGACAAAGCTGGGGAGCCAGATAAAGGCCACAAAAATGCAATAATTGACTGTTGTAGATGAGGAAGAAGCCTCGTGTGTTTTCATTAATGCAGTTTTTTTTAGATAATTCCTTTTTACCAGTTCACTTTCCTACCAGCCTCGTATGTTTTCATTGATCTAGGTTTTTAGAGATAATTCCTTTTTACCAGTTCACTTTCCAAACATGGGCTGTGTTTCCCTCTTGACAAACATCCACAATTCATAGTAGTCTTTGCCGAAACCCGGGATTGAACCAGGGACCTTTAGATCTTCAGTCTGATGCTCTCCCAACTGAGCTATTTCGGCTACACAAGGTGAAAATGGCCGTTTTCATTTGGAAACTAAAACCGGAGCGCGCTCCGTGGAGCTTAGGCGACAAAGCTGGGGAGCCAGATAAAGGCCACAAAAATGAAATAATTGACTGTTGTAGATGAGGAAGAAGCCTGGTGTGTTTTCATTAATGCAGGTTTTTTGAGATAATTCCTTTTTACCAGTTCACTTTCCTACCAGCCTCGTGTGTTTTCATTGAGATAATTCCTATTTACCAGTTCACTTTCCTACCAGCCTCGTATGTTTTCATTGATCTAGGTTTTTTGAGATAATTCCTTTTTACCAGTTCACTTTCCTAACATAAGCTGTTGTTCCCTCTTGACAGACATCCACAATTCATAGTAGTCTTTGCCGAAACCCGGGATTGAACCAGGGACCTTCAGATCTTCAGTCTGAGCTATTTCGGCTACACAGGGCCAAAATGGCCGTTTTCATTTGAAAACTAAAATCGGGAGCTCGCTCCGTGGAGCTTTGGCGACAAAGCTGTGGAGCCAGATAAAGGCCACAAAAATGCAATAATTGACTGTTATAGATGAGGAAGAAGCCTCGCATGTTTTCATTGATCTAGGTTTTGTGAGATAATTCCTTTTTACCAGTTCACTTTCCTACCAGCCTCGTGTGTTTTCATTGAGATAATTCCTTTTTACCAGTTCACTTTCCTAACATGAGCTGTTGTTCCCTCTTGACAAACATCCACAATTCATAGTAGTCTTTGCCGAAACCCGGGATTGAACCAGGGACCTTCAGCTCTTCAGTCTGAGCTATTTCGGCTACACAGGGCCAAAATGGCCGTTTTCATTTGAAAACTAAAATCGGGAGCTCGCTCCGTGGAGCTTTGGCGACAAAGCTGTGGAGCCAGATAAAGGCCACAAAAATGCAATAATTGACTGTTATAGATGAGGAAGAAGCCTCGTATGTTTTCCGGTTCACTTTCTTAACAGCCTCGTTCGTTTTCATTGATCTAGGTTTTTTGAGATAATTCCTTTTTACCAGTTCACTTTCCAAACATGGGCTGTGTTTCCCTCTTGACAAACATCCACAATTCATAGTAGTCTTTGCCGAAACCCAGGATTGAACCAGGGACCTTCAGATCTTCAGTCTGATGCTCTCCCAACTGAGCTATTTCGACTACACAAGGTCAAAATGGCCGTTTTCATTTGGAAACTAATACCGGAGCGCGCTCCGTGGAGCTTAGGCGACAAAGCTGGGGAGCCAGATAAAGGCCACAAAAATGCAATAATTGACTGTTGTAGATGAGGAAGAAGCCTTGTGTGTTTTCATTAATGAAGCTTTTTTGAGAGAATTCCTTTTTACCAGTTCACTTTCCTACCAGCCTCGTTTGGTTTCATTGATCTAGGTTTTTTGAGATAATTCCTTTTTACCAGTTCACTTTCCAAACATGGGCTGTGTTTCCCTCTTGACAAACATCCACAATTCATAGTAGTCTTTGCCGAAACCCGGGATTGAACCAGGGACCTTTAGATCTTCAGTCTGATGCTCTCCCAACTGAGCTATTTCGGCTACACAAGGCCAAAATGGCCGTTTTCATTTGGAAACTAAAAACCGGAGCGCGCTCCTTGGAGCTTAGGCGACAAAGCTGGGGAGCCAGATAAAGGCCACAAAAATGCAATAATTGACTGTTGTAGATGAGGAAGAAGCCTGGTGTGTTTTCATTAATGCAGTTTTTTTGAGATAATTCCTTTTTACCAGTTCACTTTCCTACAGGCCACAAAAATGCAATAATTGACTGTTGTAGATGAGGAAGAAGCTTTGTGTGTTTTTATTAATGAAGCTTTTTTGAGATAATTCCTTTTTTCCAGTTCACTTTCCAAACATGGGCTGTGTTTCCGTCTTTACAAACATCCACAATTCATAGTAGTCTTTGCCAAAACCCGGGATTGAACCAGGGACTTTCAGATCTTCAGTCTGATGCTCTCCCAACTGAGCTATTTCGGCTATACAGGGCTAAACTGGCCGTTTCCATTTGGAAACTAAAACCGGAGCGCGCTCCTTGGAGCTTAGGCGACAAAGCTGGGGAGCCAGATAAAGGCCACAAAAATGCAATAATTGACTGTTGTAGCTGAGGAAAAAGCCTCGTGTGTTTTCATTAATGCAGTTTTTTTTAGATAATTCCTTTTTACCGGTTCACTTTCCTACCAGCCTCGTGTGTTTTCATTGAGATAATTCCTTTTTACCAGTTCACTTTCCAAACATGGGCTGTGTTTCCCTCTTGACAAACATCCACACTTCATAGTAGTCTTTGCCGAAACCCGGGATTGAACCAGGGACCTTTAGATCTTCAGTCTGATGCTCTCCCAACTGAGCTATTTCGGCTACACAAGGCCAAAATGGCCGTTTTCATTTGGAAACTAAAAACCGGAGCGCGCTCCTTGGAGCTTAGGCGACAAAGCTGGGGAGCCAGATAAAGGCCACAAAAATGCAATAATTGACTGTTGTAGATGAGGAAGAAGCCTGGTGTGTTTTCATTAATGCAGGTTTTTTGAGATAATTCCTTTTTACCAGTTCACTTTCCTACAGGCCACAAAAATGCAATAATTGACTGTTGTAGATGAGGAAGAAGCTTTGTGTGTTTTTGTTAATGAAGCTTTTTTGAGATAATTCCTTTTTACCAGTTCACTTTCCAAACATGGGCTGTGTTTCCGTCTTTACAAACATCCACAATTCATAGTAGTCTTTGCCGAAACCCGGGATTGAACCAGGGACCTTCAGATCTTCAGTTTTTTGAGATAATTCCTTTTTACCAGTTCACTTTCCAAACATGGGCTGTGTTTCCCTCTTGACAAACATCCACAATTCATAGTAGTCTTTGCCGAAACCCAGGATTGAACCAGGGACCTTCAGATCTTCAGTCTGATGCTCTCCCAACTGAGCTATTTCGGCTACACAGGGCCAAACTGGCCGTTTTCATTTGGAAACTATAACCGGAGCGCGCTCCTTGGAGCTTAGGCGACAAAGCTGGGGAGCCAGATAAAGGCCACAAAAATTCAATAATTGACTGTTGTAGATGAGGAAGAAGCCTCGTGTGTTTTCATTAATGCAGTTTTTTTTAGATAATTCCTTTTTACCAGTTCACTTTCCTACCAGGCTCGTGTGTTTACATTGAGATAATTCCTTTTTACCGGTTCACTTTCCTACCAGCCTCGTTTGTTTTCATTGATCTAGGTTTTTTGAGATAATTCCTTTTTACCATTTCACTTTCCAAACATGAGCTATTGTTCCCTCTTGACAAACATCCACAATTCATAGTAGTCTTTGCCGAAACCCGGGATTGAACCAGGGACCTTCAGATCTACAGTCTGACGCTCTCCCAAATGAGCTATTTCAACTACACAAGGCCAAAATGGCCGTTTTCATTTGGAAACTAAAACCGGAGCGCGCTCCTTGGAGCTTAGGCGACAAAGCTTCTGAGCCAGATAAAGGCCACAAAAATGCAATAATTGACTATTGTAGATGAGGAAGTAGCCTCGTGTGTTTTCATTAATGAAGCTTTTTTGAGATAATTCCTTTTTACCAGTTCACTTTCCAAACATGGGCTGTGTTTCCCTCTTGACAAAGATCCACAATTCATAGTCGTCTTTACCGAAACCCGGGATTGAACCAGGGACCTTCAGATCTTCAGTCTGATGCTCTCCCAAATGAGCTATTTCAGCTACACAGGGCCAAAATGGCCGTTTTCATTTGGAAACTCAAACCGGAGCGCGCTCCTTGGAGCTTAGGCGACAAAGCTGGGGAGCCAGATAAAGGCCACAAAAATGCAATAATTGACTGTTGTAGATGAGGAAGAAGCCTCGTGTGTTTTCATTAATGCAGTTTTTTTTAGATAATTCCTTTTTACCAGTTCACTTTCCTACCAGCCTCGTTTATTTTCATTGATCTAGGTTTTTTGAGATAATTCCTTTTTACCAGTTCACTTTCCAAACATGGGCTGTGTTTCCCTCTTGACAAACATCCACAATTCATAGTAGTCTTTGCCGAAACCCGGGATTGAACCAGGGACCTTTAGATCTTCAGTCTGATGCTCTCCCAACTGAGCTATTTCGGCTACACAAGGTCAAACTGGCCGTTTTCATTTGGAAACTAAAACCGGAGCGCGCTCCTTGGAGCTTAGGCGACAAAGCTGGGGAGCCAGATAAAGGCCACAAAAATGCAATAATTGACTGTTGTAGATGAGGAAGAAGCCTCGTGTGTTGTCATTAATGCAGGTTTTTTTGAGATAATTCCTTTTTACCAGTTCACTTTCCTACCAGCCTCGTGTGTTTTCATTGAGATAATTCCTTTTTACCAGTTCACTTTCCTAACATGATCTGTTGTTCCCTCTTGACAAACATCCACAATTCATAGTAGTCTTTGCCGAAACCCGGGATTGAACCAGGGACCTTCATATCTTCAGTCTGATGCTCTCCCAAATGAGCTATTTCAGCTACACAAGGCCAAAATGGCCGTTTTCATTTGGAAACTAAAACCGGAGCGCGCTCCTTGGCGCTTAGGCGAAAAAGCTCCTGAGCCAGATAAAGGCCACAAAAATGCAATAATTGACTATTGTAGATGAGGAAGAAGCCTCGTGTGTTTTCATTAATGAAGCTTTTTTGAGATAATTCCTTTTTACCAGTTCACTTTCCAAACATGGGCTGTGTTTCCCTCTTGACAAACATCCACAATTCATAGTAGTCTTTGCCGAAACCCGGGATTGAACCAGGGACCTTTAGATCTTCAGTCTGATGCTCTCCCAACTGAGCTATTTCGGCTACACAAGGTCAAAATGGCCGTTTTCATTTGGAAACTAAAACCGGAGCGCGCTCCTTGGAGCTTAGGCGACAAAGCTGGGGAGCCAGATAAAGGCCACAAAAATGCAATAATTGACTGTTGTAGATGAGGAAGAAGCCTCGTGTGTTTTCATTAATGCAGTTTTTTTTAGATAATTCCTTTTTACCAATTCACTTTCCTACCAGCCTCGTATGTTTTCATTGATCTAGGTTTTTAGAGATAATTCCTTTTTACCAGTTCACTTTCCAAACATGGGCTGTGTTTCCCTCTTGACAAACATCCACAATTCATAGTAGTCTTTGCCGAAACCCGGGATTGAACCAGGGACCTTTAGATCTTCAGTCTGATGCTCTCCCAACTGAGCTATTTCGGCTACACAAGGTCAAAATGGCCGTTTTCATTTGGAAACTAAAACCGGAGCGCGCTCCGTGGAGCTTAGGCGACAAAGCTGGGGAGCCAGATAAAGGCCACAAAAATGCAATAATTGACTGTTGTAGATGAGGAAGAAGCCTGGTGTGTTTTCATTAATGCAGGTTTTTTGAGATAATTCCTTTTTACCAGTTCACTTTCCTACCAGCCTCGTGTGTTTTCATTGAGATAATTCCTATTTACCAGTTCACTTTCCTACCAGCCTCGTATGTTTTCATTGATCTAGGTTTTTTGAGATAATTCCTTTTTACCAGTTCACTTTCCTACCAGCCTCGTGTGTTTTCATTGAGATAATTCCTTTTTACCAGTTCACTTTCCTAACATAAGCTGTTGTTCCCTCTTGACAGACATCCACAATTCATAGTAGTCTTTGCCGAAACCCGGGATTGAACCAGGGACCTTCAGATCTTCAGTCTGAGCTATTTCGGCTACACAGGGCCAAAATGGCCGTTTTCATTTGAAAACTAAAATCGGGAGCTCGCTCCGTGGAGCTTTGGCGACAAAGCTGTGGAGCCAGATAAAGGCCACAAAAATGCAATAATTGACTGTTATAGATGAGGAAGAAGCCTCGTATGTTTTCCGGTTCACTTTCTTAACAGCCTTGTTCATTTTCATTGATCTAGGTTTTTTGAGATAATTCCTTTTTACCAGTTCACTTTCCAAACATGGGCTGTGTTTCCCTCTTGACAAACATCCACAATTCATAGTAGTCTTTGCCGAAACCCGGGATTGAACCAGGGACCTTCAGATCTTCAGTCTGATGCTCTCCCAACTGAGCTATTTCGGCTACACAAGGTCAAAATGGCCGTTTTCATTTGGAAACTAAAACCGGAGCGCGCTCCGTGGAGCTTAGGCGACAAAGCTGTGGAGCCAGATAAAGGCCACAAAAATGCAATAATTGACTGTTATAGATGAGGAAGAAGCCTCGCATGTTTTCATTGATCTAGGTTTTGTGAGATAATTCCTTTTTACCAGTTCACTTTCCTAACATGAGCTGTTGTTCCCTCTTGACAAACATCCACAATTCATAGTAGTCTTTGCCGAAACCCGGGATTGAACCAGGGACCTTTAGATCTTCAGTCTGATGCTCTCCCAACTGAGCTATTTCGGCTACACAAGGTCAAAATGGCCGTTTTCATTTGGAAACTAAAACCGGAGCGCGCTCCTTGGAGCTTAGGCGACAAAGCTGGGGAGCCAGATAAAGGCCACAAAAATGCAATAATTGACTGTTGTAGATGAGGAAGAAGCCTCGTGTGTTTTCATTAATGCAGTTTTTTTTAGATAATTCCTTTTTACCAGTTCACTTTCCTACCAGCCTCGTATGTTTTCATTGATCTAGATTTTTTGAGATAATTCCTTTTTACCAGTTCACTTTCCTACCAGCCTCGTGTGTTTTCATTGAGATAATTCCTATTTACCAGTTCACTTTCCTACCAGCCTCGTATGTTTTCATTCATCTAGGTTTTTTGAGATAATTCCTTTTTACCAGTTCACTTTCCTACCAGCCTCGTGTGTTTTCATTGAGATAATTCCTTTTTACCAGTTCACTTTCCTAACATGGGCTGTTGTTCCCTCTTGACAGACATCCACAATTCATAGTAGTCTTTGCCGAAACCCGGGATTGAACCAGGGACCTTTAGATCTTCAGTCTGATGCTCTCCCAACTGAGCTATTTCGGCTACACAGGGCCAAAATGGCCGTTTTCATTTGAAAACTAAAATCGGGAGCTCGCTCCGTGGAGCTTTGGCGACAAAGCTGTGGAGCCAGATAAAGGCCACAAAAATGCAATAATTGACTGTTATAGATGAGGAAGAAGCCTCGCATGTTTTCATTGATCTAGGTTTTGTGAGATAATTCCTTTTTACCAGTTCACTTTCCTACCAGCCTCGTGTGTTTTCATTGAGATAATTCCTTTTTACCAGTTCACTTTCCTAACATGGGCTGTGTTTCCCTCTTGACAAACATCCACAATTCATAGTAGTCTTTGCCGAAACCCGGGATTGAACCAGGGACCTTCAGATTTTCAGTCTGAGCTATTTCGGCTACACAGGGCCAAAATGGCCGTTTTCAATTGAAAACTAAAATCGGGAGCTCGCTCCGTGGAGCTTTGGCGACAAAGCTGTGGAGCCAGATAAAGGCCACAAAAATGCAATAATTGACTGTTATAGATGAGGAAGAAGCCTCGTATGTTTTCCGGTTCACTTTCTTACCAGCCTCGTTCGTTTTCATTGATCTAGGTTTTTTGAGATAATTCCTTTTTACCAGTTCACTTTCCAAACATGGGCTGTGTTTCCCTCTTGACAAACATCCACAATTCATAGTAGTCTTTGCCGAAACCCGGGATTGAACCAGGGACCTTCAGATCTTCAGTCTGATGCTCTCCCAACTGAGCTATTTCGGCTACACAAGGTCAAAATGGCCGTTTTCATTTGGAAACTAAAACCGGAGCGCGCTCCGTGGAGCTTAGGCGACAAAGCTGGGGAGCCAGATAAAGGCCACAAAAATGCAATAATTGACTGTTGTAGATGAGGAAGAAGCCTTGTGTGTTTTCATTAATGAAGCTTTTTTGAGAGAATTCCTTTTTACCAGTTCACTTTCCTACCAGCCTCGTTTGGTTTCATTGATCTAGGTTTTTTGAGATAATTCCTTTTTACCAGTTCACTTTCCAAACATGGGCTGTGTTTCCCTCTTGACAAACATCCACAATTCATAGTAGTCTTTGCCGAAACCCGGGATTGAACCAGGGACCTTTAGATCTTCAGTCTGATGCTCTCCCAACTGAGCTATTTCGGCTACACAGGGCCAAAATGGCCGTTTTCATTTGAAAACTAAAATCGGGAGCTCGCTCCGTGGAGCTTTGGCGACAAAGCTGTGGAGCCAGATAAAGGCCACAAAAATGCAATAATTGACTGTTATAGATGAGGAAGAAGCCTCGTATGTTTTCCGGTTCACTTTCTTACCAGCCTCGTTCGTTTTCATTGATCTAGGTTTTTTGAGATAATTCCTTTTTACCAGTTCACTTTCCAAACATGGGCTGTGTTTCCCTCTTGACAAACATCCACAATTCATAGTAGTCTTTGCCGAAACCCGGGATTGAACCAGGGACCTTTAGATCTTCAGTCTGATGCTCTCCCAACTGAGCTATTTCGGCTACACAAGGTCAAAATGGCCGTTTTCATTTGGAAACTAAAACCGGAGCGCGCTCCGTGGAGCTTAGGCGACAAAGCTGGGGAGCCAGATAAAGGCCACAAAAATGCAATAATTGACTATTGTAGATGAGGAAGAAGCCTCGTGTGTTTTCATTAATGAAGCTTTTTTGAGATAATTCCTTTTTACCAGTTCACTTTCCTACCAGCCTCGTTTGTTTTCATTGATCTAGGTTTTTTGAGATAATTCCTTTTTACCAGTTCACTTTCCAAACATGGGCTGTGTTTCCCTCTTGACAAACATCCACAATTCATAGTAGTCTTTGCCGAAACCCGGGATTGAACCAGGGACCTTTAGATCTTCAGTCTGATGCTCTCCCAACTGAGCTATTACGGATACACAAGGTCAAAATGGCCGTTTTCATTTGGAAACTAAAACCGGAGCGCGCTCCTTGGAGCTTAGGCGACAAAGCTGGGGAGCCAGATAAAGGCCACAAAAATGCAATAATTGACTATTGTAGATGAGGAAGAAGCCTCGTGTGTTTTCATTAATGAAGCTTTTTTGAGATAATTCCTTTTTACCAGTTCACTTTCCAAACATGGGCTGTGTTTCCCTCTTGACAAACATCCACAATTCATAGTAGTCTTTGCCGAAACCCGGGATTGAACCAGGAACCTTTAGATCTTCAGTCTGATGCTCTCCCAACTGAGCTATTACGGCTACACAAGGTCAAAATGGCCGTTTTCATTTGGAAACTAAAACCGGAGCGCGCTCCTTGGAGCTTAGGCGACAAAGCTGGGGAGCCAGATAAAGGCCACAAAAATGCAATAATTGACTGTTGTAGATGAGGAAGAAGCCTCGTGTGTTTTCATTAATGCAGTTTTTTTTAGATAATTCCTTTTTACCAGTTCACTTTCCTACCAGCCTCGTATGTTTTCATTGATCTAGGTTTTTAGAGATAATTCCTTTTTACCAGTTCACTTTCCAAACATGGGCTGTGTTTCCCTCTTGACAAACATCCACAATTCATAGTAGTCTTTGCCGAAACCCGGGATTGAACCAGGGACCTTTAGATCTTCAGTCTGATGCTCTCCCAACTGAGCTATTTCGGCTACACAAGGTGAAAATGGCCGTTTTCATTTGGAAAC
Organism: Odontesthes bonariensis; assembly: GCF_027942865.1. NCBI lineage: Eukaryota > Metazoa > Chordata > Actinopteri > Atheriniformes > Atherinopsidae > Odontesthes > Odontesthes bonariensis. The sequence goes on along the minus strand of NC_134519.1, from coordinate 16,230,273 downwards.
TAAAACCGGAGCGCGCTCCGTGGAGCTTAGGCGACAAAGCTGGGGAGCCAGATAAAGGCCACAAAAATGAAATAATTGACTGTTGTAGATGAGGAAGAAGCCTGGTGTGTTTTCATTAATGCAGGTTTTTTGAGATAATTCCTTTTTACCAGTTCACTTTCCTACCAGCCTCGTGTGTTTTCATTGAGATAATTCCTATTTACCAGTTCACTTTCCTACCAGCCTCGTATGTTTTCATTGATCTAGGTTTTTTGAGATAATTCCTTTTTACCAGTTCACTTTCCTAACATAAGCTGTTGTTCCCTCTTGACAGACATCCACAATTCATAGTAGTCTTTGCCGAAACCCGGGATTGAACCAGGGACCTTCAGATCTTCAGTCTGAGCTATTTCGGCTACACAGGGCCAAAATGGCCGTTTTCATTTGAAAACTAAAATCGGGAGCTCGCTCCGTGGAGCTTTGGCGACAAAGCTGTGGAGCCAGATAAAGGCCACAAAAATGCAATAATTGACTGTTATAGATGAGGAAGAAGCCTCGCATGTTTTCATTGATCTAGGTTTTGTGAGATAATTCCTTTTTACCAGTTCACTTTCCTACCAGCCTCGTGTGTTTTCATTGAGATAATTCCTTTTTACCAGTTCACTTTCCTAACATGAGCTGTTGTTCCCTCTTGACAAACATCCACAATTCATAGTAGTCTTTGCCGAAACCCGGGATTGAACCAGGGACCTTCAGCTCTTCAGTCTGAGCTATTTCGGCTACACAGGGCCAAAATGGCCGTTTTCATTTGAAAACTAAAATCGGGAGCTCGCTCCGTGGAGCTTTGGCGACAAAGCTGTGGAGCCAGATAAAGGCCACAAAAATGCAATAATTGACTGTTATAGATGAGGAAGAAGCCTCGTATGTTTTCCGGTTCACTTTCTTAACAGCCTCGTTCGTTTTCATTGATCTAGGTTTTTTGAGATAATTCCTTTTTACCAGTTCACTTTCCAAACATGGGCTGTGTTTCCCTCTTGACAAACATCCACAATTCATAGTAGTCTTTGCCGAAACCCAGGATTGAACCAGGGACCTTCAGATCTTCAGTCTGATGCTCTCCCAACTGAGCTATTTCGACTACACAAGGTCAAAATGGCTGTTTTCATTTGGAAACTAATACCGGAGCGCGCTCCGTGGAGCTTAGGCGACAAAGCTGGGGAGCCAGATAAAGGCCACAAAAATGCAATAATTGACTGTTGTAGATGAGGAAGAAGCCTTGTGTGTTTTCATTAATGAAGCTTTTTTGAGAGAATTCCTTTTTACCAGTTCACTTTCCTACCAGCCTCGTTTGGTTTCATTGATCTAGGTTTTTTGAGATAATTCCTTTTTACCAGTTCACTTTCCAAACATGGGCTGTGTTTCCCTCTTGACAAACATCCACAATTCATAGTAGTCTTTGCCGAAACCCGGGATTGAACCAGGGACCTTTAGATCTTCAGTCTGATGCTCTCCCAACTGAGCTATTTCGGCTACACAAGGCCAAAATGGCCGTTTTCATTTGGAAACTAAAAACCGGAGCGCGCTCCTTGGAGCTTAGGCGACAAAGCTGGGGAGCCAGATAAAGGCCACAAAAATGCAATAATTGACTGTTGTAGATGAGGAAGAAGCCTGGTGTGTTTTCATTAATGCAGTTTTTTTGAGATAATTCCTTTTTACCAGTTCACTTTCCTACAGGCCACAAAAATGCAATAATTGACTGTTGTAGATGAGGAAGAAGCTTTGTGTGTTTTTATTAATGAAGCTTTTTTGAGATAATTCCTTTTTTCCAGTTCACTTTCCAAACATGGGCTGTGTTTCCGTCTTTACAAACATCCACAATTCATAGTAGTCTTTGCCAAAACCCGGGATTGAACCAGGGACTTTCAGATCTTCAGTCTGATGCTCTCCCAACTGAGCTATTTCGGCTATACAGGGCTAAACTGGCCGTTTCCATTTGGAAACTAAAACCGGAGCGCGCTCCTTGGAGCTTAGGCGACAAAGCTGGGGAGCCAGATAAAGGCCACAAAAATGCAATAATTGACTGTTGTAGCTGAGGAAAAAGCCTCGTGTGTTTTCATTAATGCAGTTTTTTTTAGATAATTCCTTTTTACCGGTTCACTTTCCTACCAGCCTCGTGTGTTTTCATTGAGATAATTCCTTTTTACCAGTTCACTTTCCTACCAGCCTCGTGTGTTTTCATTGAGATAATTCCTTTTTATCAGTTCACTTTCCTAACATGGGCTGTTGTTCCCTCTTGACAAACATCCACAATTCATCGTAGTCTTTGCCGAAACCCGGGATTGAACCAGGGACCTTCAGATCTTCAGTCTGAGCTATTTCGGCTACACAGGGCCAAACTGGCCGTTTTCATTTGGAAACTAAAACCGGAGCGCGCTCCTTGGAGCTTAGGCGACAAAGCTTTGGAGCCAGATAAAGGCCACAAAAATGCAATAATTGACTATTGTAGATGAGGAAGAAGCCTTGTGTGTTTTCATTAATGAAGCTTTTTTGAGAGAATTCCTTTTTACCAGTTCACTTTCCTACCAGCCTCGTTTGGTTTCATTGATCTAGGTTTTTTGAGATAATTCCTTTTTACCAGTTCACTTTCCAAACATGGGCTGTGTTTCCCTCTTGACAAACATCCACAATTCATAGTAGTCTTTGCCGAAACCCGGGATTGAACCAGGGACCTTTAGATCTTCAGTCTGATGCTCTCCCAACTGAGCTATTTCGGCTACACAAGGTCAAAATGGCCGTTTTCATTTGGAAACTAAAACCGGAGCTTGCTCCGTGGAGCTTAGGTGACAAAGCTGGGGAGCCAGATAAAGGCCACAAAAATGCAATAATTGACTGTTGTAGATGAGGAAGAAGCCTGGTGTGTTTTCATTAATGCAGTTTTTTTGAGATAATTCCTTTTTACCAGTTCACTTTCCTACCAGCCTCGTTTATTTTCATTGATCTAGGTTTTTTGAGATAATTCCTTTTTACCAGTTCACTTTCCAAACATGGGCTATGTTTCCCTCTTGACAAACATCCACAATTCATAGTAGTCTTTGCCGAAACCCGGGATTGAACCAGGGACCTTCAGATCTTCAGTCTGACGCTCTCCTAACTGAGCTATTTCGGCTACACAAGGCCAAAATGGCCGTTTTCATTTAGAAACTAAAACCGGAGCGCGCTCCTTGGAGCTTAGGCGACAAAGCTGGGGAGCCAGATAAAGGCCACAAAAATGCAATAATTGACTATTGTAGATGAGGAAGAAGCTTCGTGTGTTTTTATTAATGAAGCTTTTTTGAGATAATTCCTTTTTACCGGTTCACTTTCCTACCAGCCTCGTGTGTTTTCATTGAGATAATTCCTTTTTATCAGTTCACTTTCCTACCAGCCTCGTGTGTTTTCATTGAGATAATTCCTTTTTATCAGTTCACTTTCCTAACATGGGCTGTTGTTCCCTCTTGACAAACATCCACAATTCATCGTAGTCTTTGCCGAAACCCGGGATTGAACCAGGGACCTTCAGATCTTCAGTCTGAGCTATTTCGGCTACACAGGGCCAAACTGGCCGTTTTCATTTGGAAACTAAAACCGGAGCGCGCTCCTTGGAGCTTAGGCGACAAAGCTTTGGAGCCAGATAAAGGCCACAAAAATGCAATAATTGACTATTGTAGATGAGGAAGAAGCCTTGTGTGTTTTCATTAATGAAGCTTTTTTGAGAGAATTCCTTTTTACCAGTTCACTTTCCTACCAGCCTCGTTTGGTTTCATTGATCTAGGTTTTTTGAGATAATTCCTTTTTACCAGTTCACTTTCCAAACATGGGCTGTGTTTCCCTCTTGACAAACATCCACAATTCATAGTAGTCTTTGCCGAAACCCGGGATTGAACCAGGGACCTTTAGATCTTCAGTCTGGTGCTCTCCCAACTGAGCTATTTCGGCTACACAAGGTCAAAATGGCCGTTTTCATTTGGAAACTAAAACCGGAGCTTGCTCCGTGGAGCTTAGGTGACAAAGCTGGGGAGCCAGATAAAGGCCACAAAAATGCAATAATTGACTGTTGTAGATGAGGAAGAAGCCTGGTGTGTTTTCATTAATGAAGCTTTTTTGAGATAATTCCTTTTTACCAGTTCACTTTCCTACCAGCCTCGTTTGGTTTCATTGATCTAGGTTTTTTGAGATAATTCCTTTTTACCAGTTCACTTTCCAAACATGGGCTATGTTTCCCTCTTGACAAACATCCACAATTCATAGTAGTCTTTGCCGAAACCCGGGATTGAACCAGGGACCTTCAGATCTTCAGTCTGACGCTCTCCTAACTGAGCTATTTCGGCTACACAAGGCCAAAATGGCCGTTTTCATTTGGAAACTAAAACCGGAGCGCGCTCCTTGGAGCTTAGGCGACAAAGCTGGGGAGCCAGATAAAGGCCACAAAAATGCAATAATTGACTATTGTAGATGAGGAAGAAGCTTCGTGTGTTTTTATTAATGAAGCTTTTTTGAGATAATTCCTTTTTACCAGTTCACTTTCCAAACATGGGCTGTGTTTCCCTCTTGACAAACATCCACAATTCATAGTAGTCTTTGCCAAAACCCGGGATTGAACCAGGGACCTTTAGATCTTCAGTCTGATGCTCTCCCAACTGAGCTATTTCGGCTACACAGGGCTAAACTGGCCGTTTCCATTTGGAAACTAAAACCGGAGCGCGCTCCTTGGAGCTTAGGCGACAAAGCTGGGGAGCCAGATAAAGGCCACAAAAATGCAATAATTGACTGTTGTAGCTGAGGAAAAAGCCTCGTGTGTTTTCATTAATGCAGTTTTTTTTAGATAATTCCTTTTTACCGGTTCACTTTCCTACCAGCCTCGTGTGTTTTCATTGAGATAATTCCTTTTTATCAGTTCACTTTCCTAACATGGGCTGTTGTTCCCTCTTGACAAACATCCACAATTCATCGTAGTCTTTGCCGAAACCCCGGATTGAACCAGGGACCTTCAGATCTTCAGTCTGAGCTATTTCGGCTACACAGGGCCAAACTGGCCGTTTTCATTTGGAAACTAAAACCGGAGCGCGCTCCTTGGAGCTTAGGCGACAAAGCTTTGGAGCCAGATAAAGGCCACAAAAATGCAATAATTGACTATTGTAGATGAGGAAGAAGCCTTGTGTGTTTTCATTAATGAAGCTTTTTTGAGAGAATTCCTTTTTACCAGTTCACTTTCCTACCAGCCTCGTTTGGTTTCATTGATCTAGGTTTTTTGAGATAATTCCTTTTTACCAGTTCACTTTCCTACCAGCCTCGTTTGGTTTCATTGATCTAGGTTTTTTGAGATAATTCCTTTTTACCAGTTCACTTTCCAAACATGGGCTGTGTTTCCCTCTTGACAAACATCCACAATTCATAGTAGTCTTTGCCGAAACCCGGGATTGAACCAGGGACCTTTAGATCTTCAGTCTGGTGCTCTCCCAACTGAGCTATTTCGGCTACACAAGGTCAAAATGGCCGTTTTCATTTGGAAACTAAAACCGGAGCTTGCTCCGTGGAGCTTAGGTGACAAAGCTGGGGAGCCAGATAAAGGCCACAAAAATGCAATAATTGACTGTTGTAGATGAGGAAGAAGCCTGGTGTGTTTTCATTAATGAAGCTTTTTTGAGAGAATTCCTTTTTACCAGTTCACTTTCCTACCAGCCTCGTTTGGTTTCATTGATCTAGGTTTTTTGAGATAATTCCTTTTTACCAGTTCACTTTCCAAACATGGGCTATGTTTCCCTCTTGACAAACATCCACAATTCATAGTAGTCTTTGCCGAAACCCGGGATTGAACCAGGGACCTTCAGATCTTCAGTCTGACGCTCTCCTAACTGAGCTATTTCGGCTACACAAGGCCAAAATGGCCGTTTTCATTTGGAAACTAAAACCGGAGCGCGCTCCTTGGAGCTTAGGCGACAAAGCTGGGGAGCCAGATAAAGGCCACAAAAATGCAATAATTGACTATTGTAGATGAGGAAGAAGCTTCGTGTGTTTTTATTAATGAAGCTTTTTTGAGATAATTCCTTTTTACCAGTTCACTTTCCAAACATGGGCTGTGTTTCCCTCTTGACAAACATCCACAATTCATAGTAGTCTTTGCCGAAACCCGGGATTGAACCAGGGACCATCAGATCTTCTGTCTGATGCTCTCCCAACTGAGCTATTTCGGCTACACAGGGCTAAACTGGCCGTTTCCATTTGGAAACTAAAACCGGAGCGCGCTCCTTGGAGCTTAGGCGACAAAGCTGGGGAGCCAGATAAAGGCCACAAAAATGCAATAATTGACTGTTGTAGCTGAGGAAAAAGCCTCGTGTGTTTTCATTAATGCAGTTTTTTTTAGATAATTCCTTTTTACCAGTTCACTTTCCTACCAGCCTCGTGTGTTTTCATTGAGATAATTCCTTTTTACCGGTTCACTTTCCTACCAGCCTCGTGTGTTTTCATTGAGATAATTCCTTTTTACCAGTTCACTTTCCTAACATGGGCTGTGTTTCCCTCTTGACAAACATCCACAATTCATAGTAGTCTTTGCCGAAACCCGGGATTGAACCAGGGACCTTCAGATCTTCAGTTGATGCTCTCCCAACTGAGCTATTTCGGCTACACAGGGCTAAACTGGCCGTTTTCATTTGGAAACTAAAACCGGAGCGCGCTCCTTGGAGCTTAGGCGACAAAGCTGGGGAGCCAGATAAAGGCCACAAAAATGCAATAATTGACTGTTGTAGCTGAGGAAGAAGCCTCGTGTGTTTTCATTAATTCAGCTTTTTTGAGATAATTCCTTTTTACCAGTTCACTTTCCTACCAGCCTCGTATGTTTTCATTGATCTAAGTTTTTTGAGATAATTCCTTTTTACCAGTTCACTTTCCTAACATGGGCTGTTGTTCCCTCTCGACAAACATCCACAATTCATAGTAGTCTTTGCAGAAACCCCGGATTGAACCAGGGACCTTCAGATCTTCAGTCTGAGCTATTTCGGCTACACAGGGCCAAAATGGCCGTTTTCATTTGAAAACTAAAATCGGGAGCTCGCTTCGTGGCGCTTTGGCGACAAAGCTGTGGAGCCAGATAAAGGCCACAAAAATTCAATAATGGATGTTTGTTCAATAATTGACTGTTGTCAATGAATTTTTATATGTAAATACTGTATTAGCATTTTTGCTCAATAGCTTCCAGGTCATGTGATCAATTGACTCCAAATCAGTGTGGGGTCATGTAACTACACTTGCTACATGAGATACACCTTTTATTTTTACAATTCAGTTCTGTCCATAATTTTCAATAACTTTATCAGAGCTGCCAACTCTCACGGTTTCACCGTGTGACACACTCTTTTGCCGGTTTTCACACGCACACACGCCACACATCACATTTCACACGGCAAAAAATAATAATGCGACCTTGAGCCGCGAATACTCCTCCCTGCCGCTAGTCGGCGCTAATGAGCGCCACTGAACCCTCTGCGCTGCATCCAGAGTCAGCAGCAGAAGAAGAGACACAGCGGGACAGCTTGAGAAAGTCTGATGGATGAGAGTAATACATTTACAAGGTATGTTATTGTTAAAGGCATATTCCGGTTTTTAGCACTTTGAGCCTTATTTTGAGTTTGTTTATGATGAACTATATCAGTTCTGGTGCTAACTTGCACAAAAGTCTGTGTTTGGCGAAATGCATTATTTTCGCTAGCTACTTTTGACTGCTGGTTTTTTATTTTTGTGGGAACTGTGCAGAGCTAATAAATGCTTGTTGCTAATGCTAAGTAGTCATCCGCCTACATTTTTCAAAAATTGTACATTTCCACTTTTATTGTTCACACTTTTCACACTTATCTTTGCAGTGTGCACTTTCAAAACTTCATCAGTTGATATTTTATACAAAATGCACCCAAACTCATCAACTTACAGATCCTGAAATTTCAGAAACACATAACACACATAAAACATCTTTCTGTGGCAATGTCTGCTTGGGCCTGGGATAATGTTGAAGTCACCAGAAACTTGAGTGACTTGCATAAAAAAATCAATTCTCAATCTTGCCATTATGGTTCAACAGAGTCTGGCTGCAGACCTGCACTGTCAGGACCCACAGACCTGCACTGTCAGGACCCTGTTGGAGACCGTCACCTGCACTGTGAGGACCGGAAGTGCACTGTGAGGACCGGAAGTTGATTCGAAGCCTTTCAAAATAAAAGCGTGTGTATCGGAAGCACGTATTTTTAAACGATTTTAAACGCTATATTTTTCAAGAGGTCCTCACAAATTAATTAATTAGTTAACAGTACGACATAAAATCTATCAATTCCCGGTCTATTGTTTTTATTTGTATTGTAAACTTTTGTTTGGTCACTGCACACATTTTCTCTTAGGCTCATATTCATAAGCCAACATCTCACAAGATGCCATAGGCCTATACTGTACATTTTATTGTGTACTATAGAGTAAGTCACTGCTATTTCATTATCATTTCATTTTGACTTTATCGCACTGGTCTTTATATATATATTTGTTTCAATTAGTTTTTCTGTTGTATTATTCTGTATTTTTATCCTTAACCACCATAAATTTCATGTTTGGTTCTATGTCTATGCCAATTATGTTATTTTTTTTTGTTACTTTGTTTATTGGTAGACTTGTACAACATATACAATTTCATCATCATCATCAAAATATATATATATATATATATATATTTTTTTTTCCCTTTCTTCTTTCTCTTCCTCCAGTTCACAGTGTATGCCCATACACGACTACAGTTATTTTCCATTATATTTCAACATACCACCATATAAACTTTTTTTTTTTTTTTCACACAAATATACACAAATGACACTAGACAGTTGACGCATAGACAAACTCATAAGCATACAAGAAAATGGGGCAGAGAGAGAGAGAGAAAAAGTAAGAGATAGGGAGAGAGAGAGAGGGCTGCTGGAACACCTTAGTACCACTAAATAGTACCCTAACTCTTGATATCTACAGTATAATCTTAGTCAAATTATTAAGGGATCAATGAGAAAACATAAAAAGCACACCAAGTCACAACATGATCAAATGTTCTGTAGTGTTTATTCAGTCAAACATTCACAATATGACAAAAAATCTTTGTTTTTGTCGACTACCTGTTCACAAAATATCAACATGTCGTTAATATTGTGAAATATCATTTTGAAAGGCTCCAGGATCGCTTCTCTTTCATCCTCGTCCAGTTCTTCGTTCCACAACCTCCCATACTGTAGAGCAGCCTCTGCCTGTTCCTCTTCCCCCATGCCCAGAACGTCAGGCAGGTCCACACTGGCAGACAACAGTGGTTTGTTGGCCTCAGCCCACTCTGCTGCATGTCTGCAATTTTGAAGAATGCGATCTTCAACCGAGTCCTATGGAAAAGACAGAAAGAAAGATGTCTGTACTATAGCTGCCACACCAACAGTATCTGACCAATAGATACTGTGCAAAAGCTTACGCCTTCCACTGGTGTGTCCACATCAGCAAGTCTGGCTCTCTTGGAGACCTCTGCCTGCTGCTCTTCTTCCTGAGTACTCAACTATTAATATGAATACATGCATTATACATACTTTATACTCTTACCTGAATTTGTAGTCCAGTTTTCTCTGTCCAGTTGCCAGGATTTAGTGACTGGGATAGGTTTCTAAAAGACAGAAAGTGAGGTGTCAGATGTTCTTAACTGCAACCTACATTCCCTTCATTTTCCTTTTACCCTTTTACAAACCAAACCACAACCTGCCAGAAGTTAGTAGCGTTGGCTAATACTTATGAGTACAAACAAACAGACAAATACATTATGCTTACCTTTAAATAAAATGCCACCTTTTGTATGTGCCTCTAAGTGGCTCTGCAGCTTGGACAATTTTGCTGGTTTAAATTGTAGGCACAGAGGGCAGTGAAACAGTTTGCAACATGACGTGCAGCGTTCGATTTTGGGCGTAGTGCCGGCGGTTGTTATTGAAATATGCATCTGTAAGAGACAAATAATGTCGTAATAAGTAAAACTAAATTATATATATATATATATATATATATATATATATATAAATGGCGCATTTAAGTGAGCACTATCGATACGATAACAACGCTAAAGACTAGCCAAAAGTAAAAAAAAACCTGATTCTTTAAAATTAATATAACTTTACAGTATATAGTTATTGAAATATGCATCTGTAAGAGACAAATAATGTCGTAATAAGTCAAACAAAATTAAACAAGTCAGCACTATCGATACGAAAAATGGCACATTTAAGTGAGCACTATCAATACGATAACAACGCTGAAGACTAGCCAAAAGTTTAAAAAAACCCTGATTCTTTAAAATTAATATAACTTTAGAGTATATAGTGTGCAACGTAACGTTCCAGTGAATAAAGACTGTTTCTGTTTCTTCGTATGAAAGAAAGTTGTTTTCACTCGACTTTTACTCACCTCGTCGTCTCCACAGTTCAAATGGGGAACGAAAAATACGTGCTCCTCGCTTGTCGCTTCGGGTCCTCACAGTGCAGGTGACGTCACAGTGCATGTCTCCAACTAAGGGTCCTGACAGTGCAGGTCATGGGTCCTGACAGTGCAGGTCTGCAGCCAGACGCCTCTCTTATGGTTTACATTAAAAAAAATCAGAGGGCTGTGAATCAGATGGGATTTGCCATTATTCACCCCAGAATTGGTTAAAATGCAGGAAATTGCATCTAAGAAATAAAAAAATTTGTCCCCACCAATGTCAACACCATTATTACGCCCTTGCAGCAGAGTGTCTAATCCCTCTCTGATTGTTGATTTGCTGGAAATGGCTTGTCATTACGTCAGTCGGTACGTCAGTCGGTACGTCAGTCGGTACGTCAGTCGGTACGTCAGTCGGTACGTCAGTGACGTTGGTTTGCCAAGGCGAAATCTGATTGGTAACGCAGCGCTGTCTCACTACAGCAATGTAGTGTTATTCGATTCAAGCGAATTTAGGATTTGCCATGTCTAAATAGTCACCCTAAAATCGACTAGAATGGAAGAAATTGCATTTAAGAAATGCAAAATTTTCTAGAGGAAGGCCCCACACTCTGCACTATTGCATATTCATAAAATGTATACATGTATCTAGATCATATCTACACAGATATATATATATCTGTAATGTGGAACAACTTCTGAGATGCGTGTCGCGAACCGACCCGCTGAAATCTCACTCCAAGGTTTTTGGAAAAGTTGGCAACCCTGACTTTATACACAGTCGCTCATCTCTGCTTTAAATATATATATTTTTTTTCCTTTTTATTTTATTTTGAAAACAGGAAGTTGGAACACGCTGCAGTCGTCCTCTCCGTGTGTTTACTGTAAAGTCTGCAATACGGGTGCACTTGAAATGTTGGAGTGGCTTGCTTGCGAATGTCTGTCGAATATCCAACTTAAAACTAACTTCACCTAAGTTTGCAGGTTTAGCTGCTGTTCTTACACCTGAGGTAAAGACTTCAGAGGTCACAGCGCACCTTTGCAGCTGTTACAGATACAAACTACGCAGCATTGCCACTCCAGCGAGATTGTTTTCACTAACCTACTTTACAGTTGTATAAAAAAAATAATAATAATAACAATAAAAACGGTTACAATACCTACCACCAACTAAAGTGGGTACTTTAGCAACGAGCTTCTGAACTTTATGAGCCATAGTAACGTCCTCCCATGAAAATACGCAGAACAAGAGGGAAGAAGAAGAGAAGTGGCTTCCGGGTCGTTGATTTGAAAATGAAATGCAAGCGCCATGGAAATACTTTTCACTGATTTGGAGTAAATACAGAACTAGATTAAACGCTTTAAACTCAATTTCTGTGATTCTCCCGACATTTTGTACCCAAAATATAGATTAGTTGAGTTTAAACTTTTAGGTGCGGTTTTAAGCAAAGATGAACACAGCTGGAATGAGCTTCATAGATCTATTACAACTGTAGCTATTTAGGGAAAAAAAGAAGATAAAACAAAAAAACTAAATTAAGTAGCCTACTTCTATTCATTTTCTGCTGCTTTTCATTAATCACATACTTCAACTTTAAACATCTGATTTTAACTGCATATATGTTATACATTATGTTATTTTCTTTTCATTAAACAGTTTTTAAACAGTTTAGTGTTTTAGTAAAATTATGTTTTCACTCTATTAATGGTCGTTTATATAAGAATGTGTATTAATACTATGTATTTGTATGTGTACAAATACATTGTATGTACTATGTATAAATAAATAAGTAAATAAGAAAACACATAAATAAAAACACACACACACTCACACACATATATATATATATATATATATATATATACATATATATTAATTATTGAAAATGTTTTTAGAGGCAAAGCAAGGTAACCTTGTACAGACGTTTTTTGAAAGGACGGAGTCAGTTTTTTTATTTGCACAAACTCCATAACTGACTCAAGTGAAGTGACTTGAGTAAATCCGATAGTAAATGCATGAGAATAGTTTCACTTTTCACTTATTTACACTACCTCATTATGTATTTTAGATTTACTGACACATGATGGTGTTTCTCAGGTGTTTCCTCTGAAATAGAGTCGGGTTGTTCGTGTAGTGTTTGAAAGTGATCTAAGAAGAGAGGTATAAAAGACAGGAACAAAATGCCTACATTTTTTGTAAGAGGTACATGTGTGTGCATGTAGCTTTTGTTTATTACATGGCCGACTGAAACAGTACTCACTGTCCTCTGACTCACCCAACAGCCCACTTAAAGTAAGAAAAAACTGCATGGTGCAAAAACAAACAAGAATGTGGGTCGGGAGGGGACTGCATTTCCAAGACAAACAACAACCACTGGTGTCATCTATTTAGTTTTACCTAATACATGAATAATGATCTGAATATATAAATATACAGCATTTTTACATATATGTACATATACATGAGAAGACAGTGTAATATATATATAAAAAAAAGCTCTCTGAGAGGGCGATTAGTGTTATGAAGTAATTTGAGAAGTTCATCTTGTCCTATTTTCCAATTCCTGGCAGTGCGCAGAACTGTAAGAAAAATGAGAGCATCGGAACTGCTGCTGTTGGCATGGATAAGTATTAGATTTTCATACATATCACTAGGGGGTGCTCTTTAATGTTAAAAATACTGCAAGAAGTTGCAGATACAAAACGGGACATAATTATTTCAAATTAAAATTCAGCAAATGCACAAAATTTCCTTGTGCTTTGAAGAAGCATTAGTGGAATATTAGTTCTATATATAGTCTTTTTTGTGTGTGTGTGGGGGGGGGGTTGCCTGACAGCATTTTTTATTATTATCATTAGATTGTACTTTATTTACTTTATTTATCCCACAATGGGGAAATTCATGTTAATTGTTTCTGTCATGTATAGCGCTTGAATCATCCTGCCTTGCCTTTTCTCATGAGGAAGGACTTCACCTTTCACTTTTTGTTCTCTTGAATTGTGTGGTGGGGCTATCACCGTAAACATACGCTCACAGACAAACAATGTAACAACCAAAGGAAGTTTATTTTGAGTTAAATTTAGATGGCCATCATTTCCAAAAAATACCAAAGATGTCAGTCTGTATTATACAGAAGTTTCCATTTCAAGACGCAATGTAATGTAGACCAAGGATTAAAGGGACACTATGTAATAAATTAAGTCATTTAATAGCTCAAATCAACATATTCATTCATAAGTTAGTCCTCATTGGTGTAAAATGATCTCTGTCAAAAATCTCACTTATCCTCCTGAGTGAAGAATAACTTGTCTGTATCTACATAGAGCAGGTAAGCTCTATGGAGGCTGCCATGTCCTTCCGGTCTATGAAAAACGACGAAGTGCCGAGAGGGACACAAAGCACTTCGAATCGCGATTTCCCCACCAGGCCTACAAGCGGAAATGACGTCACAATGACGTCATTTCCGCTTGTTACAGCCGCTAATGCTAAATAGATTTTATTCCTTGGCACATATGTCTTTGTGTTCATTAGCTTTCTTTTTGTAAGTGCATCATCTTCTTCTTTTTATTATTATTCCTATGCTCCCCCTGGCTATCTTCTTTTTGGCGTTATGCTCACATTTGTAAACTGTTATTTTGTTGATTTACTAATAAAGTTTAAAAAAAAAAAAAATGCTAAATAGATTTTATCTCGTAAATGATCCCACTAATAATGCATTGATTGTTACCAAACTTCTGCCGTAGTACACATAGGCTCTTAACTCACAAAACGAGGCATTAGAAAGTTTGTAAGTTTACCGGGAGTTTATTTACCGCTGCTAATGCTCCTATTGCTAACGCTGCTAATGCTAACGCTGCTAATGCTAACGCTGCGTCGCCGTCACTTCCGGTAACTCCCGGAATATGACTAATTGCATTGCTTGCACACCAAAGGAGATGTTATGTTATCTGACATGTTATCTGTCATCTGTATTTATAGTGTTGTTGTATGTGTGTTATGTAATCCTTTGTACTGTGTGTCTTGATTTCTTTTTGTTTGTATGGACCTTGAGTCTGAAGCTATAGCTTCTTGAATCTTGACACATTCCGCTTGCCGTAGTTCAAGAAGTTGCAGCGCACATTTGAAAACGTGAGGCGCTAGAGAGCAAATTCATTCAACTTTGCAAAATAAAATTTCACCACTAGATGGGGGAAGAAATTACATAATGTCCCTTTAACAAAAGAAGAATAATTGAGATGATTTCTATGTGGGGAAAATACAATTGTGGAAAAAGAAAAGCATCTGTCAGTTATAAGGTTTTGTGTATTGTGACTTAATAAAAAAAAATCTATATTCGTTAATATCTCAAAATTCAATAAATTCTCCAAAACCTAAGTCAAAATGTAGAACAAATGAACAAATAAACTTTTTCTGCTTCTATGAGATTTAATGTGGTAAGCGCCGACCGTTTGCTGCTCATTGGATTCACTAGATTCACTGAGCATCAGCAGGTGTGACCATCATTTTTGGCAGATTGCTTGGGTGTTATAAGGTGTTATAAGGCCATTTCCAAACAATTTAGAGTTAATCATTCTTCAGTGAGAAAAATGATTCACAAATGGAAAACATTCAAAAGATTTGACAATCTTCCCAGGAGTGGACGTCCCAAAAGGTTCTCTCCAAAGTCAGACTGTGCAAAGCTCAGAAATTGTAAAAAACTCAAGAACTACATTTCAGACCCTACATGCCTCGGTTACAATGTTGAATGTTAAAGTTCATGACAGTAAGATTAGAAAAAGACTGAACAGCTATGGCTTGTTTGGAAGGGTTGTCAGGAGAAAGCCTCCTCTGTTTAAAAGGAACATGACAGCGAGACTTAGGACTTAGGCATAGGTGCATCTGAAGAAACCACAAGACTTCGGGTATTATACTCTTTGGACAAACAAGACCAAATTGGAAATTTTTGGTCATAATACGCAGCACTAAGTTTGTAAACCAAACACAGCATATCAGCACAAAACCCTCACACCAACTGTCAAGTACAGTGGTGGAGGGCTGATTTGGGCTTGTTTTGCAACTTTTCTTTTAGAATCAATTGTGAGCCCATCTTTCAGAGAGACAAAGTTTGGTTCCGACTGGGTCGTGCAACAGGACAATGAGCAAGCACTGCAGGAAATATACAATAAAACAAATGGAGCACCGCGGTAGTTCTGGCAGACCACGTAGTCAACGCGCCCTTTGCCTATTGGCTGACGCCGACCCAACCCTTATGGCCAGCTGCGCTCAATGGGTAATCAGCTGACGCTCGCAATTGGATGCTAGCATTTGGGGCACTTCATTTAAACTTGGTTTGCTGTCACTGCTTTTTTTTGCTCTCTGCTTGCACCCACCACCTCCCCTGCTCCACCGACTCTCATTGCCAAACAATGTCATACTGTTGTTCATTGTTGCTTGCTCTGTTCTAGGGGGTTTTTGCCTTTACAGCAAATGGAAGGCACTCCACCTGAGGATGCTGCTGTTCCCTGTCTTGGCTTCCATGGAGCTCATGGAAAAGTCGGGAACTTCCTCCGAACAGAGCCATACCGCCAAACATAAATTGTATGCATTCAGAATAAGCTTCTGAAATTCATCTCTGTTCTCGTCTCGTTTTGACGAGAGTGGTTCTGACAGAACTAAAAAAAGAAAAGAATCAGGAATGAGGGTGACTGATGACATAAAAGAGGAAATTATTACTTCAAGTTAGTTCTGCTAAAGGTTGTTCTGCAAGCTCTTGAATTGTGGGGTCTACTTAGTTTTTCACATACAAGTTTCTGCAATATAGCTTAGTTTTTGTTAAATCAATTATGACATGGTGCAATATATCTTGTAACATTGTTAATCTATGGTTGTGTTTACTTAATCTTAAAACCTGGTAAAATGATCTTTTTTCATCATGCCTTGGCATGTGAAATTGACAGGGCTTGCTTTCTATTTTACCTGGACACAGTTTTAGCCTAGCAAATGAAAATGATACATTTTTGCATATGCAATATATCCAATGTGATATGTAAGAATACACAAACAAAATTAAAAAAATATATACTAACACACACACTGATAAACAACTGTCTTTGAAAATCTGAAAATGATCTACATAATCGAGAGCAAACAGTACTCATTCAAGACTGATGTCTTCCCTATCATGCTGAACAAAGACTGCGTGAGTCAGAAACAGACTGAGAAAGACAGAAATATACACAGACAAGAACGACAGGAGCGGAGACCGCGGTGACAGAGTATCTCTTTCTGTTCATGTTCTAAAATGGCCTGTTCATGCAGATGTGATTAAAACAAATTACATCACCACCTCAGCCTTGGCAGTAGACACAAACACACACATTGGTTGACTGAGCAGCAGTAAAGTCTAAGAATCAGTTTTAGCCCCGAGGGTATGGAGGCAGATAAGGACGTCATTCAGTTTTCTGGGGGGAAGTGTAACGCTCACTGCCAACACTGAGGTGATGAAGTCATTTGTTTTAATCTCATATGTAGATATTTTCGAATGTTGAGATACCAAACTGATTCTCTCATTGCTTAAATTTTTCTTTTCTTTCTAATTAATATTTATTCCAATTGGTGCTTTTTATCTGCCTTTATGCTCCATGATGCCTTCTCCATCTCTCTGGCTTTGTTCATATCTTGTAATGGATTGTGTGTGGATAATCCACCCGAAACAGACTGCAGTTCCAAACTTGCATAAAATTTTTATTTCAGATATGCTCTGATTAGATTTTGCTCTCATGTCAGCAAAGTTTATCCATGGGACTCTGTTGTCATGCATAAAAAGCTAAGTGAATGAAAGAGAAAAAGTATTTCTCAGCACAGCATCTCGTGTCAGGAAGTTGTTGTTGGCACAATGACATGCTGAGTGAGTATAACAAAATTGCAGGCGTGTTTCCATTAGTGCAGATGGG
This sequence comes from Odontesthes bonariensis, assembly GCF_027942865.1. Classification (NCBI taxonomy): domain Eukaryota; kingdom Metazoa; phylum Chordata; class Actinopteri; order Atheriniformes; family Atherinopsidae; genus Odontesthes; species Odontesthes bonariensis. The sequence goes on along the minus strand of NC_134519.1, from coordinate 16,212,858 downwards.
GGATTATTCCACAGTACCTGAGAGGACTAATTTATGTGGAGATCTTTTAGTTTCTAAAGAAACTAAGCCTGAGAGTAAAATTTCACATCACTCTCATCCAAAGGCTTTGGGTTCCTCTCCCAGCCCAAGTGGAAAAGCAATGTAGAGGCCAACAGAAAACATATGAAGCACCGACTCTCATGCTTTGGAGTTATCAAGTCATTCTCTCAGGTTATTACCTGGTAGCTGGCTGGCATTGACACGTGCAGCCTCAGTCTGATGAAGGTCATTTTTCCACTTAACATCAGGAGAGTGATATTAACTTTTCTTTGATCAAAGTTAAACATATGCAGACTTTAACAAGAACAGCTCTGTATCTCTCACACTTCGTTCACCTCTCCAGTATTTATGCTTGAATCACTTTTAAGAAAACAGTTTTATGGTGAAGATGACTTCAAACAACGTATAGCTACAAGATCTTGAAGAACCAAGTTTGACATGATGATTGACACAAAAATGCCTTCAAATACTATGTATATTACTTATTTCCCCAATACTTTATTAACAAGATTCATTCTTGGTTAGTGTGCTGGTGTTCCTCTGAAAAAATATATACAACTAAATTATGTCATTGTGCAATCAGGTTTCAAAAATCCCTCTTTACACAAGGCTTCAAGGAGTTTAAGAGGAAATATTTTGAAAATGGGAGAAATCGTGGTAGCAATACTGCATATAGTCTATAGGTCCTACATAGTTGTGTATCCAGGTTTGCCCAGAAGTGTAGAGCACTGATGTTAGTGTGAACATTACCAGAAAATAGGTTATAACTGCAGAAAACAACATTTTTCTTTACTAAGAACTAAGCATCACTGTTCTTCTGTAAAGATTGGGCTGATAGTCAGTTAATCCTTCTAACACACTCCTGTCAGACTCTGTGGTCACAGATTTTTCATCATGAAACAAGAGACATATAACACTCGGACTATCACTGATCTCCTTGAATATGATAGAAAAGATATTTCTCAGACATAACCTCAAAACATTTCCTGATGTGCACTCTCTTTAGTTTCAAGTTGTTCACCTGTTGTCCAGATAAGCTGCCTCAAGATGCATTTGTGAAAATATGATTGTGTTTGTTCTGCGCTCCTGGCGACAATCAGCGTGCTCTTTGAGCTTCAGATCCTGGTTTGTGTGAGGGATTTTAATTCCAGCTGTCAGACAATGCCTTTGAACTCATATAAAAGGGCTGATTTCCTGAAGAACCCTGTTTCACATCACAAAATATCAAAAAGTGTTTTAATGCCAACACATATTTTCTTCTTTGATATGTTCTCTCTGGTTCAATCAGCTTCTGTTTGCTTGCATTGCAGAAAGTTATGAGCAAATCTGTTTTGGTTTTATGGCTCTGCTGATTGGTTTATTTGTGATTTCAATGCATCTGTCTGCCAGCTTAGTTATGCCGTTAACTATGTACAATATAAGCACTGATACTGACTGTGAAATAGTTTCATTCAATATATTTCAAATCTGCTTGTCTGGTTGTTGACTAAGTATGGATTTACTCTTTACGTGTCTTACAATTTTCTCTGGATGGTAGCAGTGTATATTGTATATTGGCACCCGCTGACAAAAGTCAAGAGTTTTATTTGTCACTTGTAGTTCTACCTAGTACAAGCAACAGTTAAAAGCTTTTTTACTCTCCAGCTGTGATACACAGAGTAGACCAGACAGTAATCAAAATAGAAATATGATTTAATAGTGAGAAAAAAAAAGAGAAGAAAAGAATCTTTTCAAAATTAAAGTCACGATACAAAATGTGAAAAGACATACAGATGTGCAAAATAGTTGCAGGGGTTGGAGAGTGGAAAGCAACGTTTCTGTGTGTGTTGTTGTCCATTATGTGCTCTTGTTGAGAGGTCTAATCGCTTGTGGATAAAGCCTTCTCCTGAAGCATTCAGTTTTTGTTTTTAGGCTGCAGAGGCATCTCCCTGAGCTCAGCAGCCTGAACAGTTTGTGTGCAGGATGGCTGGAGTCTCTTGTGATCCTGAGGGCCCGAGCACCTTTCAGCACATACAGTACATCCCGCTGGTAGAAGAGATCTAATGGTGTGTTCAGCTGCGCCTACCACCCTCAGGGTGCAGGGCTTTCTGCTGCTGTACAATGTAGTTCCTAAACCACGCTATGATGTTTCCTGTTAAGATGCTCTCAATGACTCCAGCGTAGAATCTTTTCTGGATGATTGTAGAGACCCTGAACCTTTTTAACCGCCTCTGATGGTGGAGGCGTTGTCTAGCTCTGGCAATGAGGAAGTCAGTGAGTCTGTCCCAGGTGAGTCCCTCAGTGATATGGACACCAAGGAACTTGAAGCCACTGACTCTCTCCACTGGGGTTCCGCTAATCTGGAGTGGGGTGTGAGTGTGTTCTCACTCTGTCTCCAGAAGTCAATCATTATCTCCTTAGTTGTGTTAATGTTCAAGTAGAGGCGATTTTCCTTGCACCAATTCACCTGGTCGAAAGGCCCTCTTGTGATCCCATGAGACGAGTCCCACTACCACTGTGTTGTTGCCGAACTTCACAATGGAGTTAGTGATTTGTCTGGCCACGCAGTCTGAGGTGTAGAGGGACTACAGAAGGGGAATCAGTACATATCCCTGGGGGCCCTCTGTGTTGAGTATGAGTGTTTGGGAACATACATCACCCACTCTCACTGTCTGTGGTCTTGCAGTCAGGAAACTGTACACCCAGCTGCACAAGGATATGCTGAAGCCCAAGTCTCTGAGTATTTCTCAGAGGGTTTGGGGGATTATGGTATTAAATGCTGAACTGTAGTCTAATAACAGCAATCTCACATAATTACCACATCCCTCATCAAGATGACTCAATGTGGTGCAGGACCACGGCGACAGCATACCCGGTGGATCTATTTTTCCAGTATGTGAACAGCAGCGGTTCAAGGTTGAAAGGAAGGACGGAGGAGATGTGGTGCTTCATAAGTCTTTCAAAGCATTTCATCACCACTGACGTCAGGGCCACTGGACAATAGTCATTAAGGCTGGATGGGCGGTTGTTCTTGGTTATAGAGTATGGGGACAGATTTTTTAAAGCAAGTGGAGACCACACACTGGGTCAAGTAGGCATTGAAGATGGTGGTAAATGCCGTGGCTAGCTGATCATGCTCAACACACAACACAAAAACCATGAGCTGATGGGCAAATTAACACATTGCATCACACATTGAATACACAGTTTACAGTTTCTCTGACATTGTGTAAATTCTCTCTGTTTTGGATGGGGAGGGAATGTTCATTCTTAATTCATACATGTGCTCATAGGTGTGGAGTAAATTAATCTTCTTCTTCTTTCAGCATCTCCCTTTATCAGGGGTCCCCACAGCGAGTCGAGCTCACATCATCGATTTGGCACATGTTTTACGCCGGATGCCCTTCCTGACGCAACCCTCACCATTTATGCGGGCTTGGGACCGGCACAAGAAACACACTGGCTTGTGCTTCTCAGTGGCTGGACGTGTGGAGTTAATTAATACACATGTAAAATTATACATTAACACCACTGTAGTTTGTAATGGTAACATGGTTCTGACTCTGATTTTGTCGCTACTATCCCTTTAATGTTTGTAGTGTTTCACCACCTCCACCTCCACACAGACCTTCAGTTGTTGTATCGTCCCTCTTTAATTTGTCAAACTGATCTGGGTGAAGTAGTAAAAAGGTAATAAATCACATTCAAATACAGGTTATAATCTACGCAATTCAGTTGAATTTAGAGATGTTAAAAAAAAGAAAGCTGTGCTTTTCTCTTCTCAGCAGCTCCAGCAACAAGCTCAGGCTACGGCTACACGAAAACGAAACGAGGGTTTTTTTGAAAACGGGTACGAAAATTATTGCGACCACACAGGAAAGCTTCTGTAAAGAATCAGGTCCAGATGGAAACAATGAAAACGCTGAAAACGATGCAGTACACACGCCACACCTATATGTGCGCTGTAAGCCACCCCCACCGGTTACACCAGAACAATAGAAGAAGCAATGAGCACGTGTGTACGCCCCTACTTCTACCAGCTCATCAGCTGTAATTGTTCCTTCAACAACGCCGCTGTAGTTAGCAGTGTCTGCAGCAGTGCTACTATCAATGTTGTGGGGTCCATGATGATCGCTGTCTGCCCTTGTTGTGTTGTCTTCTTCTTCCAGATTTTGAATGGAAGCCGCTTTTTGTTCTGGTCACTGATGTATGTGTATACGTCACTGGCGTTGGACATGTGGCTGTGACGCAGATGTAAACAAATCTGTTTTGGCTGTAACAATGGAAACGAAACGACGCCGTTCTCAGATCTTCCCACTCTGGAATCCGTTCTCCAAAACTATCGTTTTGGGATAGTGGGAACGCCGGTTCCGTCTGGCCGCGACCAAACGATAAGCAGAAAGTATCGGTTACAGTGAAAAACTACGGCTACACGGAAACGGAGACTCAAGGGGTAAAACCCATCAGGTTTCAAACATATTTTGTCACCTTTTGAACACCTCGCCCAAAAAGAGGTGTGCCTAAGTAGAGTAGAGTGTGAAACCCTAATCAACACACTCCTTTCTTTCTATCCTTCTTGATGCTGTGTTTTCACGCTTCGTGTGCATATAAATTTTGTTAAAAGTATGCCTTCTTCAAAATTGCTACTTAGAAAGTCAAGGAGGCTAATGAATACGTACTGCTCAGAGGTTGTCGGCCCACTTTGTAGTCACATTAACGACAGTAGTTCTTAAATAAACTGCTGATTTAATTCATAGCAGCTGCAGGTGTAATCTTTTTGGCATATTTTTCCCATATTAGTTGGAAACATTAGTTTCAATTTAAACAGGATTAAAAAAAATGGATAGGCAGCCAATTAAACAGATGACAAAATCACTCAGATGATAGAGCAACAAAGACCGAACATCACACATACACACTCAATTCAGAGAGTACCTTCAGTCTCTCTCATGGTTTTGAGAATCATACTGTTCACACTGGAACTAATTAGGGGCCTTGCATATCCTCAGGCTGTATATTATTAGTTTATCTCATCATTCATCTGGGTTGACTCATAAAAGAATTTCAAATCCCAGAAATAGCCACATTTGGGCAAATTAAGTATTTATAGTTTCCAGACTGGACATATATAGTAAATTCTACACCAAAAGACTGCTTTAGACTAACATTGATATCATCCAAATAGCATCCTAATGCTTGTTCTTTTCTTTCGTGAATTAGTGAATGTGGGTGAAACAAACGCTCCCTTAGCATTATAACAATCTTTCTGTCTATGATCTATGGTCTTTGTTTTTATTCTTCTCTCTCAGCCCTTTTCTCTGCCTCTCTGGGTGGTCAACCAAATGGCAAATAAAAAAAAACAAGCAAACTATAAAATCTAACCTGACATATAAATTTATCCATTTCAATATCTAACAGTATTCAAATTGAAAATGAGCTTTTTTGTGAGAAATGAGACAACTTCCCTTTGACCTTAATCTCTCATCTGAATTTGGAGTTAGTGAGTGAGGGATTGATCCAGTACATGAACTTTTTGTCAATTTGTACATTGAATAGGCTTTGAAATAAATCCCATCTCTGTGAAAATGATACACATCAGTAGATTCAGCTGACAGCTGTGCAAGCAGCTCAGTCAGGAGGTATCAACCATAACAATCTATCCCCATCATGTTGGAGATAATCTTGTAGTGTGCTATTTACTTTTGTCATAGTAGTTATCATATAGTCGTATAGTTATCATGCAGCAATCAAAGATGCTCTGTCCCAAACTGCATATAAATGCGTTCGACAGACCCAGACAGCTGCAATGCCGCATAGCTTGAAGGCCTGTTTTTCCTTGTTAAATACTCCCAGGGAGTGTTTTAACACAGCACACCATGTGCTAGTACATTGGACTGCTGCGTGCATACCTCTGTTTTGCATCCAGATTTGCACAATGCCACACACATTGCATAAGGCTACACTGATGCAGAGTTTTGTGCTCATTGCAGTGCTTGTTTTAAATTAATCTGCATTGTTCAAAATTGAGGATCAGTAAAAAGATAGCTGTCCCTATCATTATTAATTCAAATGATCTCACAAATGATCTGCCTGTTTGTCGAAACTTCTACATTAAGTACAGCTGAGTACAGCTGATCAATTCTGGGGCAACTGCATGGGGCAAAAAGGGCCAGGCAACGCCTATGCCTTGTTGCTCATCTGGCATGTCTCACACAAAGACTGAGCAGCTGCCTTGTTCTCTGCCATTTTGGATCAATCAGCTGACTGATCAGAGCAGACTGGGCACTCCAGGATGGGGGCTTTATAGAGACAGGAGCATTTCATACAGAAGGGGCCAAGAGGCGTTGCAGTATAAACATTTAACAGCAATTAACAGTTTGAGAAAAATAACTGTTAATCTAAAGCATGTAAGCCTATTCTAGTAAACCTAAAAAAAAACAAATTAGGATCAATTAAATGAGCACAAGATGGGCTCTTTAAATCTATAAACAGGATATTTTATGTTTTATATTATCAGTCCAAGGATATCACTTACTTTATGTGAAATGGTTTCTGAAATGCACTAGTAAAGTGCCAAGCACAAATTCAATAATAAGTGTCATAGTTTGAGAGGCAGGAGCGTTTCATGCTGGGTTTGGGTTTGAAGCTGTCAAAAAACCGGCCACACACATTCATAAAAGATTTATTGTCTTATTGAACATATATTGCACACACACACACATTAACAGGCAACTGTCTCTGTGGTTTCAGAAGATGGTCTGTTGTCACGCAAGCAGGCTTCAGTATAATGTTACATCTGTGTTTTTACTGAGATACAAGATGTTGAGAGTCTCGCTGGTGATGCATTAATGTTCTGAGAGAAAACAGCCTGCAGTATGTGGCTTACGCAAAGCTTGTGGGGGTGGGTTCAGCGTACCTGTGAAAACTAAGTGTTGTGTAAGAGTTGAGTTTGTTCGGATGTGTGTGTTCACATTTATGTGGCGCTCTTTTGTGCTGAAACAACGGGCCACATGAAAAACAAAAACAGGTACATGACTCATGGCTGCACAATCCAGATGGAGAAAAGAATGAGGATGAGGTGGTGAAAATCTTTTATGTCCTCTTCCTCTGGACCTGTAAAAACAGGAACATATTTATAATTCAGAAATATCTCACATCTTTAACATCGCCTTTGTCTTTTGAGCTAAGCACAAAATGCAGGAAGGAGGTACAGCCTCAGTACGTGTTGTGGTATTCAAAGAAGCTCTTACATGAGGTTTAATTTCGTAAAAAACAAGGATAAGATCAGAATCCAAGTTGGAACTATTCTCTGTTTTTTTTCATCTTGCTTGTGGCAAACAATCAAGGAGCAGAGACACGCAAAGACAAATACAGCCAAACATATATTCTTTTTATAAATTCAACTTTTGAACAATAATAAATCTGTTCTAAATCAAAGCATAAATTGGAGATCATTTGTTTTCATAGACTGAACTCAGACTAAATTTAAAACAGATTTGTCTTCGACAAAGACTGAGGTTAAATAAAACGCTAGAGGAAATAATAGGTGGCAAATCTGATAAAAAGCACTCTGGCAGTGAGATGGGAATGTGAATATATTGGCATCAGCAGTTTTGGGGTGTTTCGATATGGAATAAATAACACAAAGCTGCAGCTGCAGTCACAGAGTGGGGAAGATATTCTTTATGACAGAAATCCCTGCACCTGAGCTGGCTGATAGTCCTTATTCGTAGTCGGGGCGCCACTTCTTTTAGTTTCAACATCATCATCACCATACCCATACCTGCATGATCGGGGCCAAGCAGCTTGTAAAGCAAACCTGAAACAAAGAATGAGCTGCTGCCTTGCACCCCACTAGTGTTTGAACAATCAGCTGACCAGTCACAGCTGCCTGAGCCTTTCTAGAGGGGCATCTTAAAAAGACAACGGCTAGAATGGGGCTTTTAGGATAAAGGTTGACAAGAGGTCCCACATAAGTATACAGTATGAGTAAAATATTGTGTTTTTTACTTTAAGCATACAAAAATATTCTACTAAATGCCTACAGCATCATTGTATCCCTATTAATGAGAATATTATGATCTTTTTAAGTAATAGTACAGCTTTCCAAGCACGGCTAAGTCAGCATCAGGTGGCATTCTAACACTGCCAAGACTGAAATGTACATTGCAAATCTTACTAAACCTGCAGCTTTTTCAAGAAAAAATAAAATAAAACAAACAAACAAAAATAATTATCAGATCGGTTCCATAACATCACTATCACTGGCTCACTTAGGTTTGGTTTTGATGAAGATAAAATCTAATTTAGGCTCTGTGTTAACAACAAGGAGTATTCCTGTTTTTAAGAATTCTGTCTCAACATTGTTCAATTTGGCTCGACAGTTGCAGAGTTTATTCAATAAATTTTACCCTTTTTTTTTATAGATGAACATTTCAAAATAAAGTCTATGGCTTAAGGCATTAAAAGTCATCAAGAATCTTAAAATACTGACTGTCATTGTTTATTAGTATAGTTTAGTCCGGAGGTACCAAGCCTTCCTACTGGCAACCTTCCATCGGGTGTCATCGGGTAAATCTGAGGGGTCTTTAATTATAATCAATACAAATAAATAAATAAATAAACCCTCTGCAACAATGTATGCTTTTGAATTTATGATTATTCTATTCTTTGCATACTTTAAAAAAAATTTAGATTCAGTTATTAAAACGAAACCTTGGTAGAATTTCCAAAAACTCACATAAACTTTCACAATCTGAAAAAAATTGTATTTATATGTATTTATAGATTTTTCTTTTAACTGGGATTGTGTGAAGTAATCATTAGCAGGCAGAGGTCACTGCACGTCACACATTTTATTTGTCCTTGTTTTCCCAACAGAAGAAAACTTGGGCTGCTCCATGTCACCACAAACAAAGTGGCTGATCAATGTATCATACTGATCAGCTGACACCATCAGGAGTTGTGTGAGACATACTTACAAATGGCTCTTTTCCAGACTATTCACTAAACTTCACCATCCTATCAGTGATATTTTGCACTTAGACTAGTGGACTTTGAGCCCCAGCTGATCAGCATCACAATATGATGAGTAACTCTGAGCGTAACTTGCTGTCAGCATTCTTGCCTGATTGTCCAAACCTAGAGCTCTCCGACCGCTGTGTACTGTAGATAGGACTACTAATAAGGCCCCCCCCCAACCAAAAAAAAGATGCGCTATACCTTTAAAAAGGTTGGTAACAAGTTAGGCTATTTAATTTTTATTCATTCATTGTAAATACAAACATATCAAATGCCCTTTAAATCATACTAGTCCATACTAATAAAGGCAGTGAAATAGACTTAACTGCAGCTGTCTTTTTTCAGTTTTCTGAGTAGTTGTAACAGTCATTGAGTGTTCCCAATAAGTCTGAGGTATGCTGCTAGAGCTGCACAAAAAAACTGAATGAAGGCTTGTCATGTAATTACCGAAGTACATCCCCCGGCGAAAGTGTCACCCAAAGGCGTTTTCCAGGAGCCTTTGAGTAATTCAATGTGGCAGATTCAGCTGGAAAAACTCTGCTGCTGTGATGCTTTAGAAATACCAAACCATCAGCAGCAGATTTCCTCCATCACAAGCTTTAGAATGTGAGGTTTAAGTCCGAAGAGGATGAGTGGATACATTTATGCGCCTCCTCTGCTCTAATTATTAGATGATTGCACTCTGCTCTCGCTGTCTCATGGAGAATTGCTCTGATAAGGCTTTGTTGGAAAAGTCTCACGAGTTATTACATACTCAAAAGAGCATTTCAATTGGAGAAAAGCCAGCTATATTGATACATTCATTTGGGAAGCAATAATTACACAGGCAAATAATTGTTGCAGATGGTGTGGAATCTTAATTGGAGAGGTGATCCGTATTGGTTCAATGGGGCTGAGTCGCTGTCTCTAGAGGGCCTAACTCCGGTTCCTGCTGAACTGAGCCAGTACTCTTTAATATCTAACTGTTATCAGCTCAGTAGGCACAGGAGGTTGAGCCCAGGCACCTGCACCCCCCAGTTTTCTGCTCGAATTGAAGCAAACAGCAGGTACAGTGCTACAGGAAGTGTGGACATTAAACTAAACAGATTCATTTCGATCAAACAAGTTTCATGAAAGTAGCTGTATTTTTCCAGATGAGCAATTTAACGTGTTTTACAATGCAGAAATAACATTTAAACAATTCAGCAAAAGTAACATCTTTCCAGACACAGGTTATACATTATTCTGATGATTTATAAGCATTTTTAATTGAGAATGCTTCTTTTACAGAAAGACAGACTGTAAATTCTGCACAAGGTCGGTTAATACTGTAATACTCTATACAACCCCCAGGAAACCATCAACCTATCTGCAAAGCTAAAATGTAGGTAAGTGAAACAATATGTCTGTATATTTTTTTATAGTTTGTTTTGTAATTCTGGTGAACTTCCCATTTTAATCAATCATATGGGTTTGCTGTGATTTCTTTCGTTGGACTTCATCTGCTACTGAAGGCATATTACAGTGAACTGTTAGCATTTTTGTTGCTAAGTTGACCTGTTGACATTTAAACATCAATTCAAACAATACACATAGTTATTTTGTGTTTCGTACTTTTAAAAATATGAATTTAAAAAAGTGCTTCAAAGATTAAACAGTAACAAGTAACTCCACAGTTTGCAGTGGAAAGCTGAAATTAGTTCAAGTTTTTCAAGTAGCAACAAAGGTGGTTCCCAGCATCAGCTGGACTGAGCTTTGTATCTGTATATCTGTAGACAGACCCCAGCAAAATCATTCCAAGTCCAACTCTACAGGGAATCCAGTGCAATGGGGGGTGAGTCATTTTGTGAGTGACTGAATGTTAATTTGCATCAATGGCAAAAAACTGTGATGGTCTTAAAACGTTAACATGGGTTAACTTTGACACTACGAGTTGAAAAGAAAATATTTAATGGAAATTTCATATGAGGAGACAAAACACATACTATGTTTTAAGATTCAGAGCCAGATTTTAGTTTTTGTCAGTGCCAGTCACCTGAACTCACCAAACTACACAATTGTCATCATTTGCCTCGATAGACAGAAAACTGTTTTTGGTGTAAAAAGAAAATATACTGCAGCTGTACAACATGCGATACAAATGTTTTCTGCATTTTTGTGCCGCTTAAGTCGTTCACCTTTCGGAAAGCGTGACAAACATTGCCAAATTCCAATGTTCACACGATGAATAATGTTAGTACACATGCACACAGATGCACAGATAGACAATCAGTGCTTTGCTTTCATGACCACCCAGACAGTAAATGAGCTCAGAGTTCACAATTATGTTTGCTACTTGTTTTCCCGATGGGACATTTCCTTTACTTCCTTCCTGTATGAGTAAGACCACCCCTCCCTGCCTCCTGCCTCCTGCCTCCTGCCTGCAGTCCATGCTCTTCTCTATCTCTCTTCTTCTAGTCCTTATCTGTGTCTCCACAGAGAAAGCACCAAACCATGTTTTTTTCCTCCATCTCCTGTGTAGAATAGAGTAAACGTTACACATTACTCAGTGCCTTTGAGACTTTGCATCCAATATATTGTAGCAAAGAAGTTTGTTATTTTTTAAGTGGATCCTTTGATGGAAAACGTGTGTGTCGTATTTGGGCATGTCACAAAAAAAAACTATTTCCATCAGACAGCATGTGTGTACATTTCCAAACAGTATCATTGTTGAGAGTAGGAAGAGGAACCGCAAAAATATAAACTGTATATTTTCTATGTTTTCCTCTGTGAAATGATTAAATAACCTTACAATGCCCGTGGCAGGTTGTGGTTCCACATCATTTCATATGTTCTTTTGAGTCCATTTTCACGTCTTAGGGCTGTCATAAAAGTAAGAAGCTGGTAAGGTTTGTGAGGAGCGGAACTTAGCCACTGTGAACACAGGCTTTCACTGAACTGTTCACAAAGCGAGCTAAGTCCTTCACCTCCACCAAACTCACACGGACGGCATCCTGTGTAGATGGCTTCCAGTTGGTGCGTGCAACTCCTACTTCTTGTTTAGAGTTAGAGGAAAATGTAAATACCAGTTCCATGTTTTTATAATTATATCATCAGCAAAAGGTTAGCTTAGTTCAAGTGAAAAACAAAAATAGAGCATGAAATAACACTTTTAAAGCAATACTATGTAACTTCTCAAAAAGCCCATTATGGAGCTCCCCCTACAGGCTTGGAGGTAATGTACGGTTACAACACTCGCCAACGAGTAAAAGCTGTTCCGAGAGCAACTCTAGTCCAGTCTCTTGCTTTGTCGGCCTCTCTCTTTCTCTTCCTTGCTTCATCAGTCAACGTCTTCTTCTGTTTCTTCGGTGCCTCTGCCATGATGATCGTACTGACAATGTTGCGCTAGCTTAGCCTTATACCTGGGAGCGTGAGAGGGGTCTATTTGGTAGGTGTGCCAGAAAGCAAGTCGAAGTACTTCCGCTCAGCTCCCGGGCCGGTCCAGCAAAGTTACATGGCGCAGTTTTTCCAACTCAGACCCCCAAAGGGCATAGGAGACAGGCCAATCGTAATATTAAAACTCATTCAAGCTGCACAATCTTTTTCAAGCTGTTATTTTAAGCTAGAAATGTTTCATTGCATTGCTTTAACACGTGCATTATGGGGGATTCTCTATACTTCTACTTCATACTTTGGTGCATTATTAAAAATGCAACTTTCCATCAGTTCTAATAAAGCTTTCATTCAAACGTGTCAGTATGTTTTGAATAATCCTGCTTACAAGAAATACACTTACTTACACTACCCTTAGATGGATGGATGGATGGAATTGACCCTACCCTTAGAGTATAGATGGGAATAAACGTGGGAAAAATAGTGAAAAAAAAATTGTAAATAATTTTAGAATAATTCTTGCACCAATTATACAGACTGAAATATATCTATCTATCCATATATAGATATATACGTGTGTGTGAGTGAATGTTTGGGAATATTATACTTACGTTGGATTTTAAAGAAGTTCTTTGTTGGAATATGCAAATTGAGCTATTAGATATATAGACAATATTAGATATGCATAGACATTATCTTATAAATATCCGCTAATTCACTTAAGGTAAATAAGATAAACAAAAGTTGAATAAACATGTAATGGAATGTCTTATTTCTCTAGTCTGAAAGAGAACATGTTGAACCAAAATCTTAAAATTAAAAAAAGGGGTGTACCAAAGGATTTAATGCAGTGGAGTTCATATGTACATGGATTTTGGGTTCAGCTGGGATATTTATTTTACCTTGTTTTATTTAATGAAACCTTATTTAACCAGGCAAGTCATTAAAAACAAATTCTCATTTACAACAGAGACTCGGTATGTATTGGAGACTTACAAGGGCTTCAGCTGTAGCTGGTTGGAAATCCCTGGCAATGTGATTTTCATTACATCACAACCAAATCACTCTGCCAGGAATCCCTCCAGCGAAAGCAACTATTCAGAATCCTGTTTGGAAAGGCGGCGGCAGAGGAGGAGGAGGGATGGAGAAGAGGGTTGACAAACAGAAAAATTATGCATGTTGTGTTGAGAGAAGGATGTAGGTGAAGACAGAGAGAGAAAGAGTTGAGACTGCTGGTGTCTATCTGAGTATTCATTAACTTGACAGAGTACTATTACCGCTTCATCACTGTGTAATTATGGGACATACGCTTTTAAATGTTAACATATGCACACTGTCACGTCATGCTTGCAGTGTGTGTGGGTTGATGGAGTTTTCTTTCATTGACGCACCTGGACAAACAGAACTACATTTCAAATCTATAGGCTCCGGGTGATTGTAAGCATGGGCACAGGTGGGTCAGTCCTTATGTGCTTGTGAGATCGTGCGTAAGTAATCCATCAAGCTTGTGCTTTGGAGTTGTGCAGGCCTGTGTTGGTTCAGTTGTCAGAGAGTTAAGCCTCACGCTTTTATACTCGCACACAGCAATCATGCAACCGTACAGAGAGGCAGATGGAGTCATTTCAACTAAAATTCCTAAAATGGCTGCATTGCATTGTTGTGCATGTTACAGATTTTTTTTTAAAGTAACACAAGAAGATCCAGCAATCAACATTTCTGCCTGATTCAGGATAAAAATGCAGAAAAACAAAAAAAAGTCAGGAGAAGACCTGGAGGATTTGTTTAGGATAAAGAGATTATTCATACGAGACTAACAGTCAACTGTTGTCAAAGTAGTACAGTTTGTTTACTCATCCAACTACGCATCTCTCTTTATTCTTCATACTGCATAGGCTGATTTTTAGCCTCTGAAGGCACTTGAACAAACAACAGATTCATCCTTTTACTCGAAAGGATAGTCTTGGAAGGATCTTTTCTGTTTTGAAAAAAATGTTGCTCATTTGTCTCAGGAGAAGGAGTGGCTTTACCCATAATGAGATAAATATGGGTGAAGTCTATTCAGTAGATAAACTTATCCTACATTGTGAATTTCTATCTATGATCAAGTATTTCACAGCCTTTTTGTGACAAGTATAAGATAAAGCATGCATATATGACAAGAAATCAAATGAATGAATGAATGAGTGAGTGAATGCTGGCTCACGAAAAACAACTGTTACGAGATTACCTTTGAGGATAGATATTTGGTAGAATGACAAATTTAATCATCTGATTATATCCCATTAGTCTCTACTATGAATTTGAATTAGTTTCATCATAGCACTCACAACAATGTTTCCATTATTGCATATTATTACATTTGTTATGTTGTTTTCCTGCCTTTGCTCCTGTCACAAACTTTCACAGCTCCGCCATCTGCGTGCTGACCAGCTTCCTTACATACTTCAGTTTATCTACGAGTTGTTCTATAATGTCCCATTGAAAGCATGTGCATTTAAGAGGAAAATAAGACGTAGGAAGAGGAGCCGCTATGCAGTCAGAGAACAGGAAAGTCAAAAAAGAAATTCACACCATCTGTAAGTCCTTGTTGGCCAATATTTTTCAATGCTGAAAACATAAAAGATACATAAGATTCATAAAAAGGGAGTTAAATGCAGTGAGTATGTGCTCATGCACAGCCAACGCCTGCTCAATTTTGAGCTGAATGAAAACATTCGAGGATGGGTCCCTGCAGACTCATGGATGGCTAAAGATGGCCAAATTTACATCACTTGGATGCTAAAACCATGAAATGACCCTTAATCAGCAAGAGCTTCAGTGATAGGAAAACTGTCTCTGTTATTATTATTTCAAACTGAGAGTCAGAAATTTAAGAAATAGAAATAGAAGAGATATTTAAGAAAGCAGTTCTTTGTTCTTAGGAACATGTCTTCATTTCTTGATTATATTTGATTTTGGGGGTAAAATGAAACCACAGCCTCGTCCTCCAGGAAACTTATTTTCAGCTCTTATTTTGCATCTCAGAAACAGAAGTAAAAGGGTGCATATGGCTGGCCTTTGCAAATATTTATCTCAACAGTGTTTGATAAAATGAGGAGGGAAATATGTGGGACCAGTCCAGAGTAAACAGCAGCCTTCCTGTTCCTCTGACACAGATATTGTCAGTTAAATATTTCTGCAATGGTTGGTTCTTACTTTCGGAATTGCTACTACATATCCAGAGAGAAAGGAGGTGTTCGAGAACCGTCAGATTTGAGTCGGCCATCATACACACTTTTCAAGCTTTAAAGCTGCTACAGTATAAACAATATTTTTATATCAACAATGTATCAAACAATAAAATCCCATGCTCATAATAGCAAATCCACACACAATGATAACCTGACTCAGTACCCTGCAGCTTTATGGAGGGTTTTTGCACCTTTGATTTGTTTTTCTTGCCTTCAGCTTTTGGTGCCCTTTCATCCCTCTAACCCATGCCACAAACATCTGCTAAATCAGAACTAAAAGGAGGGTAAATATTGTCCAGAAATCCACCATCCAAATCCAAAAAGTCTGCTGGATCCTGTAGTTTTATCTGCAGATTTTTTTCTACACAAATTAAGCAAAACTGACAAATAAAGTGAGACACAGCGATGTGAAGGTCTACAAACCCCCCCCCCCCTCCCAAAAAACAAAATCCAAATTACTGGGCTGATCACATGTCTGTAAAAACACACTCACATGGCAACATTGAAATAAAATCTTACTTTCAACCAGGATGAAACCATCTCCCCCCTCGCCTGTGGCTGCTTTTCAGCTATGACTGTTTGACAACTAAATGAGCAACAATTGGTTTGGCCAAGCTCCAGACTGCCTGAGCTACCCAATAACAGCAGGAAGTACGTACATGACTAATGTCCTCCACTCCACACTCTTTTTTTTCTCAGTTCTCTCGTTTTCCACCCTTCATTCTTCTAAAAGAAAAAAGACAGTTCTGTTCATTCCAACCCATTTCAATATTATTTACGAGCGAGGCAAAAGTTAAGGTAAACCTTAATATAGGAGCTTGAATTTTTTTTTTTTCACGGTAGTTTGTCAAACGGTAATAATGGTTTCTGAATTTTGTCAAGTCAAAGGGTGAAAACTGCTCTTGTAATGAATCCCTATTCAGCCCTCATAGTTTGAAGGAAATAATTTTATCACAGTTTTACTGAGAGCTACTGGATGTGAAAAAAAGAAAGTCCAAAACAGCTGCTATAAATCTCTGGAGCCTATACATTTTAATCACACTAAGTCCTCACAAACGTCATGTTTGCAGCAGAGCCTGGAGCTAGACACTGAAACCCTTTATATATGAATAAGTGCTGGCATGTTCCTTTAAAAGATAGTCGTACAGATTTTAGAAAATTGTTTTTTCTCGTCATCCTTTTATCGGGTAAAATAGTATGCATAAAACATAAAGTGCTGCTTTGGGCTGCTGGGAAGCGCATCCATTTGCAAGGCACCCAAACATTAACAGCTGCACCGCAATCTGGGAATGCATTAACACAACACTCAACACATAGATGGACCTCATGTATTGGAGGCTGTTAAACAATCTCGGCTCCTCTCAGCTTACCTTCTCACTCGCTGGAGAGTAACTCACCAGTGCGCTTCTCTTGTGATTACCCCGTGATTTTAACAGCCTCAGCTGTGCTGTATTTTGGCTAGACTCTTTTTCTGGGAGCAAGCCAAGGCACACATGATTGGTCGGGGTCTGTCTGGGGCTCGCACATGGTTGGCTTATCCTAGTTTGACCTACGGCATCCGGTAACTTGCACTAAATTGTAGCCACAGGACAATCAGATCAGTTTTAATGCTTTGTTTGGATGTGACTCTGTAAGTCACTCCCTTGTTAATACATTATGGTGTCCTTACACCGATGACTGAAGTAGCACTGAGCTCAGTGGAGACAAAGGCGGTGCTGCATTTTTGTAAACTTATAGGATGGTTTCCTGAGCCAGTTGGCTTTGTGCCCGTGGTGTGAGGACTGGTGGGCAGAGAAATGGGGAGAGTGGCACGACAGACACAGGAAGAGGGAGCAGTGGAAAGTCAGAGCGAGGAGACGTGACGTATGGGGAGACAGTGAGAACTTTAACCGGCCTAAACAGAGTCACTTAAGAAACTGAGAGATTTAACTGCTGATAACCTACTTTTGCACAGCAGTTATTTTGCTGTTGGGCCATTGATATGCAGAGCTCAGAGCACGATCCAAAACTTTCATTTATTCATTTATTTGTAAAACTAGATGATTTGGGAATTTCCACGTCATCTTTTATAGTCTTCTGTTTTAAGGCCAAGTACACTCTGTACTCTAGAAATTCCCAACTATTACACCCGACGCCCAAAGCCAATTTCATTCATTTATTAATGACTTTTAGCTGCCTTTTTTTCCCGGTGATTTTTGATCTTTCATGCTTTGTAGTGAAAAAAAATAAACTTTTCGCTACCCTGTGCTTATTATTATTTATTCAAATCAAAAGATAAGAGACTCGTATGTCATTATGTTTACAGTTCAACTGGAACTTAAAGATTTTGTAATTACATCCAAATTCAACAGCTCCACTGGCATTCGTTTGAAGATTTTCACATCCAAGCATAACCTGGGATTAATGTCTGTTTTCAGATAAAATCTAATTATCCACACATGTGTACCACTGCGTTTGAAAAATGCTCCGAAATAGGCCTAATTGCAAACCATAAGATGTTTTACATTTGCCTGTGAAACAAATCAACTAAATGAATTTGGTTGAGGTTTGGCTGCAGCAGCCAAATCACTTCTGCAGAGACTCCTTGGCCATTAAATCTCTTACAGACCTGCGGCACAGAGAGTCTGGAGGATAAAAAACCCTAAAAGAGCCCTTAAGTATATTTACGTCTCTACGTGTTGCAGGGGAATTGTAAGCCTTTGCTGCTCCTTAAAGGGCCCTCTGCGGGCTCAAAATCTTGGATCTGGGCTTGAATGGAAGACCAAATTACTACTTTGGGTGGTTGGAACCAAACAGAGCGTGATGACTGTCATAAAGGCCTATTCATAAGCAGGAGAAGATTTCCAAAAATATGTTTGCATTTCACACACAACATGAAGCTGATGCTAACTATTTCTTTCATTACTGATTGGTCTGTATTTAATTTGAAATGAATGAAGTGATTATTTAGTTGATCAAGGATTAAATAATCATTGCCCAGAAATATATCTTGTTTGCAAAGACATAAAAGACAGGACACCTGCAGATATTTACATTTTTGGGGCTTGAAACAGCAAAACTTTGCTCGCCTTCATGATTTTATCAATGAAGGATAAATTATAATGCGGGAGGAGACATTTCTGACAGTTTATTTTCTGTGATTCATTTCATCAATTAATGATAATACTTCCTGTTGTGCTAAAATGTACAATTAATACATTTAACATTAACAATCTAGGGTTTACTTATATACTTATACTTATATAAAAATATGGCCATTCGTCAAATCATCTGAATGAACTAGAACTTAAACATTTTGTTAGGAATCTTAAGAATTTGTGCAGTTGCTTAAATTGAGCAGAAGATTAAAACTCACACTGACCTTAAAAAACCTAACAGAGAACACATGCACTCTGACTGCAGAGTATGAACGACTCTAACACACACTGATACTCATGCTTACACAGTCCAAATCCACATAGTGCCAAAGACTGAATTAATTTTTCGAAAGGTTACTTCTACAGTCAACCTGCAGCAGGCATGTGAGCTGCTTTGACTAGACCCTGAGATGAGTCTAACCTAAAGCCAAGCAGCAGCAGTAATCATAGTTTCCCACACATAAATGAAGGTAAAGGGAGTTTACGAGGCTCGGAAAAATGCAATAAAAAGCCTTTCTGTGAATGCAGCCATCTGTGGAACTTTAAAAGAACTTCCTGTAAACAAGACTGAAGAGAACAAATCCTCTCACACTCTTCCAACACTCCGCTGCTGCCTTGAATTTGCCTTTCATCTGTTTTCCTCCATTTCTTACCAGCTTTGCTTTGCTTTCAGCCTCAGATCTTTGAATATCAGCTGACAACCTTTCTTTCTCTGCTTTCTCCCGATATACCTTGTCCTCAAAACACCTCGCTTCACTTTGTTAAAAAATAAAAGATTCTTTTTGGTGAAACGAATGGGAAATTTGGGGTATAATCAAGTATAAAGGTGTTAGATGATAGATTATAGAGCCAGATATTATGAATGCTATGGGTGGCGGAAAATAACCGAGATATGACAAATAATAATGCTGAAACTTCAAAATGTTAAATGGTGAGTGATATTCAAGTCAGCTTTTTGTCCACATACCACATTATTTCAAAATGTTCTTAAAGCTGGTGAATATAAACACCACAATCCATAAAACAGTGTGTTTTCCCAGTTTCCACTGTGCACATGAAATACTAGACCAATAAAATTTGATCACTGGGGCCTGGACACTGTCTCAGTGCTGCTCCACTGATATCATATATTTTACTTGATCCAACGTTCATTGAAAGCCGTTTCACAGTGATGGCATAACCAAACTGTTGTGAAATGACACCACTGCCCTATTGTTTAATCTTTACTTTTCTTTTATTCAAAAAGTCATTAATCAAATTTTAAAAGTGACAGAAATTTCTGTGTTTTTGGTAGTTTTTAGCTTTAGTTT
Organism: Odontesthes bonariensis; assembly: GCF_027942865.1. Lineage (NCBI taxonomy): Eukaryota > Metazoa > Chordata > Actinopteri > Atheriniformes > Atherinopsidae > Odontesthes > Odontesthes bonariensis. The sequence goes on along the minus strand of NC_134519.1, from coordinate 16,192,791 downwards.
GTCAATATCTAGTTAAGATTGCTATGATTGCTGTGTGTCACGATGTAGCAGAAATTCCCGTCATTAAAGTCATTGAATTAAAAAGAGCGGGAAAAAACACATTTAATGCTTTAAATCAGTCTTTGTGAAATTACACTACACACTTCACTACAGAAGCAGCTGCGTTTCTTTTTAGCTCACTTATTCCTGCTGTCATTTCATGTGCTGTTACAGTGATATGCTGCCACCAGTTCTTTGTTCTAGGCCTCAGTTTGTTAGAGAAGTTAAACCAGCTCTGGATTATCTCAACACACTCCCTCTGACATACATACAGGCAGGTGTGTTTTTTCTAGGGGAGTTCAGTGTGTTTCGCCCTGGTTTTCTTGACAGTATCAGTTAGATTTTTAACACTTGCTGACAAAACACAGATCAACTATGAAAGCCAAATTGGGAAGGCAGTGAACTGGGCTCAGACCATTGTGTGTGTGTGTGTGTGTGTACATGTGGGCAATCGCAAAGTGATGTCAGGTGGAAAAGTCTGGCTACTTCCTCTGTCTTTCAACGTATGGAGAGGAGGAAGGAAGACAGAAAGAGCGAGAAAGAAAAAAACTGAAAAGGAGAAGCCACATGGTCACATAGAGTTTTACAATGTGCTTGGAAGAATTTTGGCCGGAATTAACCGAAGCACCTTCAAAAATCATGCAAAAACATTATTAGTGACATGAAAATGATTTTCATAAAAAGTGATTTGTAGTTTTTGGGAAAATTTGCTGTTCATTGTTTAGGAGAGTGGCGGAAGGCCAAAGAAATGATGGAAAAGTCAATTATTAGCGCATATGTACAAACGATGGAAAGGTTTAGTGTAGCAGCAGGCACCCAAAATAATTTATCTTTTAATATTAAAGACAAGAGCTGTTTATAGATACTCCGACTAAAAGAAGTTTAGTAACAACAGAAACGTAAGGTACCACAGAGCCCACCATACACCTAAAATCATGCTAATCATCTTCTGTGGGCTGAAACAATTAAATAGGCCTTGCTTTCTTTCATTCATTGCAGCTCATTCGGAGAACACAAACAACAAATGAATTCATTCATGTAAAAAAAAAAAATCTTGCAATTTCTAATTCTAGTTCAGGCTCAATTTAAATTTTTTTTCTTTATCATTTCTATCACCTCACCCGGATCCCTCACAGACAGTCACATGCATGAATTTCCAAAAAATCTTGTAAAGCCATAAACATGCAGAATCATGGAGGCTGCCAGGAAAATGGAACCCAGACAACACTTGTGAAGTAATTCAACTATTTAAAAAACAAGAAACAAACAACAACAGACACAAAAATGACAAACTGGGCATTTTATATACAGAAAAAAGTGCCATGTGCCACAGTAACTCCATTGTGTAAACTTTTTTAAACTATTCCACTAAATTAAGAGCATATAATTCAAAACAAACATAGACGTTCGGATTCTCACCTCTTTCATTTTTACCTTTATCCGCGCCGCTGCATGCATCCAGAAGTAGATATGTTCTCATACTCACACATATCTTTGAGTGGACCAGCTTTTTTCCAAAAAAAAGAAAAAACCCTGTTGAATCAACACGCTCAAGCTGAAGAGATCCAAAAGTCAGGGAGTGCGGCACAAAGTCAACACTGGTCACAGCGTGCACACATGCTGCTCACTAAAGCCTCAAAGCTCCAAGCTCAAACTGTGCTCGGAGCAGTTGCCTCGCTTGCTCCACCTCTTCTTCAAGTTTAAGGGTGTGGACTGAGTCAAGACTGTGACTGTAGAGAGTCCACATCATTCTCACTGGTTTGCCTCTTGAAAACCACACCCAGAAGAGGGAGAGACCAGAAAGGGAAACATTTAAGTCTTCCCTTAATAACAACAGAGGAGTGAGGAAGCTTCTAGTTTCGGGGTCACCAAGAGCCTCGAAATAACCAGGCAACCGGCCCTGTTATGAAAAGAAATTATGACGCAGAGCAGCGGTCATTTTAGGATGTTTATGTTATTTGGCAGATGCTCTGTACCATTTAAGACGGCGGTGGGCGTACCGTGGGCCCTGACGTTAAACATCAGATAAAAGGATCAGTTTGTGTGTGTCTGTATTCATGCCTCCACATGCTCCTCCTGCATCGCGTATACATTTGTAAACATGTGCACACGCTCATGTGTGTTTGTGTAGGCACGGCTGCGGCCTATAGTTTAGGGCTGCCTGTGCGTTCTTGCTGATGGCTAACAGCTGCCATCTCTTTCCGGTCTGAGTGGGTATACAATCCTCGCTATGATGTAGTAATCATACAGTATGCCTACATCTGTTTGGTGTTAACCAAACACGTGTGATCCTTGAACAATTCTTCTGCCCCTCCGTTTATTTGATCTCACTTTATTATAACATAAGGCCCTTTGGTGGCTGCTTTCATCCCGACGGTCTTTACAGGGCTGTGAATGCAAAGCGTGGTATGGCGGGAATTAAACTCCTGCTCCTGGCAGTCTCAGTGCCACGTGCTATGTTCTTATAACACGTACATCTCAGTCATTTTCACAGCTATAGATTAATCAACGTCATCGTCACCTACAAGAGCAAGTTTTATAACTGAAATTGCCTTAACTTGTTCATATCTGTGACAGACTGAAGGTGTAAGAAATAGCTACCGTTGTTATTCTTTAATTATTTATTTTTTCAATGAACATACAATGATTAATACTATTATTCTAACATTGCAGCAATGTTGATGTATCAACTGCAACAAGAAGTTGCATGCGTGATCCATTCATAAAAAAACAGATTAATAACATATTAATTAATAACTGCTTTTTATCATTTAATCTTCTTCTTCTTTTTTTTTTTTTACTGCAGGTCTGCATTTTTTACTTTAAAACTTTGATTTGTTTTATACTACTAAGTCACTAGAGGGAAATGCTGTAATTCTATTTTTCATAAAAACATGTATCCATGTAGTCTGCAATGTCTCTCAACAAAGTCCATTAACATGTATGAATATATGCTTTTTATTCTTATTTTCAATGTTTTTCCACTTTTGACCCTACAGTAAAAATCGTATTCATTGTATTCTTAAGTTTAAGTACAAAATCTTCTTAGTTAGTTGCTGAGAAAAAGTGAATACTTGTTTTTTTTCTATGTAAAATGGTCATGTTTTACTTAGATTTGCTTAGAACCAGCATAGCTACTTGCTCTTTTAGGTTCCGTGGCTGTGATTCACTTTTGCGCCTTTGGTAACTAAACATGGAACTACAAGCTTATCATCCACCAAATTTCTGTCCACTTTCTGTTGGTTCACTTTTAAAATAGTTTCAGGTTGTTGGAAGTTAGATCTAACCTAGCAACTTGGATTCCTCTGGTTTTGTTGCATTATCTTTGAAATAAATTTTTTTGAAGATAATTTTGAAATGATTTGTGAGACTGTCCTCTTTTTAGCATTTGTTATCATACTTACTAATTACATTCAAATCAACTTGAGCTTTTATTTGACGCTTTAATGGACTCCAGAAATTTCTACATCACAGTTAAGAGAGTATACGCAACCTAAAACATTTTGGTGCCTAAATGCCACCGAGTAATGAATGAAAGTGAAACCAAATAGATAATATATGGGACCGAAATGCATATCGTCTGGGTAAAAAATTTGATTCTTAGCTTTTTCCAAACTGGATGAAGTCCCATATGTGTTTCAGCAGTGCTTACATGGGTTGTATCAAACATTCGACACAAGTGACCAATATGTTTATGTTGGAGTGATTTCATGACCCCCCACCCAAAGAAAACAAAACAATTTCAGCTAAACTAAATGTAGCATCACGTTAAAGTTCAGGATTGAAAATGCTTGTAGTCTCATTCATGAACATATAACCTCTCTGAGTGTTCAATCAAAGCAAAAATTACACAAACTCTTGTCTATATTTAAATAAGAAAATCGATCATTTAGGCCTAACAATGACGAATCAAGACTGATGACTTTGTAGCGAAGCTGTGAAAATAAACTCTTTTCCAGAACAAAATTTCTTTTCCAGGGAGTTCCCTTGGCTTCTGCCATCAGCACAATTATGGCAATGTTCATACTTGGTAATCATTCATAAAAATGGGCACTGAAACCAGAGCTGGTGTTGTCCATTAGTGTCTATTTATGGCCAAACATTATGTTGCTAGGGAACAACCAGCTCCATCGAAGTTATCAAATTAACGTTCACGGCTCAGTGAGCAGCAGCAAAGTATTTGTCAAATCTCATTTGTTGCATTTTTGCATGCACACAGAGAATAACAGAGACATTTTTCAGAGAAAGTTGAAGAGGTTGCTACTGGTAGCTGACCCCATAAGTGATACCAAAACTACCCAAACTCCAGTAAATGGAGTTTATTTGTCTGGCCCACTGAATTTACTGTGACTAAATGGATGTTGAAATATTGACAAAGCCTTTCCAAGGAACCATATAAAGTGCTGTTTCAAAAAGGATGGCTCTAGAAACAAACTACATTAAAAAAAAAAAACCTTATTTAGTCTGGCAGGTTGCCTAGATAGAAAGTGAAAACAAAAACTCCCCATGCACTTGCTATCAGTGACACGAGACAGACGACCAGACAGGCAATCCCACCAGGAACACTTTCACCTGGACCGCAAAAGTAGCTGCTGGCACAGATGTGTGATAGTGAGAGCAAGATATTTATTTTCTTTGGCATTTCCAATAAGCATGTCCTCACAGTTTTGCGGGGTTGCACATATTTGTTCCACAGAGGCAACGTTTTTAAGTTGAAAACAGTATATACTTTGTGTGTGTGTTCCTGTTTCCCTGTGTATGAATGAGTCATCCCAGAGTGACCCCACCCTACGTGGGCGGTTGACTTGGCGGGCTGGGAGTAGTTGGCCTCTGTCAGTCTGCCTGTCCCGGAGAGAGCTGCTCACATAACTGAGCTCTTTGTTCCAAATGTCACTCCTTTCAAAGGAAGAGAACGGTTCCCGCCACTGCAGCTTGTGCTCTTTCCTCTTTCTCTGTCGCTTTGTACTGCCCGACCCACACGATATGACTGTCTGCTGTTTACCAGCTGTAAACATATTGCAAAGCATCTACCAATAGTTCATTGCCGTGAGGGTTCAATGGCTATATCTTAAACTTAGACAGCCCAAAGGCTTTCATTAGGATCTTGATGATCTTAAAAATGCATTTTCTCTTTCTGGCTCATGGCTCCAGAAAAAGGAGTGAGTGTTACTGGAGGGTCTTCTGTTTCTTCTTATCTTGTTGTTATTATGTCCAGTGAGAGTATCCTTATCTGCATTACTTCCTGGTGCACATGACCAACAAAAATTGGGCTTTAGTGGCAACGTTTGAAGTTGTTCTGAAACTAATTTTAGATTGGTTAGGTACATGCCAAATGAGTGGTGTTCGCCAGATGAGAACTGTGTCATTGTTAACCACTTCTGGAGTCAAATGAGTTCAAAACGCCCTTGTTCTGTTTGATATTAGATTATTAACCATTATGTAAACTTCTCCAGTGTTCAGCATGATATTCATAGTTCCATGTTAGATCCATTTTTACATTAAATAACTCCAGTGTTCTTTTGCACTTTTTTCTGCCTCGTTTGACCAACTCTAAAGCGTGTTTTGTTTTATCTTGTTTCGGTTTTTTCTTCTTAAATGTTAATTGAAAACAGACTAGAATGATTTGCACTTGATTTGAACCTGACATTTAATTATTTTTTTTTTACAAAAACCACACATCAAACATTGAAACTAAAAAAAATGTTAATATTTCTCAAAAAGTAACCGCTCGTTTTCAGTTTAAGGCCAGCCGCACATTATAAAACAGCTGAAACGGGGGCATGCTTACCACTGTGTTGCATCACCTTTTTTTTTTGACAGCACTCTGTAAGCATTTGGAAACTGAGGTGACCAGTTGCTGTGGTTTTGGAGTCATTTTATTTTTCATTTGATAATATGCCAGATGTTTTCAATTAGTGACAAGTTTGGACTGTGGGCAGGCCAGTTTAGTACTCAATACCTTTCCCTATAAAGCCATGCTGTATGTAAAATAAGCATGGTCTGCCCTGGAAAAAAAAAAACATTTGGCTATGTGTCATTTAGCAACAACTGTAGCGTAAATGAGCAGGTGATTCAGAGAGGTATGGTCCTATAAGAAGCAGGGGTGATGCACATGGAGGCAGCCTGTCAGCAAAACACAAAAACATGAGCAGGCGAATCCTAAAGGAGTGAAAAAGTCTTCTTTTCTTCTTGTTTTTAAATTATTTACTCTTTACATGTCAGAGTATTAACTTGCACTTATAGACATAGTGAGTTCTGTAGTCACAGACAGTGATTTTGAGAAATGTTTCTGAGAACATTCAGTGATTTCCACCGTAGAATCATGTCTCTTTTAAAAGTACGCCTGGAAGGACTAAAACTCCCAGCCCTTCAATATCTATAGCTTAGTGTAGAAAGATTTATCTGGATTCTCTCAAACATTTTTTAACCAAAATCCTGTTACTGATCTGTTGCAAAATTAACAACTGATAAGTGAAACATGCTACAAGTTGTATTTGTGTGCGTGTTCATCAATGACCAACTTTTTAGTCTTTTTGCCCCCTGTTCAAAATTTTTAAATCCTGTCTCATTGAAATTCCAAATTTGTACATAATTGTAACAACCATAAACTGATTAGTTTCACATCTCTTAAGTTGTACTGCTATCTATTAAGCTTACAAAGAAATGGCTTGAAATTTGCACCTTTTTTTAAATATACCTTTAAATATACCTATTATATACCTTAATAATATACAATCCAAGCTTCTTTGAAATGTGGTTGTATTAATCTGACTGAAACATCAACCAGACATCAGCATCATTGTGTCTTGAATCAATAGGCTGTTCCCCTTGAATTCAACATCCTTTTATTTTATTTTATTTTCATTACCCATAATCATAATAGATACATGGTTAAAGGTAAAATAAAGAATATTTTTTGTTGGTTAGCAGCAAACGGTGAGTAAATATACAGCACAAACCAGATGAATTCTGATTGATTTAATAACTGCATGTATATGGTTATTTAAGGGAAGTCAGCCACACCTCATTGTGCATTATGTCCTCGTAACATTGCTGACTGTGGCCCACAGATCAGGAGGATGTTGGTGGCTACAAATTACTCTCAGGCTTGCTCTAAATGCACAGGAGTCAGATAATCAGTTATGAGGCTCCTGAACATTTGCCATTTAGTATTTTTCCTTGTCAGATTTCTGTCTCTTCTTTTAGGCTTCCTCAGCGTGCACACAGTAATGCAGGATAATGCCATGATGGGCGTCAGTCTTGTATCAAAATATTTAAATTAAGGGGAGTGATAGAAACATAGCTCAACATGTCCACTCAGAGATTCAGCACGACTCTGGAATGTCTGGCAGGTCAGAATACTTTCATACCACCACCTCCACTTCCATCCAGTGTGATTGGCAATCTGTCTGACAGCGCTGTCAGGAGGGAGACAGGAGATGTGCTGGGTTTTAATAACAGAACCAGGACCAATTAATTGTGCATTTCTAATGCTTTCGCATCACAGAAGGAAGGTCACTCACGTAGTTAATAAACTCTGAATATACTGTTTTGCAATGTTCTACTGTTATGAAGAATGAATCAATAGTCCAGTGCATACACACTTCCTGGAATTACTTGCTTAATTAGAATTTACAGACATCATCTCTTTTGTTTAAATAACTAAGTAATTTTCCATGCCTACACAAATATTAGAAAAGAATAGAATAGAATAGAATAGAATCTTTTTTATTGTCACTGTAGAACATTTTGCATCATTCTACAGCGATATGCTGTTGGGAACTCTTCATCATTCAGCAGTGAAACACAAAAGGCAATGACTAAGTGAAGCAAGAATGAACGTCCAAATTTTTATAGCAAATGACTCATCAAGTCCTATGATGGACTGGCGACCTGTCTAGGGTGTGCCCCTTCTCTCGCCCAATGAGAGCTGGGATAGGCTCCCCCCATGGCCCTGAATTGGATTAAGCAGATGTAGAAAATGGATGGATGGATGACTCATCAAATCTAAACACTGCTGAGCCCTGGTGTGTTTTGTAGCCATGCCGTAAGTGTAAGGTTGCACTTCTCTGACTCTCATACCTCTTGCACTGTTCAGACCCTTAGACCGAGCAGAGTCATATTTCAATCATGGATCATTTTACTGATTCCTATCGCCTATAGCCTACAATGAGAATGGGTACAAAAATAAAAATAAAACCAACCAGCAGCAATAATACATTACCACACCACAGAAAGGTCCCTTGTCTCATTTTACCAGCATTAGGATGTTTTTTGTTACCAAACACACATTATAAAGAGAAAAGTAAGTTTTAATTGGAAACATTGGCTTTGTGATGAAAAGAAAAGTAATATTCTCTCGTGCAGACAAATGTATTACCTGACACAACAAGAAAATCTGTCTTAATAAAGGGAAAAGGATCCTGTAAAAAAAAAGAAAAAAAGAAAAAAAGAAAAAGCATTTCTTCTTAATAACTAAAGAAATTTCACTCTTTCCAAAGCAACAGTAGTACATTCCAATAAAACATTAAGATTTAAAGCCTCCTGGGGAATGGTTAATAAAAGGATTTTGTATCTAGATGAGGCTGAACTGTTACAGAAAATATTTATTGCAGAGGCATTCATGACACACAAGAAGGATGGAAAAGGCCGTGCTCATTATCAAATTATTGATAATTGGATAAGTGTAACATTAACTTCCCAGAGTGTTTTGAAACTGAGATGATCAAAAACATTATGATGTTACACAAGAAAAGGAGGAAATGATAGAAAATAAATGCATTGAATAGTGATGCATAGTTGGACATAGTGTCATGGTCCAAGTTTTTGTGTTTCTTTGTTTCTATTCTTCATGTAATACTTTGCACTTTTGTTTTTTTTTTGGTCATTGTTCTTCAGTCCTTTCCTGTTTATAGTCGTCGCCCTCCCCCCCCTGTGTATTTTGTTGGATTTACTTCCACTCTTCTCTGTTACACCTGGGTTTAGTTACTGATGACACTCACCTGTTATCAATCCCCTCGTCACTCCCTCAGTATATAGTCTCCTGGTTTTCTGTTGTCCTCTGTTGGATAATTTTTTCTCATGTCCCTGTTCTCTGTGATCTATCATGTTTCTTTAAACAAAACCTTCATCTGCCAGCTCTAGAGTCTTATCCTTGTTTGCATTTGGGTCCGCTGTCTCCACCACTCGAGACACTTAGATGAACAAATCATGTTTTGATATGTCTTAAGTCAAGAATCTTTTAAATCAATCACAAAGTTAGTGAGAATATTTTCATTCAGTGCATTTTGATCACATGATTATAATTAGCAAGTCTATTATCAATTCAAACATCATCATAAGAATCAGCAGACGATAACCACAGAAAATACCAAATACCGATCCAATAATAAGGCTGGCATTTCCAGACAAATGCACATATGCAACTTTATTGCCTATTTTTATTTTTTAAGAGTTTTTGGTCTGTAGTGGCCTTCATTTCATGGTGTAGAAAGCAGAGTGAGAGGGATCACATGTAGCTAAGGACGAGGGGTTGGGACTGAAACATGGGCCTGTTTTTTGCTTCCGCACATTCAACCAGTTAAACACCCAGGCACCCTTAATTTTTGTTTTCTATGAGGTATCTTCAAAAGGTGCAAATTAGAATATATTTTTCAAATAGGTGCATAAACCAACCACCAATTAGAGCAATTATTATTATTATAACCCCCCCCCCCCCCCCAATCTTAGCTGAAAGGCTCTTATTGGCCTGGCTGCTGCTAAGCTGAACTCTCTCTGAGGTTAGTTTTGCATTTTAACTGTCGAACGCTGCCCCGCATTTACTTGCGCTCATGTCAAGTCATGCCATGTAATTAACAGGGAATACCACAATTGATGTTGGAACAAGGCTAAAGATGCCTCACTGTCATACAGACAAGTTAACAAAGGAGGTGTTAACTGTTATTAAGCCTGAAATCCTCCAAAATCTGAGAATCTGTTCTAAGCAGTTTGACCTTAACTGTAAGGGTAAATAACTTTAGTGATACTGTAGCAAATAAAGATGCCTCATTGTATTCCAGATTCAGAATTAATATTTCTCTAGCTTTTTTTTCCTTGCAGTCACAATACATAGGTTCCTTCTTTTTTTAAAAAATCATCTTGTTTCTGCTCAACTTTGATTTGCTCTAGAGAGTAAACAATATGCAATATGTTAAAAAAAAAAAGTCAAAAATTTAAAAACAGAAACAACAAGTTCCTGCAAGAGCTGTGTGGCTCCAGTTCATTCTGCTTAAGAATCAGTGCTGCTCTTGGTCTCATGTCCTCTACTTTGAAGTTTAATCTGAGCAGAGAGAGTAAAGACCGGAGTCGCCGGTTAGCAGAGAGATCAACTAAGTGAGCAGCCATGAGGGCCTCTTAATTTCCCTTTAATGCCTGCCATTAGTTCTAAGTCCTGAGTGTCATGCCAGCAGCTATCCCGCAGCAAACATCACTAGAATTAAAACTTTATCCTAGCAGCAACCAATTCCCAATCTAAGACAGTTTATAAAATATGTTTGCTATTTTCTCCCAATTGTCACCCCTGATTTCATCAGAGCATTACTCACACTAATTGGCAGAGCTTGCTTGGTGTGTGGTTTTATTGCCCTACAGGGTGTCAGTACTTCCACACCCGTTGTGGATACTGAAACAATATGTATAGGAGAAATCCTCAAAGGGCTCTATAAACAACACCGCTGGAAGGACTGAAAAGTCAATAAATCATCCAGAGCAGCCCTGCACATTAAAACTCATACACGCACTGATATTCTGGAAGCATGCTCAAAAAAGAATGGGACTGTTTTATTTTATCTGTGTTCTACTGCCAGGGCACATTAAGCTTTCCCAGTGCTTAATGGCACATGAATTGGTAAGGCAGGAAGGTCAAATGGCAATATGGAAACACTTTAACAGTGTACTCCATAAGTCCCACATTGTGTGTTCAAACACTGAGCGGAGACGGCAAACGTCTCAGTAATCCCATTTTAGAGGGGGAAATTATCTTTGTCACCTGAATTGGATTGCATCTAAAAAGAAAATAAAACAAGTCAAAATGCTCAACATCATGCCAGCAGAGTGAATTAATGTAAACAGTCTGGAAAAAATCTGTCATATGTAGACCATAAAACAAGAAGGGTCAAATTTCTCTGAGTGTGATTGTCTGAAGAGCTTGTAATTAGAAATACAGGACTGTTCTGATCACACCAAAAACACATTTCCCCAATTCAAAATACCACTACGACTACTACGACTAATAATAATGATACAGTAATAATAACGATAATTGTGCAATAATGCATGCACAGGCTTAAAAAGAGTTGATTCTGATCTTAAACCTGAGGAAACAAGATTGATAATTTATTGTTTATTGAACGGAAAAAAGAAACTATAGATATCTGGACTTTCTCACATATCATTAAGTCTGACAACTAACAGGTTAAGTGTTGAATGACTAATTTTCACATCTATCAAATGGAAAGCACCGTGTTTATTGGCGATAGTTAGCGTGCTGATATGTATATTTATGTCATACGTGAATGCAGTTTAGCACAATTTAGAGTCATTTTCAGTACAGTGCTTTATTTGTTCTTGTGCATGCAGAATATTGTAAACAGCTTGTCATGTAACATTTACAACTGAGAACATTCAGTTCTACTTTAGGCTGCGATACTCAAATAACTGAGAATGCTTAGTGTGCTATATGAAGTCTTAAACAGAAGCAGGAAATGGAAAGCTGCACTGATTTAGATCAGTGCATGATAATACCAATTGATGAACTTTGTGTATCTATAGATGAAATAGAGCCCATAAACTTAAGTCAGGTGTCATGCTACGGTAAATAGAGCTTTTTGACGTTGATAGGAATTTAAAACAAAGCCGGTGACTCAGAATCAGACAAGTTTAAACAATATGCCGATGATTTGCTGCTGTGAATGTGCAATTTAAGACCTCGACCACACCTGACACCGACTGGAACTTAACACTTCACTGTGCTCCAATACAAGGAAGAATGTGGTGGAAAGTGTAAACATGATGAGTCCCATCAGGGCCTGCATCAAACTCAAAAGCATTATGTGAACAAGCAGCAGAATTATAGTGTCAAAGGCTCACAAGCTGGAACCAGTCACCTTTCTTTGCTTTATCCATTATGACCTCGTTATGAGTCTTGTCACATGTTGATGGATAAATATAAGCTTACAGGTGTCCAGGTGACAAATATTATCTAAAGGTACAAGACTAGACCACATAAGGTCTCAATTACAGTTTTTAATGCTTAATCTGAATGAAAAAGAATGAAAGAAAATGTCTATGTGGTCTGCATACTGCCAACATGGAAAATTGCCTGATATATGCACGTTTATATAAATGTGGTTCTATTATTGCTCTCCCAACATGCTCCATATGGATTAACACAAACCACCATCCAGCCTTTGATAATATAATAAAGTTACCTTTCTCTATGCTTTATCCATTCGTGGTGCAGTGTGGTCATGTGTCAACCATGGAGAGATGAATTTGTAATAGCCTCTTCAAGTACCATTATGCATTAGTTCCTTGTTTTGATTAATAACAAATGACAAATTGCTCTGAAGGCAGATGCATATTTTGAATGAGCCTCTCCATGTCCATGTTCTCCAGATGCAGGTCTTTGATTTTTTTTTATTTTCTATTCATGGCTACAGCGTTTGGGAGACTGAATCTTTTCAGTGTTGTGTAGAGCTCGTCATCTTTGTTTTACAGACATTATTTCTTACTATGTTCAAAATGTTGCGCTCTTCAAAAGGTTTTCTTTTTCACTTCAAATAGTTTTTTTGTGTCACAGTCATGGTTCTCCCTTTTTCCATAATGTGTTGTGTTTCTTAGGGCTGGGTATCACCGCCAAGTTCCTGGATCGATTCGATTTCGATTCTTAGGGCTTTAAATCGATTAATCACGATTCGATTCGATTCGATTCGATCCGAATCGGTTCCATCTGCTTCTCTTGGCGCCAGGATTTAACCTCAAAATGTTGCATTTTGACATCAATATTTCAAAGGGCTGTGGCTTGACAGTGTTAACAGATTGTTACATTATATTAGTAACACCTGAAGCCACCCAGTGGAAAGAAGTATTAGCAAGATTTTACACTATATTCAACGTGACAGCCTACTTAATTAAATACATTTGTAGGAGCCATTTTAGTCTCACCTATAGGCACTTGGGGGAGCACTTCTTTTATGGTAGCTAACTTAGTTCTAGGTATAATTACAGGTGCCCAGAATTAGTGGGTTGATGACTGCTTGGACTGGGGAACACATGGTTCTTACCGTAGCCGTGTGGATTGGAACCAGTAACTTCATGAAAAAAATCATTCATGAAAAAAAAAAAAAAAAAAAAAAAAAAAAAAAAAAAATCGATCTCATGCCCTACAAATCGATTATGCAAATTTTAAATGAAATCGATCCAAAATCGATTTAATCGATTTTTTTACCCAGCCCTAGTGTTTCTCCTGTTTCCCCCTCTTTGAACAGTACTAACAGTGCGTGTCTGGGCATAATGCTTCACACCTTGTCTTAATTTCATCAACCAGTTCACCTGCTCCTTATCATCCCATCAGTGTGCTGATCTCCCTCCATTCTTTGTCAGGTACTTCAATCTGTGTTTCTGCCTTATCTTTTTGGTTTTCACTATTCATACACTTCCTGTCCTCGATGTCCATCTCTAATCCTTCCTGCCTGCTGACACTCCAACACTTGTCAGGACACCATGGCAATTCATTTTTTACCTTGCGTTATTTTTTTTTACTCTGCAAGGTAGTTTAACAGAAACTGTAACGAAAAAATAAATAAAATGGAGGAGATGCTTGTGTGAATAATGTTGTTGAAGGATGTCTTTTTACCTCGAGCTAATGAAGTGACAGGTTTCAAGATGCAGATGTGGACTGCTCTCCTGCACCTTGAGAAATTAATGCAAAAGGTAACCTGTGGACTAAAATGCGATGTCAAGGGCTCCTGTCAGCAGTGAAAATGTGCTGACTGCTCAGATTTAACCAGGCCTGTGTTGCCTGCTGTGGGCTCCGGTCCATTCATCCTTCCTGCCCTGCCATACCAGCTTTTCCTGAATGCCAATCACTGCTTACCTCCCTCCCTGTCATACATCAAGCTGTGCTTCCATAGTATTGCCCTCTTCTCAACCTGCTTTGCCTTCAGTCACTCAGTCCTCTGCTGCCTGATCAAACCATCCCCTTTAACTATTAAGGCATTTCATGGTCTGATAAGAAATCCTGTTCTACATTGTCTCCTCGAGACTGAGCTCCGCTTTTGGATCCAAACAGTCAATGGTCATGACAGATGGTTGGGTAAGCCATGGCTTAAGCAGGAGTAGAGTTCTAATGAGGACAAAAATAGAGAAATCCTAAAATTTCTCCTCTTCTGTTTTTCTTGTATGAGTTACATAAATCAAGTACTCTATAGGACAATACTCAGCGTGTAATAACTATTTTACTCCACAAGTACAAAACAGAGTCTCCATGTGAAACTGTGGAGAGGAAAAGACAGCGATTGTGATGTTTTAGAGTAATAGGAATATAGATATCACAATATTAAGCCGCTTTCGGACAGACCGTTCTAAGAAAGTAGTTATCAGAACTACCCTCCTCGAATTTCGTTCTGATAACTATCCTTCCCCAGCGGAACTGTTTCAGTCTGCATTCGCACATGAGTCGGGACCTGATAGGGACTGATGCGCCGCGCGCAGCCGTCTGCTTCAGTGACGTGTTAGCCGTTAGCCGTTTAGCGCTACATTCAAACACAAAACAAAACGGTAAAAGTAAGGAGAGAAGAAAAAAACACCACCAAGAAGCTAATATGGAGAGCGGGGAGGCCACTGTGTTTATGGTCTGCATGATGGTGATATTAATCATGGACAATCACATCAGGCGTCTAATATCGAGGCTGGAAAAGCTCACAGAGAGAGTCAGGAGACGATACTTTTTTATTTCATGAAGGAAGAAAGGAGAGCAGAGCGCTGCAGACAAAGGAGACCAGTGTAAGTTTAACTTATTAAACACCCGCCGGTTGTGTCTGTGTCTATGAGGAAACATTTCAGCCGTGATAGAATTACATGGGGCGTAGCTACCTACCCAGGCTCCGCCCTCGCAGTGACGCAACACCTTCGGCTCTGCTACACTTACTCAGGCAAACTGCTCATTCAGGTGGATTCGAGTTCCCGAAAAAATGGGAACTCCACCCACTTTGTCGGGAAGCAATCAACTTTGAGCAGCGCCAACGGCCCAGGGTAGAGGCGTGTTCAAGGTAGTGACGTGGTTGAACTGCCACTCAACCCATGGATTGTCCACGGAAGCGCTTCATTCAATATCAACATAGAGCAGCGTCAAGCTTTTGACACTGCTGTAGATGCTGTAATGAAAGTGTTCGACGGGAGATTCTCGTTAAAAATCGAGCAAAGAACAGCCCTTGAATCATTTCTTGACAGGAAAGACGTTTTCGCCTTGCTCCCTACTGGCTTTGGTAAGAGTTTAATCTACCAGTTAGCCCCGCTGGTAGCTAAATCATACGTCAGAGGAAAGAGTGGTGTGATTGGCTTAAGCTTAGGCACAGCCTTTTCTGGCCACAACCAGTAGCAACCCGAGGGAGGCGGGTTGACCAGGCCATTTCGAATCGTATTCGTTATGGTCTTGGTCAGACCAGAATCTCGAAGAGATTTGAAAGTCTATGTTAATCAGGCTAGTAGCTACCGACCACCACACACCTCCGTCAGATCGTTCTATAGAACCATGAAAAGACCCGACCTCGGAGAAGGAGCTAAATAGTTATAGGAACTGAGGGAGAAAGCCCCGAGTTCTTGTATGTCCGAACACGGGAGAAAACGGCCCCGCGGATCAAAAGGTTATTAGAACTGCCAAAGGTTCCTACAGTCCGAAAGCGGCTATAGATTACAGAATTAAACCATTGCTCAGAAAATTGTCAGAAAGGTCAAAATTGTGGGCACAAAAAAAAAAAACTCAACTGGTCCAGCTGCAGAATGATTCTTGTTCGGTGCTCTATGTGGTCCCATTGGGCAAAATAATCATACTGAATGGATGTTGTAGGACTTATCTTCAAGTACCGACTTGAAGTGTTAAACGATCGACCACCCTTTCTTAGTGAGTGTTTGTGGCCAAATAGCGCTGAATGTGAGCGATGTCATAGAAGATATAAGAAGATGAGCAGCCAGGTCATGGCGGAGCAAAACGTTTGCTTATAAGCTTTTATGGGCTCAGTCCTGATATCATAACTAAAATACTTCATGTTTTACAATAAAACTGGGCTGTAAAGCCCTCTAAAATATAATGACCAGATAGCTGCTGATGGTTCTGACCTTGTGATCCATCAAAACAAAAAGGAATATTGAACATAGATAGTAGTAATGAAAAACTGCGCCATTTGTGCGTTATTATAATGACAATTTTGTACAACGCAGAGAAAATCTGCATTTCATAAATCCATTTTTTGAGTTCATTCTTCAGTCAACTATGTAGGCAGATGGTTAAAGTTCCACTGTTTGGTGGATGTTGGTTTTTGAATGATTTACTGGCACCACACCACAGTATATTAAGATATTTTTGATGGAGACTAGCTTCTATGCCAGTTCTCAAATTCTACTAAATCTAAAACATGGTTGGTATAAATCTGTTTTAGCTGAAATGTTGTGACTTCTGCCAAAAAGTAAAAAGATGTCATAAAGACCATGACAAAATGATAGGTTGCAGGCAAATCAATTAAAACCCATAATCCTGCTTTACACTTCACAGTTGGTGTCTCCAATGTCTTTCTCAACCTTGTTTTGGTCCGTGAGGTGAGTTTCTTATAATTGTTGACATATTTTCATGATTTTGGAAAACAATTGTGAAAACACTTGAGTTGCACCTGAAAACATTGTGCAGGACTGCTGGAACTACACACACACGTACACACACCATCCAACACAGAGCAGGGTCGGTCGCATGAGCCATGTGCTTGTGGATATCTGTTGGCATCTGGCTCTTATTTCCTTTCTCCGTGTCACAGACGCAGAGGCTTTAAGCATGAGTCACAGCCCTCAGACCTCCAGGGCGTCCAGGCTCGCTTCTACAGACACAAAACTTGATCACTGAAAATGTCACAACTATTCTGTCAAACTACAGCAAAATGGAGTCAGACACTACTGTTGAAAAATCATTTTTAAGCACTAGTAAGGCCTCAATTATAGAACAGATGTGAACAATTGAGTAGATTTAACTGTTTTCATCCAATGATTGATTTGAAATAGAATAAAATCTTTGCTTATTTATTTTTTTCCACAGTAGGTCAAGATGGTGGAGTTATTTCTACTCTGCAGCTTTGATGAGCATGCTGTTTTTTTTTATTTTATATCCCATGGGCCATGGGAAATGTGATCATTGCACAAGATGCTGATGCACACATGAACAAGAAAATCAAACACATACTGTAATGAAAAGAAAATAAAGCCACTGACATGTCATAAACATGCAAGATGTGTCTTCCACAAGACAGGACTGGACCCAACAAGTTGATGTGAGCGTTTAAAATGGAGAATGTTTATATGGCAGAAAACATGCCATTTTGTTTTTTCCTCAGAATTTGTAATGATTTATCTTTTAATGCATTGGCCAGCAGACTTATTCTGTTTTGTCTTGTGTTTTGGATGCTGTGATTAGCAGTGGAAGTGTGGGAACAGGACTAGGGCCAGAGGCCATGCTTTGTTCTCTTTCTGCAGTGATCTGGTGCGCGCAGGTCTGTAGGGGACTTTGTGAGGAAAGCAGAAACAACAGTGATGCCCTGACTCACCACCAAGTAGCACAGGCTGCTTGGCAATTTCCACAATGTTTTCAAATCTGCGTCATGATACTTGAAAATGGTCGGATACACAATAAACAGACTGAGGAGCTGCGCCAGCAACACAGCAGATATCACAGAGGATCCAAAGGCTCAGACGCTGGCAGGCATGCAGGATGTTTCCGTCCTCTGTGCTTTACTGCTGCTGCTCTTATCTCATTCACAGCTGCATATGAACAGAATACAGCAGGCATCTACTTCTTCTAACTTATTTCTTTTATGTAGCAGAAGAACGCAGTCAGCGGTCAAGTTTTTGCTTTGTTCTTTTATGTATAAAATTCACAATGGCACAATAAGAAATACTCCCATAGCAGTAAATTTTTCCTGCTTTTATTTAAAGAATAAAACTGCCAATTGTCTTTTTTTCAAGAAATCGTCTGGCTGTAATAAACAATTAACTGATCCATCCGACAAGAACTGGCTGAGTTGTGTAAGCTGGATGTAGCTTTGTCCCGTGTCACATAGAGCTCCATTGTGGTTAAAAATATTAAAATCCCATGAGTATCTCAACAATGAAAAGTAAAGAAAAGAAAGTCAAGTTTAAAAAAAAAAAAAAAGAAAAAGCTCTAGAAACCAGCTTTAAAATCTTTGGCTTTCACAGCATGTAGCAATGTGTTTAGTGCAACATGGAGGGTATAAGAAATGGGTCACGCACTGTCTATTTCAATCATTTGTTTGTTATTGTTGATAACTTTAAGTTTACAGTAACGCCATCTATAGAAAATGATTTATTATGCTTGATTATGTAAGCAGAATCAGAGAAATCTTTAACTTTTGTACAACACTGTTTAAAGTCTTTAACTCTGCTGTAAAAACTGTGAGCATAAAATGACAACGCTCAAGCAGAAAACACGTATCTCAAGACTACATTTAAGTGCAGCTGTTGATTCCTTTCAAGCAAAAAAGCAACAGTCTGCAGCATAACCAGCATAATGGCCAACATGATGGCTGCTTTTCATTATTCAGTGTATCCTCTTAATCAGTATTTAGTTTGTTTCAGTATTCATGCACAGTGCAAAATCCACCCCGTGGCTGATAGGCAACTATATCAAAATATATTTTCTCTTTTTCCTTCAGATAACCTCATAATAATTTCAGTGTCTCCATTCATCCATTTTCTATACCCGCTTAATCCGTCGGTTGGGTCGCGGGGTGCTGGAGCTTATCCCAGCGGTCATCAGACGAGAGGCGGGGTACATCCTGGACAGGCCGCCAGTCCATCACAGGGCCAAACAGAGACAAACGAGACAAACAACCACACTCACACTCACACTCACACTCACTCCTAAGGACAATTTTTTTAGAGACGCCAATTAACCTAAAATGCATGTTTTTGGACAGTGGGAGGAAGCTGGAGTACCCGGAGAGAACCCACGCATATGCAGGGAGAACATGCAAACTCCACACAGAAAGCCTCCAGCCGGGAGTTGAACCTGGAACCCTCAACCTGGAATCAATTTCAGTGTCTCAATATTAGAAATAAATACAATTCAAGAAATAATGCTATTGAGGCCAACATGAAAGAAGGGATGAGTGCAGTAAAAATAGTATATACTGCTTTGTGCTAAATGCACCAGGATAATTAGTCTATGTTACCTCATTATCATGAGTTTATCCATTCAGAATTTTCCCACACTGAAGGTCAGACGCAGCAATAACTTGCCTCCGTCTGCTTCTGGTCTGTTTTGGTACAACTGCACTGTTGTCCAGTCAGCCAGCTGGCCATGACTGTCAGCAGGGCCTCGGCTCAGGCAGCGGATGGTGACCAGATGGTAAGGCTCACACACGCAGGCATACACACACACACACAACACAGAACAAGATGCGTGAGTGGAACATCCTCCACTGGAAAGCGAAGGGGCTCATAGCTACAGAACCTCAGCTGACCCTGATACATGCTGCTTTTATTTCAAAGGCAGAGGAAGAGCTCAGAGCGAGAAACATGAACTGTGGCTCAGGAATGAAGTCACTGAGATATGTAACATCAGTAGAACACCGTGACACGTTAGAGACATGTCAAAACATTGTTAGTCGAAATGTGAGCAAGTACCTGGCTGCTACTGCAACAAAAACACAAATTTTATGTCAAAGAAACAAAAGGATGTTATCTTTTAAATATCTTTTCAGGAGGAGCCATATTGAATATTTTAAAAGGTGTTGTATACTTTCTGATAAATGTTGGGATTATTTCCTGTTTTTGCAGTTAAAACATTGTTTTTTTAATCTCCTTATTCTTTTGCAGTTCACTTGATGAACTGACATGACCAAATTTTATATATCGTTTGTATTTTTTTTTATATATATATATATATATTTAATTTCAACATTCAAAACAGTAAAATCAACAACTGTCACCAAAACACTGTTAATTGTATTGTTTCTTGTCCATCTGGATGCTGCTTTTTGGCAATATCTTTTGAATTAACCCTTTAACGTCCCTCTTTGACATTTGATAGAGCACGTTTTCCCGTCACGACACTGTATCTTATTCAAAATCTATGAAAGTAAACCCGGCTGAACCCTCCGTACTACTGGGTTCAGGTGTATAATGCTAAAATAAAAGTGTACATTACTTTTTAAAATTGTGATACTTTTACCGTAAAGCATCAGTACAAACATTTGTGAAAAAAAACAAAAAACATTGAATTATTATTTTATTTAGTTTATTATGTTATTATTTTTGTCCTGAAGACCTAAACAAAAAAGCATAAAAACTGAGGACATTAAAGGTCAAAAGAATAACATTTTTTAAATACTAATCTCATAGATTCTCTTTAGATTTATTATTTGTTGAGACAATTGCCTCAAACAACAGCATTCATTTTGAAATGGACGTTTCTTCCTCTAGTTTTGCTTTAGCAGAAATAAGATATTTTTTTGTGTTTACACACTTTTTATTGACATTACAATACCAGCTTAAAGTCAGGGAACACCCTTCCTTTTGAGCACCTATCCTATTTACTGGCGATGTATGACGAATGGAAATGCTCAGTAAGTGAAAGCTGGATTTGTGACCCTACAGCTGCAATGTGATGATACAATAGGTAACGTAGAACTGAACCGTATATCATCACATTATCACATTTTAATCTTTTTTAGACTTGGATTGCAAAATCAAATTTGGTTTGAAAAAGGTAAACATTCAGTTGGATCGCAGAACCACAGAGAACAAACAGACATTCATTTCAGCACTAACATCTGTTCTGCTCTTAAATCTGCCACGCTGATAGATCATGAGTCATATTTATCTAAACTAAGCTATTAAAAGCACATATTTTCTGTCATTACTTACGCTAATGACAGGTTTGGGCAGAGCCATTTCAATGCTGTGTTTGACCAGCCAAACTGTACAGTTTGTTCCCGAGAACAACCTCAACCTCAGAGGAATTGCGGACAGTAATGAGAAAGAGAGCTCAAATTATTTGCAGTGTGCTGTTATTTCACTTGTGGCATGGAATTAAGCATCCAGAGAAAGCAAGTGAACCCAGTCATACAAGCTGGGGCGTTATTTCTTACCCTCCTGGGGTATATTCAACCAGTTTATATCATGTCATGTGACACCAGTGCAATCAACACATTCACATTGTCCAGGTTGTAAAACTGCTGTATGCATGGCACAGAGTGTACTTCTTCTTTTTTAAAGAAACTTTTTTTAGTTTGCGAGATTGGATACAGCAGTAGCAGGGTCAAAATGGCAGAGACCCCTCTGGGTTTGAGTCTCTTGTATTTATATTTTCCCTCTTTGTCGGCTGATGTTTATCTCACAGGCTGAACAGGAGTGGATATTTTTTCTCTCAACACTTGGACACTCACCAGCAGAGAGTATTCTGCTCTGGATAGCGGTGCCTCCAGTGAAGTAGACTGGCAGACAGCCGGTGTTCAACTACAACCATCTGTAGATGCTTGAACACTAAAACATGTAAACTGTGACTGGATGTTCTTCATAATGCCTTCAAGTGATTTCACTATGATGTTTTTTTTCTTACAAATAAAAAGGATCAAAAGATGCATGTGCAGTCAGTTACATTAGTGAGAATAAACAGAAAAGAATAATTCAAATGAAACAACGTCATGATCTCGTTACCTGATCCGGATTGGATGCCCGAGAAACTTTTATTGTTTGTGATTTTGTTAATTTCTTATTTTAGCAATTAATTCTCCATGGTTCTAATTACCGTAAAAAAAAAAAATTGGTCTTCATGCATAAAATTTGATGTAATTTAAATGCACTAAATGGTGTGCTTTTTGAGGTTGTATTTCAGTTTCGGATTAATACAAATTGTGTGTATAAATATTCAGTGGCCTCTCAGTATTACTTGTCTTTCACACCATGTCCACATCTTTCACATTTTTATTCCCTTGACAACGTGAGTGTTTTAAGACATTTTACAAATATAGAAGTTGATTTGTTTTTTTTTAAAAAAAAGGTCAGTCATTTCTATAGATTACAGTGAATTATTACTTAAATTTTTCTACATAATACATTTCATGAGGAGTATTTTCACCTGTGCATTCATGCACAATGCAATGACCATGCTACACATGGGGGCCAGAAGCCACACAATAAAATCTGGGTTTCAGTCAAAATAAACCTCAGTGGTAGCCGCAGTCAACAAATTCCGCCTCTCAACACGTTTTCCTGTTTGTCGCGCTCAGCCCACAGATGGTTTGTTCTGACTGAAGGCTGAAATATTCACAAATGAGTCACAATTGTTTGAGTTAAAAAGGCTCAGTGTTTTCCTTAAACACACGGAAACTGTACTTTGTACCCAACATGACTAACAGGAGCATAAAGTGTACTTTTCGGGAACTATCTTTAGCTGCTGATTCATACCTATTTTTGAAGTACTAGAGACTGCTGGTGGAAAGATGTCGTATGTAAGATTGAGACACTGAGCCTATTCAAAACTTTAATGTGTCCAAAGTTTTGATTAAGAAATCTTTCAAATAATTACTTTGATGGATGTGGGTGTATGGGGGAGAGAGATTAAAGTTGGCAAACTGTTCTCCTGATTAAGATGAATGAAAGTGTAACATGCTTCACAAGAATCCATCCAGCAGTGTTTTACTATTTTTCTACAGGCGGGCTCTGTATGGCCTTCCAAAAGCTTTCCAGAGTAAAGATGAAATGAATTTTCTTTTCTTCTTGTCTGGACAAGGATCTACTATAAAGAGCCCTACAGTTGGGACCACCATCAGTGTTCATCATCCTGACAGTTTCTGTTTGTTATTGCAGGCAACTGCAGCCCCTGATAGGCCTCAAGCACCCACGGTCTCATTCAAACTATGCCTCTCTGAATCCCGGCCACAAAACCGTTCCCTGCGACTTAATCTGTCTACTTCCCCCCTCGCCCGTCCCACCTCTTTCAGTTCATTTACCCGTGAGTCATCGCTGTGGTTTGGACAGAGGATCAAGAGACAGCAGATGCATGAATACGTCTTGAAACAGTAATGGAGTTAAACCCGAGGTTTAAGGAAGCCTGGATGAAAACTGCTACAAACTGCCTTGACTTATTGATGTGCCAAAGTTGCTATCCAGCCATTTCTTTAGATGGGGCTGATGGTGAAAGTTAAAAACCAGAATGTACATTTTCTGAATGCAAAGGGTATGGCTCATCTTAGGCTGAAGCCTTTAGCCATGCACACGAAAGGTTAGGGTAACAGGCTCAATACTGCTGAAGCAAATTAAATCTGTTCTTTTAGTGTAGGGTTAAAAATAGATTCCTTGAAAGATAGGTTCAGAGAAGACATCGAGTCTGACCATAGGGCACACAAATACAATCCTTATTCCATGTGTCAAAGGAAAAATCTGGTTTCATACAGCTTGCTGATATTTAGCTATGTTATATTTTATAATACATGATTTGTAATGCTGCCTTTATGTGTTCCAAACTGTCACTGTACAGATGTTCGCTGCAAACATAAAGACCAACGACCATAATACAAAAACAAATTTCACAAGCCAAAGTTTTACATTGAACATTTTCCTGATGGTCACGCACAACCATCCAAAATTCCTTTCTGTGCTCTAAATACTCGGTATGTATAGTATCATTCAACAAAGTTTTGAATGCTTAAACAGTATTATGCATCTGTTCTGATACACTCCAGAGCCTATAGTTAAAAGTCGGAGGCATTTGTCAACCGTATGGTCCATTATAAAAGATATATTACAAAATAAATTACACTGTAAAAATACTGTTCTTGTAAATGAGCTCAGAACAATTTATATTAATGGTGTGTCCCTGCACTGCATTGTAACATATTTGCATATAAACATGATCTTAAGTACTGTAATAGTTCTGGCTCTGGATTCCGTACATCTCCTAACCACAGCAGGGTGTGCTTACTGCTATCAGGTTTGGTGCTGATAACTGTATGTGGATCAAATCTGCAGCAATGAGGAGATACAGAGGCATACGGTGTTGCAGTTTTGTCTCACCTGTGACTTTATTTCCACTTCAGAGACACTGAACACAAAGTACAACATTATTGTAGAACCACAGTCTGCCACACATTTAAAGGCTGATATGAGCAATCTAATCACCTCTCTCAGCATGCATTTTGACTATTGTATAGTCATGTGAATACAAGGCACATATGAAACCAGCAATTATGTGTATTGTTTCACCTCCAATCAATTTGCACTATTACAACACAATGTATTGCTTTGTAAAATTAATACAGTGTGAGTGTTTATGCAGTGCACAGTACTTATTGAATATAATTACCCGTTTTTGAGGGGAAATTATTATTTGATATATCGTTTGTTTTCTAAATTGTTCTGTTTATTTGTTCCTTTTTTAGTTTTTACGTTTTTGTTTCTTAAGACAACAATTCCCCTTTTTGGATTAGTTCTTGTCTATTTGGATGCTGCTTTTTGAATGAACCCTTTAATGCCCCTCTTTGATATTAGACACTAAAAGTGTCAGTAATTCTCACTTTTATATCAGTCTTTTTTTCTCTTCTTTTTGCCTCTAGTGGTCTTTTTCCTCAAGCTTTCTTATTCAGTTGCTTGACAGGAAATGGGGGGCAGCCAGAGACATGGGAGGACATGTATCTGGGACTCGAACCCCGGGCCACCTGCTCAACCAATTGAGCAACCCCATCAGTTACTCAATTTGATCTGAAAAACACTCAAATAATAATTTGTCATTCCTGAATGATCCAGGTTTTTAAAGTTTTGTGAGAGTTTTGCATTGCAACAAACAACACCTGCAACTAATCTTGCAGCGAAAAATGCTTGAAATGTGCAGTGCAGTCGCATGTTGTTAAAACTTACAGCCAAACAGACACAAGTAGACGTAAGGTAAATGTATCATCTGTCTGGCATGCTGGTTCAGGAACAGCCTGAATGTTTCTTGTTACAGATTTTTCCATGCTAGCTTTACTTTTTACTCTCAATCTCTGACTTTAACCTAAAGGTGACATTGGAAAATTAGCCTTTATTGATTACTTTCATTGACTTTGAAGAACTTTTATCAATTTTACAATAATAAAGTTTTTCGCCCCATATATTTTTCTATAATTGGGTCATCCATTCATTTCTGCCTAATTGGGTGTTGTCTCCATCAGTAGATTTGACAAACTGAGTAAACAAACAACAACAAAAAATCCACCTTACAGTTTCTTGCAGGAAATATATCATCTTTATCTAAAGCTAGTGAAACTGCTGGAGGTTAACGAAAGCCAGATCACAGTTAATCTCTGCTTGAGTCAACCCTCATTATAAAGCAACGGGGGAGAGAAGCAGCAGACTCGAGCCAAAGAGCTCTGTCGTCCACACATGCTTGATGTGGGAACATTGGTACTGACAGGGATATAATATAGTTTCTTCAGGAATTGCTGTTATACAGTCTGCCTTTGTCTTTGTGCTATTTTTCCCATATGGAAGTAAAAAAAGAAAACAAAGAAAATTAGTGAAAAGAGGTTTTACGCGTATTTTTAAAGAGTCTCTACATTATTTAAAGTAGCCTCAGCTTACGTGCAAACGTTTGCTTTATGCATAGTTAAACGAGTAAGGGATGAACAAATCCTCATATAACAAAGAATCTTCGGGTAACATTAAAGATTATTTTCAGCCGTGTAAGCGATATTGCATTTATTTTTTATTCTGTACATTTTTTTAAAATTGAAAATGAGACGAATACATTCATTTTGTAGTTCTTTTTGCTCCTTAAATAGGAGAATGGAGCTCTCATGCACTTTTTTTCTAAGGTCCAACACCATTTTCATCCTGTTTTCATCATTAACTATTCCTAGTCATCAGGGATGGTCAGGTAATGTCATTTTTAAAACTTTATTAATACTTTTAATACTTTACTCTTTAAGCCTTCTGCAAACAAACCATAATAATGTGCTTTGAACTCATAAAGCAGTATAAGGCCATTGCCAAGTATTTTCAGGTAGGTGTTCGTAATTAAAAAGGAAAAAACTGCATTTAATAGGAACGGTGATGATCCTGCTGGGATGTACAAGACCAAGAACCTTTTTTTTTCTGTGAAAACTGGTCATAGACTCCTCATTGCAGTCAAACTGTGGTTCAGAGGCCTAACTGAAAGACAGTTTTTAGCAAGATGTACACTCTAGAATATTGGCATAATGTTCTGCTGGGCAAAAGAGCAAGAGAAAACTTTTCTTTTCCTCACAGGAAACAAAACTTTTGGGACACAAATTTGCAAATGAACATCTAAATAAGCCTGATGTATTCTAAAAAGAAGTAATGTAAAAAGATTAAGTCAAAGATCAACATCGTGGCTGTAATGTGCAAAAGCGTCTCTCCAACCTACAACCTCTTCAACTGTCCAGCACAGGGGTGGACTCAATAATGAGTCGGGTTTATGTAGCAGCAGTGGCACAGGCAACATTTCAATTGTAAGAATGAATCGAAATAAATATCAACAAATAATGATGGTAATCGTCACCCACCCTTAAAAAAGATGAAAATGAAATAAGAAGGGGTGTACAATAGAATAATGATCATTAAAAACACCTCAAAATCCACAGTTGATACAAACTAAAATATAACTTCAATGATGTACAGTTAAGTTAAGTTACACCGGGGCATTTAACTGTACAGCTGTCCTTGTCCAGGTATACTTGCACAGAAGGAGAATCGAGTTATTAACTGAAGAAGCATGTCTGAAGCTGTGACACTGCAAACTGTGTGAGTAAATGATCAAGGCACTCTGCCTCTTCTAACTTTCTCCGTTGAAGATCATTGTAGGTGTCGGTATAGTTGAATGCACTGCACAGGCATGTCTTCAAGTCACTTAATTTTGTCATATGATCCTGCAGTCATAAGATTGTGATTTTCTTAGAGAGGAGAGACAGTCTGTAAATGCTTTAAAGCTGCAGTCCGCAACTCTTTTTCAAGCATAATGCCTGGAACTGTCCGGGGATTCTGAAAGTAGTACATTAAATACCCCAATAAAAAAAAAAAAGAGTTCTCTAGGTCCCCTATATGTCCCGCTTGGTCCCTCCAAAGCCAGCAGGTTTGTTTACAAAATTGCAGACCGGACCGCTAAAAGGTAACCAATCAGGTTACGAGCTGGGCTCTGCTGCCTGTCAGTCACCGATTGTGCACGCGCGATACAAGGTAGGCTCGTCCCCACGCTTATTTATCTAGACTATTGAACTTCATTACGGGCTTGTCTACTTACTGTGTCTTCCATGATCGCAAATGACAGGTGAGGTGATGAATGAGGAGTCGTGTACGCGCATCTGGCGTGCACGTAGACGTGCACGAGTTCTCATGTGTTTTGATGTGGCGGGACAGGAAGTTGAATAACTTTTTATTTTTCGGTTAAAAAATAAGCATTTCTTGCATTTTGCGACTACGGAGGTCACCGTTTTCAACTTCAAGCGTTCTGATAGATCATGTAAACTCTTAAAATGCCAAAAATTAGGACTTTACGTATGACAACAACAAATCCTGCAGACTGCAGCTTTAAGTAACTGTGTTTACATGTAGTTTTGATGCTCTTTACAAAGGAAACTTGTTTTCACCTCTTGTTTCGCTGGATTCTGCAGGGAACATCGTATGGAAATAATTGGTCAAGTTTACAGTAAACAAAACTATCAAACATTTTCCTGCAGTTTTAATAGAAACTTGCAGCTATATTGTTAGACATTTTGGGAAATATTCCCTTTTGGCCTTGTGCTAAGACTATAGAATATATGCTATTTTAAAAAAGAGGAAGCAAGGAACACACCATTTTGTTGGGGATATTTTAATACTTCTTCCTGTTGAGCTTAAAAATAGATATGACAGCAAACTGAGGACTTTTGGATGAAGTTTGAGATTTTTGGACATTTAATCATTGTGTTTACTGTTGCTAGCAATGCTAATATACGTGGGTGCTACGGCTAAGGTCGGCTAACAATTTCCAAGCTTCCACTCTCAAAGTGATATGACTTTTCAAGGGGATGTTATATTTCATGTTTCCCCGAAATTTTAAAGCTACAGAACACCTGGAAACGCACAATATTTTAGAAACCTTTTTAGTAGTGAAATTGAATCAGAGCCACATCATTTTATTTCTCATTTTATTGCCTGCCAACGCTTTGCATGAGAAATATCCATTTGGTGTCCACACCCTTTATTCCCTTTTTCAGTTTCTCTCCCTCAATGGAAAAGAGGGAAGTGTGCCATCCGGTTACTGGAAGCGCTAGCAGGACATGTGGAAAGTCTGTTTCAGAAGGGTATTCTTTCAGCGCAATTACAGTCATTCTGCAGCATGTGCCTGCCTCTGTGTGTGTGTGTGTGTGTGTGTGTGTGGTGGGGGGGGGTCTGCCTTTGTTGAGTCACTGTTTTGAATCATCTTAAGGCCAGCAATCCTGCCCTCTTGTGCATCTGAAAAGAGGTAAGGGATCAGTCTAAGACAGATTTTAAGAATTTATTTTAGTTGACTATAAAGAGACTGTTAGTATGCAGTAATGACACAACTTTAAGCTGATACACAAATACTGACACTAATTTATTGTTGTTTGATCAATTAATTATTCAAATTTATGTCAGGACCCAAGATCCTAACAGAATTCAATATAATCTCTATTTCGAAATCAACATTTGACTGTAAACAGTTAATTCAAAAGCTCCGAGCAAATTTAGGTTCAAGCGAGGGCTCTACTCTCAGAGACACTGAACAATTAATACTGGGAAACTCATCTGAGATGGCTGGTTGATTGTAACCATAGAAAGCAAGTTATGGTCAGGTTTAGGGTATCTTCCAGTAGTCTGCTGAGTCATTAGAGACCACAAAATTTCCCTGAGGCAAAACTTTATATTGAATGCATAGTGACGAAATAGGAAAATACCTCAGAAACAAGCCATTAAATGATATACAGCTGTGTTATGTGCTTTTAAAGGCTTTATTTCTGTATAACAGGCATCAGTTGCAGATTATAAACTGCTATGTTTTGTCATTTATAAGCAAATGTTTTAGTTTTGATCAGCAATCTTTGAATTTTAGAGCTGAACGTTTAACATTTTAGGCACAGCAGTTACAAGTTTATAACAATCTCTTCATGACTCGGTTTTGTTGTGTTCTTAAAACTGTTTGCACATTAGAAGCATATGAGCAGTGGAGCATTTTGTTTGCGTGTCTTTTTAGTATGTGCGTGTACAAGTCCAATTCATTTAGTTGGGGTGTAAAAAAAAATTCTTATTTTGCTTCTACACCCAAAACCACTGCAACTAAATTTCACAATTTGTCTTTTATGTGGTGGTGCTAAAGGATTTGTGGTATATTATAACACCTTGCATTCTCAAACTCCTGAACATCTGTCCATGGTGATAGATCCTCTAACCCAAAGTTGTACTAATGGGTTACAAGTTATAAGAATGAGGATCTGCATGAAGGGTTTTTTCTGGATGTTGTGCTGATCTTACACATTATAGATTTATTACACAAGGCCACCTGAGAAGTTGTCCTCGTAAAGTATTCGGTGAAGGGCAAGCACTTCCAAAAATTTGCACATGATTAGATGAATCAATTGTCAATCGGTCTTTTGAGAGCAAACTTAAACCAATCAGATCAATGACTGTTACCAGTAGCGCAACTTCTTTTCAACTGAAAACAGAACACTGTAGTTCTGTTGTGAAGCCATATATTACTATTTCAAAATGAATAATACTTCTGATCTGACTGATACTCAAGAAGCTTCTAGATGAACGTGTTTAGGATAAGATATCGTTTACAGTCATAACATGTAAAATTCTCCCAGTTTTGGATGCTTACTGATCCAGCTTACGGTCAAGATAGATTCTTTTGATCATTGTCTCATGAATTTCATTAGAATCCAGCTGTCTAGCAAGGTGAGTCCAGTGCCATTCCTGTGTCTGATTTTCTGCCAGATCATCTGCTCTATGCAGTTTCCCACAGCTTCTTAATTGAGCAGAACAGATTGCTGATTCATATATGCACAGAGGAGAACATGCAAAGGAGACCTTCTTACTGTGAGATGACAGTGTTCATCCTGAAATCTTCAGCTAGCAGTTGATTAACTCAATTTAGCTTTGCAAATGTAAAGCCGTCAGAGATCTGTTCAAAGGTAACAAAATCAACCTATTTTCACCTCCAAAGTTAAGTTTTTACCAAACTATATCTGTAGAAGCAACAAAGAAGCGTCACAATTTTGAAAAAGAAAACACTAAATGTAAACGATTTCTTTCGGTTTAGGCCGTGTCCATGTGCAACACCGATTTAAATTAGTTTGCATGAATGTGGTCCTGCAAGTCTGGTGCATGAATTTGAGTATGTGCGTGTGTGTGACTGATAGGGAACCGGAGTGACTGGTGGGTGTACCAGGGTGTGACCACAATGACTCAGTCACCAGCAATGTTCGTCTTCAAGGTAAATGAGTCATAACCTCCCTTCGTAGGGAGGTGTCTCTTTCCACGGGATATTTGCTTCTGCAAACATGTGCCTTACCTTCATTACAAATATTGGAGCCAGAACATTTTGAAAGACACATACCAGAGTTTATTACAAAACTGTTGCATGAATTTTTGCAGGACATTATGATTTATGATTCAAACAGTCTTTCTGTCTTTTTTTTCCATTGTCATTTATAAACGACAGCTGCAAACTTATTTCAGACAGTGCATTCCTATGCATAAGTAAAAGATCATACCAGTTAATGCAGAACTACTAACAAGCCGCTGTCTTCTTTTCATAAGCCAAAAAAAACGAGTGGAAATCAGCCACATTTACGTGCATCATCATTTATGCCCAAATTATCTTTTTAAATATATATTTTTATATATATATATATATATATATATATATATATATATATATAGCTTGAACCAACTCTACACTGTGAATGAGCATTCATTTTTCAACTTAACATAGAAAAAAATACATTCTAGAGCTGTTTCTTGGCCATCGTGCAGAAAAATATCAGAACTACTGACTCATTGTTTTTCTTTTGAGAGAAATTAACACTTTAGCTTGTGACATTTTCCTCCATTTTTCCAGCTATTTATTTCACCTGCTTGGTCAACTCTGCTGTGTACAAATGAAATGGAATTGCAAGCAGAAAGTTCAACACAGCTATTGCCACTATAGAGTATTTGTTGTTGTTAAAGAGTTCACATCTATCCTGAATACATTTTACCTGAAGGGGGATGAAACAATACTGATACAGATATTGAACTGTAATCCATTGTTCTATTTTACTGTTGAGCAGATATGCATTATAGTCTGATGTCCAAAGCGCTGACTGAAAACAATTTGTATTTGTTTGCAATTGAACCTCGTTTAGAGGAGGATGTGTGTTTCAACACGTTGGCCCGCTGTTGCTGCAGTGACTAAATGAGCTACTTGTTGAGTGTACCACAATGACGTTCTGAGAAACGCAGGAACAGACCAAACAAAGAAACACATGGAGCAGACCTGGTTTTCTAGGGGTGTCATTTGGCAAGAGGTCACAAAGGAGGTTAATATGATCGATGAGCTGATGGTTTCTCTTTGTCTCTAATAGGCGGAGGGAAGGAGGAGACCAAGAACCAGAAGAGAACAGATTGTTCACAGAAAAAAACGTTTAAGGAACATAGCATGTTTTAATCTCTTCAGATCAAATAGAAATTTGAATCGTTCTTATTTATTGCTTAAACTTTGATGATACGGCAAGCATTGTGTAGTTTTTCAGTATTTAAAAAGAGGTTGATTAATCTTTGGACATATACTAGGAAACAGTGTCTGAGCTTTAGGCTTGAGGTGGGGGTTGACTCTTAATCAACCCATTTCCAAAGAGAAGTAACTCTACAAACTCATCATCGTTGAGTTGTTGTGGAACCGATGATATGATATTTTCAGTCTAATAGGGGTGACTGAAAATGATAAGATTCAGGCTCAGAGCAGTCACAGGCCTACTGTCCATATAACCATATAACAATCTGTATTTCGCTGTGGGGTTTGAATCATGTCACACCTGCCTGTCATCCAATGTGCTCTAAAAAAGAAAAGAAAAGCATAATGATGGTTTCCTTAAAAATAGAAATGCAACCAAAAGAATGTGAGGCAATACAGATAAGACAGATATTTAAAGGTAAAGACCAAAGAACTATAAGCATTTATATGGGCCACAAATTATATATTGGGCAGAGAGTGCTCTCCAGGTGTTGCTCATACAAAACTCTTCTAATATCTTTATTGTCCGTTTTGTATGTACCTGCTAGTTTCACAACAGTTTTTAATTAATTTTCGCTATAACTGAGAGACAACTATGATTATAGTGTCTTTAACCCTTACAGACCCGGAGGAGATAGCTGTTTCAAACACATATGGCAAGCAGGTTCAGAAGGATACGCTATTAGGGTTTTTGACTTTGCTTATGCTACTTTGCTGCTCAGACTTAAGACAAGTTAATGAATATTTGACTTTACATGGAATGGCATTTTCTCTCTATAATCAATCAATTTCTCACAATAATCAATCCCAATGTCCAACTTTTGGCACTTACTTATAGGGAATCTCATTTCCCTTCATGAAGACACGTAAGTATCTCTGTCAATTGTAAATGCACAACTAGTTTGGCCTGCTGAGCTAGCATGCAGCTAGCTTAAATTAGTTACATTGTTGTTTAGCTACCTGTCAGTATTTTGTACATAGAGAAGTGAAAATGTGCCACTATTTCACACTGCCCAGTTCTCCATGTTTTGATGGGCTCCACAGAACAATAAAGGTCAAGTGTTTACGGTCTGACAGGTTGTTAATGCTCTCGCACACTGAGTAGCAGCCCTGTGAAATCTGTTGCTTGCAGAGATGATGTGTTAACTCCTTTTTACGTAGCATACACAATGCATTGTGTTCTCTTCTTCCCTGTGAGACAGCTTTACTCAATTAAAATGATTTGTGCCTGGTCTTGAAAATATTTTTATTTGACGTAATGTTTTATTGATCCATGATACAATAAACCTTGATATAACAGCAAACAGTCAGACCTCAAAATGCCATATTATGTCTTTAAGTCTTTCATGTTTTCTATATGGAAAGTGTCCAAATGAGCAGAGTTATTCCAGGACACTAAGATGATTCCCTTGCGACTGTATGTGAACTGCAGAGCTAAAACAGAACAACACTTTCATTCTCTTACTCTGGGTTTGGTTTAACTCCCTTAAACTTTAAAAATAGCCTACATGAATTAGGCTGTTCTGAATGAAAAAGAAAATCATGCTTGAAAAATGTTATAGATGAATAAATGATTCATACATTTCTATTTTTAAGATAATCTAATCTTCTCAGTTCTTTTATTAATCGGCATTTTGGTACATCTTTCTGGTTGCTGCTTTGACACCTATGACCCAACTTATCATGGATCCACTATCTTCTAACATATCATCATACTCTTAATGTCAAATGTATCATACATTTACTTAAGGTATGTTATATTTATTCATATTAAACCAATTTTTACTGACCTGTTTTCCTTTACTTTGTCAAAATGTCAAAATTAACAGACAGGATCCATCTGTTGTCATATAACTTATGAAGGAAAACAATATTTTATTGATCAGTTTATAATAAAAACTCTATCTCTATTCAACAGTGTTTGTTGCTTTACTTAAAATATTTTTTGGGATCATGCTATATGAATTTAATAAAAGGCCAGATGTGTATATGTGTACATAATAATAATTCATATAAGAATATATATACAGTATACAGGGCTGTCAAAATTAGCTTATTTATTATGATCTCTATTCCTCTTAACGCTAATTTTTTTTTTTACATTTTTTCTATGTGCTGGTGAATAAGGAGGTATGAAGCTTGATTTTGTAGATGACAAGCTAAACTGGATTTTTTAAAAAATGAGCCTTTTGAATGGCAAGTTCATCTTTGAAACTCAGATTGTTCTCTTGACAAAACCAAAGTTATCTGCCGTCACGGTCGATGTGAACTGAGTTATCACTGGTCTGGTGATCCCCACTGTGTCATGCCAAAAGCAGATAAATTTGACTTCTTTGCAACATGTTTGCAATTTTTTTTCAATCGTTGCAACAATAAATAATAATAATAATAAATAAATAATATTATATGCTTTTGCATAAAGCAAGCATTTAGAACATATATAAAAAGTGTGACTATTTTTCAAATAAACATGAGTTAACTATGGACAACCATGCAATTAATCACGTTTCAGTATTTAAATCAATTGACAGCCCTAATTTAAATTAATTTCTATATATAAACACACGCGTATGTATGTATGTATGTAAAGTGAGATATTAATCACTGGTAATCAAACATCAGAACTGTGCTTAAGACTTTTTTTTAATATTCTCAACAATCATGACTCAAGAGCATTATCTATAATTATATATAATGAACCATAATGATGCAGCAATTTTCTTAATCTGCTCTTGTTAAATGAGAATTTCTTTTTTTGTTCATTCTTTAAAAAGGTTTCGAATGACCTTTAGTATTACCTTTAATTTTTCTTTTTATAATAAACCTGGACTGAAAAAAAAAAAAACATGATACCATATCATGTCACAGACACTTGATACTCAAAATACATTAATACAGTTTACACACCAAAAAGAACATCTGTCGGCTTACGATCAGCATCATCTGACAGTCGACCCTGCACTGAGAGCACCACATTTAGTATGTTGTATGAAGACTACAGCATATCAAGTTTTCATGTAGGGCTAATTATGAAGATAACACTGTTGGATTACACAACAGTAAAACAATGGAAACATTTAACAATTGTGGTTTCATACATAAGTCAACATTCCTGCTGCTCAACAAATTAGCAAACAAAGACCAACAGGTGGGGAAATTACTCAGACATGTTATTGCATGGGTATGTAATGTGACCGGAGGGTGAGGTGAAAGACATTACACCTGAACTAATAAGTGTATCACTTTATCAATTTACACTGAAAACAGGGATTCTTTGTGGTGGAAAGCACGGGGAAAGCAGACAGAAGTGACAACATTCCATAATTTCAAATACACGTTCCTTCATACTAGCTGCAGATATAATCTGTGTGCTTTTTATTGTTACAGTTGAGTGGACTAGATATTCTGTATGTATGTGAAATGAACATAAAATAAATAGCAAAACACACAATAGCGAGTGAATCCAGGATACTTGTGTGTTTTTGTCTCGCACTAACACAAATGCAGACACACTGGCTTGAACTGTGCTTAGAC
The DNA here is from genome assembly GCF_027942865.1 of Odontesthes bonariensis. NCBI lineage: Eukaryota > Metazoa > Chordata > Actinopteri > Atheriniformes > Atherinopsidae > Odontesthes > Odontesthes bonariensis. The sequence goes on along the minus strand of NC_134519.1, from coordinate 16,157,189 downwards.
AGGCATGTTTGTACCAGACTGAGAGGCTGCATTTTAAGTGTCTTGGCACCGTCACTAATAATACCTGCTTTGCTCCAGGTGCCTTTGCATACTCTCTTTTACACGCAGGCACACACACATTATATATTTGCAGTCAGTGAGACACATCCTTAGTGCTGTTTGACAGTTGGATGGCAGGTAGGAGGGCAGGTAGAGGTCACCTGGCTTATTATCCAAGGACTCAGGTCAGCTGGTCCAGTCCAGAGTCCAGACTAAACATGGAGAAGCAGCATTTAGCTGTTATGCTGCAAACAAGTGGAACAAACTGCCAGTGGAGATTAAACTTTCACCAAATGTAGAAATTTTTAAATCCAGGTTAAAGACATTTCTTTTCTCATGTGTCTATGCATGAAATATCTTTAAACTTTTCTAGACTGTTGCCTGTTTTTAAATTCATTTAAATGATTTTATTTGTTTCTCTTTATATTCTTTTGTGTATTTTTAATGATTCTTGCATTCCCTGCTGCAATGCTTTTATTTTATGTAAAGCACTTTGAACTGTTTGTACATGAAATGTGCTATATAAATAAATTTGATTTGATTTGATTTATTGAAATTAGCCCAGAAAAGAACTGTACAAAGCAAGTATTAATGTCTTGTTACTGCACTGTGTTGTTTTCTATTTTGTCCTACAAGTTTGATACGTCTCCACCTTTTGATCTGTGTGAGCATGAATGTGTAAAGATCTATTGAGAACCATAAAGTTTTAAGCCAATGCAAATCAAGACTATTGGTATCTTCCTCACAATGTCTTACATACATACAGGTGTCTAACATTTTATTCACATTACAAAATGGGCAGAAAGTAATATACACAACAATTCTTAGAGAATTAGGAAGTTTAGACTAAGTAGCCCACCAGAGATTATGCCAGTGGTACCCAATAACTTTGGTCCTGTTAGAATAATCAGATATTTTTCCTTATTCCACAAAGCATGAATGTATATATCTAATATTGTTTGTGCATGAATGTATAAATGAAACAAAGTATTGCCTGTATTTTCAGTTGATTGGTAGTTCAGTTTAATATTTTAGAAAAGCTCCTTAAACACACAGTACGTGATTTAAGCCCATAAAAGTGTCTCAGTCTAAACAAATACTGAAGGATCACCCCCCTGGTTATAAAAATCAAACTGAAAGCAATAGGTGGAATTCATTTTGACAGATAATAATGTTCCATTTTAACATGTATTTTCATGTTAAATTTCAATTTAACACAATGTTGATAAAGCCAACACTTTGTGGTCCATCAGTCATGGGGCAGCCTAACATTACCATAACCATTAGCTTATTAACTGAAACTACCAGCTTATCTCTGTAATAAGATGGATCTAAATTAAATTAATGAAATGAATCAATTAATTAACTCTCTATTTGAATAATGTGTTGCAATATGACAAGTGACAACAAAAGGTGTGGGGCAAAAACAATGTTTTATTGATATCACCTAGTAAAAGTTTGTTACCAGCAGGGTCAAAAAGGGTATGACAGCAAATATATACGAAACAAAATGGCTGGGATGCCGTGTAAAGGGTAATTAAACACAGAAAGCAACAATAAACTATCATTTAAACCCAATAGTTTTGGAAAATCTCTCAAGCACAATGTATGTGAAGGTTAAAACTGAGAAAAATAGATATTTTCATGTACTTGTTCCTTTTGATTTGAGGTCAGCAATTAAAGGGGGAAACGCTCAATAAAGTTGGAACAGGACTATATTGCCAAAAAAAGTAAATAAATAAATAAAGATATATTACAGCTAATTTGTTTAATTGACAACAGGTCAGTAATGTAGTTGGATAAAAAAAACAAGCTAAAGAGCTAACAATCCACTCATTCACAATATATCTCACATTTTAAGAATATGTTAATAATTATTAACGATGAGGCTGTTGCTGCATTAGGATCAATACAAAATATGGAAGTCTTTTATTTCAATGATCTGAAGAGATAATCAATTAAACAGTTTATAAAAAAAATAGCTAAATAAGCATTCCTGGCCAACCAGAAAATGTATTTTTCAGGGATGTCCTTATTGAATTTAGGAAGACAAAAGCACATTCTGCATCTGCTACAGCAACATGGCTGTGTGTGGTAAAACAGGCTGCCTGTAGCCCAGACCTTACTCCCACTGAAAAACAAATGGTGCATATGCGCTTTAGTTTAGGGAAAGAAATGAACTGGTAAGCATTTGAGAGGATACGAAAGCAAGGATGGGAAAATATTTTACTTTTAAAACTACAGTCACTGCTTCCTCACTTGTTAAACACTGTCATTAGAGAAAAGAGTGCAGGCAACAAATGGACAGTTGGACACGCACCTGTTCCAGCAGTTTTGAAATGTATTTTCTGCCGTCAAATGAAAAATTAGCACATATTTTTAAGAGAACATGTAATAGCTCAGCGTCAGGGTTTTATATCTATGTACACTTTTAATTCAGTAAAAGGTTTAAAGGTTGTGCAATTCACTGTATTTTGGTGTTTTGTTTCTTTTATTCATGTCACACAACTTGAAATTTGAACCTGTCAAGCACTTTTCAGACATACACTGCTTCCCATTAATCTGATGGTAACATAACGTTATCGTTATCACTTTGTGACTTTCTATACTTCTGTCGTCAATGGGCTTAAATATTTTATTTTTAAGACTTTTTAAGGTGTACTGTTCTGTACTGTAACTGTTATGTTACAGCTTGAGAGACTGCAGTAATTCTCCAAACTTCAGATACTTACAAAATTTATATTTTGAACCAGCCATTTTCTTATTTAATAACTCATGAGTTTCATTAAAATACGTTATTCTGATCTTAGAAAAAACACAATGCACAAAGTTTGAGATGGCTTTAAGCATATATGTTTCACCTCAGTGCAGAGAAGATGAAGACCACGAGAACAAAATTAAAACGGTGTATCCTAGCTGAAGTTTCATCAACGTCCATGCTGAAGTAATAAGAATCAGAGGTGTATTACTGAGCCAGCACAGCTATAAGGGATTCATTGCATGTTCTGCAGACTGGCTACTATCAGAGGTAATTATTTCTGTTTTTGTTACACTGCTTCAAACTGGATATTCTGAATATTTGAAGTATAATAAAATTCACAGTAATGTTGTGTACTCATATCTTGGTTAGGGCACTCTTGAGAGAAACATCCTATACAAGTATCCCAAACATTCTTGTCTCTTTAATTACTATATTTTGCAGTGACTGTGCTGCTATTTATACTATAAAGATATAATTTTGTGTCAGTTGTGTGCAAAACTTTATGGAGACTTAGTTTCGGTGAGTAATTAGTAATTATCAGATGTCTCACAGATTTAGAATAACACTGCAGGAAATATGCAGTCTACTGTTAAATTGCCTATACAGAAGAGAGTCAATGGTCTGTATAGTTTCTGTAATCAAATTGACATTAACCCTTTACATGCAGCCGTGCACCACTCGGTGTGGCCCCACCCTGTTGACTGTGCATTTGTGCTGCAGAGAGAAGAGTGATTTCAAAAAGATTGTTTAAAGGTCAAACAAAACTGGAAAATGAATACTGCACTAGAGTCTATACATCACAGACACACACATGTGAAAACATACAATACCAAGTTGTGTTTATGTGATCATTGCTCCGTTTATTTTTAGACCACAGGCAGGATATTGGGTTTCATTAAATGTCCCAGGCCTCTTTTTACCCTTTACCCTCCTTCTCCTCCTAACCCCCATTTCTTTGGCTTTCTCTCAAAAACACGTTCACACACACACACTCAATCCCATGGGCAAGTTGGTGGTGTTGGTGTCGGTGTGGTTTCCTGCTTATGTTGTGACGTGAGATAATTCTCCTTGCATGTAAAAAAGGCCTCTTTGTGAGGCCTGTATCACCGTCTGCCTTTCCCTTCTTTCCATTGCTGACAATGATTTTCCCCTGCAAACCTCAGCTGACAGTTTTGTGTGCTGGGCTGTTGTCGTCATTCCTAATCTTGCAATGTGAAGAAGAAAGAAAGAAAGAAAAGAGTAACAACAGTAGGTTTAGATTTCAGCAGCTGCACCTTTCATAGCTCAAAGGGTTCACTCACTGAAAGCTGTTTAAAAAATTTGAGCTGAGGCTTTTTTCGTCAGCCCTTGTTTGTATCTCTTCCGTGTAAGTCTGTGAATTTCTATTTATGGTGCGACCATAAAGCTGTTTCTAACTCCACATGACAAAGAAAATTTCCTGGAATATAGCAACCTTTCAGTTGAGTCCAGTTGTTCCATCACACATCCAAGGCCAACCACCAATGGGCCCAACAGATTGTCTGATGAGGTTTTGAGGGCCAGGGCAGTTGCATTGGTGTCAACCACTTTACTTGTATTTGTGTTGCAGTTTGAGTAATTGTAATTTTTCTGTCTTCACAAACAGATTTGATATGCATGCACTGTATTTTTTTTTTTTTTTTTTGTCCAAAGAGCATGCTCCATTGCCAAGATTGCCTCATTTTTGCAGTTTTTTTTCTCACAGCTTACTTGCAGCTTTGCAACTAAAATGTTTCCCTGAGTGACCCTGATGCTCTGTCTCCCTCTTCAGGAGTGCTTGTTGACTCTCAGGAGATTATGCACTGATATTCGCCTCACATGTATTTCTGATAGATTATACTTTTTTTTTTGTATTTTTGTTTGATTCACAGCTGCATCCCCGTCATCTGTTGAAGATGTCAGGGGCTGCAGTGGCGAAAAATATATAACTCACTGGTATCCCATTAAAAAAAAAAAGCTGTGGAAAATATCGTATCATTAAATGAGTGCTGCACTAAAGTCAAAGTCACAGAGGGAAAAGTATTACTGGGCAAGCCATGAGATTATGTTCTTACTTTGTAGTTCTCAGTGAGAGAAGACCATGAGAAAAATACTTGTCATAAAGAGGTTTCTTCTTAAAGCTGCAGTCTGCAGGATTTGTTGTTGTCATACGTAAAGTCCTACTTTTTGGCATTTTAAGAGTTTACATGATCTATCAGAACGCTTGAAGTTGAAAACGGTGACCTCCGTAGTCGCAAAATGCAAGAAATGCTTATTTTTTAACCGAAAAATAAAAAGTTATTCAACTTCCTGTCCCGCCCCATCAAAACACATGAGAACTCGTGCACGTCTACGTGCACGCCAGATGCGCGTACACGACTCCTCATTCATCAAACTCACCTGTCATTTGCGATCATGGAAGACACAGTAAGTAGACTAGCCCGTAATGAAGTTCAATAGTCTAGATAAATAAGCGTGGGGATGAGCCTACCTTGTATCGCGCGTGCACAAACGGTGATTGACAGGCAGCAGAGCCCAGCTCGTAAACCTGATTGGTTACCTTTTACCGGTCCGGTCTGCAATTTTGTAAACAAACCTGCTGGCGGGACCTAGCGGGACATATAGGGGACCTAGAGAACTCATTTTTTTTTGTATTGGGGTATTTAATGTACTACTTTCAGAATCCCCGGACAGTTCCAGGCATTATGCTTGAAAAAGAGTTGCAGACTGCAGCTTTAATGGGCAAATCAAACCTTTCATCTTGTCTTCCTTTGAACACTTTAGGCTGTCTTTTCAAGATGGTGAAAGTGAGAGTTTGAAATGTGATTAATTGCCCCTGTTGCCCCCAGTGAGTGATTACTTGCCTGATGAAATGAATCTTTGAAGGATTTAGGCAACAGTACATCTCTGCTCAACAGCAGGCAGTGATAGAAAAATAATGGCTGTGTTACGGTGAGACTGAAATTAATTATTACACTCTATCACACCTCCTGTTTACTGTCAAGTGGAAATGCTTTAAATAGGATGGTAAATAGCAGCCCACGGCATCCATTCAGACCATTTTCCATCACCATTGAACATTTTCCAATTTGATGATTGATTTCCTGTGGGAGCTACACATTCAGCCAGGTGAAATTATTAATCATATAAAACAGTTTATCTCATATCAATCTGATCCCTTGACAGAGTATGAAACTCTTACACTGGTGCACAAGGCTAACGACTGCAGTTTCAGAGTAATGGTACAGAAATTGTTCAGTTCATATATTCCCCTGCACTGTTCCCTGCACAGATGCAGCTCAAGTTTCAATTTGTCAGAACTTCAGTTGTGTTACTTCTTCATGCAGTATGTGCTCCTACCTGGTGATGTCCATTTTTCATGTCTTGCCAATGTTCAATTGGTCACAAATGCTTATAAAAGGAAGGGGCGGAAATGGTAGAGGGTGCTACTCCACAGACCTTTATACAAGTAATTGCTAGTCAAGGCTATTTTCTACTTTCACCTGCACATTATTTCTTTTCTACTTCGCCCTCAGAAGCAAAATGTACATGTTTTGCTCTAGATGTTACAAAAAGTACATGGTTTCCCAGTTGCAAAAACCAACAAGCATTCAGTTTGCAGAATTGTAGCAGCAGTAAGTAGTATCAAATATGTCTAGCGATCCAGGGTTTAATCATCCGCTTTCACCCACAGCCAACTTTGCTTATAGGACGGGGTAAGGGATTAGTGGGCATGGCTTCTAAGTTAAAATGGTAGATGATTTGGATGTGGGTGGAGTTGGAGCTCCACCTTCTCACAGGTTACAGTAAGAGGCTACTTGGTAATACAGAAGAAGGATATTTGAAAAATAAAAAAGTTGAATTTTAGATAAATTTTTAGGCTAGACTCTGCTTTAACACAAGCCGTGATCTTTTCATAACCTTATACGAGACATCTCATGCCTACCTCAGCTTTCGTTTTTGTCATATGTAAAACAATAACTAAACAGTGAGTAAAAGTGCAAGGACACAGTGAGTAAATGCAAAGATGATATCCAAGTTTAACAATTGTAATGAAGAGAGGACATCAATCTGCTTTGCAGGTCCTGCTGAGCAAATGTGTCTGGGTCGTTAATCTGGATTTTGTCTTCTTATATTCATAAATGTGTAAACTAGATTTCATAGCAGACCATCCAGTAGTAGTTGGAGTTAGCAGGAATTGTGAAGTGGATCCAAAATGGGTTTCCCAAATGTAAAGACAGAGATCTGTCACTTAAAAGTTCACATTCTTGGCCAAACTTGCCAAGCTTCCATCTGTCTCATACTCCAATATCCTGGCAGACTTCTGCCTTCGTAAGCATAAGTAGCTCCATGCAGTGCACAGCTACCAGCTGTCAATCTCATACCATTCTGCTGGTTTCTACTTCCTATGGGTAATTCTATAAAATCCAGGTATTGTCTCATTGAAAAGGCTCACCACACACAGGCATGTTTGTTGTAACTGAAGCATCAGGGAAGTCTCGTCTCTTTACAAGGACAAAATGTGTTGAGGCAGGAAAGCATACTCTGTTAGCTCCTTTAGGCCACAAAAAACATTGACTCTGTATCCTGAAAGGCTTGAGTTTACGCAACCTGCACTAATATGATAATTAATTGATGCAAGAGCTGCCCTTTGTGCAGAGGCTGAATGAATCTCACCAAATTTGTCAAAGACCCAAAAAAATAAAATAATATAAAGGGAAATAGCTGTTTTGTGTACAAATAATCAGTGCCTATTACTGAACATGTTTGATCGCGTCATCTTCTGCTCAGCTAAATGTTAAGAACTTGTTATTATCCATGACATTTCATTCCATAAACACCTGGATGAACTGGGTGATGCAGGTCTGTGTACTTGCATGCATTTTTCTACAGCCTTTATTTTTTTTGTGCCCAAGTGTCGAGAAAGGTGTTTGTGTATGTGAGACAAAAGAAAAGTAAACACTGTCAATGCTTCACTCATCACATTTGACGGCAGAGAAACCCATTCAGCTGGATGCTGACTTTTGTTTGATTCTTAACAATTAGCCACCCTGCTCTCAGGGGTCCACAGCTGGTGAAATGCAGGAAAAACATATTCATTAATTATAGTGCATTCGTAATGATCTTCCAGTCTTGGGGATGAATATTTAAATGGAAGCAACCTTCATGGAAATACATACAACTGATGGGCTGCTATATGTGAGACTGTTTTAATTGGTTGGCAACTTGAGCAGAAAAGCAGGAGCGGCTTTAACTCGTAGATCCACCTGACAAAAAAAGGGCTACAGACTAAGGCATAACCATAGTTTTAAAGGAATAGTTTGGCATTATAAGAATTTTGCCATTTCTCCAGAGAACAGATGAGAATAAAGATAGCTGTATTATGAGAGTGGTAGCTATTTTTAGTTTAAGAGTTTAAACTACGTCAGTTTAATTTATTGTTCTGAAACTTAACAATATAGGCATCATTTGTGCAACTGCTCTTTAAATGTTAGAAATGTATAATTCTAATAATAGGATAACAATGAATACATATATCATGAGTAATCTGTACATACATTACGACAGCCAGCTGACAAATGACTGCGCACAAAATGTAGGAGCAGAATGAAAGAACTAGCTTTGCTTGGATTCTGCATGGTAATACAAAGACAATTTCCTGAAAAGTTCTAAAATCTCCCTGGTGGACTGAGTTTTAAATTTTCACGTTAATCTTTTATAAGCACTCTAACTATTTCGTAAACTGGATTTTGTATTCTAACTCAAAGAAAGCAAATAAGCACATATTGAAATATTATTTAAAAACTTTACGTAAAGTTTCTGAGGTACAGAAAATAATTAAATGTTTCTCTTTTCAGCAATTGCAGAACATATATGTCAACCATGTATGTTAAAGAAAAAAAGCAGACAACAGAGAAATAGATTAAATAGTTTACTCAAAATTTACATTCCTTATTTCCCAAACATCATATTTTCATATGTCTCCTCACTGGATACAGACCCTGTCATACCTAATCATCAAATTTCCAAATGCTGGGCTTTGACTAAAGAGTGACTTGTTTCATTATCAGATGTATAACTGTCTTGAGTTATTTGGCTGTGGTGTTTGGCATCTCAGTGGGATACGTATTTGCCAACACTTCCTTCAGCAGTCAACAGGTAGTATATTGTGCAAAACCTGTTCGGTGATGTTCTGTAGTTTCCTTTTGTTTCCCCAACATCAGTTAAAACTGGCACCTTGACTCGCATGTCAGTCCCAAATGGAAGTGAGATGTTGCTGTTTGATAATTGGAGACCTCAAATACCTAAATGGGAATCATTAAACTGCATTGTACCTGAAAACACTGAAATATATTAAACCTAGTTTTATTAACTAACATTTTAATTTAGCATTTAATTTAACAGCATGTATTTACATGTATGCAATATACCAATTCTGATATAAACTTTTGCAGTTTGAATCATGTTCATTCATACAATGTGAACTCATGGCCAGCATCCATCATAATTATAATCTACACAAAGCTCAGTATACAATAACCTCACTGATCCTATCTTTAATAGTCTGAATTAATTTACCCCATTATCATTATTGTTGCCTTCCTCAGCAGCAACAAACTTGATCTCAGCGTTGGCAGTCCTTGAAGCCCTGCTGCTATCCCTGACCTTGCGCTTGAACAGGAAGGGAAATGTTTTCCTGAAAGACTTTTGAAAACTGGCTCCCATGAAGCCATAAACTACGGGGTTGACTGAGGAGTTGGCATAGGACATGCAGTTGGCCCACGTCTTGATCTTGTATGTTGCGTAGTTGGGTCTATAATTTGGATAGAAGGATTGGAAAAGCACAAAGATCTGGATGGGACCCCAACAGATGGCAAAAAGGAGGACTATCACGACCACCATTTTGGAGACTTTGCTCCTTATGCTGATTGTTCTCTCAGACAGGAGGTTGACCTGAGGAGATAAGAGGACTGCATTATTCACACACTTGTCACATCTGGGCTGTTTGTGTTTAATCTAGTCAATAACATCAAAAGGACATATGGGTATAATGTGTCTCTTTTATGAACTGAGTCATGGGAGTCTACTCTGTCAAACGTTTTTTTATAGGCAGCTCCTGGTGGTTTTCATTGGCACTGCATCAGCTTCATGTCTCAGAACAATCTAAGTCAAACTTTATAGATAGTTTTATCAATCATGGCTGCAGGATATATTGATTCAACAACATTATGATTAGGATTAGTCACACTGCAGCACTCTTTTAGAGCAAATTAACGCTAAATTGTTTTGTTAGAACTTTTTGATTCACAATACAAAGCGGAAACTTCAACAATTTCCTTTTTGTTATGAATAATCTGCTGGAGAAATCTGTTTTATATTGAAAAAAAAACAACTTTTAAAATTTTTTTTTTAATGAATTAAGTCTAAACAATTGTGGCTAATGAGCAACATGAGAGCTCTGAGAAACAGTGAAGAATCCTGAAGATCTGGTTGCAAAAGTGCCCATTTTTTTTCTACTATATGCAGTCACATAGCTTCCCATTATATTGAACTCATTTAAGTTTCACCAAGAGAAATGAATCAGTTGCCTCTCAAGCAGGACTCTTCATCGTTTCTTTTGATTAGGCCCACCTATATGATTGATCAGCTAGTTGGCCCATCCTTTTCCTGTTCGTGAGTCGCCCTGCTCTCTCCGTCGTAGCGTTACACAGAGTGCGTCTGCATGCTTAGATTGAGCTTCACTCTGAAGCTTCTGTCAGCAATGATCTGTGTAATACTTTTTGCAAGACTATTTGCAGATAAGCGCTGAAAGAGTAAATAGGCTCACTCTGGAGTAAAGCATTAACAATGAGGTACATCGGGGCTTCTTCCCATGGGTCTGGTGCACTGCAGTCATTAATCAAGTCAAATATGTTTATGTTTATCTTATTATGGCTATTTTCTATACAGTATTATCAATATTAGTAGTAGACGTAAAAGTATTACACATTCATGGTATATCACTGGATGAAATCAGAGCTTATAACTAATAAGGACAAATGTAAATCTTGCTTCTGATTTCTGGCCATACGAGTACAATATAAACACAACCGTCAGATATTTTCTCCTGTAAAGTTTATAAGCTCAGTTTGATATGTTTCTTATGCTTATTCACATAGACAACACACACATATTGTCACCGATTAAAATTCACTTTTCTTTCAAACTGATGGATGGAAGTCCAATACTAACTCTGCTTTGGTTTAGATTTTTCTCTCCATAAACTTCTTAGGGAGATACAGTATCTGGGCTTAATTGCTGTATACTCCACTGATTTCGCCAATTAGTTACTTTCCGCACGCATCTAGTTCGGAGCAAATTTTATTTAAATATATTTCTCGTTAAAAGATCTACTTTTTGAAAATAACAAGAAGTATAGTGCGGTGATTGGGCTACATTAACACCAAAAGAAAATGCACTGAAAACCGTGTTAAAGCAGAACTACTTATTTCACATGTTTGAGTTAGTCTGTGAGCTTTTAGATGCAACATTTTGCTTAATTGTAAAAAACAGCTGTCTAGCCACTCTAAAGGAAATAGCTTCAAACATCTTTTCAAAGAGAGAAGACCTTCTAGCTTTTAATTGAAACATAATTGATAGCAGTAGCTTACCCTCATGTTAGGTAATTACAGTCAAGTATTAAACAAAACAAACCATGCCCATACCTGGTAATTGTTGTCTACAGGTTCAACTGTGGGCTGGCCAACCCTTTTCACCATCAGAGTGTAGCAAAAAGAGATTGTGAGCACTGGCAGCAGGTAGGCAGCAATAAATTGGTAGAGGATGAACGCCCTCTCATGTGTTTTAGAAGGGAATCTCTCCACGCAGTATTGTCTCGGGCCGTACCAGTAACCCTCCTCTATACGTTGATACATTAAAATTGGAGTGGACAGGATGAAGGAGCCTGGGCAGAAAATTAAATACATGATTGGTTTTGATTTGTCATTGTCTTGATCAGTTTAAAGGAGTTATTGAATGCCTTTCAGGAATGACGCCACATACCAATCCAAATGCAGATGCTGACAATCATGGCTACTTTTGGAGTGCGGTGGCGGAGAGATTTCAGAGGGTAGACTGTCACATAACAGCGGTCCCCACTCATTGCAGTCAGGGTGATACAGGTGGCTTGCACCGTCACCTTAGAAAGAAAGAAAGAAAGAAAGAAAGAAAGAAAGAAAGAAAGAAAGAAAGAAAGAAAGAGTTTGAGTTTTAAATTACCTTTATTACCCACTCTAACAATCAATCAACCAAAATATACATTAAATAGTCATCAATAAAACCAAAAAACGTTAAAAATAATAAAAATAAAAAAAACACAAACTAAAGATGCATCATCCACTGAACACAAAACATCATTAATACCCCACTTACTTACAAAGCCATCCATGTTCTTTATCAACTTAAAAAACTCAAATTCCACACGAACACGAGCAACTACCAGTCGCTTGAATAAAACATAAGCGTCTTCCGTTCGATGTCCATTAATTTAGTCCTTTCTTGATATCCAGATTGCTAATTTTGCCATCCCAGAAATGAAATTTAAAAGTATGTGAATAGATTTCTTTCTTGCACAATATAGTGGACCATGAATAAAAATACAGTTAGCAAACTTTACACCAAAACCACCAAAAAAAACACTTAAGAGGACAAAAAGAGGACTCAATCTTTGACATTCAACAAAAATATGATGCAAAGTGTAGCGTTACCGGGTATTTATATACCTATTAAATATAAGGATTTATGAGATGTTCTTACAGTCTCAAATAAACCTTACCTCGAATTCAGGGCACCACCTACCTAGGTTTTGACTTAATTTAAGTCACAGTCAGGTAGGAAAACTGTTCGAAATCTTACGATCCTGGTGTTAAATTAATATTCAATTAATATTCAGTCTCATATCTCGCTACTTTCGTGAAGTTCTCGTTTGGTTGGACAGACATTACGTAAAGAAAGCATACGACACAATCTGTGATTATAACATATATATAGATATATGAGCTGTTTATTACAATGATATGATCTTAGACATGAACCTTTAAACAAACAGGAGATGCATTGAATATGGGTGATTATATAAAAACACTTAGTGAATATAAAATAAAATATGGGAATGGAGAGTTACTGGATTTATTCAAATAGTTTGGGTTGGCTGACTATTTGAATCTAAATACTGACATTTCGGATTAATTTATCATTCTGTGAAAGCCTCGAGACATCCATCAAACCCACTTTAAGGTGAAAACGGGTCGGTCTTACTGTGCTGAAGTTCTGTTCAGTCGGTTCGGACCACGGCAGCGGTCACGCGGGGTCCGAGCGGATTTCTCCTCCGCTCTCTGGGCCTTCCTGGCTGTGGTGGCTGACTTTAGCGGACTTCTCAGTTGCTTCTTTCACCGGGAAACCGAAACGATGGTGCCGAGGACTGGGGTTAGATGGTCGAATCTTCTTAGTGTCAGTGGGTCCGTTGCTTCTCTGATGAAGTGAACTTAAGTTCACAGAAGATTAATAAAAGGTTGCTTGGAGTTGGCTTTCTTGGTAGGAAAAGGTGATGATGGCGTGAAACAGCGGAGGTTAGGACGTGCGACGTAGAAGGACGTGGATGGCGAGGGACGAACAAAAACACGTAAAACGTGCATCTTCAGAGTATTTCAATCTGTTTCTTTGTTCGGGTCTTTCTTTCTCATCTCCGGGGTCTCACTGGGTTCTGGAGGGTCTCCTCCGGTCGTCCGCTGCATCGTTATCCACACGTCCTTCCGCTCTCTCCTGAGATTATGGGAAAACTCCCAAACTCCGGCGAGCTCTTCTCTTCTGCTTAAACCATCTCTAAAAGTCTCTGAGCAGCTGTTCTCTGCTCAAATCTCCTTCTGAAACTCTGGGTTGGAACCCTTCTGGAACAAGAGGCAAGAAGCAAGAGAGCAGACGCCTGAAGCGAGCCAGCAAAACGAGAGAACTAGAGAGAGCTAGAGAGAGTGTGTTTTCCGCGGGTTCCGGGTTTTGACTCTCGGAGGCGGGGCTTACACTACTTTTTCAGCCAATGACATGCTTGAACTGCGTGCATGTCTGTGTAAGGTGATCTGTGCTATAGGGGATTTCTGGATGAGACAAAGAAAACTCTTATTTCTCCATTACTCCCATCTCATAGAACATTTGTCTCGGTGATTCTGAAAACACCACATCTTGTTAAGATATGCAGATTAAAGATATAACATAGACTTGTAATATAAAGACATCAAAATAACACACATGATAAAGACAATTATGACTTTCAAAATTCAGATGAATATCTATGAAATCGTGACATATGAATAGTGAACCACATAATATTAATTTTCTGTGTTAACAATGGGGACACCAAACAATTACCAAATAGATACTGAAGGGACATGTTAGAAGTTAATAGCTGCATATATCTTGCCCATTTTACTGAGTCCTCTGGGATTTAAATGTTCAACTAATCAACACTGCAGACCACTAGGGGGCAATGTGGTTCCATCAGGCAGGTTGGGCATTTTCCAACAAGTTTGTTTCTTCGTCAATATTTAAGCCAGAATCGTACAAATTGTCTCTATATGCGTCTTGTGATCAAGCTGGAAACCTGAAAGAAATTGTACACGGTTATCAAACACATTTAATATAGTTTTAAGATTCGACTAAAAGTGAGTCTTATGAAGTCTTCTCAGTTCGTGTGTAGCCATCTGGTCGGTTTGCTGGTGAAAAGGGGTGTTAAAGTGTCAACTTTCGAGTTATGGTCTAGATAAGATAGTAAGTGTCCCACTTTTCCAAGAGTGAGTTCTTTGTTCGTTAGAGTCTATCCCAATTTTTATTGCAAGCGTCTGTTGCGAGTTCGACTCCCCAAAAGCTTTTAAGAGGGCAGGAAGTGAACGTAAATTAGGCAGTTTCTGTCTCTTTTTCCTTTGTGGAAAGAAAATGAAGATCTGGTTTATATCCACATACGTAAACATCCCCCACAGGAATGTTGGTTTTGTCAAAGTTTGAAAAACTCTTAATCCACACGGCACTGTGACTGCTACAAAAGTTTCCTCCTGCACACAATAAGGACAGGTAACGCTAGTGTCAGGATTAAGGTGTGCCGGATACCTGTTTGTAGATATGGCCCCATGTACAATCCTCCACTGGAGGTCACCCACCGGTTTCTCAATAGGGAGTTTGTACAGGGACCGCCAACAGCCTCTTGGGGTAGAGCTGGTATCAAAAAACTCGGTCCAGTTCGACACCTTCACCTCTGCCAGAGAGCGTAAATTCAGAACCTTCACGTAGATATTGTACAAGACTTTCTTCCCCAAGCCTTCAAAACAACCTAGCGGTGAATCTTGTAGGGACATCAGCTTTCCTGGCTCATCCTGCCATTGGTCCACTGCAGGAGAGACAATTAGGGAAGGAAACACATACTCATACTCATCGTCCCATTGGTCAGACAGAGTACTATTAGCAAGAAACGCTCTGATGGAGTCTGGCAGAGAAGCACAGGCTTCTTTTTTCAGTCTTAACACAAGTCTGTTGGATCGCACATCAAGACTCTCAGTGAGACTGGACACAGAGGACTTCATAAGATGGCCCAGCTTACCACAGGCTGCTTCTCTCATCTTAGATCTTAAAGTAAAAGATGAAAGCAGCTGTGACGAGCTAAAATTATTTCCAAACAGGGGTTCTTCAAAAACCCACATTCCTGGTGTCGTATCATCGTTCCTCTCAAAGGTGAGAATCTGCCAAGCATTTAAAACCGATTGATAAAATGGAGTAAGACCAGTTAAGTCCAAGGATCCTTGTCGTAGCATAAAGAGATGTTTATCATATCCAATACGTCCTGCTTTCCTTAGAAGAAGACGTGCAGTATCCAGCCATGGTAATCCAACACCATGTAAAAGTTTCTGCGCTGTTTGAAGCCTGAAAGCCGTGATCCGTGAGGTT
The DNA here is from genome assembly GCF_027942865.1 of Odontesthes bonariensis. Classification (NCBI taxonomy): domain Eukaryota; kingdom Metazoa; phylum Chordata; class Actinopteri; order Atheriniformes; family Atherinopsidae; genus Odontesthes; species Odontesthes bonariensis. The sequence continues at coordinate 16,141,426 of NC_134519.1, read as the reverse complement.
ATGTCTATGAGTCCTTGTCCACCCTCCTCTACTGGCAGGTACAGGACTGCAGCTCTCACCCAGTGTCATCCAGACCAGAAAAAAATCCACTAGAGTCTTTTGGAGACGTTGTATGAGAGATACTGGTGGCATTAACACAGTCAGCTTGTGCCAAAGGGCCGAAGCAACCAAGTTATTAACCACCAGAACCCTTCCCCTATAAGACAGCTGAGGTAGCAGCCATTTCCATTTGGATAGTCTGACACACACTCTCTCCATGACACCTTTTTTTCTAAAAAAGTATCTGTCCCCAAAGAAACACCCAAGAATTTTAAACCTTGGTTAGCCCAATGAATGTTATCTGGTAATTTAGGGAGATTGTTCGTCCATGGACCAATTTTTAAGGCAGAGCTTTTTTTCCCAGTTCACTTTAGCTGAAGAAGCTTTTTCATAAAGCTCCAAACATTGTTGAAGACCCATAATATCATTCTGGGTTTTAATAAAAATGTTTATATCATCAGCATAAGCAGAGACCACTAAACCTGGATCATTTGAGAAACCTGGGAGAATAACACCAGTTAGGGTAGAGCGCAGTTTATGTAAAAGAGGTTCAACTATAATAGAATACAACTGTCCCGATACGGGACATCCTTGTCGAATGCCTCTCTGAACTTTAACTGGACAGCTTAATCCTCCCCCAACTTTAACAAGACAAAACACTTCATTATACAATAAACCCAATAAAGAAATAAAACCATCACCAAATCCAAAAGCTCTTAGTGTCGAAAAGAGAAAAAAATGATCAACCCTATCAAAGGCTTTTTCCTGATCTAAAGAAATAATACCTACATCAATTTCATAAAGTGTACAAATGTCAAACAAGTCTCTTAAAAGAAAAAGATTATCCATGATAGATCTGTCAGGTACACAATATGACTGATCTCTGTGTATGATAAATTCAAGAAATTTCTTCAACCTATTAGAAAGCACTTTAGAAAATAACTTATATTCCACACAAAGGAGGGCAACGGGTTCCAGTTTTTCAACAGAGTCAAGTCTCCTATTTTTGGAAGTAAAGAAAGAACAGCTTGTCGGCAGGATGTTGGCAAGATACCCGTCAAGGTGCACTCCTGGAGTACCTCCCACAAGTCCTCTCCCAACAGCCTCCAAAAATGTTTATAAAAGTCTGCAGGTAAACCATCCAGACCTGGAGTCTTGCCAGGAGCCATTTGTCCAACAGCAGCAGTCAGTTCTTCTAATGAAACTTCGGCATCCAGAATTGCCTGGTCTGCAGCGGAAATTTGAGGAAGACCATCCAGTAGAGCCTCCACACAGCTTCTGTTACAGGCCTGCTGCCTAAAAAGGTCACTATAGAAAGCCACAGCATGCTCCTTCATGGTGGTGGGATCAGTGGTCAGAGTTCCATCTGGAAGCCAAAGGGACATCAACTGCTTTGTCTGGCTGACATTTCTCTCCAAATTAAAAAAGAAGGATGTAGGGGCATCCATGTCCTTAACGGTAGCAAACCTTGACCGAACTAAAGCCCCTTTAGCCCTTTCATGCAAAAAACAACTTAATTGATCTTTCTTTCGTTTAAGCTGTTCATTATTAGTACCATCAGTAAAAACTTCATTTTCTAACCGTTTTATTTCATTTTCTAAATTCTGAATCACATTTTTAATTTTAATTGTAGAATGGCTTGTGTATTGTTAACAAAAGACTCTTATCTGAGCCTTTCCAACCTCCCACCAGTCAATTAAGGATGTAAAACCTGATTTTCTTGCCTTCCATAGCTGCCAAAAGTTACTAAAACTTTGGCAAAAAAACACGTCTTGAAGTAGTATAATATTAAAATGCCAATTAGATCAGCATCTAGTAGTGGTTGAAAGAAGGAAATCCATGTAGACTAAATGATGGTCAGAAAAACCAACTGGACAAATTAGGGAGTCTGATAGTTTATTTATTTTTTGGGGGCTTTTTATGCCTTTATTGTGTATCTTTTTGTGTGGATCCCTACCACCATTGATGTTTAATGACCCCACCCTGATATTATTCATACAGGTAAAATGGAGAGGGAAAACAGACAGAGACAGTAAAAAGAAGACCACCCAGTGTAGTATAGTCATAGTCTTATTTCTGAATTTTTAACCGTTTTGAACCTTTCCCTTTTTTAGCTAATATCTGTCTCCTGACGTTTGTCATGTGCTTTTTTAAACGGAACCGTTTCTTTTCGTCTAACATTTCAAAATCTACCATTTTCTGTACCATTAGTGCGCTCTTGATAAATTTGTCCGCATCAGGAAAATAATCAAGAATTTTAACATGTTTTCCAAAAGTTTCATCAAGGAAATCGTTGATTTCATCCAAAGTGTACAAGTCACCACTGTATGTTTGAGAATCTGCTATTGAAAAGCTGTCTGAATCCCTATCATACTCCATGCCTTCTGCCTGTGCAGCTTCACCTGCGGGCAGCACCGCTGCCTCAGCAGCGACAGGGTTACAATTAGCCGTCTGATCTATTTCTGAGTCAAGATGGCCACAGATTGGGGAATCTTTTGGAACCCTGATTCCAATTTTCTCAGTGTCATCCCTTACAGGCTGTATATCCAGACCACTGCTTCCCTCCCCAGCATCACAGACAGTTGACGGGGGAGGCGCCCCCTCCTCCGCAACCACAGGAACAAAACTTTAGAGACAATTCTTTCAGACTCACCACTTGCAGCCTCACCACCACCAACACACTTCCAGCATGCAACGCAGAAAGAAAGAAAGAAAAAAAGAAAGAAAGAAAGAAAGGGAAACATATTCACAATGTCTGCATACTTTGTCCATCAGGGTGCAGTGATGTGCAACATGAATTTGTTTCTACAATCTAAAACTAGTTTGCAAGAGCAAACGCTCTATGTTTTTAGATAAATATCATGATGCATTTTATTTTTTATCGTCACCGAATTGTTTTCAGGTAAGATTTTAGGACATACATTTAGGCATATAGTATATAAGTACATATAGTACACAAGCCTCTAATCTACCACAAGTGTAAAAGCCCTGAAGATGAAACAAATAATAAAATTAGAGCTGCCAAGTGATTCAGATTTTAAATCACAGCTAATTACGTTAAATTAATTGCAAACTTTTATTGCCTGTTTTCAAAATTACTACTCAGAGAATTCTAATTGCTAATAAGAGCCACACATGTTTTAAATTACCAGCAAGACTTCCCCTTTAAGAAAGTGACCTTGTGGGAAACATGACCATGTCATTCAGAGCTTGAAAATGCATTCCGAACAAGATGATTAGATTACTCATAATCAGCCTATCAGTGTCAGTATCAGTGTCTAGATGGGCACATATTCCAGCATAACTGTTATCCAAATGTTGTATGCCATGTTATGTATCGAAATACAGTATTAGAAATAAAAAAATAAGACCTAACCAACACAATGAATAAAATGGTGCAGAGTTTACAAAAAAACAGTTTATAATTTAGTCCAGTTTAACACCACTCAATTAAGTTTGTAAAAAAAAAAGGGTGGAATGCCCTCTCCGGATTGGGAGTGAGATCCTTCCCCAAGTGGAGGAGTTCAAGTATCTCGGGGTCTTGTTCACGAATGAGGGACGAATGGAGCGGGAGATTGACAGGCGGATCGGTGCGGTGTCTGCAGTGATGCGGGCTCTGCACCGGCCCGTCGTGGTGAAAAAGGAACTGAGCCAGAAGGCGAAGCTCTCGATTTACCGGTCAATCTATGTTCCTACCCTCACCTATGGTCACGAGCTGTGGGTAGTGACCTGAAGAACGAGATACAAGCGGCCGAATGCCCACTTCCTCCGCAGGGTGTCTGGGCTCTCCCTTAAGGCTCTAGCATGGTTGCCGCGTCTGCTAGCGCGAGCGGTGTTGAGGACGTCACGATTTCGTGCCCGCCATGTATAGTGGCGCAAGTCGATGAGCCAGTAGTTGCAATTTTCTCCGTCACAGAGGTGGCGCTGCTAGGTGAAGGTTACCGCTACTCTACAACCACGAAAGTGGAGAAGAAAACAATGCCTCTGTCAAGAGCAGGAATACTGTAATTAATGATACTGCTGCAGTAATCTGATCATTTTAATTTTTTAATTCAGTTAATAGAGGTGAAGGTCTGAAGCCCCCGGCATCAACAGAGTCTCTGCCCTCTTCTTTTCCTTCACGTATCTGTCCCGTAGCTTCTTCCACACATTCTTTCCCCAAAGTTCTGCCAATCTATGTGCACGAGTTTTGGGAGTTTACGTGCTCCCTTTGCTGTTTCACTGCAGTTTCGTACAGGTGCCTGTACAAACGCACCTCCTGACTAAGCCGGTCTCACATCGGTCCATCCGGTTCGTTGTTCTCGGCGCAGCCAAAAATCGACTGGTGCACGACAACGCGCTGCGCCGTCTTTTCAAGGGAAGCGCCATGCCTGAAACGTCATTTTGACGTCACGGTCCGCCACCGCCGTGACAGACGCGTCAACCATGCTAACGCCTTTATGGTGCGTTCAGACAGGACTCGGTGCGAATTTTCGCGTTGCGTTACTCACGCGAGTTTTGCCGCGGGTGTAATTGAATTCAGAGGAAGTCAGGAAACAAGGTGGCTACATTTGTGATTAGAATTTTTCATTAGCAAATGAACAAATAATCCAATTTAATTTTCCATGGGGTTCAATAATGCTTGATTCCAGAGGTGGAAAGAGTACTTAAAATTTGTAATTAAGTAAAAGTATCTTTACTTTGCCTAAATTCTACTCAGAGTAAAAGTAAAATTACCCATCTCAAAATTTACTCGAGTAAAAGTACAAAATTACTTCATTTAAAATGTAATTTGAGTAAAAGTTACTTAATTACTTTCAGTTTCTGAATTCAAAAAAGGATGAGTCATGGATCAAATTCAGTACAAGTTGTTTTAATCAATTTCGAGGTGTATTAAAAAAGTATGTTTGAAGTCGATGTTCTGAAAGCCGAAAGCTCCATTTTGGCTGGCAGGTACATCTTGCACTGCATAATCATAGCCTTTCGTGCGTTTGAAAACGAATAATTTTTCTAAATATGGCCACAGGTTTTTCTGGCTTTCGTTTCCTCCAGAATGTGTATCCTCTTCGTCTTCGGACCTTTCCTCCTCCAAAGTCTCCACGTCTAGGTTATTTGTTTTACTCAGTAACGTAAGGAGTTTCAAATGTAGCGAAGTAAAAGTACTTGGGTCAAAATGTACTCGAGTAAAAGTAAAAATTACACATTTCAAAAACTACTCAGAAAATTACAAATTACTCATAAAAAGTACTCAATTACAGTAATGTGAGTAAATGTAATTCGTTAACTTTCCACCCCTGCTTGATTCAATTAAATTTGTTTTGAAGAATGCTAGCTAATAACCAGATGTAGAGTTTCCACTGTGTGTAGTCTACAGTTTTACTTTGACTTCAGACTTTGAATAGGAGACATTTTTGTAGAAAGTGCCAATTATATTTCAAGCAAGCTCTGATTTAATATGATGAATACATTTTTAGTTTTACAGTTACCATGTTTTATGGCAGAAAAACACTGACTTTGTATTAATGACACTCAACACTTAAAATACATCACCTCCGAGAGTCTTAATGTGCTGTATTAATGGACAAACTACTCCATATTACCTAGAAATATCTTCACCAGTGAGAAAAATTAAATAGTCAGAAGTTCCCTTTTTGCTTCTTTCGAGATAGGATCTAATTTTATCCATCTTTTGTCTATGGTACTGCTTCTTCGTCTTATCTGTTTCTATGAGGCCAACACCCATTACCCTCCTGAGGTTTGAAGAATCACATCAGAATTTCAAAGGAAAGGATGAGAGAGGCAGAAAGGGGTCATGATTAGTTCAGTGCTGAGGCTGCTAATGAAATGTTACCACAATCCTATAGAATAAATATCTCCAATGCTTCTCATCTAATCTTTTATTTCCTTTAGTGTTTTCTGGTATTCCCCCTCTAAATAAGAAGGGAAAATGTGAGGCTTCATCAGGATGATTGCATGCATATAGGTAATATTGGCTCATATCAGCACTCAGTGTCTGTCAGTTGTTGAAAGTCAAAGTTGATTAAGTAACATTAAACTAAACATTTTCAGGGCTAATGACTGTCTGTATATATCATCTTGATGGTGATTACAATGGACTGGATGCAAAGAGAAAGAGAACATTTAACTGATTAATACTGAGTGTACAGTATTTTTGTCCATTATGATGGCATGAAATAAATCCTAATCATTGTCTGTGAACCGGGAGCAATTTTTTTGTAGAAAAGGTTTGTCCTCATTTGGGGACCAGGGGGTTTAATTTATGAGATCCTGTGTATACATTCTATGGTGCTGGAAGATATGACAGTTTTTATTGGAACTCTAATTACTTTTTACTTTTATACTTTCATCATCTGCTTCACACCTGACAGGTAAAATTCAAAGGTCATTTTGAGGTGGTGGATCATCTAGATATATCCCATACACAAATAATCCAAACATGAGGCCAATTTTGCAAGCGAGGGGTTGGCAAGTTTGGAATGAAAAAAACAAAAAGGAAACAACACTAACATGGGCAAGACAAAAGGCAGAAGAAGATAAAAGAAAGGACAAGCATAGGCCAAACCTTTACTTGGAAAAAGCCAAGGAATAAAGGGTAAAAAGTTGTTCATGAGAGAACGTAGTCAATCTGACAGAGACTTTCAGGAACCTTGGAGTATGTATAGAGTGAATAATCACAGATTACTAGCTGATATATGGCAGGAACAGAGTAGTGAGGGAAACAACTAAACACAAAACAGGTGTGGAAGAAATAGAAAAAGCTAAGTAGGCCGTCAATTTAAAAATAAAACAGGAAAGGTGAAAAAAATATTATTCCAAAATTAAACAAGAAGTGAACAAAGGGCTGACTGAAGTGAAAAAGAAAATAACCAAAATAGGAGAAATTTGTAATGAAACAAAATGGGAACCATGGCAACTGGTATATGGTGACATTTCTGGTCAATGACAATTTACAAGAGTCCTCCCCACAAGAAATGTGATCAATAACTAATCAATAGAGTATGAGAATGTCGAGTTAGTTGACTGTTTTTTTAATTGTGGTCCAAAGCTATGGTCAATCATTTATAAAACAAGCTATATTAACTGACTGACTATAAACATCATAGCAAAGAGCGTATCAAGATACAGGCTGTTGTTTCCTCCACGGGTGCTGCTCTGCATATGAAAACATGATTTTATAACAGACACAAATATGCTACGCAATCCACTGTGGCTGTTACCTATATGGGACATTGTATTGACAAGCTGTTCTGTGCAATGAAAAGTCAGTGAAAAATAAGCTAATCATGAAGCTATTCTCATGAATCAATGATCATAAAAAGCCTTCAGACATTCTCTGGTTTGCTACATTCTCATTCTACAATGTGACACAGTAGCAGCTTTAAAGCAATTTATTCGCATGCTGCTTTAAGCAGACACAGTACACTTCACCAACTGTTTATACCTTTGGTTATGTTTGTTGAACTGTGGAGACCTTTAAACACTACTCAGACTGTAAGCCCTTATTTCCATAAAAACAGAGACTAAAAGAGGAGTCAGATCTCCTGTCTCATCACAATCGTTAAAAACCTAATTACCCTTCTCTCATGTACATGCATTAAAGTATAATGACAGGGCTGCTGGCAGAGAAACTCATTACAAACACCAGAAGAAGGTGCTTGTGTAAACAGAGAAAAACAACTTCCTACCTTCCAAATTGCCTAACAGAATTAAAAATTAGCAATCACATAATCAAAGACAAGCTCATATTTGAATTAAATCACATCTGTGTTTATAATATTATATTATATTATGTTATATCTTTAGCCTCTCTTCACAGACTGACATGTTACAACCTCTCCAGATCAGGTTTATGGGGTAGTTGTTAATGGATTACTCACTTTAATTGCAGTGTAGCAGAGGAGTGTGGTCTTCAAACTTTGAATTCTTGCCCACTCATTGTCATAATCAACATTCAATAAGATATATCTTATTCAGGATATATCTTGAATAAGATACATACAGAGTAAACAGCCCTTGTGTGGCATTTACCCTGATGGTGAACTTGTTCTGGGAAGAAAAAGAATGGGGATTTTGTATGGGGAGGACTGATGAGTGCTTGAATGCAGCTCTGGTGGTTTAAATACAACCCTGCTCCTATGTTGCTTTCTGACTTCAGGTAATGCACCTTCTGACATGCTTATCAGTGCGAATAGGGAGAAGAGGCCCAGTCGGTATTAAGACTGGCTCAGTAGTGGTTGACTGTCAGAGGCTTTCCAGTAAGTAGCATTGAAAACAGATTATTTTCCAAAGTGTATGAATACTTTGAGTGGGTAATGATGCATTATTAGCAGGCCAGTTTTCAAACCTTGGATATTTTCACTTAGTTTTAAAGGACAATGGGCCTCATGCAAGAACATTTTTGTATTTTTATTCTAAATTTCTCTCACTTTTTTCGTAAGGTCTCGTACGAACACGCCACGTCAGATTCAACAAACGCTCTTAACTTTGGAAAAAGTATGAAAAACGACCTGTGTAAATGATGAATCCCATTCGTGCGTATCTAAGTTCACGTGCACTAGGATAGTAGATTTGCATACTCCACGCCCTAAATTATACCAAATAAGGCTGTGCTTCCTCGCGCCTGTGCCAGGAAGTGTTGAGTGTTGAGTCATGAAAACAGCATCAAGGCGCAAAAAGAACAACTTTACGGGCTCTGAGACTGAAGTTCTGCTTCCAGAGATCCAAAAAGAAAAATCTGTCATTTTTAGCAGTGTTAGCAGTGGAATTACGGGACCTGCCAAAGCTAAGAAATGGGAAGCAATTAGGAGTGCTGTTACTACCATTGCACCAAAATAAAAAAATAAATGGTTTGATATGAAAATGGCTTAAAAAAAAACGTCTCGCCATGGGCAGGCGCTCGATGACTGCAACTAAAGCCGTGCAATCAGTTGTTGCCTCATCATGATGGCTCTTTGATGGGGTGGTCCATGAGGGGGGTCTTCTGGCACCACACCTTCTGGTCTGCCTGGGCTGGTTCAGGTGGACACCCTCGTTCATGGCAATATTGCGCCATGAACGAGGTATCGGGACACACCCACCTGGCCTTCAGCTCAGTGCGCTCCACGACAGCATGGGGGCTTTGATGCGAATGTGTGTCTCGTGCTCCAATTATGTTTGGCAGTCCAGCCACGGGATGAAAGTCCCTCTTAATTTGTACTTGTTGGATAGCGGTGTATGGAAATTTGATGTACCATGAGTAATAACCTGATGAGAGTTTTGATGACCAAGGGGAGCGCAGGACTCACGGAGGACTGGGACACACCCGATCTGTCTCCAATCTCACTCTGAAAGGTTCCGTGGCCAAAAATCCAAGGGTGGTGAAGACCTGGGGTCTTTAAAAAGCCAGTATCAATGGAGCCCCGATTCGACGAGTCACCTTGGCAACGGGGAAGAGGAGGGGCTACGTTTTTCACCAACCTCGAATTGGAAATCTTAATGCGCTCATACGGCGAGTTTCAATACGTTTTTAGAAATAAGTGCAACACCGCTGCAGCAGCAAAAGCGTAAGTTTAAATGTAGTCCTTTGCAATCACAATAATATTACAGGGAAACTGCTTGAATGGTAGCCCATTCATTTATTTCATTTAGGTGCAATCCCACAGGGGAGAAGCGCACTGGGCAGCAGTTTAAGATGAAATATAAAAACATTGTTCAAACAGGTGAGACCTCGGCATGGAGGTACCTCATTTTGATCATGTTTTACACTGTAAAATAAATATTAAGTGGCTATTTGACTGTGCAGTTATTTTATTCCCAACATAATGCTGTTTTCACACACATAAATTATGTCTTCTCATCTATACCATCCATCCATCCATCATCTATACACCGCTGAATCCGTCAGTCGGGTCGCGGGGGGGCTGGAGCCTTTCCCAGCGGTCAATGGGCAAGAGGCGGGGTACACCCTGGACAGGCCGCCAGTCCATCACAGGGCCACACAGAGACAAACGAAACAAACAACCATGCACACTCACAGTCACTCCGAAGGACAATTTAGAGTCATCATCTATATCATGTTCTGTTAAATAATTAAGCCTATTTAAACTAACACAGACTTCTACTGAGTCAACAGAAAGAAGGCAGATGCCCGTAAAACGGGTGGTGCCCAGCACCACCACCTCTAACGGGAGGGCAGTGGCTGAGGGAGTCCACCCCCAAGACACGAGTGTCTTTATAAAATATAATAGGCCTAAATATGTCTTTTTTAAGCATATTCATACAAATATTTATTTGTCTTTTATGTCTTTTTTTTCTTTTGTCCCAATTCTGATGGTGCCGCTCAAAAAGATAATTGTCTGTAAATGCAAAAATCTATGCGCGGTCTGATAACCATCTCCAACGAATATTTATTTCTCTGCGCAATAATGCTGCACCTTCATCCACGGGATCGTTGTCAAAAGGACATGTTCGTGAAAAAAGTCGCCTCCTACTGTGCCTAATGGACTTCTAGAAGTAGAAGAACTCGCTCTGCTGACTGATGAATGAGGAAATCAAATGGCGTGTGTGGCTGAAAGAGGGCGGAGACAGAAAGAAACTCGAGGTTTCTTGAATAAAACCTGGTCCCGACCAGGTTAGGTTCAGAGAGTCTGTTACTACGGTAACTGACCGTGAGGTTAAGTTACCTCTCTTTGTGAAACAGGCTAGAGTTACCCCTCTTTCTCGGGGTTGAGTTACCTCCCTTTGTGAAACGGAAAACTCAGAGTTTCCCTCATTTCAGGGTTAACCAACTCAGAGTTTTCACTAAACCTGCTACGTGAAACGGACCTCTGTACGTGTGGTGGAATTGGGTTTGATCGGCGTGTTTCTCTCTGGAGTTGTGGCTCTAGCAAGCAGCATATTTGTAGCAGCACAGTCCTTGGGGATCTAAATCGCGATGTCAGCCATTTGTCTGTCTCCACACGGTCTCTTCAAGAGCCTGACGCACTAAGGCATCCAAAAGTAGCAAGACAGCCGCTGGTTACGCTTCACATTAACCTTGTTATATACAGATTCAAATGAACCTTCAATTAGTGCACAATTTAAGTCAAATAGAATAATGTCAGCATAATTTTGGGGTATAATGTATATATTTATTTATGTTTTCTTCAAAGTAATTAAATATACAATCCATTAGTCAAGCAAACTTGATTGGACTAACAGATGACTATTTTACGAAACTCCTACGACAGGTCTGGATCACTCGTAAATTCTGTTCGTACCTGAAAGAAAACGTAAAATACGAAAAGATTGGTGAATGCGCAAATTCTCGTAAATCACTCGTACGGACGATTTAAAGCTGCAGTCTGCAACTCTTTTTCAAGCATAATGCCTGGAACTGTCCGGGGATTCTGAAAGTAGTACATTAAATACCCCAATACAAAAAAAAAAGAGTTCTCTAGGTCCCCTATATGTCCCGCTAGGTCCCTCCAAATCCAGCAGGTTTGTTTACAAAATTGCAGACCGGACCGGTAAAAGGTAACCAATCAGGTTTACGAGCTGGGCTCTGCTGCCTGTCAATCACCGATTGTGCAGGCGCGATACAAGGTAGGCTCGTCCCCACGCTTATCTATCTAGACTATTGAACTTCATTACGGGCTAGTCTACTTACTGTGTCTTCCATGATCGCAAATGACAGGTGAGTTGATGAATGAGGAGTCGTGTAGGCGCATCTGGCGTGCACATAGACGTGCACGAGTTCTCATGTGTTTTGATGGGGCGGGACAGGAAGTTGAATAACTTTTTATTTTTCGGTTAAAAACTAAACATTTCTTGCATTTTGCGACTACGGAGGTCACCGTTTTCAACTTCAAGCGTTCTGATAGATCATGTAAACTCTTAAAATGCCAAAAAGTAGGACTTTACATATGACAACAACAAATCTTGCAGACTGCAGCTTTAAGAACAAATCTGTGCGTACGAACGGTTCTTGCATGAGGCCCATTGTGTTTACTCACCTGTGAGTGCAAGTGATGTCCTTCTACACCCGAATACATGGGCTCAGACCAGATATGTGATATACTTATTAAAAAAACAAGTTGTTAGAGTCTCTTTCTTTGGAGAGTTTCCACTGCCTTTAAAAACATGTGTTGATGGAGTTGAGGAGGCTGAGGCACACAGAAACCTGAAGCCATGGACAAACGAATGGGGCTACAAAGTTGTGAATGACAAAAAAATGTTACCAGAAGTGGTATGAAGTCCACCATCCCATTAAAGGGACGCTTAAGCCTCACACAGCTTTTATCCACTATTAGCCTCTGGGAGCATGTGGTCATTCTATTCTCATAGAAGTAAGACATCCGCATAGTTTTCATAATATGACTGAGGTCTGGAAAATATACGAAGGAATAGGCACTTTCTTTTTAGGCAAAATCAGGGAATCTATAAATCACAGAACAAATAAATGTTTGTACGTAAAAGTGGCTTGGTCCTGTTCATTCACCCATGTGTTTGTGTTTATATTAATGTTGTAAAAGTTAATGTATCTTTAACACATTGACCCAATCTCCCCCTTACTGCTGTTTGATATAAGCACTTTAGAATAAGCACCATTAACACAAGTGAACTGATCAGAACATTTCTGACTCTCAGTCCATTCCAGCTAATGCTGGTAATATACCACTGACTATTTGGGGTTATTTTTTAGTTTTTTTTTTTATTTGCAATCTATAGATTAAAAAGGAAACTACACTGCATTCTTTCCTTAAGTCAACATTCATTGATTCAGAGTACATAAACCTGATAATATTACAAGCTACCAAATAATAGGCTTTAGCCAAAAGTGCTCCTAGCTGCTGCTGCCAGCTAATGTTGTAATGTGCAGCCTGTCTGTCAAAACATGGCTAAAGAATAAAAAGAAAGAAGAGTCAGAAAGACAGCTTGAAACATTGCATCAACTTGGTCTTTACTTCTACTTCTGAGACAATGACCACACTGAACATTAAGATGGTCACATTTCTCAGCTGCATTCCCTCACCAGCTCACAACCACATTTACCCAGAATGCCACTTTAGAAAAGAGGAAGGCTCAGTTTTTATATTGAGTATTTTTGTATTAACAAATATCTTTAATTTGTATTCATTTTTAACTAAACCATTCTCTAAATTATACATTACAATCAAACATTACAAAATCAAGTTAATTTACAATTTAAATGGAGCATCGCTTTAGTTCTGGCAGACCACGTAGTCAACGCGCCCTTTGCCTGTTGGCTGACGCCGACCCAACCCTTATGGCCAGCTGCTCTCAATGGGTAATCAGCTGCTGCTCGCAATTGGATGCTGGCATTTGGGGCACTTCATTTAAACTTGGTTTGCTGTCACTGCTTTTTTTTTGCTCTCTGCTTGCAAGACGTAGCTCCGATTAGCATACGCGCCGATGCTAGTATTGTTGTTGCTGCTGCTGCTGCTGCTTGCCCTGTCGTCCGGCGTGGATCCCCGCCTGCCGGGGGACTCGGAGGATTTCGACCTTCCCAAGTCCGGCTGAGCCGGGACGCGGCACCGGGTGGGCTGCCCACAGCACGCGCGGGCAGAGTCGAGGTAGGCCGCGGCGGGCTCCTGTATGTAGCAGGGCAGCCGCGGTAAGACATGCGACTATCTTACACCGATTTCACATGATTTTGCGTGACTGTAGCTGTGTGGCGCGGGTCTTATGCCGGCACATTTGGATTACAAACCATCCTCCCGATTGGTCCGTTTGGATCCTCGCAGTGATGCTTCTAAGGTGCAACAGGTGCTACACACGGCTGTGGTATGTATGCATTACAGTCTGATGGGTGCGGCACACCTGTCGTGTCGGGGTGTGGAGTGTTTGTGCCTATGGGTTACCTCATGTCACGGTAGCCACAAGATAGCTTTGCAAGCCAGTTCGGTAACAGATAGCTGGCGCTACCTAACTGGAAACGTTGAACTAGCTAGCTACTGGCTAGCCTTTGACATCTTGAACTGAACCAATTGAAGTGTGGCATTTCATATCATTGTTGTTCTATGAACCGTTCTTAAAAAGTCTGCTAGTTTGCGTTGGCTAGTATACTAGTGGTGGCTAAGGCTAGCAGAACTGTGTTTGGAACCATACAGAGGAGTTCAGCTCTTAAACTCATCAAAATCACCTGCGTTCAACTATGTCAGAGAACAGACTCACAGGTTTAGCAATTCTCAGTATTGAGTCTAAACGTGCAAAAATTTAGATTTGGATGAGTTGTTAGGAGATTTGCTGCACAGCAATCGTTGCATACAGCTTCTGTAATTTGATTCTGTATAGCAATCAGTTGACACGTTTTGTATTGTTATTGGCAATAGAGCCTAAGTGTACTTGGCTGACTGAACTACCTTTGAATATTTATTCAACTGGTAAATGAGCTCTGGGAATTATAAATTTTTAAACAGTGGATACATTTTTAGGTGGCTCGGTTTTAATAAAAAAAAATAAAAAAAAGACATTGTGCAGCTCTTCCTCTGTTTAAATAAAACAAGAGCCACTGTTAGGGCTTTACTTTGCATGAAAGATACTGATTAAGATCGAAAATAATTTGGGATGAAGTCAAATCATTAAAACCGCTTCCGGAATTGATGGCATGAACAGCAATGACAGAGGTCATTTGTGTTATGCTTTATGGCTTGTTTAATTGTGTGGATAGAAAAAAAAAAAAAAAAATGCAAGCTCACGGTGATTTTAACTTCCTAGGTGGGTCAGGTGAAGTGTGTTAAAAGCTCTGCTTGCTTGGATGTTGCTTTGCTTTGCTTGGATCTTGCTCTGCTTGGATCTTGTCTGCTTTGCCCTGCTGCAAAGCGCTGTCGCTGCTGTGGAGACTGACCATATTTTTTATGGTGTACCTAAATGGTTGAGGTCAATGCTTGCCCCAATAAAAATTGGTAGCTAATAATTCGTCGGGAGGTAGGATACCCTGGTTCCAACTAATCAATTGGTTGGTCTGCGTTCCGGTATGGTCTGTTGGGGGGTTTGTTGCCTTTACAGCAAATGGAAGGCACTCCACCTGAGGATGCTGCTGTTCCCTGTCTTGGCTTCCATGGAGCTCATGGAAAAGTCGGGAACTTCCTCCGAACAGAGCCATACCGCCAAACACAATTGTATGCATTCAGAATAAGCTTCTGAAATTCATCTTTGTTTCTCGTCTCGTTTTGACGAGAGTGGTTCTGACAGAATTGTAATTATCACAATGAACTACACAGAAACTTGTTGGTAAAATAGAGACTAGCTCAAGTTTATATTATATCAAAGTGTCTTTTGCACAAAAGCACTGTACTTTACCCTGTGGGGGAAATTGTGGTAAGACAAAAGTAAAGAATGCTACAGATTAACTGAATAACACATAAGGATAATGACAAATTTTGTAACAGATATGAAATTTGACCTTATTAGCTGGTATGGCAAAATTTTGCTACAGAAATTAAAGTTATCTGGTTCCAAAGAGGGACTGCATGGCGGTGAGGTGGTCGCCTCAGGGGGTTCCTGGTTCAAATCCCAGCTGGGGCCTTTCTGTATAGAGTTTACATGTTCAACAACTGTCGGACTGGCCACCTGCCCAAGGTGCATCTCGTCTCTTGCCCAATGACAGCTGAGATAGGCTCCAGTACCCTCGCAACTCTTAATTTAATTAAGCGAGCACAGAGAATCGATTGATGGTTGGATATGGTAATTTCACTTCTGTTTACATTATGAGATGAAACTCCAGGTGAAACAATAGTGTTTCCACTATTCAACTAATCCTCATCTGCCATGGATCACATAAGATTATATTTTCTGTGAGGAGGTGATAAAAAAACCTTTATCTTTTCATTACCTGCTGCAGAAAAGCAACAAATTTGCACATGAAGTTGCCAAAAATCCATCCTGGGAGGGGGTAGAGGGTGGCGGTGAAGGGAACGCAGCACACCAAGAAGATGATGTCAGTGGCAGCCAGGTTTGCTGCGCAGAGAGAAAACACTGTGATTTACAGGTTGTTTAGGTGTACAGTCTACAGTGTTTAGACGTTACTGTATAAAGGTGTGGGAGGTAGAGGTCAAATGGATTCTTCAATATTTGTAGAGACTGACTAGAAGGAGTCTGCATCATTTTACTACATTTTAAAAATGTGCAGTGTTAACACCACATTGGAGATAAGCAACACACTGACTTATTATAACATTCAGCAACAGCTGTTTTGTTTTAAATTGTAGGGTTTGATGGATTTTCAGCACAAATCTCTGTCCAGGTCAGGGATTCTGTGAAAGAACAGAAAATAATACATTTAGCTCTGAAGGACAAACTTAAAAAGATATATCACGAAAAGAATTTTGGAGAATTCCATCAACTTATAAACATTTTGAAAATGCAGAACATAAACTAAGAGGATAAGAGGAGTTTCATGACATGAGCCTCCAATATCTGTAAAAGCTTGTTCAGTCTTGCGCAATTTCATGCAGGAAACACCAAACTCCATCATTTTGATTCAGCTTGGCACATCTCACGTCAAGTGTTGAGAGACTGCTTCATAACCTGAATGTGATCATTTGAAAGTAACAATCTGCAGGTATTTTATTGTTTATATATATTTTTTGTTTTTTTCTTTCTGAAAAAGCACTGCTGATTGACTTCTGGCATACCATTGAATTGCACACCAAGCAGAGGTTTCAACAATATCCTTTGGAGTTTGGCTCTGGTTGTTCCTTATACTCATCTTTTCCCTCCAGCTGACAAATAAGCCACACACCATTCCCTCGTTTGTTTTAATAGCTGATCTAATCACAGTGTAGTTGCTGGACCATTATGTTGAAGGATAAGCAGATGGTGCATGGGCCAACCAAATATTGCTGAATATTAAAGTGTTTCAGTGCTGTGGCCTTGGGACATATTATCCAAGATCAAATTCTTGTCACATGCACAGTGCACTATGCAAACACAGGCACACATAGTTCCTGCAAAAAATCACAGAGCTTCACAGCTCAGTAAGAAAACAAATAAGCTCATTTCAATGGATCTGTCTACATGTTTGTGATCTACATTTTTTTATTTAATCTTTTTTCTGTCTTTTTTTCCAATTGTTTATTTTGTTAGACTTAACAAGATAATAAGTCACTAATGGAACGGTGGCAGCCAAGAGACGGCAAAAATTCATCAGCTAGGTTTAAAATCTGTTTGTCTCGACAACACACAGGAGATATAAGAAAGAACAATGATTGGTGGACTCCTTTGATTTTTCTTGTTTTGCGTTTATTCACTGAACTTAATGGATCAATGGTAACAAAATGCACAAGGAAACAGAGTTAATCAACTGTGGTTGAGATGTGACTTCAAGTGCTTCGCAGCTCCATGGCAGGGGCTAAAGTTACTTCTGACATTTTCTAATTGGTTATTCTAATACCATGGTTCATCTGAGCATCATCCTCAAGAACAGCACAAACCAGTGAAGGATACTTTACACAATGAACTTCTGAGCTATGAAAATCACTTACGTGCACATATTAATAATTCTCATTGTAAGTGCCTCAGGGGCTCCAAAACCCTGTTTAAGACTTTGTTTTCTAATGTTAAATGTCTTAGAAACAGTTTGCTCTCTGTTGTAATTCAGGACACAAGAGGACACTTGTCTCTTCAGCATTTGGATTGCATCTGAGTCCTGAGGGGTACCTAACAGTGGCCAGTGATACTTGTGCCAAGTAATAATGGTTTGTTGCTGCACTGAGCAAAGCATACAAACAGTAATTTTCCCTACGAGCTGAAATGATCTGATCTTTCACCGTAGCACAATGTGATGAATACTCGCACTGCCTGTAGACATGACATCGATCTGAGGACACAAGGCAAGATCGAGGATAAATTTCCTTAAATTGCAATTTCTTCTTCCCCAAAGGCCCCTAAAGCACAGCACACTTGTGTGATAATGCAGACTGGAAAATGATCTTATTTTCCTACCTGTCAGAATTAGCTAGCTCTTGTTTTTTTCTTTTTTCCTTCCTCACTTCATCTTCCTTATATAACGATGCACACAAATACGGAGCCCTTCTGACAACCGACAACAACTAGACAGGCTTTAAATTAAAACTTTGTGACTAAACTTTAGGTCTAATCTCTAAGTTTGAGCTTTAAGTGAAAACTGCTTCTTTTTTTATGCTCTTTATAATGTTTTTCCAGCAATTATTGTGATACACCCAGCTGCAGTCCTTGCACATGTCTCTTAAGATCTGAAAAGTCCAGAGTTATGCATTGAAAGTTAATTTTCCACCTTGGGTTTTTTAATGTTTGTTTCGGGACAAATTCTCATTTCATCACACTGTTGTTCTTCTTTTTAAATTGTTTGTAATTTGCAACTCCAAATATGGTCAGTGTTTAGTGATAACACTAAATACAATGCATTTAATATGACACATTAGACTGGACATCATCAGGGCATGAGTCCTGAAATATTTTTTAATTATTATCCTTGTTAATGGTTAATTAATAGAAACAAAAATCTTTTCTGGATTGCTGGACATTCATTTATTTTGCCAAAACTTTAAGAATTTTATTTCAATTTGTATGAAATAAGATTTTTAACCCACATTCTTCCATTATTACTGATACAAAAAGGGAAAAACGTTGGGGGGGCATGTGAAGCTCAGCAACTTGCCCAAAGACACCCTTATAAACTGGAAAAGACTGGATCAAACCCGCACTCTTCGGATTAAAGGATGACCATTGTTTCTGAGCAATTGCTTCCCCGTGAACATTTTTACTGTCAAACGAAACAAACATTATCACTGCAGAAATGCCTCATTTGGGGACTTTTAGAAAAGAAAAAAAATTGATTATCATTCAATCATGAATCTTTTAAGCATACTCTGATGAGAAATACTGTCAAGTGAGGCATTTCTTAAGCCATGAGTTCCTGATCATCGCTTGCTTGTACAAATCAATGATTCCCAATTGTAGTCTGCAACAGCGCAGAAAATTCCCCAGGCAGAAAATTATTAATCCTGTCTGTCCCACTAGTAAAAGTGAAGACTGTAATAAGTCTTGCATACAGCTGAGTACTAATTGGGCAAATTAAAATCTAGTCAAACTACACTGAGCTTCCTCTTGAATCCATTGAGGATCTGTTGAATCCCCTATCAACATGTAATGATGTGTTAAATGACAGATAAAAGAGACATCAACACACGTCTGAAGCTGAGATTCATAATATACATTACAACCCACACACTGATCTCCACATTTCCTTATCGGTTTCTATCGCAGTTTCTTTCACAAACATCTAGAAATCCAAAATCTACAGTTGTACATTGTTTCAGCTCACCTATATAGAAGTTGGTGGCCGTCCTCATTTGTCTGTGTTTGGAAATGACATAAATAACCAGAGAGTTGCCCACAAGTCCGACCAGCATGATCAGACAGAAGAATAGAGGCACCAACCAGGCATCAGTGAGAAAAGGATGCTGATCTCCTTCCTCTTCAATATCATCCAAATGTCGTCCATGTGAAAAGTTTGCTTCAGATCCGTTGACCCCAACCTGTTCAGTGGAGTTCCACAGCTCCTCGGAGGAGTACATTGTGTAAGGACAAAAGAGGTTGTTGTGGGGAAATGAGAGAATAAGTAAGGAGAGCAGGTTGTGTGAGAGATGGAGGCAGAGATGGCAATTAGAAGAGAGCGTGTGTTGTATCCATGGACTGGGTCCAGTTTGCCCTCAGGCAAAGAAGAGGAAAGGAAAACTGATGGTCTGAGATGGACAAAGACACCATCAAAATATGGAGGAAAAAGGAAAAAAGTACAGAATAAAAGAAGTATCAAGATGTGAGAAAAACTGGATTTGGGAGGGAAAAAAGGAGGATCGAAAGAAAACAGTTAAAGGGAAAGCTAAATCAGAAAAAAGGGGGTCAGACACGGTGGGCAAATGCCTCCTCTTGCAGCAACAAATAATTAATTTCACAGGTGACCAAAATAAGAGCGTACTGAGAGAGAAATGTATGTATTCATATGAATAAAACGTGGAAAAGTAAAAGATGATTATGAGGATAAAAAGCGTTGTTTCTTCAGAGGAAGCTGGATGAAAACTTCATGTTCTGATGCCACTAAATCACCTTTGAAAGCACTAAAGCATGCTGTGGTCTTTCTTTTTTTTTACTTGCAAGAAAAGCGAACCTCCAGACAGAAAGCAGAATGTACGCTGAGAGGCAGGCAGTCGTCTGCAAGCTTGGTCACAGGCAAAAAATCCACAGTTCAGCTTGTTTTCGCCTCTCTTTGTTCCACCGCTGTTCTTCCCAGTGAGATCTCAGCCTTTTCCCATTCAGGGCTTTTGCTTTGATGGAAAAGCGAGCAACTTGATAATTCAGAGAAGCCGTGGTAGGTTAGTGCAGGAGTCAAGGTTTGCTCTGCAGCCATGACAGATCTATGCCTGACAAAATGCTTCGTGCTGAAAGAAGGAAATAACCCCAACCCTCATCCATTGTTCATCCTCCGGGCAGAGCTGAGATGATTTTTGTTTGTGCTTCAGCAGAAACGGCTGAGACTGGAGCGAAGGAGATGCTGGCGGCTTTATAGAACGAGCAAGAGCAAGGACACACAGGCGCATTAGTGAGGGAAGGTATACACACACGCATGTGGGCTACCGCATGACTTTGAGATAAATGTCCTCATGTTCAGGTCTCCTAGCGACGTTATTCTTTAATCTATTGTTTAGGAACACACACACATACACCCCTGTCCTAATTAGTACTTCTTATTCTCTTCAACAGGGAATTCAAAATAACTTTGCAGTGAGCAGAATGTTGATAATATGCCTTTTCGAAGCAAAAGTGCAACAGGAAACTGCAACAATACAACTGTTTTGTAAAACTCCAAAGGTTTCTTTAAGGTTTTGGGAAAAAAAATTGTATTTTAATATGGATAAATAACACCAAAAATATACAGATTACTTTGTATAAAAAAATACAAAGGAATCCATTTGTAGCTTTACTATCAAGATCATTGAATGATTTGTATAATCACAATGTCAAAATGAAATAAAAACATAATTTTTTGTTAGAAATAGATACCTCTAGAAATGCAATAATTACTACTACAGCTGCACATCAAAATAACTCTGTAGAGTAACAGAGTGTCACAGCATTTCTTGACATAATCACATATTGATTGTGACATTTAGGCTTAGTACACATGAACCTGAGTATGTTTTAAAATAGTTTCCCCCTCTTCTGTTCCAAGATAAAATCATATCCAAACAGAACAGTTCTGTTCTGGCTGTGTTTTGTCAAAATGAAACACAGCCAGAACGGCTCAAGTTCCACAGTGATAGCTAACTGGATTTACACAGGGGACAAGTGGTAATCAATCAATCAATCCAAATCACTTAATGACTTTCCACAGGCCCAACATGCTGTTTCAGCTAGACCAGCACTGCTCCTTCATCCTCACCCTAAACACTGGTGTACCACAAGGCTGTGTGATGAGCCCATTCCTCTACTTCCTCTTCACTCATGACTGCAGACCTGTTCATGGTTCTAATACCATTAAGTATGCAGATGACACCACATTGATTGGTCTCATCAAGGACAACAATGAGTCAGCCTACAATGATAAGGTGGACCACCTAGCTGTGATGCAAACAACCTGCTACTCAACACAAAAAAAGACCAAATAAATCATCGAGGACTTCAGGAGGAGAGGTGACACACATCCGCCCGTCCAAATCAACAGTGTGGCAATGGAGTGTGTGTCTGACTTCAAATTCTTGGGGACTCACATCTCACAAGATCTCCACTGGACAACAAACTGCTCCAACCTGGCCAGAAGGCTCACCAGTGCTTCTTCTTGAGGACTCTGAGGAAAAACCACCTCTCGGCAGACATCCTGGTGAACTTCTACCACTGCACCATCGAGAGCACCCTTACCAACTGTATTACAGTCTGGTATAGGTACTGCTCTGTCTCAGACAGAAAGGCGCTGCAGAAGGTGGTGAAAACTGCCCACTGCGTTGCTGGAGCCTCATCTGCTGCAATTGAGGGTATAGATAAGAAGCGTTGTCTGAGGAGAGCACACATCATCAGGAAAGTCACCCATCTCACAGACTGTTTGCCCCCCTGCCCTCTGGGAGGCACTACAGGAGCCTCCAGACTAAGACCACCAGGTTCAGGAATAGCTTCTTTCCAACAGCCGTCTCCCTGCTGAACTCCTGGTGACCCTCCCCCTTTTCATCACACACACTCATGTACACACACACACTTTATACTCTATTGCATTCTTTCAGTTAAGTTCTGTACTGCGATCACTACATTCTTTCTGTACTTTAACATAGTCTAATTGCAATACTGTACATGACAAAAATCCAGTAACGGTACATATTGTAAATCACTCCCCTCTGTATCATACCTGACTACCAAGTAGAAGAGTGGAGATTAATGTAAATATTTATGCATTTGGCAGATGCTTTTATCCACAGCAACTTACAGGTAGGGTAAGGGGGTCTTGCCTAAGGACCCCTACTGGAGGTAGGAAATGCACTTATGATTTCTTGTGACCTGAAGTTCTTTTGCCTACCGATGTTGAACGCACTTATTGTAAGTCGCTTTGGATAAAAGCGTCTGCAAAATGACCGTAATGTAATGTAGGGGATTTGAACCCAGGTCAACTACATGAAAGGTGGGAATCTTATCACTACACTATCCAGTCAGAGGTTAGGACCTACCTTGTCCATCAGTGCCTTTAAGTTACTTTGCCTTCAGTAGCTGTTTCTTCCCCGTTTTACTCATCACAAAACTCTTGGTTAAAGTATCACTAAAGAATTTGTCCAATCTTTTGGTCTGTGGCTCCCCCTACAGTTTTGGGATATAACATAAAAACAAATCTCAATGTTAGCCTTGCAAATGTACAGCCATGCACATTAATTTGGTGTAATGTTGAAGACGCCAACAAAGACGCCATCAAAAGCCCACAAAAATGTAAAGCAACCGTCAAACAAAACAGTGTGTTACAGGGCTGGAAAAGAAAGTCGTGGAGTGCAGTACCTCAGTTGCAGGCACTCATGAGGAGTTTCAGGCCCAGAAATGTACATAAAACTGTCAATGTACTTCAAAGCAAGTAATAAGCACATATTTACGAGGGTTCACAAACTTCTCTAGTGTTGCTTTAAGGTAAGGTATTGAAATTGACTTGGATAAGGTATCTAAGTATTTAAAACAAGCTGGTTAGGTTGAGGAAAAGATCTTCGCCTGCAGTAAAACTGACCTTGTAATAATGTATTGCATCAAAATATCCTTTCTCTGGATTACAGGCTGCAGTCTTGCTTTCGAAAGTCTTCCTGAACACACAAACATGCTGGAAACGTGAACCAGACATCCTACTCAAACACATTTCTATGAAAATATGGCATTAAAAAAATAAACAAACAAAAAAAACTGATTTAATCTTCATCAGCAAAAAATAGTTTTCTGTTGCACAAGTGTTTCACAATTGTCTGTGAGAATGGAGTGAGGATTCAGTTGCTGATTGCTTTCACCTATTCTTCATCAGTGATTACTTCCCTCAGAATTTTTACTGTCTAACGGTCCATCCCAGTCAGATTGACTTTGCAAAATGCCATGTTAAAGCACCAGTGGGGCAACACGACTATGTTAAATCTTACCAAACCTTTTCTTTATGGTTTCAGGTTCAATTCCCGACTGGGGCCTTTTCGGTGTGCAGTTTGCATGTTCTCCCCGGGTGCTCTGGCTTCCTTGCACCAACAAAAAACATGCATGCTAGGTTAATTGGTGACTCTAAATTGTCCCTAGGAGTAAGTCTGAGCGTACATGGTTGTGTGTCTCTGGCCCTGTGATGGACTGGCAACTGAAATTGGATTAAGTGGGTATAGAAAATGGATTGATGGATATCTAGGATGGTGGAGGACACTACCAGCATATCTATAAAGATATTTTTGCATTCATATAGATATTGCATTATTTGGATGGGTCTGAAATTCCCTGAAAAAAATGGAGGGAAGCAGAATAGGGCATGAAGAAGCAGAGAACGCATGATAAGAAATGCTAAGTTACCTGCTCTATCTATTCCAGATAGACTAAATCAGAAACAATTCAACTTTATTCAAAGCAGCTGGCTGGGTATACACTACAAGAAGTCTGGTCTGACTGATTTGTAATATTATATATTGCACAGTTTTTGCCATGAATGTCAAAAAAATGTCAAAGTGTCAAAATAGCTTAAGAGTCTGCAGGTTTGCACAAGAGCTGAAATTAATGTATGTGGGGTGCTCCTGGGTATTCCTGGCAGTATATTGCAAAAGTAGTCTGTATTTGCAATAGGTGAGCCCTGTTGAAGGTCTTTATAAGACCTCGCTATTTCATCTGCAGGGATAATGAAATGAAAGGGGGGGGGGGGGGTATGAGAACAACAACCAGCAGTTTGGTATAATGGTATCAGATTAGTGCATCTGACTGAGGCTTTTTGCCATTTTATAGTTTAGGTTTTTAAATTCACTTAATTTGCCCATTTTCCCCTTTGCCAGTTTGGGTTTTGAGGTGTGCCCCTCTTCTTATCTTTTGTGTGCTTGGACAGGCTTTAGCCCCCTACAGCCCCCAACAGGATAAAACAGAAATAGACTATTGATGAATGGATCATTGTCGCTCAGGCCAGTGTTCTGGGAACAATGCCATAAGCAAAGTCCCTCTGATCCTGCCAACAAAACAAATTAACATTGATTGGAAGATTGAGAAATATTATTGTATGTGAGAAGTGCTTATCGTCTGATGTAATGTGTACCCATTCATGTTAAACTGTTGATGTTTTGTTGTTTTGAAAAACTGTGCAGAACCAGCATTATATACTTTCAATGTGAAATTAAGCAAAGTTTAAGTTTCGGTCCTCTCTGTGCACCCACACATCTGCATTTGTCTCTCTTTTGGTTTCTATTAGACAAGCAACCAGGCCTGTGAGACCTTTACATTTAAATAACTTTTAAGGAGAAATCTTATTTGCAATTTTTATTTGCATTCTTTAACTTTTTCCCCACAAGAAGTTGGTAGCCCAATTTCCAATTTGTCAATGAATGTACAGCCCTCCACCTTTACAAAAACAAACTTTTGTCAAAAGCAACCTCTATAAACAACAGTTTTTAACAGTAGCTTCCAAAATACTAAGAAAAAAGCACAGAGGAACAGATGGGCAGTGAAGCCTCAGGTCTATTAAGTCAGTGTGAGACAGAGGAATTACAATGTGAATTTTAAATGATGTATTAACCATCAGCTTTCCTAAATATGATGCTATGTTTTACAAACCTGGAACAATTCAACACAAGAGGAATTGCGCTTGAAGGTGGAAATCGGTACCAAACACAAAACTGGGAATAATGTGATCAGTCAAGCATTTTTTAATCATTTTGATGTGTCTGATCTCAGCTTCCTGTGTGTGCAACTGTGAGTTCTCAGGCTATATACTATGTTCTCTCTCAAACAGTAATAATGTGCTTCAAGGGTCATTGAGTGTATTTTGTGACCAAATTTACATTTGCTTGGTAGCTCAAAGCTGTGAGGCAGATTTTGATTAAGACACGACCCAGAGAAGAGACTGATTAAGTGGAATCAAGTGGATCACTCCATGCACTAAAACTAGTTGCAATGAGAAGTGTAAAAGTGTTGTAATGGCTGTAAGTGGTATGTATCCTGACCAAAGTATGTCACCTCAGGAAATTGACTCCTGAAAAAGTGGCACAATATGTCTCATCTAAAAGAAATTATATAAAAAAAACTAATGTGTTTTACCACATGTCAGTTCTGTCCAAGTCGTGTTCACTCCTTTTTGGTCAGGAACAGCTTGACACAGAAGAATCTCGGCAAAAAATAAAAATCTGTTTGATGACTTTAGATCGCAGATGTCACATCACACAACAGGCTTAAATACTAATTTTTATAACTTTTATACTGAATATTACTTCTATCTATTTGTGAATCTATCACTGCAACAGACTCGTTTCAAGCTGTTTATTTTCATACAAAAACAAAAGCAATCATGGATGAATAGCTGTTGTCTACCACAGTGGTAATGAGTCCGGAAAATCACAGGTCAAGTGGAACCACTTCTGAGATAAAGTGTGTTTTCTGCTGAACAAATGTTTGTCAGTTATCGCCTGCACTGCACAATAAAGGAAAGCCAAACATATTTTCAGGGTCTGGCTCTTGATTAACTGCAATTTTTATGACAATAAATCACAAGTGCATGATTCACAGTCCTTGTACAAAACTGTTTGGAGTGGCCTCCGAAGGCAACATAATGGTTATATTGGTTTAAAGTAAACCAGTCAGGCAGATGTTTCTATTGAAGATATGACAGAGAAGAGAAAAGGGAATAATATGCTGTACTGCTTGTTTAAAGATGGGTTCACATCTATTATGTCATGTTATTGTCCAGGACCACTAATCATAAATCCAATAGTCAACAGTCCAAGTAATCAAGGTGTCTTGATCCCTAATCAGATTCTCTGTGCTCTTCCTGGGAGACCCCTCCCTGAACAGTGTATACAGTATAATCTCCAAACAACAGTTTCATCTTCTATTTATCTATTTGAAGCCCTATATCTTCACATTATGGAGCAAGTTAAAGATTATATATGATTAAAACAAGAAAACGTTATGTCTGTCTTCATCTCTGCTTACATTGTCTAATAAAATCAAACAAATATATTGGAAAAAAATCAACTACCAAGAAGCAAATCAAAGTAGCAGGATCCTGACTTTGTAGAAAAACACCACTTTCAGTCGGACAAAGAAAAATGGTATTGTGATGACAATAGAAAGAGGCTCAACAACCTGTGTGCTTCAGCTAAAATTACTGTTAAAATACTACAAGTGTTTGACATTTCCTTGGATGGAATCTGGATCCAATGTCACCACAACAATAAGACAAACTAGAACTGGAAAGACAGAGGACATGCTGTAAATATCTGGTTATTGCAGGTTTATCCCGCCATCCACATCTGTTTGTAATCATTCATTATTCACTCTGTATAAATACTCCCTGGTTTCTGTTGTTATTGTTAATGCCTCTTGCTGTCCAGTTTCCATATAATTTCCTTTTGGGATAAACAAAGTATTTTTTGTTTCATTCATTTAATTTGATCTCAAACATTCAAGTCCTTGACGTGAGATCAGCAGATACGGACGAAGAAGATCTTACGAAGGAATCAGCCACAGCTTCAATCTCCCCACATTTACAGCCTACACAGAGCAGATTCAATTCAAACCCGCATATCGGAAAGTTCATAGACAGAGCCTTGCAGTGCTAACAAGAAATACAATCAGATATTATTTACTGATAGCGATAATGTAGCTAACTCTGCACATATCTTTCATGCTATTTGTTTTTTCTCTGAGATCTCTCCAGCAACAAAATCCAATCTGATGTTTATTTGTGTCCCATGTCTTCCTCCAGTCGCTTTGTCTTGTGTTTAGTTGAGCTTTTTATTTATTTTAAATTTTTGTTTGTAACAGTTTGTAATAGTGCATAACAAAGGTCAGTGTACTTCAAATTGAGTCAGAAGCGAAAAGTTTTAAGGTTCAGAATTGATCTAGGTTTTTTTTTTAAGTCACATCAATGACAATCACACCTGATGCAACATATTCTGATCTTAAATGATGTTTGCGTGATTTTACCTTTCAAGCCTAATGCGAGCACACAATGGTTTTTACAAAAATTAATATCTTACAAGACTGACAAATAAAGATTTTGGAGTTTTTTTCATAAAGCCACCTGGTTTTTAAGCAGAGCCTTCGTTCTGAATGGGTCAAACACTAGTTAACATTCTGAAGACTGACTGCCTGAACTTTAGGATCCATCAATAGCGGACACGGAGGAGGTAATGGAAAGGGGATGAGGAGAGAATAAATAAGTAGAGGGAGCGTGGAAAGATAGAAGACAGACCAAAGGTGAAAAGGAGAAAAGGTGTTGACCTTTTTTCCCCATAAGTGTATATCTGTGTGGTTCAGATCCACACACCATATTAGGACTGCTTTATTGAAGTGCTGTTTTATTAGCTCCTATCTCCTATTTCTCCCTGTCTGTAATTTCTTACTATATATTTATGAGCCACATTGATTTAGTATTAAGTTATTTTGTCTTCAAATCTATGTTTATACTCTCGACTCCATGTGCACCTGAGAGGCCATATATAAAGCTCAACAAAGAGTTGCTTCTGTGTCGACAGAGGGTTGAATTATTTCTTGAATTCAATACACAGGTTTTCAGTCAAATGAGACATTTAAATTGTATTATAAAAAATAAACATCAAATCATTTATTTAGAGGCCTGTACACACTGAGTCAACTATCAATGTCTTATGCTATATACACTGAGCCTGTTGTTTTTGCTCTTCTGTAGGTGACAGCTCATTTAAAACTGACTTCAATAGGACGTCAGCAGTGCTTGTTGAATTATTTGACAGCAGTGACTGCCCATTTGTGTTTTTCTTCCACCAACAGCCAACTGTTCTGATGGTCTTTAAGAACATTTTAAGTCTTTAAAAAAAGTTCCTGGGACTAGAAGTCGTTAGTATTTTGAGCAGCAATGTGGTTTGGTATTTGTTTTTGTTTGATCTTTGCGGTTTCTGCTCCAGAGAAATTTGTATCACAAGGTTAAGTGTGGCCCTCCATATTTTAAATATCATCCTTAAAATGTGCAGTACATCCTGATGAAGCTACACAAAAAGCCATTTTTTTCCCTCCTCAACTGCACTATCAATATGTGATTATTCTATAACATTGAGTGACATTTTTCTTAATCGAGATCCTATCCTCATGGTCTGAAAAAGTCTCAGACAGAAAGGGATTTTTTTTATGGATAAAACAGAGTATTGACAGAACGTGCTGCAAATTAAAAGCGCTGTTTTACAATCCAATATTGTTGTCAAATTTGTTTTCACTTTTACATTAAAAGTATGTACTTTTATTTAATTAAAAAAAAATCCTACAGCAATGAAAACTTAAATAGGATCTGTCTGTATGCGACGAGCCGTTTTATTAAGTCTTGAGCTAACGTGATGAAGCCAGTCTCTAATCCTGGAGTGTCTTTTTTGACTCAATATTGTGTCATATTTTGCTGTCATGTTTTGCTCAACTGAAGGACATTGTTGAGATTTTATAGAATAAAATAGCATATAGAATAGAAAAATACTTTAATCATCCCCAAATGGGGGAAATTCAAAATTTATTTATTTGCACCCGTGGGCTTTTAGGAACGCTTTTAATAGTCTGTTTTCTAATGCTCTTTAAGAAAAGTGGCCACAGTAACTCATTACTCTGTAAAATGGCTGTCCATTTTTCTTTTTAAAGCATATCTTTGATTTTAACAATATGAAAATAAGAATAAAAAATTTACAAAATATAAAAAACACTATCATATCCCATTCACACACACAAAATGCAAAAAATGCACATGAAATTGAATTATTGCATTGATGTATTGCACATGTAAAAAATATATAAAATACATGTAAAATGTTTACATGCTAAGTCACGTGACACAGCAGTTTCAAAACAAAACAAAACAGTGGTCGAATGATTGAAAGTTGAGCGTTGCTTAGCAAACACTAAGCGTTTTTCATCTTTGACAGTTGTGCAGTTTAGTGCAAGTTATCTCGCTAACTCGCTAATTTGTTCAAATTCAGAAAAATGGAGGAAAACGGAGACCTTGCCGCAAAATGTTTGAGAAGCTGCTGCCACAGAAGGAATATTCTGACTGTAATAAACCTGATCGGTGTTTCCTCGGGTAAGTGATGACTGTTTGTGAACCGGTTTTTTTTAAGCTAGTAGAATAGAAATAGAAAAATACTTTATTCATCCCCCAATGGGGGAAATTCAAATTAGTCAACGTAGCTCAACATTTTTTTAAATATTTACAATGATTGTATTAGTGGGTTGAGAAACAATTTAGCTTGATGGAAATATCTGATAACTACATTAGCACCTTTCATAATGAAAAGGGTGCTTCTATACCTTTTTTTTATTTTCTTTACTTCATCTGTGAGGTAAATAAATGTTGTATGTTTCCAATTTCCCACTTTTGGCTTTTACACATCATAGTGTCACGTAATCACTGAATCAAATTTACATAGGAGTGTCTTTTTGTGACATTATACCTATACATTACATGTATAATATACCGGATTGCGGTTGCATTTGCATTTTGAATTTACCCCACTAGAGGATGAATAAAGTATTTTTCTGTTTCTATTTACATGGAGTAAAAACTTTAGATTACTTGCGTAACCCCGGTTCTCTGAGTAGCATGAGTGAGTGTCTCACATTGGGAACGCTCTGAGCTGTGGTAATTAAATGATGTATGTTTCCCATTTATATGGACTAAAAACGCACAATGTCCTGTTCTACTCAAGCTAACTTTGGTATTGCTACATCGTTCCAAAAAACAGTTCAAATTGCAACAACGGCCATTAAAGTCCGTAGCCTATGTCTTTAAAAAGGTTAAACGAAAATTTCTCATTCTGTTGTCACGGCAACCACTTTGAATTTAAATGTGGCGGTCGGAAAAACACGGCATTAAACTGTGCCATCTAGCGGCCAGTTACCGTCATAGCATTTAATGTAATGTACTGGATTGCGGTTGCATTTGTTGTGAAACATCAAAACACAACATGCCCAAACATAAATATTTGCATTTATTAAAACAGTTTTTTAATAATATGTATAATAGTTTTGTATTGTACTTTTTTAATCAGCTTTTGGCTTTTTACACATCATAGTGTCACATAATCACTGAATCAAATTTACATAGGACTGCCCTTTTGTTACATACCAAATTTATTCAATAGAAAATTCAATAGAAAGTAATTGTTATTAGTTTTTGTCGAATTTCATTTTCTGAGCTGATTTGAACTTTTTATATTGTACATTGATGTGTGAAATGCTATTCTCTATAATTGAACTAATCTTCATGTCACTCTCTGAAAGGTGTTGGCACTGGCATGATTTTGAAGAAGTTTGTCACTCTGTCAAACATTCAAAAGGCCTACATTGCCTTCCCAGGAGTAATATTTCTGGATCTCTTTTCCCTGGTTACCATACCTCTACTTTTGACAAATGTGGTTCTTGGTAAGTGTATTTCCTGCGCTACCAAATGTTATATTGGTTGATGCATTCTATAAACATTCTGTTTCAAAGGTACATATCAATTGTCTAAAAGGGTTTGTAATCATTTAAGTAGCTGGCATCCAAAATAAAGCAAAATAAAGCGAATTTTGGAATTGTCCTGGCTGGAGTTTTGAACATTTCACTTGAGTTGTTGTAATGTTGGCTTAAATGTAGGGCTATTTCCACCAAAGCAGTTCAGTGCTGGTTTGGAGCCAGAGCCTCACTTAGAGCCAGTTCTTTTGGTTTTTACCCTCAAAGCATAGGCCCCACAGTTGCACCAAATCTCGCTGATGTCAAGAGCTGGAGGTAGTGTTATGGAGACCATCCATCCATCCATTTTCTATACCCACTTAATCCAATTCAGGTTCGTAGGGAAGCTGGAGCCTATCCCAGCTGCCATTGGCAGGGGTCAGAGGGCCACACAGAGTTAAACAACAATGCACGCTCAAACTCACGCCAAGGTTTGATTTAGAATCAGCACTTAATCTAACAAGCATGTTTTTGGATGGTGGGAGGAGAAGACCGACCAGACCAGATGAAATGTTGTGACTGCCATGTTTACCAATTTAGGGCCAGTGCAGAACATGAAGTCGAAGCAGCAGTGGAAGCACTTTACCTTCGTGTTTCTCTCAATTTTCTTGTTGTTTGATGTTTCGATACCGGCAGCTGTATTAGGGAATGCCACCCAGTGTGCCGGACAGAGCAGCATTCACAATCTCTTGTTTTCATCTTGTATAAAAACAGAGCTTGCAGCTACACTTGTAAGCATGGTGGGGTGTGTTACACTAAAAACAGCGTTTATAAATCCTGTTTGTGGCGCCCTGCCATAAATACTAGTAACTACGGTATTTGAAAAAGACTGTCAGCATTGCAGAGAGTGTTCACAGACAATTAGTGTATGTGAATAAAAAGTATGAGTTAGTGGTTCTTTATTTTTCAAGTAAGACCTTTACATATCAGTAAGCTGTATCCCTTTGCCACACTGGTCATGAAAGGCCAGGTCCATTCTAGCTGCTGTGAAGAAATAATTGGAGAAGAAAGGTGCTAACACAGAAGGGCTTTGCAATCCAACATGCTTCCTGAACTGCAACCAGATTTTGAGTGTGTAAAAGTATATCAGCGTCAGGATTAAAAGAAGAGACGTTGACATAATGATGTGGCTCTGTGGTGGGTCTCTGGCTGTAGAAAATCAGACCAATTTTTAGCTGGTTCTTTCTAAAGCAAACTCAGTGCCGGTTCAGGGATCCAGCACCGGAACCGCTTTGGTCGAAAAGGAGTATGTGTTACTTTAACTTCCCTTTATGTGAAGGGATGTCTCTGAATTTGTTAGTCATTGTTTAGCCCTCAGTTTGCCCAAGCCGCTTACTAAAATGACATTTTGTTCAACAGCCGTTTACGGTGCGAATTTGAGCCCCTCCAGAAAAATCACCTCACGTGCACTGGTGTATTTTTTCTCGACCACAGTGCTGGCCATCCTTATTGGTAAGGAAATACTGCACATATCATTTTGTTAGTTTTCATTCCTCTGTTATGTGCATCTAGTTATGCATGAGGCAGTTTTTAGTAAACAGACACAACCTGAAGTATCACAAAGAATCCTATTATATATACTGTATATGATATAGCTTATTATTGTGCAGCCTGCTGCAGTAGCCCTTTCTTTTTTCCCTTTTCTGTATCTTTTTGAGCTTTTTTTTTAGCTGCAATATAATTTCCTTTGGGGGATTAATGCAGTATTATTGAAATTAACTTTATTCTTGATATTGAAGCAGCTCTCCCAGATTTTGATGAACCTTGCCTTACTTACACTTGTGGTGTCTGTCCATAAAGATGGTTTCATTTTTCCAAAAAGAAACCTTTATAATTCTGCTATGGGAGCTGCTTCATATTCAGTAATGGATCATTTGTCATAGGGTCGATACTGGTTCTGTGGTTCAAACCAGGGGTTCTTATCAAGACTACCCTTGAGGATCACGATGATCATGATGAGAATGCTTTCTCCTCAACCCCTGCCTTGATGGACCTGATAAGGTGAGAACAAAATATGTGCAGACAGTGAACCTTGATGATTTTCACCAATGTCTCATCATGTTTCAGTTTCATCTGTCACTGTACTTAATCTGCTGAAATGACGTCGGCCGGGTTTTGTTTTAATGTAAAGAAACATTTAAAGCTGACAAACGTTTTCATCCATCACTGTTAGAATGATTGTTTGGCTTTACGGTTTGTAGGAACATGATACCAAACAACATGATTCTGGCCAGCGTTCAACAGGTATGTATCTTTATTGATAATGCAACAAATGGCCGTCAAGCGCCCAGTCTAACATTCAGAATCTGTTTTCCCTTTTTTCATCAGTACAGGACTAAGATGGTCTTGGTGATGGTTGAAGCGGACGATAACAACAATGAGGTAAATATTTATCTGCTTTCGCTTTTTAAAAGTCTACGCTTGCTGTGATAATTCACACCACACCGAATCTCTATCAGGCCTGTGTTCTCAGTGGGTTTCACATCTTGTTTCAGGAGGGCACACAAGTGCGTTATGTGGGCGAACACATCCAGGGGCCCAACATTCTGGGCCTGACTGTCATGTCACTGGTCACTGGGATGTTCCTCAGAGGAAGAACAGAAAACGGAGGATACATTTTGGATTTAGTCATCTGCTGCAATGAGTTCTGCAAAATTGCAGTGAAGATGCTCATGTGGTATGTGAAGCCTTATGTGCATTATGTAAATAAGTGCGGTACAGACGGGCGCCATTCCAGACAGACTGTATTCTATGTAGTTGTCACTAGACCGCAGAACTCCAACAGACGTACACAAAGTATTACTGTTTAGAAGTCATGTTCTCCTGCTTTGACGCCTTCTTTTCCTTATCGCACTGGTTTGTCCTTAATTTTTCACATTGACCCAACGACACTGAGGTGTTTTGTCTAATTTTTCATTCTGTTGTGTCCTTCTAGCTATATGCCAATTGGAGTCATGTTCCTGACGACCAGTTTCATCCTGGAGATTGTGGACGACTGGGAGACTGCCCTTTGCATGGGAAAATTCATTGCAGTTGTCATTTGTGGGTGTGTCCTCTCACTGTTTCAGCACCGTTACAGTTGTACTGATGATGCAAATGTTTTGTTTTTTTTTTAAATTCTCACAGCTTCTTCTCAGTGATTTACACTGGTACAACTAATATTCATACGGTAATTTTTGCTCTTTGTTAGGCTCTGCATTCATGGATTAGTGGTTTTACCACTGATCTATGCGCTGAATGTGAAGAAAAACCCCTTCAAAAT
Organism: Odontesthes bonariensis; assembly: GCF_027942865.1. NCBI lineage: Eukaryota > Metazoa > Chordata > Actinopteri > Atheriniformes > Atherinopsidae > Odontesthes > Odontesthes bonariensis. The sequence continues at coordinate 16,106,982 of NC_134519.1, read as the reverse complement.
CATCATAGGGGTTTTGCCTTGCTTATACAAGACTCTGACCATCTCTCGCACGTGAGACCATTTGAATTATTTTCACAGAGGGGATTTGCATTGATGTGTGGAGAATATGTAAGTGCACAATGAAGAGATATGAAAGAACAAATTGTCCACTGTGTTTACTAGCTATGCAGCCCGGTTGACTTTCTGGTGTTGCGAGGAAGTCATCAACGTTGACAAACGAATCACCGAGTTCATGCTGCCTATTGCCATCAATGTCAACATGGATGGAACGGCCATGTATGAGATGGCAGCGGTGATCTTCATCGCCCAGCTCAGTGGTATGACGTTGTACTGGAGCCACGTATTTACCATTGGGTAAGTTACAATCAATATTTAACGTATCTTTCTGTCACATTTGGTCAAAGATAAATGATTATACTGTGTTAAAAAATGACAGTTAAATCCCACCGAATCCATGAAAGTAACTCATTGATTTTAGGTGGCATTCAGTAGAATATTTGTGCTATGTTCTTTCTGTTTTTCAGAGTAGGATGATTCCAGACTCAGGCCGAAATCTTGATTTGAAAATTCTGTGACTGTTGTTTTGTATGTGGTGGTTTCACGTGTGAACCTTCACCATCGTGGTTTACTGCTATTGTTGACAGCCCCGTGCTGAGGATACAAAGTGTGTCTTCAACACAACTTTATGATTGCTTTGCAGTGTGACAGTGACCATGTCCGCTATCGGAGAGGCAGGAATCCCAGCAGCAGGGACAGCCATCACTCTGTTTATCCTGACAACTTGTGGGATTCCTGCGAAGGACGCCTCTCTTCTGCTGGCAATAGAATGGCTGCTGTGAGTGTAGCCCAAGTTTTTGGAATGTTACTACACGTGATATCAAACAACACATTGTGAGAAAGAGTGTTTTGTGTGTCGGACAGGGACCGCTGCAATTCGGTCGTCAACGTCCTCTCAGACTGCATTGGCGTGGCGCTCATCGCCCATCTCTCAAAAGAGGAACTTGAGAATATGAATGATGAATGATCCGTCAGGTTGAAATCCTTTTGTCTTTAGGTTATTTGTAACCAGCGGATCATGAGGCATTTGTTGTAGAGATGTAAGGACCATCTCAAAGTCAAGAAATTTGTTTACCAATGCTTTGTTTGTGTATGTCGTTCAGATATGAGGCAGCGGAACTGGGTGTTCCAGCGTCCAGTTCCCATGCAGCAGCCGCCGAGTCCTCCCACGTTGTAGAGCTGGCTGATTCATGAAATTGTTGAATTTATCTAATAATATATCTTTTTTTTATTATATTGTATTGCATTATATTGTGTGTATTTAAAATAAAACTGTTTTGATTTTGCTGCATTTCTGTTTTTTTGATCATATGCTATTTTGCCATGTATTGCGTTTTGATGTTAAGATTTAAATAGGCCTCATGACACTTATTCCTTTGTTGAATGTAAAAAGGAGCGGAACTGAAAGACAATCGTTGATAAATGGTAATTTTGACAAGATTTGTGCTTTTCTCAGCTTCATTGGAATGTATTTTTGTATTTGTGACAATAGCTTTTGACCATGACTATTTTGTTTCCCTGAATACATTTGTGAAAAGTTTTCATTTCAGTTGATCGAAATGGTTTGTTAAAATATATGGAATTAGTCTGAATTTTGGACATTTTTAATCCAAGTTCATATTTTCCTTCCAAGCAGCCAGACTTTCTAGTTCTCCAGGCTTCGTGAATGTCTAACAAATCATTTCTTTCTTTTAAAGCTGCATATATTAATTTACAGTCCACCACATGTACCTGAACATTTTCAGAGGAAAGTATATTTTTTGTCTGTTTAGCCACAAGAACAAAGTCTCGGTATGTCATAATATGAAAAATATATGGGAGCAAAAAGTATATACAAGAATTGCAAATCTTAAAAAATTATATGCAAGAGTGAAACAGTTCCCCGGGGTAAAAAAAATGTGGGAAAAAAGGGGGGAAGTTGTTTTGAAAAGGCCAAAGAAAGATAGTCCCAGAAAATAGGGAAAACCCGTAATCCTGTCCAGGTGTTCAGGTGTGTTTTGTAATCTTTAGGCGTCCATTCTCACATTTAGTCCATCTGGGAATTTGCATACGGTGGATCCAGATGCGTTCCTGTTTTCTCCTTTCCTTTTGTGTCCATTCAAGGTTAAGGGTTAGGGTTAACCCTAACCCTAACCCACTTTTTAATTTTTTTTTTTTTTTTTAACAGTTGGATGTGTGCTTCAGATCGTTGTGCCTTAACTTTAAACCTAGTTTTCTGATGCTGAGCTTTCTGAGCTGCCATGGTAATCTTGACATTCCATCATTGCTCAAGGCCTGCAGCTCTAAAGACACCATTGTTCTTTGGGTTATTCTGTTCCATTTATTCTTATAAGACTGTGGTATGTCTTACGTCCTCATTGGCCTTACTTGGTTTACTGTGCAGTGCATACAGTAGTATCAGTTTCTGGCACCACTCCCAATAGCTCTAGGTCAGCTTAAATCTTTTCTGATCTGCACCAACATTCAGAGACCTCTTTAACTAAATTTCACCTTACTGAGACTTCCTGGAGACATCTTAACAGTTTGACGGAATTAAATACTGTTGAAACAAGCATTTTTTTGGAAATCATTTAGCTTCATCTGGTTTAACTGTGTCTTTACTTCTGCAGCAGGAGGTTATGCGGTTGGTTGAATTTGTTTGTCTGTTTCCTAGAGTAAATCAAAAACGTATTGATGGATGTCAATTTCCAAGCAAGAAGTTAACTTGTGATATAGGTACAGTATTTTCTAAATGCAGCCTTGGTAAATATATGTAGTCTTGAACTTCTGTAATTGTCTTATGCTCTCAGACAGCTCTCTTATCTTCATCACAGTAAAAAGGAAATTGGACGCAGTCTGTGTCTTTTTGTTGCTAAATATTCATGAGAGGTTACTTCACATGTGAGTACTGATAATTAAATGGAGGTGAGTCATTACTTTAAGAGCTTGATTATATTCATATAAAGAATGTTGATGCTTGTGCCCAACATACATTTTCAGTCTTTATTGTTGTTGCTGGAAGTCTGGCTTGAAATTCTAGAGCCCTTTTTTTTCTTTTTATTTGAACTATTTTTTTTACATCTGTCTTCAGCCTTGTACAACATCGTAATACCATCCACATGTGAAATTCTCAAAATGTGTCCTTTTCTCCAAAATGTCTCTTACGTTTACATTGCTTGTTATTATTTGTAGTAACTTTTGGTCTCTGACCTCACATCCTCATAAGCAACATAAACTTAATCCCCACATTTGCCGCCTCACAATCACCAAGTCTGAGCATAAAGTCTTAAATGTTTTGCTGAAGCCAAATCACTGTGGACATGACTAGTTCTGAATAAAAATGCAGAATGTTTTTAAGGTCCTCATGTGAAATGAAAATTCTGCAGGAGTGTGTTCACGCTTATGTGCTCGACAGGGTGTTAGATATGTTATGTGTGGTGAATGCGTGTATCCTGTGCATACGGTGTGGATGTATGTGTTGATCTGTCTGAGTATTATCCAACACAACAAGTACAGCTTCTTAACGGGTTTGTCTTCCCATTTTGTTATGTAGTAATTTCAAACTGACTGCATCTATGGTGAAGAGAGGTCATTCTCATAGCAAGCACATTAAGATTTATGTTGTGCACTGCAGTCTCCATCAAACACAGTGACTTTGTTTGGTGACTTTCAGCTCATTAGTTGTGATTCTTTTACCGTCAGGCAAAACTGAAGCAAACTTGGGAAATGTCATTAAAATGTCATTGAAAAGGCATGTTTCCGTTACCGCTGTAATGGAACATTTTATTTAGCCTTGTGCTTGTGTCTCATCATGTTTACATTACTTGTGAGACTTGGTCTAATTTTTTCAGGCACAAGATGTTCCAGTAAATAATTTATTTTATTCATTGTTCATTTTGTTTTGTATACTCAGCAAGGCCATCCGGCTCATCAACGCCATCTATATATAATAAGAAGAAGTTAATTTGCACAGTGTGATACATAGACTTTTTTTTTCCTTCTCCTGTGTTTGGGTGTAATATGACATGCAATGAAACTGTAAGTCAGAGCTAAACTCTGACACAGATGCTCTGTGTTGAAGTCTTGCTCTCTCTCTTTCTCTTGTACAACTATTCAATGAACCTGCCTTTTCACCTTAACAGTGCTTGGATCAATATTCATTTTTTCCTCCACAATATTTTGAGGGAATGATAAAGAAAAAAATTAAATGTTCTGTTAGGTTAATCTCATTTAAGGCACCTCGGATGCTTGGATGAGTTCACTCATCCAAGCAGCAGGAGACAAGATTCCATTTCCCAGAAAAAATATTTAATCAAGAACAAAAAGTAATAGGGAAGTATAACAAATTAAGAACACTGTTCTTGGTAGGGCCACCAGTGGTGGGGCTAGCAATTGAGGAGTAGGGGCATCACAGTCAAGTCACCTCACACATGCCACACAAACACAAAATGGTGAAGGCCCACGACCAGGAGTAACAGCGCTAAACACGGCACACAACAAGGAGATGTCCCAACCAGCAGAGGCCAGCCACCACCGCCTAAGGTCATCAGCACATAAAGAACACAAAAAAATTAGAGTAACAGGTCAGAGGGTTTTCTAGAACATCAATATAAACCCAGTAAGTTACTCAGTGAATAAAAATCTCACTCACACATGCACACCTTAAAATAGCTAAAAGAACTCCCAGTTCCACACAGGTGATAGCCCTGTCACAATGGAAGGCTATGTGAGCCTGCTAAACAATTCATCAATAGAAGAAAGTCAAAACAAATGAAAACAAAACGACAAAACAGCAGCAGAGTTCCGATTAAAGTATGGTTAGGGTAACAGAGTTAGCTGCTGTGGAAGGCTACACCAGAAGGCCTCAATCCAGGCTTACAGATCCTATAAAGCATAAAAGAACTTGTTAGCTGGCATGTATGACAGTAAGGAAGTGCGCGCCATAAGAGGCAAACTAGTGCTGGGCGGTATGACCAAAAATACATATCATGGTATTTTTTCACGGTATCTCAGTATATCACGGTATTTTTTTCATGCATAATTAGGTGTTCACAGCATTACAGATTGAGAACAGAATTACTGCAGTAGATTAACTTAGGATGGTCTATTTTACCGTCATAGAATAACACCCCACAAAATGATGCTGTTTTCAAAGAAGTGCTACTCATGATTCTAATGAAGTGAGGAATCGGAATGCAAACACAATTGCAGTCAAAATACAGAACTTTTACCGTGCAAATTTCAAACATCTTTTATGAAAATCAATACAAAAAAGTAGTGCAACTTGCAATAATTATATTTTTGCATCAATATGAGGTCATAGGCAGTCCCTCTAGCAAACGCGTCTTGAAGTGACATTTGGCTCGACTTTTCTTTTGCTTTCCCCGTGTTACCTGCTGATGTGGCGGGTGCTGACCTTAACTTCATGCATTCTTGATATTCTAAGACATGCTTACGGCTAAGGTGATGGAGCAAATTGCTCGTGTTGCCACCTCCAGCGACAACTGTAGCCCGACAACACTTGCATAAAATGGTTGTGTGGTCGACGTCGAACCAAAAAACTTCCAAACTACAGACACGGCTCCTTTTTTTGGCACAAGTTCTTCTGTGTCAGCATGTTCTACTAGTTCTGCAGCTTCGATTTCGGAACTTTCCATGTCTATCCTATCCACCTTCACCTTCGCGCAACGCAAGTGCTTATTACCACCTCGCACCCATAGACAGTAAAGATGCGTGTTTAGAAGCGCAACACTGAAAAGGGTCCCGTCTCAAACAATGTCGAAAAAAAAAAAAAAAACAGGGTGTGGGGGGGTTTTCATGGTTACGTTTCGGCCACAGAGGTTTTTCGGCAGAGCGGCGCCCCCATCTTCCCCTCCTCCCCTTGGCTTGTCCCATGGTGGGAAAGCGCGCATCTGGACGCCTGTACCATCCACTGTCCTCTATAATAAAGGTTTCCAAATTCTCTACATTCCCATTAGGTTTGTTTGATTCTGTGTTGTGTATGATGAACCGAATAAATTCCCAAGATATGGTGGTAGGTAGTCGTGGTGGTCAATTGGTCAAGACAAGTTCAAATGACTCAGTGACAGTCAGTCTCACCTCTCACGTTACGTTAGGTGAGCAACGCAGCACAGTGCAGAGTTTGTGCAGGGGGGAGGGGGGATGATTCAATATTTGGTAGAGGAGGAGGTGTTCGTGAGCAGTAGGGGGGTTGGGGGCGCCAGCACCGGGTTTCACCCGGGGCTTAAATCAGTGTTGCACCGCCACTGACTATAAACGAGTCTATAGCCCCTTTCACACTGCGACCCGCTATCTTAGCGGGTCCAAATTGCACCTTCGACCCGCGTCGAGCAATGTGAATGCTTGGCGTGTCAGGGTGACCCGTGTTGCCTGAAGCCGAGTTCAGGGGGCGTTGCCTGGTGGCAGAGCGTCACACGAAACACATAAAATGCTGGGCGTGTGCAATGACGTAGGCACAAGCCATGCGTCGGAGGTAGGGTGAAATACACCTGTCTGCATCAAATTTTTCAAACAAACGATGGCGGGACACCTTGAGAACTCATTTTTGCAATGCAGTTCATGGAGATGTTACTTTACGGTGCGTCTTGCTGCGTGGGAAACCGCGCTGTCCCATCTTTCTCGCCAGCCCTTCCAGCAGAGGTCCATCCTTCACCGTCCCCGAAATGTGGCGGAAAATAACGTCCTCTGCTCGGGGGCTGAGGAGCTCGCGGACCTCCTTGTCTCACCAGTTGGCCATATTAAAAAAGGTCTCCAACTTGATGTAGGCTAAAACAGAGTAAAACTTGTCCTCACCTGTCGCTGTTGTTCTGAATCAGCTGTCCATTCTGTCTTTTAAACTCCTCACGTCACGCCCACGTCCGACCCGCTTCGATTGCGTTCACACCAAACTCGGCTCGGCAAAAAGACTAGGGTCCGACGCAGGTCGAAAGGCGAGTCGAGTTGACGCGGCAGCCCGGGTCAGCAGTGTGAACACAACAGCGGACACGCTAAATTCGCGAATTTAACGCAGGTTATTCGGCAGTGTGAAAGGGGCTACTGGCAGGTTACTGTGCGCTCGTACAGCTCAGAACTATAGCTCTGGTACAGCTGTCTTGATTTAGCAACCCATTGGCAAATCACAAAATAGAATTTCTCAGACAATCAGAAAACAGAATTTCTTGTTGCCGGGTGTGAAATAGCTTTCAGCTGCAAGCACACGTCCCATGAATGCACAGCGGACATAACCTTTATGCTCTGAATGCGTGCAGAAGTTGTAGACGAGCTGGAGGTGGAAGAGAACCGTCAGGATCATCAGCAGGTCATATCTTCATTTATTTTAATCTTTTATTAGTTACTATAGTTTTCCTGCTCTTTGTAAAAGACCAATACCTGTCGATTAAAGTGTTCGTTGGAGTAGTAGACCTAAATATTCAGCACACACCCTTAGACATGAGCAACTTAATGAAAAATTAAAAATATGTAGGAGTGTTATTAGGCTTCCGTGGTTCATTTTTTTCAAAGGTGACTGGTATGAGCAGATTCCCAAGGCTATCTACAAGTGCCAAACTGGTATTAGTTCTGCCACACTGAAATGCTGATGCAGAGAGGGTTTTTTCCATGGTGGGGCTCAATAAAACCAAGACCAGGAACACATTGGCTCTGAATGGAACTCTGTCATCTATCATGACTGTGAAAATGGCTGACATTGAGCCACAGTGCTTTAAATGGGAGCCCCCAATATCAGTCATCAAGCATCAAAATCTGCCACAAACACTTACAACAACACTCATAAAAAATTTTGTTTGTTAAGACTTTGCATACCTAAAACAATTTATTTTAAAATATAGCAGAATTTAGTGTTAAAGTGAAGATTTGTGATTTTGCTATAAATAAAACAATTTCTTTGTTCTTTAAGTAGCTAGTTTATGGCGATGGGATACTGCAAGGGACCCCCTTGGCTATTGTACTTCAGTTTACAAAGGAAGAACATAACTGCAGGAGCAGCAAACCATACCTGCAGCAATGTCAAATGATAGGCAACCAGGCAGATGGCAGAGACTAGAGCTGAGAGCACACATACACCATTTACAGCCACAACGTGCTTATATAAGCTGCCGCGTTTGAGTGACAGGCTGGTAAGTGTCATGCAATTAAAGGGGACCAGTTAACTAAAGCAAGGTAGGAATTTAACATTCCTCTTGCTACATGACTCTTTGATTTAATTGAGCTACATCAACATTTAATTTCCCTCTGGGATAAATAAAGTATTTTGAATTGAATTGAATTGAATTGAATTGAATGATCAAGTTTTTATACTTTTGTCTCAAGTTTTGCAAATGAATGCACAAGAATCAAACAAATTTGTTCTGGTCTTAATTAAATTTTTTTCTGAAACTATGCATGCAAACATTTTTTTCTTTTCCATTTACTGTCAAATACGATTTGGAAGCCTGTTTTGAAGAGGGGCAATCAGAAGCAGACAAAGGCACAGAGACCGAAATATCCACAGTAATGTCACTGTAAAAGTATGCAGGGTTACAGTCACATTAACAGCACTCATTGCATGCATTGAATTGTGCAGATACTGAAGATAACATATTCTTCATGGATAAAGTTACAAAGAACATTGCACGGCCCAGTACGGAACGATTGATAAACATTTGGTCTTTTTTGCCTGCATTTCCAAAACACCACACCATGTTTTAGACTTAGAGGATGCATTTTGAGTAGCAGTGTCCAGGCTGAGGGATTGACAAACTTAAGTACATGCTCAAAGTGTTGAAAAATATTTGGAAATGATTGTAATTGATGACAATTGTTTGTTCAGAACAGTGGCTGCATGATTTATCTCACAGTGCAATGTTTGGAACCGGTTAGGTCAAACACAGCACATTATTCAATAAATCTAGCAAAAGAAAAAGTAAACACATTGGTGTTTTACTCTGCATCTGCTCCTACAGTAGTTACATTTAGCGCAGATATTTAAGACTGCACTTAGCAAAGAATCAATGTAAAGCCTTGGATAATTCATTTTTACTCTCATCTTTCATTAAATGAACATATCAATTCTAATCTGATATAGATAGATAGATAGATTTATTAAAGACTTGTAGTCCAGATCACATAGAAAAACAATCAATTATAAAAGTACATAAAAAGAACATTCATAAAAAAATAAAAATAATAAAAAAAACACTCCTAATCTTTTAGGAGGCAATCATACCAATGTTTCCAATATATAGAAGTATTTCTTACTGCACTATATTCAATGTTAGTCAACAGTAGGATAATTCTATTATTAGACTCATTTAGCCGGCAAATAAATTTATACATAAGCTTCCTTAAAACAGCCATCAAAGAGCTGACATTCTCTGACACAAACAGTTCACTGGCACTGGCACATCTGATGGTCCACTTTCATGTGCTGCAATATAAAATGTATTTTATTGTTGTGATATACTGTACGTTGTAATATATCATACAGTAGACTTTCTTTAAATTATTGCAAGCCATGTCTGAAAAGACATTAGGGAACAATGTCATTTTAGGCAGAAGCAGAAGCCTGTCTTTATGTATGCTAGTTCGTGATATTAATCGTCATCTGCCAGTTGATCCTTATAGATGAGGTCCTGTTTAATACTGCAATATTCAAAAGTATCAGTGTATTTTTGACACACCAATATGTGTAGACAAACTTCACAGTGAACATAAGATTAGCAATAGTCAGCTGATGTCAACATCTCACCAGGACACTGATTCAGTTCAACACTGGTTCTCCTCACTTAACAAATTCATTTCTCCCCGATGGATGATATTTCCCCTAATCTTGCCTCTTCTTGGTTCCTGTGTTGCCTATCAGGCTTATGAGAATAAGACTGTGGTCTGTCATGTGCTTATGCATTTGCGTTTTCAGTCTCAAAACTTCTGTATGACTCCACATTTCTTATTGTTAAATGGTAATTGAGCTGTACTTATAGGGACTTTTCTATTCTGGTTGACCTCTTAACGTGCTACACTACAAGCCCCCTCCACCCACTCACACACAAACTCATGCAGCAAGTCTTAGTCTATACAGTGTTACAGACTACATAGTGCTTACCCACATTACCACATTGGATGCATTGGGGCTAATGTGGGGTTCAGTGCCTTGCTCAAGAACAATTTGACATGCGGTCAGTGTAAGTCAGGAGTCAAAGAGCCAACCTTCCGATTGGCAGATGACTACTGTTCCACCTGAGCTAACACCACCGTTGCTTGATAAGGCTATGCTATGTCACTGCCACTGGCTATATTTCTTTCTTTCTTTTTTTTAATGAGTTAAATGATGAACAAAACTGTGTCACTAAATACTCTTATGATGATCCATGCACAGAACAGCGAGTCTTGGTGTGGTACAAGTATTTGCGAAAGTCTTAAAACTGGTGACCAAATCAATATTATTCACATTTCTCTGAGTGAAGAACAGAAATGAAGTTCACTATTGGTTAAGTAACCCCTGACGAAACAGATGAAAGGTTTTGTGAGGAAATGTAAGAAACAAAACTAATTTTAAGTTGTTTTTTTTACCACAGTAGAGAGAGGAAATTACATGAAAGCGATTTCTTTAAACAGAGTCATTTGTGGAAGTTCAAAGAATCTTATGTGATCAATCATTCATATACTGGCAACTAATGCAAAGACATATTTTTTCGTTTTATTTTGAGACTCTGTACTTTCAAAAGAAAGATCACATATGTACCACATAGACACAAACATGTTATTAGTGCTGCAAAGCGGTGCTGCGACTGCCACATCCACAGATAAAATTACAAACACATGGACGTCAGAGAACGATTTTGAAGAAATATGTGCTTACAGGTTTGGATGAAAGCTCACATCCCGATTGGTTTAATTTCAGAGCCAAACAGTTCTGTGTGCCTTACATGATGACAAGGTGAATAGAGCATGAAAGACTATATATATATATATATATATATATATATATATATATATATATATCAAACGTTCTCAATCGTTCTTTTTTCGTTTTTATATGTCATCAGTAGAAATGTGTCCGCTGAAATAAGGTGCAGCCTACGCAGAGCATAACAGGATATTAGTGTGCATGTTATCACGCACAGTGGGGCTTTGTTAATGGAGCATGATCATTTTGAATGGAACATTATGCTTCCTGCCTTGTCTCTTTTATTAACCCCTGGCATTTGTCATCATCCTAAGAAGAAAAAATGTGATTGATGTTTATACTGTGTCTGTGTAATGGGATCAAAGTGGGAGAAAAGATGCAACTAAAAGAACAGAAGCATGTACGAACGCACTGTGCTTTGTCAAATAGCAAATGCATCATTCTGAGGACTGTGCATCGCTTGCTAAAGTAATTGCTCACCAATCTCTGTGTTTGTTTTTTTATTCTCCACCAGAGTTAAAAACAGGATTGAAAAAGATGATATGACTAACACAGACTTTGTTATAAATATATTAAATCATGCCCCGTTTATTCAAAAAAACTTTCAGGTTTTCAAACTGATGAAAATATGTAAATGTATGTTTTTGTTGCATCTAAGCTCAGAGCTCAGTCAAGTGAATAAAGGTTGTCTAATTGTTTTGATTTTTTGGCTAATAATGTTGGCAAATTTGTTGCATTTCTTAGTAGAGAGGATGTCTGGGTTTGACTGTTTAGGAGGATTTGTGAGTTTTTCAACCATAGAAAACTTTAGCAGCAATGATTTGAATTAATAAGTTTACCGTAAGCATTATGAATCTCTCACATTGTTGTGGAGAATGTTGTCTCACTCTTCTGTACAACGCTGCTTTAGTTCATTGAGGTTTGAGAGCATTCATTTATACACAGCTCTCTTAAAATCCTGAGTAACCTTTCAATTAGACTCAGGTCTGGACTTTGTTGGACTGTTGCAATACCTTGATATTTAAGTCATACTGTTGTAGATTTGCTGCAGTGTTTGGGATCAGCAAACTTTAGTCGCAGCTGGCAGAATGACTGTCTTTACATTTAACTCTAGAAGACTCAATGTCGTCCTGTAGCTGCAAAACAAGTCCAAATCATAAGACCTTCACCACCGTGCTTGACAAATGGCATGAGATGTTTGTGCTGGTATGCCGTTGTTGAACATTGTGCTGAGCATGCCAAGCTAACATCTCTGCTTTGGTCTCAGATGTCCAAAGGAACATCTGAAGTCCAGAAGTCTTGTCGTTAGTTCAGATGCGACTTTACATACCTAAGTAGTGTCGCCATGTTCTTTCTTCTGGTAATTCCAAACAATCCATACTTGTTCAGTCTTTTCAAATTGTACTGTCATCAACTAGGCCTGTAGCTCTTGGGTTTAATGCAATTTCTCTGAGCAACATATATTCCCTATTCTTAACTCCTGTTAAATAGTGATAGAATACATATATATAATCTTCATGTTGTAATCTTAAGGTTGTTCTTTTTACATACGAAGGTGTATTAATAAAGCAAACAGCACAAATAATACCTAGCTTAGTTTTACTGTTTTACTGAATCTGTGTCTGTGTAAACATATTCCTAGACCCAAATGAGCTTAGATCACTGATATGAGGAAATGTGTCTTGAATGTGTTCCAGTCATTTAGGACAAAGAAGAGTCACTCACGGGTCAAGATTAGTGCATGTGGAGTCAAGATTGAGTATGTTCTGTTATGAAGGAATATGTATGCAGATCAGTGGAATGAAATAGAAATAATTTGAATATAATTCCACTTTGGCAAACCAAACACAGAAGCAGCATCATATGTAAGACAACCAGTAAAAACGACACATAATTAATTTTACAGTATCAATTAAAAACTACTTATGTTAATGTCTGGTATTTTAAAGTCTCATCAATCAAACCACCAGGGTAAAAAATATTAAAAGCATTTGAAGGGTGGGTCTTTCTTTCCTACACTTTTTTGTTATCAGAACACATATTTGGTGATCTTTCAAATTAAAAGAAATGAAAAAAGTAATTACAATGACTGTTACTCATATGTAATCGTTTAGCATATCTTTTTGAATTTACAGACATTAATCTGCTGCTGGAGCAGCCTCCCTGAGATTTTCTATTTTTCTGGCAGCCTTAATTTGTTCCCGTTCAAGTAAAAGAGCAATGGTGATAATGCTAAAATGCCCTCAGACTTTATATATGTGTTCTCATATCTTAACAATGTGCTCCAAGGAATATTAAGTACCGGCTTACCGCTACAAGTCTTAAAAGAGGCAGACCCAAAGGAAACGAGGACAGAGTGCAGTCAAGTGGCTCACTCCAAACCCTAAATGATCCACTTGAATAGAGGTTTAAATTAATTTGAAATTGATTTAGGAGCTCCTGTACTGTCTCTTGCTGTTATTCTGACAGCAAGAATAACAGCAAGGGCATTATTGCTTTTGGGAGAAATTAATTTATTCATGTATTTCAAGAGATAGGTTAAGAGAAAAAACATTTTTTCTTTAAGTTTATTGTTGAGTTTTGGGACAACTTCTGGTGGTCTAAAGTGGTTTTGAATTTAAAGTCCTTCCTTGCTTGCTTTACACATCAAAACAAAAAGCTGCATCCATCTCAAGTATACGCGTAATTTTGAGATCTTATCTCGTAATCATGAGATACTATCTCGTAATTTTGAGATCTTATCTCGTAATTATGAGATAACGTGGTGAATTTTTTATTTTTGAGTGAATGCAATACTCCATCTCAAGTACACCTGTGCACCTGCTAATTGTTCACAAAAGGGCTGCATATTATGAAATATGATATTATGAAAATAGGTGATATAAAAATAGATATAAACAAATACTTCAGTACATGGTTTTTAACTCAGTTGTAATAAAGAGGGCTGCATTCCACCTCTGCGCCTGTGCGTGCTGGTTAATTGTAAATCTTTACCAACTTTTACCTTCCTTTTTTATCTAATTGAATTAAGTTTCAAGTGGAATGTAGCCCTCATTAATGCACCTGCGATCTCTTACTATTTCAAGCCAAAATGTCTGCTGAGAAAAGGGTTCTTAGTTGACCGGGATTTTTGCAATTCAAGCGGTCTTTTGCGATATCGATATTGCACATGTTGATATTGAGATGATAATAAATTGTTGAAAATATTGTGCTGCCCTAGTTCTCAATAGAATAAAAGGTGTTGGTGTACAGCAAATCGGTCATTATGTATCGGACTCAGTGGCGTAGCCACCGGTGTGCCAGGGTGTGCCGGTGCCACCCAAAGAGGCAGCTGGCACACCCAAAAAATTGCGTTTTTGCACCTGGCAACCTGGCATAGCGTTATTTCTGATGAAATAATAAATGCGTTCAATCGCCAAGCCACGCCGTCTTGCCCTTTAAATTGAGAGCTGCGCAGTGCACACAGATAAGCAGCAATATCGTTGTGTCCTTCACTCTGCTGCTAAGCCCAATAGTTGTGTTCAGATGGTTAAATAGCTTTGGTGACCATGCGTAACGTTGATACCTTATGACTCTGTGAGAGTGCATGAGTACGTGCATGAGTGTGTTATATTTCAGTGTGCTTTTTTGTATTACTGATTTATTTGAGAGCACTTTTAAGAAAATAAAACCAAAAACTGAACTATCCTTGATTGCTCTGTCTCAAACACAGTTATCGACAGTCAGTTCACGGAACACCCTCATTTCTCCTCAAATAAACTCTTGATGACTTATTAAGCAGACATACGACATCTCTGAATGTAACTGCACTAACAGGCAGTGTTAATTAATCTTGTGGTGACACCGCTCATAATAATCAATGAACATTATAATATTTCAGCATAACCGGAGGCTGGCTTGCTGAGATTTATAAATGAATACAGCTTGGAGAAAGACACAAATTAATCCAAACCCTAAATGTATTTTTAATGTATTTGGATGTTTTCATGTTGGGAACTGTGGTTGAAATCTTGGATCAGTTTCAGATTGGCAGCTCTTATTGCCATTTGCATGAGATTCTATTTAAGTTCCAGGCCAAAGAGGAAGGTTTACAGCTCTGAAGAAGACGCTTTCATGCATGCACAAGATAGACCTTTACACATGCTAAATTAACAAGTCGTGTTTGATTGAATTATAAAGTAATCCTGTCACATTTGCCGACCAGCTCAGCTGAATTTGATTTGGCAATGCTTCCTTATCCACAAAGTCAGCCATGTTGTACTTTCTCGTTTTTGCAGCTCAGAGAAGCCAAACAAAGCCTTTGCAGACTTCATTTTGCTTTTTAAGTGTCTACAATTGTTTTTTTAGTTGCTTTCAGAGAAAGTGGGAGACTATGGATATATAGACTCAATTCAACCTTCAAAACTAGATGACAATATTTTCTGCACAATGTTCCCTTAAAACTTGAACACAGAGGGCTGTCAATCTTTTTTCTTCTTTTACAATACAAGGTTGATGTTCAGTGTAGTTTGTCCTACACTCTTTCTCTGTAATAGTCATTTAAAATAATCTCCGTTTTTGTCATATTTCCTTCATACCATTCTCCTGTACCCTGTGGTTTTTTATTTTACCATTTCTAATCATGACCCATACACACAGTGAATTATTTTTATTTTTTTAAAGCATTTGTTTGTTTGTTTATTGTTTGTATTTGATTCCTACTAATCAGATCTCGATCTTCAACTACAAATGTAGATTTCGCCAAACTAAAGTGATGATCAAATATGCAAGTACTATTGGAGCTGGAGCTGGCCTCCATGTCCATGTATTATTCAGACCGATGTTCTACTGTATTTTTAAACATGAACAAAGATTGGGTCCACAGAGGTTTCTGTGTCTCAGCATCTTCATTATCAGTCAACACCATGTGAAAGCCCAGCAGTTAAACCAGCAGGATACAAATCAGTTAACAGGATGAGACACATTTTAATGTGTACACTTTGTCTTGTATTTCAGTGTCTAATGAGCCGGGCAAGCCTCTACGTTAAACAGCTTACAACTGTAAGTGATATTGACGCTGCCTTTTTTTTTTATAGAATGATGAACATAATGTGAAAAATATAATGCTGTTTGGATCCTGCATTAATGTATTTTTTTAATGACGTGTTATTGTTTCTGGTTGTTTTTGAAGCTGCATTTTTTGTTTTAGCTCACTGCTGAAGTTGTCTTACATCAGTATGATGTTACTTGTCAGACTGAAGTGTTTGTCAGAGCTTCATGTTGAGCACATTAATATTTAGTAATCAAACAGATAGATTTGATGATGTATATTCATCTGCTCAGATGGTTGCTGTACCCATGTTTCGATACACTGTAGCACTTCTTAACACGATGCACCATTTAGAAAAGATGATTCAGGGAAGGTCATAAAATAGGGAGAAATTTATTTGAACTAGTTTAATTTGTCTATGCACTTGGTTTAAAATTTCTTAAATGGCTAACTGTGAACATGAACCAATTCAGCTTGAATCAGCTGAATTTTGAACTAGTTCTTGTGTGGACTTGCACAGTCCTGATTAGCATTCTACTGTATGTAAAAATGTAACTTCATATTGTGACTGTAATGACACCAAGGTTTGAAAGTTGAGTCTACATGGACATTTTTAAGTTCATAAATGTAGATGTAAATATACACAGTTTATAAATATCCCAAGATTGTAAACACCAAAGAAAAGCACCAAAACTTTGAACCGGTAACAAAACATTCAAGCAGGGATGAATTTTATTCAGTTTATTTGTTTAATGTATTATTTCTCCTCTTCTTACTTTGTCTCCTATTGTCATATAAATGTATTAGTACATCATTAAGTATCAGACTTCACAATCATGTAATCTAATTTATTTTTCTTTCCTTTGGAATATTCTAAGAATTTTTTCTTTGTGCAATTTGTAAAATTCATTCTCTTCTATGAATCGTCCATCCTTTTATCTGTTTTCTAAACCTTCTTAATCCAACTCGGGGTCGCATTAGTGTGGAGTGTATCCCAGCTGCCATCAGGCGAGAGGCTTTTGAATCATGATGAAAAAAACAAGAAGTCTATGATTCCTATGTGTGCCCTAAGATATTCAAGCTTTTGTCCTTGTGTTAAAGCAAAAGTAAAAATAGATTTTTAAAAAAAGGAGAAATTGGTACGCCCACAACATGCATTTTACTTTACTGCGGAGCAGTTGTACTTCATTGTCATGGTTACCACAGTGATGTTTCTGTAAAGGTAATTTTGATAAGAAATATTGACGATTGGGAAGTTTGAATTGGTCATGAAGAGACGTTAACACATGTTTTGTCCACTGCTCTATCCATTCTGTCTTTCTCTGTTTCTGTCATGGGTCACCATTAATTGCTTTTCACAAACAACCATCAGGGTCATCTCTTAATGGGAGAACATTTTCAATCATTAAAGCCTGAGTCATACGAGAAATATGTTTAGAACGTCACAAAAAAAAAATGGTACGGAGAAAATGTTTTTTGGGCTGGTTTCAACAGCCTCTGAGCTCTTTTTATGTGGTCCATCATGACAGACAAGCGGCTTAAACATGCCAAAAATCATCATGCTTAGGGCATAGATCTAGAAGGCATGGAGGAGTCTCATAATAATCCAGAAAATATGCAAAACTTAAGCAAATAAAACCTCTGTTTTTGTTTTTTGTGAAGCTATTTTAAAAAATTCCATGAAAAATATGCTGCATCTGTTATAAAACTATTACAGCTATGGTGAAATGACTAATAAGATGTTTTTAGCTTTACTATGTTATACTTTAAAGGGAAGGCTATTTGAAAGCATCATTCCATAAGCAGCATGAAAGTGCACCATTCACATCACTTGATGTGACATCAAAAGAAAGTGTGTTCAATTTGTTTACAACCTGTCAATTTTGCATGAGCAATAGAACGAATATGCAAATCATCTAATTTCCACTGGTGCGTGAGAAGAAGCGTCTTCATCTTCTTAACAGACATTTTCTATTGAAAGATTCATTTTTCTGCTGTGACATGTTCTCACTGAGATTTACTTTGCATGTCACATAACAGTGATCACGGGACAAAGTGATAGAGTTTGACATTCAAGGAATCAGTAATCCCCTCAACTTTTACCACAGTGGACTTGTGTCAGCTTAAATCAACACTTCATAAACACATCTTGATGTCAGTTGACAGTTAGGAAAGGATTCAGATCAAAGCTTGTTCCCCTGTTATGATGATACCCTTGGTTAATTAATACACAACCAGACCCCATATGGAACTTGATAACACTTGTGCTTGGTGCAAGAAGAACAAAAGTGAGGCGAAATTGGCTTTGAGCACGATTCCTTAATTTGAAAATCTGAAAACAGACCACATATGAGAGGATGTGAAGCGAGTCTGGAAAAGAGAGGAACATTCACATGCTTGTGTGATTTAGCCGACCTTTGGGTCCTTTTTAAATAATTTCTCATCTGTGACGGAGCAAAAGACACAACTGATCAACTTAACACCTGAGTGACTTCTGTGGCCTCAGAGGAGAAAACTGACACAGACTTGACTGAATTCTAAAATGATGATGGGGACGATATCCTTTGAGGTAGGAAGCCCTTTCAGCAAATAAACGACAGCCTTTGTTAAAATTAATGAAGAGGAAACGTCAGACTTCAAGATTGTCTCCAATCGAGTGCTGTCAGTCTCATGACAGTCTGCTTCTTGTGCTGCTGTCAACATCTTGTATATCCCAGGAGAGAAGTTTGACTTGACATGCTTCATGGTTTTATCAACAAGGACTAGTTCCCTGTTCCTTTTACTTTGTTTGATTGGATTTTTTTAAAATCTGAAAATATCAATCCAAAATACCATTCACATGCAGGAGTTTAGACAACTAACGCAGAAGAATGACAGATAGGGAGATGGCTCTCCCTGGTGGAAATGCAATGCTGTGTGTGTCAGCGCCATAAAGATGAATTCCAATGCTTTACTACTTCACTTCTCCAAAGCTTTTACTTGCATGATGTATAGCTCATCAAAGATAAGAATGGCTCAAATTAAAGCTGTAAAGACTGAAATATCCTAAAACTGAGTCCAAAGTATTGGTTAAGCGAAAACAAAAAAACTACTATAATGAGTCAATGCATTTTTTTTTTTATTAGATGTCATAGTAGAAGTCGGTTTATTTTCTCTTTAGAAAGTCTCTTATATATGTCCTTCAAGAAAAGGATAATCAGTCTGTTATAAACAATGACATCTAATAACGCTTATTCCATGCAGGTTGGAGTGTGTGTTCAATTATTTCTTAATTTGGCTGGTGTTACAACAGTGACATCTAACGACCACTGGAAGAACTGCGTGAAACTGGTTTGGAATGCAGCCTTTTTTGGACATGCTAAGTTACAACTCTTATCGCTCAAACGGCTTCATTGCGTGTTTTTTTTTTTTTTTTTTTTTTGTTCTGTATTAACTATAACTCTAATCTATCATCATTATAAGCTGTCCCCGGCATGTAACAATATCAATACATATTTTAGTTAACGCGGTGTTGTTCTAAAAGACAGTGGCAGCGAGGTGCAGAGGGGTGTAACCGAACGCAGCCATTCGGCCCTCGGTCACATGCCAGTCAAGCTGGATCAGCTGACTCTATCCTGCTTCTCCTTTTGATGCTCTTCTTCCTCCATCGACGGGTAGCGCTTCTTAAAACAGGACAACATCGTTGCATAGGCTTTCCTAGATTTCAAATTTTAGCCAAATATAGCTTGCTGCTCAAGCAGACTAGATCGCTGAATAAATGCTGCTAGAGTGTATGATGAACGGACACGCCATTCTTTATACGGGGGTCACTGTGGCCTTCTGGAGTACCATATTAGTCGTCGGTAAGGTTATAGTTTCCCCTCAAAATTACAAATAATGGTGTGATTAATGAATGCAATTGCATGTTTAATTACATTTTCTCTTTGTGATCCTTACGTCGGTCGTTGTCGCTTCGTGGCAAGGTTAGCTTTTTCGTTTGACAGCTATAAGTGGGGACCTGGCTAAATCTTGGTACTAACGCTGTTGCGGCTGTTATGTTTGCTAGCTAGTGCTGGTAGGTTCGTTTGGAAATTGACTCTTATGACGTTCATGCATGCGAGTAATTGGACACCAAATCGTCATATCCTAGACATGTCCCTTAGAATAATCTACATTTAATGTAGTGGCATTAAATCTAAATATGCTCAAGGATTTAGTTTAGCATCTGGCTAGCACTATAGTGTTTAGCTAATGCTAGGTTGCTCAGAGCTAAACTTCAGAGGAGATAATGTCAGGCGGTTAAAAAAACTGAACAACAGTTGTTCCAGTGTATTTTGATCAGTTTCACCTTTCCTGTGGTGGAAGTCATGCCGAGATGTTAGGTTTCTCTATCACTCAATAACGCCAAGCTAAAGTTAGCTGTTTAGCTGCGTGAAGCTGACTTCCCAAACAGGAACTGCAGCAGTTTTCACGTGAGAGTGAGCCATCACACAGAAGCTCAAACCTCTTTCCAGGACTTTAGAGTTTAAGTGTGACTTTGTTTCCCATATGAATCAGGGACCAAGTCTATTTGTGCCTTAACATTTATGGCTTTGGCAAATTGGTTCTCTTTCCTCAAACTGTAATAATCAGCTTATAACTTGCAAGCTGATCAATATTTGTATAAAAATGATCTTATTTTTTCCACAGGTATCTGCTATACCATATTTGACCTTGGATTTCGCTTTGATGTGGCATGGTAAGTACTGTATGCTTTATTATACAGTCTGCAGTTTAATGAAATGGTTGGTACAGTGGTTGATAGTCAGTCCTTTATCATCGAATGCTTTGAGCCCTGTTGCCAAAGTACGGAAAAGCACAGGTCTGGTTGAACGTTTTTATCACCTATTACACTTTACTGTCGTAACAAAACTGAACCTTTTGTCCCTTCCTTAATTTATACTAGTGTTAGGCTGTCTACTGTAGCACAGAACTGTTAAGCCTGCCTTTTGTATGACCATTACAGATTTAACATCCTTTTGTCTTTAATAGTAAGATAGGGTGACATTTATCTGTCGTCACCTTCTGGATCAAAAGTAAATTTTTTTTTAGAATTTTTAGGGCTCAAATGGGCAATGTCAGTTTTAAAGTGTGCTTCATATGTCAGACCTGTATGATTTAGACATTTGCTTTCTCACAAACACTCCTCTTGTTAACGTCTAAAAATATGTGGGATATCAGCATGATATAGTCATCATAATGTCAGCACACCTAGAATATAAATGCGCATGTTGAAGGTGGGATAGATATTTCACTCACATGAACAGTTTAAACAAACATAAAAAATTTAGAGCTCTATTTGGAGCTTAAAATAATAAATGTGGAAAATTAATGAGACTGTCATTTAGAAATTCATTTGTGTCTGCTGCTTGTTTGGGACATGTTGTAGTGAGCTGGGTTTTTCTCCCCCCAGTAATGGGCCTGTTTGATGAGCTCATCAGTGGCTAAACTTCAAAGACTCGTAGTTTGCCGCACAACAAATTTAGTCAGGAACTCCAGTAATGCAATCAAACAAAATATGACATATGCTATGCAGTACTGTCCAATTCTGAAAAACTGTATCACAATAAAGTTGAAATTTAAACTGCTGACAGTCCCATTTTGATGCTCACACAATGGCTTTACAAGATCGTGTGAATAGTTTAAATGTGTCCTCACAAGCTGAGGTCTTCATGAGG
The DNA here is from genome assembly GCF_027942865.1 of Odontesthes bonariensis. Classification (NCBI taxonomy): domain Eukaryota; kingdom Metazoa; phylum Chordata; class Actinopteri; order Atheriniformes; family Atherinopsidae; genus Odontesthes; species Odontesthes bonariensis. Next base: position 16,085,318 of record NC_134519.1, on the reverse strand, counting down.
TTATTCTTCTTCCCCCACAGGTTCCTGACAGAGACTTCACCTTTCATGTGGGCCAATCTTGGCATCGGATTGGCCATTTCTCTGTCTGTGGTGGGGGCTGCGTGGTGAGTACTGAAAACAAAAAATGCAAAGAAACAAAGAGCTCAGATGGAAGTGTATACTATCATCTTCTGTATTTTCAATTGAGAAGCTTAAAAAAAAAACTAATTGTAAATGTAAGATGTGGTATTATATCATTTAATGCTTCTCTTTTGAAACATTATACTGAAAATATCACTAACACAGACTCCTTTCTGAGAACATTATGAATACTTAGGGTTCTGTGATTATTTGGTAAACCATAAGCTATCATCTCATTTTAGTGCGTTGCACAAAAGTTAACATATTGATAAGCTTGCACTGTGACTGGAAGAGTTCCGATGTAGTTATATATATATAAAAACAACATATTTGGTACTGAAGATTTTGTTTGTGATATGAGAAAATGCGGATATGAAAATAACGAAAAGTGGCTCCGAATGCATCAAGATGTTTGTTGATCTGGGTGAACAGCCAGCCAGAGAGCTCTCATCTGCCTTGATTTAATGCAGAATCAGCTGAACAGCTGCAGATAAAGGCTTGTTAGAACCACAAGCTTCTCACAGTGCAGTTGAGCTTACAGAGACTTGGATGTCAGGGCCTCAACATATTGTATTCTTACAGAAACCAAATCAGATATGCAGGGAAGTGGATTAAAGATGTATCCCTGACATTACAAGATTATCTCTCTCATTTCGTGGTCTTGTAACATTCCCCTTAATTTGTAACTAATTAGACATCAGCCGATATGTGTGGACTCTATGTTCAAATTGGATGTTAATACTTGTGGTCAGCCACATTTAACGCTCATTGTCCAGCTCAATGTTTATTTATCACTTGATGGACCTTTTGCTAATTGTCTTTTTGGTTGTTTCCTAGGGGGATCTACATCACCGGCTCAAGCATCATTGGTGGTGGTGTCAAGGCTCCACGAATCAAAACCAAAAACTTGGTCAGGTGGGCTTCAATGGGAACAAAAGCTATTCGGACATCTTCACATTACCCTATAACCAATGAGTGCGGTTGAATACAAGAGGTCGAGACTCGAAACGAGAACTCCTCTCTCACACTTTGTTTTTTTTATCTTTTCCTCTAGCATCATCTTCTGTGAAGCTGTTGCCATTTATGGGATTATCATGGCTATTGTCATAAGCAACATGGTGGAGGTAAAAAGCATTGTTGATCTCTGTGTTTTTTTCCTTAAGAAATGATGAAAGGAGCCCTGCTCGGAGAGCAACACAGTCCCTGAATTAAGCTGGAGACAGAAAAGACGGAATGATCTGAAATAGGATTCAGACAGCAGAACAAGGATGGATTGTTGTTTCTAAAGATAATCTCTTTCATCTTGTAGGACATTCGTGGAACAACCCCCGAGACCATCGGAGCTCGAAATTACCAAGCTGGTAAGAAAGCAGACATGAAGAAACCCACTGATAGCAGTCTTCCTTTATTGATTTTTATTTTTAAATCGCATTTATTTTTCAATCGACAGATTTGACAGTTCCACTGTGGATTATTTCTGATTGTCTCTGACTCTCTCCTTTCGCTGCACTTTAAGGTTACTCCATGTTCGGAGCTGGTCTGACCGTGGGCTTTTCCAACCTTTTCTGTGGCATCTGTGTCGGCATCGTTGGCAGTGGAGCAGCTCTGGCGGACGCCCAGAACCCCAGCCTCTTCGTAAAGATTCTCATTGTGGAAATTTTTGGCAGTGCAATCGGCTTGTTCGGCGTCATTGTAGCCATTCTGCAGGTAAATGCCTCGCAACTTCTCCCAGTTTTACTTGTGTTCGTATTGAAAATACTCTTAACGACTCGTTTCTTTTGAATTTTTTTGCCCCCCTCAGACATCGAAAGTAAAGATGGGTGACTAGAAGACGCATTCACGTGCTACGAAGAGAAAATAACTGCTGGAAAGTAAAAAAAAAGAAAAAAAAGATGGATTGTGTAAATACATCGTAAATTATTTAAATGTCTCTATTTGCCTGGTATTATTTTTAGCCATCATTCATGCAAGAGGGGGGGGGTTATGCGTGCTCTGTTGTCGTGTCTGAAGGGACACAGAATGTTGGATAAGAAAACGAAGAAAAGGTGAAAAGTTGCTTCACCCGTGCAGAGAGAATATAAATAAGTGAACCCTGAAACAGTTTTGGTTGGTGAGTAGAAAAAGTAGCCTGTAGCTTTGTGCTGTTGAGACACTAACAGTTTGCAGCTTTTACCCCTCTTGTGGAATGGTAGTTAAAAGTTACTGTGGAGTATTTGAAACTGTTGTGTATGCGTGTGTGTGTGCTGGACATGTGACCTTTTTTTTTTTTTCCCCCTGTGAAGCATGAGGATGTCTGTTCTTTCCTTAGCCTGGTCTGTCAGTTTTTTTTTTTTGTTTGTTTTTTTTTTTTGGTATCCCATCTTTATTAATTTCAAGCGACACTCAATCCACACGGTGGCCCCCAAACAGTGTTTATCAGGCCTCATAACGGTGGTGGAGAATTCATGAAGTTTACAAGAGAGTGTTGATTTGAAATCGTTAAAATTACAAGACAGCTGAGCATGCTTTTTGAGAGGTCGAAAAGAGTTCAATCATATCAGCAGACCTTCGTCCTGGTGTTCTTTTCTTCAGTTCTTGAAAGTGTAACGTCACAAAGCTGTCTACATTTAATACTCACAAACCTCCTGAACACAGCTGCCAGTTAGAACCACCTGGCTGAGTTAATTTTAATCCAAGTTGTGATCCTCTCCTGTGATTTATTATTATTATTATTTTTTATTTTTTTTACAAGGATACATCAGACACAAGGTAGGATTGAGTAGCCTTGACCTGGAGGAGGCCAAAAGGGAGACCTTTTTTCCAAAGTCATCTGGGTTTTCAAGGAAATGAAGATGGCCTTGGCATGAAACGTTTTTTTTTTTTTTTTTTAGAAAACATAAAAATGAAACCGTCCGTCTTTGTGACCCTTACACGTTCATAGACTGGAAAGAAGAAATGATCTTTATCACAAATCCCCCCCCGTAGAATCTGTTAATGCTGACTTTAGCATCAGCATCATTGAAGTGGATCCTTGGAGACTAAAATGCTTAGGATGAACTGGCCCAGTGACCTGGATTTTAAGCAGTCTCAGCTGATCTGCTGCTCCACAGTCCATTACATAATTCACTTCATGCACGTGGAATTTTAATATTGTCCCGAAAACTGTTACTATGAATCCTCATATAATTTTACTTTGTATCTGTCCTGTTTTGAATGTACACGTTGGTATTTGATTTTAAAATGTTGACTGTTCAGTTTACCAAATAATTTCTAACATTCCTTAAAGTTGAGTGTGAAACTGAAGTATGTGTGTCTGTAGGTATGATAATCTTAGACATCTGCAACATCACAACAAAGTATCGTTAATGCCTCATGATGTATCAGGACTTTCTCGTGATCTGGCTGTTCTTCTGTGTTTCAGTTGATTTTAAATTGGGAATCGGTGCCACCAGAAGAAACAAAAGCGGTGTGCACAGAGTAAATGCTGAATTACTACTGCTTGTTGTCTGTTCAATGGCGAACTTTATTGAAACACTCGACGCGTCATCCCACAAAAGTGACAGACCGAGGCCAACTGTCGACTGTCTGATAGCTTTCCGTGTTTTCTCCACCACAACTTTACTGAGGTGCATTGTTGTTTGATGTACATAGACTGAGCCTTACAAAGGTGTCAAAACGACATGGCTCTCATATTCAGATATAGATCGAACTCCAAGATGCCTTTGATAACCCAGGCCCTGTTCCAAACTCCAGACTTTCAGTGAGTGCAGATGATACTGTGTGTCCATTAAGTGTTGATGTGATGGTGAACTGAAAGTAACTCATTGTTTTTGACATTGTGTACAGTGAAAACAAAATCAGATTTTCCCTCTGGCTTCATGAACGTCCTTGAAAAATAAAATGATCTGATCAATATCTTTGAGGTGTTGTTTTTTTTTATGTGTGTGTGTGTGTGTGTGTGTGTGTGTGTGTGTGTGTGTGTGTGTGATTCACCTTTATTTAACCAAGTATCCTGCCAGTTGTGGGGGTTAGGGCTGACAACTCAATGGCAGGAGCTGTATGTGACTCCTGTAGTGATTATGTGCTGCCTCTAGATGGAGCAAAAAACTTCTATATCTGTCCTGATGAAACTGGTCCTGAACGCATCTGTCTTGTCCAGTTGACTTTGGAGATTATTTCATACTATGCAGGTGATGGTGAAGAGAGCACCTGTTTGTCTGTTATGAAAATAAATGATCTGATAATTATATGAAATGTACAGACCTTTAGATTATGAACACTTAAAGGCATTAGAAGTCAGCTTCCTGTTAAAGTGCAATTATTTTTTTAAGTATATCTTCCATTTTCAAACAAACAACAAACCTTATTTATCTGCACTAAATGACTTATTGCATATTCCCCCTTAAAAGAGAGTGTAATCAGTCAATTTGTGACCAAGGCCCAATCCCAATTCCTCCCTTTGGCCCTGTCACTTTGCTTTTTCATTCTTACAAGTATGCTTGGTTCCTCTTTTCCTTTGGATCAGGGAACTGTGGTCATCTAGCCATTCAAATTGCTCCCAATACACCCGGTGAAGGCCGAGATAATAACTGCTCTTTGACTCCCATTATTTAAGGCACACCTTACCTCTGCAAAAAGGAGGTAAGGTCCTGATGTCACTGAAAATCTTAAACCTGTGATCAAGGGTATACTGCAGAGTGTGTGCGAGTTTATGGACTAACCCATTCATTTTTGAGGCTGCATAATCCTTTCTGTGGTGCGTCACGTTAAGTAGTGTGCTGTAAGTTCTTTTTGTTGTCATTTTTTTTCCTGGAAAGGCAAATGAATGACCGGCTCATCTCAGCTGCCAGCACCAGCTGCCCTAATTGGATGAGCTGGTAAGGTTTAGGCATGAGATAGGAGGCACTGATTTTGTGTTGAGGCTTATCTCTGATGTCAAACAACAGAGGTTGTGTGACAACGTGCAGATGTGACTGGCTGAATTTTGTTACAATAGATATGCACTGTTTAAAACACAGCATTTATCCTTTGCATTCAGAGCAGAATTAGGAGTATGCCCACTTCTCTGACCACACCACTGTGTGTGGCTACAGGTTGTGTTGAACCTATAGTATAAGTTCATTTATGGCTCAGTTACAGAAAAAAAAAATCATATTACAAGTGTGTCTGAGGTCAATGTCCGTTCATACTTCCTTTATATAGTCAAGTTTGTATTATTGCTACCTTTTGAAGGACATCTTTCTTTGAATAGCGCTCTTTCGATTAAATGTACAGATGTGTAGACATTTCCAGATAAATGTCAAATCATGCTGCATTGCAATATTTATTTAAGAATAAATAAAGTGAACTCACTAAAACCTGATTATCTTTTGTTAACTAAATGAGACGACCCCAGAAACAAAACGATATGTTCATTGTGGTTGAATAGAAAGTGGAGTTTACATGTTTGTGTACTGGAGCACAATTCTATCGAGCTTCTGAATTTATATTATTCAACTCCCATTATCATATCTAATTAAAACTTTTTTTTTTTTTAAAGTACTTTGTTATCATAATAACTAATATAGTTATTACAGCCTTTGTCTTCTGTTGTGCGAGGCTGGCGAAAGTGGGTAGGCCTACATGTAATGCTCACTTCACTCTTATCAGATGAACAAATTAAAAAGAGAAAGGAAATTCGGACCATGCAGGCTTCCGTAGGCACCAGAGCGAAGGGATCTGCTCGCTGCCTCAGCCTGAGAGCATCTCTCTCCTGCTTTCTTATCACCATCACCAAAACACGGCGGGATGACGGAAAAAAGGGGGAACAAACATCCCTCTCCTCCCCGGCTTGCGTTAGAATACCGTTAAGAGTTACGTTAGTCGCCTGGCTAGCGTCACGCTTCACAACATGCAGCTTTTTCCCTGATGATGAGGATACATTACAGCCAGTCTGTGGACGCGAACAGAGCATAGTTATCCTGAGCAGAGTCGAGCTGGGCTGAGCCTCTTGCTTTTAGTGTTTTTCGTGCATTTGATACAACGTTTCTACAGCTCAGTGCTCATTGTGAGTTGATTTTATTGTTCTTTTCTTTTCTCGGCTGATGCGAACAGAACCAGCAGTGCTCCTGCGGAGAGGAAGCACAGACAGAAGTATCCGCCTAAGAACACAAGGTAGGTGCTCCATCTGCATGCTTTCTGGGATGCATTGTGCATTTAAGCATGGCATCTTGCCTTTGTTACCTTTAATCCTCCACATTTGTGTCCAGCTGTCCTGCAGCTTACAGCGTTTAACTGAGTTTTTCTTATCGCGGAGATATGATCGGAGGTACTGCCCCCTACTCTCCTTTTGTTGTGCACATTTCCACGAACTAGCAGCATCCTTACACCCGCCATACTGGGCTTTCCTTAGCCTCCCTATACTGTTCTTTACAGTAAATGAAACTACCTCAGAATGCAGAGATGAATCAACCATGCATTCCCTCTCTGTTGGGAAGGAGGAGGTGAAGAAGGTGCTGATATCTACTTTGGAAGGGCAATTTTCCAGATGTTGGGGCTATTATTAGGAAAACATAGGAACCTATGAGTAGACCACAGCATCTCATGTCTAATGGTCCAGTAACAGCACACTAAGAGCAAAGCGCACCATTGTGCAAAGGCAATGAGGGAACGTGCCAGAAGACGAGGAGCAAAAGTAGGCATCTTTATCACAAAGCTTAACCCAACCAGGCGTTTACACAGAAGCTGTGCACCTAGACCGTAATCTACTCTGACATCTCTCTCGTTTATGACACAGTATCTCTTTAGGGCTGCTGTTTCAGAGGCGAAAGTAGCCAGTGGACTGGAACTACCTCACTTTGAGAAGTTATCCTCATGCAGAGTTGGCTTTGGTGGAGTGCATTTAATAATTTTGCCTTTGATGCTGTATGCAGGGAGCTTTCTTCTTGTCCTGTTCAATTCGGCGTGAATGCAATTTCAGTGCTCGTGTTTATCATCAGACCCCATACAAACAGGTAAAAGCTGCCACCAAGCACTGTTTTCATCATTGATTAATGAGCTGATCGTTTCCTTGATTAAGCACCCTGTCAAATTCGAGGAAACAGAAATGTTCCTCACTGAATCCTCTAGCAAAAAGTTATGTAAACACATGATTTGTTTTGTCTCTCTGTCAGTTAAACCCAAAGGTTTTCAGTTTAACAAAGACAGTTGTAAAATATCCACAACTAAATAAACTAGAAATAGAAAAACTGACTGAGGCACAAAATTTGTCAAAGTGCTCGTCGATTATTTTGCTTTCGATCGACCATTAACAACCCCCCCATCATATATTAACCATTTAGTTCACTGAGTAAACACTCACAGGGCGTAATGAGCTATAGGATTGCATGTCTGCCTCGATCGACAAAGAAATATCTGCTGCAGCTCCATTTACTCGCTTGTCCTGAAGCTTTGGGCAGTATTGCACCGTACTCAGATGGAGTCTCCTGTGCCATGGACTGACAGACCTTTTATTTCCTCACTGAAGATATTTTGAAATGTCGCAGAAGGAAAAACCCAAGTGCAAAGAGTACATTTAACTCATTGGCTGCCAGCCATTTTCAGTGAAGAGAGAACCATACTGCCAAGTGTTTTACAGTATTTTGACTGATTTTCCAAGACCCACAAAAAACTGTGTCTTATGACTATGTACACACTGAAATTACCAAACGAAAGAGTAGACTCTCTTCTTTCATCAGGAAAAAAAAGTTTGTTTCTACCATTTTCAGTCCTTTAGTAATAGACAGTAGAACATAGGTTGGTTTCACCAAAAACAGCTGTTTTTTGTGCAAAGTGGCACTGCTGCCACCTAGCGGGTAATTTTGCCAGTATATTCTCTGTTTAGTGTTTACAAGCCTAAGATTTAGTGACGAACTCCGCTAGATTGTCCCCCAGCCCGCTCCGTTAAAAAACGCAATTGACGTCTATAGACGTCTTTGGCAGTCAACGTTTTTTTTTAAATTGACGTCTATAGACGTCAATGGCACCGAAAGAGTTAATACAGTAAGCCAAAATCCCATTTGGCTGCTTTAGAAGTTAGGTCCACTCTCTCTGGAAATAGATGGCTGTTGTTATCGTCAGTAAGTGGACTTTAGAGGGTTTCATTGACTGCTGATTTAAAGGGATAGTTCGGGATATTTGACATGGATCTGTATGGCATCACCATAACCAGTGTCGTGCATTCAAACTGACTTACCCCCGACAGTGTCCTGTGAGCCGAGTTTTTGTCCAGTGTTGGTCAAGGCGAAAGTAGTCCGGCTTGTTTGTAGGGTCAAGAAATTAGCGCGTTTTTCTTCCCAAAACAGTACGTGTGCTAAAGAGTGATTTATTTCATCACAAAAACCGAAGCCGGCAAAAGTCACTCCTCGTTATCACTTGGGCCCTATACTGTCTCTCATTGTGTATCAGTGCGCACGTCATTCTGACCGCGAGCTGTGCGCACGAGTTCACTTTGTTTACTGCTCGGGAAGATGTCTGACAACGAGAGCGACGAGGAACATATTGACTTCCGTTCAGAGCCAAGGGGGTATCTTTATGAACCCGTTTATACTGAGGAGGAAGTTCGCCAAATGGACTTAGATCGGGCAGAAAGAGAGAGGGTGGACAGAGAAGTGATGGAAACAGAAGCTGGAGCCACTGCTGGAGCTGCGATACCCAGGGTGGCCGACAAATCCTGGTGCACTTGTTTGAAGTGCGAAGTAATGCAGACAGAGGTGGAATGTTACTGCTGCCACGAGTGGGATTTAGTTATGCCCCAGATACAAAACCTTTCCATAGATGAGGATGTTGGCGGCCGCGGGACAGCTGCTGCCTGCATCACAAATAACGGGGACTTCCCTGCACTCCTGAATGCAGGCGTCTTGAGAACTTTTTTCCATGTTCCCAAGATCAACTGGAAGAGGCGTCCCAGACCAGCTGGACCCGATGGCCAGTTGTCTGCAGAGTAAGTGTTGAGCACTGCCAAAGAACAGAAAGACTCGTGCGCACAGCTCGCGGTCAGAATGACGTGCGCACTGATACACAATGAGACAGTATAGGGCCCAAGTGATAACGAGGAGTGACTTTTGCCGGCTTCGGTTTTTGTGATGAAATAAATCACTCTTTAGCACACGTACTGTTTTGGGAAGAAAAACGCGCTAATTTCTTGACCCCAGCAAACAAGCCGGACTACTTTCGCCTTGACCAACACTGGACAAGAACTCGGCTCACAGGACACTGTCGGGGGTAAGTCAGTTTGAATGCACGACACTGGTTATGGTGATGCCATACAGATTCATGTCAAATATCCCGAACTATCCCTTTAAGGAGTAGTGTCTCAGTGTTTGGGTGAGCCATTTCAATGATAATGTGCAGGCATCATTTGACCATCTGCTGTGAAAATCTGCTGTTTTATCGGTGAACTTTCCCCGGGCGAGAAGGGGTTATGCCATCAGGATGCTTAATTACAGGTAGCAGGGTTGCTTCTGGTTGATCCCATCAATCTGGAACTAAAAGGTCACAGGTGTGACTGATCATATTATGGGTCTTTTGGGTTAAAATAATAACGGTTCTGGCCCCATGTTTTTGCTGAACACATTGGATGACATTGGATATTTCTAGTGTGTTTGGCTGCCTGGATACTTGACAGATATGGAAACAGACATAATGTAGACACAGCACAGAGGACAAAACTCATGTAAATGACCTACACAACTTCTGTGAACATTAACCATTTATATTCACGGTTCAGCCCGTCTCAGAGGGGGAGAGATTGCAAAGCTTTGATTAGAATGTTGCTCTGCTCCCACGATGTTTTTATCTGCTCTGCCGTCTTGCATTTACAACATATCCTACTGCTTCAGAATTAAAGTAATCCTGGACGTGTGACAACTAATCATAATCGTAATCATAAGCAGAACGTTTGGGCAATCGCTACTAGATTTTTTATTTAATGACCCAATCTGTATGATTCCTCTAAAATCATTAGTCAGATTGGGTTTCTCTATGAGAGAGGAGGCATATATATGCAGACATACCGGCCTTTTATACGTTGGGCAGTCATATCACAAATTCTTCTTATCGGCTTGTTGCTTGGACATAGCATTGTTTACGTTATCCAAACCAGTGAAGTAAACTGTTTCAGTACCTGTAATTCTTTCTTTTTCAGCCATTTTGTTGTAGATTTGCTGCTGTCTTTGGAACTATTGTCCTATTGCAGGACTAAATTTGAGTCAAGCCTTAGCTCTCAGACAAATGGCCGCACATTTGACTCTAGAATACTTCGGTATACAGAGGAGTTAATGTTGGACTCAATGACTGCAAGGTGTTCAGGTCCTGTGGCTGCAAACCAAGCCCAAATCATCAGCCCTCCACCACTGTGCCTGACAGTTTTGTGCTTGTTTATTCATTTTTGTGCATTTTGGCCAGACTTCTCCACTTTGGTCTTGTCTGTCCAAACTTTATTTTGTGGTTTATTCAGGTGAAAGTTTGCAAACTTGCCAGGTTCTTTTTTTTTAGTGAGAATAGCCTTTCTCTTGCCAACCCTTCCAAATGGGCCATACTTTTTTTTTTTGCTTGTTTTTCTTTTGTCTTAGACTTTAACATTTAAACAGTGACTGAGGCCTGTAGAGTCTGAGGTGTAGCTCTTGGAATTTTTTTGGTCATTTCTGCGTGCATAGTGGGGTCTGACTTTGGAATGGATTTGTTGGGACGTCCGCTCCTGGGAAGATTGATAACCGTCTTGAATGTTTTCCACTTGTGTAATAATAATAAGAATCTTAATCACTGTAGGGTGATGAACTCCAAATTGTTGGAAAATAGCCTTATTACGCTTTCCTGATGGATGGACAACATTCGTTGCTTCTCTAGGAACATTGCTGGTATCTTTCCTCCTTTGCTTTGCGTTAACACACCTGAATGCCAACCACACCAACAAACTGCCCAAACATCTGCTTTTATAGAGGTGCTCACACTTGCTCGTGATCAGTTAATCAAATGCCTCTGATAAGCAGGACTTTGCTGTTAATTACCCTCTTAATTCCTATTGAGGCAGTACACACTGCCTCTTAGTTTTTGTTAGATAAGTAATGACATGGTGTAATATGTCAGAAGCTGTATTTATCTCATTCTTACATTACAGCTGCTAAGAAGCAAACAGTTTTCATTATGTCCTGATACAGAAAGCCTTTGACTTGAAAAAGGTTGTACAGGATAACATTCGCACAGTGTGATAGCTCACATAGCTTCTCAAGTACACCTTGCGGTTACTGGTTGTAAATATTATGCAACATCAAATCTGAATGCACTGGTGATTTTTACAGGATCTTTTTAATGCAAATCAGACTCTCAGGGTTACTGTGAGGCTTGACTCGAGTCTACAACTCATAGAATTATTAATTTCTTCATACTTACCAAGTCTGGAAAGCAATTGGGAATATTTACTCAAAGGATGCTTTTACAGTAGTGATCAGACCAGTGATCAGAACAGCTCAGAGAACAAAGTCAGTTCTCTGGCTTTTAGTTAACATTAGCGTATTCAGTATAATCACGACTATCAATAAATCAGAAGTCACATCCATTCTATGAAAACAAGTCCTAAACTTTCTTCCTCTACTCTGCGAGATTTGGCTTGTGTTTAAACCCTTTTTTTTTAATTCACTCCTTAAAGGTGGGGTAGGGGATCTTTTTCTGGAACATTTTTTTTACATATTGCTTGAAATACTCTTCACACCCCCATTGCAATCAATTAATTAAAAGTTTTGACACAAATATGAAAAGTTTTAGTGGCCCCTAGAATGTACAATCTAGGAAAAACACTATCCAATCATACTGAACGGACCGTTCACAATGATTGGATACTGATGCCGTCTATCAAACTGCAACCTGCTCCTCCCTCCCCCTCCTTCCCCCTGTGCGCGTATCCTGCTCCGTGAACGAATTACACGTCCAGAAGCTTGGCAGGAAGCTAAACTAGAGCCAGCTTGGCTAGCACCTAGCATTATTAAACGTATAGTTATATACTAAATACGGCAACGATCGATGCTTGCTGTCAGAACAGCGCTCGTGCACCTTCGTGCTCGTGCGCGTTCATGTACTCTAGAGGCGTGCCTTCGGGGGGGAAAGTGAAGAAAAGGGTTGGGACTTTTTACCTGTGTATTTTCAAAATGCAGCTTCGCTGGACTCAAAATCCAGGATCTCCTACACTACCTTTAATATATGTTTAGACGGTAATTTGCCTATGCGCTTAGAACGACCTGAACTACCGACTCCTTGTGCAAATATGATGTGAGCGTTGTTTGACTGGATCTGTTTCAGGGGTATACAGTGAAAAATAAATTTGTAACTGTCAATGGTGTTTTTTCCAAATGTCAGTTTGCTCTGACACACATTTCCATCAGTGGCTGGGGCTTCATATCTCTATGTCGCTGTATAATCTGTTAAAATGCTCTATTATTTTCAGCCCAAGGCTTCCTATTAGGTGTATCTCATCTGTAGTATGCTGTTACAGTATTTGGATCCTTGTTGAGTCATTTTTCTTTATCTGCTCAGTCTGGAGGAATGTGCTTCTATTTGCAGGGAGCTGACAATAATCAGGTTACACTTGAGCAGGTGAACTGTCCTCCACTTCTCACAGAGCGCAGCGAAATGAAGCTGTGAGGAGCAAACAGATTGTTTCACATTGGTTTCCTCAGGTTCACTCATTATCCTCACCTACCTGTCCCGGCAGTCAGCAGCAACAGCAGCTGCCACGGATTCATTCTCCTGGTCGCTCTCTGATGTTGGGATTTGTTGTCATGGTAACTAGCCAGGCCTTTCCAGGAGATGAGTTCTGTGAAAAACACCTGTGTGTATGTTTGTGTGTGTGTGTGTGAAGTGCGCTTTGTGGTTCTTTTGTTCTTTTCCTGTCCGGTGTCTTGTTCATCTCCTCTATCATCAACTACTAAAAGGCACAAAAGGCCCCTCAGCCATACGGGGATGTTGCTGTTTAAAGGAACACTGACGGTTTTTGGGAAATGCGTGTTTGGCTTCCTTGTAACCTCTCCATGATGACAGCATCCCCATAAGTGAATGTTCTGGGGCCAAGACGAAGGCTGAGTTGGAACTCTCACCGTATGCACCACAGACTAAATAACTGAAGTGTGGTGTGATGTACAGTATATTTGAGCGAATAAACAGTAGAAGCCTATGCACCTTTTCCTACACAGGAAAGCTGTGTGTGTCATCATGTCACATTGCTCTCCTTGTGTTACTGTGGTAATGCACAAACAACTGGTCGTAGACTGGTGTGGCAAATACTGTGAAGTAAGTTGTTAGTGAAAAATTGCTTAGTAACTGATCTTGATAACCTCTGTAAGAAAATAAAAGATCGCACATCCTATATTGGTTCACTAAATTGCATGTTCGTATCAAATTTTGGATGTTGATCATTTTAAGCTATTATCAAAGTAGAATTGTGCACATAAAGTAATGATGGGCCCCTTCATTCCGAATATGTTATTAACTTTAAGGGTTTTAATAAATATTTTTTTTAATATTTCATGTGTTTTTTTTACAAAGTATTTCAAAATGAGAGAGTCATCGAGACATATTAAAGCCGATAGTTCGTATTAGTTGGAGTTCCTTTTAAAGGACCATAGGCTCTTGTCATCTAAGTGTCTCAAGAAGAGGCCAAAAAAATGGCACCCCAGTGCTACAAGTGATAAAGGTTGAAAAAGATAAGCCCCTAGTTAGTAACAAGACAATTCGTCAGTGAGGTTTTAAAATTTGGTTAAAATCCTCTCTATGGAAAAAAGAAGCAAAAGTTACATCAGTGATTCTTAACCAGGGGTTGGGTATCCCAGAGGGTCGTGATTAGGGATGGGAATTGATAAGATTTTTATGATTCCAATTCCATTTTAGATTCTGCTTAACGATTTGGTTCTTTATAGGTTCCCTTATCGATTCTCATTTGGAGAAAAAGGACAACAAACCGGTCGATTAGCATCAACTTTGTTTAGTTTAGAAGTAACACGAGTCATGACCTTACAAACCCAACAACGGTGAGGTCCACATTCGTCTATCATGGCCTGGGTAATTTAACTCTTCCCTGCTCTGGTGAAAGGAGAAGCTGGAGGTAGACGTGAACTGGGGGTAGTTCCACCAGCCTCTGGCTCTGAGCCAGTCAGGCTATGTCTCTCATGATTTCATCTAAATGTAATGCCTGAGAAGGCATTCATTTAACCTTAACCATTACTAATAGCAGATTTTACAATGAGGCAAATGGCGCTAACATGATAGGCAGTGTTTGTTAGTTAGTTACCTTGCAGTGTTAGCTGAGGACATGCTAACATTGCTAACGTTGCTAACGTTGCTGGGTTCAGATTCACCAACGTTAGTCCGGAGCAGATCGAAAACGCGACATTCATTCATAGTTATTGCATGTTGGTAGTATTTCCTCCTTTTGGTGAAATATTTACTTTGCAAGTTGCCCTGTTGTCGTCTTTTTTAGGGATGTGTAATCAAACTTTGGAGCGTTTGTACCGCCTCGTTGCCATGTTTACTGTTGGCTGCGCTGGACTCGCCACGCAACGTTGCATGGTGACGTCATTCGCGCCACTCCCACTGGAATCGATAAGGGATTCGTTTGCAAAATCGCCAAACAATTCCAAGGAATTGAAACACTGGGAACCGGTTCTCAACAAGAACCGGTTTTCGATTCCCATCCCTAGTCGTGATGCTCTAGTCAATCTAATTAGTCTCGTGGGTCATGGCTCGAAAAAGTTGAGATCATCTAACCACTGGGTTAGATGATCAGCAATTGCTTTTTTAGTGGGTAGAAGGGATGATTTATGTAACTGTTTTACGATTTATTTTGGTAATCTAATGTTCGACAACCCTAAGCCCTATCCCTCTGCCTTCTCTGTATGTGAGCTGATGGTGCTTTGTTCAAGCTGCAGCATTATCAGCTATGACTTGTTTGTCATTACATGGGAAAATAGATGTGTGCCGCAAGAACGTTTCTCACTCACAGTGCTTGAGAGCTGGCAGTGCAGTAGCAAATGTTATACCCACCGCTTTGTTCAGAAAGGCTGCAGACGAAGGCATCCTTCATTTGACACCTTCGGACTCCTCCTCCTGTACCTTACATTTGCAAAGAAGGAAAACTGCTTTATTCAGAGACTTCACCTTCCATTCGCTTCAGATTAAAAATCTTATTTATCCAAATTTTGTGATTTACATATATCTTTTGCAACAAACACTTTCATGTTTGAATTAACTAGTTAACTATGTTTCAGGTTCACTCAGAGATTCTCCTTCCGGCCCACGACACACAATACACTCACAAAGCCCTGATTATATCAGCCACTGCAGTTGTTGGACTCAGGGTTAAGCATGGCAAGTTGGACATTTTTTTTCCAAATTGCCCAAACTTAAAAAGAGCTGGCTTTCAGTCCTGCTAGGTTCCTTTTCACTTTGACTGAAACCACTGTTTGTAGTGCATAAGGCTTTCTATTATATATAAATATTTTTTCGAGTTTAATTGAACTTTATTGAATAGAGATGGAAAATCCTAGGACACAGGTTGAATGAACCAGCATCCACTGAAAATATCACCGGAAAGAAGTGGCCTTAAAGCAGATTCCCCACTGATCTTTTCAGCCAAAAAAATAGTCATTTAAGTAAAGTGAAAGAAAGAAGAAAAAAGAAGAAGGAAAAAAAAAGAAAAAATCCTCATCTCAACCCAACTACCCATAATCCTTCTCCCCGTAAAGCCTTTCTTCCACTTCCACTTAATTTATTTCTTTGCTTCGTTGCCAAATGAGCAGCTGGATCGGAGAGAAGGAGTGAAAGAGGACAGAGCAAGATGATGATGTTTCCACTGTAGAATGTGGACCGCAGCCACCGACTGGACTTTGTGTTTTTGCATAATGTGACTGCAGCCTGCCTCCTGAGAATCACCAGACACAATGTTGGAGACCTTCTCAAATGGCTTTAAGAGTCTGACTTAGCATTAAAGATACTTTCCGTTGTCAAATACTTTTTCATACTGTGATATCGCTTTGATTCATCTGCTGCTTGTCAATTCAATCTTTGTAAACACATTTACGAGGATGTGGGAAGCAGTGGACCTTTGAAACAAATCAGGGCACTTGTTCTTTGATGAGAAAAAGCTGGAAAAAGGGCGGAGTAACAAGGAGCATTAAGACATCCGACTTTTTAACAGTTCAACCTTCTGAGAGGCAATTTAATATCGACATGGGTAGAGCTGAGGAGGAGGGTTGACCTTATCTCTGGTTGGCTTACACTCTTTTCTCTTTTGTCTTCTTCCAAAAAGCTTTGTTTTTCATCTTGTTTTGTTCTTCTCTGCTCGGCTCTGTTTTTTTAGAGCCACTGTCTGCAGACTTCACCTGGCAGAATCTGTCACTGATTTCCCTCTCACGCTCCTTATGTTAACAAACACCTAGTACTGAAAAAAAAAAAGAATCATTGTGTTAGTCACACCAAAACAAGACTTTTGAAATGCATGTAAGCATGTCAGTCTGACCGATATCCTATGAAATCAAACCCTCAAAACCGGCTAACACACTCAGGCAATGCGGTCGGGGATCTAATCACTCCTGCATTTATATGCTCAACTGGACTCAAATGGGCCTTGGCACTCCGCACACTCTCCGATATTCCATCTTTTTTTTTTTTAGTTCTCGGTAAAAACAGTATAACTTGAGTGTATATTAACATAGCCAAAATCCCAATAAAGCTGCCCTCATTCACGTTTTTTTTCTGGTTCTTGTGTCGGATGACTAAACATGTCAGAAACTGTAACTCAGAATCAGCCCATTAAGACTACCTGTCAACCTGTCATTTCCAGACTGCTGCTTTGCTCTAAAAAAATCTTGATTTTATAACTGCAGCATCATCCGACAAAACCACCGTTCAAGTCATTTAAAGGCAGCTGTGCAGTTAATTAGATACTTAGATGTACCAGGATCTCTCACAGAAATTTCAGGATAACAGGTGCTAGCACTATTCAGCTGTAGAAGCAGAGGATTTTGAGGATGGCAGTGTTGGGTTATTTGGTCCAAAACCTTTGTAAAAACTATCTGTGGGATTAGCATAAAATCAAGTGGAGACTGAATGCAAACTTAGAATGAACACCTCTTGGTCTGAGGGCCATGGTTCTTAGTCAGAAAAGGGTTTTGGAGTGAGTTGCTGCCCCAAGTAGAGGAGTTTAAGAATCTCAGGGTCTTGTTCATGAGTTTGGGTAGAATGAACCAGTAGATCTGTAGGTGGATCCGAGCAGCAGCATCTGGAGTGATGCAGATGTACTGATCTGAGGGGCTCCAAGTAGATTTGCTGTTGCTCCTCTGCATTGAACTTAACCAGTTGAGGTGGCCTCGCGGTAGATCCAGGACCTGTTGGCTTGGGAAGGACTCGGTGTCCCCCTGGAAGAGCTGAGGGGGGTGGCTTAGGTGACACAAGTCTGTGGATTTTTGCTCAGACTGATGCCCCAAAAACCTGCTCCCAAATAAGCAGCAGAACATTGATGAGTGGCTGTATGATCCTCAGAGGATGAAACATAATGACTTTGGTGATGGCTTTACTTTTTTTCTGTAGCCTCACTATAAGATTAACATATGTCTAAAGCACCACCAGCATACTAAAGCTCCTTACGACAGCATGAAAATTATCTTCTTTTTTCTTTTTTTTCTTAGCACAGAGCAAATATGAAACCTCCACTGATCAAAAGGTCATAGTAGTAAAACTGACCTTGACCTGTTAGCAGTTTAAAAGGTCTATGGGGAAAACAGCATTTTGGCTCCAATGTTTTTTTTTTGCATTTACTTAAGTCACCACTGAGATAAATTGGCTGAGTGACAGAGCAGAATCAGGCTGGGAAGGACGCAGAATAAAGCATTTCTCAGCTGAAAGCACAGAGGCAAACCTAGAAGTCTTTTTGCCAGTGGTCAGTTTTTTTTACATGGCTTTAAAGCTCATGATGCAAACAGGAATAAATAGGAATGGTCACAGCAGGGTTTCAGTTTTTAAACAGTAGCTTCTTCTAGCTTTTTATTCTATATTTTAGCCAAAGCAAGGGATGTTGGTGAGCCGTGGACGACTAAATCTGATGTTAACATCAAAAGTTGAAATTAAATAAGCACCAATCACCAAAAGCTGTAACCCCTTTTAGCGTATTATGACAGATTACAGATAGCCAAATGTGATCACTGTGAAATCCGATTTTAACTTCAGTATAGATACAGTTATCTGACCACTCAAAACAGATCTAATAATTCTGACAGCCGAGGGAAGCTTAGGGTCAGATTGTTACTCTTACTTAATTCTCCTCTGTTTTCAGTTCCCTTGCAATAGTTATCGTCTCTTTACACACTCAGTTCTCGGCTCTACCATTAATGTGTCATATTCACATGTAGAAATATAGCCCTGAATATTACATCAGACAAAAGTGGACTTGTATCAAAGTGGTGCACAAAGAGTAAATGATGAAGAATTGTCAGTAGAAAGTTTCTGTTCAATCTTACCCTCAGGCAGCAGAGCTGCTTGATTCTAGTCTGCACTTCTTGACAGCTAGAACCAATACTTGTTCATCGATCATGTAATAATACTTCTGCCTGAAGTCATCAGAGCCATTTAGGGCAAATATAGGGTTACCGTGGGACCACTTACAGCGCACCTCACCCCGAGCACACCTCAGGATTCCCTTGTCTTCATATATAATTTTCATAGAGCAACCCCCCCCCCCCCAAAATGAAGATGCTGGTATCCATTACAGTTTGGCAATTTTGTTTGACGAATGCATTGAATGATCGGTCACGTCATCAGAATTGTGTTTTTTTTGTCTAATGGTTAATTCTTTTGGTTTTACAACCAGGTACCTACCAGGCAAATCCTATTTTAGGGCAGCTGATAAATGTCTGCATAGATGTTTCAGTTTACAGATATTCTAAGAATTCACACATGACAGTTTAGTCCTGAAAATAACATTATTTTACAGGGAGGTGGCATGCTTTTCCAGAGTCGGACTGGAACCACTGTGTCATATAAGTTGTGTCAAACATTAAATGCAAAATAGTTTCCAAGTGATTTACTGTTAGAAACTATTATTTTGATTCTTACTTGGAAGGGATTTCTAGTCTTTATTTTCTCTTTTGCTGTTGGTTTTCAGTTTTTCTTTGCCTCAAATCTTTCCCCCTGTCAAAACAACATTGAATAATGAAAAGTTCCAAGTTGTCATAATCAGAAAAGACTTACACTATTTAGATGCTAAAAATGTGAATGAAATTACAAATTACTAGCCCTGTGAAAAACGTACGGATATGTAAGCACAACTGTCACTCCAGACCTGTCAAAATCCTCCAGTTTGTTTCATCCCTCGCAGGACACATGTGTGCTTCTATCATATTTTTCCATCTCATGCTGAACTGGGTGACCTTAAACTGAGTGAACTCGGTTAATGAACTCTGAAAGGTCAGTGCTGTCGTGGTTGGAGCAGAGTGGCTGATTCATCATGTCATCATTTGTCTCCACGGCGGTGAGGCTGACGCTCGATCCCTGAATCACACTCTCAGTGCTCCAGAATCATCTGTGTTTGACAGACACATCGGCCTTTTGTTAGAGGTGAAGCTGTACCTTCATGGGTTTACAGTTTCACGCTGACAATAACTTGTTTCACTAATGATGAGTTTGGTTTGGTGTTGGTAAAAAAAAAAAAAAAAAAAGAGACAAATATGGAGCCAGAAGTGGCGAGTTATGTTCTGAGAAAACTGCTGAAATTGTCACTACAAACTTATGTAATTTTAACTCTCAATTTTCTCAAGGAATCGCATTACTTCACTGCTGTGTTTTTGGATCTAGATGAAATGCGCATCATTGTGTATTATCCCTGCAGAGGATGATCTAATCAAATTATGCTTTGCCCCAAATTAAACTTTTGATCCTAGCTCAGAGTCACAGTATTATTATACTACAAGCATTCACATTTTGAAGAGACATTCCCATGAATTGGGCCTGTTCAAGAAAATTTTATGCGGTGATGATCAGGTGATGATGCAGCCTTGTTTAACACTGTTGCACCTTCTAGTTGTGCTCATACCTCTCCAGACATGGTAAAAAGAGCATATATTTGGGCAATGTGTTCACAGATTGAATAAGGGCTTCTCTTGCTCGCACTGATTATTATCAAACAAAAAAACATTAAAAAAAGGATACTTTTGATCATGTGAACACATGTTTTTTTTTTTTTTATTCAAGGTAAATCTGCTTAACAGTTGTTGTGATTATATATTTGTCACATTTGAGGCTTTTCTTTGTGGCTGAATCATGTTGATTGTGCACTTATTTTATGGTCAAATTGTGGTAAAATAGTACAATAGAGGATTTTTTTAAAGTCCTGCACAATATATGTTGTCATCATACCCGGCGCCTTCGTGATATGACCCAGATCTTTCACAATAGCAGTGTGTAGTGTGCTCTTTCTCTCTCTTTCTATCCTCTCTACCTCCCCCTCTCTCGCCGTTCCTATGATATCACTTCAACTTTCACCAGGGGATATAATCTTCACAAAAGACCGGGCTACTCAATGTTTTTCTTCAGATAAAGCCTTTTTTTCTGGACTTTACACTGGCAGCAATAATTCAGACGAAAAGTTCAAAACTGTGGGCATAAAAAGATCACTCAGAAAAAACTTGAGATGTGCTCTTTTTAAGTGACCTCTTTTTTGTGAAGTGTGAACCCAGCTTTAGCTGCTTTTCCTAATACATTAGGCTCACACTGTGGAGGCTGATTGTAACCAAGCCAAAGATAACTTCTGTCCATCCCTCTGTGCACCACTTGGTTTGTCGGAGATGAGCTTGCCTACAGCAAGATGTGCTGGCGCCAAGAGAGTGCTCTGAGGCTCTCCAGTATCAAGTGTAGCATGGCTAATGCATTTTTCATTAGGCTGGGAGGGCTGGCTTGTAGCTTGAAAACTCAAGTGCCCCAGAGCTCAAGAGACAGAGAGAAAAAAGGGGGGAGGGGGTGATCAGGCTTGTGATCTTCGTCCAGCTCAAGATTTTGCCTTCACTCTCAGACTCAGACTTATTTATATTGTAGCTATTCTGCTTCGAGTTACAGTCAAAACATGAAGAAATATAAGGTTCTTAGACTCATACTGCCAATTGGGGAGAACAGAAATGAGATGTGAGCACATCACTTAAACTTCTGTTCTCCTTAACCTTCTAAATTGACATAACGAGTGTGATGGCATACAGTACATCTGTTAAAAAATCACTATTTTTATGAAAGATTTACCGTTTTTTAATATATATTTGTTTGTCCACTATTCAATCCAGTTTAATCTCTCATCTTAAGAGTCTTTCTGGTTCTGAAAAACATCTGACTTCTTGGTGTTATCAAGTATCCTTGATGTTCACCATTTATAAAGGTGGCGGTCTGCCACCTTCGATTATCTTAAAAAGTAGCTGCCCTGGCAACTGCCCATCACATCTTCCAGTACCTTCAGATTTACTACTTAATGTGTCATTGCTTTTGATCTGTCTTTGACTGGTTATTATTAGTAAAAATCCCTGTCATTTAACAGACGTTTAGCGCTGGATGAACTCTAAGCAGTTTTGACGCAACCCTAATGACTCCCAAGAAGTTACTGTAGTTCTGTCCAAGTGTCCAGCTTCTGAGCCAAGCTAATCTAAATGGCCTCTGGCTGCAGCTTCAGTCTTGCTGGAAATACATTCAAAGTGTCTGTAACTCTTCATTAAAATGTATTACATTTTCCCAGTCCTTAAATCAAACAGAGACAACCAAATCTAACAAACCAGACATCATTTTCTTTTTATTCAAATGTTCTAACATCATATATCTATGTGTGGCCAGAGTATTGCGAACCTCCTGGCCGAGCTGTTGAAAATTAAATTAAAGCCAAGTTTTCCATCCAATAGGAGGAAATTCTGATGTGAATGGATATCCTGTTTGATTTAAATGGGAACAGATTGATGTCCGAGTTCTTAGCACGTTTGTGGAAGCGTATCATGATACAAGGCGGATTTGCGAGGACCTCAGAAAAAAGAGCTTTGACTTATTCCAAGAGCAAGGTGTTTAATACTTCATGAGGTCACAAGGAATCCAGGGCAACTTCTGAACAACCTTAAACCTCTCTCATATTGGCCAGTCTTAATGTTCATGAGTCCACCATCAGGAAAACACTGAGCATCACTGATGGAACAATGAATTATGAAACATGTCTGCAAATTCTAAAGGAAAATGTCTGTGCATGTGTCCATGAGCTGAATCTACACAGAAAGGTGGTGATGCAGCAAAGAAAGGAAAGAAAAATCCCAAGCACACAAGTTACTTTGTAGAAGTATGATTAAAAGACTAAAGTCAATGTTTTGGAATGGCCAAGTCATAGTCTTATGGAAGAACCTGCAGTTCATGTGAGGAAACCCACCAAAGTCGGTCTTTTCTTCTAATTCGACACTAGAAAGAAAACAAGTGTGTTTCTACAAATGTCAAACTACTAGTTTGAGCTCTGATGACCTAAAGGGGATTAAGGAGTCAGATATAAATGAGGTTTTCACAGACAGCTCATTTTCACATAAAAACATTCAGGTTTTTGATAGAAAAAGATCTGTTTTGGTAGTATACAAATCTTCTCATGGGACTACTAATAGGAATCATATCTGTTGTTTTCCTCATCCGTTGATTAAGAGAAGTATATCAAATAAACCAAACTAGGCTTACAGCCTGAGGGCTCCATGGAGAACATCTGCTAAAGAGACTCATGATTTAGTATAAATCATTGTATTGTGTGTGAGTGTGTCTCTGTGGGAGTATGTGTACTTATATATATATATATATGTCTCTGTGAGGACCAGTATGAGTTTGAGACATTGGGAGTGAAAAATATTTGAGGAAATTTGGGAACATTTTGATTTGTTTGCAATATGTGATACTCCATCAGTACCCTGTCTGAGGTTTAGCCTTGGTTTTAGGATAAGAGGTATGCTTGGAAGGGTAAAGGGGTCATGAATGCATAATGTCAATGAGTGTCTTCTCAGATGCAGATGCACAAACATATTTGTGTATTCATGTAAGAGTGAAGCATCTCCTTAGGCTACAACTGGGAAAGGATGCTCCTTTGCTCTGTTGTATCAGACCTTCTTAGAAATGATGAATGATAATGTCACAAAAAGGGAAATAGAGCCGTGTATAGAATATTCTTCAACTCTCTTATGCTAAATAGATAAAAGTAGGCCTACTGTATGTTAGGGAGTGGATGCCATGGCAGAAATACTTTATATTCAAATTGCAATCAGTAGGTCACCCTTCTACAAGTTATGTATTTTGTATTTTTCAGCTTTTGCATCTGTTCCTGTTTGACAGTTTTCACTTATTATAATGCTCCAATCCCCAACCACTCATCTGTGTTTGATCTTTTTTGTGCTTCAGCAGGGTGACCCTGGGTGGATGTCTATCTCACTGAGTTGCCATTGAGCATGACATTGTTGCTGCATTATGAGAAAAGAAAAAATTAACACTATTTTACATTTTTTTCAGCAAAAATCCAACTGTGAAGGTACTTTTGTGCTGGTAGATGAGTTACTGTGGCACCTCTGAAGTGTTGTTATCTGGCTAAAACTCACCTGCCAGGAAGGCAGCCTGAGGCAATCAGAGGTGTGAGAATGACTGAGGCTGCGGCTACACGAAAACGTTTTTCACTGTAAACGATACTTTTTCTTATCGTTTCGCTGTCGCGGCCACACGGAGCCGGCGTTCCCACTACCCCAAAACGATAGTTTTTGAGAACGGGTTCCAGAGTGGGAAAGTTTGAAAAAGAGGTCGTTTCGTTTCCATTATTACAGCGAAAACGTTTTTGCGTCAGTCAAACGTTGACGCTGTGAGACTTCTCTATTGTCTCACAGCGTGGCGTGACACAGTGGCGTGTGTACTGCATCGTTTCATCGTTTTCATCCGTTTTCGTCTGGACCTGAGTCTTTACCGCAGCGTTGCCGTGTGGTCGCAAGAATTTTCGTACCCGTTTTAAAAAAAAACCTCGTTTCGTTTCCGTGTAGCCGTAGCCTGAGATTACTGGTGAAAGTTGCAGCAAAGAAAGCAGGGAAGTAGCATGTGTGATAAGGATGGCACCAAGGCCTCTATTGGGGTGTATACAATCAGTAAAGAAGACAAGAGGACAATGACCAATAATAAAACAAATAATAAGAAATTACCATCTAGTTACAAGTAAACTTATGCAAAGAAACCTTGGATCCTGGAATTAATGTGGATATTACATTGATACGGAGCCCGAGCACACCCTGCCACAGCAATTTCCCTGCCACACAGCAGTGGTGACGACTAGCAGAACAATGGACCTCTCAAACGCTGCACAAACTGCTCAGGAACAGCTCAAGGATTAAAGATAAAGCCAAAGGCACTGACCTGCCCCCCAAAACCTCAGATCCTAATCCACACAAGACAGTCCCACCCTGCAACCCACAGGACCCGGATGATCTGCTTCCAACATCCAGGTGCTAGACACTGACCCCCAGGGGAGCTGTGGCACTGCCTTCATGTGTCAGAGCTGTCTTACAGGGACAAAGGGAACTTACACAATACCAGGCATGTGGGCTGGTTGCCAGAGTAACATCTGAAACACTTTTATAACATGATTAGAAAGTCAATATATGACTACAAATGTGTTTTGGGGTAGAAATGTCTGAAAACTTGTGTTTTATTCCATATTCAAATGAAAATTAAGACTATAAAGCTGATTCATTTTTATATTGTTGGTCGTTACGTTGTACCAACCAGCACACTGGTTAAAGACATACAGTATTCTTCTCAGTCTCATTTAAAATGATTTAATGGGACTTCGTGTCCAGAAACAATTTTGTTAATGCTTCACTGTTGATTCTCAAATAAAAAACGAAATTGTGGCAGTGGCACTGCAATGCATAGAGAGGAGCATATTAACCGTCATATCAGGCAAAGGATGGGTTTAGAAATCTTTTCATTACACTGAGAGATTCCTTGACCTCATGCTTTGACATTTACTGAGTCTTAGCTTCACTGTAGGTTTGGAAACGAGCAAAAGGTTATCATTTGAAATTCAGCTGCTTTTGTTTGACCCCCTGGCCCTGAATATACTGTAGCTTTGTCTTAATTCAGCTTGCAAATGTATCAGTACTGGAGGAGGACAGAAAGTGTCCAGTTGAGCCTTAATCACTTTTATATTGTAAAATTCTAAACCCACAAGGAGCTGGGGGATGTTTTTGCTACAACACAAAGCTCCGTTTTTCTTCTAAAATCCATAAGGTGTTGACATGCGACCGGCTTTGTTCTTGTGTTGAACTGTGCGATGCAAGGTGTGATGTTTTTGTTTTGACTTGTTCCTTCATGTTAAAAGCCACCAGTGTAGTCACAGACCATCTCTCCCTCAAGCATATGTTTGGCCTCAATTTGATGAATTATGTACCCTCACAAAGTACCGATCTGGCCATCCATCTGGCAACCAATTAAAATTTTAAGATACAGATGTTGTAGACATTACGCGTGCGTTAGTTTGCACATCATTTAAATGTGGTCTTTGATATGTGAGTGAGCATGACATTTAAAAGACAGGAGTACATCACTTCTGTGTGGCAGAGGCAGAACGTCTTCAGTACAGTATCTTCAAGAGATCATTTAAAGTCTGCTACAAGTGAAGTAGCCACACAGCAATCCTCTGGTTTGACTGATACTTTGTGATTGGTTGGACCGTATTACAAAAGGCTTAAGTCAGTGCAAGAATCCTGAACATCAGAAGAATCTTTTGGTGAGATTTGATGATGTGGCATCTTTGAAAACTTTTACGGGTCCTCACTTGACTTTAAGAAGCACCTTATTTATCAGTGTCACCCCATGCTTTATGTTTCAGTATGGAAAGCAGCACAGTGCTTGACAGATGTGATAGGCCTGGTTATTGTCACTAAGCTATGATAAGTAAATGGCTTTTTGAGGACTGATTTTACATTTCACTTGACTGAATAGCGAAATACTTTCAGACTTACTGGATTGCATATTTTTTCAGAAAAGGTGGCTCTTATTGTACCTTAATAGCTGCAGTATACCCTCAACTGACCAGTGTTTCTATTTCATCCTGTTTTTTGCTGGTCAAATGTAGTTCAGAGCAAGTGACTACTGTGCCTCCTGTGACGGCTGTGAGAATTTCTACTGATGGGCATTTCAAAGCAGAAATTCAAAAGTCACATCCATCCATCCATTTTTTTATACCCGCTTAATCCGTCGGTTTGGTCGCGGGGGGGCTGGAGCCCATCTCAGCGGCCATTTGGTGAAAGGCGGGGTACACCCTGGACAGGTCGCCAGTCCATCACAGGGCCACCAAAATATCTCCTATATTAAAAGTTCTCAAAGCATCATACTAACTCGAATTATTTCTTTAAAGGAGAACTGCGGTATTTTCAACATTAAGCCTCAAAATCATCAACTCACCAGAGTGGTTACTGGTGTGCACTGGTAATCCATATCAAATTTCGTTGCAAACTCCACACAGAAACAGGTTTTCTGTTAAGGTGTTTTTTAGAAACGCAGTGTATCCAATTTAAGCAGACCCTACTACAGTAGACCTACTACAATGCATTAGTGTCAAACTGGCTCACTACACCATGCCATCTAGCTGTACCCCTGACAACTAGCATCTTCCTTTGGTGCTACAATTTGCAGAACCTGAACTACATACTTTAATTTCAGGAGAATAATTGGTTTTGTTTTCCCAATCTTCTTTTTCACAAACTCAGTAAAAGAAGCACTGTGGAGGCATGAGGGTTTACAAACTCACTCAGAGAACCCTTGTTACAGTTTCTGGTGTAACTATGGTCACTGATTTTTTTATTTATTTATTTATTTATTTATTTTTTTGCATGGTCACGGTGATGGAGAGCTGAGAAGCAACACCTGCTTCCTCTGCAATGACCATCTCATTGGTGGTTTTACAAACTCTTACCTGAGACAGCAGCTTGACGCTCACTACTCTGCTGGTGTCCTCATATCGCACAGAATCATGCCATCATCAGTTGCTGCATCTTGGCAGGACATGTTGACCGTTGACCATAAGTTGCGCATTATGAGAATGTTGTTTTACTTAGTCCGCAGCTGGAAGGTGACCAAAGATTGTATCTGCAGTATGTCTTTGTAATTTGATATCTAAGGAGTTTGGTTAGGGTAAAACCCATACATTTTTTTTATACTTGTTAATTTAAAAAATTGTTTGGCTGACTGGTTAAACTTCTTTTTTTAAATTTCTTTTTTCTGTTATTTGGCAAATTCAGAATTGAATTTTATCCATGCTTTACTCTGATTTTAATCATGATCTGTGATTATTTCTGCAGCTCTGTCTTGTTTTGTATTAAAAGATGAATTCTTGAAACTGAGTAAGTGTCAGAAATGCACTTGCTTTTCATATTGATGCAAATTGTGAGTCGTTTTCTGCATCGGCATGTCAGAGGTTTTCTTTTGTCAAAAGCTGCTTATGTGTCCAACAAGCTCACTGTGGCTGCACGCTCTTTGCAGTATCACAATTACAGTAATCCACAGCCCTGTGAACAGTGAGTTAGGGCAGTTGTTAACCTTTGTGACCAATGCTGGACTTTCTGCAGCTTCACATAGAGATAAGTGGGCCCTTTTATCCCTGTGGTAAGAGATGTATCAAAGTAAAGATGTAACACATTGGGCCACCTTAGTTCCAATCTTGAGAAAACAAGGAGGCTAAAGTATTTTCGTTTGAGTCTTAAAAAAACGGGATTTGGATATTTCTACTTGGTCTTCCATGTGTCCTCCATATGTCTTTTCAGTTTCTCTGCACACTTCTAACCCTATCATATATATCTATATATTTATTTATGTTGCTAATCTCTCTTTGACTCTCATTTCCCAACACCCTCTTTAATTGCCACTAATAGCAGTGGTGATGATGAAGATTGTGACAGAACATCTGGACCGTGCGGTCTACATGTTTTAGAGGCAGGACTGAAACTTAACAGAGATGGAAACTGGCAGTTATTTTTGTAAGATTTCTCTGTGGGCTCCTTGGCAGACTTGATATGAAGAGGGGACTGTTATGAAATTTATTGCTGTTGTTAAAAAGGGAGTTACAGGGATTCCAGCATAAACCGGTTACATAAACGGTCTATTCCTCTTTCTGTTGCTGCGGCCATGTATGTCTCTCCTTGACTTCTTCTTCTAACCTTTTTTTCTTTTGAAATGTATTTGTGGTCTTGTTTTTCTCCCTAGTTTACATTCACATGTTGAGGTGAAAGTTCTCTGACATGTAGACAATATCTGCATTAGTGCAGAGAAAAAAAACAAAAAAAAAACAATACAGAATTAAGTGGGAGGAACGAGCACCAGAGAGAAACTGAAAATGAGATTTCCTCTTTTGTTCTAGTCTGCTGACCTTTTTTAACTCAACACTCCCCCAAACTTTCTTGTTATCTTGAGAAAAGACCGTTGAGAGAAACACTAGTAAATAAGGAGGCTGTGGTGCAGATGGATCTAGAACCAATGGGCTCAGTTTTTTGTACCCTGTGTGAGAGAAAAGGCACTGATGTGTATTCTGTCTACACTTATCTCTGATAAGTCCTGTGCAGCCGGGCAAAACAGCCTCTTTATCCTGTCTGTGAATTGTTTTACTTTGGTTTCTCTGCTGCTCAAACAATTCAGTACCTGTCTGACACCAATGGAAACTCTTCTTGCTCCTGAGCTTTGTATGTGTAACAGAAAATGGAACAAAAACAACCTTCTCTTTGTCCAACTGTTCATTTGGGCATGTTTGAAAAATTCTCTCTCGATATGCTACATGCCTACAACATGGCCGACTAATCCTGACGTGTATTGCACCACAACAAACCGTCTCATGTAATGGCAGGTTGCACACGCATTCAGACACAAACTGTTTAGGATATGTCGAGGCAGTCCAGACTTTGATAGTCCGCAAACAAAATAAAGAACCAGCAAGAGGTTTAAATTTTGCATTTTGCCTTTAGAAGCTTGAGAATTTTCACTTAAGCAAAGATACCAGATTGTTCTGCGTCTTAATTACAAGCCTGTGAACTGATACATCAGCTGTTTAGTGGGAATTATTTTCCTATACTTATAGAAAATAGACTTTTAATGACATCCACAGAAGTAGGTGGGAGTCTATTTCTCTGCAGAGATGCATCATTTTGCTGGTATTAGCCTTTTTTTCTTCTTCTTTTGCTGTGTTCAGGGTGTTTTTGGGTGGAAACCTTTGAGCGGAAGGTATAGACATTGTATATTGTTATACAAATACACATGCCAAGCAAAGAAGTTTCACATTGGGTACAGTGGAACTATGAGTGTGTTTAGTGTGTCTTTTGGAATGTAATTACTCTAAAATAGTGATGTGTGATACCACTGATTTCTTTCCGATCTGATACCAAAGGTGATGTTGTCAATACTGATACAATACTTTATTTTCTTTTTACCTAAGCTTAATGTATTAAAAGAGGGGAATTTGACAGCAAATGACAGCAAAGCTCAGATTATCGTTCTTATTCTTTATTTACAGAGCATTTTCTGTTATTTCGCAAAAAAATGATGACAGGAGAAATGAAAACAAAGTGATCTGCTGAGAACCTGTGTATTAATTCAAAATTACTGACCCGTAGAACGAGCAAGTCAAGATGTACCCTGACCTAACGTCACATCTAGCGTTGTTTTTTTTCGGATGTAAAAAAGCTTCACACATGACGACACAAGAAGGGGCGCATTAGCCGCATTCGCACTGTAGGAACCTTTTGCAGTTCCTATAACCTTTTCAGGAACGGGGACGTTTTTTCCCGCATTCGCACATACAGGAACTCGGGACCATGGCCCTCAGTACCTATAACCATTTCAGCTCCTTCTCCGAGGCTGGGTCTTTGCTGGGTTCTATAGGAACACATCTGACGGAGGTGTTTGGTGGTTGGTAGCTACGCCCCATGTCATGCTGTCACGGCTGAAATGTTTACTCATACAACACAGACAGAACAGGCGCGTGTTTAATAAGTTAAACTGACACGTGGGCTCCTTTGTCTGCGGCGCTCTGCTCTCCTTCCTTCATGAAACGAAGAAGTATCGCCTGTGCTTGATCCTTCGTCTCCTGACTCTCTCTGTGAGCTCTTCCAGCCTCGATGTTAGACGCCCGATGTGATCGTCCATGATTAATATCACCATCATGCAGACCATGAACACGATGGCCTCCCCACTCTCCATTTTATTTCTATTCTTATTTTTATTTTTACTCTCTGTACGCTGCTACTGCAAAACAATTTCCCAGCTGGGATGAATAAAGTAGTTCTTTTCTATTCTATTCTATTCTATGTTAGCTTCTTTGTGGTGTTTTTTTTCTTCTCTCCTTACTTTTTGCGGGTTTTGTTTTGTTGTTGAATGTGGCGCTAAAGTAACACGTCACTGTCGCAGACGGTTGCGTCCCATCAGTCTCTATCAGGTCCTGACTCGTGCGAAACTGAAACAGTTCCGCTGGAGAAGGGCAGTTATCAGAACTGCGTTCTTAGAACGGCTCTGTCCGAATTCGGCAAGGAGATGTCAGTTAGCCCCTGTCAACTGGCGGGGAAATAGGTCCTGTAAATAGCAAAATAACTGTGTACTGCATTGAAAAAGTCCCTGTTACTACCACATTAGCGCAGATTTGTGAAAGTATCGATACTTTATTAAAAGTAAATTAAAAGGAATTAAGTTTTATCTCTCTGATTTCTCAGTCTATCTTACATCGAATAACATTCTGCTGTCGTGCTTGATTCAGTGGCAACTCAGAATATCTGATCTCAAATTAGGTCAAATCAAAGAAAGAATTGGTAATCTGAAGTAAACAGGAGAAAGGGAGAAGTTTTCAAGTCTGTGTTTATGAAGAGTAAGGGCGTATTCAGACCAGGAAAGTCTGATAGTTCACTTGCTTTGGTCCGAACCTTTTTTTTTTCATTTTGGTGCGGTTCGCTTTCAGACTGTACATTTCAGTAAACGGACCAAAATATGTCATCAAAGCCACGCGCCCTGAAGTCGCTCGGCTATTGGTCAGAATCGACACGCGCAACACAAAGTGCTAAGTTCAAAAGTGAATGTAATCATGGACGCTTTCCGTGCCGTTATTGCTTTTAATACAATCAAAAAAACTATATGTTTTTTCAACGTTTTGCTATTTTCACAACTGTGTAATTACTATGCTGCTGTACAAGTAATTTATCAACATATATGATATGTGGGCATCTGCCCAAACGTCCACAAGAGCACGGGTCTCCTCTTCGGCCCACGTTTGTCCCCTACTCATTTTCGGTCTAGAAATATTATTTTCGGTCTTTCGTTAGCTTTACCACAGCCGGTCTAGTAATTAGAAGAATGACGCTCTGTTCTGTTACCTTGCAGCAGACAAACGACGGATGCTCCCGAGGTACAAAAAAGCAAAAAGTCTGGGATTAGGTCCGGTCTGCTTTCACACCTCCAAAAGATCCGCACCAGGGTTCGTTTGATCCAGACCGAGTCCGACCTTTCAGCTCGGTCTCGGTCCGCTTGTTTGGTCCGGACCAGAGTTCGGTGGTTTGTATTCAGACCATCCCAAAAGGTCCGAACCAACGAAAATCTGGTCCGTTTGGTCGTTTGGTCCGGACCAAACGAGGTAGGTGTGAATACGCCCTAAGAGAACGTAAAACGTTCCATAGAATGCCTTTTAGTGCTGGGCGGTATGACCAAAAATACATATCATGGTATTTTTTCACGGTATATCACGGTATTTTTTTCATGCATAATTAGGTGTTCACAGCATTTTCTACAGATTGAGAACAGAATTACTGCAGTAGATTAATTTAGGATGGTCTATTTTACCGTCATAGAATAACGCCCCACAAAATGATGCTGTTTTCAAAGAAGTGCTACTCATGATTCTAATGAAGTGAGGAATCGGAATGCAAACACAATTGCAGTCAAAATACAGAACTTTTACCGTGCAAATTTCAAACATCTTTTATGAAAATTAATCCAAAAAAGTAGTTCAACTTGCAATAATTATATTTTTGCATCAATATGAGGTCGTAGGCAGTCCCTCTAGCAAACGCGTCTTGAAGTGACATTTGGCTCGACTTTTCTTTTGCTTTCCCCGTGTTACCTGCTGATGTGGCGGGTGCTGACCTTAACTTCATGCATTCTTGATATTCTTGATATTCTACCTTAGCCGTAAGCATGTCTTAGAATCTAAGACATGCTTACGGCTAAGGTGATGGAGCAAATTGCTCGTGTTGCCACCTCCAGCGACAACTGTAGCCCGACAACACTTGCATAAAATGGTTGTTTGGTCGACGTCGAACCAAAAAACTTCCAAACTACAGACACGGCTCCTTTTTTTTGGCACAAGTTCTTTCGTGTCAGCATGTTCTACTAGTTCTGCAGCTTCGATTTCGGAACCTTCCATGTCTATCCTATCCACCTTCACCTTTGCGCAACGCAAGTGCTTATTACCACCTCGCACCCATAGACAGTAAACATGCGTGTTTAGAAGCGCAACACTGAAAAGGGTCCCGTCTCAAACAATGTTGCGCGACGCAGCGTTCCCCCCGTTGTGTAATCAAATACACCGGTATGGCGGTATATTAAAAATTCATATCATAACAAAATTATAAACCGGTATTCGGTGTGCACCGGTATACCGCCCAGCACTAATGCCTTTACATAAGTCTTA
Organism: Odontesthes bonariensis; assembly: GCF_027942865.1. NCBI lineage: Eukaryota > Metazoa > Chordata > Actinopteri > Atheriniformes > Atherinopsidae > Odontesthes > Odontesthes bonariensis. Next base: position 16,052,488 of record NC_134519.1, on the reverse strand, counting down.
AATGGTCTCATAGAGAAGACTTCCAGTTTTCAGTCATCTGGTGTGTAGGACTGGATACAAATACTTTCTGATTATTCATAATTCTGTATGAACACGTATTCATTCTTATATCTTCACATTTGCACCTTCTCTCGGTCAAAATGTACTCACATCTGCTTAAAATTTTCTTTTTGTTTCATTCTTGTTAGAATTGAAACGACACTTAGGATGTCCTGATCCAGTTTTAGATTGTATATGTTCAAGTAAGATTTCCGGGACTGTGCTGAGAGTATTGTACAAAGCAACCAAATTTTAAGGTAAAGATGGATTCATTGTTTCTCCAAGCTTGATAAGTGCGTTGTGGATCAAATTTCATTTTCCAGACATGCCAAATACTTTGTGAATATCCACCATTTGCTTGATATGAGGACTTGTCCCGTGGGTACCTGTGAAATTAACCACTGGAGAAAATCAGAGCTGACTCGTGCATTAGATATCAATCCTTTTCCAAGAAGTGATATTAGCATATGGATATCTTATTGCTACTTCTCTGATTCTTTTGGTTCATCAGAATATCTGGTGTCTTTCAGGGTTTTTGTCTTCTTTGCCTTTTCTCTCATTGATTGGAAAACCTATAAACCTCCAGTAAGCGTCACCCGTGGGAACCCACTAAGTGCCCCCTCTTTCTCTCGTTTGCTCATATGTTCACTGCATTGTGTATTCCCACTTGCCGTCTCATTCTATCATAAATGCTTTTTAAACCACTTGACTGGAAAATTGACTTGGCATGTCAATTTGGCTGAACTACCCCTGTCGAGGCTCGTAATTTGCTTGCTTCTGTAGATGCTTTTACTGTCGACTGTGTTTTTACTCATATGTACTTCTTCCTCTGCTGAAAAGGGGAGTTCTGAAATTATTTTGCTGCTGCTCAGCCATGCATTTCAAATAAGAACAAGGTCACTGAATGCTGAAAGTGCTAGCGGAAGATCGATGAGGTTTGGTTTGATTTCATTCAGCAAATGATAAAAGAAGTCCATGTACTGAGTCAGAATGCACTCCTATAATTAATGGCACTTCTCCTACACTGGTTTAAGTAAACAGGCAAAAGTCCTCCTTTCAGTAAAAGATTTGATAAATTGTTATAGTTAAATTACATTTATATTTGATTTGTCCTCCTAACTTTTTACTTTTCTTTTTTTCAGGTGCCTGAGACTTCCCAATTTAGGACCACAACCAGGTGCCATAACTAAAGGCCTTCCCTATGTGAATGCCATCGAATCCCCTACTTTACACAGATGAATGTTTGTACCATCACCCATCTCTCAGAAGCCTTAAGTGCAAGCATTTGGACTGATTGGACTGTCTTTTAAAAATGGAATACCCCAAAGCTTCAGCTACAACCTGAGTCACATGAACACATATCCATGCCAGTGGATTTTATCTCAAAGATCATGTTTGACATAAATTGATTATTATTTTTTTTTAAATCTTCGTCATATCATTAGTGAAGTATATTACTTGCCACACTTGAGTTCCTGGATCAAGAAACCCTCTGCTAAAGCCTGATTAAAGTGCTCAGTTCCTTAGTCATGCAGAGAATCTGGGGTCACACCACAAACAAGCGGGCCATGTGGATTTTTGGAGGTGTAGCTGATGGTGTGGCCTCCGTCTCCTTATCAGTCAACCCATGACCCCTGCTGAAGTCAGATAGTCGGGTCCCAGTGAAACATATGTCCTCATCAGAGATCTAACAGAAGCTGATTTCACCCACACAACTGTCGGGATGAGCGCATGCCCGTAGCTGCGCCGCGCCAAAGTTGTCGTGGCTGGCCGTCGCAGGGCGGTCATCTCCCTCTGCCATGACCCGGCTGATGTTGGGCCGCACTCTGGAGCGCATCTGCAAAGCCGTCCTGCTGCTCTGCCTGCTCCATTTCCTCATTATGATGATCCTGTACTTCGACGTCTACTCGCAGCGCTTCGACCTCTTCAGCCGCTTCAACAATGGCCGCAATGGATCCAGGAGTAATATCAGCGGAGCGGGGAGTGGACACCATTATTACTACTACAACCTCTCCAGGCCTAATGCAACATTAGCCAGCTACCTTGCAACAGGGGAACAGCTGGTGCCGAGTATGCAGCCCGAAAACAATCAGACCCCTTCACCCAAACCGCTACCGCCATGTCCTGAGAACCCACCTGGCCTCGGTGAGTAATAACGTCCTCAGCCACTCCTCCACTGACTTCACAGTAATATAGGTAGTTGTTTTAAAACAGGAACCTGCTGGAGTTTTTGGAATTGTTCAGATTCTTGCTGTCTACCTATATCTGCAAAATGATCTGTGCTCTCGGGTTATGCTAGTTAACCCATTTAGGCCGGGAAAGCATTGCCACATTTCTACCTTTAAAGCCGGGAGCGCTGTGGCGTTATTCTACCATTAAGGCCGGGAAAGCGTACACGTCTTTTTTCCTGCAAAGGGTTGTTTTGCACCAATTTTCTTCAGATACTTTTATTTTCTTACATTTCTCCATACTTGGCCTACCTGGGGTTGAAAGTCTCGATAAATGCACAGCGTTTTAGCGGGCATATACCGGCTTTCGGCGAGTGTGACTCATTTTGAGCAACAAAAAAAAAATATATATATACATATGTTAGATCAATTCTTTAATTGGAAGCTCAAGAACAAGCTGGAGTAATCTCAAGTTAAATGAAGTCTTTATTTCTGGCAACAAATGAAGTATCTCAGCGCTGGAATCGGTATGACAGAACTCTCGCAGGAAATCCGTCAGACAGAAATATTTTAATATTTCAAGATCACAATAATCTTCCAATTTAGAACTACAATAAAAAAAAAAAGAAAAAAAAAGAACACAAATAAAATACACTTCAATTGGATACTTTTTAAATTTATTTTCCCAAGCCACGCGGAGCTGCAGCATAAAAAGAGCCGCATGCGGCTCCGCTGCGGCTTGCCGACTCCTGATGTAGCAGAAAGGTGTGATTCTTACAAACTCAGTGTACCGAGTATATAACGTAAACTCACTTTGAAGTAGTGCAGCAGGTCTCTGCATGTGAGTTTTACTCCTCCAATTTCTTTTTCCACCAGATTTTCAGGTGACAGAAGTGCTGGGATGAGGTTAACCAGCACCTTCTTGAACTCCACATCGATATCTTAGACAACGCACATATCAGAAAATGTCACCGCTTAAGCATTAGGCTGCTATGTCAGGTTTCTTAGTGACAGCAGTCTGCAAGTGTTTTGGTCAGATTATGTGGAATAACAGCAATGTTTTCTACATACAGGAAAAAAGACGTGTACGCTTTCCCGGCTTTAAAGGTAGAATAACGCAACAGCGCCCCCGGCTTTAAAGGTAGAAATGCAGCAATGCTTTCCCGGCCTAAATGGGTTAATGAGGCCTCCTGTCTGGTTACGAGGTATGGACGTTTTATTTTGCTGGGTTGGACTCGGCCTTGAAGGCAGCAAGATACAACTAGACAGCCAGCAGTCTGCAGAAATCAGATATCAGTCAGATGTCTTATTGAATAACAGATACTGATGTGGTGCAAAGGTTTAAGGGTCCACAGCTTTGTTGGTCTTACTCAGCCGTTGGGCAAGCAAAGTTTTAAAACTTTGTTTCACATTTTTCAGTTTTTAAAACTGTTGTTCGATGGTAACTCGTGTGTAAATTTATTCATTTTATTGTATTGTACAACTACCGGTAGCTCAGATTTCTGATCTGCGTTTGTGACTTTTTAGATTAGACTTTTTCCCACTTTTTAAAACCTTTTCAACCTTTTTTTTGATCAAGTCTTCTTGCTGTTCTGGTCTGTACATACAGAACAGAACAGTAATGTAAACCAGGAGGATTTGCACAGCATTGATTAATGTAATGAATAGAGTAGACGAGACCTTGATCGGAGCTCGAAGCTGAAGGTTATTAGTTTATATTCTATAAATAAATGCACCCCCAGAGAGCTGAAAAGAGCAAGTGTACTGGTAACATTGTTTTTCCAGGTCAACCTGCACCATCAAATAGATTTAATGTCAATGATTTACACTGGTATTTCAACCTGATAGACTCACTGTGGAGCTATTAAGGGAGATTCATGCGGTGGGACTCCTTAGCCCACGTCTCCAGAAACACAAACGGCAGCACAGGCACACGCCAAAGCTTTAAGCGTATTGCTTTTGTGCTTTCATTTCTTAGCACAGAGGCTAAAAATAGTGGAATCATTTAGATACATGGAGCAAATTAAAGGCAGGTTGCTAAGCCTCTTTTTAATAAATGGTAGATGTTTCAGTTTAGCGAGCTAGACGTCAAACTTCTAGCTGGTGTTTATTTTTTCCCCAAGTTGTATTTGAAACCGTTTCTGATGCCTACACAAGCCCATGCAGTGAAAAAAGAGATGCGTAAATCTTATTTAAGTAGGAATTTAAGTAAAGACAGAAAACTGCGTTTTGTTACTGTGAAATGTCAACTTAACTTATAAATGTGTGCGCTGCAGCTTTTTAAACAAATGTTTGTGGATTCTTTTCCTCCTTCCGTATTCTGAAAAACGTTCATCCATCATCACTGCAAATGCACACAGTCTGGACTTGAACTGCCATCGTCAACGAAAAGTTATTCGCTTGTCTAACAGCGGTGCACGCAAATGCACAAACCCTTACAAAAGGAGGTCACGCATATCTAGACATAACTCCCCTGCACACTGCTGTGCACACCTACACTCACACAGACATTAACACACACGTCTAATTATCACTGGGGTCCATTCACCCAACAAATCAAAGGTTGATAGAGTCACACTAAGCCTCAGGTTTACTAAATCTATAATTACATAGTGAGTATGTCGCACACACACGCACACACACACATACACACACTCAAAACCTCTCTGTCATGAATACTCACAGATAATAGAGCTCAGGAAGGAGCAACAAGCACCCACTGACACTATTTCACATTAGCTAAAGTAGGCTTGACTGAGTGCTGTTTATCTCAGCATCATTATCCTGGTCAACTGATCAGGATGTTAATGAGCCTTTAAAAAAGAAAAAAAAAGCTTCATTCTGCATAACTCAGTTTTGATATTTACTTTAAAGTCCCCCTTTCTCTGACTTTTATCAGCAAGCAAAGCACATATTTCGATATAAGATATTTGTGTCTTGAAAGAGAGCAGGTTTTTTCTTTCAGCAAGTTGGCAGGGTTTAGAAAATATTTAAGTATTAAGTAATATTTAAAATATAAGTCACTTTAAAAAAAAAAACAATTTCAAATAAATTATGAGCAACATACTGAATATAAATGATAAATAATTATGTCTGGAGATAATATTTGTATGTGAAGTTCAGTGAAACTAACACCACTCCAGATACATAAGATTAATTTCTTTCCAAGTTCAATGTTAAGGAGAAAGTTTTAGACATGATGACTTTGCCGGGGCATTCGTGTGCTTTTCTCCAATGGTGCAAACTCACATCTGTCCACGTCTGGACACATCAAATCTGACCTACTCGCCCTGTTAATGCAAGTATGACCAGACCCTTAGATAAACACACAGGACTTTAAAGTGCTTTTTGTCTACAAACGCAACTGGCCAACAGCCTCGGCAGAGTACTTGGCTAATTATAGCTGTTGGCACCAGCCAAAATGCAGCATGAATTTATTGTTGTTTTTCAGTGGTGGGAGGCTCTTCAGATCACGAGCTGGTACGCCAGCACTGCTCAGGACACATTCACATTTAACATAATATGGCCACGTGCGGTCAAGATCACTTCTTATATATGATTAAAGTGATTGAATCTCACTGCTTGCTTGATGCATCTTGGGTGCATTCTCACCTGTAGTCAGAGTCTTCCCTTGTCGCAGGTTCCAATGTGAGCTTAGTACCGGTCGATAACTACATGCATATGAAAATATAGTTTTCTGAAAGCCAAATTGGTTTAACTTCCAAAATACGATTAAGAAACATAAAGTTTTCAAAAATAAATGAGCAATGAATAAACACTGTGCGTAGATATATCACTGCCTTCAAGGAAAAATCTTAGATAACTGTTGGGAAATTACCCCAAATTGACACTTAATTATTTCCAGTTTGGAATTCCTCATTCTTCAGATTTTTTTTCCTCCGTTTTTGTCCTATTTTTTGTCAGGGATGACTCATGCCTGGACTCAGACAAGGTTTGCAGCTGTCGATTTTGCGTGCCTAAAAGCCTACTGAAAAGTTGTTTTTATGGCTCTGTGACACGTCTTTGTTTTGCTTCAGTAGAGTTTGTTTTTCTGTGATTGTTAATCATTAATAGTGTGTGTAGCTGTTGGCATAACGAGTTCATATCTCCTTGGATAAATAACACTTAGCAGCACTTTGTTGAAGAAATAAAAACATGTGTCTCTTTTTGCTTCAACCTTTTCCGCCTGTAAATGAGCTTTGTAAACGTAAGCCTTCATGATCAGTATTGTGTCAGCGTCAACATTTTTCTCTTTTGCCCCTGATTGCTTTTCTCATTTAATAATGAGTTCTGTGACGTGCTTTGAAATGGAGAGCGGGAGATAAAGTTGTCAGGTTGATTTGTCTGAAGCTGAGCTTTGCTGATTCCATTATTCGGTTTGGAATTGGCTGTTACTGGCTGGGGATTTGGCATTCATAACAGGCACAGGTGTACTCTTGTAGCTTATCTCTGCCTTTTCTCTGTGATGGAGTGGCTGCCTCAGGGCTGTAATGAGCAGGAAGGCAGAGAAAGACTGAGAGAGTCTGTTTTTCAGTCACAGGTGCAGAGAAAGAGATCTAATGGATGGAGGTATGGTGGTTGGTATGAAGTGAGACAGGCAGAGAGGCAGAATGGAGTAAAGGAAGGAACAGCAGGGGGAGTGAAAATGGAGACCTCGAACAGAGGTGTATACATACACACACATATATATATGTATATGTACACACATATAAACACACACATACACATTGAAAGTGTGTAAGAGAGAGGAAAAGAAAGAAAGAAACAAGCCCGTGGCTGTCCTACAACACCAGCTGACAGGTGCTGCCTGTATGAGTGGCTAGCATCCACAGTTTATATCCTGACTGCACGAGTGTTCCTGTTTGTGCATGTGTGTGTGTGTGAGCCTGCATGTGGTACATGCAAATGAACCGTCACTCAAAATCTGTGATACAGAAACTTAAAGAAATCGATAATAGTAGAATGAGTTCTGTTATTTTTCTGGAAATGTTTTTTTTTTCCCCATGACAAAAGTTTCTCAGTCTTATGCTCATAGTGCTTGTAACGATTCTGGATCTAAAACCAAACTGGAGTTTTTGGCATCAGAGTTTTTGTGTTGTGGTCCAGTCCTCCGTCGTCATACTGGAATTCTTCAAACTTATTAAACCGATATCTTCTTTCCCTCTTAAGCGGGGTTGTGTACGTACTTGTTTTCATCATGCATGTCAACAGGACACCAGAAAACTATGAAATGTAAATCATTTTGTTGGACTGCATGTTAAAGCGATACTCCGGAGTAGAATCAACCTTGGGTCATTTGAACCGTGATATCCAGCCAAGTAGCCCACCCGCAGTTTTTTCGATATTGGCTGAACATCAGCTGAGTTACTGAGTTATCCCGAACAGCTTCGTACAAGGGTTAATGGATCCTGGCAGTATCTCCAAAATTACCATACTAAAATCACATGCCATGACACCAGACTTCTACTGTAGTACAAATATGGTCTGTACTCACAAAACGATGCATTTGGAAGTTTGAAAATAGTCCAGGAGTTTATTATTATCAACACAAGCCTGAAAGCTTTTCTGCTGCTAAAGCTGCGTCGACGTCACTTCTGGGAGCTGGGAGCTTCAAAGTAAGATGAGGGTTGATCTACTACTGTAGACAACAAAGCAAGGCTGCTCAATTTCTCCATTGATAAAATAATTTCACAACTCTACAACATAAAAATTCATTAAAAAAACATGTAGAATATAGCATGTACTTTGTTGTCTACAGTAGTAGATCAACCCTCATCTTACTTTGAAGCTCCCAGATCAAGGAAGTGACGTCGACGCAGCTTTAGCAGCAGAGAAGCTATCAGGCTTGTGTTGATAATAATAAACTCCTGGACTATTTTCAAACTTCCAAATGCATAGTTTTGTGAGTACAGACCATATTTGTACTACTGTAGAAGTTTGGTGTCATGGCATGTGATTTTAGTGTGGTAATTTTGGAGATACTGCCAGGTTCCATTAACCCTTGTACGAAGCTATTCGGGATAACTCAGTAACTCAGCTGATGTTCAGCCAATATCAAAAAACTGCGGGTGGGCTACTTGGCTGGATATCACGGTTCAAATGACCCCAGGTTGAATCTACTCCGGAGTATCGCTTTAACAATAATCCAACCAAAATCGTACAAAATTGATCTTCTCCAAACTAGACCAACACATCCATATAATGTATCTGGGCATTGAATCTTTCCTGCATGTATACACTCAACTCAACTCCAATGTGCTCCAAAGTTCCATCTTTTAGCTTGTTTTTGTAAAAGTAAAAAGTGTATATTAATACAGCCAAATTCCCAATAAAGCTGCACTCACTCATATTCTATTTATTTATTTTTTTTGTTTGGCAGCTTAATGCATCAGAAATTGTGACCGAAAATCAGCTTGAAGCATTTCTGGACTGCTGCTCTGCTTTTGATCAAATTCCGATTTTTAGAACCGCTGTGTCATCTGACAAAATCACCATTTGAGTAGCTGAGTGAGAACGTCTGTGCAGTGAATTCAGCGACACTTAAGGGAGATCGGTTGGCAACAATCGATCTCACAGACGCTTACTTTCATATAGCAACACATCCAGACCACAGACAGTTTCAGAGGTTTGCGTTCGAGGTCTAGCTTACAGCAGCGGGGGTCTCCCTGCACCTCACGATGTCAGAGCTCATTCGACCAGGCAGTGTCATGGGCCCTGTTTAGAGGAGTTTCTGTGGGCGATGTCTGTGCCGCACACTTTTGTTCGGTCCTACCATTTGGATATGACGGCCCCTTTGGTGGCTCACTCTGTTCTTTCTGTTGGGTCTGAACCGCACTAAGGTGATGATTTTGACCCAGGTTCGACAGCTGCTTTACGGGGCGTTATACGTCCCATGCTATATGTGTTGTGCCCAGTGAATCGACTGAAAAGGGATGTAATGTTATGCATACTGTTCCCTGAAGGAGAGGAACAAGGTCCAATACTTGTTTGCACCGCCCATCAGCTGGGCTCGGTGAAGAGCGGCTATCGAACTGAGCAATGACAATGATGAATGCATATATAGTGCGGGTTGGGTCCCGCACACGTCATCGCACGTCATCACACATCATTTGCCTAAAGGCGTGATTAGAGGTGTCTTCAGCCAGGACACGCGAGGGCGTGATATCCCATAATGTATGTGTTGTACCTTGTTCTTCTCCTTCAGGGAACAGTAGTTAAATGCATAACATTACGATTTTCATGCCACGTCACATCTGCATTATCATGGTACTCCTCCCCCACTCTGCATGTGCGTGTGTGTGAGTGTGAGCACAAAAATAGAAACAGACACACATATATCTCAGAGGAAGGTTAAAAGCTATTTTTCTGGCTCTGTTTTAATTGGATGCTTTGCAGATATCAAATGTAATTAGCAAATATAATTAACTGTTGTCCTCTTCTGTTTCTACATTTCATGAAAATGTGGATGTTAACTCACAATAAGCTGCTCTTATCCATAAAGACATGAATATTATGCCTGTCAGATTTTGCTTTATTTTAGTTTGTTTTGGTCCAAGATACCCTGATGTCCTGTACTGTAACTCTGAAATTTTCCTTTTGGATTTAATCTGCATCTCTTTTTGTTCAATTTGTGTGTCTTTACACTCATTTTGTATTTGTTCATGGCATTTTTTCCAATTTGAATGTGCGTCTCTTCATAGTAATTTTACACCTCTGAAGTCATTAGGCATATTTTCATGATCATTTTTCCTGTTTATACGGTCATGTTGTGCTTTTTTGTTCCATTTTTCATCTTTGTGGTCATTTTGCATTACTATGTGGGCATTTCTCATCTTTTAGCTGTGATTTCGACTTTGTGGTAATTTTGTGTGTCTCAGTGGTAATTTGTATTTGTTTTTGATGATTTTGCAATATTTCTAGTGATAATTTCGCATCTCTTTGTGCTGATTTTATTTGTCTGTTTGGTCATTTTTCATCTTGTGCATCTGTTTGTGGTTGAAAAATTGATTTCACAACAAAAAATGTTAAAGGGGATAGAGAATCAAAATCGTCTTTTTCACGTTTTTGGTGTTAGTTCTGAGTCTTCCCGCTGTGGGGAGTACACACGAAGTGCCAGCAAGTGTCAGAACCTCTGTTTCAAGTACTCCCCTTTTTTGAATAGCCCCCAGAATATCCCCCAATCCGTTTTTGTGAAAAAGTGACGTCACTTTTTCAGCAATCGCCCCCCCCACCAGTGGTGTCAAAAGTACACACATTTGTTACTTAAGTAGAAGTATAGATACTGCAGTTTAAAAACACTTTGGTAAAAGTTGAAGTATCAACTTGACCTTTTTACTTAAGTAAAAGTGAAAAAGTATGTGCTCCAAAACCTACTTAAAGTATAAAAGTATAAAGTAACCTTTAAATATTTTTTTTTTTAAAACCCACACACAAAAAGGTAATGCCACTATATGAATTGCAAGCTTAATTTGAAAACTGGTTAGTTCTACATGTGGCCCAAGACAACAATCATAAAACCATTACTGTCAAAGACAAAGTCACTCAAGGAGCATGTTCTTTCTCAAACTTTATTGGAATTCAGTCCCATCAAAAAAACAAAAAAAGAAAGTCTTACTGCCTGAAAAAATATATAACTATGCCAGTTGTTATTCCGAAAACATCAGAGGCAAGGCTAACGCCTTTGACAATTGTTAGCTGCTAACCGGGCATGTCTTGGCATGTTCCTATGCTAGCCAAGCTGCAGCAAAATATATCAATTATCAGTTCACAGTTCGGTGGTAACAAAGAATAAGCTTATATTTTACCTCTACATGTTTTTTCAAATCGGAGGGAGAGTTCTTAAACGCCAAAATTATGTGGGTCTTGGGTGTGCAGAGTTTACATTTCACATTACATTGAGTCATTTTTGCACCTGACTATTTTGAAAAAGGATAGGGCCAAGGATGAGGAAGGTCTCTTTGGTCTCCGTCTCCATCTCCCGATACGCTCTCGCCTGTGTCCGACCTTTCAGACATTTCGCCATCTTTTTCTGAATCTTTTTCTGAATCGGACATTTTGCGTGGCAGCTTCGCGTTTGCAGTTAGTTGTAGAACACCTGCTCACTTCTGACGAATGACGATTTAATTTGACGAATAGCCTAACCAATGAGTGTTTGCGTTATATGATTCATCCAATTACACTTGTTCTCACTAGGTGTGGATGGCGCACATGACGTGAAATACATAAACATTAAACTGAAGCCAAGAGTTAAAAAAAAAAAAAAAACTGAAGCCAAGAGTAACGAGGCTGTTTGTTTTGAAAATGTAAGGAATAGAAAGTACAGATACTTGTGTGAAAATGTAATGAGTAGAAGTAAGAAGTAGGCAGAAAAATAAGTAATGGAGTAAAGTACAGATACCTAAAAAGTGTACTTAAGTACAGTAACGAAGTATTTGTACTTCGTTACTTGACACCTCTGCCCCCCACACCCAAGTCCACAGCCACCCCGTTTCAGACACTCCCCTTCGGCGAGAAACAGGAACAGGTGAGCCTTCCAAGGCTGTGAAAGCGGACTACGATCGTTACATATTCTTCCCCCCGGAAAGCAATGTTCGCGATCAATGGCTTTTATTTATTTTTAACAGAATCCCCAGTACATACAACCGCCGACTTTTCCTTTGCGCTGCGCATTTCACGGAGGACAGTTTCACAAAGCTTGCACGATTCCGAGCAGCTCAGTAGATGGTCAGTGCCGACAGGGACAGACACAGACTGCAGCGAGCTGTGCGCTCCGCTGAGAAGGTGATCGGCTGCACGTCTCCAGGACTATGGGGCGAGCAGGTCGGATCACAGCTGACCCTTCTCTATTTGCACCACTCCCCCCGGGCAGGAGGCTTCGGTCCATTCGGACCAGAACCTCCCGTCACAAAAACAGTTTTTTCCCCCTTGCAGTTGGATTTATGAACACTTCATAATCACCTCATAACCTGCCCCAGTCACTTTACCATCATTAAAATTGCACTAATGAAGCTGCACTGTTGTTGCTCTGTATATTGGATACTGTGTATTGTTGTACACACCTTGTACATTTTATATTCATATATTTTTATTCTTTATTTTTTATTATTATATCCTATGTTACATGTTTGCACCTTACGCCGCAGCAAATTCCTAGTTAGTGAACACTGTTCACTAACAATGGCAATAAAACGAATATTCTTTTCAGTCAGTGTATTACTCTATAGCTCTGTTTTCAGTGAGAGCAAGGGCAGCCAATCAAGCAACGGCAACAGAACAAGGATTAATGCCCCATTCAACCATTCTCTATCACCTTTAACATTCTCTTGCGGCCCACAGTGGCCAATACAGAGCTCCTTTGTAATGCTGTTTTACATTGTTCTACATCAGTTTCTGCTTTGTCCTATTTTTCCAAAAACTAAATTTTTCAGCATACCATCACTTTTGTACTTAAAAATAGCCGTAGTCAATCATCCCTTAATCGGTTCTGCACTTTCTTATCCTCATCTTGGTGTTTACAGGTCCAGCAGAGAGATGTCATACATATTGAACAAGTTATTCAAAGAAGATGTGTTAGGTACTGAGATACTGTTGCATCACTGTGCTGCTCATCTATCAAGTTGTGTGCAGTCAGTCTGAAATCTCACAAGAGTTTTAATCTCCGCTGCTTTTATCTCATTCATTCAGTTGCCGTCTAAAGAATGTGACATCTCTGAGGATTGTAGCAAAGATTGTTCACGTAACTGAGACCTTTGGTTTTTTATTTTGTCCAGTCCCCTCCACAGGTCCTCTGATTATTATTCAAAATTGTCTTGATAGTTGGATCAGCTCCTCTGCTGCAAAAGAAGCAGTGTTGCATTATCCAACTTGGAGCTGATCCAAGTTTAAAGATAATTAGTTTTTTTCAGTTGGTAGAATTAAAGGGAAGATTGATAACAATCCCCAAAAATGTGTGAAAGGCTAGGACACTTGTGTAAAATGTGGTAGTAATGCTGAGGCATGTTTTGCTGACATGTGATGCCTTCGAAATATGTTACATGGCCGACACCAGATAATCAATTTGGGGGGGGGATCTGCACTTAGTGGCCCTCATTTATCAAACTTGCGTAAGACGAAAAACGTGCGTAGGTCGTGTGTACATTCTTTTCTGCGCAAAGGTTGGCATTTATCAAATCCATCGTGAGCGCAGGAAAGATGAAATCGCCACGACAGGTCTGAGGCCGGTACGCACTTTTCCATTTTGACTTGCGGTGACTGCAACACAGCAGCGTCACTAGTGCGTGCCTCAGGAGTCGCAACAAATCCCTTGGTTAAAATTACAGACTTATCACTTCAAAGAAGGCCCATGTTTTATTTGACTTCAACATAAATATAAACATAAACGCAAATTAAATAAATTAAACAAGTACAACTCCGTAATTGGAAGAGTGATGGCTCATTATTCAACCGCGCACCCTCACACCGAACAGGAGAGGCGCTTTAACACTGCGCATTCGCGCACGCGTGCCACTGTGGAGAGGTGTATAGGGCTCCTAAAGCTGGATCTGTCTCTCGGCTGCGGGGGGAACCCTATACGCCCGAAAAGGTATGCAATATTATTATTGCATACGGGGATATCCATAACATTGCCCAAAAAAATGGAGTGCCATTTCCAGATGTACATCCAGAGGACCCCGTACCCAGAGATCCCTACCACCAGCCTGCACAGCCAAGAGCGCTCAGGAGGAGAGAGGAACTTATTCAGCGATTCTGACTTTTGGTAAGCATTCTGTTATTCAAGGAAAAAAGAAAGGAGAACAACGATTTCTTTCAGCATTTATTCTGTGACTTCAGTGTTTCATTTATGTCTTTCAATGTACTGTCGATAGATTGCATGGTGTGTGTTAAAGCCATCATCCACTTGACGATCTCTGTTTGTCTTTCTAGGACCTCTGTGGTCAACACGGCTGGCCGGTGTGACGCTGCAGACCTGGGGGCAGAGGCAGAGGCTTCGGATGTTGACGGGGCCGCGTATTCGTCGCGCGGGTCAGGTTGCCCGGATGCCACTTCGGATTCATCTGTGAATGAAAAATATTAGTTTGATTAGGAACCTCAAAGCACCTGTGTTACGTCTGGGGTGTGCAGTCATTCTTACCATTCTCGAGCTCTGACATGGGCGCATCAGTGTCAAGTTTCCCTGGCACGCCCGATGAGGACGTAGCTCCGATCAGGCCAGCCACCCTCTCCTCCAAGGCACTCAAATCCAAACCTGGATCGGACACCCCCCCCACCCCCCTCGCCCTCCAGCACCACCACCCCCCGACGCAGCTGTCCAACATGCTGCGTCGGACAGCTGCGACCTTCTTTTTTTGGCCAATTTCATATCGGACCACTTCTTCCTGATCTTATTGGAGAAAAAGTAAAACATCGTTCAATTTTAGATTTCACTTAATCTGGAGTTTATCACTTTATTGACCATCACAGTAGGGGAAAATACATAACTCGTCCGGTCTGCGATTTACAGCGCCAACGCTGTTGACAGCGTTTCTTTGCCGCCTTTCGTCTATCCATGTCGCAAACTCTAAAGGTGCGGCCTCTCAACCCCCTTTTGTAGAAGGCGTGGTTAGGATCATTACGATGGATTTCAGCCGCCGGATTTATCAACAGCCGCTCGGTTTTGCGATGGGATTGGTGTGGTACGCATGTTCTGTAAATCTCACTTGAGCCTCTGCGTACGACGAGTTCTCCGCTCATATATACGATGCTTTCTACGACGGCTTGATAAATGAGGGCCAGTGTGTTGATGTGTTTGCACATGGTTAAGCTAGTAGTGGTGGTCTGTAAAATATCACATATGAATCATATAGAGAAATACGATAGATGAGTGTGGTGGCTTTCTTGGACTTTGCTGGAAGGCATCTTGGTTGGAGCTTGACTGAGTTATAGAAACGAATACTCTGAAGACATGCACAAAAATATTTGTGTGTTTTCTCACTTACTGTTGCTGACACATAGATATTTCTGCATTCTGCAGACCACCACTCCACATCTGTACCAGAGTCTTGTTTTATTCAAAGCCAGAGAGTAATTTGACTGGAATTACATGCCCCTTTGTAACCCTGAACTTTACATTAGTGTCCCCTGTGGGACAAAAGCACAAGAAGAGCCTGAATCTTCACACCCTCCCTCTCGGTAAAATTACTGTTGGAAGACCTTAAAGGAGGTTGAATCCAGTGAGGTCCTTAAGCCCTAACCTTTCCTGCTCAGTGAATGATGGGTATGTGGCACAGCATGTTTTATAACCTTCCTCTTACATTTTTAATGGAGAGTTTAAAATAAGTGCTTCGATTTAGAACAATTCTACTGCATTAGCTCAGCCCGGAGAGAAGCAGGGACACGCATTATAATTTGATTAGACCTTTTACAAAACAAAGTAAACTTAATTGGACTCAACAGTTTATTTTATGCTATAAAGTATCATCATTTTCCTCTTCAAGTTGCAAATGATTTATCTAATAAAATGGGGTTCATTTTGTGCTTGGGATGAAGGGCATTGTTTGTATGTATTTCATTTCTGTTGACTGTATTTGCCAATAATGAATTAACGTCAAAGGAGAAATTGAGCTTGGTAATGGGTGTGTGCGGTCCTCTGTGAGTACAGTGTTGTGCTGGCATGTGAGGTTAAAAAACAAATGGTCCATAAAAATAGAAAAACTGCACAATAAACAAGGGTGACATTAGGTGTTCTTTACGGCTGTGGTTGGTCAACCCTATTTGTGAAAAAAGAGTCATTCATTAGGGTCTTTTTAATGGATTTACTGCTAAAATTGGACTGACACTGGATAATTCCACGTGTTCTGATCGGTGCCTTAGCTTTCACGCCAGTGCAGGTAATATTGTTTCTTTTGTGTATTCAGGCAGAAAGGAATGTCATGTTTCAACTGTACTTATCATTTGTCACGGGAATCCAAGGCAAATTAGGAACTTTTGCAGCTGATGTGACTGCGCACAATTTGTAACAGCAAAGCATCAAATTCTAGTATTCATCCTCTATTGATGACCCTTGAGATAGATGAAATAGTGAATTGTTTATCAGGTGAATCTAAAGCTACAATATGGTGCACCAACTGGTGGTTTACAGTGCTCACCAAAAAGTTGTTGAGACATTTTTATGTAGTCTGAAATTGTTATAGAATCGTAGGTTTTTCTTGCCAGGTGCTACTCAGTCATTTCGTGACTTTCTGTGAACTTTGATAGTTTATCGCTCTAAACCCTGAAAACAACCTTAGGGTAAACTTAAATGGAATAACAAAGAATGTCAGTGTCTCCTCACCTTTTACCGTGTTCAGTAGGCAAGAAAATAACATTGGTCCGGTGAGAGAAGAAAACGAACCATTTTCCTCACTAGTTTCAATCAAGGCAATAAACGAGATGGTTCCCTTCATGAACTCATTTCTTTGCACTCTCGCATAGTGAGGAAGACAATGCAGCCATGGCCATGAAGGGCTCTTGACAACATAATGGCTGCGATAACTTCATTAAAATGGTCCTGCTTCCTCTTCCTTAGTGCCATTCGCCTATTTCCAGAACTGCTCTGCTGTGTGTGTGAGTTTCATCCTCATGTGGACAAATAATTCCTTTTTTTTCCGCCAGTCAACAAACCGTTCTGTGTCCATCAGTCTGAGTGAATTTTTGGTTATTGACTTCCTTTTTTTCTCCCTGTCTTTGTTTAGCTTCCCTTCTCCTTTTCCTTTCTTTCTGTCCCAGCTGTCATTGGGTGAGAGGCAGGGTACACCTTCATATATTCCCCCCTCACCGAAGTTGCCCTGAAATTCAAACAATCTGTTATGTAACATCAGCAATGTCTGCACTTTTCATCCACTGTAATATAAACTGTCTTTCACATGCTCTGAGAGGTGAAACCCTATAGCCTGGACCACAGCAACCTTTTTTACCCTTGTAGATGCCTTTAAACAGAGGACAGCCTTATTATTTTATTTAGCATGCAGAAAAAATTTTAGGAAATGCAATACGGGGCCAGAGAAGGACACCTGCAGGCCCAAACTGGAGTTGATGCCTGAGGTGCTTGTTTCATGTCTATGGACAGAAATGAATGGCTGAAGATTGAACGATTCAGGACCGAACAAAGGTTATTGCAGTAAGAGCTAATGAGATATTCAATAGCACCTGTGTTACATTACACTGCGGCTTCTAGTCGTGACTGTCTGTGAATTATTTAAACTGTGTATTCAGTAAAAGGAGAAAAAAAGCACTACTGGCCAATGTAATGAACATTGTGCTGAAATGACTCTTGCTGGGGCTGTATGCAAATAATGTTGTATGTAGAATGCACCAATCCCGTGCGTGTGAGATCTAGCACAAAGAGCAACCATATTAGTTTCAGTAAAGGCCCCAAAATGATAATAACCGAGTGGCAACATTGATATTCACAGGAGCAAAGCAGTAAGTGTTGGGATGTTACCATAGAGCAACAAAGTCCTTGTTAGGTGGCTGAATCAGGCCACAAATATATGTACTTTTGTTTTACTTTCATGTTCAGTTTGCATTGCCATGACTTTCCCAGCATCTAATATAATGTACATTATATTAGAAACTCAGAAGTGCCACCAGTACCACAATAAATTTTGGATTGTCAAATGCTAAATTAGAAACAAACTCCAGTGCTCTATTGCAAAACTTTAAACAAAGTTAACTTCTCACTCTGCACTCCGAGGTTCTGCTTCGTAGTTTCTGGATAATATTGCAAAAACTATCGAGAATCATAAAGAAGTGTTATCATCTGTCAGTCAACAGAGGATTTATGTGCATCTTTCTTGATATTTAATGTTTCAAGTTATTTTTCAAGTAAAAAAAGTAAGGTGATGGCACCAGTTTGGGCTCCAAGGAACTCATCATTTAGAATATATTGTGACATATTTTGTGACCATGCAACAAACAAACACTCAAGTAATCTAAAAGATATTCCCCAGATTAATCTACCAGAGAAAATATCATTAGTCACAGTTTTAATCTGTTTAGCTGCAGTGCGTCCACGGTCCAATTGACTGTAGGCTGACGCACAAAACTAAAACGTTTGTTTATTTTTAGCACAGTTATTTATTTCAATAGGAAACGCGTTTGCATCTGTTCTTGCATTTCAAAGTATCGATAGTGAATACACTGCTAACATGGTATATTTGTCTGTGCGGTCTCATATTGTGCTTTAGTCTAGATGTGGTATTAAAATGCCTCCTCTCATCCCGGTCCTCCCGGTTCAGAGTGACTATTAAAGTGAATGTGCTCTAACAAGCAAGCTCTCCAAATGATAAATGACAAAACACGCAGCCTGCACACTGCTGTCATCTGGCAAATCACTGTCAGTAATTCTTTCTCACAGGCAAACATAGACAAACACGGCAAACTCTCCCTTTCTCTATGATTTATTTGTTTATCGTCTGCCTCCTTTTTAATTTTTCTCTCAGATCTGGGATTCCTTTTGTCTCACATTGTAGAATCTAAATAAGGTAAGAAAGAAATAAGATTTTTACAGCCTCAGCCTTCTGTGTTCACACATTCCTTTAGGAAACAATTCAATTAAAGTTGTTTGTTTCAAAAACAAACCGAAAAGACGGGAAAATAAGCAACAGCAATGACTTTTCCGTGTGGAAGCCATATGGCAGAGTTAGGGTGACCCTGCTAAAAAACTCTTCGAACATCCTCCAAAAAAAGATAACTAAAACAAATGGAAGGATTAAACATAACTTGCTCTGTCATTTACAGTAAACAGCACTGATACTGATGAAACTTAGCCTAGCAAGCCAGACCCGTACAGCAAAAAGCTGCAGCAAATTCAATTTGCGGTCGCTAGGGGCGTCTAGATTTCTAGGCTAGATGAAACTGGATCTTGAACAAAACAAAGAGAAATTAAACTAAATGACGGTAAATCAGTTCCATCCAACATAGATGGCAGTTGCTGTTTTGACTGGTTGCTAGACTCTGGCAGCACGTGAAAAAGTTTTAAAAAGCCAGTCCACCAATAAGTGGCCTTTCTCCCTCTTTGCACCTAATATTTTCTTATTATTGGTCTGATTTTCCAAGGTAGATATTGAGCTGTTTGACAGATTCCATGTTAGAGTTCACTCTGTTTTGGGTCTGTTTGTGTTGTCACATATAACCCCTTTAAGACTTATTTCAAAATAAAAATCATACATCAAAGATGTAACAATCGTTTTACAAGATAAACAAAAACTGTAACAATACAATATAATACCATACAATTTCAAGTGAGTCAGTGAAAACCTTTCCTTCTCTCATTCCTTCAGTAAATCAGTAATCATCAGTGATGTTTTCTAAATCTGCATTAAGAAAAAAAAAGATCTTCATGTGTAGCTGCGGTGCCAGTCAAAGTAGTGAACTTGAAACAGTCCCAACTGCATTTGTGATTTTACCATGGACCTCAAAGTTGGGCAAAGAACAACCATGAAATTCTGCGTGTAACAGACGATCTGTTGGATCAACAGCTGAGGGACGCCGATGCCAAACATCAGTCTTTTATGGAAGAACCTGCAGTGTCTTGAACTATGGTGCATGCCAATGTGTGCACTCCCTGGATTTTTGGCTTAAACAAAACACTAATTTCTCCACATCAATCCTAATCACGAGATTTGGCACCCTGTGACTTCCTGCTGTTGCTTAGAAAGCAGTTTAAGTTTAATGGTAAGCATTTGAGTGCATGGTGCAAGGTTGCTGCTACAAGCAGTTACTATTGGACTTTGAGAGCAAACTGTTCAGCTGCAGTAGGTATACTCTATACCAGAAAATCAACATTTTTCACTTCACCCTTGGGTGGCTATATTGTTTTGGTTCTTCTTTGTGAGTCTTGTGACTGGGTTGGTTTGTTTGCCATGTGATACCTTTTCTTACTGATTTTTAGCATTTGCTACATGCTGACTTTCCAGATTAGCCCGAGATCTTACCTAGTTTGATTCCTGCCTGCAAAGAGCTAGGAAAAATGACTTCTGATACATAACCCGTCAGTAGTCATGGCATTTTCTTGAATGCAGTGCAGTCTGGAAATGTTCTGGAGATGTTCCAGAGTGCTGGCCGAGTAGAGCCGAAATGCTGGCATTTTCCATCCAGCAGACTATTAAAATTTCAATGAGACAGTGTGAGTGAGTGGCCGGTTGCTGCTTCAGACTTTTTTCTGCTTACCTGTTGCTTTCCACTCTCTCATGGAGCATCATTTGCCATTCTGGATATGCTGTTATGGAATCAGCGGTTTCAGCATCACACTTATTGCATAGCATCCTGCCTCCTGGGTACTATAGAAATACACTCTCCTGCACCTCTTCCTTTGTATTTCACGCTTTGAAAGCCCATATCCATCAATTTTCTATCCCCACTTAATCACAGGGGGTCTGGAGCCTATCCCAGCTGCCATGGGGCCAGAGGCAGCATAACACCCTGGACAGGAGTCCATCACAGGGCCACACAGAGACAAACGGCGTTCATGTGCTAAAACAGCTTTTGTTTGAAGTGGTAAATCATAGACAGATTGCAGGTAGGCATGAGTTACAACAACTTAGATATCCAATTAGATTTTTTGTTTATAACCTGCTGGCTACACATTTTTTCTTTGTATTTATTTATTATCTTCTGAAAATTGTTGCTTTGCCCATCGAGGCACATCGTATAACACAAAACTTTGTTGTAGACACCGTCTTCACCTTGAAAATGGAGGAGGTTATTATATCCCTTTGAATCCAGGGAATTAAAAGTTGTTCAGGGAAATGTTAGGCAGTTGTAAACTTTGCTCATGATTTATTGGCCCTTTGCGAGGCTCACGCTCTCTTCCTCTGTTTTCCGAGCATTTGAAAATGAGTGGCTATTATTCAAACTTTGTCCTTGTTTTTGTGCCCTTTAGTGCACTTTTGCCCATGAACAGTGCAAAGGGATTTCCTAACTTCATATCCAAATTGATTATCTTATTGGTCATGCAGAGAGGAGAAAGGAGTCAACATCTCTGGGTTTGTGATAGCCTACTTTTTCTACACCTTTTTCTATACCAAATATACGAATGCTTACTTTGTTTATATGCAGGATTCTGTGACTTCAAGCCTTCAAGCCAAAAAAATTGGAAAACTATACTTTCACCATTGTGGCAGCTTGATCTCTGATCATAAAACTAGATTAGCTAACCACAAGCTGGTAACCATAAGCATAAGTCTGTTCAGTTGACAAGGTTAGGGATGATGCTTTAAGAAATTCTAAGTGTATGTTGGTGATGATTTAATTAATTAGGCCACATAAGCACAGAGAAAATTAAGCTGGAAAAGTGTTGGCAGTAACTTTCCAACTCAGAATTTACATTTCTATCTGTTCATTGTAAATTCAGCCTCGAACAGCGTGTGCTATTTGTGGGGCATCACCTGAAATATGTCATGAATATAAAGTCAGGTAAATAATCTGTCACATCCTTGTGCTGTCTGTCAGGTTGTGATCATCCCTTTCGAAATCCTTAATGAAACTCGTCAGTCATTTATTGCAGATTGTGGTGGGAGAGCATTACTTTCTTCTTCTTATTATTAAAAACAGCTGGTGATTGTGCTCAGTGAAACAGAAGAAGGGAACAGAACTTGTTTGTCACACAACAGCTGCAACACTCATCAAACCATGAAATGTCAGCAAGCCGTCTTGTGTGTGTGCAAACTGGGATGTCATGTACATGTTCTTCCCAAATCACTAAAACAGTTTTGTTTTCTTTGTTTTGCTTCGGAAATTTCTCAGATTAGAACAGATTGCAAATAGAATTGCTGTGTCAGTCTGTTGGACAGTTTGGCGCTTTGTTCAGTGGTTTCGAATGGGTTGAAATTTTAAATTGTGCAAGATGTTGATTTACCTGATAAACTGATAGCATTTCTATGTCTTTAGCTGTACTGTATCATAATTAGCTAATCAACATACAAATCTAAGCAGCTAAGCATTAAACCTGCATGCTGCACTTAAAATTTAGCTCCAGGCATTGCCGTACATTTCCTCACAGAGCCATTAGCATGGCTGTAGTGTCTTAGTCTCTTAGTTGTGTGGGTAAATCCTCTTTGATGGTAGGATTTGTGCTGTGTTTTTACACTGAAGACACAGTGCACTCCCATGTCAAAGTGTTGCCACAGGCGCTGTGTGACAGATGACAACTCATTTCGTAATCAGCATGAAACCGACGATACAAGCCTTTGCTCACTGAAACATATAGCAAAGTACACACACACACATACATACACTGACCTCCGCCTGGTTTGATTTGCATTAAAGAGACTGCTCGAACATCAGCGAAAGGAGAGGCAACGCTTTCAAAGTTCAGAACTTGTGTTTAGATCAAGCACATCAAATCATGCTGAATCCCCTGAGCTCTGGCAGTTTGGTGAGTAGGCTGGCATCTTGTCATATTCACCACTCTGCAAGGTTAGCCTTTAATATGTCTAAGTAGGTGGAACTCACCATTTTCAACGATCAACTCTGCGAAAGAGCGTTCAGTCACATTGCTTTGTGCTAATATTCACAGCTGTGCAGACAGTTGCTGCTGTAAAGTGCCTCGGCTTTGCCATGTAAATACCCAGTACTAACAACTGAGAACTGCCTGGATGTGTTTTAGTAAAGAAATATCTGAGATAAAACTGCAGTGAAGTTTATGTACAGGCCTGAAATGACATGCAGGATTTACTAATATTTCTGTTGACAGGTCTATTATGAGATACAAGTCAAAGGCCCAGAGGCCTGTGACCTTCTATGAGAGGGATGAGGTCGGACAGCAACCCATCATGAATTCTTTGCAATAAGATGTCACAGTCTTAAAAACAAATATCACAGTTTAAACATGTTGGCTGGCACTTTTTTTTATGTCATCAATACTAATATAGAAATATATTGAAATTTTCATCATCTCAAAATCTACATGTGCAATATTTTTATCACTAAAAAAACAGTCTCAATACTGACATTTTGACTTGATAAAGGACAAGCACGGGTGTACAAATAAAGGCTGCATTCCATTTAGAGGAAGTTCTCCTTTTGTGCGTGTAAGTAGAGATTAGCACCATATTTGGAAGTATTTGTTTATATCATATCATCATGGCAATATTCAGTTCAGATTTTTCCTATTTTTCTGACATTGTTTAACCCCAAGATAGATTTTTGACGGTGGCACTTCAAAATGAGATTAAAAGTTTGATGTATTATTTGACTGTTTCATCCTGCGTTCCACTTTAAAGCCCAAAACTGGAACCCTGTTGCCTGTTTGACCCAATTAGATTTGCAGCAGCTCGAAGCCAACTGCTTAAAAGAAATGATAACGTCATGCTCTTTTTTTTTTTTTTTTTTACCTTTAGACTCGAAACAGTTTACACCTTTCACCTGAAAATGAATTGACCAATTACCTCCTTATTTGTCTCCAGAGCTGCTGATGTTTAGAAGTTTGTCAGTCGTTGTTTGAGCTGGTCCTTGTTTATTTGAGTTTCATTAATTAGGCTGCTAATCAGGCATGAGAGTAATCACCGGTGACAGGGAAACAACCCT
This sequence comes from Odontesthes bonariensis, assembly GCF_027942865.1. Classification (NCBI taxonomy): domain Eukaryota; kingdom Metazoa; phylum Chordata; class Actinopteri; order Atheriniformes; family Atherinopsidae; genus Odontesthes; species Odontesthes bonariensis. The sequence goes on along the minus strand of NC_134519.1, from coordinate 16,028,738 downwards.
CTGTAACTTCTGTGAAAGTAGACGGAGACATTTAAGCAATTAACAATTAGGCTCTGAAAGTCACCACTTAACTGCATTCTTATGCTTTCCATTAAACCCGGAGCCGAAGCCTCTTCTCTGTAGTCCAAAAAAAAAGTGCCTCGAGCCGTTCCACCCTTATCTCATGTATTGATTATGGTGATGCGAAAAAAAGAGTATAAAACATTGATCCAGATATCACCCATGGCTGCTCAGTTAAGTTGAAATCTGCTTGATGGCATTTTCATTCTCGGCCAGTGGTAAACTGTTTTGAAATATAGAGTGGAGGAAATAAGGGAATACAGTATACATCACACCATATTTTAGACTTCGTTCAGACGGTATGAAAGTCTGCATATCAAAAAGAAGAAGCTAATGTCTTTTGAAACTTCATCTTGAGAAAACCGAAACAGTTGGTGGGAATTCTCTTTTTACCCAACAAGGTCTTGAGTCACATGACCTCTACCAGAAGTAGTTGGTACATTTGATTAGATATGATGGTTTAGATGACGAGATCAACACAATCTTTATATACGTCACCACTGATGAGAAATCAGAGTATCCATGAACTTTTCTTCCTTCTTTCTTCGACTTCCTTATTTTAACGTGCTGGCACTTTCTATTTTCTTCTTGTATGTCAAGCTTGTCTTGTACATAATGCACAACCATACCACAGCCTACCTCATTGTGTGTCAGTGTGAACCCACAGCATATGAATAGTTAAGATGTTAGCCAGCAATGCAATAAATTTCCATCTCAATTTAATTATGCATGCCACAGCTCAGTCAGAAGTGTGTACAGATGAGCGGCGTGGTGGAACATCGTGCCTAACGGATTAGCGTTTTGAGAGATTTGATGTGGTTTAGTTAAAAGGATTACTACTAGTTGTGGGGCAACTATGGACTACCAATAGGGGATTTGATAAATTTGTAATTTTCATGAATGGGATGAGTACTTCTTGCTGCCCCAGAAGAGGAAACATATCTGAAGAATTAACTTATGAATCGAACTGTCATCTCATGCTACTTTCTATGTTACTGAAGTACTTTTTTTTTTTTTTGTTGTTCCCTGAAGTTTAATTCATGTCTCTCTTGATCAGCTGTTTGGACGTTTATAATTTTGTCTTATTATACAGTACAAAAATCTGTTTTCATCATAACTTTAAGATAATAGTGGTCAAATACATGTAATCCAAACAAAACTTGTCTTGGATGTTAAATAGGGACATGTTAATCCACAAAGAGGTTTTTTTTTTTTTTTGTCATTTAACAACAAACAGTTACTGTAATACAATGTAAATAGCCTTTAAGTGCAGACTGCTTTCCAAATACCAAACATATTGGAGCACCGTTGTCATGAGCTGTTTTGTGCAAAATGTTTTCATGGCATACAGAAAAAGAAAAAAATCAATTATTATGTTAATCAGACAAAAACTAGACTTTTAAAATGCATCTAAATATGTTATTCTGACCGAAATCATACAAAATCTAAGCTCTCAAAACTGGCACAGCCGAATAATATGGTTGGGGCTAAATCACTCTTTAGTCTCTTTAGTTTACATCCATGTAAATCTAGTTGAGCAAAAAACTAAACTAACATGAATATTTTGCAAATCATTTAATTTAATTTCTAATAGCAGGGCCAGATCGGACTCAGATAAAAAAACAAAGAAAAATTTAAAAATCAGAATCATTGTAAAATCCGCGATCACTTTTTGACCATCAGTCTCTGGATGAGACCAAGATAAACCTGTACAAGGATGACGGGAATAAAAGGGTATGAAGAAGGCTTGAAATGGCTCACAATCGAACGCACACAAAGTCATCTGAAACAGTCACGTCCATGTGTTGACATGCATTTCGTCCAATTACAGCGTCTCTAGGGCTCAGTCGATCACAGGATCTCAACATGATCAGCTGCATTGTTGAAGTTCAAACTGAAAGCAGGAGGATCCACAAACAACGGCTAATGACAACCAAAATAACGATCTGTCAAAGAATCAAATATGAGAAAACCATCATCAAATTCCAGGCTTTAGGCGGTATATCTTGTGGTGGTGATTTTTTATTTTTTTTTTCAAATTTATTGAAGCTCATGTAATTTTTTTGGATTACATTTGAGTCTCTCAAAAAGTTTTTTAATGTGAATATCCTTAAATGATCTTAAAATCTTCATTTTCAGACCATATTGTATGATAGTGAATTCTGTAGAATTTGGTAAACAGTTGAATCAATAAAAACGGATTCACTATTCAGATATTACTGGGCCTAACTATACACTGTAATAACCTACCCTGTCATAGACTGTGCGTTCCCTGGTGAAATGCTGGGAAAGGGATTAAGTTGTGAAAAATACAAGTGCAACCTCTCAAACTAAAAATTCGATTTTATTTGTTTTTTGTTCGCTGCAGCATAAAGTTTCACGGTATCTTTTACGTTGCAGCTGTCTGAAATGTGTGCCCAGTTTTGAGCTCTCTGCTGGTTTTGCACGATAACTGGACGTGATATATGAGATCAGATAATCTGTCATATCATTTGGCTCCTCATGTTTCATGTTAGGTGTAAGGAAGACTAAAGACCTTGCAGGTTAATAATTCACCACATAGGAACGGGCGATGGAGGAGGAAGAGACAGAACAAATTAGAACAAGGAATGAAAAGATAAGAAGAGGAGGTCTGGAGGAGAGAGATGAGTTGGTGATGAGCAGATTAAAGATAAATAGAGGAGGTGGTGTTGAGAGGGTGGGGGTGTTGCAAGAAGAAGGCGGAAAATGAAGAGGTAGGGGTGGATAGAAGAGGAGTTTAACATGCCAGAGGCAGCAGCAGTCTTGTGCTGAAGCCACATCCTCTGTGGGATGAATAGATCCATTTAAAGGGTCAGAAGGACACACACAGAAAATGCACAAACACGCACACACATGAAATGATAAGTGGTTATTTGTTTCAGTACATAACTAATGTGCACTAATTTGCACTATCAGCCAATTTCCCTCTATAATGTGGAGCTGTATTACATACAAAAGAACGTAACCATACATTGGAGTCCAACTGAGTTAAGATAACTAATAACTGGACATCTGTTGCACGCAGCCGCGGCCGCTGTATTTGGGCAGGATGGGCAGAGCCCCGCCTTCCACACCCCAACCTTTCTTTTATAGATAAAATATAGATAATTATAAATTATAGATAAAATATTTATTTCAACTTCAATCACAGTGGGAATCGTATTACACCATATTGTGGCTTGTGACGGACTTTGCGAGTGGAATCTGTTTTTATTTTCGCTGAAATATAGCCTACCTCCAGTGTGGCTGCTTAACGTTAGATCTATGGCCATTGGCCAGGGCAGATGCCTGGCTGCCCTCAGCTAAGCCCGGCCCCGCCGAACTCTCGAGCACATTCTACCAATCAGAATCACTGTAGGCCCCTACGTAGCATAATATCATGTTACATTTACCGCGCCTGTATAGATGCTATTGGGGCAGGTGTATGATCTGCCCTGGACATGGAAAGGACTCAAAGGGTTTAAGAAATATTACTCCGCCCATCTAGCCAGTGGGAACTTCAGTGCCGCCAAATTCCCCTACAAACTTGTTGGATAAAACGGATAACTATGTCGGATTTGATGAAGGATATTGGCTGTTTAATCCGGATTCACGTTTGTGGTAGGTAAAGATTTTACTTTATAGTTGCTATCTTACAAAGTTTAAGTGATTGTGAACGAAGTCTTTGCTAAATGGGAAACTGGGAGTGATTTAATGAAATATCTTAGCTTGATGAGCAAAGCAATGTTGAGACAGTAAACAATGTGTTGACAGCTTCGTACATGTACAGTAGGTTACTTGTCTGCTAGCTTAGGTTGGAGCACTGTCGGTGTGTGTGACATGAAGCATTTTTCGGAAAAGGCAAAAAAACACGAGTCCAGCAAGGCGCATCTGAATTGTGCAATGAAATTAGCCATGCTAGGTAATGCTTTGCGACAAGTTTCCCTCTAATTGAAACGTAGGCAGTATTAATTCCTTTCACAAACTTTCTCTTCGCTCATTTTCACGTGGCTTTTGTGTTTGTTGTATGGCAGACTTTTATGCGAGTGCGCACCCCCCCCGCCCCCGCGTATGGTTGTATAGACTATTGGCCTATTGCGTATGCTCCATAAAAGCTTGCATTTTGATAACGCAGATCATCTGCCCCGCCTATTTTCCAGACCACGAGCCGCTACTGGTTGCACGAAAAAAAACAAAAAAAAACAATTGAAAGCGTCTTTTTACAGTTTTTCTAGCAGCATGCTCAAATTCTTCTTTTTAATTTGTTTTAGTCGAAAGATTCTGGTTACTATTTCCTCTAATGATGACGCAGAGTGATTAAGCTTAATGGAGCTGACTATTATATCAGCTAACACAGTGGTTCTCAACCGGTGGGGCCCGCCCCCCTGGGGGGGCGCGGACACTCTCCCGGGGGGGCGCGAGTAGACTACAGGATGAGGAAAAAAAAAAAAAAAAAAAAAAAAATCGGAAAAAAAAAAAAAATCACGAAAATTCCCTCCTCCAAAATGCAAGAAGTTGGACTATTGTTTGACTAGTTTCATTTCAAATTTACCAGGGGGTAGTATTTTGAGCCTGTGACGTCACGTAACGTAACGTAACGTAACGTAACGTGTCGTGGGGGTGGGGCCGTGAAGGGGGAGGGGTGGTGTCGGGAGGAGGGGGGGCCCCAACTGCAATGAACCATCTTAGGGGGGGCCCCGCTTGCAAAAGGTTGAGAACCCCTGAGCTAACACCTCTATTCAGACTATTTGATGGCTCAGACAACACCTATTTGAAGAAAAAGAAGATGAAGGATGATTCATCTGGCAGGGCTTCGGAAATAGCCCGCTCATTACGTCTGTTGGATATGAATTTCTCATTTTTGTTTTGGATTACTTTACTGGTGGTCAACTGGTGGTACTCAGTGACAACCAAAAACACTGTTATGTCCCCTGCTATATTGAAAATGCTGAAAATCAAAGACTGGTCATAAAATGATAACATTTCAGCTTTTACCTGTGGTTTCTATTCAGATTAAGTCTAAAGTTAAGGAGTTGTGAAGTAGAAAAGGATTAGCACGTCAGACTCATTTGCACTTTTGGGTTTTCTGGAGATCAGTTGTCAGAGTGCAAAGACTGTCTGCTGAGACATGTGGGAAATCACTTTCTGAGTCGACGTGCAATGTTCTTCAACGAGTCCCTTGTTTGTATCAATCTGGGATATTTCCAAATCACACTTCATTTTTAATACCCAACCCTATCATATCGTCAGTCATATCGTCAAGCTTTTAAAACTGCACTGAAGAATTTGAAGGTTTTTATCATGAACTAATTTTTCAAACTGTATTATCAAGGCTAATAAATTTGCATTTGTATTAATGTTTCCTCTGTATATGTAACGATAAATAATAAATGAGCACATTTGGCAGGTGAAGCATTGTCTACCAGAGGACGGCTGCGCTGTGTGTGATGACCTGAAAAATGTGAAGTTACAAATTGCAGGACTCAAGAGGGTACGCATACAATCCAGTGAATATTAAGATATCAAGGTGTAGAGATAAGTGAAACAACCAATAGTACGAATGTAGAATAAGAAAGATCTTTAGAAGATATGGTGAATGGTTACTGTTTGAAGATATGAAGATAACAAAAGGAGTAAATAAAGCTAATAAATGCATGATATTATTAATTTATATTTATCCAAAGCTCTTAAAGTACATACTAACATGCTACCAAGTGTGGGTTTTATTTCTCTCTTATCATATTTCCTCTTTCAGTATCAACTGAAAAAATGCACCAAAAATGCAGTAAAAATTCTTGCCCCGCAGTTACTTGCACATAGCATATAAACACCACTACCCTCCTGAGACCTCTGCTTATTTATCAAGTTCCTTTTAAAGCCTTCTTATGTTTGAGTACATCTTGATGAGGATTTAGCTGCGACTCCCCGGAGTGCTGAGTAACTGTGAGGCATCGTTGCGACATGATTAGTTAAAGGGGTGTAAGTACATCGTGGTGTGATACATCAAACCTGCTTCCAGCTTCTGTGCTGCTGCCTGAGTCTCAAAGCGGGGAAGTAAGACATACAACAGATATCATAAATATTATTAGTAGTTATAAAACAGGATGTGTAACCAGTCTTTTAGTGTGAGGGTACATGATCCTTTTTTATTTATTCTGAGTTTCATCAGGTCCTGATCATTGCAGAGATGATTAGCAAAATTATTTGTCAACATGATTTTTCGGATTTCAATTAATTTTTAAAAGTTAAGTATATATATGAATTAAAGAACGTTTTCAGTTGGTATGACTGAGCAGGTCAGGAAACTTGCAATCTATATTAATCATTTGGCATTTCACAGATGGACAGTTGAATGTAAAACGTTCGATAATCATTATTACATTATCATTGAATGAACTGACAAATCAAGAACCAAAATAAGAAAAAAAGTTCTGGGCTGGTGAAGCAAAATACGTGTCTTCTCTATCGTATGCAGAAATAAAAACAGCATTTTTGACCACTCCACAGTTGACCAACCAGCATCCTCGACTGGCATTTACATTTGGGTTTTGATTGTCACCTACAGCAGCTCCCAAAGGTTTTCAGGAAAATGCTGCTAGTTTGTCAGAGCCGGAAAAGCACCGTTTCCAAGAGTAAAGCGTGGAAAAATATCATAGATTCAACTGAATAAAGCTTTTTTGTTTTTCTCTGCACTGGCTTTGGAAAGTTTTTGTTTTACAAGTAGGCTCAGCTACTAGGTTAGTGTGCGACAGACAGTTATAGACAGAAAGTTTATCAAGTAACCTGCTGGTCAGTTTTTGCCTCTTCCTTTTGGGTCTCATGTGTTGAACAGCTTTATCTCCTTGATGCAGGACAATAATTTGACCCTGCTGAAACAGTTACGACCATCTGTCTTCTGACATGATTGCTTAAGGAATACGTTGCTTGCTTTATTGATTGGGGTTAATCACTTGTTGCCAGCTTAAATGTATTTCTAAAAAGGCCCTTACCTTATTTGCTTAGTAGATGTGGTGTGAAACTGTAGATCTGTACACAACGATGGTGACATTCTTTGACTCAAAATGCTCAATAGACTAAAAATTGAAAATGTGACAACAATGTTAAATGACAAAATAGAATCAGTTTTTTTTTAATCAAAAATCTAGGACAATTTTTTCTATTTCTGTCTCATGCCAGTAGAGAATAAACCCATTACTAACGTGAAGTCAGAAGGGACTGTAGGCCTCTAAAGTCCTGAGTCTGTGTCTCGCATGGTTGTGACTCATTATGTCGACAAAGTCAAGCCATAGACAAACAAACAAATTCCTGCCAAAGTACTCAAAAACAACTTTGCTTTAGTTTCCACCTCAGCGGGTGTCACCTGGATTACATTATGCCTTGATAACACACACACAACGAGAGAAAAATCTAGACAGACTGACAAGGTGAAAGTAAACAGCAGCCTTTCTATCCGTGCTGGAAAAAAACTAAAAAAAAAACTGCTTGCAAGCCTTTGTTTGACAGCTCAATGGAAAAAATTGCTCTTGGATTGTAAACTTTTTCTCACATATAGTGTATACACATACAGTATAAGACTGTGAATATCAAACATGTCCTCACATCTGTAAAATACTCCAGAGTGGCACACATGAGACATGGAATTATGCCAAAAGTATACAGCAATAATTGCAGTATTGTAGTTACTCCACATTGTGAATGGTGAACAAGGCTACTGACACATCAGTGATGATAACTGCACATATACATATACACTATATCACCAAAAGATTGGAAAGTAACATGCCGACAAGAGAAAAACCTAATTCTGAATATGAAGCAGCAACACTTGCTCGCTGTGAGTCCTACAGACAACTACCACGTCTCCTCACATGGTGGCTCCCATATTCTGCTCAGTTTAAAAGCGGGAGCTGGCAGGGTTGACCCCACACAACATCCAGCCTGTCTGACTTGGAAACTTGTATTCTCTCAGGCAGTCTTGATTATATCTTGAAATTTTTAGGGCTTCAGTGAATGTGTGAACATACCTTCAGTTTTACCATCCTGCTCCACCTATGACCCAAAGGATTATGGTCGGAAATTAAACTAATTATCCTGAGTATCTCAACACAGTTCAGGATGTGAACAACCAGCTGAAATAGCTAATGTGTGAGAAATGATTGGTAAGACTGGAGAGAGTTTGACCAAGGCTAAGTCGTTACGGTCGGGTGACTGGGTCGAAAACCTCAGGGCTTGTTAGGAGTACCGACAGCAGAGTGTTGGGAGATATGGCCCCAACGCTGAGCCACAGCAACTTCCTCTAAAAAAGGAAAGGAAAGGAAATGTCATAATGTTGTGGCTCACTGGCGTTATGCAACCAGAGGCCTGACCCAAATTTAAGTATAGCTATCAAAAATCTATCCAAATAACTTCTTCTGATTTCATTCTGTCATTGCATTGCATTTGCAATCTTTTGACCAAACAGCGCAACATAAATTATGACAGATGGAGCCACTAACTTAACCACTCCTTTTAGAAGTGTGCTGACAGAAAAGTCTCAGCATAAAGATCAGCTGTCAGTGCTAATCAAGTGAGTGGCATATGAGGAGCTAATTTGTTGCCCAAGCTGTTCACTGCATGCAGGACATGGGCCATGGCGATCTTGCAGGAGAGGGGGGCTTCCATCCAACAAGAAGGTCTCTGTTAAAGATGCTGCTTGCCTAGATCACGTTTTGAATTTTTAAGCTTAATCAAACTTAAGTAAGCAGCTGTCTACTGCAATGAGTTCATTGTGGCTCCGCCATCTTCTCCTTTTCCGCTGTTATAAATATTTAAAACTGATGTCCGCTGTTCTGACTTGATCTGATCTCTTCTATCAACTGTCTGTAGTATAAGTGCCATTAGTATACAGCGACCATAGAGGGGAACTTAATATAAGAGCACGGCCACTGCTTCCTCTGGAGACGTGCTCATTATCCGTGCTGTCAGTCATGCAACCGCATACACACACAAACGTCACTGTGTGCTACAGCCAAAGACATCTTATCATAATGTAGTTGGTAGCACAGTCACATCCATGGAGCCACACTTTATGTACAAACCCACTGCCTGTGGTTTGATGATCTAACTGGCACACACTAGTTATCGTCAGCTCATCTCAGATTATAGAGGAGATATTGTGGCACTGCTCAATTTCCAAATGAAAACTAAAGCTCAGTGACCCCCGCTGAGACTGTTACCCTCTCTCATAGCCCAGTCCCAGTCTGTCTTCCTGCTGTGTGTGTGTCAGCCTCAGATAGACACGCTGAGCTCCAATTACAACTCCCTCATATTACCTGTGAGGAGTTCATGTAAGCCACCTGTGAAACACAGCGGCCTTTCTTTTGCATAACACACATCACTCTGTACACACGCTTACACACATATACACACACACAGCTGAACAGACAGCGGGACAGCAATGCACTGAACAATCCGGCGTGCTCTCTTGAGTTACTGTAGGCTGCAGATTCATGCCGTTTTTATTTAAAGGTTTGGTCTCTCGATCACCAAAGTTCACATGTTTTTTCTTCTCTTTCTATGTATTTAGTTTCCCATCAGCTGTCGTCAGTTTATATATATATATATGTATATATACATTTGACATTTTGCACTGGATGTTCGTTGATATTACTCCGCCACCGCTAAGAAAATAGTGCGAGCATGAACGAGCTGCCAAATAAAACACGACAGAAGCAACTTTTCGCCACGAAATTTGATATGGATTACCAGTGCACACCAGTAACCACTCCGGTGAGTTGATTATTTTGAAAACGGACGTTTATTGTGCTTTTATGGACCTTTTTGGACATGCGCATGACTTGCTGTTCTGAAGCAGGTTGAGAAGAATCAAAATTTAGGCAAATACCAGAGACGGCAGTAAACATCAAAAAAGCGGTGAGGGGGGTTCTAAAACATTGCAGACGACTCAGAAAAGAGGCTTAATGTTGAAAATACCGCAGTTCCCCTTTAAGGAAATGCCACTTAAAACTTTATTATTTTATGCTGATTTTGTCCAGAGGCAGCGTTGATTTCTCTGGACTCGAAAGGAATCTGGGATGGACCATCCACACACTGGAACATGTATTGTGGTCAGATGAACCTCTTTTGGTTGAAATGGAGGCCGCATCGCCCAAACCAGAGAGAAAAAGGACCATGCAGGCTGTTAATAACAACAGATTTAAGTAAACTAATCCATACAGCTACATCATAACACTCTTATCTTATCTATATGGTAAACATATTGGAGGATCAGTATCTTAACTAAGGACACTTCAACACATGGACACTCTGGGGACTGAACTGCCAGCCCTCCAGTTGAAAGATGACCACTCTACCAGCTGAGCCACAGCCCCCCCCCCATCTCACTGTCCCTTATCACATCTGATCCTCAAACAGGGGAAATTAAAACTGTCTTTGCCCTTCATGCTCCTCTCGCGAAAGATGATCTTTATTGGGTGCATTTCATCATAATGGCATCATCTTGCTATGTTAAATATGAATGTGTCAGAGTAAATTAAAGCTCTCACAGCCATCACTGATCTCAGCAGTAACATCCACAGTATGGATGATACCAGTCCTGAAATTGTTGTCACCATGTAGACACTTTTTGTCCCGATGCCTCCTGTTTCATCTCATCTCCCTTCGCATCCTTAATGGATGCAAATAAGCTCAGATGTATGTAGTTGCTAATAGAGTGGAGCTTTGCCACCAATTTATAATATCCTTTGTCAGCTGTCAGATAATTGCTAGTTTGAGAGATTACATCCCAACTGTCTCCTAAACCTCTTATGCCTTCAGTCCCCCTGCCAGCAAAATTCACTTTCCCTCCTGCTGCTCCTAATGTCTTGTTTTTGGAGAGCTTTTGTGTTCCCTGTGGATGATCAGCTACCAGAGCTTGACAGTTGCCTCTGACATGTGCAACATAGTTTAATCTTAGATTAGCTTATAACATTCTGATAGCCAGGGGTTGTTGTCATGTGAAACTTTGTGGTGTCAGGAGTGAATAGGCCCGTGTTCAGGGCGGTGTTTAAACATCCAAAATGATCAGGATCCACATCAGTTCTGAGAAATATTAGATTTATGTTAGGGCTTTCTGAAAGGAAATAGTTTTGCTGCTGTTGCACGATCCCCTCCCTGTGAGGGTTACCATGATTGATCCGGATAAATCAATTTATCATTAACATACATATGATGTCTTAGATATGCACCTACGTCACTCACTGTACAATCTAGACAGTCCTCGAGTGCTTGAATTTATGGCCCCTGTGTGGCAAACCATTCACTCATATCGTTATACATGAGAACAGTTTTATGGGGTTACTTAATAGTGGTCTCAAGCTTTTTTTTTTACATTATTCCCTCAATTTCTAGCATTGAGAAAACATTTGATTTCTAAACTGAGGGATCAGGATTACAAAGACAGGTTACAAGTACAGTTTAACCACCCATCAAAATGTCAATAATAAACTTAATTTGAACAATATCTTGAACAGATACATAAAGTGACTTAACTTTTAAGTTACTTTGTGTACAAATTTCACTTGAAAAATAGATTACATCCCAACTATCTCCTAAACGTCATGCCTTCAGTCTCCCTGCCAGCAAAATTCACTTTGCCTCCCGCTTAGCCTGATGTCTTGTTTTTTTTGTAAAGCTTCAGTGTTCCCTGTGGATAATCAGCTATCATTGCTTGGCGGTTACTTATGACATGTGCATCGTTCATTTAAGATTGTCTCGACTAGCTAACATCTGTCTCATCTACAATACAGACCAATGTGGACTATGAATAAGAGATTATTAAAAGCTCATCATGTCTGTGGTGTCATAGTAATGGCAATAAATTGTTACTCAGAAATCTAACATGCCTGACAGTATTCCAGTATGTTAAGTGTATTTCCTGCTGATCCAAGACTGAATTCCAATTGTCTTTGTGAATGGCAGAAGTCCATTTAACTCTCTTGTCTTTACTTTTTAGAATTTTGTGAAAAGAAAACCCTGATTTCTCTCTGATTGCACAATAGCTCTTCATAATTTTTTACTTGTTTTCTGTGTTTTCCTGCCCATCGAACAGTCCACGGCCTTTGAGCCAGCTGTCTTTTTGCCACTCAGTGGATAAAAGAATCCATAAACTAATACAATCACATGTCTGATAACATCACATGCATACCCTCTATACCCAGTTTGTCCAACGAAAAGGTGTAAAATCTATAAGTCAAACTAAAATGTCTGTCGATCAACTAATTGTTTTATTTTACGCATCCATTCTGCACATGCTTGCATCTCTCAGATTTCTCATTTTCATTCTCTGGGCAGGTGTATGTAATATGGTGAAGGAAAAAGGACACGAGAAGCAGAGAAAATAGAATTAAAGCTATTAAGAAATGACTTATTTTATATTCATTGCTATTGGCATAGGTTCTGATTCATATTTACAAAATGCACTACAGGAAGTGAGGTCATGAGCAGTAGCATAATCCAACTAGCAAATGGGCCTTTTATTGTAGCTGGTGATCAAGAAGGGGGAAAAAAAAGCCCTCAGAACTGTTTTTCTTCTTTTGTTTGTGGCTTGTTGTAGGATGAAATTAAAGGACTACTTCTGTCATTTTTGTGATATATGTGTTGCATGATGAGAAATAAAACTGAATTCAATCTTAGTTTGAATTTACCTTAATTAATCCAGTTTTAATTATTCAGAAATTAATTTACTAGGGCACATTATCAAGTTTCAAGTAAGGGAAATAAATCCTGATAGCACACAGTTGAGGTAAAATATGCAAAATATTGTGAAATGATTTATGCAATTCATGTATCACTGTAGAGGTGCTGCCTTATGGAGTCCTAGAAGGACAAAAAGGAATTTAAGGTTAACCCCCCCTTCCTCAAAATATACAATAAAAATGAGAAATGCTAAATTTACTTGTAAAGTGATATCATAGTTTCATAGAAAGCAGCAATGATTATAAAGAATAACAGTTGAGGACCTTTGGAAACTTTACATCATCTCCCGTTAATCCCGACTACCCAGTTTGATTGAGCAGCTACAGCTTGGATTAAACCCCTCCGTTTTGTTGGCTAGATTTTCAGAATGGATATCATTACAGACTGCTGAGCTCATTGTTTAAAACCTTATTTGAATAAAAGTGTAAGATACAACTGGCATCTGCTCAGTTAAACACCTTTAAAGGATTTGTTTGCAGCCCTCAAGCACCGTGTCAGAGCTTTCTCCTCTGATGGGCTCCTTTGAAATTCATTGGACTTGAGTTGGAAATATGCAGCTTCTGCGGTGATTCACAAAAGATTTCTAATGTAATCACTATTCTTATACTTCTGCTATTATTTTTACAATTTTTAACTACGACTGTTTTTTGTTTTTTTTCAACCCCTTAAAGAATGCCAAAAACGTGAAGAAAAAAACCCAAAACAGGAAAAAACTGAATAATTTCACAAAGTAGTCTAACAGATCAAAATAATACTGCAAAATTGGCAGCAAATTCAAACAAAAATGAGTCATTTCTCTGCACATTTGGTTTCATCGCCAAATGCTGTAAAACTAGATTTTGGATATATCTTTTTCTTTGTATGCTTCTCATTCAAAACAATGAACACAGAAGATTTAAATCATTTAAAAAAAAACTAAAGCAGCCCTTTAGCAGAGTATTGACAAAGCTTATTCATTTTCTCTACACCTCACCAGTCATTAAGTATTTCTATCCAAAGCTTCAAGGGGCTTAAAATAAAATCTTTACGGCATTAGTGATGTAACTTTTTCAACTTCCAATGTACAAAGTCCAATATATGTCTGCTAGTTTGTAATTGTAGTGTCTATTCCACTGATTTTAAATTCCTCCTATGAGTGAATTTGTATAAAAAAAGTGTAGAGATGGCAGCAGAATGCTCTACAGGAAGAAGGCACAGGGTGTAATTCATGGTGTAATTCGCTGGCAATTGTGAAACATGGGCCCTGGCTTTCATATGGGTATTATTTTGACACATTCCACCCACCTGAACATTGTTAGAGACTAAGTACATCCCATCATAGGAAGGAGATTTCCTGATGGAGATTGCCTCTCTCAGCAGGATGATGCACCCTACCACTGTTCAAAAATGGTTCAAGAGTGGTTTTAGGAACTTGTTGACTTCTTACTCAGTATTCGCAGCTTTAGTTCCAGCATCTACTTGCTGGAAAATGAAGTCTGATTGTTAACTCATCCATCTGCCCCAATCTCTTCTCCTCGTTAGGATTCTTGCTTCCTCCTTTGCCTCTGTCAAACAGACAGCCATCATTTCTGTAGCTTCTCAAGAGCTTTGTTGTTTGTTTTTTTTGCCAGAAATCATCCGACTGAAGTTGAGATTTGTCTTTTTGTAAAGGTTCAGGTGCTCCTTGCTTTCTTTTCACATGTAGCAGTTTACATACATTTTGTGTTGTCGTCACGCATATTTAAAAATCCCATAGATTCGGTAAATAGATTTTAAAAAGCAGCAAAATGTTGCACTGTTGTCATGGTGTTCAGTGGGTTCACATATGGCCGAGTCTGCATTGTTCTGCCGTGTGGGCAGGCAGCAGAAGCTTAAGTGGTGATTTGTCACCTCGTCCCACATCTCTCATTGTGCTCTTATTTCTCCGTCTATTGACAGAAGGGCTGGCAGATTTAGCTTCACACATAATTCAAACCTGACAGCATGTTGTAACTCTTGTTGTTTATGCATAGTTTCTTTTGAAATTTACATGTGTTTTGTTTCTGCCTCTCTAATTCGAGGACATATCCTGTGATATTAGAACCACATGCAGACTTCCTTGCATGTTTCTCTCTTCAAATCTCCAAATAGAAATGCTGGTAAATTAAAAACCTGGTAAACTGAAGTGCCTGGAGAATATCCTAGCGCTGCAAAATGCACTGAACACTGATAAGTGCTGGGTCGAAAGGAAAAGGTTTACTCCGCTAGTTGTTTTTCAGCCTGCTGAGAGAAAATCCAGTGTGGTGCATTACCATAGTACATTTATTTAGGTCACTGCTGTGGACTGTAAAATCTTTCTCTCACTCTTTTTTAGTCTTGTGTGTGCATATGGTGCACACATGCACACCATGCATACACTTCCACATGTATTGGGTCCATGCCATGGGGGAAAAAAACTCCCTGGAAACTTCCTTCAACAATGAGTATTTACAGGACTCAGTAGCATACATACATTAATGGGGTAATAAAGGCCTCAAAACCTGCATCGGCAGCACCCCACTTCCTGTCTTGCAGCTTGTTGTCCTGCCCTAACCTCTCCTAATGAGAGTGGTTAATAAATAATGTTAAGATGAAAGTCTTTGATTAACTGAATCTACTTCTAGTCCACTTAATCCTGTCAACAACAATAGTCTACTGAAAAAGAAAAACCTTTGAAAAGATTTCAGCCTCTTAAAGGAGGCAACGATAGGGATTCATATTTAAGGATTAATGTTCGGCAATGTATGAGCTTGTGTCATCGAACAGTGAGGTCAGAAAGTACAGGGACAAAAAGATGAACATTTTGCTCATTGGTTTTGGTTAACAGCAATAATCGGTGTAAAATGTTTCCAACCTTGTCTCTTAAAGCTTATGTGCCAGTCAAATTACAGCTTATTTGGACACGAGACGCAGCAGAGCCAAGCAAACAATAGGAGCAATTAAGGTTTAATTGTATTGAACTGAAGAAATTTGAGTTGAGTGTGTAAAGAGATTCAGGGCCCACACTTTTGCGTTTGGGACTTGTTCACAGCCAGGCTAAAATGGCCTGATTTGGAAATAATTCCTCTTTCCTCTGCCCCGTGTTAGGATGAGATACTGGAACAGCCTCGCGGCATTTTGGACTGGAACTTGGCCATCTGTGTGTTCAGCACAGTTCTTGTGCCATGACTCTTTTGTTAGAGGCTGGGTATCGTGTGCTCTGGCATATTGTGTTTGGGTGCTTTGTGTTTCCCCATGTGTCCCCCGACAATCCAGTACATCCAAAGCATTTTTATTCCGAGGTTCAAGCAGGTTTTGAAATTTATTCTTCCGGCTTTTGTCATTTTGTGAAAAGATGACTGTTTGTGGATAAAAACCTTTCACTTGATTCAGACGCACTTTTGGTATTCTAGCTCTGGGGTTGAAAGCACATATATGCATTTTTACACGTTTCTGTCAAGAAACTAAGCTCATGCAGAAAACTACAGTTAAACTAGATGTTTATTTGGTTTCTTATTACGAGTAACATTTGAACTTCTACAGAGTTTTAATTACAGATTAATTCATGATAATCAACAAAAAATAATCAGCCATAATTTTCAGCATTGTACAATACAAAAGTACCTCTGATTTTCTAAAACAGAATATTGTCTGTTTAAAAGTTTCTTGTTTTTTTCCCACTCTACTCTACGCAACTCTAATTTAGAAATGCACAATATGGAAAGTATATTCCTAGTAAGAAGCCAAAGTATTTTGTTTGACTTTGCCTTTATTTGCTCTGTCGAAGCAGAACAGACAATTTTTCTTTTATATTAGAAGCCCTGAATAATTTGTCAGTAGTGAGTTGATAGCAGTCCTTAAACATGCTTGCCGGAAGGTAGAGTGTGGGTGAGGGTCAAAGGAACGAAGAAAAGAAAGAAGGATGAGAGAGTGAAACATTTGTTAAAGGAACTACAAAAAAGAATCCTCTTCTCATCTATGTCTCATTCTCTCTGCTCCTCTGTGTCCTGCATTATAATGACTTCTTTAAGGTCTTTCATCTGTTGCCCGAACACTGGTTTTATGCTGTTATATTTTAATGTTGTTTAATGTAAGTCATTAAATGTCACACACATCTGCATTTGAGGAAGAAAGTAACTTTTTTTTTTACCCAGAGAAAAGATAAACAAAAAACATGGATTTCTGTGCTAACAGCATGTGTACTTTTAAAACAGAATATAAGTCTTTTTAAGCAGTTACATTTAGAGTTGGTTGCAGTCTGTACCTGGTTGTCTTCACTGGCAAAAAAAACAACAACTTTTACCTGTCTTAAGGTAAAAATGTCCCTTTTGCTGCTTATTTTAAGAGTTTTCTCGCCTGAGGTGAAATGAATATTTGTCTGTTGGTGATAAAATGCCACAGAGCTCAAATTAAAGATGGATGCATCCGATGGAGCGGCCCAGTCTGAAGAGAAAAAATTGTTTCCATTCATTGGTTCAAGATACTACAGTGGGTCAATGATGACCATGTCAATGGTTCAAAGCCAACTGTGTTTTCTCACATCCATTTTTTAAAGGAATTTTACAGCGACCTGGAATTTTTTTCCCTAAACTTACTCAAGCAGTTTTTTTGCCTAAACTTAACCAAATGATAAATGACTGTGAAAGTAAAGAGGAAAAAAAACAATGATCCAACATTAAAGCTATGGTAGGTAATCCTAGAGAGCTAGCAAGAGAGCTAGCAAGATTCGAAAGTGTCCCCTCCTCTAAGCTCCACCCCCCCCTCCCCATTCCGTCAGTGCGTCATCCAAAGCCGGTAGAACCGCATGCGCACACGGAGCAGGGAGCCGACAGAGGGGGGCGTAGGCAGAAAGCAGAGGCATCTGATTGGTTTTTGTAGGCGCTCCAATCCGAGATCAGCGTCCCGCTGATCTCGGATTGGTCAGCTTTTTCTCAGTCCTGCAGCTGCCACAGAGGTCTGATTATTTTCGTCCCTTTTTCTAAATACATCTTGTATAGATTTCTCTCAGGACAGACGGACCATTTCACCCAGTATTACAAAATGTGTTTCTGAACAGGATTACCAACCATGCCTTTAAGAGACAGGAACTGCAAAGGGAACATTGTTGGTCACCCACTGGAGTGGGACATGAGTTCACGCAAAGCTTGGCTAACCAACCTCCAAATGAATGCCTGTTTGCTTGTTAATAAGATAAGCCATGTGTATGTTGTGGTTTCTACTGTACAATTACATTTTACACTGGCATCTGGTTTGGGTTAGGTTAAATCTTATAAGAAGTCAGCTTGACATGGAAAAGAATCAGATGCAGCAAAGCTTTACTGTCAGCAGGCATTTCTTTTTGTTTGTATAGAGTTTCTGTGTTATCTTGTCTGACTGCTGTGTCACACTGACATTCAGGTTTGTTGTCATGCAGTTTATGGTTACTGCGAGTTAAATGTTAACACTTAAGCCTGTTGATAAAAAGCTGAGCATGTGGTATGAGATATGTTGTTACAGTTCAGAAAAGCATTTCACTGATAATTCAGGTAGATGAAAATAATAAAAACAACTAACATCTCACAAATGGTAAATGGCTGAAGATTTTAAATGCTAAATATGTTTCCTATGAGGACAGAAGTTCTCTCTGCGGCTCTTCAGTGGTTTCTTTTCCAACAGTTTTTTAAATTTGTTTTGCTGAGAGGTATTTGCTTTAAGGCCTCAGCGCTTTTGTGTTGGCTAAAAATGAATTATCTACTTGACCCATAAAACTCTAATTGATTTTTTTCCTTAAAGATGATCAAACTAAATCACACTATAATTTTTACAAACATTTCCAGCAGAGGGTCAGAGTTGATGTGGACAAAACAGATGGAAGTTTGCGCAGCGTGTGGTGGAACCTCGAGGCCACACAGGTTCAGCTAATGAGGCTTAATGGATTGTAAATGGGAAAAAGATGAAATATTAAGATTATTATGATGAAGTGGAGGATGATTTTCATCACTCTAACCTTTCACAGCATACTTTAATATTACATCTCCATCCTCTAGTTTCTGTACTCTTGCATTTAACAGGGACCTGAAATGAAGAAGTCTAAAAGCTTAGAGTACTTTTACCTATATTTACAAGTGACCTTTTCTGTATAGTCAAACACATGCTGATATTGTATTATAGATAAGTTCACGAAATACAGAAAGTCAAATGCTGGAGCACTGTAGGCCTTTTCATTTCTCTAAAGAGTTGAAATGAATTGAATCTATCTTAATAATTCAAATTTCAGTGTGCTGAATTACTGAATACATTAAAGTTGATTATCCTGCATTACTGAGCAATTCATCTTCATACATTTTGAAACTTAGTGCAGTGATCTTAACTGTTTGCAAAATCATCTATCGAGTGGGGAGTCAGTGCAAACACCGCTGAGAAGTGATGTGAAAACTGTGACGGTTGAGTTGAACCATTTTCACTGTTTGATACGGCAGACATTTTACTCAATCTAATTTGAAAACAGACAGGAAAACCAATTTGGAAGCAGGAACAAAATTATCTTTCAAAAGATCAGTGTTGATGTTGTGATGATGATCGAAGGAAAGATATCCATTAATGTTTATCTGCAAGAAGAGGGATGAATTATAGAGACATCACAGCAGTTAACTACAGCTCGTTTTTAACTGAAGCTGCATAACACGTATGAGCGCCAGAGACGATGCTCTTGATGCCATTCTTGCAGTTGGGCCTTGTAATCCCACAGCCAGATTTTCACTGGCATAAACTGTCACTGCTGACAGCATCTCTGGCATAAACTATCCAGATGGATGCAGCTCTGAAATGTAATTTAGCTACTTACAAAAAAAAAGTTGTTAAACTGTCAAGCAGCCATGATGTCTTGTGTGTGTGTGTGTGTGTGTGTGTGTGTGTGTGTGTGTGTGGGGGGGGGGGGGGGGGGGGGCAATTCATTTAGGAATACTATAGCTGCTGAAAGTTGACCTCACATTGTAGCATTATGTGGTATGAATACATACAGTATAGTCTGCAGAAAATGTTTCTTATCCACTGCTAAGAGAAAATTTAATAGTAGACTATTTTCTGCTATTATTTATTTAATATTTCAACAGCAAATGAAAATTCAGACTAACATTAGCAGCACTGCATCAAAACCCAGTTCCCTCATCCATTTGATTGGGGACCACCTGAGGGCTTTCAAGATGATTAAAGAGATAGGAAAAAAAAGAGTATCGTCAACCCACGAAATTAGTCTCCCTCCAATTATTTCTGAGAAATAAGCAGCGATATCTCTGATACTTTTATCTCCTCAGACCTCAGAAAACCCCTAAAATGAGACATTTCAGGAGGGAAGAATGACTTTGTCTTGAACTGTTTGAGATTACATGTCACAAGCAAGACATGACTTTATTTTAAGGGGTCACAAGCCAAAACCGCGATGGCTTACAGTATGATCAGCATTCTACCCCACGATCTTCCAGACTGATAAAGCAGCGTTGTTTCTAGGTTTGTAAAGTCTTGCTTTACCATCATCTAAACCTCCAACTCAGGGATATACAGTTTCCTTTACCGTGACCCATATTTACAGATTCGCTCCATAACTAGCTTGTGTACATAGCGCTGTAGTTTTGTAGTATTTAGATTTTAAAAAAGAAAACAAAAAATACAAACGTTGAAGTTGTTGAAGCTGTGGTCATGCGAAGAAAAGGGTTTTTATTCTTATGAGCACAGTCATGGTCTTGCTTATAGGTTACGATTTAGGCTGTCAAATGTTTTTTGTGATTAAAATGCAATGAGACAAAACAACAGTTGAATCCTACAGTACACTGTGCACTGCATAAAGAAAAAAAGGAAGAAAGGACTAACTCTGCTCTCAGTGGGAGTGGAGAGATTGTTATCCATACACATGTCAGAACAGCACAGTCCTTTTCACCCAGGAGACCAGGGGGCCCAGAGGAGCTAATGAGATGGATCTAATGAGTCTCAAGAGGATTACTGATGTGGAAAATAACAATAAAAGGGGTTATTTTCTATACAGTTTGTTACTTTGTCAGATTTGTGTATTTGCTCATGAAATGCGCCTGTTATAACCTCCAGAGATTATTAAGATGTATATTATTTCAAATTGCTCTAAACTGAAGAAAGATTGTGGTCCAGTAAATGCAGTGCTC
Source organism: Odontesthes bonariensis (assembly GCF_027942865.1). Classification (NCBI taxonomy): domain Eukaryota; kingdom Metazoa; phylum Chordata; class Actinopteri; order Atheriniformes; family Atherinopsidae; genus Odontesthes; species Odontesthes bonariensis. The sequence goes on along the minus strand of NC_134519.1, from coordinate 16,007,817 downwards.
TGTGTTGATGATAAGTAAAAAAAATAAATAAAATAGGACAACTATTGATTCGAGGAAGAAAAAAATCTATTGACTCTCAGGGTTTTGAGTATTTTTCAGTGGCAGTTTTATCCTTATCATCATTTCTGCTCCATTCGTCTTTTTTCTTCTCCCTGTTCCCACATTTTCTTCCCTATCTAACCTTTGTTTGTTTAATTTTGTTGCCTTCTAGTCTCATTCTCCACCCCTCAGTCCATCCATCCATCCACCCACCCATCCATTCGTCATTGGGGATGCAGCCAACGTCTGCCACGTAGCTTATCAAGTCTCACAGAGCTCAGGCTATGCTAATGTGGTGCTTGTGCTGACACAAACAGTCTGTGTTCCCCGTTTGCATGGCTTAGCAGACAAAGAGTGATGCCCCTTCACCAAACCCTGCACATGTCTGGCATTTGTTTTCCTCAAACCTCCAGCTCAGCTTTTGTAGTTGGTTTTCACATCAGTGGTTCCATTTCCAGCCCATGTGCAGATGTTTCTTCGCTGATTGTTCATGAACTGATTAGAAACCACATAATCTGTTTTGTTCCTGCAGCTGCTGAAATCTATTGGGCTGTCCTGACACGACCTCCGACTCAATCGTATTCGTTCTCCGTGCGCTTACCTGACACTGACCCCCGTTTTAAGATGAAGCCATGCTGTCAGATATTCTGCTTGACAAACCAGAAATACTTAAATATCTCTGGCTACAAGATTTTGCTGGATCATGTACTCGAGCAGCAGCTTCTGGCAGACTGGCATTTGAATATCGACCCCATGACACCTGCGTCAGCAAAAGTCTGGCAATGCATCACACTCAAATTTTCCTTTTAACTCTTATTGCTTTCATAGCGCTGGCTGACATATTTTATACAACAATGGAAGCTTTTTTTTTTTTCCCCCATTCCCCAGCTGACTAGTCTTCTGACTCTAATTACAAGCAAAATAAGCAGCACTACAAAAAACATACAATACTTTCTTTTGTTTTTCCTTTCATATTCCTCAGTTTACTGAGCGCTGCTAGCTGTCTATTGATTAATGACTTTCCCTGACATGAGGCTAAATTTTCACATGAAATGTTGCGTGTGTTGTTTGCATTGCAAGCAAAGGAAGTAAAAAAAAAGGAAACTCCCAGATATACAAACAAAGATTGCACTGTTTGCCTGAATGCAGTTTTTGTGCACAAGAGGGGCTTCAGACCTGCAGGCTTTGTAGTCGATGAGAGGGGCCACTGTAGGCTCGCAGCACAGAGGGCAGAAAGATCAGATAACCATGAAATGTTCCCTCTTCTACTCTCCGGTCCTGTTTTTGACTTTCTCCTGACTTCCCACTGTTCTCCTTCTCAGTTACACATGCAGCTGCGCAGTGATAACAAATATTCTAGCCATGGCCTCTGAATATGTTCACATTGATTTTTTTTTTTACTTTTTACTTCTTTTGGTCTTTGTTAAAAGTGGAGCAAAAGATAAACAATTTGTATCAGTGTGATCAAGACCCTATGAAGACCTAACAGATTTTTCTCCATTAGCTGCCATGGGATTCTGCCATTGTATCGTTAAAGCAAGAGGGATGCATTGATAGATAGAAGTTGGATACTTTTACGGATTTTTGTCAGCCTTACTTGCAGTGTATCATTTAGCTTTTATGAATCATGAAACCTCTGTAAATTGTGTCCTTCTCCAATGAAGACGCTGCTCCTAAATGCCTTATTTGTAGCTAGTTTGGTGGCCCTCAAACAAAAAAAAAAATCTGCCATTCTTGCCAGGTGACCAGTCAGAGCAGACTGGGCCTTCGAGGAGGTGAACCTTAAAGAGACAAGATTTGAAACAACATTTCAGACCAAAGGTGACAAGGGGTACTGCAGTTTTAAACAATATTAGAATAATAGTTCCTTCTTTTTGCATAAATACATGCATACATGTTCTTGTAAAATCCCCCAAATAAAGAAATGAACCTGTTATTATGCATAAGATCACTCTAAGAATTCGGTATTCTGTTTGCTATTCAGATTTTGTATCAGCCCATGCAACTCCAGGGTGTGTTTCATCATCTTTTGGCTCTTTGTTTTGTTTTTCACACGATGCATACATGTTGCATTCGCCATGCCTTCACAGCACCTTTTCTAGCAGCAGTGAGACGTTTTCAGCTGTTTATCCCCCATAAAATTGTGCCATCCCGGCTCAACATCACATAGCTGGCAAACAAAGCCAAATATTTGACAGCTGAAGATCCAGATATTTCCCACAGTTGTTGGTTAAAATAAAACCAGAGCAAAAAGCAGAGGAAGAAATAGAATTTCATTAACCAGATTGCCAGAAACACAGCTGCAAATGACTATTAGAGGCATAAAAGGGACCTTCACAGCCCCAAAGTGACCAGCAGAGCAGTTTTTGCTCCCTTAGACCAAGCTGTGTTGCTTCATTGTTTTATATGAGGAAATACAGTACGACATTACTTAGAGATGTCCTCTCCTCTCATTTTGCTCTCACATCTCTGTAAGACTGGATGTGAAACAGGCAGTTGAGAGAAGGTGCCAGTGATGAGGAAACAAAAGCAGCCTTCTGTTCTACCTCTCCTCTTCCACCTCCTCCATACATTTCCTTTCTCTCTCTCTCTCTCTGTTGCTGTCTGCCCTCACTTATACTCGCCGCTTTCCCGTACATTCATCTTTCTCTCTCTGCCTCTTTCCCTTCCCTTCTAGAACAGTTTCCTCTTCCCCCACCCCATCCCCTAAATCGTCCTCCTCATCCCTCTCTTCTTTCAGGTCGTACAGAGCGCTCTGCTGAAATCGGATCTGTCACTGTGTCTTTGGAGACATACAGTTTGGCTGCCAGGGGTTTCAGCCCAGCAGAAAAGCAAAACTGCAGTTACATCAGTTAAATCAGCTGCCATTTGAGCCACTGCCAAAGACCAAGCAGCTTGTGTTTATGTGTGTGAGTGTGTGTGAATGTAGGCAATGACATGCTTTTCAAAAACTTTCTTTCCTGTCTGTTCATGAGTTTACATCCAAATCATTTTTCATTTTATAAATCTATGCTGTGATTTTTCTGAATCTAAAGAGAACTTTAATCTTTATTTAAATGCAGGTTTTTCTACATTTGTCCATTTTTACCTTGTATATACTTATATATTACCATTAACATTAACACCCATTGTCATATAACTGTTAATTTAACGACCTGCTGATGTATGAATATGTGACCTCTGTATCTGCTTTTTAGATTATACTAAGCAATTGTATAACACTTAAACCCTAACAAGACTCAGACAGCAACACTTTGAGTCCTGTGGGACAATATGTAAGGACAGTGGTACCATGAGCAAGGCACCAGCATGCTAACAGGCTGACACTTTTTTTACTTGGTGTATTTAGATATTTTTATTTGAAGCCTGAACACCCAGGAAAAGAAAATGAAGCGTAATTAAAAGTAGAAGTTTAGAATAAGCAGCTCTTTAATACAGAAGTTTGCTCAGCCGAAGAAATGCAGATACAGCATACTGTGTCCTTTCAGGCCATGTTTTCTCAGTTCATTTGTCCTAAGATGTAATCAAAATGCTCTTTACTTGCAAGATTACAGTCTGTGCATCAAGTCACTTTGTGTCTTGGACTTGACAAACATGTTGTTTCTACCTCAGATTAGAACTTCTAGTATCAGAATGTCCAAACTACTTGGTGCTAGAGCAGGCAGGCTCTAAAGAATGACAGCCAATTTGACCCTTAACCGAAGTAAACCATTTCATATAATGAAATATTCCCTTAAAGGGAAATAATGTCTTGTGCAAAATGTCTTCAATTCACTGAACAAGGCAGTGTGCTAATCAGAGAGTTTAATACGGTGTACCTTCAAAGCAGTTTAAACTATTAGCTAACAACTTTGTGTTAAAGAAATAAAAGCAGGGATGTTAAGATCCAAAATCAGTTGTTTTCAGTTTAACTGAAGTGAAAACTTACAGCATGATGGGCATCGCAGGATCACAGTAAGCTGCACAGTCTGATTTTACCATTTTCGAAGCCCAGAATGTAAGAAGTACTTGCAACCAGGCTGGTCATTGACACCGAGCTCGGTTGTCACCAAGGTAACCAAAGGGCTCCAGTACATATGTGAAACCTAGACACATGAGGCACGTAGACCTTGTGTGTATTTCTGGTTTCCATTAACCTTAAATGGCAAAGCATTTCCAAGACAATTAGCTTGCAAAAGCAGCATTCTAATTTAATAATAATCACTCTTATTAGATCAGAAATGGTAGGCTAATATTCTTTGAAGTCATTTTGCTCCTCAAAATAGCTGAGTAAATGTGGCTCGTTCACATTCTATTTCCGTCTCTCTTTTAACTCGCTTTTATGTATCCCAGCTCGTATTCCTGTACATTACTTCAGTGGAAAGTTGTCCAGTCAGATTAGCCCGCCATGTTTTCGTTGTTGTGTTTTGTTCTGTTGAATTTGTGACTGACGTTGTTTGAGGAGAAACATGTAATAACAGGAGATGAAAGGAGCTGGTTCGCTATGATGTATTGTTATTCAGTGTTTCTCAGAGAGTAAAAACTGCATGTTCTCACCCACGTTTGTTTTGTCACAAAAGCATGTAAAAATTGGCCTTTTGGCAGGATTTCTAGGGTCAACTAAAACAAGAACTCCTACACTTTGTTGTCTATTTATGCAAACATGACTTTTATTCTCCTTGCGGTTTGTCAATGACTTGAAAACGAAAAAAATTCTAGTAATTTGATGGACACACTCTTTACTTTGCAGATTTTCAACCTTTAGTTTTGTCTCAGGCGTAAAAATGCACAGGTTTTCTGTTGATTGTAATGTGCATGTGAAAGTAAGGACACGGAAGCAGCTGTGACAGTAATGAAAAGCGTCAATTCCATGACAAGAAATAGCTCCGGATGGTGGAAATATTTCAGAATTTTTTTAACTTCAGTTGCATTTTAATACGAATGCTCAACCACTGCAGCAAACAAAAACTCCAAATGCGCTGTCATGTCCAGTGTGAACAGCTTTTCACGGCATCTGCGGAGAGGTCATCTAAGTTCCTGCTCCTAGCGTAAATAATTAACACGTGCAGGTTGGCAGCAGCCGAGTTGTACATACACATGAAATGTAACTTTAACAATGTTTATCTGAGGAGAGTAAGAACTGTGGCTCGAAATGAAGAGTGGAAAGCAATAGAGATCCAAGGTGTTTGGAAAGCCTGAACCAGCCTGTCGGGGCTTCTGGCTGAGCAAACATCACCCTGTGGAGAGATTGAAAGTGTTGCGTTCTCTCTTTCACTTAGTATCTGTCTCTCTGTTGGTCCTCGGGGTGTTTTCAACCACTCTGCCTGTCAGTAAATCTCTGTGTCGTCCTGTCTGTCGTACCTGCAGCTCCGATAAAACACAAATGCACTGCGACCGTGTACTCTAAATGACTTAATGTAAACTCAGTGGCCTCTTTTTACCTTTTTTTTTTCCTTGTATGTCCAAACCAGCTCTAAATACTTTGCTTTTCTCACTGCTTTCTCAATAAATCTTTGGCAGCAGTGAGTCCATATGGCTCTAAGTAAATGGATTACCCTGTTATTCTATTTCAGCGCTCTGGTTTGAAGACTTGGCTTTAAGATGAGAAACATTTCTGGATGCTGTCAAACTCTTCTGCCACATCTATAGTGTGGGGGGATTAAAAGATTTTCATAAATTCCCATGCTTTAATAAATTGTGCAAAATGGGGGGAAAAAACAAACAAAGCTTTTTGCATGTTGACACAAGCAGAGATTTCACATGCAGTTATCACAGATGGACCGTAGGCAAGAATCTTCTGGGCCCATTGGTGCAGTCTGGAAATCCATTGTCATCTTAAGTGATAACAGCTGAGAATGGCCATTCAGTGGGTTTATAATGTTCAGTGGGTTACAGGAATACAAGTTGTTTTTTATCTACTATTTGCACGTGGTAAATGCAACAGTAATAATTATGTTGAGTCACTTAAAACTGACTATTTGTCATGTCTGTGGGGTTTTGCCATATTTTAGTTTCTGCTTAAGTTCTTAGTTTTGTCATGTCTTAGGTTCAGGTCTTTTAGTTTTATTCCATGTCATGACACCTTATCCTGCCATCAGCCTCACGTCCCTCACCTGTGTTTTCCCCATCAGCTGCACTCTATCATTAATCACCACAGTATTTAGTCCCCAGGTCTTTTCATGTTCATTGTCAGATTCTTAACTGTCGTCCATACTCCAGGTCACAGTAAGATTGTATTTATCCATGCCAAGTCAAGTCTTTTGTTTTTTTTTAGTCACAGTCTTGTTTTGTTCACAGTCATGTTAAGATTTTTGATATCCGGCTAAGCCGCGATTTTTGTTAAAACCTTTTTTGTGAAAATAAATTACGTTTTGATTTCCAAGGATCTGCAATCTGCATCCTTTCTCCTCACACCCACCCCCTTTTGACACTATTTGAGTTTCTCAGAAAACCCGCTCTGCTATTTTCTGTGAGGATTCATCCGTGACTCTTTGTGTCCTAATTATGGTGATATACTCTGGAGTAAATGAGGGTCTGACTTATCAAGCAGCTTTTGATTCATTGTGCTGCTGTGACAGCGATGACAGGCATGGATGACTTCCGCTGTAGTTATTCTCTGCTTGTCTCCTAAATTGAGCTTAAAAAAAAAAAAAAGAAGAAGCCGTATGGTGCCAAAGCCTGGTCCTGCTCTTGCTCTTATCTCGTTGCTGCTGGATGTTCAAATTAAAACACAGTTTACGCTCAGAGTCATTAGGGCATTTTACACATTTCTTAATTCTGATAGAGTGCAAAATTGTTCAACATGAGTCACAATGGTTCCACTTTTTGAGGGCAAATTGAGATAGTGCTGAGTTGTAAGAGTTTGTCTTTTGTTTAAGTGATGACACCATGAAGGATAACTATAGATTCAGTCTGAGGATTTCGCTTTTTCTTTATGTCGATGCAATCAGCCTTAAAGGTGTAAACTGTCCCCTGAATGTGCATCATTTCTTTGCCAGTTTGTGTCTGTTCAATAAGTAACTTATCAGTCACCCTTTAGGGATTGTACACTGATGAGTTGGTATTAAACAAATCAATTAGCAGCAAATGTAATAAGTCATATTTATTTGTGGTTGCAGCATCTTCTTTCTATTCTGTCTCTGTGATGATTTGACATTTGTCTTTGTCATGTTTGTATTAAACTGATTCCGGCTCTGCTTTCTCAGTTGAATTATCAACAACTATGGCTTGGGGAAATGTTTAAGTACGTATGTAAGGTTAACAGTAGCGATTACTTGAGAAATGAAATGCCATTCAATAATTGGAATGATCATTTGTTGCTATAAATTAGTTGAATTGTTACCTCTTGAAAAAGGAGCGCTGTAATATGATGCTGTGGGAATCTTTTTCCACAATTCACTGCGCGTGTGTGTGCACTTGCGTGTGTGCACCACAGCTGACACATGCAAATACACACTCGCAAGAAGTATCAAAGTATTGTTCTGAAAAATGTTAGATGTCATCTTAATTTTAGCTGGAATACGTGCATGAACTTAAGTCTGAAAGAGTATTTAGGTTCTTTTTCTGCATTTAATTCCTACCAAGAAATAGCTCAACCCGGACAAACACTCTGCAGGCTGTCAAAGTTTTGCTATTTTGAGACGTGACCTTGAAGATTTTGATAAAAGACAAAATCACAGTTTTAATGCCCTCAATTAGCCTGAAATGAGCTTTCCCACATCTTCCAACTTTTTCAGATCTCTTGAATAAGTTACATTTAGTTTTGCCTAACTATAGTATGGCCACTAAGAAATATGAAATATGGATAGATATGTGTTGAAATGTCATTATTAACCATTCTTAGAGTTGATGGAAAATCTCCCCTCTTTTTCATACATGTCCAAGATACATGTCCAAATGCAGACTAATCCGTTTTTCATTGGAAATGCGTTGAATTGTTTTCAACGCTGTATGGAGCCTTATGTCCTTTTCTCTCTTCTGATGTGGACAAATCACATTTTACCAAACATGAATAGCAGCTTTATTCAAGCTTAATATCAGCAGAGATGATCAGCAAAGCAGATTACCATTTTAGCTGATTTATTCTTAAATATTCTTAAATAGAATAAAAAGCAGGATCTTATACCTACTCTTATTTCTTACCATTTTAAATATTGCTTTAAGTATTGATGATTGTGTTGGTGATGCAAAAAAAATATTTTCTTTCAAGTATCTTTGCAAAACATTTCAATAACTTACTTAACTTACTTCTGATTCAAATAAATGTTATCTACTGCTCATGCAACTATTGAAAAAACTAGCTAAAAATATGACATCAACTACAACTTCCTACTACCGTTAAGCAAAACTGACACGAATATCCCCTGTAGGCTGTGCACGTACTATTCCTACCAGGACAGCTCTTACAATGATGAGGTTTACCAAAACTACCACAGCTACTGATACAACTTTACTCCTACTTTAAATATATATATATATATATATATGTATATATATATATTTATGTAGCACATTTTGTTGCATGTGACATCAATGTGTTTTATGTAGAAAGAAAACAGGCTATATGAAAATTACATGTCCAAAAACATTCCTACACATGTTGGTGCTTCACAACTGTTTGTAGTGCTACTGTTAATACAGTTGATTCGTTCTTACTGCCACCTTCTGGACCTGGAAGACTGGAGTGTGGAACAAAAATTAAATCCAATTAACTTGAGGAGACATCATCCACTGTCCCAGCCTCCAAAGCCTCAGAAGAAAACATGTTGGATGGCTGAGTGTTGAGCAGTAGCACAGAGCGAATGGAGCTTCTAATTTATTCACATGGAACAGAAACACTCGCTTATGAGGGTACCTGTCCATGCCCAAGGTTTGAGATTAATTAAACTCCATACATTTCACTTCCCATATTCTCAATACTGGGCCATTGAATTGCAGCATTATTTCTAACTGATGTGCCCTGGCATCATAATGAGTGCCTGCATGGTCATCCTCTGGCAGCCAGCTCTCTGCACCATTTCTTTTCTGTCCTTCTGACCACGCCAAAAGATACACTACTCTCACAGCTCTGTGGCCTTGGAGTCTTTGTGTGTTTGGCTGCAGTTGTATCGGGATACTGATTCCTCTGAGAGTCATGTTTCTAATGTGTATGTGTGTTTGTGTGGGTCACAATTGTGCCAACCAGCACATAAGTTTGCCAGCTGGACAGTGGCAGTTGGACCTGTAGCTGCAAAGTCAAAAACACTCGCTCACATGCTCATACCCACACTTGCATGCACGCACAGTAACATGCTGGCACACTACTGTAGATTCTTCTGCCAGTCATGTAGATTTTATATCATGTAATAGAGAGAACAGTGAAAACCATTCCAAAAAACAGCATCAAGGGAAACACACGCAAAAAATTCACTGTTTGTGTGGTCCGTCAGTCCCTAGATTACTAAAAATAGATTAATCCTAGATTAATTGCATAATATCCTTTTTTGAAGAGACAATTTAACAACTGTTCATATAATAAAAGCAAAAACAAGATCATTTAATTGAGAAAATCTTATTCTTGTTGTGGGTCATGCTACCTTTGGACTCCACAATTCTGTTGAAGAAATTTGGATGGGAAAATGGAATACACAAAAGCGCTTCTACCTGTGTGACTGCAGTTTTTCATAAAACAGGCTCATTATCACAATGATTTGAACAATTGCTGTTGAATTTGACCAGAAATGAACACTGAAATTAGCATGATGGATTTCCATCTGCCACATGTTTTAGCTGAGCTCCACACTGTCATATTCATCAGTGCACAATAGTTTATTTTCACCTGCTCAGTTAAGTTTGTAGAAACTCGACAACTAAACGAAGCGATGGATTTGGACCATCGTGAAGAAGGTAGCAGTTTGTTAAAGAGTTAAAGACAAGGAGCAAAATGCAATCGAAAATCTGTTATGTTACAAATAGCTACACATAAGATCTCTGTGTGTAAATGGGTGAGAGTAATACCAACTGTACAGCTGGTCAGAATTTGCTGATAAACTGGATCAACTGGATTAAAAAGCTCAAAAACTTTGGACCCAAGTGTCACCTTTCTGTACCTCCAATAAGACTTCTGTGAGCAATCAGTGTTAAACAAAAACACTTGCACTTTTATCCCCCTTTTACCATTTTTTTTGGTCTCTTTTTTTCCCCAGAACAACTACAACAGTAGTTTAAGCACAAACACAGGAACTGTTCTAACTAATCATGAATAAAGGCTGTTGGTGTCATGAAGCAAATAGGCAACAAGGGCCTTTTCCTCATTTGCACAGCATTTGTTTCCTGTTAATGATTATAATAATTTGAATTTGACACAAAGGGCAGTAGTAGCCTCATAGCTGCAGCAGCAGGACAGCAGTGCGGTGAGACACCACTGTTATTTCAGTTGTGTTGCCATGGCATTTGGCTCAGGACTTCACACTCTCCGTCACGCCCTTTTCACTTTGAGTTTCTGTTGTTTTCTTCCTGTGTTTCAAAAATTGTTCTTTCTTCTTCTGTTTCTTTGCCTGTGTTTGTTTCCCAGAAGCCATTCTTCAATATCTGACACTGAAACACTTGTATTTCATGTCCTTCTTTTCCTTCATTCTTTCTTATCTCTTCCCTGTCTCTCTTTCACACTACTTGCCAGAAAACATAGTTGTGCCACATACATTCTCCATCTGTTTCATGCACCCAGCCTTTTCCGTATCAGAGCTAAAACACTTCAGTGAGCATACTGTGCTCTTGGATTTTAGCCATTAAGTGCTTTTTGCCTCGCTTGTTGGGGTAATGATCTGCAACACTAGTGCTGAGTAGTGGCACTCCAATAGATGCTGATAAAAGTATTGTTTCTTCATGAAAGGAAACAGCACCATCAAATACTTTATCTGGAATCAGTGCTATTGTGTTTTCAGTCTGCAATTACTTTGATCAGCCTGCTAAAAATGCATGCTCGTTAATGAAGATTCTTGTTAAGGTTCGTTTGTGCGCACACACGTTGTTTGTCTTACATTACACCAGAAAACACTTCCTGATTAGAGATACAGTAATTTCTCAAACAGTTCATGGCTACAAACATGCTTGAATGTGGGAACAAAGCAAACTGCAGAGAACATCTATAACAGAAATACAGCTCACGTTAAATGTAATTTCAGTTTATTTGTATGTAAAAAGAAGCTTTTAGATCACCTTACTAATGCATAGGCCTACAGTGAAAGAACATCTTAGCTGGACACGTGAAATCAAAGTCGAATTGTGCAATAAACGCACGCTCTCTGTGCTTTCAACTTTGACAGAAGTATTTAGAGTGATATTCAAATCACTCATATATCTCCTCTATATAAATGTAGGGTCATATTTGCGCTGAGTGTTGTGCTGTAATTATTCATGATGAACTATGAATTTTCCAGTTAGGCAGCTAAATAAAAGTCGTCAGTGAAGGGTAGAAGAGCCACAATCTAAACAGAAATTGATTTACGCTCCCGAATGACTTATTGTATTACTGTTACTTTCAGCTTTAGTTCCACATTACAAGGTTTGGCTGACATCCATTCTTGAGTTTATGAACCAAAGCTGAATCCCTTTGAAATTCTCATTTCAGACGTGATCAGACTTCTCGTGCTGAATGATATATTGTCTCTGACATAATTCCAATCGATAATATGATAATAATTTTCAGACCATCAAACATCCCAGTTATAAATTAATTTCCTAACGAGCGGCTTTACCCTCTGAAATAGCAATGCAATCTCATTCTTGAGAATATTTAGAGGTTGTAATTGGAACATGAAATAGAAGTGTTGAAATATACAACAAAACAATGATAACACTTTTACAAATACTGCAGTTAGATATATTAAATCTTAGCCCCAGGGTATAAACTGTCATTCATTCCTTAACAGGTAATAATCTGCTGATCCAGTTTTTTTTTCGGTGCAAAGAGGCTTTGTTAACAGGAGTTTTTCCAGTTAGTTGAGCTGTTCCGTTCCTTGCCTCGCTTTTTAAACGAAGCCAAAACACCAGCTCATTTGCATTAACAAGCTTTACTCTCTCATTAAAAAGTTCCCACAGCAGACTGTGGAGTTTGACTTATTCCTCCAAACTCTCTTACGCTTTCAAAACACCCATTAACCTCATGATCTTCACTTTATCTGGTTCACCGTTGTTGTATGTTTGTGCGAAGACCAACATGAGCCCCGCTCACAGTGAAACTCAGAAACTGTACGAGCAGAAATGGAAACCAAAACTTGTCTCAGGCTTAGTGCAGCCTCGACAAGTCACCGGTCCATGACATGACGTACACAATTATACTGGTTCACAGTGACTCATACAGCCAACTTTAAGTCACAAGATAAATCAAATTGCATCTCTAGACTGTGGAATGAGACCGAAGTAGCGTGAGCATGGAAACTCTGCACAGAAAGGTTCAAACCGTGACCTTTCTTGCTGTGAGGTGGCAGTGTTAATTACTGCTTCTCATTCAGGGGACGTTATGCATTGTTGAACTGAAATCTGGGTCCATTGCTTTGCTTTGCTTTTGTAGCTTGTGGTAGTAGTGGTAGTGTGGTAGTCAGGATCAGATCATGTTGAAATATTTTACAATAAGTCTCACGTCAGGTGAAAAGAGCTTTTATTGAGGTCTCTCTGAGCCCAATAAAACTCATGGAACTGTGGGACATTTTCTTTTTCTTTTCTTTTTTTTTCTCTGAGCTCATGAGGAAACTGTAGACAGCAAGGATTTTGATACAAGAATCGACCCGTTTGATGATCCTTTCATGACACTCGTGTTTTTTCGTTTTTGTCATCTGGCTTTCATTTTCCGGGAACGTGGCTTGCAACAACAAAGCTATCAGTTTGCGGGTATGTCACAGACCTTTCCGCGACCCTTTGTGCTCTCTGTCAGTGAGCTTTGACTAAACAGCTGTTTACCTTTTTATATCGCGTGCACACTGAGTGTTGTGCGTGAATACACACCCACACACAAAGATGACTGAATGTTCTTACAGGGTGAGGAGATTCTTGGATATCAATAATCCCTTGATCCGGCTGGCACAGACACATGCACACTCACGTGCACACACATCCAGGATTGAACACAGCCTTTGCCACTAATGATTTCCTCAATCCTCAATAATGACTTCTTGGAGGAAATGAAAAACGAGGAGGATGCTAACAAAAAAGGACAAGCAAATAAAGTAAAAAAACATTGTATTTTTCCTTTTCTTCATCTTTTCCTTCTCTCATCTCTCTCATTCCATCAAGTGTCTTTTCTTTCTCTTACTCTGTCTTTTTCTCTTTTTCATCCAAACTGGGACGATAGCAGTTATGGAGCGGAGTTGGTAGAGGCATCTGTAAAAGATGGAAAGATAAGAGGTGGAGAGAGTGAACAGGGTAGTAAGATTCAGATACCAGATATATCTGTTGTTAAAGAGTCTATGTCCGTGGGAAACAGGAGAAGAGGAACACTCTTCCTCCCTCTTTTTCTCTCCAGTAACTCTCCTTTCTTGACTTGTTTCTATCAAGTCAACAAACTTTCATTTCTTGCTATTCCTGAGGCCAAAGAAGAAACTCAATTATGAACTCGGTTCTCTTCTCAGAAATCTGACCAGCACAGCTTCAGCTGTCACTTAAGTAACATGAAGGCTTAAAAACTGTCAGAACAGGACTGCTGATTAACAGCCAGCCTGTCGTGTGGTTTTGCACGCTCAGATGGTCTGTGCAGTGACTCTGCAAGGACACGACAAGTCATGGTGTTATGTGCATGAACTCAGACTTTAGGGAAAGAGGATGAAAGTTTTCAATCTAAGAGACTGATGAATGGAATTTAATTAAATGTTATTTTGATTGTGATCCACCACTTTTGCACAGGAGGATGCGTTTACCTTTGATCTTTTGGTGAAAAACTGCATTTGCAATCACTAAAGGCACTGTGTTCTTTGTTGTGCACTGTGCAGTTTTATGCAGTTTGAGCAAAAGTTCTTTCCCAATACAAGAGTTACTTATAGAACCCTTTATTTTCAAATCGAGCCCTTTGAAAGGAATCAAATTAGGTTACAAGCCGCAGTCCAAAATGCGTTCGACCCATGCAAATTTAAACAAAATTAGCGCTAATGGTGTTTTGTTGGTTACAGTGTCAGCATGATGCTCCAACAATTAATATGCCCTTCACCTTTAACCCCAGCTGTGATTGAGACAGATGATAGACACATTAACACACAGGCCACATAGTCAAATGGGGTCCTACCGTGAACACGATATACTTAATGCGAGGAGCATTATGGGTCGCAGCAGATGGACCTATTAAAAATGGTAACGATTTGAGCTCAGAGAGCTCGACAGTGACAGGTAGGGTGGCAGAGATGTGAGAGCTGTGTGTAATACTTCATCAGTCTTTCAGCTTTGATTTACGACTTCAATGGTGAGGAGAGCAGAACAAATCAACACCATGAGGAAGAAAAAATAAGCAAGAAAAAGGAACAACAGTCGATGAATGGGTGCCACATCACACACTGTCCCAACAAAACCCCCGAGTGCTCCCATTTTTATCTTGTTTCTGCTTCCTTCTTATCGAGTCTGACCCAGGGTGAATCACAGCCTCAAACAAGCCCACTGGCTGTTTGTGCTTGTGTGTGGGTGTTTGTGTGTTTAATGTGGTTACTGCCTCAGGTGTGCTCACACTTAATTGTGTCAGTACATGTGCACCTAACCTCATAGCTCTAAGATATAGTTTATCATTATTGCGAAGGGGTAATATCGTCTGTGTGTGTGTGTGTGTGTGTTTTTATAACTGTTTATATTTGTTGACAAATTAGTTGCCCCAGAAGGGGGATCCAGTGGCGTCATTATGTTTTACTGTACCACATAGACAGGCATGAGATATTCCGCATGTGTGTGTTGGATAATTAAAATTCTATCAACATAAAACGCATTACAACTCCCACCCACCATTTCCTCTCCCTGTCCCTTGTACTGCTCCTGTGCTGCTGACCACCTTCTCAGACAACAAACTATGGTTTTTTGAAAAAGTCAAGCTCCTCACATAACAGTGCAGTCTAGATTGTATCAAAAGCACAGAATAAATCAAAGAATACGATCGTCGCAATACTACTGTTTTGTCCAGATGAGAGTGGGCTTGTTGATGCAGGTAGATGATAAACAGCTTCAGCCGAAACTCCAAAACAATAAGTAAACCGTAGTGGGTCCTGAAAGCCCTTCACTTGCTTTTCATTTACTGGAACGAGACAGAAAGTTTTCCACAGCACTGGAACTTTCTCCTGAATCAGGCTGTTGTTGAAGAGGTGCTGTAGACTCCCACCTTTAAGACCCATGGGCTGACACTATCTGGGCTTGCAGGCTTTTCCAGTCTCTTCAGCTGCCTCTTCACCTGACTTTCCAGAAGATCAAATGTATAATATACCACTACAGAGGAAACCCACTGTTTTATTACAGCAAGCCTGGTTACTGCTGAAGAATCACAGTGCACTAAAACTCATGCAATATTCTCATTGCATTGCCTTGGATTTAAAACTTACCTTGAATAAAGCATAACCTACTGTAGATGTCAGAATTATCACAGTTCTGTGTGCTTTTATTTAACTAAATCAAAAACTGAAGGTGCTGCAGGAGCAGATAATCCATCTATGTCCATGAACATCAGAATCTAGCAGAACAAAGAAACAGCAGCGCAGTCAACCAGAGCGGGAACAAAACCTGGACGTATGACAAATAAAATGGCAAAGGACAAACAAAAGCACAAGGTGGGCAGACTGATGGAAGTGTTTAAAGGGAACTACCCAGATAATGAGACAGTTTTTGTGTAAAAACACTCAAACTATCTAAAAATTGCTTATTTTATTCCCTAAACTTTTAGAGAACAAATTTACAGACACGACACAAAAATCCAATGTTCCTCTTACTGTCTCATCTCAGCGGAACAAAGGAAGAGTGGATGGCGGGTGATATGCCGCCGTGGTCAGTGAAGATAAGTGTTAGGACTATTTGCATTCAGCTCTTGTGGTGATATGAAGAGGCATGTTATTAACATGTACCCTTCTTGTAATCGATCGCACTCCTCATCTGTGCGCTGTATATTGGAGGAGACCTTTCAACACGAAGCTCATGCCGATGCTAAGTGGATTATCTTCTCTAGGTGCCTCGTCTGTCTTTCTCCTATGCTTAGTAGTACAATGCAGTAAATGTTGGCAATCTCACACATATCGTGCAACACAAACTATACAGTGCCTGCCAAAATTATGTGAACTGTAGGCTGAATTGATACCTCACTTTTCACATACTTTTGGAAAGCGGTGTGCATCACCTTCACGTCAGGAGCCGAGTCATTGATTTAGTATTGTTTCAAATTCATCACATTTTGGCAGGGTATATAGGCAGGGTAGATGGCGTATAGCACTGAAAACAATAGTATCCTTCAATAAACAGCACATGGAACCCTCTGACGCACACTTTTTGACTACGTGAAACACTGAAATATTTGTAAATTTCTAAAATTTGCAATCCATCAGATGTGCAGGTGTGTAGATGTGAACAAGTGAGCAAATTTTTGTGAGACGGTGAGACTTTCTGAAGTTTAAACTTTTGGCCTATTAGATAGATGATGTCACATGTCATCACTCCTAAAGATATGACCCGGAGGTGCTTTCCTCCGCCTACTTCTCGGTTCAGAAGCTCCTATCATGGATTTTGATCAACGCTGTATATACTCTTATTGCACTTTTGTTGTTGTCTACAGCTGATCAAGCACAAACTTTTAGTTTTTGAGTTAATTAAACCTCCTCAGTCACATCAATAATTAGAACCTTGGTTACCATGGTAGCTGTTTTGTTCTGTTTCTTTTTTTTTTGTCTCTGTGGTTGGGAATCTTGCATGACGTGGCTGAAGGCCCTGTGCTGTCCCCTGCTCACTCTCTATTGGGCAATCGAAATCCATTTAACACCCTTAAACAATTTTTTTTTTTAAAACACTCCTATAATGGAAAACAGCGGCTCAATTTGTGAGTCAGACTTCAGTCTTGAAAGCGAAATGCCACCACCCGTCTCTCCATCTCTAAGAGCAGACAGTCATTGTACTTGTACTTTATCAATACTTATCGAACCTCGAGGAAGAAGGATACCCACTGATCCCATAAAACAGATAACATCCATTTAAAGGCGCAATAATACCAGAAATCGGTACAATCTCTTAACAAGTGATTGGTTTGCCTTAAGAATGCACCATCCTTCAGCAGAAAGGGTGTGGGTCTTCGTTGTGTAGGTCAGAACTTTGTAGTGCCATTTGTTCTTTTCTGCAAGGAGCTGTAGTTTTAATGGCTCAAGCAGAATTGTTTTTGATAAACCATTTCTGCTGCAGACTAGGACACATTTGATGTCTCCGGGAGCTTTTATGACTGCAGTTTGTGGGTTTGACTCATATCAACAACGGTGCCCGTCCTCATCGTAATGAAGACAATGTCACCCACTACAGCAGGGTGACTCATTTATTTGTTTTTATTTATTTATAGTCAAGAATAGAGCTTTATCTCACAGTGGAATGAGCTTTATTGTAAGTGTTCGAAACAAATGCAGCACTTCTTAGTGGGATGAATCCACCACATGGATTTTTGTTTCATAAATACAGAATGTCAGTTCTTTAAGAGCGCATGCAGAAGTTTTTGCCAGTGGCAGTCAAATCTAATTATGGGACCCAAAAATGATTGGTTTCATACTGTAACAGAGTATATTGCATCTGACATAGTGAAGTATCGTCTTGACAGGTAAAGAAGGGATTTTTGATCAAAAATGACACAGACACTGACATGAATGCCTTTGTGGTTTCAAATGATTCCCTTTATAAAATGTTTTATTTTTCCCAAATAGATTATGCATCATGACTTAGCTAATTTTTTCCTGGTGTGACAGTGAAGAAAAAAACGTGAACCGAAGAACAACGTGGACTAATGAGGGATATTTTGTGGGCCTAGAGTCTGACTTGTTAAATTTGGGGTTACGGTTTCAGGGCTCTGGCTGCTTGTATATTTTAACGATGCCAGTTCTCAGAGCGAGGCAAATACATTCATTGTCTGGTTTAGAAATTTAAAGCAGACCCCTCTTTTAAATGAATCTGAACACACAACCTTGAGCACACAGAGGCACACATGCATAGCTATTTTGATCTATCAGAACTCAAAGGAAAGATGGATAGATTTGAAGATAAAAACAGATGCTGTGGCTTTATTACTGATCAGTGTAATTACCTTTCATGTTGTGTTTATACTGACTGACTTCAAAGTCTTTGTTTATTTCTTTAGCAATATAGGATTTTCAAAGCCTGTGTATATTATTAAATATTGCATTATGCACATGACTATCCCTGGAAACCATTATTTCTGCACATGTTGCTTTGATATACGGACAGTATTGCTTTGAAGCTAAAAGCTGTCTCTGTCCCTCTTTCTGTGCATCCCTTGTGTCCTCTCTTGCTTTTATTCCTTCCCTAATTTATTTTCTTATATCCCCTTTTTTTCAACCACTCCTTTCTCTGTTCTACTTCTCATCTCGCTAACTGTTTTCTCTTTTCTTTTTATTTATTTTTCCCTCAGTGGGGCGTTTGTTGATTGAGTTCAGTTCCCAGATGACGATGGAACGAGTGCAGAAAGAAAACCCCAACGTCACAGAGGGAGGCCGGTACACGCCCCCTGACTGCCGGCCAAGATGGAAGGTCTGTGTACTCATCTCTGTCTGCACATTTTACATAGAAAATATGGATATAAAATGATAAAAACCTAATTACTCAACTCAGATCTTTTTTAAAACGGAGGTATTAGCTTAAAATGACATAAAGATTTTAGTAATTACAAAGTGATATCAAGCTCAAGTTCAGAAAAAGTTGTAAAATGATGATCTATGAGGCTAAAACTACGGTACAGAGTCATTGTTTTAAAACAGAAAGAAAAAATAGTAGTTTGTCATAGTTATGCAATAATAAGTAAAGATTCTAATCATGGAAGTAAGCATTTCCAGATACTAAATCAGAATTTGAGAGTAAAGTCAAAAAAATATAAAACACATTTTCATACTTAATACAGTATCATAACAAGTAACTTTTTTTGTTGTCACATCTAACTTTTAATTCTTCCTTTTCTTAGCAGAAATGGAGAACCATCTATTTTTCTCTCATTAGTAAAACATTCTTTTAAAAGAGGAAAAATAGCCGGCTCTGGATTTTGGTTACTGTAAAGTGGTTTGGAAAGCAGTTTTTCACACCCTTAAAAAAAATGCTATATTTCATTTGATAGCTACAAAGTCAAAGGGTCTAATTGATAGATTGGAATTAAATTATGGGAAATGGTCCGACATTGAGTGATGACACCATAGCCAGCGACTACGAAGCAGGACCAGTATAATCCATTTCAACATAAGACTGCGTCTTTCTTGCTTCTTTCCTGCAATACTTGGGTGTACAGATACCAGGTCCACAAAATAACTTCCCCAGATCCTTGTCACCACTTTGTAACACTCCCATAAAATGAATCACAACTCTCAAAGCTTTTTAAAAGGCTACCTTGGAGACTTGCCGTAGTGAAGTTGTGGCTATTGGTGCTACAGATAGATTAAAAAAAAAAAGAATTGCACCTGTCATATTTTTTGTGTCAGTAGTGAAATAAGAAATAGTCAAAAAAGAGAAGAAATCCTCCTATTTAAGCAACCTCAAAGCAACTTTCCCCGAAGGAAAAAGGCTCCACTAAAAGCGGAGACAACTGCTGCAGACAGGAGTAATTTTATCAGTTGAAGGTTCTTTGTTGACCTGCACTCAGTGCAGCCTAAAGCTTTGAAGATGGAAAACAAGAACTCTGACATGGATGGTTGCCATTTGGATTACTTCAAAACTAAAGCATCACGTCGGACTGATTTAGATTTTTTTTTTTTTATCTCCTCTAATTGTTTCAGATGGAAAAAAATTGACCCAGGTTTAAAGAAGTGCTGAGTTTTTTTTTTTTTTCAGTTTTAAGTTTGACTCTCTTCAAGCTGCTTCACTTAGCGAAGATGCAGCCATTCTTAGTGCTCAAGTATATGGAAACCATGCCCAGTTGCTGCAAATCTTTATTTGACTGCAGAATTGCCTTCAACTCACGCTTACTGCCTGGAACCTTTACCGGTTGTACTTGGCTTGTTATGTTTGCTACAGCTGATTCAATCAGATGGTTGATAATGTGACATGTGATAAGATCTCTATATATTTTTCACAGTAAAATACAGAATAAAAACTGGTAAAAATGTGAAAATGTCCCTGTTGTTTAGGTTGCCATCATCATTCCGTTCCGTCACAGAGAAAATCACCTGAAGTACTGGCTCCATTACCTCCACCCAATCCTCAGACGGCAGAAGATTGACTACGGCATCTACATCATCAACCAGGTACGCTGGCTGAGAGTTGAAATTCTGAAAGGAAACACAGTAAGGGTCTGATCAGGCTTGCAAATGATGTAGTTTGCAATCAAGAGAAGCAAAAATGTAAACCAGAGGCAATAAGTGATACCCAGGCTCCGCCCTCGCAGTGATGCAACACCTTCGGCTTTTTTTTTTTAAAACGGGTACGAAAATTCTTGCAACCACACGGCAACGCTGCTGTAAAGACTCAGGTCCAGACGAAAACGGATGAAAACGATGAAACGATGCAGTACACACGCCACTGTGTCACGCCACGCTGTGAGACAATAGAGAAGTCTCACAGCGTCAACGTTTGACTGACGCAAAAACGTTTTCGCTGTAATAATGGAAACGAAACGACCTCATTTTCAAACTTTCCCACTCTGGAACCCGTTCTCAAAAACTATCGTTTTGGGGTAGTGGGAACGCCGGCTCCGTGTGGCCGCGACAGCGAAACGATAAGAAAAAGTATCGTTTACAGTGAAAAACGTTTTCGTGTAGCCGCAGCCTTACTCAGGCAAACTGCTCATTCAGGTGGATTCGAGTTCCCGAAAAAATGGGAACTCCACCCACTTTGTCGGGAAGCAATCAACTTTGAGCAACGCCAACGGCCCAGGGTAGAGGCGTGTTCAAGGTAGTGACGTGGTTGAACTGCCACTCAACCCATGGATTGTACGCGGAAGCGCTTCATTCAATATCAACATGGAGCAGCGTCAAGCTTTTGACACTGCTGTAGATGCTGTAATGAAAGTGTTCGACGGGAGATTCTCGTTAAAAATCGAGCAAAGAACAGCCCTTGAATCATTTCTTGACAGGAAAGACGTTTTCGCCTTGCTCCCTACTGGCTTTGGTAAGAGTTTAATCTACCAGTTAGCCCCGCTGGTAGCTAAATCATACGTCAGAGGAAAGAGTGGTGTGATTGGCTTAAGCTTAGGCACAGCCTTTTCTGGCCACAACCAGTAGCAACCCGAGGGAGGCGGGTTGACCAGGCCATTTCGAATCGTATTCGTTATGGTCTTGGTCAGACCAGAATCTCGAAGAGATTTGAAAGTCTATGTTAATCAGGCTAAATAAGTGAAGGATTCTGGTTGAAAATAGGTTGTCCGGGCCAACTGCTATGGTGTACAACAGGAGAAAGCTTAACAAGTCCAACTTGTTGCGTAAAGTTTTTCAGGAAAAAGATGAGTAATCAGAGGTTGTCTTTGTGACAATCAGCAACCCAATGCTACAATCCTTATTTAAAGGGAAAACATAAAATTTTATCCAACTGCACTTTTTTTTTTGCTAGATGTTGTTGACATTGTCTCCACATCCCCACAACTATTAGTCAATGTACCTGAAAATAAAGAGGGGGAAAAGTCTTGTAAGTCCGTCACAGGCCTTTAAAAACGATCAGCCAGTCATTGCCTTTGGGCTAAGTGCAATGATTGGCTAACCTCAGGCTGATTGCAATAATCGGATGGCCAACCAGCTCCTCTTGCCTTTTTTTTCCCTTTCTTTGCTCACTCTGTTTGTACATTAATTGCACATCTCCAGAGTCCACAGAGTGCTGCAGGGATACAGCACGAGAGCAGCTAGCAGCTTACAGACAGCACAGTAATGGTAGAGAAAGGCCTAAACTTTCCACATTAATAACCGCTACAGGAGGGTAGAAGAGGACTGTATCAGAAAAGACTACAACTGAAAACATTTGTATAAAGAAATTAGTTTTAATTACCACAGTTTCTGGTTTCTAAGTTGCTGCTCTTTCAGATGACTGGGTGGTTTGTGTGCACATGTTGTAGAGGTGTGGCTTTGGGAGAAGCTCTGAGAGGGAGTTTTTGGCTGTGTGGTTTAAAATTCTGGCTCTTTCCTGCATTAGAAATACATAGTTCAGATAAGCCCTGAATTAAATGGTCCAAACCCAACACACATACATGCGGTGAACGTGTATGCATGTGTGTGTGAGCTGTTTTATTTAGAATGAAGTCGCATACAGTTTAACAAGCAAAGAATCTGCTTCCTTACAGGTGAGATTACAACATAACAGGAAGCAGTCATGAACTAGATCTGTCAGCTTGTATTAAGTCTTGAACGTTGTAAAAAACATCTTGAAAGCACTGCAGCCATTTTTTTTCATTGATAATGGGGGAAAAAAAACTCCATTACTCTATGCTGAACCTCAGCAAATCATTGTTCAGGTGCATAAATTCCTAAAAGCCGACTTCGCCCTCTCCTTGTCCTAATTTCTTCGACTTGCTTTTCAAATTCAATACAGAACCTCATCTGCAGAGTAATTCTGCTCCCTTTTTTTCTTGACAACCAGTGCAGCAGATGGATTTTAAATAACGTTATACGAGTGTTGGTGAGTTTTTTTATTGCTTTGTTGGGTGGAATTTTCTCTTCTTCTGCATTATGGGTAAAGATGGACATATCCTTTCAGCCTTTTCACTCCCCTGTGAGCAAATCCACAACACCTTAATTACTCCCCCTGTGGAACGGACCTTTGGGTCTGCCCTGTTGTTCTCTGCTCTTGATGTCACCATGTTCCAGTGACATACTCTCTGTCTTACACTTCTGCTCTCACATTCAGTATGTAAATGCACTCATTCTGTCTCTGCGTCTCTGAATCTCAAAGGTAAAGCTGTCAGCGAGGGGAAGAGCTGTTGGTGCAACAACTGGACCATTTCTTAACCTGAACTCGTCTTTTCTCTGAAGCTTGATCTTCACTACTAAAAGACTGTTCGTACTTTCAACATAATCTTCAGTTTTAACACAAGACACAGCAGCTCAGAGAGGTGTATTATGTAGTTAAAGTGTGACTAATAACTAGGGCTGAACGATATATTGCATTTGCGATAATATCGCGATATGACCAAGTGCAATTTTCTAATCGCAAAGGCTGCGATTATACTCTGTTCACGTGACATGCGCGAGTAAAACATGTGATATGATCAAACGAGATTGTCTAACCACAGAGGCTGCACTCTGGTCACGTGACACGGGGAGCAACGTTATGAAACAGTCTACCGGAGAGAACTCGCAAGCAAAGCTGTAACTTACACAATGGCCTCAGGCTCAACAGAACCAGACCCTGCGGGGATGCCAGTTTCAAAGAGGAACTGCACATCAGTAGTGTGGGACTATTTTGGTTTTAAAGTGATGGTTCGGAGTAGATTCACCGGGTCATTTGAACCGTGACATCCAGCCAAGTAGCCCACCCGAAGTTTTTCCGATATTGGCTGAACATCAGCTGAGTTACTGAGTTATCCCGAATAGCTTAGTACAAGCGCTAACGGACCCTGGCAGTATCTCCAAAATTACCACACTAAAATCACATGCCATGACACCAAACTTCTACAATAATACAAATACGGTCTGTACTCACAAAACGATGCATTTGGAAGTTTGTACATAGTCCAGGAGTTTATTATTATCAACACAAGCCTTATTGCCTCTCTGCTGCTAAAGCTGCGTTGACGTCACTTCCTTGATCTGGGAGCTTCAATATAAGATGAGGGTTGATCTACTACTGTAGACAACAAAGTATATGCCATATTCTACATGAATTTTTATGTTGTAGAGTTGTGAATTTATTTTATCAATGGAGAAATTGAGCAGCCTTGCTTTGTTGTCTACAGTAGTAGATCAACCCTCATCTTATATTGAAGCTCCCAGTTCAAGGAAGTGACGTCAACGCAGCTTTTGCAGCAGAGAAGCTATCAGGCTTGTGTTGATAATAATAAACTCCTGAACTATGTACAAACTTCCAAATGCATCGTTTTGTGAGTACAGACCATATTTGTACTATTGTAGAAGTTTGGTGTCATGGCATGTGATTCCTTGTTCCTTGTCAACACTTTATGCTCAGATGTTTGTAAGCTCAAAATATACTATTGTGTATGTTCAAATATACTGTTTTGTTAAATAAAAATGTCAGTCATCAATTCATGCATCACCTCATGTCATCATAACAGAGGTCTGTCTTCCAGGAAAGAACAGTTTAAAACTAATGTAATATAGTTTTGGCCATACTGTATGATGTATTGCTTGTCTTTGTTTAATAATACAGAAGACAAAGACCTTAAAAAACAATCGCATATCGCATGGCAATCGCAATATTGGCGCAAAAAATCGCAATTAGATTATTTTCCATAATCGTTCAGCCCTACTAATAACTTATCATTCCTCATTATTTCCCTCCTGTTGCCCCATAACAGAAGAATGAAAGTTTAACAAAAGTGAAAATGTTGTAAATAAGTACAACAACAAAAAAGCACATTAAAACAGTGTATTGCTATAAGCGAAATTCAAAGTTTGTCTATGTACAAATGTACGTACAATCTCAACATCTGAAAATAAGAATAACCAAATAAACCACATCAACCAAGGGGAGCTTTTTAGATGTAATTATGAAGTTATATCATCACTCCTCCCAGTTGAAAGACAGACTGTTTCTTGACCAAGCAGTGCCCATCACTCCTGTTATAGACCTGCCAACAAAACTGATGTAGGATCACATTACATGGGAGATCATTTTTACCTCCGCAGCGTCTTCATCTCTGTCCCCTCCACTTCAAACAGTCACGGAGTCGCCTGGCGGCAATTATCTGTAAAACCATCTGCATTAGCTCCACTCTGGGACTCCAAGGTTCAGAGTGCACACTGTTTGAAGTGGAAATTACTTTCATGTATTTTTAAAACATATTTGAACTTGTTGAGCTACTCGACAACTCTTGGTGCGGGCAGCTTGCCCTGCGAGGTTAATTTCTTCCTCCTGTTTTTGAATTAGTATTAGACTCAGCCAAAGACCACCAGTGAGTTAAACAGCATAGTTGCATGTTTATAAACCACCTCCTTACGGCGGAGGTTAGCCCGACTTTAAAACAGTTATTGAACACTTCCGAAAGGGGTGACTTAACAGGAACATCTGCTTATGTGCTTATGTGTGTGAACTTAAATTGCATCATATTTGGTTCGGAGAAGAATCTTGGGATTTGTCATTTTTTATTCAACCGCTGCTCCTAAAAAATATCGCATAACTCATTTCTATTGCACCATTTTTCCAGAAGTTGCCAGTTCAAGTCCAACTGTTAAATTTATACAGAGTGCATAGCATTTTATAAATGAACTGTGGAAAAATGACATTAGAAAATCCGGCCTGAGAGCCTGCATCAGACCCCAGAAAACAAGCTTAAATCAATCTAAATATAAATTTTTTTTTTTTTTTTAATGCGAAATATAGATTTAATTTAAAAGATGCATTTTTTTGCGGGTTAACCCTTTCCCACCAAACCTTCCTTTGAAGCGCTCGCATGCCTTGCCAGACAAGTTGAGGGCGTGCAGATGATTGAGAGTGAAGAAGGTGGGCGTTAAAAAGGCATGGACAGGCAAGCAGACTGAGAGGAACCAAATCAAAGCGACAGAGGTGGGATTTTGATGTGAAGAGGTCCTGATGCATCTGACAGGATCGACGATTAAACCTTTACACCAGCCGACACTTTCTGAGAGGACGGTAGAGAGCTCTTTTCTATCGTGCTCGCTCGAGTGTTAAATGAGTGAAAGGCTGGGACCTTTTAACACAGTCACTGGAGGAGGATTGAGATGATGTGCGTGTGTGTGTGTGTAATTGGGAGTAGGTGGTTGGGGTTAAGTGTTGTTAATTTCCCCCTCCAGTGTTATCCTGGCTAACGGATAATGACAGTTGTGTCCTTACAGTTAAAACATGTGTTATGGGAACACCTGAATGTCAAACACACAGGAATGTCAATCCCTCCCACAGGCATCATACCTTGGGGCCTCGCCAAAGTTTATTAAATGCTGGCCAAGCAGCTATATATCGACAAAGATTGTAAAGATTACAGCAAACTAAAATCTATTAAAAACCCGATAACATCAGTCAGAGATATGGTTACACGTAAAGAGCCAAAAGTTTGCCTACAACGTCAAATATATTTCAAATATTTGGAAAACCTGAACGGTATGTTGCCTGTTGTAATTTTCCCCACAAAAATAGAGCCAATCCTTTAACTTATTAGCTTAGTTTAGCTTATCATACAGTTTTGCAATAAATCCCGCCTTCATGGGTGCTGTTGAGCTGCTTTTTTGTCTTGAATTTGCTTTGGAGACATCAGAGAAGGGACACTGAACCACAGAAATACAGCTTTCTCAAACAACAGAGTTGAACAACACCACAAATGGTTGATCCACCTCTGAATAACAGTTTGAACAAAAACTGAACAAAATTACCCAAATGCTTTTACGATTTAAAGTTTATCAGGTGTGGCTGCACCTGATAAACTGACAATGAAGTGCATGGCAGTGCAGAAATGGTCAATTGATTATTTAATTAAATAAAAATTTATTGTCATTGTAGATGCTGAACTCTCCAGATTTTTTTTTATGTTTTTGCTCACTTTGGGCATTTCTATGAATAGCATCAATAGAAACTAAAGGAAAGCACTTTGTCGAATACAGTGATAGATTTAGTCTTTTCTCAAACAATAAATCCTCCTCGTGCCTCCCAGCACCTCCCAGTGCCTCTGGCCTCTGAATATTTACACATTCCTGTAAGACTGTTAATGACTGTAAACTCTAACATTCTGCCCACTGTAAATCATAGATGGATGAGGTCATTATAATGTCAGCTGTTGGTTTGTTAAGTGCCGTTCTGAAGGTTTGAGTCTGGCATTTGGTCGTCACCATGTTGGTCTTTTGTTGACCCGAGGACGCCCACATAAGCTGGAGAGGGACGCCTGAAAGTTGAATATCTATTGAAAGATGGACCTGTTTCTGAAGGACCTGCGTTGCACCTGAAGGAGTGAATCTGGCAGATGACATGATAATGATTTTTGGGGAAGAAATTATCGACTGAACATAAAATGAAATGTTGACAGTTTTTGAATGAGAGCTAAAGATTCTCTGGAGCAAACACCTCATGGGTTGCAGCTGCATTGCAATTCACTTCTGATGGTGAAGGACCGTTTGACCACACGGGTCCTTATGGTTCTGACACAATCTGCGATTAAACAAAACATCAGCCGACACTTAACAAGAGAACACTAGAGAGCACTTTTCTTTGGGTGGGTATTGATAAGTTTTCCAGCCCAGTCTCATGCTGGCCAACAGATGCTCCTCATCTCTCCCTTACAGTTAAAACAGGCATATGTGTCCATATTCTTTTTTACACTGTAAAAACAGTATCCAAACAGGCTGGCCCCATACTTTAGGCCCTTGTCTGCTCTGATTGGTTGGATCCAGTAGCGTGATCAGACGCTACCCATCATTCCACATTAGCTCTGCTGAAATTCAAGGTGTTTAACAAGAAATGGCAAACTCTTAAACATGAATAAAACTTACCTAATATCTACATATGTCTATATATGTAAATATGCTTTTTGTGACATCGTTAAACCAGATACAGCTGTATATGTGACGTAAAGCGCAAAACATATGATGAGAAATACTTTCAATTCTAATTTGATTACATTTTTTAATTTTCTTTTTTCTAGGACACTATGTATTTTTTGAGACACATCTGGAGATCAGAAAATGCTCCGGTCTCACTTGAGTTTAAGATGCTTTTTGAATTTCAAAAACATCCTCAGAACTTCATATCTACTTCCTTGTTGTGCTAGCCATATTATAAGTACTCTGTGAAATAATTCTGAGGTATTCATAACGTCAAGCATGTGCTGCTGGAACTTTTCATTGCCTCAGTTTCAGATGTGGTTTGCCTGCTTGTTGCTGAACCGGACTCTTATCAAACAGCTATCATCTCACTCTGTAAAGCGGCGCTGCTGCCAGTGAGGTACAGTGAGTAGGCGTTGCAGAGGGATCATGCGGAAAGCGATATAGCAACCTTGCTGTTCTGCCCTGCTGCTCTGTGTCCTCTCTGCCTGCTGAGGACCGGGGCCAGTGTTTGTTTGTTGGCCATAGGCTTATTGTGCAAACTGGAGAAAAGCCCAGAAAAAAAGCAGAGAGGAAGAGGCAAAGCAAAAAAACAAAAACAAAAAAAGTAGAAATAGCGGGTGAGAAAAATAGAGTTGGAGGTACGGAAGGAGGTGAGTAGCACAAGTGAGAAGAGGAACCATCTGCTACTCAATTTTTTTTTTTAATATAAAAGATTAAAATGTCATTATTGATTTATGAAGTATAATCGCGTAAAGCTAAAAGATACATCTGCAAGGCAAACGTCACTTATTGTTCTGTCTTTACTAATTTCTTTTTTTGATCACTGTAGCAATAAAAGAAGCACAGATCATTTGCATTGTGCCAAATACGTTATAATATTTGGGTCTTCTTAAACTTAACTTAAGAATATTTAGTCAGATCTTTTGGCAGGAATACAATATGATCTCCATAACTATATTTTCACTCAAGCAAAAAGTATTTGAAAATACAAATCACTGTGCTTCATAACAGTAGATCAAGCAGTTTATATCTAAAGACACCGCAGGTCCTCTTTGGCCTACTGCTCTGCCATGTTCCTACAGAAGCCCAGAAGGAACAAACTGAACAGTGGCTCTAGCACATTTGTGTAATTTGGGTTTATCATGGTGTCTGTAGCTGGTTGCAGTTTTAATTTGTGTTGCTAGGTTTGCGGTTTATAGCACTCAGTGAATCTTTAATTACTTTCACATCTACTTCTACTTTCAGCTGGTTACAGCTTAAACAAATTAGGAGCCACAGGCTAAACCTAAAGCAACTCATATGCTAAAGCATCTGTCTTTTATGATATATTTGATCATTTTTAAGTATAATTTATTTTGAAACTACTTTTGCCAAAAAGGGAGTGAAAGGTAGAATATTACATATATGGAAGTCAAGGACAGCATTTCAGAAATGTCCACTATCGTTTACAGAACCTTAAACTCACAGTTTTTTGAGGGAAAGATTAAGGCTGCGGCTACACGGAAACGTTTTTCACTGTAAACGATACTTTTTCTTATCGTTTCGCTGTCGCGGCCACACGGAGCCGGCGTTCCCACTACCCCAAAACGATAGTTTTTGAAAACGGGTTCCAGAGTGGGAAAGTTTGAAAACGGCCTCGTTTCGTTTCCATTGTTACAGCAAAAACGTTTTTGCGTCAGTCACACGTTGACGCTGTGAGCCAATTTTAACACTTCTCTATTGTCTCACAGCGTGGCGTGACACAGTGGCGTGTGTACTGCATCGTTTCATCGTTTTCGTCTGGACCAGCAGCGCGTTTCCGTGTGGTCGCAAGAATTTTCGTACCCGTTTTCAAAAAAAACCTCGTTTCGTTTTCGTGTAGCCGTAGCCTTAATGTAACAAACCGACTGCTGATTTTAAAACTCTCTCCTCTTCCACTGCCCCTCCAACCAAAACCCACACTCACTGACTTTCCAGTCCCTTCAATGTCTCTGTCCAAACCTGTTTGTTCTTATTTATGTTTTCACTTCAGTTCCTGGTGTGTCCAGCTCGGAGTGGACACCAAAGGATCACCAGGGATCAAACTGTGTTTCCGTTTGTATGTGTCGGGGCTTCATAGTAAAGGTCACTTTAAGGCCAACCAGGCAGTCCGGAAGTGACCAGATAGGCAGCTACTAGTGTGTGCATGTGTGCATGTGTGTGTGTGTGTGTGTGTTCAGAGAGTTGAGCTTTGATGTCCTTCCTTTCACTGTATGACCTTTGTGTTCAGGAAGGAAATGGCAGCAAACAACAGTGTCCATCAATGCTTTCTATAAAGGAACTAATTCTCATAAATTGCCATTCATCCTTTAATCTCTTTGAAATCACCTCTGTTATGAGAAATTCTTGCTATCTGATCATTTATGCCCATGTATGCTGGAATGAAGCGTATTAATCTCTGTTGCACTGATGCATATTCAAGATAATAGCATATCAGTTGTGACAGCAGCTAATACTTATTTTCACGATATACTAAAATATATTCCGTGGTCTATGACATGTCAGAAAATTCTGACTAATATCCATAAGTGTTTGTCAGAAGAAAAGCACACATTTGGATGAAAGGTCCTCAAGAAAGAGTTCTGCAATAAGTGAAGTTAATGTTAAAAAAATGCAAAAGAAGTTGTTTTTTGAAGGCATAACATTGCTTTTTGTGCGACCTGCAATGCAGAATTAAAAACTTGGAGAACTGGATTTCTCCACCCTCCACTAAGTCACCTGCGCACAAGTTAGTTTGTGTGTTGGTCCTCTGACCTTAAGATTAAAATCTATATGTTTTGAACAGTCAGTAGTCCGGTTTGGCTCCTTCAGTGTTCTACGCAGATGTATAAACTGTTTGATCTTAGCTTTTTAACACTGTAGGGGGTCCTCTACAGATTCAAAGCAGCAATCCCAAGCCCCAGCATTAATGGCTGAAGTGTTGCTTTAATGTCACGCTAACAGTGGAAGACTGTTCTCCAAAACGTGACATTTTCCAAATTATTTATACTGAAATTCAAGCTCACATTCATTAACCTTTTTCTCATACACATGAGTCATCTTCAGTCACTCTTGTGAAAACAGTGTTCCTCTCCTGAAAGGGGGTTTTGTTTGCCATTCCATGTTATATGGTTTAGTGCTCTGTGTTCATAAACAGCTCAGCTTCACTTCAACCCTTTGTCCAGTTTCCCTGCCAGTTTTGCTCTACACCTGTATCAGTCAACCCCTTCCTAACCCCATAGTGTACACTGTATTGTCCCCTCTTTTCGCCTTCCAAATGCCACATTGTTTTTGCATGCTGCAGTCATGCTTTCACCTCATTCTCTTGCTCGTCTTTCATTGTGTTCCTTTTTCCATTTCCATTTCCATTTTCCTTTTGTTTCCCAGGTTCCGTGTCCTCGTGTTTTTGCACTCTTTGACTAATGCTGGACTTTTTCTTCATTTCTTGC
This sequence comes from Odontesthes bonariensis, assembly GCF_027942865.1. NCBI lineage: Eukaryota > Metazoa > Chordata > Actinopteri > Atheriniformes > Atherinopsidae > Odontesthes > Odontesthes bonariensis. Next base: position 15,976,532 of record NC_134519.1, on the reverse strand, counting down.
TTGCTTCTCTGACTGCCTCCTCATGAATAATGTTTGTTTTGGTTTTTTTTTCATTGTATTCTGCCTTCCTTTAGTGTCATGCATCTGAGTGCTTGTCTCAGAGAACCATGTCATCTTTTGAAATTGAATAAATTTTACAATATTTGCTCATCTGCTCTCCAAAAAGAACACTGTCATTATAGTTGGTGCCTTTTTAAAGAAACATGAGTTCTTCCTTAGCATTTTCAATCTTCCACTCGGTTACAAGACCACCTGTTAATTTTTGCCTTCTTGAATTTTAATCAGCACTGGGGTTTACCATTGATTGGTAGCACATACCACACATTGAGATCCATGCATACTTTTCCTGAAGAAATGAACTGCAGCACCCTGTCTGTTTACTTATGCAACAAAATAATTCAAATCCTGGTATATCCACTAAGTCACGTTTCCCAAATCAAGTGTCCCTTAAGACCAGGATGTTCAGATGGTGGAAGATGGTCACAGAAAAAACATCCTTTTTCCACAGTATGTGTTACTTCACTTCAGCAGTTATGACTCAATTTTCTTGCATGGTTCTTGTTCTTGTCAATTTTTCATGTCTCAAACAGGCAATCAGAGCTGCGGCTAACTTATAAAATATATCCAGTGCTCCACACAGAGCCGAGTAGACGGTACAAGTAAGTGTCTGTATAGAGTCGTATACAATGATATACTTCTCTCAACTCATAAGCAGAATACATGATTGATATGCCCCCATCCTCTGCAGAGTCCTGCACTCTGAGCTATGACTGCACACATGCTTTGTAACTCCAGCATCTAAAGCAATTATGAGGGCATTGACACAGCTCTGGTGAGAGGTGAACATTTAAACAAAAGATCGAAGATATTCCAGTTATGTAGCTGTTGCGGTCATAGATGGATGAATATTTGCAGGATTTAGTCCACAGGCAATTAAACAAAGTAACATCCTCTCAGGGGTCATTGCATGTTTTCCTTCTTTCATTCTCTCCCATTTCATGCTGTGGGTAATCAGGCCAGTGCTTGTGTTCAGATAGCTTTCACCACTTTGTCTTACTGTTATAGTCACGTGCGGTCATTTAGCCAGTTTTATCCCAAACAATTTAGACAACATTCAGGCTCAAACTTAAGTACAGTGACAAAACCTTTATTTAAAAGGCAGAGCTCAAGAACAACACGTAAAGAAGTGCAAAGAAAGTGCAAGTAAGACAGTGTTTTCTGAGTATATGACTCTTCAAGAGATTCGTGAAGGTGGAAATAGATGCCCCTGTTCTTAACATGTTAATAACATTAGGTAGCATATTTCACTGGCCTGAAACCACGAATGAGAACAGTCTGGACTGAGGCTGCCTTATGCGTAAGGATGGAAGAACAGGATATCGTTCTTGCATGACTGAGGCAAAGGACTTTGTCTCCATCCTTGCCTGCATTGGCCACTTTAGGGTCACTCCCGTCATTGCTTCTTATGTGACCTTAGAGTCCTCTTAAAAAAGACATAAAGCTTGGTTTTTATTACCACAAAGGGTGATGTGCCCCTAACCACTTCTCATTGTCACACCCATTGTGAGACCAAGGGTTTTTTTGGTCCTGTCTCCGTGTCTTGTCTTGTCATTTCCTGGTTTATTTTGAAAGAGTCACTCTCCTCTCGTTTCAGGTCACTTGCTCTTCCTCATGTGTCTCGGTCTGATTGTCTGATGAATGTTTCCACCTGTTCCCTGTTAACCCTTTGTATATGAGTCTGCGCCTCCCCTTGTCTTGTGCCAGTGTGTCGTATTCATGGCCGGGTGCGTTCACCCTAGCCTTCCCAAGTTTTGTCGCCTTGTTCCAAGCAACCTTCGTGGTTTGTTCCGTTCCTCCTTAGAGAGAGATTTTGGTTTTGTAATTTTTTTTATCGTAGATTGGTTAAATCATAGTATATGTTTCATAGCTCTTTTGTTTCCTCCGAGTGGAGTGATTCTTTGTTTTTTTAATATTTTTCATATTATATTTTTTCTGCCTCCAGGTTTCCGGAGTGTTTTTCAGTTATAACTTACCATAGTCTCCTTGGTCTTTCCTCCGTAGCGGCAGTGATTCTACGTTACATATAACGTTTTGATAGTCTTTTGTGTTTTTCCTCCTCATAGTTGAGCGAGTATTATTTTGATAAATTTTATAGCTATGCTTCTTCCATTTTTAAATCCATAGCCTATATTTACTTTTCTCTCGGAGAATCGATTCTCTGCTTTTCAATAAAGCTCGTTATTGGAATACCTTATCCCTGCCTGAGTTCCTGGGCCTGACACTCATAACCTAAAGGTAATTCTAATTGATGCGATGGTCATTACAGAAGAGTCAGGGACCCAACCTTGTTTTGGTTTGAGTATCTTGGTCTTTTAGGATGACTGAACTGATGATTTGTCCTTAAAACTGTTGTTCAACACCATGCCACAGCTCTTCAATGGTCTCTGAAATACACCTGAAGTCAGCCTTTCTGATGCTGGCATATTTCATCAGCCTTGATTTAAAGTGAAACTACTGAACTCGTGTGTTGTGCCTAAGCATTGGGACTTGTGAGTTGATTTATTTGAGTTGAGCGTTTTATTTCTGCATGAAGGCTTTGTTTTGTTTGTTTTTTTTAAAAAGACATTTCCTAAGTACGGCAAAAGTGAGAGGAAGCTAACCCAGAAGTTTACATCAAAAGGTAGTCTGGAAATGAAAACTGTGTCAGGATGACTCTGAAGCTGGTTTCAAACTGTTGAAACGAATGATGCAACGGGGGCAAGTTTATCTGAGACTATAGAAAATGTATTTAAGTCTCCAAGGAATAAAGATTCAAAAGAAAATTAAATTGAGTACAAAGGCTTGCCTCCATGTGTCGTGAACCATATAACTGAATAGGAGTTTGTCTCCATATATGCATTTTCATGTTGACTGCCTTTTAGAAGAGATTTCTTAATAAGTGTGTGTGTGTGTGTGTGTGTGTATGTATGTATCAAATATAATCTTAACAGCTCTAAAAAGGTCCCTTAAAGCCACCGTTATGTATGGGTATGGGTCACATAAACTCAACACAGTGCCATACCCTTATATAACCCTGCTGGAGAAGCCAGAGTATAAATGATTTGCACTCTCTTGAAACATGGGGGCATGAGGGTGACAGTGGAGAAACCTAGCTTGATACTCTTTGTGTGAGAAAGAAACGGCTTTTTCTTAATAACAATGTTTTTTCTACGTTTTTCGCTCCTCAAACTCTAAAAGCATCCCCCACACACCGTCTTCGCTCTTCTCTCCAAAGACCTATGCGGTATGGTAAAATTTGGACAGCAGCCCCTGACTTTTCACACTAACCATCAGCCAAACTTGACAACCTTTGTATTCAGATAGCTGAAAACAGATCGGAGCACCTTGACAATCCATCCATCCATCCATCCATCCATCATCTTCCGCTGGTCCGGGGATCGGGTCGCGGGGGCAGCAGCTTGAGCAAAGAGACCCAGACGTTCCTGTCCCCGGCCACTTCCTCCAGCTCTTCTGGGGGGACACCGAGGCGTTCCCAGGCCAGCCGAGAGACATAGTCTCTCCAACGTGTCCTGGGTCTTCCCCGGGGCCTCCTCCCAGTGGGACGGGCCCGGAACACCTCACCGGGGAGGCGTCCAGGAGGCATTCTCACCAGATGATCCAGGCAAGATGGCGCCTTTGTTTGGCTTCGCCGCTGCTACCGCTCTCATTTGTTTTGTCCATACCTGTTTTGGCCGTTTGTCGTTTGCATTGTTTCTCTTTTGTTTGGTTTTTGTCAGTAACTGTGTCGCGTCTGCTGCGCGGGTTTATGACCGGGATGCGCTGTTGGCGATCAAAGATTCGCTAGCTGTTTATGGCAACACCTGGAGCAGTTCCAAGGGGAGTTGTCCACCTCCGCTTGTTTGCTGCGTACCAGACTATTTACTGCTTTGCCCCAAAAATAAAAAACGGAGAAGGGGTTCTAGAGCCGGAGTCTGGGTTCGGTTGAGACGACTGCACAGATCTTCGGCTGGTAAATGGGGCCTGCCTCGATATCTGCGGATTGTACCTTACAATTGGGAGTCAGACGCGTCACGAGGAGCCGGACTGCTGGGATCCTTCACCTGCCTGTTTGGCTCGCCTTGCATGGATGGAGACCTCCATGCTCATCGAAGGAGAATTCATCGCTATAGTCGCTCTTCTAACAAGAACAATCTTATCCGCGTCCCGCTGACTATGGATGTAGGAGCTGCAGATCCCTCATCTCTTCGGATGGCCCTCCTCAACGTGCGCTCCATCTCTAACAAGTCTTTCGCTGTGAACAAGCTTTTTATGAAGGAATCGCTTCATTTTATGTTTTTAACTGAAACTTGGCAACAAGGATTGGATTTTATTCATCTGCGGGAACTTTGCCCAGGTAACTGTTCTGTCCTCGCAACGCCTCGGGAAGGGCGCCGAGGCGGCGGACTGGCGGCCATGTTTAAAGACAGTTTCTCCTGCAGACTGGTAAATCCTCCACCTTTCTCCACTTTTGAGCTACAAATAATTAAAGTGGGCTCTAGTCATTTATTTTACTGTATTTTAGTTTACAGACCTCCCGGTGCGACCGGAGAGTTTTTATCTGAGTTCACTGAGCTGCTGTCCTCCATCATCAAGCTGGAGAAAGTTTTAATTTTGGGTGATTTAATTTACACGTTGACGATGTTTCCTGTAAGGCGGCGGCTGACTTCATCTCTATTACTGAGTCCTTCCACTTCACTCAACATGTACAAGCAGCCACTCATTGCAAAGGCCACACTCTGGACCTGGTTTTTTCTTTAGGCCTAAATGTGGAACATGTTTGTGTGGAGGACATATTCTTTAGTGATCACAATTGTATATTTTTCAATGTGTCCTTTAGCCCTGATCCTGCTCCTCCTAGCCGCTTGATCCAAAGAAGGATCATAACTGAGCAAACCGCTGAAGCTTTTATTTCTCTATTCGACCCTGCATCCTTAGATTTTAACTCTATGAATGTGGACTCACCGGTTGCTTGTTTTAACATATATTGTAGAGACATTCTGGACTCAATTGCACCTTTTAAACAGAGCACTGTTCGTCGCACAAGTAGTCCTTGGATTAATAATGAAATCATGACTTTGAGGAGATTATATCGGAAAAGTGAACGTCTATGGAAACGTACTGCTCTGGTGGTTCACAGGCTCCACCTTAAAGACCTGATCAGCTCCTTAAATGATATGATCAAGAATGCACGAGCCAATTACTTTGCGAATCTCATTAAATTAAAAGGTCGAAATCCAAAAATCTTATTTGACACAATTAAGAACATTGTTTCTCCTTTGTGTTTATCTCCGAGTGCTTTTACACTTGCTGATTGTAATCAGTTTTTACACTTTTTTATGGATAAAATTACCAACATAAGAGCCAGTATCTCTCCAATACTTTCTCACTGCCTGGACCCTCGACCTCTGACCTCTGATACGTGGTCTTCGTTTACCCTTGTCTCCATTAATGAGATTACTGATCTTTTAAAACATATGACTCTGTCATCAAGTCCAGTGGATTTCTTCCCAGCATCTCTATTTAAAGACATTTTTAACTACATTGGTCCAAGTGTAGTAAGCTTGATAAATATGTCACTCGTTTCCGGATCTGTTCCTCAGTGTTTCAAAACTGCTGCGGTCTGTCCCCTCCTAAAAAAGCCTAATTTGGATACCTCTCTACCTGAAAACTACAGACCTATCTCAAAACTTCCTTTCATGTCAAAGATCCTTGAGAAGGTTGTAGCACAACAGCTGACCGCTTTTCTAGAAGAAAATAATCTTATGGATACTTTTCAATCTGGCTTTCGCAGACTCCATTCCACTGAAACAGCTTTACTAAAAGTTTCCACTGATGTGTTGATGGCAGCAGATTCTGGAAACTACACTGTACTTGTTGTATTGGACCTGACTTCTGCTTTTGACACTGTGGATCACACTGTTCTTATCAACAGACTGAGAGATCATTTTGGTATTTCTGGTACTGTTTTAGACTGGTTTAACTCTTATTTATCTGATAGGTCTTTTACTGTTTTTATGAACAATGTTCACTCTGATGCTGCTCAGCTGTCCTGTGGAGTGCCCCAAGGTTCAGTTCTGGGCCCACTGCTTTTTGCATTGTATTTACGCCCTCTAGGTGTTATCATAAATCGTTACAGTAACGTTTCATATCATGTATATGCAGACGATATTCAAATTTATTGTTCCTTTAGACCCTCTGAATCCTATAAATTGACAGAATTAAGTAATTGCCTAGTTGATATTAAAACATGGCTTACTGATAACTATCTTCAGTTAAATGCCAGCAAGACTGAGACTCTTATTGTAGCTCCTGATGACAAAATTTCGGAAATCAGGAGGCATCTTGGGTTTTTAAACCCGTCGGGGAAAAATAGTCTCAGAAATGTGGGTGTTCTGTTTGACAGCTCCTTGTCTCTGGACAATCATTGCAAATCATTAGCTCGTAACTGTTTTTACCATTTAAGGAATATTTCGAAGCTTCGAGCTATTTTATCTCAAAAAGAATTAGAAATGATTGTCCATGCTTTTATCTCTTCTCGCTTAGATTACTGCAACAGCCTTTTAGTAGGTCTGAGCAAATCCTCCTTAGCTTCCCTTCAGTCTGTGCAAAATGCTGCGGCCAGACTTTTAACTAGAACTCATAGAACGGCTCACATTACTCCTGTTCTGGCCTCCCTGCACTGGCTCCCGGTGCATTTTAGGATTAATTTTAAAATCTTGGTTTTAACTTTTAAGGCACTTAATGGTGAGTCTCCAAAATATATACTGGACCTTCTGAAGCCTCTCTGTTCATTTAGGACTCTGAGGTCGTCTAATCAGATGCTGCTGTCGGTTCCCAGAACCCATTTTAAAACTCGTGGTGATAGAGCATTTCAGGTGGTGGCTCCAAGGCTCTGGAACGCCCTCCCTCTGGTGATGCGCTGTTCTGAGTCGACTGACTCTTTTAAAAAAAGTCTTAAGACTCATCTGTTTAGACAGGCATTTGGCTAAATTTTTATTCATTTCACATTCATTTATTGCTTCTGTTTTTACTGTTCTTACTGTAATTTGATGTGTGTTCTGTACAGCACTTTGTGATTTTATATCTGTGAAAGGTGCTATATAAATAAAGCTTACTTACTTACTTACTTACTTAGATGCCCGAGCCACCTCATCTGACTCCTCTCGATGCGGAGGAGCAGCGGTTCTACTCCGAGCCCCTCCCGGATGACCGAGCTTCTCACCCTATCTCTAAGGGAGAGCCCAGACACCCTGCGGAGGAAACTCATTTCGGCCGCTTGTATTCGCGATCTCGTTCTTTCGGTCACTACCCACAGCTCGTGACCATAGGTGAGGGTAGGAACATAGATTGACCGGTAAATCGAGAGCTTCGCCTTCTGGCTCAGCTCCTTCTTCACCACGACGGGCCGGTGCAGAGCCCGCATCACTGCAGACGCCGCACCAATCCGCCTGTCAACCTCCCGCTCCATTCGTCACCCACTCGTGAACAAGACCCCGAGATACTTGAACTCCTCCACTTGGGGAAGGATCTCATTCCCGACCCGGAGAGAGCATTCCACCCTTTTCCGGCTGAGGACCATGGTCTCAGATTTGGAGGTGCTGATTCTCATCCCAGCCACTTCACACTCGGCTGCGAACCGCTCCAGTGAGAGCTGAAGGTCACGGCCCGACCACGCCAACAGAACCGCATCGTCTGCAAAAAGCAGAGACCCGATTCTGAGGTCGCCAAAACGGACCCCCTCAACGCCCTGGCTGCGCCTAGAAATTCTGTCCATAAAAATTATGAACAGAATCGGTGACAAAGGGCAGCCCTGACGGAGTCCAACCCTCACAGGAAACATGTCCGACTTACTGCCGGCAATGCGGACCAAACTCTGACACCGGTCATACAGAGACCGAACAGCCCATATCAAGGAGTCCGGCACTCCATACTCCCGGAGCACCCCCCACAAGAGTCCCCGAGGGACACGGTCGACCGCCTTCTCCAAGTCCACAAAACACATGTAGACCGGTTGGGCGAACTCCCATGCTCCCTCCAGGATCCTGCCGAGGGTATAGAGCTGGTCCACTGTTCCACGGCCAGGACGAAAACCACACTGCACCTCCTGAATCCGAGATTCGACTATCCGGCGGATCCTCCTCTCCAGTACCCCCGAATAGACCTTGCCAGGGAGGCTGAGGAGTGTGATCCCCCTATAGTTGGAACACACCCTCCGGTCCCCCTTTTTAAAGAGGGGGACCACCACCCCGATCTGCCAGTCCAGAGGCACTGCCCCCGATCTCCACGCGATGCTGCAGAGGCGTGTCAACCAAGACAGCCCTACAACATCCAGAGCCTTGACGAACTCAGGACGGACCTCATCCGCCTTGCCAACGAGGAGTTTTTTAACCACCTCGGCAACCTCAGCCCCAGAAATGGGAGGCCCCATTTCTGGGGCTGAGGTTGCCGAGCTGACAAGCTCTTGACAAGCTCTTGTTAAAATGACCTGGAAATGTCACCCTAATTCAAACCCAGTCATTGCTCCACCGTTTCCCCCACAAGCGCTCACCTCTGTCTCACACTGAAGCCGTTACTCTGTTTCATGTCCCCGCTGCACACTGGCACGCTCGTGGGAAGAGGACAAATACACGTTTTCATTCCTTCTTCCTCAGAAAGGCTAGTTGTGAAGATTGATATTGCAGAACTCCCCTAGCACTGATGACTGGAGACTGGATAGATTTTCATTTGCACCACTTTCAGTCAGAGTTAAATTTGTCCTCATCTATAGTGTAAAGGCAGTTACCAGCTGCTGAAGAAACAGTCCTGCTACCACAAGTGATTATTTCGTTGTATTTGATGTCAGCTTCAAAGGTGTTGAATTTCCTCACAATAACCATTTCTTTTAGAACCTTTGATGGTTTCTAGCAGACTGTACAGGACGTCAGAGAGATTATCCTTGTGTCTAACCAAGAGAAGACCTCTATGCAGAGTTTTCACCCTTCGTCACACCACTTGTCTTAATGAACTAAGTTGCCTGAGGCAACTAATGTTGCCATCCAGTGTGTTCTGGGAAAAGCTCTGACTCCTTGCAAGCTTCCACAGGATATTTAAGTGTGTCAATAAAAGATGATGCCAACATGAAAAAAATATTCATTTGAAAAAGATTTAAACATTTTATTTTCAATATTAGTATTGCTTCTCAGAAGAAAAAAAAAAGGGAAATAGAATAAGAACGATCTGTACTATAACCAACTGTCTTTGTGCAGGACGCAACATTTAAAACGGAATTAAACTTTCTTGAATTAAGTGGAACACATTTAATTTGATGAGATATTATTTTCTGTTTTTATGGCCTGAGCAATAGTTGAACTAACAGGTAAACTGGTTAAAAGTATGTACATGTTCTTCTGGGTGAAATGGGAATAAACTTTAGTGTGGCCCAATAACAGCACTGCATTGAAAATGTTGTAAAACTGATCCGTTGATTATCTAATGAAAAATAAAGGATTTTGGTTTAGAATCCCAACTTAATAAATCAAATGAGTGCTGTGTATCATAGATGCACATCTTTCATTGGTAATAAACCAAACCCCTCATGAGACCACAAATTTAAAAATCAGGTGATTTAAAAGTCAAGGTTATTTTAGTTGTGGGTTCAAATGATACATTTTCTTTATTCTGTTGAGTCATGCAAGTAACTTTAATGCCTTCAAAACAAAGGATGTATTGAAGTGTCCACTTATTAGACATCAATAAGTAGCCGCACTTCCAGAGAGACGGTCCTAATGAGAGCTTTGTTTAGATTGCCAGGATTGAAAGACAGCACACTAAATTAGTATAAATCAGGAAATCTCATAGTCCTGCGTCTATGATTAACGCAAATGGTCTAAGTGCATACTACATGTTCAATGGGATTTTATTATCAAAGCGCCGATCAATTTTATTCTCTTTTGGGACAATTACAATGCAAACAGACTGAGTGATTCATACATATTTCAAAGTAATGTGAAGGGAAATAAATTGGAAAGCACAGTGCTTTGCCAGATGATTGTGAAGCTGAATCATGTGCTGCTTTTTTCTTTCTTTTTTTTTTTTTTTTTGTCAAGGCCCACTGAGTTTGGTAGACTTATTAAAATGAGCGAGGTGGCTGTTATTTTCATATATATTGCTGAACGTTATTGCTATTGTCCTTGTCTATACAACTGTAAAATCTCGCGCTGATCTTGTTTGTCATGAATTATGTTTCATGTGCTGTTTATAAGAAAATGTAATTTTCAAAATGCAGTTCATCTCTGTAAAGGGATTTGAATTATAACATTAATGTTGAGGAGACATGAGCGGCAATCTTATTCTAGTCTGGAACCAGGGAATCAATATTTATGGGGAATATGACGGCACTGACAAGACATATTGTGGACGTGATGCGCATCCAATTCTCAGGTGTGGTAGGCAACCTCAATTGAAAGATACAAATGAACTGATGGAAGTAGAATCTTTCAATAAAGATAACCTGAATGTTTTAGATATTCAGCAACCTTTTTTTCTTTTCATCACAAAGCCAGGTATCCCTGTTTAATAGCTCTATCTACTCTCGTTTCCTTCTGCCATGCCACGGCAATTAATCGTTTGAACCTAGTAATGGCAACAAAAAGAGCCTTTACTGGAGAGGGGTTATAATAACGGCAGACGTTTTATAGATCTGGGGGTACAAGAACATTGTGCAAACCCGACTGTGGCGAGCAGGAAAAGAAAATTGGAGAGAAGTACTGTTAATAGCAATTGTCAAGAAAATTGCCTCGAAATGATTCCCCACTATTGTTGTTGTCCTAATGGCTGAGCAGAGCAGGTAATTTACATGCGAGATCCTGCTGCTTTCACTTCTTTGTTATGAGAGAAGTACTTTGGTTTTCCTCCCCCTTTCTTTCATTTCTTGACAAATCTTTCTTGTGTGTTTGTCTGCAAGAGATCCCAGTTCTTGAGCACGAAGGTGTCCAGTAACATGTGACATTGATCACTTAAACAATGTGAAAGGTGCTAATCCACATATGAATGGGATTGCGACTTATCTTGGATCACAACAAAAAAAAAAAACAATGTTCACTCAAGGAAGCCGATTTAACTTCAAAAACTAAAGACAAAGAATGTCTAAAAACAGTAATCAATCCTTCAAAGTGACAATAGATTGAATATTAGTCTGCTTTTATTGTTTTTGAGACACAGAAACAACTTTTTATTCAATAACTAGATTTCCGAGTTTCATTTGATTTTTTTCATTACTTTAAAGGTTCAGTGTACAGTATACGATTAAATGACAAGTTGTGGCCTCTCCTATTCCCCTCAAAAGCACGTAGGAGGAACCATGATGGCTGCTCAAATTGTAGATTAAAAAAAAATACAGAGCTTCATAGCTTTTCTTTGGTTTGTCTATTGTGGTTTACTTTCGGGAACATGGCAGTGCAACACTGCAGACTGAGTGAAAACTAACCAACACCATCTGTGGTATGAAGAACTCACTCTTCGATAACAACAACAACAAGTTGAGTGAAGAAGTCAATCAGGGAGAAAGTGCTGCAGGAGAATTGAGGAGGCATAATTCAGAACAGATTGTAGGTGCAAATTATGGGTTAACAGCATACAGAGCAGCACATTGGCAGAGAAAAGTTTGCCAAAATATATAGTGGGACTTGTGCATAAAGTAAGTCAAAAGTAAACCAACTTTTTCCTCCAAGTAAAGTGGATGAGTATCCAAAACAGCGAGTTTCCTCCATCATTTCGTTATTGTCTCTCTTACATTCCTACGTCTAGAAGTTGTATTTATTTTGTTTTGTATTATTTTGAATATGTCTTGTTGGTTGTGTGCGTGTGTGCGTGTGTGTGTGTGTGTTACATATGCTTGTGGACATTGTCACATTCCCAGATCTTAGCATTTTCCTTGCGAGGACAGTGGTATTATTAATGGTAAGGAAGACTGTCTAACTGTCATAATTCTTTAGTCCTCAACAGTTTTTGCAGCAGAATGTAAATGTTAAAAGGCATTTTTCATTCAAATCACTTTGCAACCTGTGCTTGTTTGCACTGAAATGCTTCCTTTAGCTCATTTGAAAGTTACACATCTTCCATTAAATCCTTATTCATCCCTGTGATCTGCTGAAATAGCTTGAAGAGTCATATTTTGGGATCAAAGACGCTGCTGTTTCCGGTGTTGAACATGGATGTTTGAGTGGTCGGTAAGTAGCAGGTGCATGATGGGTTTTGAGATGTACTATGATGGCTGGCGTTGATGATGCAATGTAATGCAATCCCTATCAGCTGACTGACCTTCAGCTTGTTTATCTTTGCCTTTGTGCAGCAGCTCAGCAGACAGAGCATAGGTGTGAAATGAGGAAAACATTCAGCTTTTTGATGAAGAATCCCAGGAGGATGTGCACCATATTGAATTTGTGAGGGGAAAAAAATCTCTGTCAATAGCAGCTAAAACATCTTGAGAATTATATTTATTGATTTGACAAAATTGATGGAATACTGTTCATCTCAAGGTCTCTGCGTTCAAGATTTGCTGAGCTGTGGCAGAGCAAAAACTTTGTTTCTTAAATAAGAGATACATTTTTTTTAATAAACAAAGAGGGGAGCGGTACAGGAGAGAAGAGCAAGCTGCCATCTTATCTGATTCTCATTTTTCAATTTCTCTTCATTGTTTTCTGTCAGTGGTGTAGGTTTGCATATGCATATATATGAATGTTAATACAACCCCGATCCCAATAGTGTTGGGTCACAAATTTACATTGTTTACATTTTACAGGTTTGTATGCTGTTCCTTGCTGACAGCAACAAGCCGATCGAGGACTAAAAAGAACAGTTGTTCAGACCTAAACTTGGTGAGGCACACACTAATCAGCAGATTAGACTTCTCATGAACACAGATAAACGATTTGGGTTGTCTACCTCTAGAGCGTATGTGTTTTCAGTAGAATGCAAACAACCAATAGGAGTCGTTCAATGCTTATTTCTCAAGAAGGAATAACTGAAGGCTATTGTTATGTATTATGTCACTTTCTATATTGCATGTAGTGTATGTAGTTACTCTTCCTTTGCTTCTGGTCTTTCGGTAGAGGAGGAAATGAAGCCGAACGTTTTAGCTATTTCCATTGTGCTGCTCCAGCAGTCTGAATTACTCAAAGAAATTGGATATTTCCAAAGCAGTCTTCCTAGCACAAACATTCCTCTGTGTGTTCGTTGAGACAAAGTTCATTACTGTACTCAGGTTCAGGAATTCATCATGATTGTCCCAACAAACGCAAGCACAATATGCTTACTCTCGGGAACTATAAAGGCCACAGCTCAGCAAAGTTAGACTCACATGTGTCGGTACAACACAGATAATTGGGATGAGGTCAGGCTACCCTTTAGCACGTGAAGTCATTACAGACTGAAATGTATGTAAGGAGACACTCAAACACATGAAGAGCCTGGGCGCTGAGTGCAGATTTGTGGGTTTATCTGAGCAACTTACAGCTGTTTGAGACAGTTTTTCCCAACCCTGGCTGCTGTATTTCATAGGCTACTGTATCTCTGCTCTCCTTCCTGCCTTTTTTGTTTGTTTGTTTCATTCCCGTCCCTTTGCCTCTCTTTCTGTACATTTCTTTCTGCACACTCTCCATGTTCCCTGTCCCTCCTCTCCTCATCTTTACCCGCCACCTGGCATTTCCCCGAGAGACTATGGTGGCCGCTGATGACTCAAGGGAATGTGTGTATCTGTGTGTCAGAGCAGGTAATTCAGGGAATCATGGTCATTCCTCCTTGTCCTCCCATATGATGGATTACCAGGCTGAGAAAAGACCTCACAGAGCCTGAATAACCACCTTACTGTACTATGACAAACTATTCCACGAGTTAACGGAGACAAATAACAGTGTTCTCTGGACAGATCTGTAATAAACCTGTGTATGTTATAGAGCGTCTTTGTGTTTCTTGCATTGCTTCGTTTGTAAGCTGGGGATGTTGTATGTAAATTACTTCGTATAAACTTCTTTCCGATGAACCACTTTGCAACCCTGGACCATGAAGGACCTTTGTGTTGATTAGTACCGGACAGCCCTCACCTGTAATAACTGTAACTAACTTCTTAGTAGAGTAAGAACACGAGGCAATGTACTGCGATGTATTATTTATTTTCTTTAATCTAAACTTTAAGGTCATACAAGCATGTAAGTTGTAGAAAATGGTAGAAAAAAAACCTGTGATGGCTTTCAGGTGATTCTGTTTTTACTAAACAGCTTATTTCCAGGATGTTCTCAGAGCTCATTTTATTGTATCTTTAAAGGTTTAATATTCAGCATTTTGGACCTTGTTGCAGCTTTGCATTACTTATTATCTATGTAAAGAGTCACGTAATGGAGACTGAAAGCACTGTTTATATCTGTGTTGGTCGTAATCCGACCTACACTTTCTGTGCCTGGTGATGCGTGTACCTTGCAGTCCAGAGTGGATAAACTTCCATTTATTTATTTATTTTTATTGAAAGTCCACTCCTAAAGAGATACATGGGAAGACCAGAGTTAAACGTCCTCTCGGTTTCCTGAGACTCAGAGATCTGCTGTATGAACTGCTTTTGTTTTCAGATGCACTCAGGCTCTGCGGCGTCGGTGAAACGGTTATTGGTTCTTTAAGTTCATATAGGCTCATTACACGCCACTAGGTGTCTGTCCTTGTTCTTAATACTGTGGCCAGGACAGTATGTATAATCTATTTTTGCAGGATACCTCAAAGACCATTGCAGTTACACAAAGATTGAGATAATACTTCAATCCTCTGGGCTAAAAAGTAGCCTTTTATCATGGCATTGTGCATTTAGTGTTTTTACTGTGTTTTTTCTATCATGACAGAAAGAAAATTAATTAATTAATAAAAGAATTAAAAATTAATACATTTTTAGTGAGATTTTTATCCTTATACTTCTCTGATAGTGGTACCAACAGTAGATTGCAGTGGATATGACCCTCTGAGAATGAGCATCAAACAGCAGATTTGACTCAGACCCAAGTTCAGAAAGTTCAGATGTGACTTGTGCAAGCGGAGCCTCTTTGATGTGAACAATATTCCAGCTTTAGTTCCCCATCAGAAAAATAGACAGATGAGTTTCTCATACAGTCGCAATTTAAAAAATTCTGAACTAGTCCTTCAAAAGATTGATTGTAGACATGAAAAATTATCTATTTAGGACAAAATTTGAATGGTTTCATAGAAAAATTAATAAGCTGCAAGACTAAATGGAAAAAAATGCTTAAACATAAGAAATGGAAATATTTGTTAATTAGTGGATAAAAAGCCTAATCATGTGAGCTTCTTCGTTTTGGTTTCCTTTTTGTTTCATCCATCTTGACATGCAGAAAGGATGAAAAACAGATTTTCTTTTACCTTTTTACCTTTTTTTTAATTGAATCTTAAAGGCTATGAGATATTTTGAAAACATATGCGTCATCCCGAGAATATGAATTATTCTTTAACTTCGTTATCTTTTATTTTAAATTGGCTGAACAGTACCCAACATTTTCACTCATTCGGTGTTCCATTTCCTGCAGAGATGTTTGTAGCACTTAAGGGGCAAGCACAAAGTTGACTTGCTCTTTGTAGTGACTTATCGTCGTCTAGACATATAAAGGACTGTTTAAGCTCTCGGGAAGAAGAATTTATATTGCACGTCATTTCAGGGTTTGCATAAAGGCAAGATAAATGGTGCCCAAGGCAACAATTGAAACTAAATTAATACCGAAACGCTTCCATTTTGTGCAATCACAAACCTGTAGAGTTCAGCTCACCATTACCACCTGACAACTGTTTAAGCCAAGTGCAGTTGTAATTATTCATTTCACAGCTGACATTTATTTGTTTATATTTGAGTTTTTTTATGCTAGAACTTAAGCAGCAGCCGATACTGTGTTTAGTTATGAACATCCCCTGTGAATTTGAGGTGAAAACTGCTCCGGGTTGCCTTACAACACTCCCATATCCCTGAGAAATATCTGTCATGAACTGGACATTCCTCTGAGAGATCTTAATTTGTGGTAAATGTTCACTGCAGAGAGGTTGAGACTGTGTCAGTCTGATCAGTGGGATCCTGCCATTTCCCTACACTATCCCTCTTCTTTTTATGTTTCCCCATCCTATGTGTGACCTTTGAAAGCACCAGAATGGAGGGCAGCTTCTGTTGGGGTTTAATTATAAACTGACCCAAGGTCACGTCACATCACTGAGGGCCCTTGCATATTATTCAAGGATTTGAGCCCAGTGACGTCTTGTTGCTAGGCTACTAAACGTAGACAGATAATAAAGCACAACAGTGCAACCGAGGGAAAAAAAAAAAGTAGAGCAATTTATCAAAACTCCTTTAGATCAAGCAGGTACAGTACATATGATACAGATTGTAATGTGGTGCTTCAGAAATGCGGTATTGAAATTCTACATTTTTTCAGCATTCAGTTATTCTGCAAAGATTAACTAATTCACCCTAATCCTTTTATGATTAAATCTATTCTTATCCTCTAAAACCAAAACAAAGATGTTTAATAAAACCCATTGTAATCCTCTGCAGCAAACTTTCTGTGAACAAAACTGTTTTTTAAAAAGTTAGGTTTAAAAGGGGGTTCATTCTGTTTCAATTGCATTTCTTCTGGAGATCGGATTTACATTCAAATTTCATGTTCAAAGAAAAAAAGCAGTAAAGCAGGAACCTTGGCTACGCTTTCTGCTACTCTATTTAACTGAGAAAGAGTGATTAAGCTTTACGTGGTGCATGCATGTGTGCATCATCACCAATAAGGCAGGATTCACTCATACGCTTTTCAGGCATCAACGGTTCTCATTCACGCTGAATAACATGATGTCTTGCATTGTCAGAGTGTTTCGGGATCTGTTGCTTCAGTTTGCTAGCACAACCTGGAATGCACATTTGAGAATAGTTCAACTTTTCAAGTGGCGGCATAGGCACCGGCCAATCAAATCACCCGGCTGATCACGTACCTGCTCTCGTGACTGATTGTCGCTGCAACTGCAAAAGCTAGGTGAGCCACCAGTGAGCTTTATCGCATTCCATGTGTATCCGTCATAACTGGCTAAATATTTCTATTTTTTATATATTGTCTTCCACTGCGGTCTGTATTTCAGTTCCCACTCATGCTCCTGTTCACGGCGGCACATTGTATATTGAAGCAAGATCAAATTCACTGTTGTGTCTCACCACAAGAAGGTAATGGGTGTACCATTTACCAAACAGACCAGCTGCTGTAGTTTTGGTTGCTGCAGACGTTCGTGCTGTCATAATCCAGATTCAAGCCCAAAGATGTAGGGATACATAAGAAAAGTTATCATTTCCAATCTAGAAATAGTCCCCCGTTTGGCTAAAGAACTCTTACAATGGCAATAGAGTGGGGTTGTGCTCAAAAGCGAAGGCCTCCACAAAGTTTTTATGAATGGTATGAATCATTCAAAGCTGCTTTTTAAAGGTGGAGATGATGGGAAAATGTTTTATTCAACACAAGGATTGGGGTAATGTTTTGTGCATATTTTTGGACACCACTGAGCAAAGTAGATGTTGGGCTCTCTGAATAGCATCTAACGATTTAAAAGATGGTAAATAATTAGGGCCTTTTTTAAAGTTTGAATATCACCTTGGATATTTTCCAGTGCACTTTAGTGCAGCTTTAACTCTTTGTCATCGTTAGAGGTAGCCCTTTACTTACTCCTGTTCAGAAGACAAACCTTTTGACTTCAACTACCCGAGTTGGTTGCATCAGTTTGGGTTTTAAGGGATCGTTTTGACAGTTATTAATTATGTCATTTGCATGTCAGCCAACAGAGAGACTAGGTAAATAAATAGCACTGTGGGAAATTAGACTTATAGATTCAGTTGACTTGAAGTTTCTGAGCAGGAAATTCTTTTCTTCACACCTCTCCATCCCAATTCTCTGCCATGTTCTCAGTCCCCATCAGCTATCACATTATTTCATGCTCGGTAGTTTTAAAACGAGAACCTTGACATATCTCACTGGATGATGATGAAATAAATGAACGTCTTTGTATTGCCGAGGGAACCTGCTCACAGAAAAGTACCACACGTAGTTTTCGGTTCCCTCATGGTCTTACTTCCCTCCAAATATTTTTGTTTTGAAATAAAACGATTCTTAGTTTTTAGTTTTGAGCTGCCATTGGTCTGCTTTTCTTTGTTTTTTTTTTTGTTCGGTTTTTTTTGGCCATGAAAGGATGGATTTTCCTTGAACATACTGTGTCACGAGCAGGCAGATGGTTGTGAACTAATTCCTCGTGGCATCGTGATCACAGTCCAACAATCCAACCCTACTGGGACCAGTGCTCTAATTTCCTACACTCGGCTTAATAACACGAGCTTCCTCAGTGACCACTTACCAGGTGTTAAAGGGGAACTGCGGTATTTTCAACATTAAGCCTCTTTTATGAGTCGTCTGCAATGTTTTAGAACCCCCCTCACCGCTTTTTTGATATTTACTGCTGTCTCCGGTATTTGCCTAATTTTGATTCTTCTCAACCTGCTTCAGAAGGGCAAGTCATGCGCATGTCCAAAAAGGTCCGTAAAAGCACAATAAACGTCCGTTTTCAAAATAATCAACTCACCGGAGTGGTTACTGGTGTGCACTGGTAATCCATATCAAATTTCGTGGCGAAAAGTTGCTTCTGTCGTGTTTTATTTGACATTTTGTACTGGATGTTCGTTGATATTACTCCGCCACCGTGAAGAAAATAGTGCAAGCATGAACGAGCTGCCAAATAAAACACGACAGAAGCAACTTTTCGCAATGAAATTTGATATGGATTACCAGTGCACACCAGTAAGCACTCCGGTGAGTTGATTATTTTGAAAACGGACGTTTATGGTGCTTTTACGGACCTTTTTGGACATGCGCATGACTTGCCGTTCTGAAGCAGGTTGAGAAGAATCAAAATTAGGCAAATACCGGAGACAGCAGTAAACATCAAAAAAGCGGTGAGGGGATGTCTAAAACATTGCAGACGACTCATAAAAGAGGCTTAATGTTGAAAATTCCGCAGTTCCCCTTTAAGCTGGTTGAGAGACATTGGAGCAACTCGCCCTAATGACATGCTTGTAAATTATTAATGTAGTCCCATTTGGTGGATTTACATATCATAATATACTGACAGGCACTACGATCTATTGTTTTATCTTTTATGACAAGAAGCAAGAAGTGAGGCTTATATTTTCCAATCATTGTTGTGGATTTTTACCTTCAAAAATGTGATTCCAAGCTGGTCATATCTATTGTGTTCTCCTTTATGCTTTGCATGTGTGTTTGGATAAAAAAAAAAAAACAATTAAAACTTTACCCATCTGCCTCTCTTGTAAGTGACATTGTAATTGACATAAGGGGAAATTTAGACTGCCTTTTCAAAGTCTACCACCCTGGGGAGGAGTGGCATTTACCTTTAAATAACCTTTTGTCAAAATGCCTTCAATATCTCACAGCAGTGGCTCAGTTGTATTTGGCTTATCATATAGAGAGGGTATAATGAGGACAGCGGATCGGCAGAGGCGCCTTAAAAAAATACACAAAGCACCGGCAGCTATTCTGTGTTTATAACAAAGAGGTGACCGGGTGGGCGCGAGGATAAAGGTTGGTTACTGAGAATGACAAAATAAAATTGGGTTTCAAACGCTTAGGGGGATGATTCTTTTTTTCCCCCAATAAAGATGGCTTGCTTTTGGCCCTGTTTATCCCTTAGCTGAAAACAAGATTTTTCTACAACAAAAAAAAAATCTTTATACACCAGTGACAGTTGTTATTGGAAAAGATGACAGCTGAATGAGACAGCGTTGTAGAATGAGAGCTGTCGAATTTATATTTCAGACGTCGTGCAGCAGGTGTTGATAAAGGAATATTTTTATGGGTCAGTTGTAGGGGAATTTGCTCTCATGAGGAGTGGGGTGAGTGCATATATTATTAACCATGTTACTCACTCAACTAAAGGTAATTAAAAAGGTAGCTTGTGTTTGTCTGTTTGTTTGCAGTGTTACCCAAAAAACAACCAAGCCAGATTTGCTGAAACCTGGTGGCGAGTGAGGAATTAGGTTGGAATAACTCTCATTAAAACTGCAAAACACAGCATTGGCCTTGGCAGGATGTTCTCTCTGAGCACTTCTGATCTGAAGTGTTGCTCCTCGATGCATACGTTTTTCGTTTTTTTCACAAGCACTGAAGCTTTTTCTATACCGATATGAATAGCTTTATAGTGCAGCCTTTTCAAATAATATCTCAAACTATCAAAAATGGGATGTTTTGGTACTTGTTCTATCTGAAAAACTGAAATCTGGTTCCATTTTTTTTCACACTGTGTATTTTGAGACATATGCTCAATAACACAGAGATAACTATGTGTAAAGAATTCAGACACATTTCTGTTTTGTGAATTCCATATTGCTCATTTAGACATAGAAATTCTTGCTCTCTGTACCTCTCGTGCTCAGTCTGTCTTGTTCTAATGCGTTCTCCTCCTACCTCCAGCTAAGCTTTCCTTTTTTTCCTCTGTATGCATTATATTTTCCTCCACCACAAACAGGGCAAACTGGTGCTGACAGCTGGAGTTCAGACTCCAAACGTGGCACTTCACTGAGCAATCCTCCAGGAGCGTTTCAGCAGCCAAATCTAACTGCCAGCTGAAACAATTCCATCATCGAGGAATCATAGCCGAAAGACACAACCTTACAGTTGGTCTTGTGTTGGCATTCCCTTTGGAGAAGCAGCATGTCGGTATAAGACAGAAGAACCGTGAAGTACGTCCAGGCCTTCCTCTGTGAAGTGGGGAGCGACTGTGTGAAGTGGTTTATGGTTCAGAGGACATATTTCAGATTAAACACTCCAGTGGTCTGATTATCACTCCATGAGTGAAGGTGAAGCTCACATACCAACCCACGCTGCGGGAAATATGCTGGATGAATTTCCTCTGCCTTATCCCTTACACTGGAGGGACCCAGTGACACGGAAACATGAACAATGTAACACCAATAGTGGTTTTGTGCTGAGATGGGAGCAGGAAAGGTTTTGTTGGACAGTGAGTCAGATAATGTATGAAGCAAATTTAGTTAAATCCTGTCATTATACATATTCACAACAGAATATAGGCCTTTTAATGTGAGCAGAGGTCCGTTTCACGTAGCAGGTTTAGTGAAAACTCTGAGTTGGTTAACCCTGAAATGAGGGAAACCCTGAGTTTTCCGTTTCACAAAGGGAGGTAACTCAACCCCGAGAAAGAGGGGTAACTCTAGCCTGTTTCACAAAGAGAGGAAACTTAACCTCTCGGTCAGTTACCGGAGTAACAGACTCTCTGAACCTAACCTGGTCGGGACCAGGTTTTATTCAAGAAACCTTGAGTTTCTCTCTGTCTCCGCCCTCTTTCAGCCACACACGCCATTTGATTTCCTCATTCATTCAGTCAGCAGAGCGAGTTCTTCTACTTCTATAAGTCAATTAGGCACAGTAGGAGGCAACTTTTTTTCACGAACATGGAATGTCCTTTTGACAACGATCCCGTGGATGAAGGTGCAGCATTATTGCGCAGAGAAATAAATCACGCATAGATTTTTGCATTTACAGACAATTATCTTTTTGAGCGGCACCATCAGAATGTGTTGGGACAAAAGAAAAAAAGACATAAAAGACAAATAAATATTTGTATGAATAGGCTTAAAAAAGACATATATAGGCCTATTATATTTTATAAAGGCACTTGTGTCTTGGGGGTGGACTCCCTCCGGGGATTCCCTCAGCCACTGGCCTCCCGTTAGAGGTGGCGGTGCTGGGCACCACCGGTTTTACGGGCATCTGCCTTCTTTCTGTTGGCTCAGTAGAAGTCTGTGTTAGTTTAAATAGGCTTAATTATTTAACAGAACATGATATAGATGATGACTCTAAATTGTCCTTCGGAGTGACTGTGAGTGTGTATGGTTGTTTGTCTCGTTTGTCTCTATGTGGCCCTGTGATGGACTGGCGACCTGTCCTGGGTGTACCCCGCCTCTTGCCCATTGACCGCTGGGATAGGCTCCAGCCCCCCCGCGACCCGACTGACGGATTCAGCGGTATAGATAATGGATGGATGGATAATATAGATGAGAAGACATAGTTTATGTGTGTGAAAACAACATTATGTTGGGAATAAAATAACTGCACAGTCAAATAGCCACTTAATATTTACATTACAGTGTAAAACATGATCAAAATGAGCCTCCATGACGATGTCTCACCTGTTTGAACAATGTTTTTATATTTCATCTTAAACTGCCAAGTGCGCTTCTCCCCCGCGAGATTGCACCTAAATGAAATAAATGAATGGGCTACCATTCAAGCAGTTTCCCTGTAATATTATTGGGATTGCAAAGGACTACATTTAAACTTACACTTTTGCTGCGCAACGGTGTTGCACTTATTTCTAAAAACGTATTGAAACTCGCCGTATGAGCGCATTAATATTTCCAATTCGAGGTTGGTGAAAAACGTAGCCCCTCCTCTTCCCCGTTGCCAAGGTGACTCGTCGAATCGGGGCTCCATTGATGCTGGCTTTTTAAAGTTGTGGTGCACGCGCTAAACTCAAGGTGAACCTACTCAGAGTTGATTAACCTCACTCAAATCAGCGTTTCTGGAACCGAAAACTCAGAGTTTTCTATCTCAGAGTAGATCAACTCAGAGATCAGGAATAGACACAGAGTTGGTTGAACCTGCTTTGTGAAACGGACCCCAGGTGTCCGATGTTCTTGCTCTGCTGCTTCTGTATTCAAACCTAAAAGCTCCGGTGTTGACCCAGAAAAAAAAACGGCGAGGATTTTTGTTCCAAAGTTGTTTCTTTCCATCTTTTTGTGTGTGATCACCTTTTAAAAACTCAAGAACTACTTGATTTGTAAAGTAAGTCTCTTTTAGCTAGCAGTAACAATGTGAGAACATAGTGACAGATACAGTGACAAGACAGCTAAACAATGGGATCAGCGTTATTTTAATTTCAACCACAAGAAAGCTAACCTGGAAAGATGATTTTGTTTGCTTGTTTGGGGATTTGTATGCTTTTTCTTTGTTCGACAGACATTTCCCTGAATAGCTGTTCACTTTTGGTGCTCACATCTGTCCTAAATAATCTGATATAAAAAAAAAAATTAAAAAAAGAGGACAGTACTAATTATGTGAGTTCACTCTTAGCATTTCAGTGCATCCCCACATGCATCCTGTGTGACCATTTCTGACTGGATCTCAGTTACCTGTCATTACTCTGAATGCAAATAAAGAAGCAGCTTATGTCACAGAGTTAGCAATTAGCTGAAAACCACAAATACATTCAGTAATTGAATTATATCTTTATTCAGACATTTCAGATTCATTTCAGATCTCTTTATCGTGGAACTATTTATAAGAATTTCAGTAATCTCAGTAATGCTAACAGAGGCGATATAGGAGAAGTGAAAAAGCATAAAATTAATAATTCGTCACGTTGTAGATCTCATTGTCGGGGCACTTCCTAGTAAGACACTGATGCTTTTAACACTGCAATTCCACTCTCTGCCCCACTTATCGCTGCACATAGATGCTGTATATAAATGGTTGCACATGTGATGTGCAGCTGGAAAAGGGAGATTCTTGTGATTTGATTCAGGCGAAGCATTTTACGATATGGTCACTGTCACAGAAGTATCAAATCATATTCATAAATGAGAAAGTGAACTTCAGACTCAAGTATCTCTTTACTAGTTTTGTAATAAGTAATCAGTTTTTATGAAAACTTCCATTGCTTTTGCCAGTTGTAGGAGGTGAAAGGTTTAAGACTTAATCTTAACCTACTCTAGGCATATCCTAGGCGTCATAATTGGACATATATCATATGATAAGATAACTTTATTTGCAACACGTTGAATTTGCAGAACATGGAATATTTATTGAATCGAATTAACAACGGCTGTATGTCTCTGAATCACATTCTTCTCTGTCTCTGACTTCAGTGCACTTACCATGGCATGTAGTTGCCACTATAATAGCATGGGGGAGTCGTCATCCCCCTGCCTCCATCCTTTAAAGGTCTTGCTTGCTGTGGGAAATCCCCTTTAGTCAATACATTGTGATCCTATGATCCTTTGAACCTTCTGATTAAAGAATCTTCCACTGGTTATTTGCCTTGCATGTTATGTGCACGCAGTAGTTTTCTTTTTATTCTCATCTGCACCTGTTTGATCATGTGCCAACCGTAAAAGTTGCTTTGCGTTATTCGAATCATCGCTCAATAAATTGGTAGATGACATGAGCTGATTATGTCAGAAAAACCTCAGATTTCTTTCAGCTTGTGAAAAGTGCAAAATCTGTTAGCGGTGACTTCTTGGCATGTGTCTAAATGATCATTGGTCTTGTGATTTGAGAAGATTTAACAAACGCTTTGGGTTGAGTGCAAGTTTCCTCATGTGTAGAAACACGATTTCATGGAAAGCAAAGGAGCTCTGATACAGTTGGTCCACCCCGGGAATGTGCTTATAGCTGACTGAAACCATTATAACTTGGATGTGATGATGCATGAAAGATACACTGATGATAATGAGCATTGTGATTTAGAAATGGTTGAAAGCACAGAAGGTTTTGAAAAAAATCGGTAACAGTTTTCCCAAACAAATTTTGCACACCTTCATATCCGTGGAGATAAATTGAGTTACAGTATTATGATGCTGTATTCAGACTCTGAGTCTGCATAAACGATACCACCGTATTTGTCATCCAAAATGTGTTCCAAGAATTACGTCAGGTGTAAAAAATAAAGAGGCTCAGAGGGGGAGCATTTTAAACAGCTTAATGAACGTCTTTAGTGCTGCCAGCAGTATATCTCTCTCCTTCACGCCTCTTTCCAGTTTTTGCGTTGAAAGCAATCAGTACAACTCGCTGTTATTGTAAGTAGAGGTGTTCAGTACATTTGCAACTAAACTGGCTGTACTGAATTGACTATTCTGTGATTTTGCATCATAGCTGAAAAAGCTGCCGTCAGCTCAACTGGAACTCACAGAATGTAACTCACTTATCCATTCCACATTAGGAGACTATAACCCACTGGCATAACCTGATAACTCTGCTGAATGCTATTTACCTTATATGCAGAGCATGTAAATTCACTGTAGCATTGTTTTGCATTTAACTGAACACAACTATATGAGACAGAATGAAATCAGTGTGCTGCAGAGTTGCAGCTGCATGGTGCTGCTTTGAATAGTGATGTGATCGAGTACAGCCAGCAGAGCAGCACAAAAACATATGCGGCCTCGCAGGGTCCCCTTACATGTTTAATCCAGTGTAATGCCTGCATATATGACTCACTCAGCGAGTGTAAACCCTCGTGCAATATATACGTGCAATATATCAAGATGGTCCTTCCTTCCTTTCAATGTTACAGCTACTGCATGAGGCTGTCATACAATTTTGACATCGTGTCCAATTTTTCAGGTTGTCATTTCTTCACATATTTATTCACATGGCACGTTTTGAACCCAAAGGATTGTCCAAGTTATTTATATGAAGCTCAAGAGAAGAAAAAGTAGACTAAAAAAACATAAAAGGAGAAGATTAAAATGACGCATCCCTTTGTCTCTCAAACTGCTCAGACAGAAATCATTGCAAATCACAATTATGTTTTTCCATTCAGTAATTTTTCTTTATGAGATAAGTATAAAAGATCATCTTAGGAGTAAATTATTGTGTTGCATGTCTTACAATGAAGAAGCACTTTGATTTTCTGTATAATGTATTCATCATAAAAAAAGAAATCTGATTTTTTTTTTTCTGATCCGGATCTTTGCAGTTGTGTGCTACTATTATTAGCATTATTTATGTGCAGCTCCCTCAAACTGTGTAGCTTCTTTATTTTCTTTGACAAATGTTGGAAGCAGAACAAATTTCTTGTTTTACGTTATCCGTTTTGAGTATTGATATCGCACTTTATGATGTTGTTGTTGTTGTTCTTCTATCACGTCGGAATCCCCTCTTATACTTAATGTCCTGCATCATCACCACTCATGCCCACATGCCCGCACATCTTACCGCAAACACACACCTCCCCTGCTGCGCAGCAAGCTGAAAAGACACAGGATCTATCTATCCTTGCAGCCTGGGAACTGTACCTCCACACTCCTTTACATTAGCTCTGCGGTCGGTCCTTGTAAGTTTAAAGCATTGCAATATTACATTACTGGACAATGAAACAACATGCTTCTGTCTGGTTATAACTCAAAAGGTTGCATGTGATTCAGTGCAAAATGAAGCAGATCTTCTTCCTCTGATGGCTGTCTTTTTGTGACCTGTCTTAATGGTTTCTGTTCAAAAGTATATTAGTTTCGAGAGTGTCCTTTAATTCAAGTACAGCACCGGCAATCTGGTGGAGACTTTTTGGCAGTCACTGTTCACACGAGCTTCAAAGCAGGAGATTTGTGTCGAGTTTGGAAATGGAAGGGCGTGGGTGCGGGGAAAAGGCCGTCCACAGCATGCAGGAGGCAGCACGTCGTGTAGAAATTACGCTTTGGAAATTTTGTTTTCTTTAAAATACGTTGAGAATAGCAAATGAGGCTCCTTGTTGTGTTTTCTATTGATATTGCATATATTTCTATGCAAACACAATAGTGAGGAGCAAGTGGATAGCAGCACGCAGGTCAGCAGATAGGAGTGACGGAGCAAATCCTTCCAGCGTGCGCACACACCCAAGCACACAGGTAGTTAATGTTTTTCTGAGATTTCACTGGGGAGTGGAAAATCTCTCAAAGAAGTCCGGAGCAAATGTGTTGGACATTAGTGTTTGCACATGCTACCACTGTGCAGCATTTCTTCAACATTTTAGGACTCCAGTGCACGTTTTAAAAAATGACTTTGGAGATGGATACTTTCATAGCACTTACCAAATAAACTTTAGTGTTGTTGATTGTGACCTAATATTCTCCTTTTTTTTAGGTAAGGTTTTTTTTTTTAGGGTCATGATTTAGCAATATTTTATTTATTTTATATCTTTTTCAACACAACATACACACACACCGCATAATGTGTCACTTTGTTGGTCAGTTGATTTGTCCACTGCTTTGGTTCAGACAGAAATTTGTCAAAAAATCTAAACAGTCTTTGTCCAGGCATTTATTTCTCTCACAAGATAAGCTTGTTTTGATCCCATTGTTCTCATTTCTTTTAGTGTTTAATAGTTATTGTTTTACTTTTCACCTCGCAAAAGATGTTATCTCAACTTTTTCAATATAAACCCACAAATAAATGACATTATCATTCAATGGCCATCCACCATTTGTTGGTCATAATATTGACGTCATTCCCCTTTGACTGTGATATATCAGACATTACACATGGAGGGTTGTTGGTGTGAGCTCCTGTGTCATCCGAGCATTTAACATTGCAGTAAAACAAGTACATTACATTAGCATAGTCAGACTATTCAGATGAAGTTATCCTGTGTATAAAACTTTATCATCCATGCTGAAGAGTATCCTCCAGCAGCAGTTATAGATCTATACTGTGGAGCTTTATGACCCTTTGGTCTTCCGATGACATCAAGTTACCATAAGGCACAAGAATGAACTGAAGATTGTAAAATTTATTCCCAGAGCAGTCATGTTGTTGACCCCAGCTATACATGCCTATGACTAAGTTTACACCCCAACAGATCACAGTGCGTATCTCTGCGAGTGCATTCAGAGCATTTATAGATTGTGATTTCTGTTCCTTTGTCCCATGTGACGCTTATCTGTATCCATTGACAGTCTGATAATAAGTGGAGTAAATTAATCTCTGGATATGAGGTAAAGAAAGGAGGGAAAGGAAAGAGGAGAACCACATATGATGAAGCTGCAGATGGCTGCTGTGACCAAAATTGTTTTAATTAGGCCTTCGTTGGTATTCGTACCGTGTTAGATTGCTGCCATGTTACCGAAAAACCAGACATCTGCGAGGCTCTCTGTGCTTCCCTGCCTTCATATCAAAATAGTAATTAATAATTCCTCCTTGGACAGCTATCACCTTTGATTAGATCCGCATAGTTGTCCTAACAACCTCAAGAACAGCTGATGCAGGCTTAATTCAGTTATTTAGAGGTGCTGCTGCTTGCTCTGGCTTCAAGGGAAAATTGTGGACTGTATGTGTACTTAATTGTTTTTGAAAGATGTCATAGGTTGGCTGTCAAATGTTAGCTTGGGAGCAGGTGGGAATGATAAACAGTTTTCTAAGACAGAAAATTGCTGCAAGGGATGATTCCCGCTAATAACTGTGGGTCAAAGCAAATGCTAAGATATGCTGTCTAACTAATGAAGCCTTGGACAAAATAATTGATAAAGCATCCTTTTTCATTGAGATAACATTTTAGCTGTTGACCCGGGGCAGATTAGTCCTAAGTAAGAATGACATACTTTAAAAAGTAGTGCAAGAAAGGAGAAGACGGAAAAAACCTAAGGAAGAGGGGAAACATTTAAAAAAAGGGAAAGAAAGGAAAAAGGAAGGAAAGAAAGAAGACAAAGAAGGAAATAAAGGAGAGATGCAAGGGAGGAAAGATGGAAAGACAGGGAGAGAAAAGGAAAAGAAGGGAGGAAAGACAAGGGCAGATGGAGGAGGATGAAATGAGCAGAAACATTTCTATAAAATGTATAGCAAAGAAAATTGGACAAGACATGGAATAAAAATGAAAGAGAAGGAAAGATGTGAGGTAATGGTTCTCTATGCTCGACCATATCCCCATCTTTATGAAATAATTTAATTTCACTTCCTGTTTCAGCCACAAGATCATTTGTTCTTGTTGTTTATGTGTCAGGGTTTCTTTTCAGTGGTGATTTTCAATAAGAAAAGTGATTTGTGGGTCAGTTTTCACCCTGACAGCAGTAACTATAAATTACATTCCACCGAATGCCACAGGAGGGTTCATGCTTTCACAGAATAAGAGCAAAGCACCTCAAATCTTGGGTTGAGAATGAACTTCTGCCTGAAGACAATCATTCTCATTAACAGGTTTCTCTTTTGTGATTTTTTTATAAGAATCAAAACACAGATGTGTACTGAAAGGATCAAAACATACGGCCTTTTATATGTGGACTATAATGAAGAAAATCCAATAAATAAGACGCTGAGTCACCATTGTGATTGTGGGATATTCCATACAGAAGACCATACAAGACTGAGTTAGTTTACAGCTACACTGAGATTTTATGTATAATATAGATATGATATAATATAATATAATATAATATAGATATTTTGCCACATGTTGACAATTGGGACTGTTGTAAATACCCATGTGGACATCACAGTATTTTATTGATTATCACCGTTGTCTGACAGCAAAAAAGTTCCCCGTTCGAATCTCAGCTTTGACTTTTCTGTGTATCATTTGCACATTCGCCCCCGTGCCTGCGTGGCTTTTACTCCGGGTTCCACCCACGGTTGGTGATGAGATCTGGGTGCTTGTATGCATTTGCCCTTCGATGGACTGGTGACCAGTCCAGGATGCTCCAAATCCACACACTAACTGAGGAATGTTTCTAGATTTTTTTTTTCTTTTGGGTAAAATTGGATATGAACTCATTCTTCATTTGCTTGTGTGCAAAAACATACTGAGCAATCCCTCAAAGCAACAGGGAAACAGTAGAGGGCTCTGTCATTATTAGGGCGAGGC
Organism: Odontesthes bonariensis; assembly: GCF_027942865.1. Classification (NCBI taxonomy): domain Eukaryota; kingdom Metazoa; phylum Chordata; class Actinopteri; order Atheriniformes; family Atherinopsidae; genus Odontesthes; species Odontesthes bonariensis. The sequence goes on along the minus strand of NC_134519.1, from coordinate 15,946,814 downwards.
AGATGGTGGCCCATATTGGTCCTGATGGGAAATTAGGAACAATGAGTCATCTGATTCTGCTGAGCTGGAGGTCTGAGGGACAGGAAGCATCAAATGAAACGATATGTTTTCTGTTGAGGTTTGAGCTTGTATGTAACAATAACTATGGATTGTCTTTTTGGGCTGCAGAAAGTTAATCAAACAGTTGACAAAGAATAACTCAAATGTGGTTTTTCTTTTTTCCACGAGCACAGGAATGCTTCTAGATGTATTTTAAAAAACTACTTCTTTATGATTGTTTTATTGAAATTATGCTTAAAACAAGCAGATAGGGAGGCATGTACACACGCAAGGGAGTGTTTGGATCCGAACATCACACAAGATACCCACTATTTTCAGAAACGTGCGCTTATTACTGAATTTTACTACTTTCTGATTTGATCTGGCTCTTTCCTAGTGGTTCCAGTGCTGTTTTCAAGCTTTGTCAGTGTTAAAATTAGTAGCTGCTCCATCTTGTTTGCGGTCCCGTTGTGATTCCTAAAATATCTGTCCTTTATTGTTGATGTCTTTCTGTATTTTTATCTGGACTTTTCATTGAACATGTTTAGCTTGATGTTAGAAGTGTGTTAGTGCTGCTTGAAGCTTCATGCACTGCAACAAAATTGGCTTGGAGGAATACATTTCCCAACTGGGAAGAGTTTCTTTGTACTGAGTGTCCTTGATGTTGGAGATGGTACAGCTTTGATGCCTGAGAGATACAGAGAAAGGCTGTTCTCTCTCTGGAGAGTGCCCCTCCCTTGGTTTTTGCAGCATCACAGTTGTTTTTGTCACAACCAGATCCCCATATGTCTGTGAGAGCAGGTCTGGCACAGCAGGTCACAGCAACAAGCCACAGCAACCATCTGCCCCATATTTGTCAAAATGTCAGGTGGCTTTGATTCTCTGCCCTTCACCTGCATGCAGCTCTCCTTGAGCATGCCAGCCCCAAGTGTCAGGTGGCAGTTCTTTGCGTGTCTGTGCTTTTTCTTTGTGAATCTGCATCTTCTCTGAGTGACACATGCCAGCCGACTCCTACAAGGCATCTCTAACCTTTCCTGCCATCTCTCTTGGCAGTCATTATCACCATCACCCTTTTATTTCTCTTCCTCGCTCCTTTCCCTTTTGTTCATCGTTTTTTTCATCTGTTTTCCCTTCACTCCCATAAGCATCTTGTTCATGCATATGTTTCAGTGCTTGTCATTCTTTTCCCTTCTCTGATTGCTGATTGAAACGAAACAAAATAGTGAGCTGAAAGACCCACTAAATGCCTACCAGAGTCAGAATTAACTGTTGAAATCATTTTTTTGGGAGGGTTGGTTTTCTTTAACATTAAAGGTAGTCATTGATATGTTTGAGTATTTATTAAGACAGCTTTAAAGGGGAACTCCGGGGCATTTGAAGCGTGTTTCCATTGCTAGGGGTTGTCAAATAGTGATAGTAGGACACAGAGAGGTGCGTATCTGCGCTCCCTGTGTGGAGATCGCTCTGTCCGCACAGCATGTCATGCGAGGCTAATACGTGGTGGCTAAGGGGCAACTGCTAACCCTTCCACGTAAAACAACAACTTGCACACTGCAGAAACGTCACACCACTTTATAACCCATCCGACAATAAAGTCACAAGCCTTATCATCAAAACCATATGCATGGTTCTCACATTACTGGCATGGGGACGTTACAAAACAACTTTATAAACAGCATGTAACTCACCGGCTGGTTGTAGGCTCGCGCATGTGAAAGCCCAAAAGAGTCGATGGAGAATAATCCCATATACAAAACAATTATATTCTCTAGAAAAACTGCGTTCAAGTATTTAAAACATTACAACAATACATGCCCAGTAATATTCTTGTAATGTTTTAAATACTTGAACACAGTTTTTCTAGAGAATATAATTGTTTTGTATATGGGATTATTCTCCATCGACTCTTTTGGGCTTTCACATGCGCGAGCCTACAACCAGCCGGTGAGTTACATGCTGTTTATAAAGTTGTTTTGTAACGTCCCCATGCCAGTAATGTGAGAACCATGCATATGGTTTTGATGGTAAGGCTTGTGACTTTATTGTCGGATGGGTTATAAAGTGGTGTGACGTTTCTGCAGTGTGCAAGTTGTTGTTTTACGTGGAAGGGTTAGCGCTTGCCCCTAGCCACCACGTATTAGCCTCGCATGACATGCTGTGCGGACAGAGCGATCTCCACACAGGGAGCGCAGATACGCACCTCTCTGTGTCCTACTATCACTATTTGACAACCCCTAGCAATGGAAACACGCTTCAAATGCCCCGGAGTTCCCCTTTAAAGCTGTATAGCCATAAGGAATCAAAGGTGCACTGGATTAACTAGCCTTTGTAAAATGATGCCCCACAATGCCTGGCTTTAATTCCCTGTGTTGTTGCAGCTGTGGCCTCTTGAGGATTTATTATCTTTCCAGTGAACATTTCGAATCGTTCTTACCTTCAATTAGAAATAAAATCATTGCATTTCCTGTCAGATCCCATGTGCCATAAAGAGGTCAGAATAACTAATTTCCCATTTAATTTACCCACTGCACAGTGTGCTCAATCCAACTCTAATTCCGCACTGAAACCTTCACACAGTAACCCAGAAATAAAAGAGAAACAGTGGGCTGGGCTGCAGTCTTTACTGGTTATCTCCATACGGACACATTGGTCCAGATTTCTGCAATAAAACAAGTGTTAATGTACAGAATATGACAACACGGTCCTGTGCTTATGTACCCACTGCTTCATTGTTTCAGCACTGCAGCATATCAGGACTGGCTGTTGGGTTGATGTTGCCCTCATCTGCGACTATTGACTACACCGTGGCAGAATAGTAATGGAATCGGCCGCCGTGGCTTGGCCTTTTGCTGTATGTGGGAGCTCCTCTGTGTCACAACTGCCAGAAAGTCATTATAGCAAATTAGTTATTCTGGCCTCGTGCCAGCTCTGTCACACTCTTCCTCACTTTCAGTGTTCAGTGCCAAGCCCTCATAAAGCAGAAGACACACTGCTGAGGATTTGATTGAAGACTGTAGGTTATGAATTAGATATACAGTATAGAAGGGAAGGTGTGTTTGTGTGTGTGTGTGTGGGTGTGTGCATGTGCGCATGGTTGACTGCAACATCTAATCAAGCTTTGATGAGTTTCTGGTTTCCCAGGTGGCGGTGAAATGAAGGAATCATCATCTTTTATTAAGAACGCATGGCTGAGTGCATTTAGTCACAAATGTTCATACAGACCCCAATAAACACTTTTTTTTTCTTTTCTTTTCTTTTGTCCTGTCTACTTGCAGTTTACAATTTGAACTGGTAACAATTGCATTTTTTTTTGTTGACCCTGTACGCCAATATAGAGAAATGATTGGAAGGAAGAACTTTTCTTTTTCTTTACTTCACATTTTCTTTATTTTTACTGTAGCCATCTAGTTAAGCTAACATTTGCCTCGTGAGTTATTGAAAATACTGTCACAAGCGGACTTTTTGTTATTGTTTGAGATCAATTTTTTAAAGCTGCAGTCTGCAACTCTTTTTCAAGCATAATTCCTGGAACTGTCCGGGGATTCTGAAAGTAGTACATTAAATACCCCAATACAAAAAAAATGAGTTCTCTAGGTCCCCTATATGTCCCGCTAGGTCCCTCCAAAGCCAGCAGGTCTGTTTACAAAATTGCAGACCGGACCGGTAAAAGGTAACCAATCAGGTTATGAGCTGGGCTCTGCTGCCTGTCAATCACCGATTGTGCACGCGCGATACAAGGTAGGCTCGTCCCCACGCTTATTTATCTAGACTATTGAACTTCATTACGGGCTAGTCTACTTACTGTGTCTTCCATGATCGCAAATGACAGGTGAGTTGATGAATGAGGAGTCGTGTAAGCGTTTTTGTGTTTTGATGGGGCGGGACAGGAAGTTGAATAACTTTTTATTTTTCGGTTAAAAAATAAGCATTTCTTGCATTTTGCGAGGTCACCGTTTTCAACTTCAAGCGTTCTGATAGATCATGTAAACTCTTAAAATGCCAAAAAGTAGGACTTTACGTATGACAACAAAAAATCCTGCAGACTGCAGCTTTAATGGTGTGTTCATGGCTGCATTAAGTGCATTTCAGACGAGTAAGGCCCGGCACTTTCCTGTGGCAGCGAGGTTTGTCTGTAGCTGCAGGAACAACACTGTCTGCTTTCACTTCACTCAGTAAGCGGCAGCAATACCTGTCTGCTGCTTCTAAGCACACTGTTGTCCTTGTGGAGGTGGTGGACTGTGTGAAAAAGGATTTTATAGCTTCTGTCTCTCTGAGTGATCATTAAACACTTAAATATTCAGAGATGTATTTAACATATGGAGGAGAAATTTGACAGACAACTCAATGGAAGTTTACATACTGTTTTTCATACACTGCTCAAACCCTATGTCCCAGAAATGTTCAAATATTTATAATCATTATGTTTGCATTCACAAGTGTTCCAATCTAAACAACAACGAGGGGGTTAGTGCATTATATGCCATGCTTTTATTCATTCCCATGAAGCAATAACATGAAATGTGTGTTCAAGACATACATAAAACTCTTATTTCACTTGTAATGATGAACATTACTTGGTTGAGAGCAAAATGTCTACGGATAAAATACATTATTTTTACTCTGTTATCTGGGGTTGGTTGGGACTAAAATATTTTATTATTTTTGCAAGTGTTACATTCATGGATGCCATTTTCACAGTAAACATGCAGTTTCTCGGCAGATCTCACATCTACTGGAGGTTGTATATTTTTCAAATGTAGCGATAGGTCATTTTGGCCTGCATCAAGTATCTACATTTATTACAAATAAATGACCACTGCTGAAGCTCTCTAGAGCCCTGGCGCATTAACTGTCAAATATTCCCAGGGGTCACTCTTTCCCACAACATCTAACAGTATATTTCTGTGGTAAGCAGTGGTTCGCTCTTGATGCAATGCTGCTAGAAACCTCCTCTTTTCCTGAACAATTTCCTGCTTTCAGTACACATAACACACCACTGGTATCTCTCCTATCTTTGCTAATGCGGGATATCATACACCAACATCTATGATTTTTTTTTCCTTTAAAATATTGGCTTTTATGTGGAAACGTCTGCCTGTCAGTGTGACCGATGTGCACATCCATAGTAACCTTGAAACCTTGTTATAACTGACAGTTTTTCTCATAATTATTAGGTATTTTCACATCATCAACAATCGTCATCACATCTGTCTGTGAATCTAAAGTTTGACAAGACTAGTTTTGAACGCAACGATTGGACAGTAGCTATTAGTGGGAGGTTGGTTTCTTTCTTTTACACACACAGACACACATTCAGTTCAAAGTCTATTAAGCAAGATAAGGTGAAATCCTTCTACATCTCCTGCAGTCTCTCTGTCCCTGCACAGATTGACTGGCCAAATGATAACATGAGAGACCCCACCTTTGTTCATCTGCAGGAGGCTGATAAATCCTGTCACACACACACACACACTGCACGCCCACACGTCTACATTCAGAACAGTGTGTAGATGTACACTTATTACATTTGAACACACACTTTTCTGACAGTCATTCAGGCAGAGCACTGACTGGACCTTAATCCATCTCCATGGCAACAACAGCCCAGGTATGTTGTGAATATGTGTGCAATGACCCAACCTGAGAGAAAGTTACAGTTTATGTTGGTCTTCATCAGTCATACGCTCACACTCTCTCACAGGGGCAGCAGCAATGGATTTATCTGCTGATACTCCGATATCGCTGATGGGGTTAATTGGTTTTCAGAGGGCATGTGGAGACAAAGCCTGACACTGACCAGATTAGTGCAGAGACACCAGGGAAGACCTGCCAGAGACAGACAGAGCAAGCAGCACGATAGGAGCAGAGAGAAAATGAATGTAAGTGATGAACTGAGAGCAGGAAGTGCATTGAGGAGGGGCGGTGGAGGAAGATTTACCTTTCACCATGGGAGCTGAGAGGTCAAAGAGTGAAGAGGGAAGGCTCTAAAGACGTGAAGAGAGGAAGGAATTTGAGAACTAAGAGAAGCTAAATCAGACTGGATATGATTCATGATCTTTTTCTTGGTTTCTCTTTTTTGTATTGTAGATTTTAGTGCCCAAAGGCATTTTAAATAAATCCTGACCTAGCTTAATGTGACATGTAATTTAATTCTGTATTGAAGTTAAGATGCAAATTATTTAAACAGGGCCCTACGTCGTGTGGGTCGATAAAACAATTGCACCTTAAAGGGGGATGAAAAAAAAAGCCTTCAGAAAATACACCATTTTAAGTATTAATCGTGTTTTGGCTGCACAGTTTGTCACTTGACTTGTCAACGCCTCATTTCTGCATTAGGTTAAGAGCTCAAAGCCTCGGAGGATATGGTGGGAGTTAGATCAGTTATTAGCAAATAGTGATAGATGAATAGAAGTATCTCAGTTATCAATATTCAATAAAAGTGTTAAATTAAAATCTTTAATCATGGGGTAACACCTAAAACCAGGAACTAGAAGCCAAACACTGGTGTCAGTTTCGAGCGTCTGTTGGTTTGTCAGATGTGACATGTGCAGAACAGACAGTATGACAGTATGAATCTGAGCACTGACCTTCTCTGCCAGCGCTTAACGCAGCACTCAGTGCAAATACACGGTGATCATAAACGACTTCAATAGATTTTATTAAAGTCAGCACAATTTTTTCCAATCTATGACACTTTGATTAATAGACACTATTGTCTACAATGCTATAACACAATACAAACAGCTACAGTCCTAATAAGACAAACAACCTTTGTGTTAACAAGTGATTTATGGCTCTTTGTATGGTCTGTGTATCCACATGTGTGAACATGTGTAAACTTTAACACACGTGTCAGTGACTAGGTCTGATTAAAAGAGAGAATTTAATCATTTGTGTCATTTGTGCGATCTTTCTTTAAGGTGCCAAGTTAACAGGAGGATTGTTAGTTTGCATGCGTGCAGAGTTAGCACCCACGCTAACTCTGCACGCTGCATGAGAGTAGGACACAGATTATTGTGCTGTTGGCAGGTCGCACCAACCATGAAGGCTTTGGAGAGCAAGTTTAGATGAGCAGGCCTTGTCCTCTCACCTAGTCAGGAGAAGTACAGAGAAGAGAGGCATGCTGTCTACGTTTAGGGGTTTTTCTGAAACCCGAAAGGTAAAGTTTTGACCTTTTCAGAGTAAAAGTCCACTTTAACCCTCAATTGAAAGATTTCCTGTTTTGATGTCCCCAACGGTATCTAATTCAGGACTTGAGGGGCAGCCTTTAAGTCTGTCAGAGTACTCTGAATGTTAATAAATTACACTAAAGGGGTACTGAGGGGACAGAAATGTGATGCCAATGGGTTCTGAACAAGCATGTTTACTGTATGTGCATGGTTTGGAAGTGTGGCTGGCTTAGTTATATGAAAAGCTATTAGAAATGTAAAATTTCACTGTTATCAGTGTTAACATCAGAACGGTTGGTTTTATTTCAAACCATTTCTGTGAATTTGTCATATGTGACATCATTATCTGATGTTCCACCATACACAAAGCCTGTGCTCACCTGCAAAGCATTTTCGAATATAGATGTAAAATTCCTGATGGCAGCCTGATTCTTACTCGGCGCAATCGCGCAACTGTTCTGGCTCGAGAACCATTAATGACGTCATCGAAAGCGCCAGCCCCTTCACAGTTCCTTCAGCTCATAAGCGCAGTTTGCGCCGAGTATGCGTCACATTTGCAGTTCTCTCCAGACCAGCGGGCGTCACTGTTGAGGAAACAAGCTGAAGAACCGGACGAAGAAAAGCATACGAAGAAAGCATACACAATGCCACCTGTGGTGTCACGTCAGCAGAGGCTGGCACATCTGATGCGGAATGAATTTACTCTGGGTGTAGAACTGTATATGTATCTCAGAGCTAAGCGGCTGCGGCAAAAACAGAAGAGAAGGTGGAATGTTCGTCCTTTGCAACAAGACGAACTTTGTCAAACGTTGTCAAACGTTGTCCTTTGGGACAACGTTGTCCCAGTGTAACTTCATAGACGTGTCGTACAGATGTTTGTAGAGGCGCACCCTCTCGGTCACCGCGGTCTCTGCAGTGTTCATGTTTCCTTTCTCTTGGTCAGCTGTTTCCGGTTGAGCTCGCGCAAATTTTTTAGCTTGCGACGGGGGGCGTGGCGGAATTTTGGGTCACGTGACCGTTTGCGCCATTTGCGACCAGCTTGTAAGAATGGGTCAAAGCGAGGTTGCGCCGAGTAAGGTAGGCGTCCACTATTCCGGCACGTCAACGTAACTCGCCGGATTGGATGCCTAGTTGTCGCCGTGTTGCTACTACAGTGGGTGTGTACAGAGGGGCGTGTGAAATGGCTCCGGGGGAAAGTAAATAACTTGTGATTTTAACCAACCGAAGTTTCTCCCTCTAAAAATTTGAGTTTTGGAGGGAAATTAATGTGTATAAATCGTCAGCAATGGAACATTATTTCATATTGTACCATGGATCCGGATCTGCGAGCGAGGAGAGCTGCTGTGCTGCTGCTGCTGCTGAGACACAGGAGATCACATGATCTACTGCCATTGGATAACGCACTCCGTCTGCCGTGGCAAATTTGCATAAAGTTTGGCCGAGCCCAACTTTTTGACGTGCCGCAGGTCCGCCGCTCGCCGTGCCGGAATCCCAGCATGCTTTGCGAGCACGGCGACAACGATCGGCCGGATTTCATTGAAAATGAATTGAATGCGTTGGATACGGCTTGACGTGCCGGAATAGTGGACGCCTACAAGAATCAGGCTTTAGAGTACTGCAGTTGAGCTGATTTTATCATCCATTACAGCAAATGTTGTTTGTACAAGGTGGAAACATTTTCCATGGTACATTTGTACTTATTTAGAGCAACAGGGTTGCGATATTTTCTGAAAGAAAAGGAAAAATAAAATGTTTCGAAGATTAAATGCGGATCTCCTGTTGTTATGACTTTACATACATTGTATAGCTTTCTTCAGGGTGCCGATGAAAAAAGACAATAGCGCAGTACTTCAATCATTCAGTTGTTACTGAGTTGACAAGGTCTTTGTCTCATCTGTCAAGGTTTTTTCTTTTTCCTTTACTTTGAAGACTTTATTCAGCTTATAATGTGACAAAACGGGACTGACTCATAACACAGAGGGTGTGCAGGACATGATAAATGACTGTATGATTGTTGTGAATGCTTAAGAGTGAAAATCAGCTCCACTTCACCTCTGCCACCAGGACAAAGTGGTTTATTGTAAATAGATTTGATTTAGCCATAAATCCTGTTTTTTTTAACATTTTTTCCCCCTTTTATTGTTTAAAATTCTTTTTTGAAACTTAATCTTAAGTTTACGCTACACCATTTTGTCTGTTGTCCTTTTAAATTTGCAATAATTATCGAACTCCTTCAAATGAAGTTGGTGTTTTGCATTTATGACTTTATTCACAGTACTGTACAAAAATATTGAGCCACCCTCATTTCTTTATATATTGCTTGCAGAAGAGAAAAAAATTTAATGATTTATTCAAACATGTGCCAACATAGATGACAACACAGTATATAAGGGGAAGACTTTGGTCAATATTTGGTATGAACACCTTTATTTTCCAACACTTTTCATCAATAGTCAACTGTAAATACTGTCAATACTTGTTAAGACCTGAAACTTCTTCTGCTTTCAGTTTCCTCAAATTTCTGAGGACAAACTGTACAACAGGCTGAGTCGTACCAGGTTTTTAGCTAATAGCTCGTTGGGGATCACCTTGTTCATGCAAAAATACAATTTAATGTGTATCAAACTGTGTTAACTTTGGCACTTTCATTTTCATTTTTTTTACTCAGACATTTTTTATTTCCCATTTGCTAAGTTGTTTGTCATGTGAAGATACAACACGTTTTCATCATTTGAGTTAAGTGCCTTTTTTATGCTTGAATGATTAAGAAAACGTATTCCCCTGAATGTCATCCGGTACAAGAACTGCACTGAAAATGAGAAATTAAGCAGTGAAAGAAAACCAGGTGAGCTCCTGCTCGGGACCATTTTAAAGACTTTCAGACGTTACTATAAGAGTGTAAAACCTGAATTAAAACAATCATTTCTCTGTTCTGTAATTTCTAAAACTAGATACCTTCCATCTCATTTGACTGATGTGTTCCACTCTTTGGGAAGAAAAAAAAAAAAGATTCAAGAGCACATTGAGTTTTCAAGTCACCTGAGATATGATGACATGAATATTTCATTAGGCCCCAGAAGGTGTAACACCAGTTGTTTTTCCATCTGTTTTATTTCCAAGCTCGTTTAGGTGGTTAATTATCGATTTCTCTGCAGTCAATAAAGAGCTCCAGGTGCTCAATGCTGAAGACTTTGAAACAAAGTCTTCAGAAGCTGGGTGAAAGATTCCTAGGATATTAATTTTAAATCTTTCCTGTCAAGAGTAAATGACTGAACACGTCGTTCTTCCAGTGGTGCCCTGCGTCACACACACACTGTTCCACACTTTACAGCGAGCTGCCAACGGTCACAACAGGGACCACGGTTTCCTGTTGTCAGTTACTGAGCGGCTGCACTGAAACAACTGGACACCTCGATGGAAGATGATGAGTGTTTTCCATTCAATTACCTCACCCACATTTTCCCATGCAGCCAGTGATTCACCGCAGCAGTTTCCACTGAGAGGTTTGCTCCCTCAGTCACTGCATGCACTTTATTATCAACCGCTCACCATTTATTCCAGTGTGTAAGGGCATCTTGCTTTTCAAAAATGCTCTAAGCGACACTTTTTATATTAGAAAGAAGTCAAATGACTACGTTTAATGTGAAATATGAAGTTTCCCTTAAGCGCTACAATTCTTTCAGCTCTTACTTCTTTTATTTATATCCTTTTTCAGTTTTACACCTTACAACAGGAATTGGTGACTTTGGTTCACTGTCGGGTGTCTCATAGCATGGCTGTTGGTTGCAACAAGTATTTGTTTGCCATCAGAATCCTTTGATAAGGCAACTGTACAGATTTTAACAAAGATAGCAACTGTTGTCTGGTGCTTAACGGAACAGAAAATTATAGAAGATTTAAGGCAAAGACCAAAACGCATTTAAAAGAGGAGAAAAGCTGCAGTTCTTAACAAATGGGTTGCAGGACCGTTTCTAAAATTAATTGATACCTCTGGAACTAATAGCATACAATGCAATACCTATACAATCCTAAAACTCTAAAACGACTTTCACCATGAATTTACTTGTATTTGTGTTTAATTCTGACTCAGAAAGTATTTAAATCAGTCTAGAAGACCCCCAGCCTCTGAATAACAGAGTCAGAACATTGGAGAAAATGTTCAACACCAAACCTGCTTGCTGGATGCTTCTCACGAGGTCCAGTTCTTGGTGTTGCCATGACACTGGTGGCAGGATGAGTGGACATCATGAGTGCTGTGCAAAGAATTGTGGCAAAAACTATACCTAGCTATCCTGGTCAAATCCTCATTTTGCTGTCCAGTGGTCATTTTATTGAGTGCAACCAGCATTCTGCTTCATTCTTTCACTCACTGACCCTCTGCCTTTTAGCATAATTGAAAAGACGTTGGAATCATAGTCCACTGCTGTTATGTTTCACACAATGCAGCATGTTTGCTAGCTCGATGTGTTTTGTTTATGATAAAACAACATGTTGTCAGTGACAGTGGAGATGCTGTCCTCAGGTGAAGTAAAAGATCACAGTAATCTTGAGTTGATAACTAAGCTGATGAATTTAAATCTCTCAAGTATAACACTGACTGTTCAACAAGCTGAAGCATGTAGGGAGGGGATGTTTTCTGGTCTTTGCATCTACTTCTGCTATGTTTAGGACAACCTCTGTGGACTAGGCGTGCTAAAATGAGTTGTTGAAAAAAACTGGGTCTCTAGAGACTTTAGAGATATTCCTTGCTGGCTTTCTTGTCATCACTTCTCAGGCAGGTTGAAATGACTCCACGAGGAACATTAACAGAAAATTGTCTGAGTGCATCTCTTTAATATATTCAGTCTGTTAATGTTTCCTTTAATGTCAGAAAGTGGCTTAAATTTTTACCTTATTGTTGCTATATAATTTTTGCTGGTGATTTTCCTACTTCACTTACCATTATTACCTGAAACAAATGTCCTCGAAAAAATGTTGCTGCAGGGGCGGTCGGTGGCGTAGTGGGTACAGCAGGCACCCCATGTACAGAGGCTGTAGTCCTTGCTGCAGCTGGCCCCGGTTCGAGTCCCACACCGGGCGGCCCTTTGCTGCTTGTCTTCCCCCTCTCTCTGCCCCCTGCTTCCTGTCTCTCCAACTGTCCTGTCCATTAAAGCCAAAAAAAATATTTAAAAAATAAAATTGTTGCTGCAGGTTAAAAGGTACAGGTGAAAAAAGTTAAATTGATGAATAGATGGATGAATATATTAAATAAATGTACAACTAAACACATCCTCAGGCAACAGCATTTTCAGTTCCGCAGTAAGAGCACAGGTAGAAAATTGACTTATACTGTGAGCAAATGAAATAATCGGTCATCAGCAAACACTGGCATTTTCAAATTATATTTGAAGTTGTTTTTGAGGGATGTACTTAATTATTTTGCTGTGATGGATTTTCTTTTAGGATTGGGTTCATTGGACCTATTCTCAGTCAACATTAATGAAAAAAGAGCATCTGCCAAATGTCAACATAAAATGTGCCCTTATTTACAAATGCTTATTACTGCACGGCAAAACTGGAAAGCCTTTTGTCTGTACCCTGTTGTTTTTATTCCAATTGTCCTTAACACCTCGTTCAAAAAGCATCCCTGCAAAAAGTGGTGGCTTCCAGCTTTGATTTTTGCGATTAATTATTTAGTAAATGTGAAAAGTTTTAGTAAAAAAGTAAACACATTTACAAAGTAGCTCGATGTTTACATTATAGATCTTTTGAATTTTTCAATAGTTTCTCAATGTTTGAGTTTGGTGAGGCGGACGCATCAGCAAACTGAAGAAAACCATGTTCGTGGTGCACTCAAACTTGTTTCACTTGTCAGTAAATTCATTTACTCAAGGCTGCGGCCGCATGCTCACATGCATATGCACACAGCATTATGTAGAGCCTGATCAAAAATTGATGGAGCAGAAATGTCCTTGAAAGTTAAAAGATGCCTGTGAAATTGTAAATGTAAAGCAAAAAAATAAAAATTCTCTCTTGTTAAATCGGGGTACCCGTTCTGCATTTCATCCTGTAATTTGTTGATTTGTCAAATATGCACACCTGAAAAGTTTCACTATCTCCTGTGGGCCACTGCAGGCAAATAGTGGTGGAAAAGTCTTTTGCGGTGCATTCTGTGTGACCAAAAAAAAAAAAAAAAAAAAAAAAAAAGAAGAAGATGAGCTTTGGTCAAAAAACAACAGCCTGAAGGAGGAAAATGAGCCCTGGAAACACACAGCCAGATGCAGAGAGAACAGCAGAGTCCTCAGAAAATACAAAATAAAACAACAGAAAGTGGAAATACTTCAGAAAAGGCACAGTTTTCTTCCACATGACTTCATGCTAGCATTTGATATTTGATCAAAAACTTTAAGAACTGCATAAATCAATTATCTCTTCAAATTTCTAAAGGTGTAACCACACGCAACTAAAATCAAATTAAAGCTTCATATGTTTGCAAGCCTGCAAACCTCGACATCTAACAGGCCCACAGGCCCTGCACCCCCACATGCCTGAAATGTCCAATGCAGTTTAACGAGTGTCAGTTCACAGAACTGATGTGGACTGGCTTATGGCACTTAGTGATTAGGGACAACGTAAGGCATCATAAAGCCTAGTAGCCGGCAGGTTCACAGACGTCTGTAAAGATAAAGAAGCATATCTGCAGGGAGAAACACACAGCACACCCTGACTCTTTGTTCCATGTCTACCTCATCTACCTCTATCATCCCCATCTCTTGTCCCCCCCCCCCCCATTTTGGCCAAATGAAACCCATTTTTCCTGAGCTTAAAGGCGGGGTAGGGGATCTTTTTCTGGAACATTTTTTTACATATTGCTTGAAATACTCTTCACACCCCTATTGCAACCAATTAATTAAAAGTTTTGACACAAATATGAAAAGTTTTAGTGGCCTCTAGAACGTACAATCTAGGAAAAACAGTATCCAATCATTGTGAACGGACCGTTCACAATGATTGGATACTGATGCCATCTATCAAACTGCAATCTGCTCCTCCCTCCCCCTCCTTCCCCCTGTGCGCGTACCCTGCTCCGTGAACGTCCAGAAGCTTGGCAGGAAGCTAAACTAGAGCCAGCTTGGCTAGCACCTAGCATTATTAAACGTATAGTTAGCATAAACTAAATACTAAATACTAAATACGGCAACGATCGATGCTTGCTGTCAGAACAGCGCTCGTGCACCTTCGTGCTCGTGCGCGTTCATGTACTCTAGAGGCGTGCCTTCGGGGGGAAAGTGAAGAAAAGGGTTGGGACTTTTTACCTGTGTATTTTCAAAATGCAGCTTCACTGGACTCAAAATCCAGGATCTCCTACCCTACCTTTAAATTAATTATAGTAACTCTGTCAAATCCATAATAACAATGAAAATATGCAGATGGAGCATGTCATGATGGAGGACTATACTATCATATGTTCATGGATATTCCATTTTACTGTTTGGGGGAGATTAAACGAAAAGGAGCAAATGTCGAGGGAGACACTGATGCTTCAACAGTTTTATCAACATGCAGTGATCTTCTGTTGCCTGTGCTGTCATTTGAAGTTTTCTCCCTGGTTTCAATCCTTCCATCTCTTTCACCGTGTTTCTTTTAGAATAGACACGCAGTGTTTTACATTCTGAGATCTACCTAAACTCACTTCCTCTCCATTCGTTCTCTGTCTGAGCTCAGCTCTTATCTCCATGTTGCTTTCTCATCATGACTCTTGTGTGACATTTTCCTTAAAACTTTACTCCTTTCTAATGGAGACTTTATCAAACTTCTTTTGATGTCACTTGAGACAATGTACGTACTTGGATTTTTGATGCACTGAAAAATGATCAGTTTTTGTTTTCTCTGCTTTTTTTAACTCACTTGACTGACTATTAAAGAATAAACACACACTCAAAAACGCACATTAGATACAGTGATAGAGTCCTAATGCAACAGATCACTGTTCTTCAGTCAGTGTGTGGAAGTCCAGAACGCTTGAAAACCAACCAGAAACTTATCTAACATTCGTTTAAGAGTTTGTTGTGATGATTTTTTAGTCTATATCTCACAATTTGTAAACAAGATAAAAGAGCGGCAGCCACCCGAGAATTAATGTATTCATTCATTTATATTTATTTTTGCATCGGTGATTAGCGTGGGTCTTCAAAATTTCCTTATTCATGTAAGATAAGTTATATTTACTGTGATATTTTGGGCGGGACAATTCAGAATTTAGCATAATTTTCTAACTAAACTAAATTTTCAAAAACTTTTCATGTAGACGGATACAAAGGGCCCATTGAAATCTTGTTTGCTATCAATCAGGTGAGGAGCATTCAAATGTTTCTCTGTTTAGGCTACCTGCCAGCAGCCACTGCATGGCATTTCCGACTGTCCAGAGCGTTATGCGTTGCCTGAAGGCGACATAATCAATCACAGCAGAGCAGAACGTTCAGCTGATCCACTCTGCTTTGCTTGCTACTGCCTCTGTCGATTCGTATTTCTGCCAGTAGCCCCACCCGGCACCTCCACCCACACACTTCCTTCACAATAGGATGATACCACACACTTTAAGATATCTTTTTTTAGGATCTGGGAATATTTATAAAAGTTTGATTTGAAAATTGTTATGTAGATGAAATAATAATAAAGCTTGTCTGCAGTTGCACTTGTTGTCTTTTAAAGTTTAACCCTGGTCTGTTGGAAAAGTTTATCACAAGGACAAATAAGCTGCAAAGCTCAATCAATGTGTCCAGCTCTCGTAATGCATCCAAGGTTTTAAAAGTTGCATAGACAGTTGTAGACAGAGTGAAGTCTGAGGCTTTTTCTTTTTGCTAAAGATTTTCCTGAAGCTTTGTGCATCTGTGAAGGTTTAACTTTGTTCATAACCTTCAAGTATTTGTTATAAGATGCTTTTTTCTTAGAATGTATTTCACTTTTGTCATTAGCATCAGATGCATCTCCCCAATCTCATACAAACATGCCCTAGCCTACTGAATTGATTCTTGTTAAGAAACAAAGATAATTGACCACCTGAGCTGAGGTTTGAAGTCCCAGTGGATTTGTGACAATAGATTTTGTGTTACCTGTGCATGAGGATTACGCTCTGAAATCTCAGGTATTAGAGGGCTTACAAGCTGGATTACACATTGTGCTTGATTCAAGGCCGCTCTAAACAGATGACGCACCAGTATGGAGGCAAGTGTACCTCCGAAAACAAAAAGAAACTGTATCGTGAGCAGAAGTACAGGCAGCAGATGCATTAATCATCTTAAAGTCCCACTGCTGTCAAAAGTGGGTGGTTTTCCCTAATGGCCAGAAAATGTGTGACTGCAGCAAATTTGTAACACTGGTTCATCGTTCTGTTGCATACTACAGATACAAGGGCCTTTATTCAGCTGGAAGTCATTTTTATGACATATGTCTCATTACCATAAACCTGTGATCTTGTCATGTGGGGAGCCTCACATCATAGAGACTTTGCATAAGAACTTAACAGTATGACTCACTGCAGAAAAAGTGCATTTCCATTGAAGACAGTAGATTCCTTAGTGTCCCATTTGGTACTGTGCTGCACATGGGCTACTACAGCATCAAAATATGAGGACCATCCTTCAAACTCTGGTCTGACTTCTGTCTTTTTTACAAAGCACTGTCTCTTTACAGATATTGTGCTGATTATGTTCCCATTCCAGTTACCGTGCAATGTCTATGAAAAGTCATGAATATGTCAGCAGACACACAATTAGTCTGATATCCTGCAGGATTTATTTTATCATCAGAACGCTCAAACTCACCTGGCATATTCTTTTCCAGTTCCCCCTGTACTGGAAGCCAAAATTGAATCCATATTATCCATGATTTATCTTTTTGATCACATTGAAAACCTACAGATCATAATTTCCCACAGCTGACATTTCTTCCCACTTTGCCACACCCACGATCATCAGTAAACTGGACAGCTTTTAGATCAGTGCTGCACATTTGTTGAGGCCTAGAGGCATGAATGACTGGAGGCGCACAGATCCGTCTGTCCTTAGGGGACAACCTACAACCAGATTGCTAGCTCCACAGAGCTTGGAACCCTCCAGGACTGCACCCTCAGCTAACACTGTGTGAACTCTGATGGTAATTATCATTACGTCAGGTTACTGTGTCCAGACTGCTTACAATGCGATGCGTAAATTAGAGTTTTTGACTTGTAAATTAGCAGTAAACCACCAGTCTCCCTTTCTTCATATGCCATCAGCTCCAGCTTTCCTGCACATCAACCTGTGTCAGCCACACTTTGCTTAACTGCCCTTTTCTTTACATCGATTTAAATGTCAGACAAACAAAGAATTAACACAGCACTTCAGTCTCACTCTCTGGGAAGTGTTTCTTTGCAGCCCGATTTGCCATTGTTGATTGGACAGTAGTGTGTTCTAGTACTTTGGGAGGAGTCAAAGCAGGGCTACTGGCTTATTTATTTCTTGGGATTCTTACTTTTCAGATCTTGTGATTATGGCCTCTATCTGTAGGAAAGCTGTGCGATCTTTCATACACGAAGCCCCTGGAGTTTACAAAGCCAGCCGGTTGAACAGAATCTCTGCACAGAGAGATGTACATTGCCTCGTGCATTATTGAATTTACAACTGTCAGATGTATTAACCTTGACTTCACACTGCTGTTCTGTCAGGCAAGAATTCATTTGTCTTTGCTAAAGTCTTGAACCTGAGCCACAGTGAGACTGAAAAACAGATGCACTTCACCACAGCAGCTGGCTCTCTTGGAGTCGATGAACACGTCAATTCATACTGCATGTTGTAATAAATACTGTTCAGACCAGCAGTGCAGACAGTAAATACTGATGTTCATTGATGCCGTGTTGCCTCAGATGGTAACCATGTATTTGGCTGAGACAGCATTTTTTTTAAGCTTTCCAGGAAGGATAGACTAATTAAAGAGGTTGGCCGACACAAATTATACCTAAGATCAGTCACTCACTGTCAGACTAAATTTGCTTGCTTCATTGATGCACGTTTCACATGAGTTAAGCAAACACTAAGACGGGAAATAGGACATGATAAAGCCCAAACTCAAGCCCATTGCAATCCCCCGGGAATCTGAAGCCTTGGAAGGTTGGGCACTGCACTTAACATGAAGTGTAAAGATATCAACACGTATCTAAAAAAGAAAAGAACAAATCCTCCATAATGCCTTTGCTCTTGCTCTTAAAACAATTCAGATTAACCTTTGTGCAACTTGGCCAGGTCTATGCACAATGGATTTTTTTTTTTTTAAGGTACTGTGCCAAGAAATTAATGGGCTCATTCCTGTCTGCTCTTACATCACAGCTGTTCAGAACCACAGTTTTTGTGGATATTTTTGCTTAATGGCTACACAGAGTAACAATGGCCCCATAAAAGTGTTGAAGGCAAGCAAACCACGTCGACCAAAAATGACACTTGTCAGCAGACTGTATGTGAAGATCTACAGAGTGCAGTACCACTGGCAGCCACTAGGTCTTCACTTGCCTACTTCTCATCGAGTCCCACAAGTCCTTATGCTGTCATTAGCAAGATTCATTGCTTCTGACCAGGTGCTCTGTCTGAACATTATTCAACATTTGAATAGATAAAGGACTTCAGAGGTTCTATTTTGTCCAATCAGATTTGAAGTATCTCCCTCTAGCTCTACCCCGCTTTCACAATTTGGTCAATTCTGGCTTTTAAAAGCCCAAGATGGAAATAGCCAGATGCCAAATTTGACATATTACCCATGCAATTCCCTCTGAGGCTATTGAATTCAGAACATTTTATTTCAATAATAAGTCCAGATAAATACAGGATAATCTTGCTGGACTGAATTGTTTGAATGTGATAGCAGCCAGAAAACCAAGCAAGATGTTTGGATTTCTTTGGCAAACAACTGTTACTTATCTGTTCATTTGTAATGACTCTACTTCAACTGAATTAGACAGACATCGTTTTATTCAACTAAAGATGGACTGTGCTTCAATATGTTTTTCCCTTGGTTAAGGAAAACATCAGTTCTTTCCGAACTAATACAAAATTAACTCATTTGATAAGAGCCTAGAACCAGTGTGTTCAGCCAGTCTGGTTCTCTCCCTGTTTATGATGAAAGGGACAGAAAGTGTTAATCAGCCACAATTTTCAGTTCATATAATGATGTGATCATGTGATTGCAGTCATTGAAGTCAAATGAAAATTGTGTATTTTACACATTCTGTTTTTGATTATTTCTGTTTCCCATTTTATGCCTTTCAGACTTTTTAATTGAATTATTTGATGTAAACTAACATGAACTTGTGTCATCCTTTATTGTATCCAGTCAGTTTAACACTTTTTTACGTTTTTACTGATCTTGCACATCCTCCTGTGTGTTCCTTGCTGCAAAGAGCTCCGTCTGTACGTAACATCCTCCCCTTTATGTCTTTGCAGCTGGGTGAGGAAACTTTCAACCGTGCCAAGTTGCTGAACGTTGGCTACACCGAGGCTCTGAAGGATGCTGAGTATGACTGCTTCATCTTCAGTGACGTGGACCTGATCCCTATGGACGACCGCAACCTCTACCACTGTTACGATCAACCGAGACACTTCGCCATCGCCATGGATAAGTTTGGCTTCAGGTGAGATTGCAATATAGTGTCGAATTGCAGCACTAGTTTGTTTAAACCCACATACACACAGTTCACACCTCAAGAGATGATTAAAAAGTTGCCTGCCTGTTCAAACATAATTAAGTGTACTTTCACAGTTTCTAAAACTTATTTTCTGAGATGTAAATAGTGGCTACCTGGCAAAGTATTGCGAAGACGGCCTACAGCTTTTGTTTAGAGACACAGAGCAATATTTAATGTGAGTAAATCTCATTATGCATCGAAATGCTTATCTGCAGCCTGTATTAGCATGAAAATGCACCACAGCTCAGCGCTGCCAGCTTGATTTGGTTGCAACTCTGTAGTGCTAACAAGAGTACGTGTTACAAAGCGTAACTAACGAGCCTTGACTGCTGAAAGAGAAAAGACTTTTATTAACTGGGAAGACTGTGTGTAAAGCAGATGTGTTAGACCAACAGATAGTCAGCTGTAGTTACTGTTTCAGTGAGAACCAACATTAGGAACCCACTGTGCCATTTCTACTTTTTTTCACTGAAGGACTGACTTATTTAGGAATGTGCCGTAATTGTTGGCGAATTTCCTGTTTGTAATAAACATGCACATGAAGTGAAAATAATTGATATGCATATCAGAGTTGAAGCAGTTAGTCAGACAGTTAATTAATTGGATGACTAGAGCAGAAAAATTGACAATTGTCATAATGATGAATTATTAATTCCTCTCATTTTTCCAGCAAAAATGTAGGCTTTGCTCCAGATTTATGATGATATGGATTTGAAGCGTTCTCCATTTTTATGCTTCGGCTGTACTACACATCATGTGAAAAATATAGGCATGTAATAAATATTAACCCACTGCTGATTAAAAACTACATTTACCCACTTGAGCTGATGATTTAGCTTTGCTCTGTAAGCAGCGGGTGAATCTTGCTAAAATGCCGAAGACCAAATCTCACACATCTAGGTTACTGTAAGAGCTCAAACTAGTTTATAAAGTTAAAGAACAAAACATAGGACTGAAAAAAACCAGAATGGTTTAAAAGAGACAGGGCCCGTTGGATCCTAAATAATTCAGCTTTAATCCAACACTGTTAGGCGTTAACCTTCTTTGAGGTCGACGAACCTACAAGAAGGCTTGAACAAGAAATATTATGAGAGAAACTTAAGACTGGAACAGTTTCTTTAGTTTGAGACATTAAAATGATATCCAGTGAAGTTTCAAAGCGCTGAATAATTGAGTTCTGCTTTGGTATCTTTTTGCAAAATGGCATTTGCAGCATGCGCCCTCAATTATCTAAAAAGCAATTGATGAGTGGTCCAAACATTACCAAAGAGCAGGATCTAGCCATCCAAGAGCTGTCATTCTGAAAGAGTTATCCAACTGAAAACCCCCTGTGGCTTGCTGATATAGTGCTCAATAAGCTAATGCTATCTGGCAACAAAAGCAATGCCGTGTGGTAGGCTAAGCAGAATTGTAGCTGACTTTTCTTGTCAGTCATGAAACATTTAAGGCTGAAAAACCTTTTTCAGTTCACTCGTAAAGGGATAAAGGGTAAGGCCGCCGGTCAGGGAGCGGTAGGTCAGGGAACTGGTAATAAAATACTTCCTTTAGGCGGGCAGGGCCGCATTTTTGTTTTCAAGCTGTATTTCAGCAAGACAACCTTAACTGCTTTCAAATCTACAAGCATGTTTCTGTAAAAAAAGAAAGAAAGAAAAGAAGTGGAAATTATGGCTGTGAAGGTCAGGTCACATTAAGCGTCCTCCATTACCTCAACACCTCACAAGACCCAACAGAGCAAACAGAGTCCCCTTGAACTCATTTCACAATGTGGCGTTTTCAAAAGCTTTTCAAAAACGAGTAACTCTCGAAGGACCTCTGGTAATGAACTCAATCATATTGTCATTATATTAGGCAACATTTTGTAGATATTTAACTACTTGTTCCCTCGGGTAGAAGCTACGTGAGTGCGCCGCAGAGGTCATAGCACAATCTTGCCAGAATTAGTTCACAGAATTGAACCTTGAAACATCATCAACATGAGATTTTCTGTCTAACATTGAATAGTCGTTACTGAATGCAAGCAATCAATGTCCATATTAAATAGAGAAGAACAAGATAGTTTTGGTTTGGTGAAAAAATTGCTCATGGCTGTGTTGTGTTACGAACATGCAAGCATGTACAGACCTAAAGAGCATAAGTTTTTAGATGAGTTTTAAAAGATCACTACAAGCTGGTTTGTGGCTTTTTTAGAGTCACTGTGACATCTGATGCAGCTATGCTTCTAGCTCAACTACGAGAGGTTCCCGTTGTCTGATTCTGCGGAGAAATGTCAGAAAATACAGCACAGAGGCAGGAAAACCTTTGGATTCCTGTGGTCCAAATTTCCGTTACTTTGAAAGGATAGGGAAGTTTATGGTGTCAAACAGTTAAATAGGACATATGCCTTTGGTATTTCAAGGAAGATGGTTATAGAATAATAGTAATTTAAAAAAAACAAACAGTCAAAACAGTTTTGTGTATCTTCTTTCTAAGTATAAACTCACTTCTCAGGGCCCATGAGAAAATAAAAAGCATTATAACAATGAAAATTTCCCTTATTTCTCACACTATATCTCTTCTTTTCCTTCCTTTCCAAGCACACACTCAAACACACCCCTGACCATATTGTTGCTTGGAGAACATTCACTCTTATTAGTTTCTGCCTGTCATCTTTCAACAGGGAGCTGTCATACGTTCGACGAGGTGCTCTGAACAGAATACACAAACTGGTGCACTTACACACACACACACACACACATTGCCCTCTGGTTGGACTCCAGGCGCCTGTCATGATACTCCCCAGATGATGTCCATCCCACTCCACTAGTCTCATGACTTTTGAGGAAAAAATAAAGCAGCGTGTCTGCCCTCTATTTTACACACTGCATGTGCAAACACACACACTCACTATCTCTCTCAGTATACATGCTTAGCGCCTCCATCAATTATGAAATTAATTCACTGCATTTGGTTAATCATTCGTACACATGAAAATGGATAATTCAATGCTTTCTTGGCAACTTGGCTTATTAACAACCACTGCTGATCAGCTCCCATTCAGAGTCACTCCTCTTTTACACTCAGCCATGGCACGTCTTGAGTGGATTATGGAGGAACGTGGATTATCCGCTTAAGTCACACATAAATTGTCAACTTAGAAGCCATCAGTGACAAGATACACAAAAGATCTGATGGACAGAAACACTTGAAAATTTAACTCAAATGCAAACCAGAAAAGAATCAGAATCAGAAAAGATTTTATTGCCAAGTAATTTTCACATCACAAGGAATTTGGCCTGGTCTCTTTGGTGCAATAAAACAAAAAATATAATTATAATAAAATAAAATATAAAATAATAAAAATATATGTACAAAGTATTTGTAAAATAAAGAGCTGAGGGAAGAATAGTGCATTACAGTAACGCAGAGTCCGACAGGGAGACAGTATAAATTGTGCGCCTTTTAAACACGAAAGCAGAATCCGAAATGCATTGGAGTTGTAGTACTGCTGTACTAGGTTGTACACTAACAACAAAAAGGTTGTTAAACACAGAAGAATGCGCACTGAACAACCGGGTGACCTTTGATATCTAACGTCATGAACTGGATTTTAAGACACATTGACTGCACTGTAACAGATTTACAGGCTCTTTTCTCTGTCTGTTTCTCTGTCTGTTGTATGGGCAAGGTATTCGGTCTCTCACATACCATGTGGTATGGTGTAGTAATTAGTCGATGTCGGACTACATTCTCACTTCAAATTAAACGCCTAATTTCATTTTGGCCATTGGGAGCCTCATTTTGTCAGTGTTTTCGTGTCATAATGGATGAGTCCAACACAGTTCCACAAGACGGTTCTAACTTTTTTACAGATGTAGACAGATGTTGTGGGAAGTTTTCTTTTTTTTTCATACTTTAATACAGCTATAAATCACAAACAGATTTTTTAACCTGCTTACTGTCCAATGAATAAGGATAATACATTCCTATGAACGCTGTTGTGTGCCACAGTGAAAGGGTTCTGTGTAATGCTTTGCAGTGCTTTTTTCAGCTCACCACTGTCCAAATGTAAAAAAGAAATAATTAGTGTAAATGTCTTCTTTGTTTTGTTTTGCTCTGTTTTTTTGGGGGTTTTTTTCCGTTTTTTTTTTTTACATCACTTTGCCATCGAATAATTGTCTCCCTGTCTAATTCGTTGTTGGTGATGTTTGAATTGTGACTTTGGAGGATCATTATTTACAAAACTAAAAATATTTGCTCAGTGTTTAGGTTTTTCAATTGCTGTGTTTAATGCCCTCCGTTGGACTGCACAGTTTTTGGCCAGCCGAGGGCGAACACACAAAACGTTTTTTTATTTTTGTGAGAGAGAAAAGAGCAACAGCTCAAACGTGGACTAATTACAAATTAAACAGAGTGACAGTTATTCATTGGTAAAAATGGAGAAGTGTAATTTCACAGCGATTTCTCTAGTTTGTTGGGGTTTCTTTTCAATTTGCACAAAGTGAAATGACAAAAATTTAGAAAAGCGTGACACGAAGCATAGGAAGATGTTTCACTGACTAAAGATGAACTTTGTTTAGCTTTCTTATTTAACCACTGAAATCTTCTCGGTACATCCTCTCTCTCGATCTCGGTCTCTTGATTCAGAGAGCAACATTTAGTTGAGGCAGCAAATTGAGGCTGCCCCCACGAAAGCTCTTGTTTGTTTATAGAACTTGTGTTAAGTGAATATGCATTTATATCCGCTTGAAAATGTGATTCTTATCTTTTCACCTGTGCTCATCTGCTCCCCCTCTTACATTTCCCTCCTCTCAACTCCTCATCTATTGACTCTCCTCCGTCCTCCTCTCCTGCAGGCTGCCCTACGCCGGCTACTTTGGAGGAGTTTCGGGCCTCAGTAAAAAGCAGTTTCTGAAGATCAACGGCTTTCCAAACGAGTACTGGGGCTGGGGAGGGGAGGACGACGACATTTACAACAGGTGGGTGTGGAAAGGTGTGACATGAGCTGCCGGGTCTGCCTGCAGCTTTTGGTCTGGAATGAATTGTTACATTTTCCTCCATCACAGACTTTCTGGAATTAGTTTTAAAAAGGAGGGGCTTTTTTTTCTTCTTCTATTAATCCAAATTACACCAGATTACTTTAAAAGGTGAATATTTAGTTTTGAGTCCCGCATCTGTTATGTTCAGCGTCTCCTCTGAACAGAATTCTTGTCAGACCACCAACTGAAACACACACATACACAACATGCACACATTTCCGTCTGCATCTGCACACAAGTATGTGCTTTTATGCGTTACTCATTATTTGCCCTACTACTGGAGACTATAGCAGCTAAATGAAGTATCTCAATTGAAAGAGACCGAAGTTCTTCATGGAGATGATTCATTATAATTGTTCCGAGAAGAAGAATGATTAGCAAATAAATTAACCTTTTGAAGTTCTTCATTCAGCTGTTAATGACTTGCTGAAGCTCACTAATGACATTGCTGCTGGAATCAAATCTGGGAGAAGAATAGTTGTTTGACAGTTTGACAGAAAGATGAGTTGAGTCTTAAATGTGTTGAAGCACTTACAGGGCAATTAGTTTAATTGATCTTCTACTCATATTAACAACGATTTACTCCAACAATGCATCATCTGTGCTCGATACTTTAGAAAGTAAAAATCTAGAACAATAAAGACTTAGCCCGCAATGAATTTTTTCCCCAAATATCTGCTCTATTAGCTGAGATTAGCGCCGTCAGTCAAACGAGGCAACTGAAAGATGTCGCTTTCTTGTTTTCTTACCACTCAAGTCAGCTTCAAAAGAAACTCTATCTCTGCAACATAAACACATATATTTGCGTTAGATTTGTGTCTCGCTGTCACCCTCACACTGTGAAGCTTATCTTCTTCCTCTCAGATTTACTGCTATATAAGAAAAACTGAAAATATAGCAATTGAGAAGAGCAGTTTTTAAGAATGGATTCTGTAAAGCAACATTCGGAAGATTGCAGTTGTTTGTCAGTATCTGGCAGGATGTAATAAAAAAGATCTATGTGTGGGTTCACTGGATGACAGAGTATTGTGTGCGTGTCTGTAATTATGTGCCAAAGGATGACAGATAAAGCCAAACCACTAACTTTTTATTGGATGGAAGCTGCGTGCGGCCATTTGATAGTCTAGATTTCCCGCTCGATAGTCTCTGAGCTCTAACTGAGCTATTTTAGCTGCTGTAAAATGTGATTTGATGTGAGCAGATGTCATTAAAACTCCCCATTTAAGGAAAACTTTCAGACATTGGCCTCTGACACTTAAATTTACCTTACCTTATATCTGAACTCTACATACACTCAAAAGGCAACATTAGACCACATGCCAAAAAACTCACCTTGAATTTTTCTTTCCATGACCCATCCAGTAAACACTGTACTCTGCTGTTTATAAAAGATGTACATAGCCACCATGATGTCTCCCACTAGTTTGTAGATGACATTTTCGAACAACATAGTTGTTTTGCATTGTTCTTGAGGCGGCCACAGAAACTACAACTTGTCAGTCACAGAGTTGCCCCGCCCAGAAGTATTATGATCTATTTTCCTCTCGATTCCAAAATGCATGGTCTGTAACACTGCATAAAACATCACAGAGATGAAGCAAAGAAGGAAGAGGGTGGGATTTGTCACAGCCGAAGCTAAAGATTTTTTTTCTTTTGGTCAAAAATTCACCATTTCATGACTCAATGGCAATAAACTTCTTTTAAAGGTCCCATTTTCACAAAGGCTAGATAGAGGGATAACTCGAATTCTCTTTGTGCCCATTGTTTCTCTTTTTCCTCCTTGTTTATTGCTAAGTTATATCTCAAACTCAGTCATACCAAAGACACACTGGCAGAAACTAAAGAAACAGAAATCAAAAGTTACGTGGTGCCCTCCTTCCAACCAATCATCGAGCATCTTTATCAAGGCTGGCTTGTTTTAAAGCCTCCGGCCGTGTGATCAGAACTGAAATAACCTTTAAAGCCCATTATTGGAAGAAGATGGTGCATGGGTGTACCCTTGTAGCTGAGGCTATGAAATGAAGCAGTAACTTTGATCCTTAGAGGGATTATTAGTCTGACTTGTGGTGTGACCCCTAGTTGAAGGCACCAGTCACACTCCATCTCACCTCCTTCTGTCTCTTCCTCTCTGCCGACATCCCTTCAGAGTCTTGTGTGCTGGGCCACCACTGAAATATCTCAGTTACCACTGGATGGATATTCATGGTGTTTGAATATGATATATATGTTTGTGGTCCTCTGAGGTTGAATCTCTAATATTCTAATTATCCCTGACATACTGTAATGGCAGCT
This sequence comes from Odontesthes bonariensis, assembly GCF_027942865.1. Taxonomy (NCBI): domain Eukaryota; kingdom Metazoa; phylum Chordata; class Actinopteri; order Atheriniformes; family Atherinopsidae; genus Odontesthes; species Odontesthes bonariensis. The sequence continues at coordinate 15,919,608 of NC_134519.1, read as the reverse complement.
GGCGTTATCATGAACCTTCTCCTTGTTTTTTACTGGTATCTACATTAGCTGGTGGACTCACGTCTTCACAGACAGAAAAGCAAAGTCAACCACTTTGGAGCATCATTTCTTAAAGGTTGATTTGAATTGATAAAAAAATGTATTCTTTTTTTATTTTAATTTTACATGGTGAGTGGCATGTGTTGTCATTGTTTTCTACTCAGAGAAAAGTGAAGAGCCGTTCTCTTTTGAAATACAAACATCGAAAGTTTCAAACCATACAAGCTGTGGCAACCTGCACAGATGGAGGATGGAGTCCCCAACTGACTCCATCCTCCATCTCGCCATCTCTCTGGATTTGGTAAAAATATCTGAAGGGCAAAGGGTAAAGGGGTGGAGAGATAAAAGAGCAATGGTACGCATCAGAGTTAACGGTGGCCATGAAGTCAGCTTCTGATTTCCCCTCTGCTGGTAGAAGGTGGTGGAGTTCATGTGTTTGAATTGTGCAAACAGCTGATGTGTACACAACGCTTTCTCTCCGAAAGCTGCTCAGGAAAAAGTGCATCAACTAAGTCAGTAAATTGCTCTTATAATGTCTTCTGCTCCCCCTCCAGCTCTTCACATCTCTTTTGCTTGCTGCCCTCCAGCAATTACTTTCTTTGTGTTGGTTTTGATGCTTCAGCCAGCTTAACACCAGCCTAGGGGGAAGCTGTCCATGCTGCTCATTGTGGCTACAGCCTGTGATGGAGAAGGACATATGCCACTTCCACAAGTGCCAGTGACACTTAGCCCCCATCTCATCCGCACATAAAAGCTGGGAATATTACTGTAGGAGAAGAAGAGAGGGAAAGGTTTTCTTTTCTCAGCATTCGCTCACAACCTCTCTGAACATGCAGCAGAAGCCTCGGGCAGACATTGTTATCATCCTGAGGGCTTTAGTGGCAGGCCAGCCTCCATCACACACACACTCCATCTCCTCTTTCCTTGCCCTTTCTCCCTCCGTCTGTACAAACCTCCTAGCGGCGGCTTTCAGAGACACCAGAGCCAGCATCATGTGCACATGCAGCCACAGCAGCACGTGTTTCTGGCAGAATATTCTGGATATTTCTGGATCAACACTTTGAGAATGCCAGCCCTTGAGTCCAATCCCACTAGGTCAGGTCAGGTCAGCAAACACTGTGAAGCTCTTTGAATCTATTTTTTTACTTTCTTATTGCCATAATTATCTCTTGAAAAGAGTAAAGACGAGGACCGGGTGGATCGACATCTATAGAAGATACATTACGAATACGAATATTTTCTTTTGACATTCACCAGCATCAATACGTTATATACAAAAAAAGTTTTGGTTGTTTAAAATAAAACAGTCTTGTGTCAACAAATGAAAAGCAAATAGAGGCAACATATTTATTTTCATATGCCTTTAATTTTACAGAGTTTAAAGTCAGATTTATGAAATTATTTATTTAACCAATAAAACATGACAGCACATCAGCAGCTGAACCTCATTTCTTGAATATGGTCAGGATGGACTGAAAACATTATCAGTCAGTGTTTGATTTAGAGACTTTTGACAGTTTTGTCAACTTTTGCACCTGGTAATTCTTCTTTGTTCATCTGCCGTTGAGTTGTCTGATTCATCAGTAAACTTGAGCACGTTATTATGCTGTCAAGACAGAAAAGTACAGAGAGAACGTATTTTCTCAGAAAACAGAATTATATATATATACTATATGTATACACATACACACACACACAGACACACGTATTTTAATATATGTATATAGAGATAGATATACTCCAGTAGTTTGATATTCCCAAAAAGACTCATCATGTTGCTCAAAATTGTACATTTGAGAGGTTTTTCCATTTAAAAAAAAAAAGAAAAATGCCTTGAAATAACTGTTTTTGACAGATTGACAGATGGTCCTTTCCTTTCTCCTTTCTATCAACTGTCAGGTCTTATAATGAAGTCATTTAGCAGAACAAAAGAAAGATTCTTGAGAAGCGGAAGCAAATTTTTCTATTGCTATCTGTTTTAGAAATTGTAACAATCTTGGAGGCAGTGAGCGTTGTTCACACGGCTGCCGGCTGAGGGCTTGGTCTTGTGTCTCTCTTAACACAGCCGCTGCCCTGTGTACCCAGAGGCTCTACTTAGGTGCAGGAATTGTGAACAAGAGTAGGACTAAGGGAATGTAAATTAATTAGATGCATTTACTGGTTGACATCTCCACCTATAATAGTGATGTCTCCTGGATAAATGGTTAGAACAGTGTCAAATTTTCTATTTAGTTTAGTGGCCAAACCAAGTTATTTTTGTGTCAAATGTTCAAAGCTGCTGCCTTAAAAACGAGGACCGTTGATCATTTTTCCCTCTGGTATTTTTTATGGGGCATTATGATGATGGTGTAGTTTTTCTAAATCTTTGGTTAGGCTTACTGGATGTCAGGCCTGCCATCTAGTAGCATCTAGTAGCCACCGAGTAGCTCCTCCTCCTTACTTCTACTTTCTTCTCCAGCTAGCTTATGCTAACTTCTGCCCACTCCGCAGAAATCCCCAGTCATAGAACTGACGGCCGACTCTGTTTTGTAACATATATATGAAAAATCAAATCTGATGTAGATGTTAACAAGGTTCGTGGGGTGTAATGGTGGGTGAATATGAGAATTTGTTTATGGGAGGGCTGTTTCTGTGATGGCGTTATGTGTTCATCTATCCATTTTTGTTTCTGGCCTCTTGAACATGCAAAGTGAATTTCAGTGTAAACTAACAATAAAGCAAAATCATATTGGATTGGATTGTAACAACTTCATTTTTATCAGAAGGGGTCTTCAAGTGGAAATACTTCAATATTGGATCACTGACATAAGGTGACTTTGGAAAGTTTGGAAATTATTTTTATATCTTTTTTTTGTGTTTTGTGTTTCTTGGACAAATAAAAACAAGCACCCGTGAATCTCAGAAGGAAGAACAAGACCTTGAAAAATATAAAGCAAGCAAGTACCTTTTCCTGATAAAATACTTTTTGTAAGACTTTCACAGAGCAGAAGACAAGTTGCCGCGGTGAAGTGGAGCTTTTTAATACTGAATTAGTGCTGGATGAGGTGACAAAGGGAAGTGGCATAGAGCTGTAGTAGTGTGAATGTGCTGCACAGATCAGTGTGAGGCAGGTCAGCTGGTTATTCTAACATCAGAATGCATATCCTTGTGACCTTTGGTGAACTTTATTAACTTAAAAAGATTGCCTCTTGCCATCACAGGTGTGATTTGAAGGCTGTTGAAGCATGAAGGTGGTGCTCCTTACCGCCCCAGCATTGTTTTGTTTGTGCTCAGAGGTGGCAGGTCTGGGCCTGTTAGGAGTCCCAAATTCCCAAATCTGCGACCAAGTGTAAAACCTGGGAGTTGTTATTAATGCTGACCTGAATTTTTATTCACACATCAGCAGCATCACTGAAGCGGTCTGCCTTCCATGGTCTCTCCGGTATATCTGAAAAATTCATGAAGAGTTTACTTCTGGTCTTTAAGGCACTTTAAGACAAACTATAACCCAACCACATCCCTCCAAATTATAACAGATCCTCTTGCATCGTCAATTTTTTTGAAGGTGCACTATGCAACATTAGAAAATAACTGTCACATTTACACACCAGGCCTCAAAACCCACAATACTAGCCTTTCATTTTCCTCAACTGAATGAATACAATCCTCTAGTAGCAATCAGCCCCTCGCAACCTTGTTTTCTTCACTTCATATTTTTCTTTCCCGTAGTATACTATGGGAAACTATACTAAGGTATAGTATACCTATAGGTATCCATGGCCCAGAGTTTCTGTGTTTGTGTCTTTTGCCTGTCGTCTCGCCTTCCAACTGGTCGAGGCAGATGGCTGCACTTGCTGAGTCTGGTCCAGATGGAGCCCTCTTCCTGTTCAAAGGAAGTTCCTGCCGTAATGCCCCATACATAATCAGGCGGGGAGGTGGTCGGCTTATCCTCACACGCATAACCCGCCTCTGTTACAACCTCCTTTGTCAGTTCAGAGGTATATCAGGGGTGGATCAAGTTCAACTGCCCCATGCCGCCTGTACTTTCATACATGACACTGAAAGTCACACGTGGAAAAGCCCTCTGTGTGACAGAGAGGAGAAACTATAGCTGACTATAGCTGTTACCAAAATACACTTGAGACTTTGAATAAGAAAAAAATAATTCTTTCTTGGTTTCATAACAGAGCAGCACAGATGGCTCCTAAAGACAGTGTAATAGGATATTGATTTGCAATTTTTTTTTGGCACTAGAAATAGGGAGAATACACAATATTGAAGATGTGATCGCCAGCATTTGCCTCTCCACATAGCTGATTGTTAAAAAGCTCATGGGTTTTGTAGTATTTAAATCCATCCGCAGTGCCAAGCTGTCTGACATACTCTGATTTTTCAGTTATGATGTTATTTATATGACGAAAACCAGCAGCCATAACCTAAACTAATGTGAGAGTAAAATTTTTCAAGAGTCTTATATTTTCAAGTGGCATGTAGACATCATTAACAGAGGACTTTGAAGTAGGAAAACAGAATTGTTGAAAAATGACCTGGTAGGTTATTGTCTTTATCTCAAGGAGGGGAGAGGAAGGTTTTGAAAATAAACATAAGGAACCAAAGTGTTGAGTATAGTAAAAGTTCTGGTGACACAAACAGCCTATGTGTCTTTATTGCACATGTATTTGTTCTGATTAGTTTTTTTAGTTCACAGAGAACGTTATACAGTATCTGTGTTGCAATCAGACAACATATCTGGGACTCGGTGGGACCCTTATCTCTCTGCTGCTGCTGTTTGTAACCTGAGTGACAGCAGTCATCTGAGATTTGTGCTGTGACCTTTCTCAGTGGAGACTGGATCCTTTCTGAGTACTCCTGACTCTGTTTCTTCCTTCTGAGGAACAGAATAGCTCGACCAAAAAAGGGCTGCGAGGAGGGATGTGCAAACAAGAACTGCTCGTACCGAGGGAAAGATGCTTCAAGAGGAAAATGAGAAGCAAGTGGGGAGAATGGGGAGAAAGGGAGGGAGGGAGAGAAATGAAGCATTTGAAAGTATGGTCCAACAAAATAGCCGCAGTCAGCAGCTGCTGGTACAGAAAATCCACATGGAAAGAGGCAGTGGTGCAGAAATCTCCCAAAATGCACATAATAAACTTTTTGTTACATATATATATGATAAGTCTGCCTTTGTATGCTGGAGAAAATCTTTAATAAGTGAAAGTGACTACATGGTGTTCAAAGAAATTAGCAACAGCGGCTGAAATTATTAAATGTGAGTTAGTTAACAAAGATGTAAATAATTCACAAGACAAATTCAAATCTGTGTCTGACCAATAGTAACAAGAGGGAGATTTCCAGCCTAAATCATTCAGAATTAAAACAACACTTTTCCTTTTCGAGATGTCCCCATATCTGCCAACACATTCAAAGATCTCTTGGCCTTCTCTTGGATGGGAGCTCCATTTTTAGAATCTCTCTCCCAATATACCCAGGATTCTCTTCATCCTTTGGGCCCTCTAGCTTCCCTTTCAATGTTTTGACTCCCACATATTCCGTGTGTGATGAAATCCCTCTTCTTCACCCCACTGTAGAAGGGACTACAGTATCACTGGCACTCTGCTGGCCAACATTTCAATTTATTTGTTTTTAATCTGAATATTTGGTTTCAATTAGTCTATTATGTATTATAGTCTTTTATATTCTATTATGTCTCTGAAAAAAAGTAGCTTGTCAGACAGATTTATTCAGTTTGTGTCAAATTTAGTTTGAACGAAAAAGATGGCAAGGAAAAGGCCATTGAAAGGTTTTTCACCCTCCCAGATGTGTTGTTCTCTTCCACCCACATGCCTCACTTTTCTATGACTTTCTCTCTGCTGTGCATCTGCCACCCATCACCACCAGCACCTACTCCTCCTCCTCCTCTCACATCTCATTTCTGCAAGCAGAGAAAACTGCGAAAGGACACCAGACCGAGCTCACCAATTCCACTCCATTGCTTTAATGCAATTAACTCCACTGGTGGGAATAAGAGAGGAGAGCTGCGGAAATTCTTGATTAATCCAATCGAAAAGGTCTGTGTGTTTCTACAGACCTCTGTCAAGCCTGCTGCAGGGCGCAAGTGAAACACATCATCATAGATCAGTTATTAAGCAGATATGCTGTCTAAGAGGGGAGAAGTACAGGACAAAGTTCAGACCTTTTTAAGTGGTGCCTCTTAGAGTTAAGATGAGTGTAAAAAGGATTCGCTCCAACTGCAGCTCAGCATATATGTTGCCTTTTATTCCACTTACAGATGGAGCAATGGGTCAGTCTTCTGCTGCTTCAGAATAAAAAGCATAGCATGTTTTAAAAAAGTTGGTGCTTTTGATATGAAGGAAGAGCTGCTGGAAATGGTTGACTTTCAGAAGCAGCGATTAAATTCCTCTCTTACAGCCTTAGGTGTCCATTAAACATTGAGACGGAGGCTGACACTGAGACTGAGGCTGAGGCTGAGGCTGGCAAAACGGTGAAGGTACATCACGTTAGGTTGAGTTGCAGAAAGAAACAACACAAAAAGCAACTGCCCTTTGTAGCGCTGACCTGGCAGGCAATGGATGGAAGACATATGTGGGTGTCCTGAGGATGTCGGCGGCAGATCTTTTAGGTTCTCCGGGTTGTCAGATGGGGCCTCCACGGATCGAGCTAGCTCTGGTGCAACTTGTGGATGCTTGATTGGAGTGGGATTTGGGGAGGTTGGAGGCCAGGTCAACACCGAGGGCTTTTTATCATGTTCTTCCTCTTTCTTTCATCTGGTGGAGTGAAGAATCCTCTGCAGTGCAACTTTCTATTTCATACTAAACTCCCAAAGCACTATATTTGGACCACCATAATGACACTGAATATGTAGGGCTTTCCACATTTGGTAAGTATAGCCTCAGAAGAATAACAATAATGCACTGTCATTGTTAACAAAAAGTAATTCAGAATGTAGAAGCAGTGAATGTAGTTCACCTTTACCACTTCAAAAGGAATAAAACGGGTCAATAGCAGCTACGTACTGCTCATCAAATGCATTTGATTAACTGATCATCATGAATTCTGAGCACCTATGAGTTTGCTGGCCCGTAGTATTCGAGTGTGTGTTAACAAAACGCCATGGAGGAAAGACATCAGCAACAAGCTTAAAGAAGCAAACGTTGCTGCCCATCCGTCTAGGAAGGGCTACCAGGCCATATGCAAACATATGTAAAGTCCATCATTCTACAATGAGAATAATTATTCACAAGTGGAAAACATTTAAGACATGTAGATTTGTGCGTCGTTCTAAAAAAGATCTACGAGGTTCGGATGTGTCGACCGTGGAAGCCTATGAGGAAACTTGAGCTCTTTGTCAGCCAGTTTAGATAGCATGAGGTGTACTCCCGCTAGAAGTAGCCATTACTGTTGTAGTGGTAAATGTGCCTGTAAAAAAGGATGCACATGATCAGCAACAGTACTCGTAAAGGCTGTGACATTCAAACTCCAGTTAAATCTGTCTTTAACGTCTGTTTTCTTTCAGCCTCTATTACTCCACACTCCAAAAAAGTGTTTAAAAGTCCTCCACGGTGTGGGATTTTACAGCAGCTCCCCTCCTGCTGCGTTTCAGTGGAGGTGGCAGTTGGATGTGTTGTCTCTGGATTATATATATCACCCAAGGGAGACAGAGACTTTTCTTCCCTCAGCTCCACAGCATCCTCGCAGACCTGTTCCTCTTACATAAGTCTCACACTGTGCTGTCACACTGTGTTACTGTCCCCTGTCCTATAGAGCCATAGACAACAACCACTCACTGATGTGTCACAGGATTGTGTGTTAGTGTGCTTTAGCTGAAGGTTTTTTTTTGTCTTGTTTTGTTTTGCTTTATCTAAGGACACAACTTCACTATCTACAAGAATCTTAGTACTGGACACGCACAGGCAGTACATGTATTTGCTCCATAGGCTCACAGTCAAAATGTGTATTTCATTAGATATTTTCAGTTTGGGACAGGGTTTAACTTGGATTGGGCGTACTCTGGGAATAATAAGCTTTTTTATGCCTTGTGTTTCTGTTTCACTCTGATAGATGAGGAGAGGGAGAGCCGGCCAACCCTCAGGGACTGCCGTATGAGACTTTCAAAGATGGTTTTTTGAAAGTAGGGACGTTAATGGGCGGAGATGCATCGATGTAGCTAAAGACACAGATTTCAAAGCAGCACAGATGGTGGCCTATACAAGCAAACAGGCTGTGATCTTCTTATGTTTGAGGGACACAGAGAATTCTTATTTTGCCTGTGGATTGTTTACTCTGTATCCAGCATTTGATAGAACCGGAGATGCTACTGTCGAGTTGACCAAAAAGCTCAAAACTGCTTTTTAATCATTTTTGCCACACAGAAAGAGCAGACGTGTGGTTTAATTTGTAACAATAGTTTTGTTTTGTTTTTTGATAATGAGAAAAATTAAGGGAAATGAATCCCTCTAAGCCACTTTGGCTTCAGAAATCTCCTAATACTTCCTAATACTCTCTAATGTTTTGGGTATTTGGGTTTCCACTTTTTTTTCAACAGTTGACATGAGAGAATTCCTTTCTACTATCATCTGCTCCAGACGCTGTATGCTCGATCAACAAGCCTGCCAAAAAGCATTCCTCTGTTTGTACATGTTCTCCCTAACAGTCTATCTGAGTGATATTATAGACATGTAGTGTAGTCAAGGATACAGGTAAGCACACTTGCATAGAGATACTGTACAATTTATGAATAACATTTTACGAGTTACATTAGGCTACCTTGGTATTTCTTGACAATTCCAACTTCAATCAGAATTTTAGCACATTTTCAGGTCAATCTATCAATTGGAGGCATGTATACTAAATCCTTTGTTGTGTTCAACTATATGGGAGTAATGAGTGTAACATGTTCCAGACAGACATAGTCCAGTTGTGATCTCTGTTGCTGGAGATGTCCGTGCTGTCCATTCTCGTATTCCTAATCGGATTTGGGCTTAAAAACATACAGACAGATATAGAAAAAAAATACTATTTCCTTTCAGGAATTAGGGTTTGTGTTACTTAGCGGGTTTAAAGTTTGCTTTCGGAAGCCCGACACCAGCTGGAGGAGGAGGCTGTACTAACTTGGTACTTGGTGCTGCGTCCAGACAGACTTCTAAAGGCCAACAGAGGTCCTGCTTTCAGGCCAAGTTTGGGCTGAGGAGCTGAGTAATAATATTTCATAGTAGAAGTGTAATGAAATGACACACACAAAAAAAAAAATGTTATCTGAAGTCATCACATGCTGGCATCAAGCTGCTGCAACAGTTTTCAACATGCTTGGTAACAATCACTTTGCTATGATGGACAAAGAGCTGCTCTTCAGCAATGGTAAACGCTGACAGGGAATTTTATTCTACAGTCCTTATTTAAAGATCACAAACTAGGACAGTGTGAATAGGTCATATAAGAGCAGTAGCACAGCCACATGATTATCAAGCGGGGCGCTTGTGACGCCAAACACTGGGACATCTGTTTTTCACTTCCTTCTTTTGATTTATTCTGTCTTTATTGAGGCTTCATTCCCTCTGCTGCAGCTACTTTGTTACACTGTAAAGGCACTTGATTAAGGTTATGAAAACTTCATGGTTACTCTTTAAAATACACAATTAAATGCATTGTACTGCCTATAGCTTACCTGCATTTTTTCATGTTTCCATTCCACCCCATGACTGTTACCTTACCAGCTGGAAAGACCTTACTAGCTAAAAATGACACTTAAGCAGTACCCTGTTCATGTATGATGAGATAGGAGTGGAAAGTCAACTGGAAATAAAAATGTTTTTCCATTTTCCATCTATTTCCCATACGCGCTTAATCCAATTCATGCTTTCGGTGGACTGGAGTCTATCCCAGCTGTCACCGGGCAGTGTACACCCTGAACAGGTTGTTGTTTTTCCATTGTGTGTCGTGTAAAACTAATTTAGAAGAATCCCAGAACATAGACATAAAGATGAAAACAAGAACATTTTGTCCCCATTAAACAGGGGCCATGGTCTTTAAGAAATGCTTCTGAATACATGTTGGATGTGATCGTTCAGATCTTCACTGATTTATTTGTTTTAGCTACAGCCGTGCTGCACAACTAGCTGTTAAGGTCATAGTGGCACACTTGTGCACCAACAGTTGCCTATACATCCATTTTCATTCAAGAGGAGATGTTTTTATGTAAATCCAGAATTCACTCTAGCTTCCTCTAGCTCGGTTTTGCTTCTCCTGAGGGAAATATCTGGCTCTTTAGCAGCTAAATGCTCCACTTTGTTCACCAGCAAGTGATTAGCTGTGTCTGTCTGTTGCTTGTTGCTGAGCAGCTATAGTGAACAAGGATTCATCTGGGTTTGTGTAGCTGCAACCTCTCTGCACTGCAACACCGTGGGAAGTTAATGAGAACAAGGAAGCCAAAACAGTAAACAGTAATGAGCTGAAGAATGCTGAAACTCTTTAGCGTTGGTGTTGAGAGGAAGTACAAGCCAGGTGATGATGCCTCGGGTTCTGTCTCCCAATGCATAACAATTGTAGTCATTACTGAATAAAATCATGTGTGCTTTAATATGTAACAGTTCAAAGAATCATGTTAAATAAACCATCAAAGTTCTATTTCTCAGCTCTTTTGACGTGAGCCCATCACGTCCGCCAGATTCCACATTTCACCATTAAACTTCTCAGAGCGTTTCATTTCATTTAAATATATACATATTCATTTCTTTCTCTTAAGGTTTTATATTACTTTTGAATACCATGATTAAAGCTGGAAATAATATGGAATATCAATTAACAACCTCCTTTAACTTGTTACCCATCAAAGGGGAAAGACCCTTATATGTAGATCTAATTAATTAAGTTACTGCATATAGAGAAATATCAAAATGACCCTCACGTCGATTGATTACAATCATAAAACACTCCTTACACATTGAAGTATGTGTTTTATGTATCTTTTTTTCTGTCAGATTTATAAATGTTCTGTTAAACTAATTCATATTTAATGCTTCTTTATGATAATTTGAGTTTGTACTTTTTCTGAGGCATACAGAAGCTACTCTGGTAATGAATAGTGTTACACTGTGACGTTGATAATGATATTTAAGTAAAGGATTTGACAGCTTTTATCACTTAGTCTTATTATACACAAGTCTTATTAAAAGAAAAAAAAGGGGGCTGCCACTGAGATGTCTTCTATGCTAAGAACAAAAGAAATTGTGGATGTGCTCTGAAATATCAATTTCTGAATTGAATTTCGTAATATAACAAAGATATTACAGTTAGATCCCCAGTGAAATAGATGAATGGGTAAGCATTCGCTGGAATTGAGCCTTATGCTCTCTGCAGGGCAAAAAGAAGATTATTTTAAAGATGCAGAACTGTGCATAATGTAAAACTCACTGAAAAAATGAGGATGAGAAGGAAGGGGCGGCCTTTCTTACTGTCAAACTTGCATTAGTTGCCCCATAATAAATCCATATAGTTGTGCAAATGCACGCGTGCACACATACACGCACACACTAACAGAGGTAGTCATCTATGAACGCTTGCCAAAACAGCAAAATCGCTGAGACTTGAAGAGCAAGAAAAAGAAAACAAGGCAAAGGTCTTTTTCAGTGAATTTACTTTGGGCTTGTTTTGATGGAGTTTTGGTTTGAACTATTTTACCGGTTGATTTGCTTTGGAGAGAAGAAGCTGCATTCTGGGTTTATGTTTTGCTGGTCTATGAAGAAGATGAGAAGAGAGGAGAGAAATGGAATTGAAGGCGAGGGCGATGACTGCAAAGAAAGTGCAGAAAATTAGGGAGGTGAGAGAAGGAGAGGTGCAGACAGAAAGTGAAAACAAACAAGTGATGACGAAAAAAAAGGGGGACGGGCGAAAAGAAAACATGAACAAGCTGAAAGGAGGATATGGAAAGCGAAAAAGGTGACAAACTGCATAAAGACGAGGATGCTGAGAAAAGCTTCTCATAAACTAGTACAGTTTAGATGAGGAAACAGCTATTATCTTTAGCTCTAACTAAAGCCGGTTTATTTTAGGGAAATACATAAATTTACACTCCTACTGAGAGCGACTCAGCATTAAGACTGATAAAGGATTTTTAAAATTGTATCTATTAATAGGTTTCTAACTAAAGTTATGGCTTGACGTGTCATTGAATATGTTTTAGCTATCTTGCTGAGAGTTTAAATAGATTTATTGTCTGTATGCGTACAACATTGTTAGCTTAAAATAAAGACTTGAAAGATCAAAGTTAAAAAATACACCAACTATCAATTCTAAACCAGTAATACTGCCATTTTTTAAATTTTTCTAAAGTTTTCATTTAGTAGATTTGTTATAGTTTAAAAGGAGACCAATTTCATGGTATTTGTCTTCAGTCACATTGTACTGGTAGGAATACAGTACAAATCATCCTTGCTGTAACATCCATACATAGTACTTAGACTTCAAGGCAGAACTTGTCTTTCTGTTGTCAGCAACCTTATAACCTTATAGTAAGAATGAAGTATGTATATTGGCTGGTTAGCTAAAGGGGAAATGATGTGGGTTTGGAGTGATGAACTCAAAGGTGTTTGGACCGCAATTTCTGTAACTGAAACTCTGAAATGTGATCTAGAAATGAGATTGTTTAGTTAGTGTCCTCAAATGGTCTATGAACCAGTCCTAAAGGTTTCTTAAACGTCCACTCTACGTCCATCTATTTTTCAAAGGCTTTGTCCACACGTCTTTGGTTATTTTAGTCTTTGAAAAGTTCCTTCCAGGGTGAAGATATAACAAAGACCAGAGACTGACTTCAAACAGATTGTCTTTATTTCACTTGTTCGGATGAGGTGGGGTCTCTGGGTCTCTGCATAAAGCTGATATTGCAGTCATCAAAGGAACGACAAAGGAACTCATTGCTTTGAATGGACTTTTTGAGAGTTAATAAAGAAAATTCCGGTATGAGTAAATGTCTAAATCTAAATAAAATGTATATATTTTTTTATGAAATGATAAAAAAAAAAAACATTTTGGCCACAGCTATATAACAATGAAATATAGCTGTTAATGTTCCCACTTTTCATTACTAAGGATTTCAAATACAGTTGCAGAGGCTTTTGCACCGTGCCAAGGAAATATGAATCCTTGACATTTTATATCGGCTCTGAATACTGCCTTTAACCTTTAATATACTGTATATTGTACAAATGTTTGGTGTCAGCCTAAAGTGTATAGAAGAGTGAGCAAATGTGAAGGGAAGGGAAATCAGCAGATTAAAAAAGATGAATAAGTAAATGAGGACGGAAAAAGAAGGGAACAAGGGAACGGCTCCATATCAGGAATGTTGAGAAGGTGAGTGGCTCCTAAAGAGTGATATCAGACATGGATGCTTTCTAAGGCACAGAGGCTGCAGGATTTGGAGTACTGAGAACTGCTCATATGCTACACACTTAAGTTTCACACCCTCAGAGATATGAATATCAAACCCTCTGTCAAGCTCAGGGTTTTAAGTGAAGCACACCTGTCATTTCTGTTGTTCACACTCCATTTGTAGTTGCATTAGATTTAATTCTTAGTGCAGATTTGCCTTTGTGTTGAATCTTAACGTTACCACACTGTCTCAAATTTCCTGTTCCCTGCTCTGTTTCAACTCATGTAAGTCCAGGTCTTTTTCCTAGCCGGTGTCTGTAAAGTTCACAGCTCCCAAAGTGGCACAGTTTTGTGTCCTCAGATGGCAACTCACCCGAGCTCCATTTGAAGTACAACAGTAGTACAAAACAGCCAGTTCAACTACTCTGTGAAATGGCAGCTCCTGAACAAAAGTACAAAAGGAATTAGATATAAGAATTACAACATCAAAGTTCTAAACCCGTCTTTTCTGTCCTCTCTTTCCCAGTTTTTCCTCCAGCAGATCCAGAGAGTAGCATTACGTTATCTCGGACTTCAGAAATCAACTTTTCCACACTTTTGTCGATAGTATAGCTATCACTGAGGTCAACTGATCGGAGGTCGAAGGTTAATAAGTTGGAAAAAAGTGCTCTCCACGGCAACTCACACAGCCGTAAATGAGACCACAGATGGTGTTTTCAATTGGACATAATGACCCCTCTCTGCACAGTGTTGAACATTTGATGTGAAAGATGAACCACCAAAACCCACAACTCCCCAAAGTTCATCTGGATTTGCAGTAATAGGAGACTTCAGAGCAAACCCACGTGCTATTATGAGAAAGTTTAACTATGGAAAAATTTTCCTCTGCTGCTTTTCTAGGTTTTATGATTAAGAATGAGTGGATCTGGCTTTTTGACTGTTGGACTGAAACAATTATTTAATAACCGGTAACTTTTTTCTAATGTATTATTGATTTATTTAAAATTTTCCAGGAAATAAAATGAAACACTCCAAATTATCAGGTGGTTAGATAGACACCTTCTTTCTTTTTTATGGAATTTGACGCGTTGACACTTTCTTCCAAATAAGTATTAAAATAGTTTTGAAACATAGTCTGATTTGTATCTGTGCACATGGCTTTTCATTTTATATTTCCTCTTTTTGTGCACTTGGATGACAAGCAATGGCATGCTGGAGAAGGGGCTTTTTTCCAGGTTTTCAAAATACTTCTGTTCAGGACATCAACCCGAGCTTCAAATCTGTTTTGTAATGTATATATATTCTTTTCTGTGCTCAAACATTCAATAAAAATCAGTTGATTTCAGACAGATTAGTTCCAGCTTGCTTAGTTGCGACCCACTCCTGCTCTGTTTGTTGCAGTTTCCCTCTCTAAAAATCTTCCTGATATCTCTCTTGCCTCCTCTTTGGTTCGTCTCTGTGATTGTTTCTCTCCTCTCTTTTTAATAGATATTGCATCTGTGTGTGTTGCAGGATCACTCTAAATGGGATGAAGGTGTCCAGGCCAGACGTTCGCATCGGGCGCTACAGAATGATTAAGCACGAGAGAGACAAACACAACGAGCCCAACCCACAGAGGTACTGTATCACTGTCCGACGCTGTTCCCCAGCTTTACATTTGAATCGATAGTCATCCTTTTGTCTCACACCTGCACGGCTCAAATGTTTCTCACAGAATTTTGCTGAAATCTTCATCTTCATCTGAAAGAATTACAAATATGTAGCGCCACTGGTAAAAAAAAAAAAAAGACACCAATAGGCTTTATTATTAGAAGGGCTGGGCAACGATTAAAATTTTTTATCTAATTAATCACATGATTTCCCTGATTAATCACGATTATTCGCATTTGTACGCAAAATCCAAAAATGAATCCAAAAGTAGTGTATAGCTTTTAGCATTTAGTTTTATTTTAAATGTGCTGCCATATGAATGAAAGTGCCATAACATTTGTTGTGCAAACACACTTTTAACATCAGCATTTTTATGTAAAAGCCTCGCTCCACTGTCTGTTTCCTTGAATGACTTGCTGGTATCAATTGTGTGTTTTGCCTTTAAGTGATATTTTAGACTGGAACTACTACGGTGACAAGACAATTCAACTTGGCAGTGTTTACAGATGACTTTGGTTCTGTCGACTCCGCCGTCTGGAAGAACTTTAAAATGAAAATGGCCGAGTAAAAGTTCCATACCCTTCTCCATGTTTGGTGGATCCGCCGATTACTTTCTTTTCCGGTTCCGCAGCAGACAGCAACAGACTTTTACAAAATAAAAGCCTGTGAGCAACAGAGTTTTACAAAATAAAAGCCTATAAAACGGGTGGTCCGTGGCGTAGTGGGTTGAGCAGGCGCCCCATGTACAAGAGGCTATAGTCCTCACTGCAGCTGGTCCCGGTTCGAGTCCCTTATCAGACGGCCCTGTGCTGCGTGTTGTTCCCCCTCTCTCTGCCCCCTGCTTCATGTCTCTCAGAACTTTCCTATCCATTAAAGGCAAAAAAAGCCCCCCAAAACTTTTGTTTTTAAATATAAATAAATAAAATAAAACATGCGTTAATGCGCGATAAAATATTTACCGGCGTTAAATAATAACGAGTTAACTCGCCCAGCCCTAATTATTAGTATTTGCAACAATGAAACGTACTAATTGGACACATAAGGCAGAACAAGGGCATGTAGTGACATGTAATGGCATTTAGCTTTCATTGTTGTCCATATTATCCATTGTTCCCCTGTCCAACATTGAAATACTTCAGTGCTGAGGATATGTCAACCCTTGATCGATAGTGGTTAAATGATAAGTCTTGCCCTTTATTATAGCAGTTTCTGGTTTCTCACCCACATTGTACACATTCACACATAGGAGCTGCCAACTGTTAGTCCAGCACTCCTGCTGTTTGCTCACTGAGCAGCTCCCCATGAGAGGGGGCAAGCGAAAAGAAAAATTCTCCCGTCAATACACCTTAGAGGTGTTACAGTGTATTATTAAAGACTGGCTTCACTGGCAGACTAGATCGTTGTGCCCGGTATTTGGTGAAGGCTGCGTGTTGACATCCTGAGTCATGGGGTTTGTGGGAAGGAGCTGGAAGAAAGTTGAGGCTGAAAGTTGAGAATCTGTTCTCTGTCCATCCGTCCGTATTCTACCACTGACTGGCTGACTCACTGGTGGACTGGATAATGCTGTCCAAATCGGATCGTTGGGGAATGAAAGAATGCTCTTAAGCAGGGGTGTCAAACTGGTCCATGAAAGGGCCGTGTGGGTGCAGGTTTTTGTTACAACCCTGCGACAGCACAGCTGACTTGTTTCCTTCAATCAACTGAACTGGTAAGACCTTCAGTGCAGTTGATTGAATGAAACAAGTCAGCTGTGCTGTCGCAGGGTTGGAACAAAACCCTGCAGCCACACGGCCCTTTCATGGACCAGTTTGACACCCCTGCTCTTAAGTCTACTCTGCCTATTTTTGATCACCATTTAAAAAGTTGAACATCTTTCATGGCTTTTTTTTTTTTCTTTGTTTGGTCACCTCAAAAGTTTTAGCTCTGGCATAATTTTTTTTTTTGGGGGGGGGGCTTTTTATGCCTTTATTATAGGACAGTGAAGAGAGACAGGAAGCAAGGGGCAGAGAGAGGGGAATAACATGCAGCAAAGGGCCGTCCGATGCGGGATTCGAACCGGGGCCAGCTGCACGAGGACTATAACCTCTGTACATGGGGCGGCTGCTGTACCCACTACGCCACAGACCACCCCAGCTCTGGCATCATTGTTATGAATGATTTTTACTGCCAGGCAGTCACAAAAATGCACGTCTTTCTGTCTGCATATTTCCTTTCATGCCTGAATGTGGCTCCACCCCTGACACATAAGCTTTTCCAATTAATTCATAGGTTTTACTAGTCTTACATTTGGTATTTTTGAGAGTCACGGCAGGCTATGCTGCAGAGAAGTAGAAGAGCAGCTTGTAACTGATATAACATTTCACTTATAACAGGGTGTTAAAAGATTTATGCAAGAAGCTACTAAAATTCATGGGGACATGGGGAGATGTTAGAAAAATAATAATAATTCATTGCATTTCATTAGTACTTTCATGTTCTCACAGAATTAATTGTTTTTTTCTTTTTCTTTTTCTAATGTTCCCCGGACAGTGTGGTGTAGGACCTCATATATAAAAGTGTCAGATGACCCAGCAATAAGAGCAATCTAAGGCTCGGTCTTTCTTGTCAGTACAAGTCAGCAAAGTTTTTAAAATGCCAAGGAAAAAACATTTTCAATAAACCACAAAGTGCTTTTCTGAGACACAGCCCAAGGGCTCAAATGTTGCTCTTTTGGCTACACCCATTTAAATTGCTTTCCCACACGAAGGTGTAAAAATGTTTCCCTCATAAATGTGTTGTTTTGTGCTTTGATGAACGAGACCCAATATGCAGAGATGAGCCCTCCTAGACATATTAATCAGCAGGAGTGTAGCACCTCACATTAAGCTGCTTAAATGTGGATTATCACTGTTTATTCTCCTCTAAGAGCCCCTGTTTTCATGCCTGGATAGGCCGGCCAATGATGCCTCTCAGAACAAAAATCGATAGCTGCTCCAGCTCGGTCTGAATGAAGATGTATTGAAATCTGTTCTCCGTTCAAACGTTATTTTAGCTTGATCTCATGTGAAAATTGTTACGTCTCAACATTTAGACAGGACTGTTCTCCCTCATGATTCACAGTGAGATCTGGTTTAGTCGCTGCTCCTAAATTGGTTTATAAGAAGATTAAAAACTGCTGGCAACAAGAGTCGTGAGTGAAAGAATATCGACTGTTTGCTGCAGCCAAAGAAAATAATTTGCATATAGCCACTAAAGCTTGCATATGATGCATGATTACAGTTTTTTTTATTTTGATCTAGTTGTCTAAGTCAGATCAATATCCCAACTGCAAGAGAAGACTTCAGTGTGCATAATTTAGAGAGAAACAGCACATCACAGCCAGTCACACGAAGGATTTTTTATAGATCAATCATAGATCTCTAAAAAGGACCAAAGAGGGATGAGACTTTGAGTTTTAACAGTCTTTGTTGGACCGTGTTACAAAGTAAAACACATAAAGTCCCAGAGATGTTTGAAAAGTGTTTTGTTTTGTTGTTATTTGTTGATGTGCACACACGACTAAATCCCCCACGTAAAAATGGATATCGCCTCTGAAGTGCACAACCTTTTTCTTCCCCCTCTTTACGTTGACACTGTTGATTTGTTCTTACCACAGAGGTGAATAAATATGAAAGCTACAGAGCCTTGTAAAAAAAAAAGAGAAAACAAGTTCAAAGTGGTAACTTATCCCAGAGCAATAAAGGCAACAACCGTGTCTCCCCCGGGTCTCCCTCTCCTTTTTGACCACTATCCAACAAAGAAAAGCCTCGCAGTTTGCAATCTGTGCCATTGATCCTCTTTTTTTTCACTGGGAGCATCGCAAATGTTTCTTCTCAGATTTTCTGCCTTGCTCTGCTGTAGCGTACTTCATCTCTGCCTATCTTCAGCGAACCAATGCTTCGACTCCGAGCGTGCGGAATATCACCACATTCAAGACTCTGCTTTGCTGCCACATGCATAGATGTTTACGTGGCACAAATGGGCTTTATCGGCATCGTGTGACCCGACCGTCATTTACTTTAAGTCCTGAGCGGCAGATTTAAGGTCACTGCTAACATTTATAAAGAAGTAATCGCAAGAGATCGCAAGTTAACCAAGAATCAGACCCGAGCTGAAAAGAAATGGCTGAAAGTTTTGTTTTTTTCTGCTCTGAGCAACCACTGAAAGAAGCGAGACGTCAGACATCGGTCAAGATGTGGTTTTACTTTAAAACTACCAATCTATACTGTGAAATTGCAACAATAACTTGAGTTTCAAGATGTCTAAAATAAACAGTCGTGCATAATGCATCATCCATCATTGTTTTGTTTTCCAGTTCGTGTGTGTGTGTGTGTGTGTGTGTGTGTGACATAGAGTTCAACGATTCCCCAGTAATTGCCTGGTGAAATGACACCAATAGAGATGAGAGCCAGCTAGGTCAGAATGGCCTCGTTGCCTTCTTCAAAATCAATAAATCAGCCATACTGAAAGAAAGTATGTGCGTGTGTCTCTGTTGCATCTGTGTGTGTGTGTCTACGTCTGATTGATGCTCAGTTCTCCTTTTCCTCCTCGTCTTGCTGGTTGCTCTGCATTGCCTTTCTGGTCTGTAGACGAGACTTCCTCAATAAGAGGTGACACCAACAGGGACACTTTTTATTTGGGGTTGATACATTATTCATAACTGCGGCGAGGGGCAGAAAATAGCAACCAAGGCTATTAGTCGGCGAGAACCTCGCTTTTACAGCCCTTCTGGACCCTCGTTATAATGTCCCGGAAATTTCAGCATAAAGAATCTTTTGAGAAGAAGCGGGATTGGACTTAAAGCGTAAGGCTGCTCAGAATAGTCAGGAGGCTGTGAAAAGAGGAATGGCCTCATGGCAGTACTCAGGCGGTGTGGGTGGAGGAGAGTGTTTCTGTCCTCACTCTTTTCTCTGTATCCCTCTGTGGACATGAAATTTAATTAATCACTTCCCATCTCCTCAAGGAAGCTTAACATTCATCATAGCGCAGCTTTAAGAAATTTTCTGTCAACCTTCGGGAAAAGTGTTGAATTGATTTTTTTTTCTTTCAAATCATCTGGTATTTTCTGCGAATTTTCGTCCTATGAAAAGAGTTGAGGAGGAGTTGGTCACTTGGGCAACCTTTTTTTTTGCTTTGAGACACGCCACTCAAAACACAGCAGTGCTTTGAGGTAAACGCTGACCTCAGCAGATTGCAGGTTGAACGTGTACTGCGTTTATCCAAAGTAGCAAAAAACACAATGTGTCACGCTGGTATTATGTTGCACGCATTCTGTTCGTGGAGCTCGTGATTCATCAGAAATAAGCTTCACCTGGACTAATGTCATAGCAATCCATTTTAATTCATAACTAATATGAGTTAAAAAGTACGAATGTTATATCTCGTGAACTTTAATGAGTATTCAAAGAAGACAGATTATGCCCTTTCTTCACAGATTGGGTTCAATTTCCTGAGGTCTCACACACAACACGACACAAGTCTAATGAAACCCAGAAAAGTCAGTCCTCTGCTTTTCGTTTGAGGTTTTAAAGGGCTGTTTTTGAGAACTTTTGCTTAGATGGACTATGTTTCATTGATATGTGTTTTTCTGGAATGCTTTTTGTGCTACAAATGGTGCATGCAGTCACAAATGGGAAATGAGATTTCCTCGTCAAGATATAAAACGTTAAACTACTGGTAAAGCATTGTTCCCTTTTTCTCAAAAGAAGTGAACTGTATAACTGCTGATGAGAGTTTGCTGTTAATAGCCAAGCAGAGAAAAGAGCAAGGGTTTCTGCTTATCACCTCCAACGTGCAGAGAAAGCAGTGTGATCTGAAGTTGAAATTGCATAGGGATTAAGGCTGGTTACTTCTTCAGTGAGCTGGGAGTGTGACTTTGACATTCCCTGCAACTTTGAACGACTTTAATTAATGATTATTAATTATTGATTTTAATGATAAAAAACACCATCATAACTTCTTTTAAACAAGGATCTATTCACACCTTCATGTATTAAGCCCCTTGCCACCTCTGATCACCAGCATCAAATGTATCAGATCAAATAAATGTGAGGGAAGCTCTTACAGCAACAACCTTCATTTGTCTATCTAAAAAAAAAAGTCAATATAAGCATTTTGACATCTCATAGCAAATGCACAAGTTTACAAGTGATGGAGGATGTCACGCTGCTTGTTGACTGTCATTCTTCACCAGGACATTAAACTGAGTCATTGTTCAAGTTAATTGTACCACCTGAGCTTTTCCAGTTGCAAACAAGTCAGCATCTCTGCTGTGAAAAAGGTCAGACATTCAGATATACCTGAGCTTCTGTCTTTGCTTTTTGTCTTAAGGTGCAGGGTTGCTTTTCTGTTTAGGTTCAGATGAATGATTGAGCCTTTTGGGACAGTTTATCCGTAGTACCTGCTAATGTCCTGCTTTTACCAAGAGGAGTGTTGTGCTGACTGCCTGATGAGTGTTTGCTATCTTACACACATCTTTATGCATGCACATTCACCCCAACGTGCACACTCTGTCACACAGGAGTCCATTCTCTCCGTACTTTCACAGATGCTGCTTGGGCATAGCAATGAGATATTGGGCTAGCGATGGTAAGAAAGAGACACATTCATCACGAGCCTCAAGTGTCTGTTAGGACACACAGGCACACACATTTTGCCTGGTAAGCAGCACCCCCTCCATTGCAATTGAATGAGTTGCTCAGTAGCACTAGTCAATATTCCATTCATATGTTATCATCTTGGGACACTGCAGATACCGAGTGTGTTCATTTTGGTTTACGTGTGTGAAACTGACCTTTGAAATCTTAAATTTAGTATGAAGGTGACTCTATGTACAACATGTTATTAGCAAACCTGAGATGGAATGTTAGACGCAATTATTCAGAAGCTTGAAAAGAGAACTCTTTGCCTGTAGACTAGCTGCAAAGCTGCTAGGATCAGCGAGTTTAGCTAGTAGAGAAACTGTGAAAAGCTTAAATGACCAAGTTTTATGCTAGGCTTATGCAAATTGAATGAGTACTCTTATGGTACCTTCAGATAAGGTCATGTTTCCCATGTTCTTGACATCAGTCACAATGAAAAACCCTTTCTTGTATTTACAACCTGAGTAAACGTTTTTTACGTTTTAAGTTCACATGTCATGTGTATGACTTCCCACGTCTTAATCACAAGCTCAAAACCTTATTCAAGGCATCAGTGGGCGATCTGACTGTAAGCCTACACATACCGTATAGTCCCTCTGGTAGTATGTAGCTTGTCAGAGGAACATTTACTGAGGTAATTAACAGGATAATTTGTTGTCATTTTCTTATAGACTTTTATGCAATCTGGCTCCCTCTACTGGCCATTATAAATAATGCGTATTTAGACACGCACTGGCTTCACTTTCCAGACTGAGAGGCCATATTCATCTTTTGTAGACAGTCTATGGCTGCTCTCAACGAGGAAACAAATAAACGAGTTATTGTCAAGCTAGTCTTTTAAGGCTTTTTTTCCACCACAAGGTCAAGGGAACAAACTCAAAATATGAGAAAATAAGCTGGCATCATCCGCTTATTGTTGAGATCTTAAACCAGAAGTGTTTTACCTTTGAGACATTCGGCACCATTAAAGTAGAGCTTTACTTAGCCCAGTTAGGATTTCTGGAAATCAGGCTAATGAATATGCAAGGACCGTCTTTGTCTCGCCCTCTAACTCTCTAAAGTGAAAGATATCAGCCTTGGAATTATACATTCAGCGTGTGTGTGTATGTGTGTGCCTACGTGAATCTGATATTCTCTATATGTGTATGTAGGGATTAATTTATTGGGCTTAATCCCCAGCTCTTGACAAATTCATCTAAAGATTTTTCTTTTTTTCCTCTCCATTTGCTTCATTTTTAATATCAGTATATCTTCCTCCATCTGTCACTCTCATATATTTATCTCTATGCCTATTATCCCTTATTTTTCTTGCCTGTCATCCAATCCTCATTTCACTTGAAGCACACTACTTTTTCTCCCCCTTCCTTTCCTTGAACTCTCTTTTAAACTAACCCCCCCCCCCCTTTTTTTTTTTTAATAGAAGTGCCATTCCTTTGTAGAAATAACACAACACGTAATTCTGTTTGGATGTTAATGTATTATATTGTTCAACGGAAAGATGCTTGACAACATTTTTCCAGACTCCATTCATGCCAGTAAAGCTTCTCTTGATTTGATTTGAGAGAGACAGAAGGGGAAAGTGATTTAGAAAGAGGGAGAGGTCTTCACAAGTCAGCTCTGAAAGAAATCTGTGGACTCACTGGTCCGTGTCGGAATCGAGTGTCAACTCCACTTGTACGTCCAAGCATATCATTAAGAAGACATCTTTTGTTGCAGTCAGTCACTGCTGTCTGTGTGTGCCACTGCCGGTTGTTCACACACATCAGCTCTCTCTATTCATAGACCAAAAACAAAAAGTCATATTAAGACCAGAGTGTTGTAAACATGTTGTTAGACACTTATAGTGTGGCCTCATTTCCATTCTGACTGGCAGCGAAAACTGTTATACGAGGGTGTCATGAGGGTTTGTGTTTGTGTGCGAATCCTCTTTTAATGTCAAAGGTTGCATCACACACTACACTGAAGCTCAGCAGCACAGCTGTGTGTAAATGTCTGACGCACTCTGTGAATTATTTTTCACTTTTAATACTAAAATCAGATTCTGATGTAACTGCTGTATCCCAGCTAATTTGCGAAGGATATTTCAGCACGGGTTAGAGAAAGTCAAGCAGATATTACAGATACTGCCTATTGCTTTTCTGGTGCAATGCCATAGCACCACCTGTTGGTCAAGATAGTGTCTCCTCTTTGCATTCAAGAAGCTTCTGTCAGTGCTGTGGATTTTTTACACCGATTTGTTTAAGAGTTTTGGGTACAAGAGCAAAGCTTTTCTTATTTTTTTTTTGCATGTTTTCCTTGACCCTCACTGCTTCCAATATGCATTTTATTGTTTGTATTTTACTTGTATTCATTGCTTTGCTTAAAATTTGTATGTTTAAAAGCACGAACTCTGGACAAAGCAGGTGTGCACTGTTTCAGCTGGTCTCAGTATATAAGTTTTGCTCACTTTTTAAAACCATCTCTCTTGTCCGTCTGTCCCTGATTATTCCAATTCTCATCTCAAACTGCCCCAAATCCACATCCCCAAAACCGAATGTGGCAACCATTACTGGACCAGATCTGGTTTTAAAAAAAAAACTGAGCTGACTCCAGAACACAGTTGAGACACTTAACTGCAGTCAGCCCAGTTCTTCTTGTATTTAAACGCTCTTATCTTACATTTTTACGAGAATAGTTCCTCATTCACAGTGCAGAGCTGTAATTATCTACCTTTTCTACAGCAGTGAATTATATCTAATTATCTTCCTTGTCTCCCCCCAATCCCCTCACCCCTTCTGCCCTTAAGATTCAACAAAATACAGAACACAAAGAACACGATGAAGAGGGATGGCATCAGCACCCTGACCTATAGACTGGTTGAGGTGAAGAAGTATCCCCTGTACACAAACATCTCTGTGGAGATCGGCAAGCCACCGCCTCGGCCCTTCAAAGGCTAGAGAGAATAAAAGAGAGAAAGGTGGAGTTGAGGTGGATGATACTTGTTGACTGGTTCGGAGAGAAGGGAGAAGACGTGAAGAGAAGCAAGGAAGTAACGAAAGTGCATCCCAAACATTTGGAAGGACTTGTGATTGAAGATGAGTCGATGCAACTCATCACAAGCACATCGCAGTGTCTCTTTCTCCCTCCTTTCCCCTCTGTTTGGTCTTTTGAGATTTCAGCTTGATATTTCTCTCTTTTAGGACTCAGACTCTTTCCACTTACAGCCTTTTCAAGTAGCCAGTGGCAGGTGTCACACCTGTCTGAGAAACTTGTGGACCAAAAGTTGGAATATCTGCTGCTGACAGAAGGTTGGCATCTCGCTCGGAGTTGTTGTTTAACCATCCTCTGTAAACTGGAGGGCATCCAGTAGCATATTGACACAAACTGTTGTTGCGGGAAAAGATGATCCATTGATATAATTAAACACTTTTCTGGAGATATTGCAGAGCAGAGAGAAAGATTCCTTGACACTTCAGACTGAAGTTGTGGAAAACAAATGGGCGGTTTACGACGATGCTGCCAGCTGCCAGATGGAAGATTAAGTGTCAAATGATTAGAGCGCTTACAGTGACATCATTGGATCGCCACTGGACGCAAACTGTAACAATAACAAAACATGCAGTAATGATCCACAGAACAGTATCGGATGGTTTGTGTATCAGAGACGACGGTGACATATGAAGCTAACAGATGGTTTTATGTTGACATTTACATCAGAGAATCACCTGTCTGGATCTCATTGCTCAAACCCTGTGCAATCAATCAATGAATGTGTATTGTGCCTGCATCTACAGCAGAAGACTGACGAACACGCTGATAGATCGTCAGCGACGACAAACAGCTAAGAGCTCTCTTTTTGTTCTCCTTTTTTTACACACAAAACTTTGAAAACGGAGGCTGACTTATTGGAAGTTTTGCAACAAAATGAAAGGTTTTTCTTCTGTATGCAGTGTGGTGGAAGTACCGTGAGAAGGCATTTGAAATTAAACCAGAGAACTGAAAGCAGCAGGCCTGATCCATAGCGACAGCTCAATTATCATTTGAAACCCTCGTAAAAAGATTCTGTTTCTGGGATTTTTTTTTTTCCTTTTTTTCCATTTAGCCGAAGAAATAAAGATATTTATTTTAGTAATATGCTCTTCAAAGGTACAGGGTAGCCTGAGGTGTGTTGAACATTGACTGCAAACTGAGCTGTCAGGCTACGTTTTACAGTCAAAAAGCGTTGTGGATGTAAAACTAGCTCTTACAAACTTATTCTAATGGTCTTCTTTTTTTTTTTTTTAGGCCAACAATCTAATCAAGAGTTCTTTTGTTTTAGATATCAAAATTCATCAAACTGTATTGATATTGTTAATATGCCACATTTTCTCTCTTCTGTCTTTTTCTTTCACTATTTCAGAAAAAAAGATCATATCCTGAGAGTGTAAATTACAGAGTGATGCTCCTCTGCTGATGGAAGTCTTAAGGAAGCAGTGAGACGTTACCATTTGAGCAAATTGACTGATGTCTCTATTGCTGCTTCAGATTTTATCATCATTAGCTGTCATCACTACATTGTAATCTATTAATTGCACGTATAGATCGAAATATGGGCAAAATTAATCAGTCAATACGTAAGAATCTTCTTGTAAAAGATTTTTAAATTTTTGATTTATATGAAGATCCCTCTCTGAAAAAGACAAAATATCAGTTCAAGAGTTCTTCCATCAACATGTGAAAGCCTTTGCAGTTTTGTCTTTAAGACATTGCTCTTCTTCCTGTTTTTTTTGTTTTCCTCACCTCCTCTGTTGCATTGTTACTGCTGACACCTGAACAACCAAACTCTGATGCCTTGAGAAGTGATCTGTGCTAATTCAAAGGTGATTTCTGAAGAAAATGTGTGTTTTAAGAGGCGGGAAAGACTGAAACCCACATGTTAGTTTCACGCATCGTTAAAACTCTTCAGAGAAAGGAGGTTCTGCGTGAAATCCTGCAACTGTTTGAATTTTAAATCACACAGACAAATTGGGGCCTTTATTTGGGAGAAAATCATTTCTCTTCTTTGGTCAACCTCAAGGCAAAAACATTCCCATCTGTTTGGCTCTTTGCCTCTAGCCTGTTGGAGGGTGTGATTCCTCTTCTCCTCAGTACACACTCCCGAGGTATTTACACCCTCCACCTTTTTTTTCTTCCTTTTTTTATCTTCCTTTTCATTGCCTTGTCTTTCTAACTGCGTCAGTTCAAGCTGTATGTGTCAATGGCTCACTATTGTGCTTTGTGGTGGACCCACTTCAGGCACAGCTGTGCCTCACAAGAGTGCTCCGTTTTTCAATTGATATCGACAGGGGCTCTTTTGTGTGTTTGAGCCTCTGTATCTTAATTTTCTCTAATCTCTTCTGCTCAGCACACATCCCCATTTGTGAATCCTTCCTTTTTTCATCCTCTCTGCACTTCCCATTTTCCCTTTTGCCCTCTCTTATCTGCGTTTTCATTCCATTATGGCAGTGCTCTCCTGGTGCTTTTTTGTGTCCTTTACACTGTACATGGTGAAGTCAATTTAGGTCCTTCTTCAAACAGCTGTTCAATACTACAGACTTACTCACCTCTACTGCATGCTTTGGAGTCATTGTTGGAGAATTGAGGTGATAACACCTTAATGGAATATTTTATTGAACCTACTGTTGAGAAAGCTTACAGTATAATAGAAAAACAGTACAGCAATTACATTGACTTTTACAATTCTCGTAGTATTAAAGGGGTATTCCTGCAATTTTATGTTTCACGTTCATAAACTAAGACAGATTAAGATTGCTAATTCTTTTGCAGGTGCAAATGTGGTTAACTGCATTGGAAAGTGTGTAACTGTAGGTACACTGACATGTCTTTTGGGAGGGTAGCTGTAATTCCCATTACCAGATCAGTTGTGCACGACTGTTTAAGTGCTGGGCTTAAAATGTTGTTGCACACGCCACCAACGGCCCGCAGAACCTACAGATGATACTGATGATACTATTGAGAAAGTCAATTTGAGCACCTGCTGCTTAAATGATTTCACATGGGTGATTTGACCAACTATCAAATCATTTTGGTTTGGCTGCCACGCTGATTGGTCTTTCCGTCTGATTCCCTCTCCATGGTAACGGGCCAGCAGATGGTTTACATGGAAACCACCCCCCCCAATAATCTGCAGCACACGAACACCACTCACATTCACAAGCAAAATCAGCTATAAAATCAATGTTGTGTCCCTTTGAACTAAGATCGATTCCAACTTTACATTACAGGAAACCTTTTATATGATCATTTCTGAGCTGAAAGACATTTGCTGGAGTGCAAGCTATAGCTGGAGAGGAACGGCTCCAGTGTGTATAAACAGTGACATGGCTTCAAGAAGATCAGCATCAGACACATTAAGCAAAAAATGTATTTGATATTGTAGCCTCCACTTGAGAATCAGACAGCCATGCGGAGTGCTTGATGTCTCTCACGGGACTTTTGAAGCTGTTCCAGCTGTCAAGCACACCTCTGGAGGTTAAAGTATTTGAAACACGTCTTCAAATACAATTTTTGCTCATCTGCTGCTGATAGCAGACAGGATCTTCAAGCCTGTATGTATTTTTAAACTTAACTGTACCTATAGCTATGTTTTTTTTTTCTTTTTTGTACATTGAATGTTGAAAATGTTATATCTTATATAGAATGCATTATGTCATATCAAACCTACTTTTTCTATACAATCAATAAATCTGATGTTAAAGATTGTATCATGGTGGATTTACTGTGATTGTTTTTTCTCAGGTTGCCGAAGAATCCGTCAGTTTAACTCAGATAATGAGAATTTTGTTTTCACCTGTAGGCCCAGTTAATTCTTCTCTGTCTGCTGCCTCCTGTTGCCACGACAACTCTCATAAACATTGTAACAATGTGGTCCCAGACTTTTTTCTAGTTTCTGCAGCCTTTCTTTTCTTTTTTCATCTATGTAAACATATTCTTATTGGTGCAGAGCTATCTCTCCATTATTGCTTTTCGCCTATGTTTATATGCAAGACAGGTTCCAAACAGTCTGTGGAAAATATCTGAATCAGACAACAGCAGCCTAAATGTGTCACTGAAAATAAAATGACACAACTCGAAACAAAACCTGACACACTGAATAGGTATTAAAAGATGTTTTAATTTGGAATGTTTTACATGGTTTGTTTATCATTAGCCTATTATGTTGGTGTTGATTACCAGCACCACGGACAGAGGCATCTCAATTTAGTAATGTTGACGTTGTGATATGGGAATGTGACCCACATAGGTTAAGCTAGACCCTGTTAGCTTAGCTTAAAAAGTGGGGACCAGAAATGGTTGCCCTGTCCAAAGATAACAAAAGGCACTTGCAAACTCCATTGAAACTGGCTGAAACATGTCATAACATATAGGATTTAATTGGTTACTCCCTAACTTCAGAAGTAATGTGCTAGAACATTTTCTTGCAGGCATCACTTCTAAGGTAGTAGTTATCAGTTTATTACTAGCAATGTATTTAGACATGAGAGTTTATTTCATCTTTACCATACACTTGGTAAGAACACAAATTTTCCATGCTGTCTGAACAGTTTCAAACGCAGCCCAAAAGGTGTTAAAAATGGCAAAACTTAATCTCAGACTGCATAGACCACACTTTATCTCGTCGGCTGTGATGATGTAGGCTGTATCCTGCAGCAGCCTTACTCCCAAAAATTCTGTTATAAAGAAGCTTTAGAAAAAGATTGGTTTTGGTTTTTAATTTAGAGGTCCCCTGTGATTACGATCGAGACTCATAACTGAAGGAAGACTTGCTGAATATCAACTTACAGTATATACCACATGCTACATTTGATCATAGTCACTGTCACTGACGGCTGTACACGTAAGTTGAAATAGCAGAGGAGGCTGGTTCCATGAAAGGCAACACATTTTCAATGGTGAAATATCAACACAGCAGTGAGCGTTTGATAGTTTTTCCCGCTCTACAGCGAGCAAGCACAAATAACACTCCATTAAATGAAACTTTGTGTTGAAATATTGCCCATGTCTACAACTACTGAACACTCATGTAAGACCATGCTGTCATACATTGTGTTTTAATCACCATAGAAATGCAACTACAAGAATTATAGAACAAATAGAATTGTTTACTGCTCTGCTCCGGCATTTCCTAGTCTAATCTGCCTCCCAGATGTACATTTTAACGCTCTGTCACCCTGTGACAGATCAATCATAAACTCTCATCATCTAGTAATCTCACTGGCTTTATTATGTTGCTTAAATCCATGCAGTACCTCCTGGGTAACAAAGGTCTATAAAAGCCCACCACTATCCCCATCTTAAAGAGATTAAATAAAGCATCTGAAGTAATGTATTTTTCTAACGTCAAATTTACTTGGTCTCACCATATCTAGATTTTTTTTTAATCATGTATTATCATGCAAATGCACTGTATTTAAGAATACGTTATTGAGCTCAGAAGTAAAGCAGACATCTTGCCTTTAAACCACTGTAGACTATATATTTTTAAACCTGTTTCGATCAAAGTTTTATTGACCCAATTTTAGTTTTACGTGGGCTCCAACTTGTGAGATGAAGTCATATGTTGTTCCAATCTTTGTTAAATTACAGGTCATCAGTCCCAGACAGCTGCTGTTTTTCACTTTGCAGATTCTCCATAATTTGGTCTGAATGTCATTTTAAATTGTGCAGTACAGGATGGTACAGTGTGCTGCTCATCAGCCACCACTGAGTGTGTATTTGAAGATAATTATTGGTTCTCCATGATCAGAGAGAATCAGTTTCTCTGGGCAGATGGTTGCTCAGGTGTACAGTTTTTGAGGCGGGAACAGGAGGCAAGGCGGTTTCCCTCCCAGTAGCCGGCATCCTGGCCGTCGTGACAACGACACTTGGTGCAGGAGTCGACCCAGATGGAATCTCCGGCGGGAATAACTTGACTGCGTGATGCATCAACATAGCAGTTGGGACCTGGAGTGAGATTAGTAACAGAGGGCAGCATCACTGCAGTTTAACTTTACTATCAAAGAGCAGTGAAGTGGACTGCATTGTACAAAAACCTATCACAGAATGTAATGGATTAAATAAATCTGGATATAAACTAAATCTCAAGTTGCATCTCTGAAAAGTCTTCTGCGTGCTTTTCTCACATACTTTCAACTCCATTCCAAACTGTTTTTTCAACATACCATCCTTGCATTCAGGGCAGCATTTCCCAGGGTGGTAGACAGGGTTGACACACGGTGGAGGGGCACAATCTGCAACTAGACAGCGGGCAATGCCATC
Organism: Odontesthes bonariensis; assembly: GCF_027942865.1. Classification (NCBI taxonomy): domain Eukaryota; kingdom Metazoa; phylum Chordata; class Actinopteri; order Atheriniformes; family Atherinopsidae; genus Odontesthes; species Odontesthes bonariensis. The sequence continues at coordinate 15,888,628 of NC_134519.1, read as the reverse complement.
GCTGTCACAAGTGCACTGCTCACACTCTGACGGCTGGAAAACACAGTGTGGGAGTCAGCTTCGGCTCAATTTATAATATCTTCATGATGCAAATTGGAGTTGATCATTGACAGAAAGAGGAAAATGGAAGTAAGAGAAAGCAGGAGTGCACATTCTTCCCTCCTGTGCCCTCTGAAAAGGGGGCGCCATTTACCACCAACTTAATCTTGTCTACTCATCTATCCATCTATCTATGCTTTTTCTATACAGCTTAATCCAATTCATGAGTTTGTCTACACAAAATACCAACATACCATCACGTGGTTCAATTTAAAATTGTTTTTTGTTTTTACATTTCCAATGACAGTAGCTGCAAAATTGGGTGAAAACTGCATTTAACAGACCAGCTGACTCAATGTTTACATGATCAACAGTGATGAGTGGCTGTTCATATTGTATGTTACATGTGTGATGTGCATGGCCTACATGCATATCCCACATGTAACTGTAGTTATTTACAGAATCGTCAAGTACCAATTATACAAAGTTTAACTTGGCATTGTCCATTCTATGTGGGTTTTGTCTTTATGGGGGGGGTTATAGGTTTAACAGATAGCATTACTGTGCTTTTTTAGCAGTTTATACAAATGGGAATATGAGCCCCAAAGTGGCATTTAAAATATTTCTAGAAAGTAAGGTCATGGAAACTTGAAGACAACGCTCAGACAAATTTCTAACTTATTTTTTACTTTCTTCTGCACACTCCTCCCTTTACGGTGCAATCTTGTCAAGCAGATTCATATCAAGTGATGCATTCATTTATTTACTTCACACTAAACCATCTGCTGGAGACCCGAGAGAAACCTTTGGAGGTGGATTCCACTTTGGAAAACATAATGACGCGATCATATTTTTAGGCTTTTTTTTAGGCAGAGGCACTGGGAAAATATAATGAGTCATGCAGCCCTTATGCATGTGTCATACGGTAGGTTACCTGGAAATTCTGCCCCAGCTCATACACCACCCCCCGGTATTCACAGCCGATCTTCTCGCACCGGGGGCAGCAGTCAGTTGGGTAGTGGCTAACATGGATGCACGCAGCCGGGAGAGACGTGCACTCGGTGCGGGCACAGGCGGCGCCCTCATCTGTGCACTCACACTGGGTGCAGTGATCTGAGTCCAGGAAATACCATTCCCCGACGTAATATATACTGCCGTTGGCCTCGCAGGTGCCCTCTTGCTGTCCTGCGACCAAGAAGCCAAAAGCGACCTGTGTGCAGAGGAGAAGTGCAAAAACCACCGTGCGTACCCTGCGCTGCAAGGAGAGACGCTCACTGAAAACCCTCATTATCAATTTGCCTAAAACGAAAAGTTATCAAGGAAGTCGGCGAAGAGAATCCTCAACTCTAGTCCAGCTGGAGTTTGGTTGGCAAATTTTAGTAAAAAAATGAAAAATAAAATAAAATGTTGGCTCACATCATTACTACAACCAAAATCCTTGGCGTTCCCTCTGTGCTGCTTCCCAGTGGTCTGAAGGGGCTGCGCTCAATGCAAAGAGCCCGGAAGAATGTGGGGGCAAAAAGAGGGACAGTTATTCAGTGTTTTCCTGAAAGTTCGTACACCCGTTTCAAAAGTCATCAGTCCCTCCCCTTCTTCAACAACCACAAAACTACACTTTTTCCACAGCGCAGGTGTGTTTTTCGGTTGATTCTCTTTAAAACAAAACATAAAGACAAAAAAATAAAAAATATGGTCAACTTGTTTTCAAAAAACTGCGATCGTTGCATAACGTTTCATTAATTTAAGCTTAACTTTAATAAACACAAACGTGAACCAATAACCAAAAAGCAACATCGACGTTTCCTATAAAGTCTCGCGATGTCCCTTCATAGCAACTGGAATGTTTCCCTTAGATACCAAAACCTGGCTGCAACTAACGGAAGAAGGTGAGCCTTAGATGAAATGCAGCAACAAACTGAAGACATTTTCATCAACTGAGGCACTGTTTTCATTTTACCGTCAGGGTTTGCTTTATGAACACTTTGCTTTTGTCATCGTCGACATTCCACAGGCAGTCAAATAGCGGCCGCCGAGTTCTCCCCTTTTGTGTGTCATTTTCAGCTTTCGGTCAATATTTAGTTTACCCGATTGTCGACTTGCTTTTGATGTAAATAGAAGTAGTGTTACACAAGCTAAATGTCCAGTATTTCAATGATACAGTTTTAATGCAAAGAAGGCTTCATTACAACGAACACAGCATTGTTTTAGGCTACTTGGATTCATTTTCTTATCCTGTGTACAAGGTGCAGTTTTTAGTGAGAGCTACAACAAATGGAATGTGTAGTGAAGCATTTCAGTAAATGTTGAGGGATACCCCAGAGTGTGAAACTAACTAATGGGATAAATAATAACTGAAAACGATTACGAGCTGGATTACCATTTTTTTTCAAAAGGGCTTTCTGTAACTTTTGCACAGTTTAATCTTTAGAATATCAGCATTTCTGTTATAGTTAACAGTGTGTGATTCTCCACCCGTGAGCCTGTCTGTGTTTTTGTTTTGACCGGAGCATCTCAGCCCAAAAGAAGACTCAGGATTGTACATAAAACAATGCACTAAATTATATTAGTGGGCTAATATACTGCTACTGCTTACCGTCTCCCACTTTCTGGATGTTATGTTTGTGTGATTAATCTTCCTCGCGTTGTGCCTAGATTGCCCTTCTCATGCATTCGCCTGACAGAAACCAGTGTCCTGGCCAGTCCCTGTGGAGCCTGATTACTGAACATGTTTCTGAGTCAGAGCTGCTGAAGATCCGTTCAGCACTGGGCCATCATCTGGTGGACATGTACACGGAAGCGTACGCGGAGGTGAGACTCCACTGTTTGGTGACTTTTTCGTGATGTAGCGTTCACACACCTGGCTTTCAAGTTGGAACCTTACTCTTGAATGATTTCATTGTTGTGCTCTTACAGTTATATTCCTGCAAGGAAATCCGACACAGAGTCTATTTTTGGTAGGTTTTCACAAGAATGCCACCACAGGATTGACAAGAATTTCCTTTTTGGCAGGGTGAATAAAACAAATTGCTTGGCCAAGCATTACTAGCTGTGTAACAGTTTAAAAACTCAAGTTTATAGCCACGTTAGTGAGTCCGTTTGGATCTGTAGAGACGTTCACTGAGTACAGTTCTTAGATCCCTTAATGAAAGTGAAACGTGACATTGTACTGCAAAGAGGTCTACATGTGATCCAGACAGACATCAATACTTGCTGAAGGTCAGCTAAACTTTCAGCCCCAAAGTCCCCTTGAATGGGAAGCACTGGCAACATGAGATCATACGAGAGAGACTTGCTGGGTCACTGAGCAAACTCTAAGCTGAGGGGAACAGCTCATTAAAAAGGCCGACTCAAGGTCCAGACTGAGGTTCATTTGAAAAGAAGAGAAAAAGTTCTGGACAGAGATCATAGATAAAAATCAAAGGATTGCAGATTGTATCCTGTACCGAAATCTAGGACTACTACGAAGCCTATTTTGGCCTAATGTAGCTATCTGTATGATGTTTTACCATTTTCAGAATCCTGCATTTTTCTGAGACCATTGTAAACTCTGTCCATGGTTACTTGCTGTAAATAACTGAGGGCTTTTATATTCAGGATCTGACATTCCCGAAGAACCCTCCTGTTCATCCCCGTACTTTTTTGGGGGGAAATAAATTGATAGTGACTCATGTTGACGGGTAAATCAAACAAACATATTTTTTTCAGAGTTTTGAACCCAAAAATGTTAAAGTGCTCTAACAGTGGAGCAGCTAAAAGCGCTCTTGTCACTTTGATGCTTGTGTTGTCATCTCGAATGGTTGCAGCGATTTGATAATCACTTGTAAAAACACAATTGCCTGCATTTGAGTTTTTTCATTGCCTTTGATAGTTGAAAGTTGTGGAGGTAATGAGGTAAATGTCTTGTAATGTTAGCCTCACGAATCTGCATAAAACATGTTCATTATAAACTCAGAAACTGCCGTAGAAAAAGCATCAAAGTTCATCTTACAGTTGATTAAAAAAAACAATACAAGTTCTCAAAAATCTAAATTTAAGCTGGGAAGTCTCTCTCAAAGTAGTAGCCAGTAGTTGATCTTTAAAGTGGACTAGATTTGAAGGGATTCAAATACGTTAATTTCCGCTATGAGAATATTTAGGACAAAAATGTCCTAAATAAGAAAAAATGGTATTCAAATAGCCTTATAGTTATAAAGAGTTGTTAGATGACCAAAAAAGACACAAAAAGTTTTAAAAGTTAACAATAGTATCTTAATGTTCACGAATGATTATCAAGATATTTACTTTTTTTCTAATTGACAGATGCATTAAAAGACATTCAGAGCAAAACAGGGATTTGTTGAAAATCTGTCTGTCTTCCAGGAAAAGGTGAATACATATGGCCTAACTTACCGAGGGAACATTCCTCTCAAGCTTACTTACATAAGATAGGTCATACTTGTGCACTTAAAATCAAGACTGCTGTGAATACCACAGGGACGAATATTTTTACTCCACTATATTCTCTGTAGCATATAAGAAAAATAGAAACACCCCACATCCTTCCCTCTAAAACGACCCCGTCTGTCTACCATCTGTCTTTTCTTTTCTTCTCTTCTCTGCTAACTTCTGCTGACTTCTCTGCCCCTCGCCTGGTTCAGCGCAGAAATCTTTCCATCTGTAAATCGGCTCTCGTTTGGCTGCAGAGCACCAGCAGGTCAGTCAGTGTTTGCGGAAAAACACCTGGACATAGTTTGCCTCGGCTCTAGAGCCGATGACATGTGAGTTCTGTCGCAGCTTACATGTAAAAAGCACACGGGACAATTATGTGTCAGCAGATGGGCTCAAGCATACTCCATTCACAGTCAAAAAAATGTGAGTTCAAAAGAAAAACTAGGATTGAAGTACAATGTAGAGCGGCATCAATGCAGGAATCCAGCCAGGTCGATAAACTTTGCTCTCAGACAAAGGAAGAGACCCTGCAAGCCTGTGTGTGTGTGTGTGTGTGTGTGTGTGTGTGTGTGTGTGTGTGTGTGTGTGTGTGTGTGTATGCATACTATGTGCCTGCGTGTTTTAGTTTCAGTATTCCTCTGATATTTCTCTACAGTTCAGAATATGTGGTGGCTGACTGTAAAGCCTCCAGACGGAAAGAAAGATTTAGGCGGAGAGCTTTGAGAAATTTCCAGGGCAGAAAAAAAAAAAATCACAAAGCACAGAGTGCCTTATTCAACTCTCAGGGGCTCATGGAGGTATTCCTTCAGTTATTACGCTTAACTGTTGGGTCTAATCATTTCCTCTTTCTCTTTTTCTTCTGTCCTCCTCTGCCAGTCTTTTTTGGCTCTTATTTCTTTTTGCAGCCATGTAATAAGCTCCATCCCTCTGTAAGAGAAAAGCGATAGTTGATGAGTAGGCAGTTCTTCCATTCCTCAATGCAGCCTTTTCTCTCTCTATCAAGGTCCTCATTGTCTAAGGCGCATAGACCTGAAGAAATATTTGACTCTCTTCATGTCTCCCTACAAGGCTTATCTCGTGGTGCGCACCTCTAGATTCTCCCTCTTTCTCTCTAAGCTGAGGGAAAATGGACGCTTTTAGTTCAATGTATTCTTAAATGCAATTGAAATCATCCAACATTATAGTTCCTGGTGGCGTTGCTGACATATTTCAAACGTGCTCCCTTAACATCGCTCCATAATGAGACCAGCAGTCGGCAAAATCCGGGGAAAACCTATTAGTCAGTGAGCCATAAATCCTTTCACATAAACACCTCATCACCCAAAAACACATGGAGAGAGTAGGTGTGAGTTTTAAAGGCTTGTGTGTGCATGCAAGATGCAGCGTAACTGCTGGTGTTTGAGCGGACATGCACACACATGCAAAATCCAGAAGTGACGCGTTTAGTATCGTCCGATGTATTCCCTTGAAGGGAAGTCTTGACTGCAACTCGGTAGAAATGATTGTCAGGAAACTGGTGTGGAGGTGCTAATGATATCCAGACACTGGGACATAAGCGCTCATACACATTACAGAGTCTGAAAACCTTGTTGGGTTCATGGCACACGGGGCTGTTTGTCTGATGTCTGATGGCCGAGCCAAACACTTTGCATCGTAAGGTTCTTCAGTCTTTGGGTGTCCAGTGCAGAGTGAAAGCTAATTAACATGTGCTGGTGTTTTGCATTTAGCAGTTTAAATGCTGCAGCGTTCACAGCAGGTTTACTGTAAACAAGGTCTTCTTGCAACAATGAGGAAAAGAGAGAAAAATATTTGATCTCACAGAAACGGAAGAAAGGTAGGAGACAAATTGCAGGGAAGTCTCTTCATAATTCAACCACAGTATTTGTACTGGCAGTGGGACAGTTTTTATCCACATACCTTTTTACCATTTTACATCTTTTTTTATTTTATTTTTAGCTGTTGAATCAGATAGAAAGACAGACAGTGCATCAGGTGTATCTTTACATGAAGAAGTACGTAAGCCATCCTGAAATCCCATTTTTGTTGTGGCGGTTCAGTCACATTTAGTCTTTATAGAAACACTGATGTGTTGTTTTTCATTAATGGCTTGTGCTCACACAGTTGTTATGCTTTTTTTTTATATCCTCATAAAAGGAGTGGATGTTAACGTCACTTGCGGCAGCAAATTGCCGGAAGATTTTCCATTCTGCTTTGGATAACAACATGTCTTAAGTCGATAAAACACATCTTTATGTAACTTCTGGTTAATTCTGCAGGCAGAGATTTGGCAGGAGAGTCAACAAGGTGGAAAGCACAGCGGCGGGCCAGAGACCTCATTCACATGTCAGCAGGGCTTCCCACTAGCTGACCCCCCTGCTGTGAAAGAGCTGGTGAGAGCTGAGGTGAAGATGTTACTGCAGACGCTCAAAGAAAGAACCTGTAGGCGAGGAAGGTTGGTCTCACTCTCCTAAATCTGCTCTAGTGTATATTTTTAATGAATGATAGAGAAAACACAATGTTTTGGTTTTTTTAAGTTTTAATGCTAATTATTGTCACATGATTTTAATATAGAATTAAGAGAAAAACACAAAAATGGAAGTGAATGAAGACAATAGAAAAATCACTTGTGTGGAATATTAGTTTTAGACATTTGATATACAAAATGGTAAATACCATATACCATGAAATATACCACATACAGTTCCACAGACCATAGTTTTACACCAAAGATTTCCAAACTCAGATGTTTGCCATATTTCCGTCCATTTTTTCAACTGCATTGTTAAAAAAAAACGTCTATTAGAGTTATTCACTCCTTCGCACTTTGTTACTCCCTCGCTCCTTTTTTCCTGTTCCAAGCACAACACTGCTCTTTAACTTTTCCTGCTGCTAAGCGATGGGCTAATCAATTCAAACTGTGGTCTTACACTGTCTACGTCGTTTTACCCCAAACAAAGAGCGCCACAAAGTACCATATTGTGTCCCCACGACAGTCACGAACAGGCTGGGAAATCAGTGGAAGAAAGGTTTTCAGAGATTTTGGGCCCTCTGCAGGGAGGTTGTGGTCGGGTTCAGAAGTTGTGGAACAATGGGATAATTAAAGGAGGAGGATCTGCATTCTGATCCAATTGGCAACAAACACTTGTTTAGTTGAAAGTGAGGACATAACATATGGCTGATTTATATCCTGTTGTTTGCCAGTGAAGAGCCCACTGGAAGACAACAATAAGGCCCGCTTCTCTTTATCTCTTTTATATGCCATTTATACGCAGCTCCAGAAGTGGTAATAAAACCTCACGAAACCCTGCATGTTTTTGTTTTATTATTATTTCTATAGCTACTCTTAGTAAAAACTTAGGTCAGAGACGGGCTTTTCTTGGCGTTTTACTTTTAATGTGAGTATTAAAACGCTCCAGACAATTTATTACAAATAATAAAAACTACATACTTAATATCGTGGGGGTCGCACTGCCCGCATGAATAATGTCAGGAGTCACATTGTGTGCGAGTGTGAGAGTCTGTGTAATGTTCCCATCCCAGCAACCGGCTCTCTGCTGCCAGGAATGTGGCCCAGTGACACCTCCTTGCTTTTGGTGGGTCTTCTAAGAAGAGCATAGCATAAGATGAATTGTTCTGGTTCCTGGCTTGTCATTTATTGTCTCTCAATTTGTCCTCTGCATTTTTATGTTTTCTTTTGTTCGTACTTCTGCTTTTGAGCTATCCCCACTGCCATTGAGGTGTTTGTAGGTTCATTTTTTTAATCAATACCATTATACCCAACCCTCAGCTGAGCCACTGATCCAACTGACTTGATCTGCTTTGTAGACTTTATGTATACTCTTGTGTGTTGGTGGCACAGACAAAAAAAAAAAGGGTGTTTGCAATTGTGTTTGTTACTCTGTGCCAGAGAGGAGCACCTTAAAGTTCAATACCACAGATGGTCAATGGGGACTGTCTTTAAATATATCTATTGTAGCTCCAATAGATACTTTTTCATAAAAAGTGTCACTTCCCTCATGAAGAACTAAGTCTATGAATATTTTCTAAAAATCATAATTATATAATATTCTAAATTTGATTTTGGATATTTGGAAATAATTCCATTTGCATTATGATATTAGGCCTCAAAGAGAGGTTTCAAATTGCTCTCCAGTTCCAACCTCTTGTCCAAATATGGAAGCTCCAAAAATACCAAATGTGGGATCAGCCAAATGCTCAGGTCAAGGCTTCAAAATGGCAGTTCACGAACCAGTGACTGGTGTATTTGTGAATATGTCCATCTTTCTACATTCTAGCTTGACAAAATTAGGCCCAGAGTTGCTGGAGACAATTAACACAAACCATTTATTCTTGCAGCAGGGAGACAAGTCTGCACAACCTATCAGGAAGCCAGAGTTGTCTGAGTTAAAAAAATGTACTATCGCTATTTATGTTTCTCACTAGCCACACATTGTTATGAGAAATTGAGTTCAGACAGTAGACAAAAACAATCTCACTAGCCACACAATGTTATGAGAACTGAAAGATAGGAGGAAGCCTCCCCCCATCACATAGTACAGCTTTTTCTCATAGTATTACTTGATACTACTATGATTTTTCTAACATTTCCCTCCTGTTTATGCTAGGAGACACACAATGTCGTCCAATGAGAAACATGACTAATGTTTTACAGCAGTGTGAATAGGTCAAGTCAAGTGTCAAGTGGTTTTATTGTCATTTTAACCATATACAGTGGTGTACAGTACACAGTGAAACGAAACAACGTTCCTCCAGGACCAAGGTGCTACACAGAACAGTAACTACACAACACAACATGAAGTGCACATGTGCAGTAGCATGTGCAAAAACGCAAGACAATACAATAAATACGCAGGACAGTTTACAGTATAACAGAGCAAAAAACAATGAATACAGGGAAGGGAACAGTGCAGATAGCCCACTGATAGTGGGAACAGTGGGTGTAAACAATGTGTTTAGCATTTATTTGAAATAAATGTAAACATTGTACTCTTAAGTGTGTGTAGACAGATTTAAGGGATGAGATGGTGTGTGTGTGTGTGCGTGTTCAGTCCAGTCATTCATGTATGCAATCTGTTCATACCAGACTCTGATTGTTTAGAAGTCTGATAGCTTGGTGTGTGTAAGTCTGCAGTGAGGTTAACAGCACTATGATGCCAAAATTGTTGCTGTTTCTAGTTTTAACATCCTGATGATTTGCATGTTTGCAAATTTACCATTTGAACTCAGCATTGCATCATTCCGGCATATAGCTGTACCTGATCTAACGTCAAGGCGTCTTGTGGTAACTGTAAATATGATACATTAGATTGTATATCAAAATCTATCAATTAGTTGTTGGTATATCTCAGCTTGGATCAAAGTAAGAGTCTCACTTTATTGGAAAAAAAACAGAACTTGTTTAATTTTTCTGCAGTACGTACTGTGACACAGGCTTCAGACTAAGATAAAGTAACGACTAATAAATCTGTTTGGAAAGAACTGACCGCACTGCGATCTATCTATCAAGGCGATATGTGGGAAAGTGTTGCTGCACTGAAAATACAATTATTGTGAATGAAAAAGATAGAAATTAGATCTGCAAACTTAAATTACTCCCGTCCAAACAATTTCAAGGCGCTGCTGACAAAGTCGTCTTTTTCTTAACATCATTTAAATTAACACGTAACTGATTGGTTTTTACACACTTAATAGCAACTACCTTTGAGTTTTGTAAATCAAATGAAAAGAATGAATCAATAACTTTAAATCAAAGTGTGTTATATAGAGAGAAAGCAAGAGGTCACAGATCTCTCTTGTATTAGTGATGGAATTAAGAAATCTGACTTTTCCTTTTAAATCAAACAACAAAAAAGTTGTAGTAAACCAACTATGAGTTCATTTGCCTCGCTTGATGTTACATCTCCTGCTATGTGACGTCTGTGTCTCAGCATATTTGACAGTCCAATACTGAAAAATCACACTGCCAACCCCAGAGTCACATTGCTGTCGACACCACTTGAAGAACCAGTGACGTTTGCCCTTAGTTGAAATAGAATCTTTTTCATGCATCAAAAGAAAGATGTGCTCCTTAAGACAGCCAGGTCGACAGGGATATATTTTGAACAAATCTCAGAGGTCCAATGTTTAAGCTGAGAATCCGGTTCCCAACAGACTCCAGGTCCATAACAGCAGAGTGTCTGAAAGAAATGAAGCAAAACACAGACTGAAACTTCACTTGCTCACACGTCACAAGTCGATCTTGTAAAGTGCTTTGGCTAGAATGTAAATGGATTATAAAAAGTCCCTTTCAGTCTGAGAAATGTACCCCCATTGTTCGTGGCTGTGTGGGAACAGTGCCACACAGACGGTGCCAGTGCAAATCGCATTTCCTCTTTGAAGTTGGCTTCAGTGTAGTTGTTGACCTTGAAGCATGGCACTGGGTGTTTGTGTGTGTTTCAAGCCTTTGATCGTTCAATTAGGCTAAGTCCCAAGTGCACATCAGCTGAATGGCTTTCAGGAGTAAACCCAACACACATAAAGTAACAACACTTCCACTTAGCAAAGCTTCTCCGCAGCCCCCCGTTTGTCAACTTTGCTCAATTTAATCTGCTTTGTTGGACTGGAAATTAAGAAAATACTGGTCTTTTGCCCTTTGCTGGAAATTATTATTTGTGCATATTCATTCTTTCTAATTTGATTTGCCAGACATGTTTGCTGAGAAAACTTTCCTAGAAATGGCACAACTTGTTTCAGCAGGAGATGTGTTGGTCACACATTTTACATAAGATTCATATGAGGGTAGGTCGATGGGTGTGTACCTTGTAAATGTCAACTGATTTATCTCATTGGCCTCCTCTTGGGTGGTCCTGATGCTCCGGCCATTCACAGCCTTCCTTCACACTCACAGCAACTCACCCACACACACACCCCCACACGACCAAAGCTCCATGTAATTGTCAGAGTGGCATGAAAAGACACATTTTCCCTCAAGCAAAGGCTATAAAATTAAGCAGGCTGAACCAGGCTGCCATTTTATCTGCAGCTGCAACCTTTTTTTAGGGGAAGATGACTGAGTGGTGGATCTGAATACACTTCATATCATAAATATAACTACACAACCAGATCGAGATACACTTCACACACACATTTGGAAATAGTTTTGCTCTAATGATACTCCATGATTTGGCTTTATGGAGCTGAAAGGACACGAAACGTAATTTTGCAAAGTGCAAAAATATCCCATTGATTACTTGTGCCGTTTTTAAGAAGATGGTGGTGGATATAAACTGAATGAAAGAGAGTTAATATAGATAAAATCAATAAAATGGACAAAACAAGAAAGGATATTTCAGTCACATAACGTCCATAAAAGCTAGTTTAAAGATATTGTTTTTAAGTTTACATTAAAGGTTATCAACACTTTCACCTTGCCTTGGGCTGTGCATATTACAGAAAAGTACATTTATTAATCTGTTGTTCACAGGCTCAGCCTTTATCTCTGCTTTTGCTGTAACAGGGATGTGGAGGAGCCTCTGTTTCGATACAAACTTGAGACTGTAAACTACGCCCTTGGTCACCAGGACATCTGTTACAGCAACTGTAGCAACCCTGAAGATACTGAAAATCCCAGCAGGTTAGTGAAGAAGAATCAGCATGGCCTTCAAAGATGGAGAGAATATAGTTTCCTCTTTTCTTCTCTCTTCCTGCAGGCGAAGCTCTCACTGTTCAGTCCAGTCCAGTGCTGAGGATGAGATTGAAGAAATTAGAGACAAACTGAATGTTAATGAGATTCACACAGTGGTTAGTCGCCTCAGGTAAGGTCCACAGAGCTGACGATATGAAACAATATGAAGTGCACAGGGACACGCTTACCTGTGAGGCTTACTGCTCTCGTTGCATGTATCCCAACCAATAGGAGGCTGGTGTTTTCGATGACAAATCGCTAATCACCTGACCCCTGAACACAACCGAGCATTTAGCTGCTACATGCTACATTTCCTGGAGAAGTTGAAAACTAGATATCAGAGTTATGACTTAACATTACCAAGTACCTGCTAAGTGCTTAAAAAAGCAACTTTTTAGTTTCAAGATCACCGTTCTCACCAGCGTAAATATGCTAGTAATGTTATCACAACGTGTTTTTGCTGCCCTCAACTGGCAAGAAAACAAGTCGCTGCAGTACCGTGAGACTTTTGATGACTAAACCATCAGCCTGAATTAGTTTGACATTTGAATTAAATGTCATTTTTAAATTAAGAAAAATAATTAAAAAGCACCTACTTCACATGGGCCCCTCAATCAAACTCTTTTGTATGCAATGACAATTTTCTTTGTACGGACAACAGAATTTATCAGGCAAATCCCTCAGAGTGGTGTTATGTTTGAAAGAGAAAACTATTAACTCTCTGTTCTTCTTTTGATTAACTCTCATATTTGTTCTGGTGACTTCAAATGTAATATTTTAATTACATTTTCAGTATCAAAGTGCTGATGCCACTGTGATAGTTATATGATGATTTTTAAGTTGTGAACTTGCTATTTTCTATTTTGAAATCAAGTGGTCTGTTTTTAACCAACGTGCCAAACTAATCAGTGTCAACTCCTTGTTCTGCCTCGAAGAAGTCGAAAAAAGTTCATCATCTCTCATTTTTCCCCTTTTCTTTTCTGTTAATTCTAACCTAACAAGCCTTTTTTGAACTGTTTGGCTTTTTTCAAACTTAAGAAATTAAAACTGCATAACAGTTGGACACAGTGAATGTAGCATGTCACACTGGTAAACTTCTAAGCATAATATTATCGTCAATGACCTAATTACGTGTTCTCTATAAGTTTGAGTACCCTGCCTTCGTCCCTCTCCATCCCTCACTTTGAGTCCCACAGGGCTATATGGCCACTAGAATAACCTTGGAAAAGTGCCTCCTTCTTTCTTCTTCCCTGTCTCTCCTTCTCTCTCCCATTTCCCGACTAGACCAGAACAAAAGGTCCCACTGTCAGAAAATGGATCCCAGACCAGGCCGAGTTGGCAGAGGGTTCCTTTTTCGTTTGAAGGAAGTGAAAAATGTCTGCTATGGTTATGTGACCAGAGAAGGAGAAAGTGTAGAAGGGAGAGGGAGGAGAAAGAAAAATAAGACACAGTATCCTCAGTACATTTAGAAACCTGCAGAAATAGACTCTGAGCAGCTCACCTGCTGATTTATGTTGTCACTGGACCAGCAGTTTAATGAGGTTTTAACACCTTTCTATCTATCTATCTATCTATCTATCTATCTATACTGTAGGTCTATCTTCTTGGGGGAATATGAAGCATTGACTGCAGTGATAAAGGATTTAAAGGTAAGAGTGGAAAACATTTGACGACCAAAGAAATGGCCACACTCCAGTAGTCCAGCTTTGATGCTTATCCTGAGATTATTGTTATTATTTGTGGCAAACTACAACTCAACCAAGGCACCGATTCACTGTATCGATCCAGCCATGAACAGATGTGAACCATCATTACAACCCATTTAATAAAACCCTAAAAAACATCCTGTACTGATATCTGGACAATTAAGTGTTTTTACCCTTAAATTTCTCGAAAGGTTTCCCTAAAATCAGCACGTAAAAAAGCTTTTTTTCAGGATCATACCAAATAACAAGTTGAGTTTCAGTGTTTATTATCTGTGAAGCCACTGAATCAAGTGTTCAGTACCGTTAAACTCAAACTCACTGCAGAAGCACACTCTTTCCTAAAAAGATTTTTTTTTCCCTTGAGTTTGAATCCCTGATGTAGACGGGCTGTCTTGGCACTGAAACCCTGCCAAGGTGTCCACTCACGCTTGCAAAAGAAAACTGCAAAGCTTCCCTCGAAACTTTTTTTCCCCATCTGTTTAGCCAAAAGCTGTTGCTGTGTTGGGAAATGCCAATCTCTCTCTCTCTCTCTCAAATGTAGATTTGGACATTTTTAGGCACATACAGGATGTGGATCACACGAGGTGAAGCACACGAGCTGTCATATCTGTAATCTGACTACACTGACTTGCATGAGAGAAACATAGCAAGTTGAGCCAGATGTAGGACTGATCTGCAGACCAGATGTGGAAATCTGGTCTGCAGACAGATTTTGTTTTGGAAACAGAATTTGAAATGTTGGTAAATTCCAGTTCTCAAACCTTTTTAGGAAAAACCACAAGTGGACACGGTATGTGGCCACAGTCGTGCGTGAAAGTCCCTTTGGGAAAATAAACAAAGCAGCTAAAGGGAGGGGTGTTTAAAGTAAAAACCTGGTGAAGGAGGATGAGGAGGGGATATAGTTTAAGTTTACTGACCTAAAGTAGGGCCATTCAAGCCATTTAAACCTGAAGGTTGTGAGTGTTGCTGTTGTTTTCAAGTTTTTTTTTGTTTTGTTTGTTTTAGAGTGAGGTTCTGTTTTAATGTGGAATCATTTTCAGTCCCTGTGAGATAATTACCTCTTTAGGCAAGTGATTTGTTCGAGCATGGCATGAACTTACCGTGCGCCTCTAGTCGCTGACACATTGGATGATGTTGAAGCTGTTTAGTGCAAGACATAACTGCCTCATTAACCGCAATAACTCACTGGCTCTTGGAAGGAAGGACACTATAACTTGCACTCAGGATTTTCTGTGTGATTTTTTTTTTTTTTGTGTTACCTTTAAATATGGCTGTTTCAAAGTAATTTACCTTAGAGAGGCTTAACATGGGAGTGAGTTGCAATTCCTGAAACAAACAGGTGTCAAAGAAGTGGTCACAGTCGAGTAATCTTCGGTCATCAGCTTTTGCAAAACAAAAGGAATTTGGATTCTCATCCAAAGAGGAACAACTTACATAGTGACACGCAAGGCAGGAAAACATCTGAAGTTGCTAACAGTTTTCAGATCATGATTATTAACATCCATTATGTGCTCAAAGGCCTGTTCTACTTAGTGAAATCATTTTAGTTTTCCTTATCAACCACAAAGTGTGCAAAACCTCCAGATATGATGAGCAACTGGATTTGCCAATTTGCTTTTTTTTTTCAGCTGAGACGGTGCCCTGATGTGCGTTACATCCCCTGTGTTTGACACAGCTGATTCATCTACCCAGTTATTTTATGCAATTAAGTTTTATTGTTTTAACGGCTACTGAGTAGAGCTGCATTAGACACTTAGTTTATATTGTTCGTTTATATTGGTTCTACACACCTTTCACAGTGACTCATTATGACTCATAAGCAGGGGGGGAGCCTCGTAAAGTGGCTTGGACCAGCTCCAAAACAGCAGCAGTTAAGATCAAATCACACATCCATACCTCCGCAGACCCGTTGAGTAGAGTATGAAGTCAGTCAAGTACGACAGTTGTTGTATACATGCACCCCGAAGATGTCGCTGCACTCTTACTGCAGCTTTACACATTAATCCATCTGATCTATCAATAGGTGGATATTTTCGGAAGAAGTTATGCATGTTGTCCAGGGATTAGGAGCAACGATGTCCCTGCCTACTTATCTTATTCTAATACTGCAATTAGTTGCCTCCATTGTCTCCTGTTTATTGTTTTATGTGGAGCTTCCGAGTCAACTCAAGCAAGCTTGTTCAAGATACAAGCTGCCTCCACGCAGCCAAAATGTCACAGTGACCTGTGACACATCAGTGCTGTGGGGATGAGAGTTTGTCATTTTGGTCGACAGGCGTGGTCTGACTTTGTTGCATATCTGCTGGTCCAAACTGAGCACAGATGGACTGATTATGGTCCAGGTGATAAATGACATTGCTAAAGCGGCTTTCAGGCAGTGAGTGATTGTCACAGGAGCTGCTGCATTTCAGCCTTCATGTTCCGTATTTGGAATTAGCAGCTGTGCAAAGCCCCACCACCGCGGCTCATAGCTGCCTACCGCTCCACCAGCCTGCTGCCATCCAGGTAATATTGTCTCATTGTGCAGATAAATGCAAGTCACAGCTTAAAGTTACAGTGTAGCAGCAGAAAGAACATTGCTAGCCTCTGTATGGTGATGCATTTCCATCATTTATTATCCATGCACTGACGTTATGAAGGTCACAACATATATGATGTGGTCAAATTATGCCTAGTACATGTTCCTTAAAAGACACGGGGCACATCCAAACTGTCCAACGTTGTCCAAATCAGAACAGTTTGTCTTACTTGCTGACAGAGCTTTGCTGGTGGATCAGGCTTTACAAAACCAGCAAAGCCATGACTAAGAATAAGAGGAAACCCAGCTGTACTGGTTCCAGCCAGATTGTGCATGTGGGCTTTGCAGAGGTGAATTTAGGTTTTCAACTACAGAAGTGACTTAAACATATAGTCATTCCTCAAACATCAGGATGTCTGTGCAATGTGTTCAAATGGGCCTCAAAGCCTATTTTCAAAGGACACGTGCCACACATTTGATTTAGATTTCAGTTTCTTCGCTGTCAGAAACCCTGTTGTCTGCAGCTCTGAAAGACAACACCGGGAGGTTTGGGTTTGAATCGCACTGGGAGAGCAGAACAAGATGTGGGTTTTTACGGTCATCTCCTGGTTACTTGGTGTGTGTTTGTACTTCTCTGCGTGTATGCGTGCGAGGGTCTGTGGTTGCTATAAAGGCTCTCATTAGGATTTGTGCCGGTGTAAAATGAGGAGCGGAGCTGGCCAGTCGCTCGAAACAAACACACACACGGACACACTCCGAATTCGGCTCTTTGGTTTTGCAAGCTTTGGGCACAAATGCACACAAAGCGCCATGGTTTGCATTTGCTATGGATGTTGATGTTAGAAGCCAAATTATGATGAAACTCCGCTGTTCAATCGTTTAGTGGTTTCTTTCCTCAAACAGACACACTCACACACATGCATTCCTTCCCCCTCCCTGCCTGTGTTATTTTTAATCCTCGCTCCTTCGCAGTTTCCAAAGGCTTTTCTTGAAGCCGTTTAAAGCATTTATTTTTCTTATGTATCCCACTTTGTGCACTTAAACTGCAACCGTAACCTAATCTTTCACTCTTTGTCCTGTCTTTTTTATTTTCAGGACAATATAAAACAAAAGTATCACAGTGAGTCAGAGAAATCTGAGCCATCGCTTTCAGGTGAGGAAACAATGTTGGCATTTGCTGCCATCTGGTGGCAACTTCTTGTTTAAAAGCCGTTTGTTGTAAAAATGCCTCACTTTAATGGTTAATTGGTTAAATACTCTACAACTGCCGGTTATGAGCACAAGCAAACAATACATAAAGAATAAAGTTCTGATTGCACTTACTCAACAGTTTTTTTTTTTACGTAGTTGTTGTTTAAATTTGATGCCAGTGAGTGTTTAGGAAACACACAGCACAGGGTCAACAAAAGACTGAAAAAGATTTTTAAAGTCAGCAAAAGAAACAAAAAGAGGAAAAGGAGGAAAACAAGGCACCTCTAACATCTCACAGCTACTGAGGTTGACGGTCAACAGGTTGGTAGCGTGATTTGGTCTGAAAAGAGAGGCTGAGTCATTCAGAGGTGAGGATTGGGAGGAGGTAACCGCTCGGTGAGAGAATTTACAGTAATGATCCTCAATGCGATGCTGCAGCATTTCAGCATCCTCGGGTTTATAGTGTTCAATTTTTGAAGATTTCTCAGAGGAAATCTGCACTGGTTCTAATACATTTCTGGAAAAAAAAACACCAGGACCAAAACTGTCCTGTTGTCTGACAAATCAGAGTCAGAATTTTTTGTCTATATGCATTTGAACAACAGTAGCTTCTCATATAGTAAACAGTGCTGTTTTTTTTTTTTTTTTTTAAATCAATAGCATTTCCATGTTTTAAGATTTGACACATTTTCTTTGTACTCGTTTCAATTAGATATTGGGTTCAAATAGTTTCTAAAAAATTGCAATTTGCATTTTTCACCACTCTTTTTGGACTTGGCTTTGTGTCTTATACCATTTCTTGTGTCGACTCTGTTTTGTTTGCTCGTCTGCAGAGCTGCAAGAGCTGAGAGGAGCTATACAAATGGAGTTGGAGCTCCTCCCATCATCGTCTCCTCCGCCTGTGAAGGGACTGAAAAACAATTTCAGGTTAGTATTTAGATTTTTAATCCCCGTTGAATTAATGCCTGCTTTCCGATTGTGCCCTACGTGTGTCCTCTTATTCGATTCAGTCTTTTTTAATCTAACTTTATGATGCTACTGATTTATGAGTGTAGCATATATCTTGATGCATCTCCCTTCTGATTCATTTCCCACAGACTGTCAGCAGGACAAAGGCCTGACACTCTGCTACCTTTGACTCCTACATCAGTCTTAAGACCCCTTCCCCTGTGTCAGCTAAAACCGAGGCCACCATCTGGACGGCCTCCTGACAAGACCTCCCTGTCCAAGATTCATGGTCCACATAGGCTCACATCAGCTTTCAGCAAGTCAGCCAAATCCTCAGGGCATGCAAACAGCCCTCTCATCCCTGACCAGAAGTTGGTAAAAAGCAAATATCGCTGCAGTGTTTCCCCAGAGCGAGATGATGCTGCTGTCCACAGCAGGACTTGTTTGGATTTTCACAAAAAGGCTGAGAGAAACTCGCCCTGCCTTGAAACCCGTCTGTCAACACAATGCTGTGTTCACAGGCCAAGGACGGACAGTGATTTGTCACCACGAAAGGAGAGAAAAAAAGGTCTTGCCTGTAATTCAAGAAATATTCAGTCAACAGCAGTGCAGGCTGATAAGTGTGGAAAGACTCACAGCTCTGAGAGTTCAGCCATGTGTGAAAGTCTCACACAAGATGTCAGAGGAAAGAACAGTAACTACCCTAACAAAAATGGCCACCTGAGAAAGGACGCCAACAAACAGTACAGCCTAACGAGCCACAATCTGACAGATTATGCCTCACATCTTCCAGAAGGCATGGATGCACTAACACAGGACACATGTCCTCTGCCACAATCTGCAGAAAGCTAAAAAAAACAAACACACGGGGTCCCACAAGTCAACCAAGTAGTGTCCCAGACACTGCCCCAGTTTTTCAGCAGGTTACATCAGCAGGCTCCTCCGGCAAGAGTGCCAACATGATGTCAGTGTGGCAAGGAGAAATACAAAAAAACATTTAGAAGTATGTTCTTGTGGGTGGCTGAAAATATGTTGCTGTAAAAGTGGTGTCTGGTGCTCTTAAGAGTTTTTTCTATTAATTGTGAGTTAAAATAAACTAAAAAAAAATAAAGTGACTTTAGTTTTTTTTTCCTTCTTCCTTTTCCGTTAGGAACAAACAAGATAACGTTTTTCACTTATAACATTTTACAAAAAAGCTCAATGTAGTGCAGACACCGCCCTCTGTTCGTTGGACAACACCTGTGTGGAAATAGTTTGTTTTAAAGTGCACAATCAGTTTTCTGACTTGAGGAACAGGGCTGGAAGACTTGTTTTCACTGGGAAGTGTCTGCAGGGAGTGTTGAGGTACGTGAGGGTTTTTGTTCGATTTTAATCATTTCGAAAAGTAACGCTTGTCGATTTTGTTCATTACTTTTTCTTTTTTTTTTTTTGCCACAAAGTTAAATTTCAGACAAAACGTGCCCAAATTGAAAGAAGACAGAAGCCAAGTCTAAGAGCGTGAACGTGCCACATGAGACACCGTGCAGTTGGCGTCTTAGACATATATTATAGTCTTTATAACTCTACAAGCTGCCTTCTTTCCATAACTTTTAAGCTGTGCAAAGCAATATTTTAACTAAAGAGTACTTTTTACAGTCGAAGGCTGTTTCCAGGCTATGCAAATTCCAGAGGAAAGTGGAATTAGAAACACTTTTCGCTCGTACTTTCTTGCTAGTTTTTAGCGCGCATTCTTCTTCCCGCATGCAAATTGCTTCCTCCCTCGTGAGCGTCGTGTTTCTGCTCCCTCCAGTTCAGCCACGGTTTATGGGAATATTGTGGCAGAAAGCAACACCGCTCTAAACAAAGGTAGAGATGAGTTCAGGGAGAAATAGCTAATCAATAAAAGTGAATATTTAATTTTCCCTGCACACAGATGAGACGGGTGCAACATAATGCCTCGAAGGTGCTCTTGGGTGTGTCATAGTTTAATTTGTGGAAAATAAAAGGAAATTAATTTAATTGTCCTGAGACATTTGAAGTCTTCTCAAGTATTTACGGAAGAGTATTAGAGCCAGGCATAAGAAAAAATAATAATATTTTGCCTGTAGTGATTAAAGTCGACATGTTGAGAATAAAGTCTGGTCCATCATCTAATTACTTTATTCTCGACAGGCAAAATATAAATATTTTTTCTTATGCCTGGCCCTAATACTAGATTATTATTTTTTTTTCCCATCATTTGGGGGTTGTGGTTTATTCTGTCTGGTTTCAATTTGCTGGACTAGGTTTCGTTTTCACATAAACGCACAATCCGTCGCCAGTGACTGATGACAGAAGCTGCCGTTGAACTGTCGATACATGTCAAGGTAGGATTGACCCTTTTAAGCTATGTTATTCAAGCAGTAGGTTAGATTGGCATGTAATGTTGGAAATACAGTACTTTGCTTCATGTAGTGTTGAAGTCGAGACGGGCTTGTAAAAACTCAAAAGACTCAAGCAGCAGTCACTGTTTCCCTGTTGTTGTTCTGTGAGTTTGTGTGTGGCCGGACAGACTGACAAAAGGAGAGTAAAACTTGGGCCATGTCATCAACATACTTTCTTAGATTCCTTAAGTGATACGCTAACCTCATGGGATGTGTCTTTGTGTTTTTTCCTCACTGTTGTTTAGCAGCTTATCTTAAACTGTGTTGACATGGTTAAAGCTGCCTTTGTACAGAAACCACCCCTGGGGCGTAGTTAGTTCCTTCTCCCCTGGACCTGTCAGTGTTAATTAGGTCTGGTGGGACCATACCTTGTAGGCCGTAAGGTGAACCCCGTTTTCGTTTAGGCTCGCTCCGTGCTCTCCGAACTACATGCCCGTTAGCTGATAAAAATGACCAACTTATTTTGCACATATAAAAAAAGTTTCGCGTCACAGAATCCTGTACTTTTTTTAAACCGAGACGTTTTCTGAAGATATTTTCCGCAGGGCTGAATGACGATTTTGACGTCACAAGACACCACGTGACCGCGCTGGACCAATCACGTTGCCGATTTACGACAACAAACTGGAAAAATGACAACCTGTCTGATGCTGTCAAAACTAACCTACAGAAAGGAATCTCGCAAAATATCATTTTAAAGTGAACATAAAATAATAATTATCAACGATAATGCTCATTCATGTATTTCTGAATTGAGCCAATTTAGCCATTTACCATTCAGGTATTCATTTACTGATTTATTCACTTATAACTATACAACACATAACAAAATCAAAACAAGTAGGGCATACACATCAACCGACATAAACTTATATACATAACCATAATAAAAGGAATGATACAAATGGAATAGAATAAAGGTAAAACAAAAACATAAAAAAACGCATGCAGACACATGCACTACTCCTCACTGTCAGTGTCAGGGCAGCTGTCATCTTCTTTATCCTCTGTTTCCTTTGTGGTGTTTGAACAGCTGGAACACCTGCACAAGTCTACTTTATTAATACTTTATTAATCCCAATTAGGGAAATTGTTTTGTTGCAGCAGCATACAGTATTTGAAAACAATTAAAGTAGTAAAAAACAAGCAAATAGAATATAATAAAATAAATATAAAATAAAATAAAATAATATAAAATAAATAGAAATAGTGAATAAACATTTGCTATATACAAATCTACAGTATTTTTTTGTTTTTTGTTATTGTTTTTTAGGAGAGACTTCAAGCCTATTGAGGTTGAAGTTCTCTTCCAGCCAGAGGGGAGGTGTTGTATATGGTGATGGCTGCTGGTAGGAAGGATTTCCTGAAACGGTCCTTGTGACAGTGGAGCTGGATGAGCCTGTTGGAAAAGGAGCTCTGCTGTCTAACCAGCAGCTGGTGGAGAGGATGGGTGGGGTTATCCATGATGGATAACAGTTTGTTCAGTGTCCTCCTCTCCACCACCGATTCAAATGAGTCCAATCTTTTGCTTTACACGTGACCTTATTATTTTAGCCTGATAATTTGCCCTTTTGCAGTGCTGGTGGAGGGCATCACTTGTTGGGGGGATAGATAATTCTGGCAAGGCTGATGATGCCATACAGAAAGCTTTGTACCTAGCCTCATTGATGTTTTCTGCGGTTGGCTGATCGTACAAATGGCATACATATTTGCAAAATAATGCAAATGTAGAGTGGTCCAAGTTAAATTCAGTCCCCAGATTTCTGAAAGTCTTCAGGTAGACATCTTTCTCGCATGCCACAGCAAATGTCTTCTTTTTGCCTTGTGGTGTCACACAGTGAACGTATGGATCCCAATCAAGGCTGAACACACACTGGCTCCGAGAGCTGATGACACCTTGGTAATGTCCATTATGCGTGTTCTGTTGCCCTTCCCTGTGAAAAAGTACAAGCTGCATAGCAAATCTTTCTGCAGACTCACAGCAATGACTGCTACATCAGTGTCAGGGCTCTTAATAATGACAGTCTTATGTTCCTGTGCAGCATGTTGTGCATGCAAAAACACCCTTGTGTCACATTCTTCGTGGTCACACTGCAGGTCTTCCACAGCACGAACAGACTGCACACCTTCCAGTACAGTCACACAGTGACATTGGTGTTGATGTGCTATGTACAAGCTGAGGTTTCTTCCCACTGCTGTAAGAGCAGCATGTAGCCACGCATCGTATAAGAACTCAGCAAGTGCTTCTTTATTTGTTCCTTCTGATTCCTTCCATTCCACCTTGTGCAGGTGAAATTCTGTGTTTCCTCATGCTTAACAGAAGATATGTGCATGTAACAAATCTTTCGGTCGAAATTTCGTCTTCTTCGGTACTGCTGGATGATCGCGCTGCTACTGCGGTGCTGTTTCTGTTTACCAGCTCAGCTGACATACCAGCTATCCGATTCGTCCATTCTGATGACGTCTCAACCGTGGCACCTCTCGCGAGCCAAATTGTTATTACGCCTGCCGAATATGTACATACGCCTTGCCAGGCACTAGTTATTCCTTTAAACGTTGCGAACTAAAAAAGTACTGTGTTCTGAGCGGCGAAACTTTTTTTTAAACCTCAACATAACTCAAATCTTTTTATGAGCTGAAGCGTGTTTGGTTCGGAGAGCGCGGAACAAGCCTGGTGTTCTGAAGGAGTTTTCGAGGTTCACCTTACGGCCTATTGCTGCTCTCTCTCCATCCGCCTCCTTTCTGTCCTTTTTTTTTTTTTTTTTTTTAAACATTAGCCATCAACGGCTTCATCTTTGGAAGGTGAATAGATTGGATAGATTTATGCATTGTGTAATCCTGTCACAGGTGGGGTAAAATTAAGTTTGCTCAAGATTACTGGAATAGCTCATGAGTCAGTCTAGATTGAACTGGATGGCATTGTATGGACATGCAAAAACTAGTAGTAGTATTCGTAGGGTCCAGATTAATCCTCTCATTATGAACGCGTAATTGCGACCTTGTGGCACAGCCCGGAGCCTTTAAGTGGCCATGGAGTGAGTTGTTTGTTTTTATTGTCTTTTGTAAAATAAGAGATGCTCAGAGAAAATTTCCCTGCACTTTTTATTCAGATGAGTGCAGTATTCAACCTGCTTCAGCAGCACAGACTGGAGTCCTACTACAACCAGTTTCTGCAGCTGGGTGTGAAAGATGAAAGAGATTTCCTGGATGGTGTCACAGATGAGGATTTGAACAACATGGGTAAGAGCGCCGACTATGAAAACCAGCTAAAAAGCGAGGTTAAATATTCAGTTTTCCATGGCAGATGCTTAGAAAATATCCGGTTTCGTTGGCTCTAAGGATTTGTTAACTGATGTAATTATACCCAATGAAGAACATTTTGGATTAGATTTAAATATCTTAAAGTTATATCTCTTACACTTCACTATATTAGACATGTTGACCTCACTTCACAGCCATATACTGTATGTGCAGTACATATATACTGTATGGAAACTCAGTTGTTGGAGGTGGATTGAACTAGTTGAAATATTTGTCTGACATGTTTTTATCCTCTTATATGTGAACACAATTCCAATACTAAAGGTCTTTTTCTTTTTTTTTTGTCTATTCATCTTTTCCAGGTTTAAGTCATGTGGAAAAGAATCGTTTTTCTGCCATGAGAAACCTCATTCAAAGACTCGGAACCCCAAAGCGGCAAGTTCAGACTGTGACGCCTGTGCAGAAATCATTGCAGCCCTTCTGTTTGCAGTACACGTACCCTAAATGTCCCAAACCAAAGCACCTGAAAGGTGAGAGAGCCACCGTTAGCGTTGGCTATTCCTTTGGCGGATTCACAGTAAACCACGTGATGGCGATTCATTTGAAATGTTAATTTTACAGACCTGGACCCAGAACAAAACACAGTTGAGGATCTGATGTTGAGGATCTGCTACCTTGAAAACATTGGCAACACCAAAGGAGTCTGTCTCTACACGGCCGATGGGATGCCTCTGACAGATGATCCCTTCTTCAACACATGTGAGCAGACACTATCATCTTTAAGAGGAAGTATTGTAGAAGCAGGGGTGTTGTAGGAAAGACTGAATACCTTTAAACAGGTTAGAATAGTTTCTGCATAGCGCTGTTTTTCACATCTATATGTGTATTTGGAGCAGTGGAGTGAGGGAAGGGTTCTGGTCTACAGAACCGAAGACATTTCAGATGCATTGAAAATCAAACATTTGTCTTAATAGTTGAACTGGACTAGAAGGCCGAGTGATTTCCAAACCATTACAGTTTCTATAATGAGTATGTTTTATGACACCAGACCAAAATCTGTCTTTTTAAAATGCCTGTAAAGATGTTGATCCAACAGAAACAGTTCAAAATCGAGGCTCTCAAAGCCAGACTAACACAGCCAGACAAGGTTGTTGGGGTTCAAATCACTCCAGTCTTTATATACTTACACCTATACCTATACCTACACTCTGCACATTATCTATCTATCTATCTATCTATCTATCTATCTATCTATCTATCTATCTATCTATCTATCTATCTATCTATCTATCTATCTATCTATCTTTTTTTTTTTTTCTTTAAATCAGCCAAACTAAAGCTGCTCGCTTTATCATACTTTACTGTTTCTTTTGTCGCGGAGCTTAACCAGTCAGAAATTGTGATTGAAAATCAGCCCATCAGGGCCACATGTCAACTCGCTGTCTGTAAAATGAATTCAGCTATGCTTGCAGATATGATGATCTCCCACAGAGAAGGTTAGAAGCAGCAGAATGTCATCTATGTTTACTGTAATTGTGAACCACTCCCACCTCCCGGTTACAGCCTGTTTCTAATGATACGTTCAGGTCGCACACATTCATTTGCCAAAAGAAAACTTCCAGAAAAAGAAAAGGAACCATCACAGGGAGGCAGGGGAAGCTTCTGTTTAGAAGTGCGTTAACATAGTGCTGCGTGAAAAGTGTCAATATTTAAAATATTTCTGTCGGGTAGACACAAAATCTGATGTCAACACAGCTGGGAAATAACAGCCAGACGTGGATGTGAATTTGTTTGTTAGAAAAAGAAACTTGCTATACGTGATTTCCGATTTCAGAAACTGTTTGATCCACCTGTTGGGTGATGATACTAAGTTAAATTCAGTTTTTGACTTTGTGTTGTTATTCAGGGTCTTTGAAAGACAGACACATTGAAAAAGGTGCCGTGATCTATGCCATGTTTACGCCAAAGGAAAACCTACTATTCGCTCCTCAAATACCAAAGCAAGAGCTCGGTGAAACGTATGGAACGGATGTCATTC
Source organism: Odontesthes bonariensis (assembly GCF_027942865.1). Classification (NCBI taxonomy): domain Eukaryota; kingdom Metazoa; phylum Chordata; class Actinopteri; order Atheriniformes; family Atherinopsidae; genus Odontesthes; species Odontesthes bonariensis. The sequence continues at coordinate 15,862,413 of NC_134519.1, read as the reverse complement.
GATGCCACATCATGCTGAAGGTAACTGTGGTGCTCATTAACCATTAATTAACATTAATTAAAGGTACCAATATCTCTTTAGACTCTGTGTAATAAATAAAATGCATATTCAGGTCCCTCAGTGTCTGAAGCATTAATTCGATGCCTTAACCATGTTTCTTTTTACTCATGAAGGGAGACTTTGAGCTGATTGTGGACTTAGAAAGTGACACAGTGTCGACTCTGAAGCTCAAGCTGTCAAATGAAAGTGGAGTCCCAGCACATGTCCTTCATTACAAGTAATTTAAAGGGGAACTCCGGGGCATTTGAAGCGTGTTTCCATTGCTAGGGGTTGTCAAATAGTGATAGTAGGACACAGAGAGGTGCGTATCTGCGCTCCCTGTGTGGAGATCGCTCTGTCCGCACAGCATGTCATGCGAGGCTAATACGTGGTGGCTAAGGGGCAAGCGCTAACCCTTCCACGTAAAACAACAACTTGCACACTGCAGAAACGTCACACCACTTTATAACCCATCCGACAATAAAGTCACAAGCCTTACCATCAAAACCATATGCATGGTTCTCACATTACTGGCATGGGGACGTTACAAAACAACTTTATAAACAGCATGTAACTCACCGGCTGGTTGTAGGCTCGCGCATGTGAAAGCCCAAAAGAGTCGATGGAGAATAATCCCATATACAAAACAATTATATTCTCTAGAAAAACTGCGTTCAAGTATTTAAAACATTACAAGAATATTACTGGGCATGTATTGTTGTAATGTTTTAAATACTTGAACGCAGTTTTTCTAGAGAATATAATTGTTTTGTATATGGGATTATTCTCCATCGACTCTTTTGGGCTTTCACATGCGCGAGCCTACAACCAGCCGGTAAGTTACATGCTGTTTATAAAGTTGTTTTGTAACGTCCCCATGCCAGTAATGTGAGAACCATGCATATGGTTTTGATGGTAAGGCTTGTGACTTTATTGTCGGATGGGTTATAAAGTGGTGTGACGTTTCTGCAGTGTGCAAGTTGTTGTTTTACGTGGAAGGGTTAGCGCTTGCCCCTTAGCCACCACGTATTAGCCTCGCATGACATGCTGTGCGGACAGAGCGATCTCCACACAGGGAGCGCAGATACGCACCTCTCTGTGTCCTACTATCACTATTTGACAACCCCTAGCAATGGAAACACGCTTCAAATGCCCCGGAGTTCCCCTTTAAAAAGCATTGATATTTATTTATTTTTTTTGTTGCCCCTTAAAAGCTTCCTTCATTCGCAGTGATCTCGTGTGCTCGTGTTTGCAGAGATAAACACTCCAGTGGTGACACTCTGCAAAAGTGTGGAATATCCGAAGGGTCGACTGTTTTCTTCACCCTGTCCTCTTTTTCTGAGGAGACTCCATACGATGAGACTTTCTACATCAACGATGTCATGCCCTCGGTGCCACAAACCCAGAAAGGAATCGGTGTGTTCTTGTCTTCACTTTACGCCGTCGTAAGCATTCAGTCATTGTTTTGGTGTGAACTTTTCATGAGATGATTGAGATCTTATGTCTGTCCAATAATCTGTAGCTATTTAAAGGTCATTTAAAAACTACTTGAAAGCTGTCAGTATTGACTCGATGCAGCTAAACAGCCTTCTTGTACTCTGCCTCTTTTAAGTGTCCTTTACACTATTTAACTTTTTACTTCCAGAGTAATTTTCCAAAGTTAACCCTGAATTCACTGATTGCCTACGTACGGAAGCTGACTGGATGTAACCCGCTCGCTCAAAGTCTGCATCAGTTACTCTGCAGGAACGAAGGGATGTCCAGAAACCAGAAGGTAAACAATAAGATGGGGCTCTAATTCTGCAGTAAAATCTGTTAGGGCTGCACGATTATGGAAAAAATCATAATCACGATTATTTGGATCATAATTGAAATCACGATTATGGAACAACGATAAACAACTGAATTTTATTGCACTTCTTTCCAAAAACAAAAACAATTTTCAGTGCAGAATGTAATTTAAAATCACGAAATGAAATCTAGCTAAGAATGTACTATGTAAGGAATAAACCAAATAAAACTGAAATGCAACTATTTGCATTTGTTTGAATGCCACATTGTCAACGGTGTTTATTGGAGCCATGACTTTGGCTAAATAAATTGCGATTTCTTTTGTTATTTCCGCGTGTCTTTGTGATGTTGGCGCATATGGTGTTGCACGGTGCAGGGTGGCGTTTATGGTTGTCTGCATCTGGGCAGTGGCATGGCGACGGGGCATTTGTGAAACTTTGCTTTTCATGCATTCGTTGTATTTTTCAACATGGTTCTTCTTTAAATGTTTATACAGATTAGTTGTGTTGCCTTGCGGTGCCGACACAACTCTTCCACAGTCTTTGCACACCTGCTTTTGTTGGACATCGCTAGCCCTGAATCCGAAGTAACTCCACACAGCCGAAATTGAGCCCCTTCGAGGGACGAGCTCGTCCTTCTCTCCAGAGAGACCGGCTGTGGGCTTACCTTCTGCCGCAGCTTCAGCTTGGCTCTCGGTCATTTCAATCATCCTCACCACCAGTTTTGTCTTCCCTTATATCACTACTACTCTGCTCTCACCTCTTGAACTTGACACCACTGCTGGCTGCACTAGTGAGGAGCTGCGCGCTTAACTTGCTTGTGGATCAGTTAGGCGGCGTAACAAATAGGTCCATGTTCGCCCCCTGGTTGTTGGCGGACTACTGGTTAAATGCTTGCATGCTAGAGTATAATGCAACTGAACCCGCATTAAGAAAATAAATGTTAAAAAAAATCGCGATTTTCATTTTTCATAATCGTCGCGGCCAAAATTGCGATTTTGATTAAAATTCGATTAATTGTGCAGCCCTAAAATCTATATTATTTGACTAAAAAGTGTTTTTAGGGTTGTACAACTTGACTGTTCATTCATTAGGTATTTGTTTATTTTTAATATTTTTGCTAGAAAATGAATTTACCCTCAACAAGGAGGGAAAAAAACAAACTTGGTTAATTGGAGTTTTCCAGACCTTTCCTGCAGATAACGCACATAACTCGGGGCCATACAGTGGGTCTGGACCCTGCCTCAGTGCGAGTTCCTCTCAGGGCTTATCTGTAAGCCCAGTGTGTAAGCTGGGTACAAACTGACTCGTTCATTTTACCATGAGAGCTCAACTTAGAGCAGTGGCATCCCTAACAGTCAGCTTCAACACCACGTTCTTAGATTCAAATGTTTGTTTTTTTTCCAAATAATTACTTTGGTGCACAGTGTTCAACATATCCAACCATAGACCATGTAATTCACCAGTGCAGGGGATTTCTTTGTGGTCTTAATATTCTTTGTGCTAAATCATGTTTAGTTAGAAATAATATCACAAATGGCCGTTAAATGAGTTTACGCCCAGCTTCTGCTATTAAAACAGTTTGAATTTTTCCATGTACTCTGGACAGTTTATGAGTCCATAATGTTACCGCATGAAAGGTACTACCTCCTTAGGCAGTACCTTATGCTGCCTGCCTACCTGGGATATGAGTCTAAGTCGCTTTGGATAAAAGCGTCTGCCAAATGCATAAACATGAGCTCAGGGTTCTGCTGTAGCTGTACAAGTTAGAAAACAAGTTTTTGTCAAATAATTTCTCCTGGAAAATAATTTTGTGTTTTCCCTAATGGGAACGACTGAATAAGAACATCAGAGTTAGAGTCTGAGATGGAGAATATAGCTCCATAACTCATGAACAGAATACACGCGCTGTTGGTAAAAATAGAAAATGCTCTTTGGGGAAAAATGAAGATTTCATTACGTTAAGATGTTGAATTATTCACCGTGTGCTTTGTTGTGCTGATTGATGTCTTTCAGATTGCGGTTGTTGAGGGCTTTTACATGCTCTTCAGGGAGCTTTTGCCCCGGCAGGGATCACAGCGAGGGGAAAAATTCATCAAGGACCAGGATGTCTTTGACAACTCGCTGTACTGCTGGGCGCATCTCATGCAAAGAGTGAAGGTATAGTTGTGATATTTAAGTTTCGACAACTCTTTTGTTGTTTGGACCTCAGCTGCTCATATCCAGTATTTTGCCTGGATAGATGATACCTTTAGTTTCAGCTTTCATTATTCATCTTTGTTTATATTGACAGAAATGGACGTTTGAGCCTGAGGACTACGCTCCAATCACGCTTGTGTCTGGAGATGGTAACCACCTCTGTGAACCAGTCAGAGTACCTGGAGTACCGACTGTCTTTGAACGAACGGATGTTTTTCAGAAAATCAAAGGTAAAACGGAGAGGTTCTGACACGATTTTGTTCCTTGAATTCATTATCAGTGTGTTATATGTACTTATTTTCTATATTCTTCTACTTTTTATTAACTTTACACTTGATATTATTGTCACTGTATTTATTAGATTAGATCTAAATGCTGCTTCTACCACCGAAACTATTCAAAATGCAATAACAGATCTATGTGGAAAAAAAGAACAGTCATTGCAGCTCAAATTTTAGGTAGATGTGCTGAAAAACCACTGGCCTTCATAGTGGGATGGGTTTTAGAATTGAATAATTTGGTATCATCTGCCTGATTTCCTGCTACGCCATTTCAACCAGATGGGGAGAAAATTCCAAACTGCACTGAAGAGCCGTTGAGAGAAAGTTCGCTACAGAGAGCCGCTGACGTTGAGAAAATCCTTCTCAGCTTGCCTCGTTATTTAAAGCGATATCCCCTCTTGATTCATCACGACAAGGTGTCTGGTCAGAAGTATGTATCATCAAATGAATCTGAACCGTAGGTTCTTACACACCTGCTTTCTAGCATGTAGAGCAGCTCGCTGACATTTTCCTGAAGTTTTAAATCGGGTTAAAGTTTCTCATCATGTAGTTGACATTTGTAGCCATGTTGATGTTGTGCAGATTGAACCAACTCCCTATGTGTTTTTTTTTTTTTTTTTTTTAATGACTTGGATGACACTAGAAGTATTGAAAATGTTAAGAACAAGAAAATATAAATGTGTCCTGATAAGAATCTTGTCATTTTAAGTTTTTCACTTGTTACATCAGCTTTACAATTTAATACTTTCCATTAAGTTATGGGCACAAAGACGGGCCCCTCCATTTTACTGATGATCCTATTTCAGCATATCGTACTGGCACAGTGAGGGTATGTTTTAATGTGTTGATGGATCATGATAACTGGCCAAATTTCCTTTCTGTGAAATAAGCCCTCATATTCCATGTTGGACAAGTCAGTTTTGTTAATAAGCAGTTGAAACGGCAGCTTTATGTCGAGGTCTTGCATTGGAAAGACCGTATTGTGATGAAACTATGATGAGGCCTGCTAACTCTCAGAGCATCATGGCTGAATTTGCTCATGATATATCTTGTTATGCATAAAAAAGAAATGCCTTTTTATAGACCCTTTCAGAAGGTTAAGAGCTGGGTTTTTAGTGGAGCAAGACTTTATGTTTCTCTAAAACTGTAAAGAGAACTACAGCATCGTCATGTTATCTCTCAACTGTATGCATCGTTCCGTAGAGGGAAGCCTCTCAAATCTGGTCAAAGGTCAGTCACACAGTACCAGCTTTCCCACTTTACATTGCCAGCCACGTCTTGAGTTGAGGCAGGTTTCCATATTGGATGCTGTACAGTGCACAGATGATGCTCGAGTGAGTAGAGTTTTCAAAACGATACATGTTTTAATGCCTGATAGGAACTAGGGAAAGGATTACAGCGAGCTTAACATTTTCACTAACCTCTACAATTAAATTTCAGCTTTCAGGTCAATATTAAGCAGACTTTTGGAAGTATGGTGGAAGGGCTGAAATCTGTCCCTCGCCTGAATGTGACTCCTCCTCTGCGTCTGAAGGATCTGGGTGCTGTCGAGAGTCCTCTTGTTATGCTCAGTGAAGGTACTTCAGATTACATTCTAAACAACGACTAAAAATTTTCACCTTCATCTATAATGTGGAAGAGGTACTATTTATAATCTATTTATCTAATTTGGTTATTTTTGCCGCTGTGTGTTTTTTTTTTTTATTATTTATTTATTTTTTTTTTTTTTAAGACAACCTTGGCATTTATCTGGGAAAAGACAAAGGAGCTGCTGATATGATCAGAGTCCGTGATTGTCTCGATGGAAAAGTAAAGACTGTGGATGTGAATGTGTTGGCAGCTAAGTGAGTACAGGAACCATAACTAAATTAATTCCCCAAAAGAATTGCAGAATCAAGGAGCCTTCTCATGAAATTGAAAATTTGACATGAACCATTAAGTGGTCAGCTACAGTGGAAGTTTGATTATCTACAGATATTTAGATGCTTCATTTTATTGTTTTCAAAGCGCACTGACTGAGTGTTGAATGGAGCAACATAACCAACTTGAACTACGTTCCACCTTGTACATGTGTCATCTACCTTCTTACTCCAGACAATCTGCGTATTCCATTGGAAAAACTCTCAAATGTCGGTTGAAAACTAGTGAAAATGGTCTGTTTTTCATAGAGCAGATCAATGTGCATCACTTACCTTATGCTTGAATTGCAATTACACTTAATTAATTTATTAAATAATTAGATTAAGTGCGACCACATAACTTCTGTTTTGCCTAAAGCCGGTGCCAAAGTATTCCATTTGAGATTTAATCAGCCTTTAACCAAGTTCTCAGTTTTTCCCAGTTTGCTTTTCCTGCAGTGCAGGTTTGTTTGCCTGTAGATTCTTTCCTATGATGAACTTTTTTAACTCGTAAAGAATTAGCGGATCATATGGCCAGGGCTTCATTTCTTGCTTGTTTCTATTTTTTTCTCATTATGTGTTTGACGTGTAATGCAGGACCGGTGACCACAGAGATGACAAAACATTTGTCACAACTCGGGCTCCAAAGGAGGCGATACTGGTAACACTTAAAAGATGATGGCCCTCCTTTTTTCTATAAATAATCTTCTGTCTAAATGACAGTAGTCAAAGCAAATATTTTCATTCACATTTTATTATTTTTTTTATATATATAATAGGTGTTGATAGATACCAGCTCGTCCATGGAAGAGCAGTGTTACGAAAGTGCAGACATGAAGAAAATCAATGTTGTGAAAGAGCTCTTTGACAACTTTGCCACTAGAAGCATGGCGTATGACTTCCATCACGTCATTGGCCTTGTGAAGTTTGACTCGATGGTGAAAACCCTCCACACATTTACTGAGAATCTGGAAAAGTTTAAGGTAAGAGTTCAGATGTCAGAAACTTGACGTGTGTATTCATATGAATTTAGCCATTCTGTTTGTCTTGTTTGGACTCTGAGGAATCATATGTGCAACAAATCGATTGTACTAACTGTTGATGTATATTAGATTTTATTTTATTTTTTTAGACCGTGCATAGATTCTTTGTAAATGGGCTCAGGAGTGCTACTGTCCACATTTCTAGGTGCACATGCGTAACATTGAGGCAAGTGGCTGCACTCTGCTGTACGACGCACTGCGACGAGGAGCTTGTGAGCTTGAGAAAGTCAAGACAAAGTTTCCGGATTGTCGACTCCGCATCATGTGCCTCACTGATGGAAATGACTCTGGGTAAACTTCCTTATCTGCGCCATTTTCTCTTCCCACTATGAGCCGAAAAAGGAGTTTCCTAATAATCTGTTGTCATCTTGTCTTAGATCCTCAATAGAACCAGTTGCTGTTACAGCCAAACTGCTCAAATTGGACATCATTGTGGATTCAATCCTTCTTGGAGAAGTGGAGAACAACATGCTGCACGGAATCAGCCATGCAACAGGTAAAACTTTGCTTGTAGTTGGTATGATTTCCAAATTTATTTTCACAAAGCTTTATAAACAGAAATCTGTAAATCGCTTGTAAAAGTCTTATGTGGCTATGGCCCAACCAGTTGTAAATGTTGAGAAAATGTCATCATTGTTGTCCATAGGATTGATGACTTTACATTGTGTTTTTTGCTACCAATGACACGTAGGATTATTGTAGTGGGAAAAACACTTTCTTCATGTTTTGTCCCTTTATTTTCATTTCTTCAAGGTGGTTGCTGTTTCAAACCGCAGACGACCAAAGAGGGTCTGAAGCTCTTTGAGATCGAGACGGTTCTGTCTTTGGAGCAGAGAAAACCCAAGAAAAAACTGGATGCGTCTTCCATCTCTGAGGTCGGTTATAGTGTCAACTACAGAAATATATATTAAAAATGGATGGAGTACGTCTTCAGGGTCTCTTTCATTTTATTTCGTAGGATGAATTAACGAGCATCTTCGCTACTCATGGTTATGATGAATCTCCAGAGACCTCCATGCCAAGCCAGATAGACAGCAAAGTGACCATAACGGAGAGGTGAGCAACGAGTTTTTCACATCTCAATATTACATTTGTTTAGCAGTTAACAACCATTTTCTAACCCAATTTCATGATGTATCATTATAACCATTTATTCATATAATTGTATTGGAAACTGTCAGATGTATTTTTGCTATGTTTATTTCTCCCAAAAATGTGCTTTTCTCTCTCCCATTACAGCCAGTTAGGATTAATTTGAATGCTTTAAGGTTTAAAAAGAATAGTTAAAGGTCCCCATTGCAATTCCTTAGAACTGTGACAAAAAGTGACATGTTAGCATTGACAAAAATCTGGAGACTGAGTATGATTAAGTCAACCTATCATTTCCATTGTTTGGCTGCATATGAACTTTTGGTACCCAGTTATTTTTACATCTGCGGGTGATGGATGTTAAGTTTCACAAACGGTCACATCAGAGCTTTGTGCTGTCTGAACAGCGATGATTCATCTTTATATGCCTGCATTACATTTTAAACTTGAATCTCTTCTAAAACAGTGCCCTGAAACAAAAGATTAAGGAGTCAAAGGATGGGCGATTCATGGAAAAGGATAAACGCATCCTGGAGGAGCTGAGGAGCCTTCATTGTGACCCACATCCCTTCTTTAGAGTCTTTCCTTCAGAGTCAGACTTTTGTAAGTAAGATGGTCTCGCTCGACCTGCTTTGACCTCTTTTTTTTCCTTCTGAATGCATTTTGAAAGTTTTATTCACGGTTTGTTATCAAGTACAATGTACTGCACATAGACTGGAAATAAGACCTTTCCTTCTTTCTTAGCAGCAATGTTCCTTATGTTTTCTAATGTTTCCAGCGTTCTGGAGGATTCTCTTGCAGGGCCCTCCCGACACACCATATGAGAAGGGCGTGTTTGAGCTGTACTGCCAGTTTGGCCCCGACTACCCAGTGAAGCCTCCTCTTGTTCGTTTTGTCACTCGTGTATCCTGCCAAGATGGAGAGAATGATAGTGTTATGAAATGTAACGCGTTTACTGTCTGAAAGTGTGTTATGAAACTGCAGTTTATTCATCGTAAGTTTTTGTGGCAAGTATTTCTTAACAGGATAACAGGTGTATCACTGCAACGTCAACAGTGTGGGCCGCATCTGCCACAACATCTTCGACCGCAGCTACAATGCCCACATCACCATGAGAGAGGTCTTTGATGCCGTGTACGGACTGCTCATCATCCCTGAGCCTGAAGATCCACTGGACAGGTAAGATGCAGACGTAGATCTTGTATTACAGGGATATGGATAACCATGTCCGTTTTAATCCCATGTCCAAAGTATGAGAAATTCATAAGAGTTAAAGTCAAAAACTTTTTTTGGAAGCATTTTGGCTGAAGAATTCTTGACAAGCCGCGAGACGTACGAAGGAGAAGCCAAGAAACACACAGAGGAACTTGCTGGACAGTCACTGGATGACATGGAGATGGTGAGGGAGCAAATTGAGCAAACTGTCGACGTTCTAACACAGATTCTTACTCTTTTTTTTCTCTATTTTTATTTTCCTCAAGAAACTGATAGACCCCGTGCCACAGTTTATACCTCAGCATCTGCTTTGTCCGCTCACCAAGAACATGTTTGTCGATCCGGTGAAAACCGTGTATGGTACCGTGTATGAGCGCCAAGCCATCGAGAAACATCTCAAACGGTAAGCTTATTGTTGCTAACTCAATGCAATTCATCGACATTTCATATGTTAAGGAGCCAAAGGTTTGCATTTTGGCTCAAAATACAGTGAAGTTATAGTGTAGTGAACCACCACTCATGACTTTCAGACACCAGTACGATCCAATGGCTGGCCCAGGAAATGAGCTAGTAATGAGTGACATAACAGCAGACCGGGACATGAAGAAAATGGTGATGGAACATCGATCTCGTCAAATTCAGTAAATCTGTGGTTACAAAAGAACTTAAACTTGAAGTAAATTTGGATTTTGCTAATTAAAGACATGTGTAATGAATCTGCTCCAGTGTGATTCTAGCCTGTTGATATGCAGCTGCTTAGTGTTCATTTCACACCAATATCAAGAAGTTGGAAAAACTTGTTTGTAATGTTTGAATGATGATTAAAGCCATTTTAGTTTGAGTTCAATGTGTAATTTTAGAAGATCATACCAGTCATGAAGGTAAACATGTGAGACAATACCCCCTCCTCCTCAGTATAGTTTTAGTTGTTCCTTTATTTCATGTAATCTTTTGTTGTTCATTGCTTACCATACCCCACCCCCACCCATGTTCAAGTATTCCATAGAGTTTTCAAAGAATAAACTTGTACTTATACAGCTTGAATTGTTCGTTTTAAAGTGAAAAATAAAATAAACACTATTTTTCTTACAGTGTAATTTTAATATTTTTTTTTCTTTTTTCATTTCCCCATTACAACTTCTAAATGTGGTGATTGAGTGTCTTTTATGTGATTTGAGAACTGCATATACATTTAAAGCGATTTTATCACGCCAGGAAAGCTGATATACTTTTAACCCTTTACATACCTGCACTCATGAGTGGGGTCAAAAATGACCCCAATTAGAATCAATGTGTTTTTGCAATGAATTTAAAAAATGTCTTTATTTTGGTTAAAGGTGATTATATTTGAGTCAACAAAAAAATGATTTTACATTTAACAAGTTTATAACTTTTTTTTAAAATAAGAAATAATGTAAAAAAAAAATCTACAAAAATTATTGTTAGTGTGTCCATCTTTTTGGAGGACAAAAAAGAGAATGAACATGCATAAGAGGCCTTCAATCGACTTGGAAGCCTTCATCACTGGAGGGATGTCTGGATTGTTCCGTCTTAACGGTCCCACAATAGTCAGACCCTTCTCCAGGAGAAGCTCTGCAAGAGGCACACTGGTGAAGAAGATGTCTGTGGTGATGGTGCGACCTGTGTGTCTGAATCCAGTGCACAACTGAGGGACAGTGTTTTCCCTTAGATTCTTCTGCACTTCTTCCCCTGGTTGTCTCACAAGGTGGCGCCTCCCTTTGTTTTAGCGCTTATACTGCAGTTGTCTCTCTTGTATCTTTCCTCATTGACCTCTTCTACTCCATGTTACAAAGAGAGCATATACACTCTTGCATCTTCCTTTCACAGTTGGTAAGAATCAAAGGTTCCCAAAGCAAACCTTTGAAATTCTATAGGAAGGCTTATGAAAAACTGGGGTAGTGACACAAAAACTGCAATTTCTTAAAATGTATGAAAACATTTAAAATAAATAAATGGCCTCAAGTCACAAACATGTTTTATGAAGAATACCTGGAATATGGAAGTGTAAAAAGTTTTAATTTCAGAGATTTTGAAAAGTAACAACCGTCGGGGTCATTTTTGAGCCCACTTTTGCATCTAAGCAGGGCCGTATTAAGTCAATGTGGTGCCCCTGGGCACTAAACCTCAAGTGCCCCTAGGCTACATTTTCAAACGTATTCATTCAAAATCAGTAACAATTAAAGCAGCATCCATCTATATACAGTATGTAGGATTAGTCAAATATCTCCATTTAAAACCAATCAATTCAATTCACTATCAATCCAAACACAGCATCCATATATTAAAATGTACAGATTCAAAATCTGTATCAATTTGAAGAGCATTTGTCTATATTGAAATATATTATCAATTCAAAGAGCATCCACCTATGCAGCACTAACAACACTCCTATTATCCAGGGGGACGTCATTGCCACAGCCGTCCCAGAGCACCATAAGTTGTCTCCCCGGAATGCCAAACCACGCACACTTAAAAACTTAATCAGGGTGCTTGCTCTTTTTCCAAATCAAAATTCCAGACTTTTTCCAGACTTTTTTAAAACTGATACTTTTTTTCCCCAAGACCTTAACTTTATGTAACTTGTGTGCCTACTGCCTACTTCAGATTGTACCAACTGTGTTTATTAGAAATGTTCATTTTCATAGGCTAGTATTCAATGAACAAATGCATTATTCACAGTAAATTATGCTTATACTGATGAAAATGTTTCAAAACATGAAAATCACAAGTACATGAATTTCATATCAAACAAGAGTCACAACAACTATCTATAAAAATGAATGGATGGATGGATGAATGAATGTAGAATTCAGTCTCTTCACTCACATCTCATCCCATTAGGCTAATACAGTAAGTGACCAGTTAGTAAAATTATAGTTTTATAGCCCACCTTCCTATTTCTCATTTCACAATGCCTTTGAGCATATTGTAACATTTTACCATACATTTATTTTCCATACTTTATTAAGACTTTCACACAAAATCCAAGACTTTTCAAGGTCTGGAAAACAGTGCTTCAAAATTCCATACTTATTAAGACTTTCAAGACTTGCGCAAGCACCCTGTTCATCACGGCCACAATGCGTCGCAACACCTCTCCAATACTTCGCCGCATCCTCTTTTTGTTGTCTGAGAACAACATCAACCGTACCGCATTCCGTGACCTCCTGAGAAGTGCGAGCAGACACTCGCGGTGGCTTGCGCTCTTCTCGTGGGCTGTGACTCTGTCCGGGTGTTTCCAGTCACTGTACCCCTCGGTGAAAGCATTTTGCTGCCCGGCCAGGCATTTACACGCAAAACAATACACCATGCCGGTTGAAGGGGAATATATTAGCCAATCTCTAGACACTGACTGTTTGTTCGGCAGCTGGCATTGGAAGAGATCATTTGTAAGAAACCTGGTTTTCTTACTGCCGTGCCGTGCTGATGCTGCATATTTAGCCGCCCGGTTGTGGTAGATGGTGGGACCGTTAGCAATAGCCAGCTGGTTGTCAGCAGTTGTCGATGTTTTTATAAGGAAACGATCTAACACTGGAACATTTTTAATTGCCGCTAAACGCCTGGAGTCTTTTTATTTTTTTATTTTTCTCTTCGCACAACCACTCAATTGATGTCTATCCATTTATTTTTATTTTTACCGCGTTTTTTAAAAAACATGATGCATTTCACCATAGGTGGACTGGCTCAACTGACAGGGTGAGGGAGGGGGGTTAATGTTCACATTAGGCCACTATTGCTCAGAATTATGATATATCGTTGCTGTTCTTATCACATTAGTTTTAATAATGAATTTTATATGAATATTTATGTCAAGTGTCAAGTGTAATCATTTTAAGTGTACAAACATTCATGAAAAAAATATTTTTAAAGTTTGTCGTGTGGTGCCCCCCCACTGGCTGTGAATGGTTGGTGCCCCTGGGCACTGTGCTGCAGGTCCATATAGTTAATCCGGCCTTGCTTACAGGCCAGCAGGGACCAATGTGGCGTTAGGCTAACGTTATGTAGCATGTAGGACTGAGGGCAGAGTAATCCTGTCATATGTTTTCTCTTTCTATTATTTTTTATTTTTTTTTTGGTTATCTTCCAACCTAGTCCGGTGTATGCGTTGTCCGTAACACGAACGTGATTGGTCCGCAATTAAGTGCTGGCATCTATATGGGCACCTGGGGGTCCTTGGGCAGGTAGCATTCCTCCTGTGTTAGCTGGGTGGCTGGCGGCTTTGGCGTGGCATGTTTCATGATAAGGTATGCTGCAGTTTATCTTCCTTTTTACCGGGGATAGCCTTTGATGGGTACATTGCTGAGCATTAAATGATATTGTTTGGTTGGTCTTGGGAGAAGTAGCGGGAGCCTCTTTCCCACGCTCGCAGCATTATCCACTGCCTTGGTACTGAAAATTGCTCGCGTTTGGCTGAGTGTGTGGCGTCGACGAAGGCACGTCTGTATGGTGTGCGTCAAGGTATGCTACCGTTTTGGTTGCTGCCATGCTTTCTTGGTTGTAAGCTTGAACGTTCAGCAGTATAATGCTCTCTTGCTCTTTCTCTCCCTGGCGCTCTCTCTCTGCTTAACCAGTGTCGGCCTGAGTAGTGGGGTTGCCTATGGAGCCTTCCCAACACTTGTGTGTTTAATGAAAGATAGCCACAGGGATGTTTTAAATGATGTCAGAAACAGTGTTGGTAATTATGTAAAGGGGTGATTAATTAACTTCATAGTGAAATTTTGTTGACAATTTTGTATGATCTTGTGTTTTAAACAGGGGGATCAAAGTGTTATATCAGTTTGGTAATGTTTCATTTGGTTTTTGTTTCTTTTTCTTTTTCATTTCTGACCAGATTCTTATGCTGCGCAGTTCAGCTGCTGTTCTTTTAAATTAGTTTTGTGGAGTGCATGAGGTGTGTGTGTGCATGCTGCCAGCTGCTGCATTTTGGGTTTCATCCCTCCATGTTTGTCTGTTTAATTTTGTTCTCCTGTGCAACACTTCCTATGGGAAAAAGTATTTTTGATGTGTAATTTAATAAAAATGTGTATTTTTATACTTTTCTAACACATCCTTGTCGTGTGGGTTTCTGACAGAGTTCCCCCTGCTCTAAGAGTGCTAATCAAGGGGGCGGCGTAGTCTACTGGGGGGGGCGCTGCCGCAACATAGTCTACTGTGGGGGCGCTACATTTTGGCGTTGTTGGCAGGACCACCTTTCCTGTGAAGTGTTGCATTAGGGTTCTCTTTTTGTTTTGTTTTTGGCGCAGCTGTGTGTGTGTGTGTGTGTGGGTGTAGAGAACAGCAGCTGACGAGAAGATGACGGCGCTCCAGGAGCTACGCGATCGCCTGGAGCAGCTTCAAGTGGAAAATCAAAGACTGTCAAGTGCTAGAGGTGATGCTGCTCAATCTGGGCAGCGTGACCAGGTACTGTACATTCCCAGAGAGAGACGTTGTCCGAAATTCTCTTGTACTCCTGCAGGTGCCGCTTTATCGGTGGAAGAATGGGTCGAGGAGGCAGAGGGCTGCATTCGGGCAAGACACATGTCCAACTATGAAAAAGCCATGTTTTTGTATGATCACCTGGAGGGTGAAGCCCGAAATGAAATCAAATATCGATCCACGGCAACTAGAGAAGACCCTGTAGAAATTGTTAAAGTCTTAAAAGAGGTTTTTGGATGTGCTAAATCTTATGTATTATGGCAACAGCATTTTTTCGATAGGAAGCAAAAAGAAACCGAGTCCTTGTTTGAATTTTCACATGCACTAATGGAATTGATGGAGAAAGTTAAAATGTCAAAGGGTGACTGTATCACTGACCCTGATTTAGTTTTGCGGGACCAATTCTATGAAAATGTCCATGACCCTACTCTGCGAAGAGAGCTTAAGAAGCTGGTGCGGGATAACGCACGTTGGACTATTTTGGATGTGCGGCGGGAAGCCATTAGGTGGGTGGAGGAGGGTCAGACCGGGCGTGATCGTGGCCATTGCACGGTGGTGCGTAACAGTGAAGCTCAGTACCCATCTCAGTGTGAGGCCACCCTTGCGCAGACCTCTGAGCTAGCTGAGTTGAAAGGTTTGGTGCTAAAACAGCAAGCCCAGCTAGATTTGCTAGTGAAACATTTGGGGCAGCCACATATGCAAACTTCTGCTTCCCAGCCATACAGGGGGGGTCGTTTTAGGCGGGCATCGGATGGGCGACCAATTTGTATTAAATGTGAACAGGCTGGCCATATAGCTCGTTATTGTCCGACCTCTCGCCCGCTAGCTGGTAGGCCCACCCATCAGCCGTCTGTTGATGCTACCGCCGCGCAGCCCCCTCATCCGTCTGTTAGCACCACCGGCTTGCCGGGAAACTTGTGATGCCCAGTGTACAGAGCCATACACTGGGGGGAAATGTATCTGGCTCTGGTTGTCTACCCTCTCGTAGCCAGTTAGTGGGGAAATGTCCTGTTTTAAATGTCAGCATGGGGGGGGTAGTTGTCCCTTGCCTTGTGGATACTGGCTCCATGGTCACCACCATTACGGAGAGATATTTTAATGAACATTTTGCACATTTACAGAGGAAAGAGTGTAATTGGCTCGGCCTGAAGGCAGCGAATGGGCTGGACATACCGTATAGTGGCTATGTGGAGATGGAGATAGTGGTGTTGGGGCAATGTATTTCGGGGAGGGGGGTGCTGGTAGTCAAGGACCCTGAGGATGCCGCATCCATGTACCGTAAGGCAGCCATACCAGGTATCTTAGGTATGAATGTAGTTGGGGAATGTTACCAGGCCCTTTTTGAAAAGTTAGGCTCTCAGCTCTTTCATTCCCTTCTGGTTGAATCGGCAGGCCCGGCGGCTCGACAAGCTTTGAAGCAATGTGAAAGGATCAAGGCCGTCGTCAACGCCATCAAGCCCTTTAGGGTCAGAGTTCAAGGGAAGGCATCGGTCTGCCTCAAGGCGGGTGCCCTTACCATGGTCCCAGTGTCTTGCCCCCACCTGGAGACAGCAGATTTCTTGCTGGAGCCTCCCAGTTTCGAGGAGGAGCAGTTGCCGGAGGGTCTTTTGATGTCACCCACCCTCGTCTGTGCCCGTAAGGGACTCCTGTATGCACCAGTGGTGAATGTCAACCAGGCTGAAGTGTGGCTCCTCCCACGTCGTGTCATTGGCACAGTGCAGGCTGTGGCAGCAACTCCTGTCCGAGGTACACCCATCACGGTAGATCCCACCTGGGAAGAATGTTGTGCGTATGTGTCTGCTCAAGAGGTGTCTTCGCCAGTTGCCCCTCTTGACTATGTCCAAGACTTTGTTGGACTCACTCAGCAGCAGGCCACCCAAGCTCGGTCCCTTGTCCGCAAGTATAGCAGTATATTCTCCCAGGGCGAGGCAGATCTAGGCTGTACCACGCTGATCACTCATGAAATCCCCCTGTTAGAGGATGCCCCTGTTCGCCAACCATACCGACGCATTCCGCCCTCCCAGTATGAGATGGTGAAGGCGCATATTCAACAGCTCCTGGACAGTCAGGTAATTAGGGAGAGCGCCAGCCCTTATTCTTCCCCCATTGTCCTTGTCACCAAGAAGGACGGCAGTCTTAGGCTTTGCGTTGATTATCGCCAGTTAAACTCCAAGACTTGGCGTGATGCCTACCCCCTCCCAAGGATAGAGGAGTCGCTGGATGCATTGTCAGGGGCCAAGTGGTTTTCCACATTAGACCTTGCAAGCGGTTACCATCAAGTCCCAGTGGCAGAGAAGGACAAGTATAAAACCGCCTTCTGCACACCATTTGGCCTTTTTGAGTTCAATAGGATGGCATTCGCCCTCTGCAATGCACCCGGTACCTTCCAGCGCCTCATGGAGCGTATATTTGGGGATTGTCGCTACCAATCTGTTCTCCTGTATTTGGATGATGTCATCATATTCTCCTCCTCGGTCGAACAACACCTCGAACGGCTGGAAGAGGTGTTCCGGAGGCTGGAGGAGCAAGGACTGAAGGCTAAGCTATCCAAATGCAAATTCTTCCAACGTGAGGTGAGCTACCTGGGGCACATCGTCTCTGCTGAGGGGGTATCCACCGATCCGTCAAAAATTGAAGTGGTGAAGGAGTGGAGGCGTCCAGGCCACCTTGCAGCCCCCCTACACCAGCTGGTGGGCAAGCTCAGTGGGCCCCGGCGGAAAGGGAAGACTCCACCTACCCCTCTGGGCAAGGCGTGGGATGACGCTTGTGAGGATGCCTTTCAGTCCCTGAAGAGGAAACTGACCTCTGCCCCTGTGTTGGCCTATGCTGACTTCCAGAAGCCCTTCATTCTGGAAGTGGATGCTAGCCATGGTGGGCTTGGGGCTATCTTGTCGCGGGAGCATGGTGGAAAGGTCCGGCCAGTGGCGTTCGCCAGTCGTGGGCTCAAGCCGACAGAGAGGAACATGGAAAACTACAGCTCCATGAAGTTGGAACTCCTGGCAGTAAAGTGGGCAGTTACAGAGAAGTTCCGAGAATACCTGCTTGGGAACCAGTTCACCATCTTAACTGATAACAATCCCCTTAGTCATCTCCAGACGGCGAAACTGGGTGCACTCGAGCAATGATGGGCCTCACAACTTGCCTCTTTCGACTTTGTCCTCAAGTACCGCCCAGGCCGGTGCAATCAGAATGCCGACGCCCTGTCCAGGCAGTACTTGGAGCGGTTCGCCTTCGGTACGGCGGTACCAGGACTGGGTTCCTTGGCTGAGAGATGCCAGCTTTTGGCTCTGGAGGGCCACTGTGACGAGGTTACTGCCTTGCCAGGGCGCACGCCTCAAGATCTTCAGAGACTGCAGGAGACTGACCCGGTCATTGGTCCTGTCCGGTCGCACCATCAAAAGGGGCAGTGGCCGTGTACTGAAGAACGTGGGTCACTGCCGCAAGCTAGTCGAAGTCTTCTCCGTCAGTGGGACCGGCTGGTGGAGCGAGAAGGAGTAATGTACCGCCTTTTTCAGGCCTCGAGTGGTGGTCCGCAGGTGCTCCAACTGCTGCTGCCCCAATGCCTGAAGGAGGATGTACTGCGAAGTGTGCATGATGACCAGGGCCACCAAGGAGCAGAAAGGACCCTTCAACTCCTGCGAGCCCGCTGCTTTTGGCCGAACATGGCTCAAGATGTGGAGCAATGGTGCCAGAGATGCCAGAGGTGCCAGAGATGCGTGCTGGGGAAGGCAGTACTACCGAAGGTGCGGGCTTACTGGGGCACACTACAAGCGAGTAGGCCAAATGAAATCCTTGCCATGGACTTCACTTCCCTAGACCCGGCAAGCGATGGCAGAGAGAGTGTGCTTGTCCTTACTGACGTCTTCACAAAGTATGCGCAGGCCTTCCCGACCCACGACCAGAAAGCGACCACCGTTGCTCGTATCCTGGTGCAGCAGTGGTTCCATAGATTCGGCCCGCCAGCGCGGATACACTCTGACCAAGGGCGGAATTTTGAGAGCCTTGTGATCAAGCAGCTCTGCCAAATGTACAGTATTCAGAAAAGCAGGACGACTCCGTATCACCCACAAGTAAATGGTCAGTGCGAAAGGTTCAACAGGACGTTACATGACCTGTTACGCACATTACCAGTGGCAGAGAAGCGTCGGTGGCCCCAGCACCTGCCCCAGCTCACTTATGCCTACAACACCACCCCGCACCAGACCACTGGGCACTCGGCATACTTCCTAATGTTTGGCCAGCACCCCAGACTGCCCGTGGACTTCCTTCTCGGGAACAACCGGGCATCTCATGAGCATGACAGCCTGGAGGAGTGGATCCAAAAGCACCAGCAGAGCGTACATATGACTCAAGAACATGTCAGGCAACGGGCTGCCGACCAGGCGCGGAGGCGGGCCACAACGACCAAGTGAACGATGCCGGGTTTCGAGAGGGCCAGCTGGTACTTCTGCGTAATCATGCCCAGGGTCGGAACAAGATCCAGGACCACTGGCATGCCAACACTTTCCAGGTGCTACGGAGTGCAGGTACTGTGTACACCGTGGCTCCATTGGGCGGGGGATCCTGCCGGCAGGTCCATCGGACTGAGTTAAGGGAAGTACCGGAGGGGTGGCAGTCGGAAACAGATGGGCACATCCGCCCCTTGGCGCAGACCAAAGGCCAGCGCATGGGAAGGAACCCTTCTCCCACAGACGCAGACCCAACTGATGGTATGGTGGTTCTGTACAGTGAGGGGGGAGGCCAAGAGCACCCAGTTCCGATCAGACCCCCGGCCCTCGGAGAAGGGGAAGCCCTGGGAGTCCACGAGCCCATGTCTTGTACTGGAGCGGACCAATCACAAGCTCTGCCCCCAGATGAGGTGCCTGGGCCGCTGGAAGATGCGCCCTTGCCCTTGCGGCGTACAACCCGAGTCACAGCAGGCTGCCATTCAAATCCCCACCATCTCCTGCGGAGCTGTGTCGTAGCCGGTGGAGAGGGTGGCCCACAAGAGGAGGGCAACCTGGAGGAAGAGTAAGCTGTGATCGTTGGGCCGCCGATTCAATTGGAGGGGGTGAATGTAGCATGTAGGACTGAGGGCAGAGTAATCCTGTCATTTGTTTTCCCTTTCTATTATTATTATTTTTTTTTTTTTGGTTATCTTCCAACCTAGTCCGGTGTATGCGTTGTCCGTAACACGAACGTGATTGGTCCGCAATTAAGTGCTGGCATCTATATGGGCACCTGGGGTCCTTGGGCAGGTAGCATTCCTCCTGTGTTAGCTGGGTGGCTGGTGGCGTTGGCGTGGCGTGTTTCATGATAAGGTATGCTGCAGTTTATCTTCCTTTTTACCGGGGATAGCCTTTGATGGGTACATTGCTGAGCATTAAATGATATTGTTTGGTTGGTCTTGGGAGAAGCTCGCGGCATTATCCACTGCCTTGGTACTGAAAATTGCTTGCGTTTGGCTGAGTGTGTGGCGTCGACGAAGGCACGCCTTCCCAACACTTGTTTTGTTGACAATTTTGTATGATCTTGTGTTTTAAACAGGGGGATCAAAGTGTTATATCAGTTTGGTAATGTTTCATTTGGTTTTTGTTTCTTTTTCTTTTCTGACCAGATTCTTATGCTGCGCAGTTCAGCTGCTGTTCTTTTAAATTAGTTTTGTGGAGTGCATGAGGTGTATGTGTGCATGCTGCCAGCTGCTGCATTTTGGGTTTCATCCCCCCATGTTTGTCTGTTTTAATTTTGTTCTCCTGTGCAATACTTCCTATGGGAAAAAGTATTTTTGATGTGTAATGTAATAAAAATGTGTATTTTTATACTTTTCTAACACATCCTTGTCGTGTGGGTTTCTGACAGAGTTCCCCCTGCTCTAAGAGTGCTAATCAAGGGGGCGGCGTAGTCTACTGGGGGGGGCGCTGCCGCAACATAGTCTACAGTGGGGGCGCTACAGTTAAATTAACTTATGAACAGTGACATATCTTGCGTCAAACTACATGCAGACTTACATATTATCACAAATTTAAAACAGAACAGTAATAACTTACCTGTGAAATGACTCGTTCGTGCTCCACCTCGCTCTGTGATCCTGCATCTAACGTACGGATGAGCGCCAATCCTCATCCTGTCGTGCATGCGTTACCACAAACTTTCAGAGTAAAGTTTGTGGTATTTCTAGGTTTATGTACATGCAACTACTAAACATTTAAATTGTATGAGGAAACCCAAGTAAAACTTACTCTTCCCCCATAATTCATGTATTACGTTAATAAAATGTTTAATTTTACTTAAGAAACTAGTTCTTACAGAATCTTAAAAATACAAGGTAGAAATTATGACAGTTACTCTAATAGAGTTTACTTCACCAAAAAGTCACTTTTTTCAGTGCAAGCAGTGAAGAAAGGGAAAAGTGTAAATGACGTTACTTCGACAGATTCACGGATACAAGAACATTAAAGAGGAAGCGCACGGACATGGACCCTGAACAGTATACATGCAGAGAAGAAAGGCAGAGCTGTAAACGATGTTACTTGGACAGTAAATACAATCTACAAGTGAGTGCGCGCCAGCCGGTCGAGGCAGATGGCCGTCCTTCCTGAGTCTGGTTCTGCTGGAGGTTTCTTCCTGTTAAAAGGGAGTTTTCCTCCCCACTGTCGCCTCGTGCATGCTCAGGATGGGGGATTGAATTGAAGACAATTTTCAATGAGATCCGTTGGTTTTCTTAGCTAGGCAACTTATTTTTTTTTAATTGGCATTGTATGAATTGGACTTATTTGGATTTGAATGAATTTGATTTAATTGGATTACAATGAATTGGATTTTAATTGGCTTAATCTGGACTGTATCTTTTGAATTCCCACAAAATGATATTTATTACTCTGATTTCTACGGAGAAATCCTCCATCCAGATTCTCATGTGTTTAGTTGTTTTTGCTTTATAGTATAGTTCACTTTGAGGCACCAAAAAAAAAAAAAACAGCATGTGCATTTAATATGATACATGCTCACTTTAGGCTTGGTGATTCCTCTTCTGTGAAAATATATTTATAATAAAAAGAAAATCCTGAAAATTGTCAACATTAGGGTCATAAAGTGGTATCCAGCAGAGAGCGATGTATGTTAAAATGATACATTCAAAGATTACAGATATGAATTACTTTTTCATCATCAATGTCAACTCTTTTAAAATTTTCATTTGAGTGGTCTTAGAGCTGAACACTCATCCTTTAATCTTGTCTAATTTACAAAAGCTGACAAATCAGCTCAGTGAAGTAAAGTGAACAACAACAGTCCTTAAAAAGATAACAGCAATAAAGGTGAATGAACATCCAATGCAGAAGTCACTGTGTTTTATTGAGAAAAAAAATGACTACACTGGTCAACACAATGACAAGCTACTCTGAAGAAAGCTTGTGGCAATAACTATGTTCCGCATGATGCGCTTACATCAGTAAGTCTTTAGTGGATCAACAGGCTGCTTGATTTAATCCGGTCTTTACTCATAAAGTTACGTTCATTAGAGCAAACACAAAGCAAAAGGTCACTTTCAAATAATGAGCCAACATTATTCTGATACAGCAATGCACACTTAATTCTGCCACTGTGTATTGTGCACACGCTACATATAACAGTGAAACTACGTGGAGTGAAATAATAAAAGGTGATTTTACCCATTTAAACTACATACCAGCAGTGAAATCTAAATCGGGGTGGGATCCGTGGCTCAGGCCGAGCACGGTGGGTGTTTTATTCAAAGGGTGGTTGGTCATCTCACAGCAAGAAGATCCCTGTTTCAAATCTCCGCTGAGGCCTTTCTGTGAGGAGTTTGTATGTTTTCTGTTTTACAAAATTGAGACTGAGACTTCACTTTGGGGTAAACTGTTGTGAAAAAATGCTTTGTAGCTACACCCAAATTTGTATTACTGTGATATGCTAAGAGATACTGAAGGTACATTGTCTATGAAATATGCAGTAAATCAATAGATTCTATGTTGTCTGTGTAGCAATATAAGTATTTTGGCAAAACTACAAATTAAAGTTCTTTGAGATGTGATGAGCTACCATTAAAGCGGACCTATGCAACTTTTTCATGGTCATAAAATTGCTGGGCAATCATCAGATTGCTTGGCTGACCCGTTCTGATGAAAACGGTGACATTTCCATCTCCATCTGGTGGCCCTAGCCCGAAACAGCGCTTGCAACTTTGCCTGTGGCGCCGCGTGCTTTGTTTACCTCTGGAAGTCTCGCGACACACGAGAGCTGAGAACTACTGCTTGACGGCAGGTCTAAAGGGCTCTGAGCCGAGCCACAGCCTCTCTGGCCGAGCCAGGGAGCCTGATAAGACACTAGAGGTGCTTAACTCCAATCTTTTGGGCGATCCGGGCTGATCGGATCATTTCGAGGAGGGGATTCGAGTTATACGGATCACTTGAATCACTTGAGTCACTTATTAAAAAAAAAAAAAAAAAACTTTCTGCCGTTTAGTGGCTATACGCCTCGCCTTTTTTTGTCCCATTTATAAATTCATTTTGATAAATCAAAGAGCAGCCTACGGCTGCAAGTTCATTCATTTATTTTTGTCAAGTAATAATTCAATGCCATTTTATCTGAAAGCCAGACACAACAGCTAGTGTGTGCATTTACACAGCGACAAATGTGGTAGCATTAGTAGAGGCAATGCTGAGTTTAGACCTACAAGTAAACAACATGGAATGATCTTGCCCTCCCTATATCACTAAATGATTATTTTTCAACGACTGTACAAGATGCATGAAGCCACGCTAACTGAGCCTGTAGCGAGCTACAGAGGCTTCAGCAGTCAGATGGGTTGACGAGTCGACAATCCTTGCTGCCGGCAGAATCGAAACTTAAAAAGATCCGAGTTGGCATGGATCCGCTACTTGCCCGTCTGACCGCTGAATCGCTGGCTCTGGGTGACTCAGCAGTCAGACGGGCAAGTAGCGGATCCATGCAAACTCGAATCTGTTTAAGTTTCGATTCTGCCGCGTGACTCGTCTGGCCGTGAGTCACCCAGAGCCGGCATGATTCGCCAGACTCAGGCACCCGCTTCCACACAGAAACAACACAATATGCGATCTGACCGAGCAAGGATCCGTCATGAAGTGGCGCTGGCTTCACTAGAGAAAAAATTGCAACGGTACGAAGTTGGAACATAAGTGGTGGTGTGGCTCATAGTCATTTATACAACTAAGAATTGCGAGCGAGCAGAGAGATAGAGCCGAGCGCGCCGCGAGCAGAGTGAGCCGTTCGAGCAGTTACGAGTCAGTGGGGATTCGTCCCGTCCGGACGGATCGCAAGTCAGGACGGATCAGTAGGGCGCATGGCTCACTTAACCGGCTCGTGACAAACGGGTCGGGAGTTAGGTTTCGTTCACTCAGTGTGTGTCTGTGACTGTGTGTTCGTGACTGAACACCATGCTAGAGAATGACTGTAGCCTAGGTGCGGCGTTTGCAGTGATGCGGGCTCTGCACCGGCCCGTCGTGGTGAAGAAGGAGCTGAGCCAGAAGGCGAAGCTCTCGATTTACCGGTCAATCTATGTTCCTACCCTCACCTATGGTCACGAGCTGTGGGTAGTGACCGAAAGAACGAGATCGCGAATACAAGCGGCCGAAATGAGTTTCCTCCGCAGGGTGCCTGGGCTCTCCCTTAGAGATAGGGTGAGAAGCTCGGTCATCCGGGAGGGGCTCGGAGTAGAACCGCTGCTCCTCCGCATCGAGAGGAGTCAGATGAGGTGGCTCGGGGATCTGGTTAGGATGCCTCCTGGAATTCTCCCCGGTGAGGTGTTACGGCCCCGTCCCACTGGGAGGAGGCCCCGGGGAAGACCCAGGACACGTTGGAGAGACTATGTTTCTCGGCTGGCCTGGGAACGCCTCGGGGTCCCCCCAGAAGAGCTGGAGGAAGTGGCCGGGGACAGGGACGTCTGGGTCTCTTTGCTTAAGCTGCTGCCCCCGCGACCCGATCCCCGGACCAGCGGAAGATAATGGATGGATGGATGGATATATATATCCCTCTTTAGTTGCCTATATATATATATATGTATATGTATATATATATATATATATATATATATATATATGTATATGTGTATATATATGTATATGTGTATATATATGTATATGTGTATATATATATATATGTATATATATGTATATGTATATGTGTATATATCTATATGTATATGTGTATATATATATATATATATATGTATATGTATATGTGTATATATGTATATGTATATGTGTATATATATATATATATATGTATATGTATATGTGTATATATGTATATGTATATGTGTATATATATATATATATATATATATATATATATATATATATATATATATATATATATATGTATATGTATATATATATATATGTATATGTATATATATATATATGTATAAGTGTATATATATATATATGTATATATATATGTATGTGTATATATATATGTATATATGTGTATATATATATGTGTGTATATGTATATATATATATATATATATATATATATATATATTCCGGTTTAATCTTTTTTTTAATTTTTTTTTTTAAGGCGGATCAAATGCATGCCACCATCCGGTCTGCCCGGGTGACGTATTTATCCGGATTGAAAACCGGATAACCCGGATTTTGTTACAGCTCTATAAGACACACCTCTCTCCATTAGCTGTCGACGGCTAAATTGAATGTGGTTAGCTTCTAGAGTAGTAATATCACAGCCATTATAACGAACAGCCTTGCCACTCTCTATTAAAGCTGCAGTCTGCAAGATTTGTTGTTGTCATACGTAAAGTCCTACTTTTTGGCATTTTAAGAGTTTACATGATCTATCAGAACGCTTGAAGTTGAAAACGGTGACCTCCGTAGTCGCAAAATGCAAGAAATGCTTATTTTTGAACCGAAAAATAAAAAGTTATTCAACTTCCTGTCCCGCCCCTTCAAAACACATGAGAACTCGTGCACGTAGACGTGCACGCCAGATGCGCCTACACGACTCCTCATTCATCAACTCGCCTGTCATTTGCGATCATGGAAGACACAGTAAGTAGACTAGCCCGTAATGAAGTTCAATAGTCTAGATAAATAAGCGTGGGGACGAGCCTACCTTGTATCGCGCGTGCACAATCGGTGATTGACAGGCAGCAGAGCCCAGCTCGTAACCTGATTGGTTACCTTTTACCGGTCCGGTCTGCAATTTTGGAGGGACCTAGCGGGACATATAGGGGACCTAGAGAACTCATTTTTTTTTGTATTGGGGTATTTAATGTACTACTTTCAGAATCCCCGGACAGTTCCAGGCATTATGCTTGAAAAAGAGTTGCAGACTGCAGCTTTAAGCCCCATTGTACCAGCTTTTTGGCTGCAGTTCCACCAGAATTCCACTGGGGGCGTCGGTGGAGACCAGAATGAATGGGGCCCAATGGAGCTAGATGCTACAAATGGTCAGTTTCACCTAAGTCTCCTCAAGAGCGCTCAGATTTGAATGTAGTTTCTGAGAGCTCAAGATGTGTTTCAAGTCAAAAATCTACTGAACGAGTACATACATCCCTTTGATTTCTTACAGGTTGGCTTCTTGTTGTCCACAACGCGCTAGCATTGTGCTAATGACAGCTGGTCGACCAGCTATGTATGACGTCAATTACACTTCAAATCCTTTTTTTAAGCAAATGAGTGGCTCTAAAAATCTAAAACTCAGCCATGGGTATTTTCTAAACACCCTCTTTCGAAAACAACATTCGAATTACTAGAGAAAAAATTATATCTTGAGATAAGGGCACGATAGGGCGTATAGCTCCATAGGACTCCATTCATTCTGGTCTCCAAAATTGAGCGCCCCACGTGGAAAGAGGGTGGAACTGCAACCAAAATTGCCTCGTTGGAAACCGGAAATGCACCGTGAGTGGCGTATCTGTCCTATTATAGAATCTGTGGTAATATATAATATGGCTAGACTGTCGCCTTATTTTCTACGGAGCTCCCCCTACAGCTTTGGGGTGTGTATTGCATGGTAAACAAACCCTGTATTACTGAAAGTTGCATAGTGCCTTGCGCGTCGAGAGATCTGGTCATTCGGGGCTTCAGCCCCGAATCTCCGGGCTTCAGCCTCGAATCTCTCTGGACTGACATAAAGAAAAATATGTATAATAATAAGAAGAAGAGGAACGAAGAAGAAGAAAAAGAAGGAGAGCTCCGTCACGGGACCACACTTTGAGCGGTGATAGACTACCGCGGCGCTGCTGTCATCATGCAACTTTGTAACCAGCTCAGACCGCAGGATTCTGACATGCCCAAATATGGACATGTGTTGATTCATTTTGTCCTCCACCTGCTCTGAGGAGGAGTGAGTGGGGTGGGGGGGGCGGGGGGGGCGGGGGCAGCGCCAGACCAGCGATTTCTTCTCCTGCCTGGGGTTGAACGGAGGTTGATTTTACTCTATATCGCCACCTCCTGGCCAGAAAAACTGCCGGTCCGGCGCTATCAGTTAGCCTGCTAATTCTGCAGTAAAACTCAGCTATGCTGCGTATAAACTTTGGTTAGGACATGTCAGTAGGATTATTTCTGCACACTCTTATGGTATGTATAGGTGTTTTTTGTATGCAATACATTTCAAAATGACATAAAAATCGCACATTGTGCCTTTAATAGGAGGGTTTCACTTGACGTCACATCCGTATTTTTCTACCCAGGTGGTTGGCAGCCTGAGCTGGAGCCCATTGAAAACACTGTGTTTTGTCTGCCACTTTTTGCCCAAAATACCTCAGTTTTGTGCCGTTTTTGGATGTAGCAATCGGTCTAACTGAGAGAAGGGAAAGGGTTACTATCGGGTACCGAAGGTAATCGCCCATAGAGGTGAGAAATGGAAAAAAACTCACAGAACAACGCCGCAAAAAGTGGATAGTTAACCTACGTTTACAGACTCGAGGGGCTGAATTTGCAAATGCTCGTGTCTGCGGTGTCCACTTTTCAAAGGTATGTGGGAAATCTAACAGTTTTGTAGTAGGGCAGTAAAGTATTATGTTGTTAAATGCCAATCAACAGTAATGTAATACGGGCTACGTTTGGGCTTTGTTTTGAAGGCTGCCCCAGCGCGTTGTTAGCTACTGTCGGTGGACTGGGCTCCGACGGTCAAGCTGGGTTACCAAAACGCAGAGCTAAGACACCGTCATCGGTGTTTCATGCGATCTCTGAGAGTGGTTGATCTAAACAAAACAAATTTGTCACGTCGTCACAATCTTCACGTGTCAGTAGTAT
The DNA here is from genome assembly GCF_027942865.1 of Odontesthes bonariensis. Taxonomy (NCBI): domain Eukaryota; kingdom Metazoa; phylum Chordata; class Actinopteri; order Atheriniformes; family Atherinopsidae; genus Odontesthes; species Odontesthes bonariensis. Next base: position 15,834,167 of record NC_134519.1, on the reverse strand, counting down.
CCACGAAGTGCTTAAGTGCTAACAGCGCACATTAGCTCCCAGGTTCTTGACAACAGAATCGCTCGCTCTCTCTCTCTTGTGCTTTAGGCTAACAAAGACACAATGTCAGCATTTGGATATATGGATCTCGGCATTTTATCAAAACATGAATGCCAACATTCACAGCTCGGCATTCAACATGTTAAGCAGCTGGTCATGAACTGTGTTAAATTTTCATTTTAACACCCCCTTTTTAAAAAAAAAAAATCCCAGGGGAAAAACCCCCTGACCCCCGTTAAAAATTATTTTCATGTCTGGGCTACAGCCCCGAATGTTTGCTCAAGCTACAGACGCCCCTGCATAGTGCCACTTTAAGAGGGTTTCATTTAATCTATATCGGCCACAGGACATACTTATGACGACCTGTTTGAAGACCATGTGATTATCAGAAAAACAGGAAAAATCTTCTTTCAAAATCTTCACAAAATCTTCTTTATTATATTCTTTTTTTTATTATTATTATATTATGCTTATAGTTCATAAAAGCACAAGAAACTGACGTTTTTGAGCCTGTGAGTTTTAGTCACTTAAACGTATTTGGAAAAAATATACACAATTCAATGATTGTTTGAGACACATGTGAATAAATTATATTTCTCTCCGACTTCATTTGAAAAAACACTTTCAAGGTGACAGGTTTCCGAATTAGAATTTGGAGAATAAAACCATGGCTTCCAGAACGCGTTCTTGTGACGTTGGCTTCTCAAGCCGACCGCTTGTCATCACTCATTCTTCTCTCGAGTTCCACAAGAGATGCCAGCAGTTAATTGTTGCTCCTAATTTCGTACAAACTTCAGTAAGAAAACTTAATTTTGCTTCGTGATTTCTTGAAAATTTCGCGGTACTGCGTGTAAAAGAAGAAGATCCCGTCTGTCAGCCAGTGTAAGTGATTCTGTTCGAGCGGGTGGGAGGGAACAGCTGCTGTTTCTGACCGAGAAAAGCTGTCCTGCTTGCTAAATTTACCTGGGGATTTTTTTTTTTTTTTACATCATTAAGTACTTTTAGTGATAAACGTTATGGAAAATAATCACATTTCATTATGGTAGTTGAGAACAAGTGGTAACCAAGCTTTTAACTGTGAAGTATTGATCACTTTTCTTTTAAAAGTTAATAATTTGATGCAACAATGTATTGTGACCTTGTGGAAATTTAAATATAGGTGGTGTGAAATTGGCAAATCTTTATATTATAATGCATGCAACTGAATTGATGAAGTTAGTTGCTGTAATCCAAACATAATTTTATGTCATTGAAATGAGTGATGGGTCAGATTTTTTTTCTGAATTTCTTTTGTATATTTGTATAGCTTATTTGAAAGTGATATTGGGCAAATTAGACCTTGTAATTGTCTTTATTTTCATAAAGTTGTGCTTTGCTGTGTCTCTGTCCATAACGCAGTTGAACAATGGCCGTAACTGACAGAGCTTCAGAAAAGTCTGACCACGAGTCGGTCGGATTTAATCCATCTTCCTTCACCTATCAAGACGTGGGGATGGACAATAGTATTTCCAGCAGTCGGACAGAAGATAACCGTCTCACCCTAAAGTGGCCCCAGGTTCACCCCATTGGTGCTGGCCTGCACAACATGGGGAACACCTGCTTCCTCAACTCAGCCCTGCAGTGTCTCACCTACACTCCTCCACTGGCCAACTATATGCTGGCACGGATGCACTCCAAAACGTGTAAGTTTGTGTTTTGTGGTGCATTTTTTGTAGCAACAAGAAGGGTCTCATTTAATGATACAATCATGCAGTAATTATCAAATCATTCATGGATAATTTAACAGTATATCTGAGCTGCTTTTTTGCCTGAATCTAGTTTTATTTATTAATCTTATGTACATTTGTTCCTGCTGCAGGCCATGAACCAAGTATTTGTATAATGTGCTCCATGGAAAACCACATCAATCAGGTTTTTGCTAACTCTGGAAACGTAATTTTCCCCGTGGATATTCTTACCAATCTCACAAGTAAGTAGATATCGTCATGTCTACAAATCTGAAGCTGTGCCCTGTACAGAGGGTCTACTTGAAATGAGAGAGAGGAGGTGCTGTGTGACTGTTTACCTTGTTATTTTCAGAGGGACGTTTTCTTTATGGAGTTTGTATTTAGCTTTGAAAAGAAGCTTAAATTTAACTGCAATATACTTAATCACGCTGACGTTTCTTTTTAATCTTTGATTTGTTTTCCCACACAGTTATTGCGGAGCACTTCAACTATGGAAGCCAAGAAGACGCTCACGAGTTCCTGCATTACACATTGGAAGCTATGCAAAGGTCCTGTTTACCTGAAACCCCGTGAGTGTGATTTTAATTAGTCAGAGGTGGTTTAACAGGGTTGTTCAAAGCAAGCATCTTCCACACCTGGATCAAATCTGTACAAGCTGGTGTGGGAAAGGGTGAAGGGTATCAGTCAGGACACAATCCTCTCAGGTCGAAAGTATTTGACTGAAGGAGAGTTTTCATCCACAAACATTAAGAATTACTGCCTGTGACACAATGACTTGTGTATTTGCCCCAATGAGTTGATTTTCATCCTCTTCTATGCTGGTGACAGAATGGACAGGCAAACTATCATCGATCAAGTATTTGGCGGATGCCTCAGGTCCCGAGGTAAGTTTTCAGTAAATCCTTCTTTTTGTGTGTGAAGTCCCATTTTAATATTTCACAGCTTTCCTGCACTAAGAACTTAACATTTTCTCATCTTTTCCAGTGAAATGTTCAAACTGCAAAGCGGTCTCCGATACATTTGAGCCTTTTCTGGATCTTGCACTGGACATTACGGTAATTACACCTCATCCATTCGTGGAGCTGACATGTTCTGTATTTCTGTTGCTGTAAAAGCATAAGATTTGGTCAGAGCTCCTAAAAAAACAAATTAAACTTCTGAATTGATTTTTCTCTCCGTGCAGGAAGCTTCCAGTGTCTCCAAGGCCCTGAAACATTTTGTCAAGTCAGAAAAGCTGGGTGGTGAAAATTCCTACAAATGCTCAAAGTAATTTCTAAAGATGAAGTCTTTTTTTTTCCTTTTCGTATTTCCTTTGTCATGCATCACTTTTCTAACTAATTAAGCGATCTTTGCCTCAGGTGTAATACAATGGTCACAGCCAAAAAGGGATTTAAAATCCACCGCAGCCCCAATGTGCTTACCCTCTCACTCAAACGATTCACAAACTTCTCTAACAGAAAAATCACAAAGGTACCGTGACACCCATATTTTGATATTTACTGTATAGGAACAATTCACATGCGTTTGAATTATCAACCACATATATTTGAATGGTATTTTGAAGTCAATCCTCTCTTTTGTGTTGACCAGGATGTGAAGTATCCAGAGTTCCTGGACCTGCAGCGCTACATGTCTCAGTCTGAAGGGGAGCCCCAGATCTACAGGCTGTACGCTGTACTGGTTCACTCTGGAGCCCACTGTCACTCTGGACACTACTTCTGCTACACTAAGGTACTGATTATCCCACAAACAACGATTTTAATGTATCAGAACTCTGCCTCATACACTCACACATACACATTTTCCTCAACACTTCACCAAGAACTCACTTCAGCAGAGATTAATGGAGAACTCATTCATATAGTGGTCTTAACAGACTGAGGTCTTAACTGAAAACTACACAGCAATAAATGTACTAAATGAAAATCAGGAAGGTACATGAACACAACATTATTCAGAAATGGAATCTATGACAGCACATATGATGTTGTTTGTACTTACCTTTAAGCAGGTTTTATTGTATTTAAGACTCTAAATCCATTTCAGAAACTAAATCTACAGAGTGAAACCTAAAAAATCTCTTGTTGCATCTCACAGGCCAGCGACGGACAGTGGTACAAGATGAACGACTCTACTGTGTCTTTGAGCGACATCCATACGGTTCTCAAAGAAGAAGCTTATCTTCTTTTCTACATCAAGTAAGAAAAACATCATGCAGAGAGTCAGAACGTTGACAATTCCACAGAAAAAGAGTATTAACACGACTGTCTTTCAAAAAAAAAAAAAAAACAGTTGGAATGCTCTTTGAAATGGAAACACAATGCATGAATGTAATCATTTCCAGATCATTAAAAACTGTTTTATTTATGGTAATGATTGTATACGGGAGCAGGTCGTTTAGGCCGCAGGCGTTTAGGCCCCCCTGCAGTCGTTTAGGCCAGGCTACCTGAGCAGCTGAAATCTTTATTATTGTACATTCGTTATTATAAGATATAAGTCAGCTCTACTGGGGTCCGTTTCACGTAGCAGGTTCAACCAACTCTGAGTCTATTCCTGATCTCTGAGTTGATCTACTCTGAGATAGAAAACCCTGAGTTTTCGGTTCCAGAAACGCTGATTTGAGTGAGGTTAATCAACTCTGAGTAAGTTCACCTTGAGTTTAGCGCGTGCACCACAACTTTAAAAAGCCAGCATCAATGGAGCCCCGATTCGACGAGTCACCTTGGCAACGGGGAAGAGGAGGGGCTACGTTTTTCACCAACCTCGAATTGGAAATCTTAATGCGCTCATACGGCGAGTTTCAATACGTTTTTAGAAATAAGTGCAACACCGTTGCAGCAGCAAAAGTGTAAGTTTAAATGTAGTCCTTTGCAATCACAATAATATTACAGGGAAACTGCTTGAATGGTAGCCCATTCATTTATTTCATTTAGGTGCAATCCCGCAGGGGAGAAGCGCTCTTGGCAGCAGTTTAAGATGAAATATAAAAACATTGTTCAAACAGGTGAGACCTCGGCATGGAGGTACCTCATTTTGATCATGTTGTACACTGTAAAGTAAATATTAAGTGGCTATTTGACTGTGCAGTTATTTTATTCCCAACATAATGCTGTTTTCACACACATAAACTATGTCTTCTCATCTATACCATCCATCCATCCATTATCTATACACCGCTGAATCCGTCAGTCGGGTCGCGGGGGGGCTGGAGCCTATCCCAGCGGTCAATGGGCAAGAGGCGGGGTACACCCTGGACAGGCCGCCAGTCCATCACAGGGCCACACAGAGACAAACGAGACAAACAACCATACACACTCACAGTCACTCCGAAGGACAATTTAGAGTCATCATCTATATCATGTTCTGTTAAATAATTAAGCCTATTTAAACTAACACAGACTTCTACTGAGCCAACAGAAAGAAGGCAGATGCCCGTAAAACCGGTGCTGCCCAGCACCACCACCTCTAACAGAGGGCCAGTGGCTGAGGGAATCCCCGGAGGGAGTCCACCCCCAAGACACGAGTGCCTTTATAAAATATAATAGGCCTATATATGTCTTTTTTAAGCCTATTCATACAAATATTTATTTGTCTTTTATGTCTTTTTTTTCTTTTGTCCCAACACATTCTGATGGTGCCGCTCAAAAAGATAATTGTCTGTAAATGCAAAAATCTATGCGCGGTCTGATAACCATCTCCGACGAATATTTATTTCTCTGCGCAATAATGCTGCACCTTCATCCACGGGATCGTTGTCAAAAGGACATGTTCGTTGAAAAAAGTTGCCTCCTACTGTGCCTAATGGACTTCTAGAAGTAGAAGAACTCGCTCTGCTGACTGAATGAATGAGGAAATCAAATGGCGTGTGTGGCTGAAAGAGGGCGGAGACAGAAAGAAACTCAAGGTTTCTTGAATAAAACCTGGTCCCGACCAGGTTAGGTTCAGAGAGTCTGTTACTCCGGTAACTGACCGTGAGGTTAAGTTACCTCTCTTTGTGAAACAGGCTAGAGTTACCCCTCTTTCTCGGGGTTGAGTTATCTCCCTTTGTGAAACGGAAAACTCAGAGTTTCCCTCATTTCAGGGTTAACCTACTCAGAGTTTTCACTAAACCTGCTACGTGAAACGGACCTCTGGTCTGTCTGGGTGGAAACATTTTTTTTATTTAATAAATGGTGATTTATAAATTCATAAAATTGTGGAAATAATCATCCGCATTGCTACATTCATTGGACAATAATGCTGTAATTATTTAGAAGCCCGTTAGATTCGCGCGGCTTGTGAGAATTAAAATAGTGATTTATAAGATAAGCATCGAATTGTCATCGTAAGCATCCGCATTGCCACATTCGTTGGACAATAATGCTGTAATTATTTAGAAGACCGTTAGATTCGCGCGGTTTGTGAGAATTAAAATAAATTACAGCATTATTGTCCAATGAATGTAGCAATGCGGATGATTATTTCCACAATTTTATGAATTTATAAATCACCATTTATTAAATTAAAAAAAACGTTTCCACACTAAAGTTGGTTATTAAATAATTTACCATAGATATGTAGGCTACCCAGACAGACCAGTAGAGCTGACTTATATCTTATAATAACGAATGTACAATAATAAAGATTTCAGCTGCTCAGGTAGCCTGGCCTAAACGACTGCAGGGGGGCCTAAACGACTGCTGGGAGGCCTAAACGACTGCGGCCTAAACGCCAATGGCCTAAACGACCTGTATCCTTGTATACCAGGGTAAAGGTTCATGAAATTTTGCCAAATTCTCTACTTTTTGTTGTTGTTGTTGGAAAAAGTACTTTAAGTAGTTAAACCCAACAATTTCACCGTACATTTGCTTCTGGCAATGAAATGTTTCAGTTTGCTGATGTCATTTTGCATCACATTGTTAGATCCCCGGATATGACAGAAATTGATGACTATAGCCCAGGAAACTCCGGTCAGTTGTCTCCACAGCCGGCAGCGACGCCTCAAATCAGCACCACCCTCCACAAATACAACAATGGCTTGATAGATCCCCAGCTGACACCAAACACGACAAAGGTGATGCTCAATCTATTCACATTAGGGATCCTTTTTCTAGTGTACTATAATTTGCTTTGACGGAAGTTTGATGATCTCATTGAGAAATATTTCAATGTCTGTGTTCCTCAGATCTCCAGCATTCATCACGGCAGTTCTTCCTCTGTGACTGCTGCTGCTGCTAATGGACAAGACACTGACCACAGTCTACCAAAGTAAGTTTAATATTCAGTTTAGAAAGAACATTTCTGCCATTGCTGTTCCATCTAAATATTCCTTTGGGTATGAAAATGACTATAATTTATGGACATCTACTTTGTTGTATTGATATTTGCATTATTTTTTTCTTCTGACACTCTATAAACGTGTTACTTCAGCATAAAGTTTTGATCAGTTGCTTGTATTCTTTGTGTTTGCAGCAAAGTGTACCGTGGTTCCTCTGCTGTTACCTCTTTACCTTCAGCTACTGCTACAAAACGGGAGAGTCAGGGTCACAAAAGGACTGCTGATCATCTGAGAAAGGAGAGAGATGACAGCTCAGAGTTCCAGCACTTTAAAAGATTTAAACAAAGCTCGACAATGCACCACAAGAACAGGTTAGTATTGGTGTCTTTGGCTTTGTGCTGACTGAAAGTCCTGCCTTTACTCAGAAATGTGTTCACATAAATGTTAGATCACTTAGATGTTTGAACTTCACAGCACAGACAGATGTACATTCTTACTTTAAGATCTATACCTGCCAGCAGGGATGCATCACTGCAACTTATTTAGAAGTCTTATAGAAATCTGGAGGCATGTACCCTGAAGCAGCTTTAGTGTCTCATTGAGGTAACTTCAGCTCCAGGTTTCCAGAGGTTCCTGCTCTTGAGCAGGTTAGGTTTGTGATATGAGAGCAATACATGTCAACACCTTACACTCAATCAATCGCCATAGAAAAAAAAAAACAGTGGGAGGGTCTCCTCTGTCTAAAACTCAGACTGACTCATAGTAGCACTTTAGATGATCAGGCTAAACAAGAAATGGATAAAATAAGAAAACAGATACAAGATATGAGTACACAAGAAATACAAAACAAGTTGACATTTCTAAAACAGAGCTATTATGAGGTAGGGGGGAAAGCAACAAAACTTTTAGCATATAAACTAAGGAAGCAGCAGGCAGAGAATATTATACACAAGATACGACATCCAGAGTTGGGAACAATAGACCATGAATTAAAGAACATTCAAGAACATTTTGAAAACTATTACAGAACCCTCTACTCTTAACCACAAATTGATAATACATTAGAAATGGACACATTCCTCGCTTCATTGCATTTACCCTCAGTGTCAGAAGAAGAAAATAAAACTTCAATGTCAGAAATAACAATTGAAGAACTGAACTCTGCTATCTCCAAACTGAAGGCTAGTAAGTCACCAGGCACAGATGGATTTACTGCTGAGTGGTATAAAACACTACGTGAACAACTAGCCCCAATACTACTTAGGACTTACAATTGGATCTTACAGAAAAAGAAAATACCACCCTCCTGGAGAGAAGCGATAATTTCCCTGATTTCTAAGGAAGGAAAAGATAAACTTGAATGTCGCAATTATCGCCCCATCAGTATTCTTAATATAGATTATAAATTGTTCACATCAATATTGACACGTAGGATATACAAGATTTTGCCTAGACTTATCCATACAGACCAGACAGGCTTTATCAAACAGAGACAGACACACGACAATTTGAGAAGAACCCTACATATTGTTAACCTTATTACTCAACAGAATACAGAAGCAATTCTCGTTAGCCTAGACGCCGAGAAAGCGTTCGATTCGGTGAGATTATCCTTTCTATATAGGGTGCTAGCAAAATTTGGCTTCCACAAATCTCTCATAGCAATATTCCAAACCTTCAATGATAGTCCCACAGCAAGAATTAAAGTAAATGGTGCCTTATCTAGATCCATTACTCTGGAACGAGGTAAGACAAGGATGCCCTGCCTCCCCTCTCCTTTTCGCCCTGTTTATTGAACCACTGAGTCAGTGGATTAGGCAAAATGGTAATATTAAAGGGATAAGAATGGATGATGACGAACATAAGCTTGCACTATTCGCAGACGATGTCTTAGTCTACTTATCACAACCTACATCAACACTCCCCAAATTGATGGACACACTACACAGATACCGGACATTTTCAGGATTTAAAGTAAATGTGCAAAAAACCCAAGTACTCACCTTTAACTATACCCCACCTGACCATTTATTAAGGAAGTATGACCTGAGATGGGACGCAGATTACATAAAATACTTGGGAGTTAATATTCCTAAGGACATTAGAAAATTGGTTGACCTGAATTATACTCCTTTAAACACCAACATTAGAGCAGACCTGCAAAGATGGACACTCATCCCTTTCCTAAGTTTAAATTCTAAAGTTGAATCCATCGGAATGAACATACTTCCAAGATTATTGTACCTTTTTCAAGCACTTCCAATTGAGGTGCCTACCAATCAGTTTATTGAATGGGATAAGTTCATTTCAAGGTTTCTGTGGCAAGGCAAGAAACCTAGGACTAGATATAAAATTTTGCAGTTAGACAAGGGAAAAGGAGGTCTAAACCTTCCCTGCCTGCGTGACTACTTTTACGCAGCCCAGTTAAGACCCTTGGTGTGCTGGTTCAGCCCCTTTTATTCAGCCAGGTGGAAGGATATTGAAAATGCTATCTCTGGTGAGATGCCTCTAGCAGCAATAATTGCGGATGGTGAATTACAGAAGAACATGCTAAATCAAAACAACCCCTGGATAAACACAGGCTTGAAGACTTGGCAGAAGATAATAAAATTTTGTAACATTGAAAAGCCACTCAGAAAGCTGAAATGGTGCGTATTTGACCCTGACTTCCCCCCAGCTAAATCGGATGCCAGATTTAAAATGTGGAATGAAAAGGGCTTAACAACTTATACCACCTTTGCACCGAGAGGGAATCTGAAAAGTTTTGAAGCAATGCAGAATGACCATGGCCTGCAGCGTCAAGACTTTTATAGATACCTTCAGGTCAGACATCATTATAACCAAAATATAGCTGGAACTCTAAAGGCTGGGGAAAAGGGGGTATTAGAAGTGTTTGAGAAATCAATTAGCTCACAAATGTGTTTCAAAGTCGTTTCTAGAGTGTATAGCGGCCTCCGTAGAGCTAACTCCGACGATACATTTTATATTAAAGAAAAATGGGAAAAGGAAAGTAGGATACAGCTCTCAGCTGAGAATAGGGAAAGTCTTTGTATTCTGCAGTGGGAGACCACATGTTCTAATTCTTGGCGAGAATTATGTTGGAAAAATCTGTCCAGATTCTTTATTATCCCCTTACAACAGCGTAAACAAATACCCAATGTAAGATGCTGGAGAGCTTGTGGACTCATTGAGGTCAACCATTTCATGTTTTCTGGGAATGCCCTGCCCTTGCAGGATATTGGCAAGACATACACACACACCTGGAAGCTGTTTTTCAGTTCAATATCCCATACAGGTTTGACACAATGTTTCTAGGAAACATTGAATTTGATGACTGGGACCACAATGATAAAAGACTATTACTGATGCTTTTAGTTGCAAGTAAAAAGGCTATTACTAGAAGATGGTTGAAACCAGATCCTCCTAAACTAACTGACTGGTTAGATGTCATTCATGACATCACTAAGAATCCAGATTGAAAAATTCTCTAGAATTTGGACCAAGTGGACTGAGTATATTGCATGTATAAGAGAGGGTTTTTGTTAGCTGAAGGCGTTATTTTGTTTTATCCTCTGTCTTTTTTTTTTCTCTCTTTCTCATTATACTAACATTTTCTAGATGTACCTATTGAAATGGAATGTGAAGTGTAAGCTCCCCATGTTCATGTTCTTTATCTTTCTCTTTTTTCTCATTTTATTTTATTTTTTTCATTATAAAAATGTATATATCCATAGGCCATAAGCTGAAGATTGATTGCAGTAATGTATACATTTATTTGCCTCAATAAAAAAATAATGGCAAAAAAAAAAAAGAAATGGAAATGGAAACACAATGCATGAATGTAATCATTTCCAGATCATTAAAAACTGTTTTATTTATGGTAATGATTGTATACCAGGGTAAAGGTTCATGAAATTTTGCCAAATTCTCTACTTTTTGTTGTTGGTGTTGGAAAAAGTACTTTAAGTAGTTAAACCCAACAATTTCACCGTACATTTGCTTCTGGCAATGAAATGTTTCAGTTTGCTGATGTCATTTTGCATCACATTGTTAGATCCCCGGATATGACAGAAGTTGATGACTATAGCCCAGGAAACTCCGGTCAGTTGTCTCCACAGCCGGCAGCGACGCCTCAAATCAGCACCACCCTCCACAAATACAACAATGGCTTGATAGATCCCCAGCTGACACCAAACACGACAAAGGTGATGCTCAATCTTTTCACATTAGGGATCCTTTTTCTAGTGTACTATAATTTGCTTTGACGGAAGTTTGATGATCTCATTGAGAAATATTTCAATGTCTGTGTTCCTCAGATCTCCAGCATTCATCACGGCAGTTCTTCCTCTGTGACTGCTGCTGCTGCTAATGGACAAGACACTGACCGCAGTCTACCAAAGTAAGTTTAATATTCAGTTTAGAAAGAACATTTCTGCCATTGCTGTTTCATCCAAATCTTCTTTTGGGTATGAAAATGACTATAATTTATGCACATCTACTTTGTTGTATTGATATTTGCATTATTTTTTCTTCTGACACTATAAACGTGTTACTTCAGCATAAAGTTTTTGATCAGTTGCTTGTATTCTTTGTGTTTGCAGCAAAGTGTACCGTGGTTCCTCTGCTGTTACCTCTTTACCTTCAGCTACTGCTACAAAACGGGAGAGTCAGGGTCACAAAAGGACTGCTGATCATCTGAGAAAGGAGAGAGATGACAGCTCAGAGTTCCAGCACTTTAAAAGATTTAAACAAAGCTCGACAATGCACCACAAGAACAGGTTAGTATTGGTGTCTTTGGCTTTGTGCTGACTGAAAGTCCTGCCTCTACTCAGAAATGTGTTCACATAAATGTTAGATCACTTAGATGTTTGAACTTCACAGCACAGACAGATGTACATTCTTACTTTAAGATCTATACCTGCCAGCAGGGTATGCATCACTGCAACTTATTTAGAAGTCTTATAGAAATCTGGAGGCATGTACCCTGAAGAAGCTTTGTCTAATTGTGAATCGAGTTTTTCAGTGTTTATTGACATGTTCTGATGGTTAATCTCATGTTCAGTTTCGGAATTGATGGTGTTCACGGTGTTTTCTGTCCATCCCTTGAAGCTCTAACATGGACTCAGACGGATTCACGGATCCAAGAACATTAAAGAAGAGGAAGCGCATGGACATGGACCCTGAACAGTATACAAGCAGAGAAGAAAGGCAGAGCTGTAAACGATGTTACTTGGACAGTAAATACAATCTACAAGTGAGTGCGCGCCAGCCGGTCGAGGCAGATGGCCGTCCTTCCTGAGTCTGGTTCTGCTGGAGGTTTCTTCCTGTTAAAAGGGAGTTTTCCTCTCCACTGTCGCCTCGTGCATGCTCAGGATGGGGGATTGAATTGAAGACAATTATCAATGAGATCCGTTGGTTTTTTTAGCTAGGCAACTTATTTTTTTTAATTGGCATTGAATGAATTGGACTTATTTGGATTTGAATGAATTTGATTTAATTGGATTACAATGAATTGGATTTTAATTGGCTTAATAGTTTGGGGTGTGCAAAATAATCGTCATGACGATGCATCGCGATTCTAATTTTCGCAATCTACTGCATCGATTCTTGACGCCAAGTATCGATTATTTTTTTTATTTTTTTTACGCCTTTAATGATAGGACACACGCAATTGATGCATTTCGCTGCAAGGGATGTTTGGAATATATATATTTTTAATAGTTTTATAAAGCCTATGCACTTTTTTTTGTCTGTACTAATCATCCCTATTTTGTTATTTTAAGTTTTAGAAATCCTATGCAATTTTTGTGATGAGTGTGTCCAGTAATAGTAATATTTGTGTCCAGTAATATTTGTTTTAATGGCAATACCTCCAAAAGTTGTTTCAATAAATTAGGGGTGTGCAAAATAATTGTCATGACGATGCATCGCGATTCTAATTTTCGCGATCTACTGCATCGATTCTTGACGCCAAGTATCGATTATTTAAAAAAAATATATATATATTTTTTAATTATTATTATTATTTTTTTTTTTATTATGCCTTTAATGATAGGACACATGGAATTGATGCATTTCACTGCAAGGGATGTTTGCAATATATATATTTTTAATAGTTTTATAAAGCCTATGCACTTTTTTTTGTCTGTACTGATCATCCCTATTTTGTTATTTTAAGTTTTATAAATCCTATGCAATTTTTGTGATGAGTGTGTCCAGTAATAGTAATATTTGTGTCAAGTAATATTTGTTTTAATGGCAATACCTCCAAAAGTTGTTTCAATAAATTAGGGGTGTGCAAAATAAGTGTCATGACGATGCATCGCGATTCTAATTTTCGCGATCTACTGCATCGATTCTTGACGCCAACTATCGATTATTTAAAAATAAATAAATATATATATATATATATATATATATATATATATATATATATATATATATATATATATATATATATATATATATTTTTTTTTAATTATTATTTTTTTTATGCCTTTAATTATAGGACACATGCAATTGATGCATTTCGCTGCAAGGGATGTTTGCAATATATATATTTTTAATAGTTTTATAAAGCCTATGCACTTTTTTTTGTCTGTACTGATCATCCCTATTTTGTTATTTTAAGTTTTATAAATCCTATGCAATTTTTGTGATGAGTGTGTCCAGTAATAGTAATATTTGTGTCCAGTAATGTTTGTTTTAATGGCAATACCTCCAAAAGTTGTTTCAATAAATACAGTTATGAATTGATTTGCTTTGAGTTATGTATCAATTGAAGACACTATCCAGATCATACACAGCCAGTCAGCCACTGGTAATGGCTGTATTTATTTTTTAAAGTATGTTCAGTGAAAATATCGCAATGCATCGCAATAATTCAAGTATCGTGATGCATCGTGATAGTATCGCATCGTGGCATGTGAATCGTGATTCGAATCGAATCGTGACTTCTTTGCCAATACCCACCAAAAAAAACAGCACTTTAATATGATACATGCTCACTTTAGGCTTGGTGATTCCTCTTCTGTGAAAATATATGTATAATAAAAAGAAAATCCTGAAAATTGTCAACATTAGGGTCATAAAGTGGTATCCAGCAGAGAGCGATGTATGTTAAAATGATACATTCAAAGATTACAGATATGAATTACTTTTTCATCATAAATGTCAACTCTTTTAAAATTTTCATGTGAGTGGTCTTACGGTGCGTTCACACCAGACGCGGTCGGGCGACGCGATTACATACAAAGTCAATGCAAAGACGCGATTAGACGTGATTAGACGCGGATTCGAGCCGGCGGCATGGTGTCCTGCCGAGAGATCGCGGCGCAACTCCTGGAGAAGGCGATGAAATTATCCAAGCTGAATGCACCACCGGATGATGTCACTGATCCAGACACGACGGCGTGTGCGTTTCAGACGAATCTCGGACTGCCACAGCAGGTACAAGGACGCGATCAGCCATGGATAGCCCCTTGAGCTATTCACTCGTTTTTTACTCGCGCGAAAGAGGCGTTTGATGCGATGGAATTTAATTTACACCTGCGGCAACGATCGCGCGATGAAGGCGGTGCGAATATTCGCATCGCGTTTGGTGTGAACGCACCGTTAGAGCTGAACACTCATCCTTTAATCTTGTCTAATTTACAAAAGCTGACAAATCAGCTCAGTGAAGTGAAGTAAAGTGAACAACAACAGTCCTTAAAAAGATAACAGTAATCAGGCCGAGCACGGTGGGTGTTTTATTCAAAGGTCAAAACTAAACAGAGCCTTATTCTGTATACATATTTATTTAAATACTCCATACAAACCTCCTGAATATAAATATCCTTGTCTTTTAAAACTGCACTCACAAGACAAACCCCTTTCCAAACAGGTCACTCTTCCTTCATTCTCACCACCTGTTTATAACGATGTTTCTAATAAGACAAACATAATTAGAATAAAAATAGAAGATTTTTTTTTTTGTCCTTTTTTGGCAAGTCAGGAAGGCAGCCTGGGTACTGGTCTGTTTCATCAGTATCATCTCACGATCGTGTCTACCTGCATCTGTTTAGTCCGTATAAAAACATGAGCGTGGTATGAGCATCCTTTACTCTTACAAGTTCTCAAAGGCACAGCTCACTCCAAAGGCTGGATGCAGGTCTTTGGCAGGTCCTCTGCAGTTGTCAATACACACAAGAAAAGTATTGTAGAAATGTGCTGAAATTTTGAGTAATTAGAGGCCAATTCTTGCTTTAGACTTTATTCCTAATGTATCTGTACTTTTCTGTAATTACATTCATATACATGGTGGATTTTACTGTTTGTGAGCAGATCTCAGACGACTACTCCCTTATGCATGCAAGGAATTCACAGGAAATGATGCAAGCATGTTATCCAGTGCTTTTTCCCCTCTACTACATACATAGTATATCACACGTTGGCTTTTATTGCATGACAGTCAAAGAAACTTGCCAAGTCGCGTTGATTAGATCATTGGACACCTCTTTTAATTTCAAACTTCTATGTATCAAGATATATTTTGTTCAATCATGCGGTCCTCAGCAGCTCTTAAATTTAGATATTTACAACCTCACGTGTTCAATATTTACTGAACAAAGACTAAACCAAAATGCAGAAGCAGTGTTTGAAAAACTAATATCATCAATGCGTCTTCTATAAGCAACAAACAGACGGTGTTAATCAAACACATCTGATTAAGTGATCGTGTGAGCACCTCTATAAAAGCAGTTTTAGGCAGTTTGCATGTTTGGAGCATTTAGGTGTACAGTGCAAAGAAGGAAAGGACATAGAGAAGCAATTGTTGCAGCCCATTAATCTGGGGAGGGTGATGGGGCCATTTCCAAACTATTTGGGTCCATAATACAAGAAAGAAACATTATTCGATTGTGGAGGAAGCTGCCAATCATCCTGTGGAGTGGACATTCCAGCGAGTTCTTCACAAGGTCAAACTGTGCTGCTGAGTTACATCTCAGACGATAGGCACAGTTGGCCAGGAAAGTTGTCAGGGTTAGGATTAGGGGTTATAAAGACTCTTCATCTCTTCAGCACAACTTAGGTTTACAAAGTATAATTGCATCTAAACAACCTACAAGACTTGGACATCTTGGAGTTACTGGGTTGACCATGAATTCCTCTGTATATCAGAGTATTCGAGAGTCATTCTGTCTGAAAGCTGCAGCTTAGCTGAAATCATGTCATGCAACAGGACAATTATAACAAACATGGCAGTACATGTACATCACGGTGTCTAAAAAAAAAAAAAACTTCCATAATGTGATAAGTAATATTATAACTGATATTAGACAGTTGTTAGTTAATAAGTGAAATTACAAACATAATTAAAATAACTGATATTAGACAGTTGTTAGTTAGAAGTACTTTAATTTTGTCTTGAATGTAAATGCATTTTAAGATTAACATGATTGCATTTTGATATCTGTGTGGGTTAAATATTCGCTATTGGTAATGTCTCTGGGATCCAGTAGGGGGAGCACGCACCTCTTCCTCACTCAGTAAAGACGAGTGAAGGAGAGAGCGACTGTTTCATTTGTTCGTTCTCCCATTGCTATTCACCTTGTTCAATGTATTTATTTAAGTATTTATTTAAGTAAAAAACAACGAAAAATTTTTAAGAGCATGTTCATAAGAGTTTTCTCTGTGTGATTGTAGGTTATGGAGCCCTTAAAATGACATGGGAGAGTAAAATAAA
Organism: Odontesthes bonariensis; assembly: GCF_027942865.1. Taxonomy (NCBI): domain Eukaryota; kingdom Metazoa; phylum Chordata; class Actinopteri; order Atheriniformes; family Atherinopsidae; genus Odontesthes; species Odontesthes bonariensis. Next base: position 15,817,423 of record NC_134519.1, on the reverse strand, counting down.
ACCCAAGGTTTTCTCGTGCCCAAGCGAAACTATCTCATTCGCACCTGAAACTTTCTCGTGCGCACCAGAAACTTTTCTGGTGGGAACGTGAAACTTTCTCGTGCGCACCAGAAACTTTATGGCACGCGCGCATTTGAAACTGTCTAGTCAGACTGCAGGCTGCACAGGAAAACATGGCAATTCATGAATTAGTGCGCCTTTATTTCAGTTTAGGACTGCACTAAAAAGATATCGTGGCATTACTTGCAAGCCGGCATGGCTATATTTTGTCTGAAAGACATTTAAAAAGAATTCTGAAATCCAATGGTTTGTTCAGGCGCAAGGGATACACCCCACTGGATCGTGTTATTCAGTTCATAGGAGAGCAGTTACAGACATCTGGGCAACTCTGTGGATACAGGTGGATGTACCATAAATGCAAAGAGTGTGGGCTTCACGTCAAGAAGGAGCATGTGCGCTTAATTCTCAAAGAACTCGACCCAAGAGGGGTAGAACTCAGGGGAAGGCGACGGCTCTGTCATTGAAATTATTTTGCTGAAGGCCCCAACTACATTTGGCATATGGATTCTTACAACAAACTCAAACCATTTGGTATTTGCATAAACGGCTTCATTGATGGATTCTCTCGAAAAATCATATGGATGAATGCATATACCACCAGCAGCGATCCAAAAGTCATTGGCGGCTACTACATGGATTCCGTCGAGAGATTAAGTGGTTGTCCAAGGATTGTAAGAGGCGACCGGGGCACAGAGAACGGTAAAGTCAGAGACTTTCAACGCTTTCTCTGTCGCAACATTCACGACGGCTCTGGTATTGACTGCTACATTGAAGGGGCAAGCACAGCAAATCAGCGGATAGAGAGTTGGTGGGGCTTCCTCCGAAGAGAATCCATGGAATTCTACATCTGCTTGTTCACAGACCTGAAGGACCGGGGTTTGTTCAGTGGAACATATTTGGACCGAAATCTGATTCAGTTCTGCTTCATGGGTATGATTCAGGTAATCTCCACATGTCCATTGTTGTGTTAAACCGGTTTTTGACAATTTTATGGGGTCCACATTTTTCTTTATTTAATTACATGTTAGCCTAATGAGCAGGGCGGGCAGACTGTCCGTGCATGGCTGTGTACTTTTATGTCAAGCATTTAAAGGGGAACTCCGGGGCATTTGAAGCGCAATCCCATTGCTAGCTGGTTGTCAAATACTGACAGTAGGACACAGACTGGTGCAAATCGGCGCTCCCTGTGCGGCGATTGCGCTGTTTGCGCAGCCTGTCATGCTAACCAAATACGTGGTGGCTAAAGGGCAAGTGCTAACCCTTCCACGTAAAACAACAACTTGCACACTGCAGAAACGTCACACCACTTTATAACCCATCTGACAATAAAGTCACAAGCCTTGCCATCAAAACCATATGCATGGTTCTCACATTACTGGCATGGGGACGTTACAAAACAACTTTATAAACAGCATGTCACTTACCACTTGTTGGTATGCTCGCGCATGTGAAAGCCCAAAAGAGTCAATGGACGATAATCCCATATACAAAACAATTATCTTCTCTAGAAAAACTGCGTTCAAGTATTTAAAACATTACAACAATACATTCCCAGGAATATTGTTGTAATGTTTTAAATACTTGAACGCAGTTTTTCTAGAGAAGATAATTGTTTTGTATATGGGAGTATCGTTCATTGACTCTTTTGGGCTTTCACATGCACGCGCATACTGACAACCGGTAAGTGACATGCTGTTTATAAAGTTGTTTTGTAACGTCCCCATGCCAGTAATGTGAGAACCATGCATATGGTTTTGATGGTAAGGCTTGTGACTTTATTGTTGGATGGTTTATAAAGTGGTGTGACGTTTCTGCAGTGTTCTGCCGCACAGGGAGCACCGATTTGCACCAGTCTGTGTCCCACCGTCAGTATTTGACAACCTCTAGCAATGGGATTGCGCTTCAAATGCCCCGGAGTTCCCCTTTAACTGGTGACGTTCGCTACACAGCAGTCAAAACATAGCCTATTCATGAATCATGACACATTCAATCAAGCCTATTGCCATCTCTGTAGGTGTCATTATTGTATAGGCATATAACTTTCAGCATTTTAACACGTATGGATGAACATCCATTTTCATGTCTTTGAAGGGATCTAATCACTTACCTATTGCCCACATTGAGGTCAATTGCACTTTTCTAACTCTGTAATGTGTTTCTAGGATGAATTGGATGAAACCACTGATGTATGGGATTCACATATCATCAGATCATCAAAGAATGACAGAGTGCCCAGTGGTCGACCTCAAATAATGTACATGTTCCCAGAACTCTACAGGAGTGAAGACTGTATTTCACCAGTGGACAGAGCTGATATACAGTTGTGTCAGTCTGATTGCACATTCAGACAAACTATCCCATGTGACACAGACATCTACAATCTCTGCAACGTTCTAATGGTGGAGTCACAGCTGTATCTTCCAGGTGATGCTTATCAAGCAGTGGATTTATACTTGCATTTAAGAAATGAAATTACATCAGATCTCTAAATCGAGAGGGAGTCGTTTCATGTCTTCAAAATAAAACACGACAAAAGATTTCCTAAATGCAGCCCTTCATGCTTTATTTATTTTTTTTTTAAACTCATTCAAGTTCCCATAACACTTAAACTCATAACTTGAAGTCCATGTATTACATGAATACTGCAAATATTTTAGCTTTGCAGCAAAAAAACGAAAAACAACAACAAAAAACCCAATGCTTCAAGTTTCTCAGAAATGAATGCATATGGAATAAAGTGCAAATAGCCTTACAAAATCTGGCCCTGACATTAAACACAAACTTGTTTGTTTTTTCTTGTATAACATGAATAAATACTGCAGTTATTTTAACTTTGCAGCAAAAAACAATGCTTCAAGTTTATTGAAAATGAATGCACATGGAATAAAGTGCAAATAGCCTTACAAAATCTAGCCCTGACATAGAACACATACTGCTTTGTCTGGACTGTGATAAGACTCAAGAAACCATTTAATTAAAAAAACAAAACAACAAAAAAAAAACGTACTGGTATTACACAAGTCACATTCACAAGCAACACAATACTTGTTAGACGATGTCCATGACCCAAACAGAACTCCTTAGTATAGAGTTGAAATCACTGCGCAGCTCTGGGTAGTTGTGATAACCCACTGGGACTTTCAAAATGCAGGCACAAGTGTGGGACTGGGGCCGTTTCTCAAATTCAGACGATTCAATGAACTGCACTTCAATTTTACTTTCAATTAAATTGGAACCTGTGCAGAATCTAAGGAACTGTTGTAGGGTGCTTATGTCAACCTCCCCAATGTACTTTTTTAAGTACCGGGCAACTACTGCTTGGGGAGGAGTCATGTTTTCAGGGAACAATAAAATCTCCTTCACAGCTTTGGCTGAGGGTGTCTTCTCTTTTATGGTGTCATGGAGAACACTAAGTGGCATAGCTACTGCCAACTGCTGCAATATTGGTTGCCAAATCTGAATGATAAAGGAAGGGGCCTGAAGCAAAACCTTGTGATCAAGTTGTGACAGAAGACCAACAAAGTTGTCTTCTGTTGGCATTTGGAGGCAATCGTACGCCTCAAGAGCATCAAGTAAATCTTCATCTGTGACGGAGTTGAAGTCATCCAAAGCCTTGATAAGCAGCTGGCGTTCATTGTCGGACACGTATTGTAGGAACGCATCTTTGAAGCTGCTGCTGGTTGTGCCATGAATGGTGTTTTCAAGAAAAGGCATTGCTAGTTTCACAGGAAAGTAACCAAACCTCCAACCAAAAACTACAATTCTAGCAACTGCCTGCCATTCCTCGGCCTGGAAGTCATGTCTGATGAATGGGACTTTAACGTCCCCCAAAGGTGCACCTCTCATAAAAATCTGTCCAGAACTCTGTTAGACAATCTCTCCTAACACCACTACCTTCTCCTTCCTCCAGTGCTCCATTTGGCAAGCGTATCTTGATGGCGACATCCAGGTTTAAAATTTCTGGGTTTTTGAAGGCATGAACTAGATCTGTAAGACAATGCCCCCTCCTAATAGTTAAAGTGTAATAGGTTTGCACATCCATTGGATCTGAAAGAGAGAAAGAGAGAAAGAGAGAGAGATTGCCCGTAGTTATTTACATACATATTGTACATAACTGTCTATTGATTTCATGAAGACCATGTCAAAGATAAAATGTGCCACCTCTTGCAAGTAAAATGAACAGCTTTTCAATGGGGATTTCTATGAGTATTTTCGACTACTTTAATACCAAAGTGGCTGTGTTTGAGAAGAAGGGTTTCAGGGGAAACGCACAGAGACCTTTAAATTAACTTGTGAATATGTGTGGTAATAGAGATCTCTCATGTATGCAATGACAGACAGTGCAGGGCACAAGACAATGTAATTCTACTCAAAAAGGTGTTCTCATAAAGTGTCATTACACAAATGGTTTTGAATTGTATTAATAAAATCATGATCTGACATTGACTGCTACCAGCCATTCAAAATGGTTTGAGATAAAAGTGTTTTAACAAACTCAAGCAGGAGTGCCAATAATTATGGGGGACATTACACATAAAATATAACCCCTTCCAAGAGGGTAAACCTGTTGTTCACCTGGTATGGCTGAAGGATGTATGTCTGGACTGAGTTGCGGCTCATTAAAGCTGCGGTCGGCAACTTTTTTTATTCATATTAGCTTGAACTGTCATGGGATTCTGGAAGTAGAATATTAAATAGGCTGTTTAGGAAAAATAACGAAATCTGTAGCTCCCTCTGAAGCCTGTAATCATGCTTGCAAAAACCAAGCACTCCCGGCTGTTTTTAACCAATCAAGTTAGGGTGGAGGAATCCTACCTGCTTGTGCACACGCTGGTGTGAACTCACGTGCACAACCTCGTCCACAGAGGGGGCGGGGTTTGGGGGGCGATTCGGAGCTTGTTAGAGGTTGGGGGAGGGACCTGAAAGTTGTATCAGTTCGAATTTTCCGACTTTAGACTCGCAATTTTGAAAACTTGCCGACTGCAGCTTTAACAATTCCATTTGACATCTGGTTGCCTTGATCACTGGGGTGTGTTGGAGTACTTGTAGTAATTGCACTCTCCTGCAAAATGAACATTTTCATAACTTGATAAGATTAGTTACTGCTCCACATACCCAAACTGTATGCATACAATCAAAGTCAGAGTTACATCACAAATAGTGCAACACAATGACTGTGTGGTGATAGGGTAGTACATGGTGGACATAATGTCAAAACAGGAGCTAGGGTTAATAGTTTACAGTACCTCACTCTCTTGACTCCAGGGAAGGGTGTCATCTTGATTACTCTCCTCCTCACCAGTCACTGGCCCGAATTGAACTTCTAAATCGTCCATAGATACTAGGAAGGCCTGGCCAACAACATCATACTCATGTTTTGTTTCTTGAATTAAGACAGTTAGGTCGGTTAACACAGGCTGGTTGCTTGACACAGGCTGGCTGCTTGGCGCGGGCTGGCTGCTTGATGCAGGCTGGCTGCTTGGCGCGGGCTGGCTGCTTGATGCGGGCTGGCTGCTTGATGCGGGCTGGCTGCTTGGCACGGGCTGGCTGCTTGGCACGGGCTGGCTGCTTGATGCGGGCTGGCTGCTTGGCACAGGCTGGCTGCTTGATGCGGGCTGGCTGCTTGATGCGGGCTGGCTGCTTGATGCGGACTGGCTGCTTGATGCGGGCTGGCTGCTTGATGCGGGCTGGCTGCTTGGCGCGGGCTGGCTGCTTGATGCGGGCTGGCTGCTTGGCGCGGGCTGGCTGCTTGATGCAGGCTGGCTGCTTGGCGCGGGCTGGCTGCTTGATGCAGGCTGGCTGCTTGATGCAGGCTGGCTGCTTGATGCAGGCTGGCTGCTTGGCGCAGGCTGGCTGCTTGATGCAGGCTGGCTGCTTGGCGCGGGCTGGCTGCTTGATGCAGGCTGGCTGCTTGGCGCTGGCTGGCTGCTTGATGCAGGCTGGCTGCTTGGCACGGGCTGGCTGCTTGATGCAGGCTGGCTGCTTGATGCAGGCTGGCTGCTTGGCGCGGGCTGGCTGCTTGATGCAGGCTGGCTGCTTGATGCAGGCTGGCTGCTTGATGCAGGCTGGCTGCTTGGCGCGGGCTGGCTGCTTGATGCAGGCTGGCTGCTTGGCGCGGGCTGGCTGCTTGATGCAGGCTGGCTGCTTGGCGCGGGCTGGCTGCTTGATGCAGGCTGGCTGCTTGATGCAGGCTGGCTGCTTGATGCAGGCTGGCTGCTTGGCGCGGGCTGGCTGCTTGATGCAGGCTGGCTGCTTGGCGCGGGCTGGCTGCTTGATGCAGGCTGGCTGCTTGGCGCGGGCTGGCTGCTTGGCACGGGCTGGCTGCTTGATGCAGGCTGGCTGCTTGTTTCGACACGGATTGGTTCTCCTCTCTGCTGATAGAAAGCAAACAAAACTTTAGGCAGTATAAATGATACTGAAATGTTCTCAATCTATGAAGGATCCAGGTTCAACTTTTGGAATGGGTTTCTGTACTTAAACCCAACAGCTACCCACACAATATAATAAAAAAAAACAATTGTGCATTTAGTGCAAATCCCGACCCCCTCCACAAGCACCACCAGTATTATCTTCTAGCAAACATGTAGCCCCTATTGCATATTATGACCCTTGCCCCCAATACATCCAAATCGGACTACATCCTACAGTACTGAAACCAAACATGTAATATGATAGCCCAACTTACCTTCATTGTCTCATCTGTGGATTCTGTGTCTGATGCATCAGAGAGAGTTATTGTTTTTGCCTTGGAAGTTGTGTAGATGCGGAGCATCTTTAGTTTAGTCTGGTCATACATCTGTCCCACAGTAACATCAGAGGGCAGTACATTGTGGCAGTAATCACGAATATCAAGTTCAAAGTTTTCAATCAGTCCTTTTGATGAACGTCCATTTGGAAAAAACTAACTTTTCCCAGTCTCTATCAGCTCCCCCATGGTTACCGTTTTCTGTACTGTTAGGTTTCGAGTGCCTCCTCCGTTTCGCGTTCGTACTTGATGAAACATGTTGCTTTGTTCAGAATAATGAAGCCATCCCAATTCGACCCGTCGCATGGTTTTGGCAGCGTGTTTGTTTCCCATTCCGTGACCCGTTTCTTCATTTCTGGTAGGAGTTATCCGCGCACCTATCCTGTCCCTCAGTTTTTCCACAAGAGAAGACCGAGAATACCTCGCTGTTTCCGTTCCATCTGGTCTTGCGGCTGCCACCTCTCTTTGGCGGCAAAATGCTCTCAAAGCAAGGCGGTCACCATATCTGAAGATGTACTTCTCCAATTCAGCGTCACTCATCACACCTACGACACTGATGTCGATCTGTGAAAAGCAATATCCACATATTCACTTACCTATATTACACCCAACTATTAAAATAATGCTGGCTAGGGCATTATTGTTTACAGTAATGGGTAACCAACCATTGTAGGCTAGGTAGTTCTCTCTTTATAGTGTTAACAATCTTATTACTCTACATTGTGTATATTTTTGTACATGCTTATATTTATGTGTCTACTTTATGGACAAGATTTCTCAGCACACTTGTATGTAAAGAAAACAAAAAAGCTTAACCTTGTCCTCTTGTAGTTGTTTAATTATGCCGTCATCAATGTTTCTTCTTCTGAGAAACGCAAACATGTCATCCTCTGCTGCCGTCGCCATGTTCAGTGTACCAATACCCTGTAATACAGTACCTGTAAGTAGGTTTGGATAAAACTGTCAGCTAAGTGTAATGTAATGTCTCACTCATGTAGACCTACAACACCATAGAGAGTGCGCGAGAGAGAGCGAGAGATAAAGAAAAAGACAGATAGAAAGAGAGGGAGAGAGAGACTTACTGGTCACAGCAGCCAACTCCAAAAGGCTTCAATTTAGACAATCTGAAGTCATCTAGCTCTCCACTATGCCAAAGGCCTGTCACTGGTACCCACAGCTTGCTGCAACACACATCATATTACATTGTGTTTTACATAGCACCACATGTAAAGCGTCTTTCAGTAACAGGAAGTGATATATACTAAACAGATGTAGTATTTATTATGTAGCAGACACATTTGCTCACTCAGATGCTTCAATTCAGGTAAATTCAGGTAATCTGAAGTAATCCAGCTCTCCCCTATGCCAAAGGCCAGTCCTTGGTACCCACAGGTAAAACACACATTACATTGCGAATTACATAACATCACATGGCTCTCACGGTGTACATATGAGAGAATAAAAATGACTTGACAAGAAAGTGATGCTGAAGTGGCAACTGGCAAGAAAAACGCTTTTCAAGCTGCAGGGTCGGCATAGTTTTGGAGGCAACAACCTGCTTCAATCATATTCTCTTAATTTTGTTTTCAAACAAATGTTACTAGCAAAGTGAAGTCAGCCCACACGACGTCGCTTCTGATCAACATACAGTGATGATATTTCGAGCCAGTTATCATTAACCCAGAAGTTGTACATCCAAGCTCGTCTCTGGTCCTTTAAAATCTTTCTTAATTCTTCTTCACGAACTCCGAAGACAACTGTGTTTTAATTTGTTTAAATGCATTTCAGGATCCAAGGGGATCCTGAACCACGCTTCGACACAGTGTGCATCACCTACAAGCAAGGCAGTGAGTGAATGGCTCGCCACCGTACACCACCTGCAGCCACGCAAGATGCAAAAGGTGCTGAAAACAACATGAAAATGTCCACTTGAAACGCTGTGGGACTTACAAGCCTCAATTTCAAATAATATCCATGGTATAAATGTTATGACGATAATTTATAATTATTTTAGGCTAGTGCGCAAAACATAGGCAAATGCCCATGTTTTGCTTGAGGGGTAGCATTAGGAAGAGAGATGCTGGACACCTTGACAGGTTGGTGAGGAAGGCTGGGTCTGTTGTAGGCACAGAACTGGAGGCTCTCACTTCCACAGCTGAGAAGAGGACACTGAGCAGACTCTTCTCTATAATGGACAACCACAGTCACCCTCTGCACTCTGTGTTTGCCAACCAGCGAAGCCTGTTCAGCTACAGGTTCCGCGCCATCCCCTGCAGGACGGACAGACTACGGAGGTCCTTTGTCCCCAGGGCAATCCAGCTGTTCAACACCACACAGGAAGAGACTGCCATAGGTGATTGAACGGCATAATCCCCCCCCCCCCAATAACCAGGAACAATTTCTCTGCACCAGGACTCTTTTTACTGCTCTTCACTTTGGACAATATATACATACTGCGTATGTGTGTGTGTGTGAGATCTGCCTTTTGCTGAATGTATGGAGAGTTATATGGCTGTTATGCAATGTTGTGTATAGTGCCTTGTGTATATGTTTATATGTTTATATGTGTATATGTTTATATGTGTATATGTTTATATGTGTATGCTACTGGACACCTTAATTTCCTTCAGGATTAATAAATGGTACTACTCTACTCTTTCTACTCTACATCACCACAGGTGGGACTTCAGTATACAGCCAGCAATTAATTTCTCAACAGGTCTAACGTGTAAACAAAAATATTTATTATTCAAAGACTGGCACGGCGGCCTATTAATGGACAGTATGTTTGCGGGGTGTAAAACACCCCACATCACGAGCATGTCCTGATTGTCCTCTACCTCTTGTTTTCTGCTTTCACTGCGTGTGTCTGTGGCAGTTCTGTGTCCTTTGGCCACCCAGGACCTCACGTACTGGCAGGGCTGGACTGGCATCTGAAAAGGCCCGGGCACTTTTTGATCACTGAGGGCCCAGCGCGTGCGCGTGCATATATATATATATATATATATATATATATATATATATATATATATATATATATATATATATATATATATATATATATATATATATATATGTATATGTATATATACACACACGCACACACATATATATATACACACACACACTTCTGTCTAATTATCATTAATCCTCCATTTAATCCTTGCAAGGTGTTCATGTTTTTGTTACATAGAAGATATTCTGGCCCAGTGGACCTGGGACTAAAGGAGGGAAAAAAAGCTGCTGTGCACCCTCATGTTCCCTTCATCCTGCTTGTGAAGTTCTGAGTATCTTTGTTTTTGAGGATAAGAGATGGAGAGAGGAGGATAACTAACTTTATTTTCCAGATGATGAGCCCTGGCCAGTGAATCTCATTGTGAAAAAAGTATTCATAACATTTTCCTTCAGAAAAACTTGAAAATGGGTCCCACGGGTTAAATGCAACGGTAATTTATGTACAACCAACCATTGCCGGCCGTATTTTACGTGACGTCAACAACAGGAAGTAAACCTTTCTCACCTTCAAATAAAATGCTCAGTTTGAAATAAACTTCATAACCGCATGCCATCGGCCTACGGGAACTTTTAAATTGGCAGCTACTAATTTTTGCAAAGACAAATCGCTAGAATTAAAGTTTGTAGCCTCTCTTCTGACTAAACATCAAAAGCACTTCCATCGTTGTGCTTTTACTTTGAAACTATAACCCTCGCCGGAAGTACTTGGCAAGTTTCGTTGAATGCTGCCGACTCTGCGAATTCGAGTGGAAACGGGACAACTCTGACAGCAGGTGAGTTGGGGTTTTGTTTGTACTTTCTTTTTTTCAGTTTGTACGTGTGAAATAGCTGTTAAACTATCCTAAATACTGCGACAGGTGCTTTTACTTCATCCCAGTAAACGGTGATACGTCTTTCAACAACAATTAGTTTCAAATTTCCAGATCTTGTGCAATGGCATTCCTGAAATCTCAGGTCTGTCAAAGTGATACTAACCCATTGAAATGGTGTGATTTTTTTTATATATACTTAGTTTCTTTCTGCAATCGCGGCACTGATTCACGATGTGCCTTTTGTGCATTTAGTAACAACCTCGGGTTAACTAAAAATTTTGGTAGCAACCACTGATGGTCAACTAAGGAAAGATCTGCATTCAAATGTCAATGCATGGAAAGTTATTCGTTTAAATAACCAGCAGTGTGTGCAGAGGCAGCCTGCCTTTCCTGCAAAACCTGTTTCCACGTTTTTGAAACACGGTGTCGGTGAAACTCATTTTGACGTGAATCACAGTTATCTGCTGTCTGTAGGGGAACTGCCTGGGGGGAAGGGGGGAAAGCTTGCCTCCAGAAATGAGAACAAACCTGAATGAAACATTAAATCCAAGCATATTTTAAGTAGGAGACAAGTTAGAAAATTTGCACTCCTGCTCAATAATCTCTGTCCTACAAGCTTTTAAGGGAATTTCAAGCAGATGTGCAGTTGGAAACCAATCAGAGAATGTGCTTGAAAAGTTAGTGTTTAATGTTGAAAAGTAATCGGGGATGATTTCACCTTTCTCTAATCACAGAGGGGGGATGAGAGAATATCACCCCAGAATTTTGACTCAGAGCTGCCACCTACATGCGGAGCTGATGCACCAAAACCCACAGTAATGGATAAATACACTCTTAACCCGAACTAGTTGAGTTTACTAGAAAATCGCGTGGAAACCCGTTGCCTTATCCCGTTTAAGTTTTTACAAAACATGAAACTAAACCTTTTAAGTTGTATTGGCATAGATAACTTAGACATATTCAAGTTTACATTAGTAGTCTTTACTCAAAACCATTAGTTCACATAACTTATCTCTTTTCTGAAGTCTAGCCAATCATTTTAGGTCAAATGCACATAAGTATGTATAAAAGCAACACTTAACATCATTTGTTAATATAAGTAATGTATTGTCTTCTAATTTAATTAATGAATGATACTGTTTTGATTTAGAGATTGTATAAAATATTGTAGCAATGGTAGAGGTGGAGACAGGAAAAGTCTCAGTCCAGACTTTCTTGTGCAGCAAACACATTTATCTTGACAGACAATTCACAGGAACAACAGTGAATTACAATCACCTCACTTATGTTCGAACAAGTGATGGTAACTTTCTGTCTCACCACTTTCAGTTATGGTGCAGATTTAGTTAAAATGCAACACGAACAAAAACCTTGTACTACACCGTCACTGCGTACAGAACATAAACATAAACACATACAAACTCTACCACAGCACTAAATACAGCACATAACGGGGAACAGAGAGCACCCATAATGCAATGCGGCAACACACCCACAGCACGCCACAATATATTGTTTAAAAAGAAAATTGTATGGGAAGGAAGAAATTAAAAAATACATTTAAATTGTTCAAGTTCTTTTATTTCAGAAAACACTGAAATTAACAATTAACACAAATAATTCACTGCAGCAATAATGAATTAAAGTGATACTCCGGAGTAGATTCAACCTGGGGTCATTTGAACCGTGATATCCAGCTAAGTAGCCCACCCGCAGTTTTTTCGATATTGACTGAACATCAGCTGAGTTACAGAGTTATCCCGAATAGCATCGTACAAGGGTTAATGGATCCTGGTCCGTATCTCCAAAATTACCACACTAAAATCACATGCCATGACACCAAACTTCTACAGGAGTACAAATATGGTCTGTACTCAACAAACGATGCATTTGGAAGTTTGAAAATAGTCCAGGAGTTTATTATTATCAACACAAGCCTGATAGCTTCTCTGCAGCTAAAGCTGCGTCGACGTCACTTCAGAGAGCTGGGAGCTTCAAAATAAGATGAGGGTTGGTCTACTACTGTAGACAACTAAGTATATGCTATATTCTACATGCTTTTTTTTATGAATTTTTATGTTGTAGAGTTGTGAAGTTATTTTATCAATGGAGAAATTGAGCAGCCTTGCTTTGTTGTCTACAGTAGTAGATCAACCCTCATCTTATTTTGAAGCTCCCAGCTCTCTGAAGTGACGTTGACGCAGCTTTAGCTGCAGAGAAGCTATCAGGCTTTTGTTGATAATAATTAACTCCTGGACTATTTTCAAACTCCCAAATGCATCGTTTGGTGAGTACAGACCATATTTGTACTACTGTAGAAGTTTGGTGTCATGGCATGTGATTTTAGTGTGGTAATTTTGGAGATACGGACCAGGATCCATTAACCCTTGTACGAAGCTATTCGGGATAACTCAGTAACTTGGCTGATATTCAGCCAATATCGAAAAAACTGCGGGTGGGCTACTTGGCTGGATATCACGGTTCAAATGACCCCAGGTTGAATCTACTCCGGAGTATCACTTTAAGACTGGTGCAGTCTTAAGCTAACCTTTAGCAAACGTTTAGCAACCAGACCGATCTTAATAATTGCTTTACACGCTCTTCCGTCTACTTAGTGTAGTTAAAACTACTTTAAAACATCCACAGTTTATTTTTAAATACACAATTCAGTTTTCTCCAAAAATCGAGCAGGTCACACTCTCACACAGGACAGGTCTTGACTCTCAGTCGAACTTCAAATAGGCTCCGCCCCTCCCTCACAGAACGTAACTTTATATGTAATCTCTGCCTAACATGATCATTGCAGTGTATATTTTCAAATTTCTAATCCAAAGAACTAATTTGATTTAGTAATTACATAGATTTTTACAAAACATAATAGAATAAGTAATGAACACTAAAACGTTTAATTGAAAACAAAATCCGGGTTTACAGTGTAGTCTAAGTGACCATTTATATTGCAACAATATATATAAAAAAAAAAATATATATATATATATATATATATATATACATGTAAGGCGTTCTGTGTTATATACACTGTGTAATAAGAAAATGATGACTGCGGAAGAATAAGGCAAGTTTAAATAAATTACAAACTTAAAGGGGAACTCCGGGGCATTTGAAGCGCGTTTCCATTGCTAGAGGTTGTCAAATACTGATAGTAGAACACAGAGAGGTGCAAATCGGCGCTCCCTGTGCGGAGATTGTGCTGTTTGCGCAGCCTGTCATGCGATACAATATTACTGGGCATGTATTGTTGTAATGTTTTAAATACTTGAACGCAGTTTTTCTAGAGAAGATAATTGCTTTGTATATGGGATTATCGTCCATCGACTCTTTTGGGCTTTCACATGCGCGAGCCTACAACCAGCCGGTGAGTGACATGCTGTTTATAAAGTTGTTTTGTAACGTCCCCATGCCAGTAATGTGAGAACCATGCATTTGGTTTTGATGGTAAGGCTTGTGACTTTATTGTCGGATGGGTTATAAAGTGGTGTGACGTTTCTGCTGTGTGCAAGTTGTTGTTTTACGTGGAAGGGTTAGCGCTTGCCCCTTAGCCACCACGTATTAGCCTCGCATGACACGCTGTGCGAACAGCGCGATCTCCGCACAGGGAGCGCAGATTTGCACCTCTCTGTGTCCTACTATCAGTATTTGACAACCTCTAGCAATGGAAATGCGCTTCAAATGCCCCGGAGTTCCCCTTTAAGGTAGTAAATCAAAACTTCACAAAATTGGTTAGTTTAAATGTGAATTTCCATTTCTATAAGAATAATGCAATACACCACTGTCGTGTAGGCTACGTTTCCTGAGGCGTTTCAGATTTGCTTTATTAATCCTAATCATTTACTAACCCCATTTTATGAGAAGATATCATTATTCAGATGCTTGTGGTTAAGTTTAATGACCGAGTAGACTTTCCTGTGCAACAGCGTGGCCTCTTGATTATGGCCGTTTTCTTCTTTAGACGAACATCTTTCCTTTTTATTCAACAGAAACATTAAAAGGAGCTTGGCATTTTGGCTATTTCACCTAGAAGCTGAATCTGCTTCCTACTTCTTCCTGCGGACGCTTACTCCACTTGCTCTCTGCTTGCTTTTGCTTATTTAAAAAAAAAATAATAATAATTTCCATGTGAGCCTACCTGCGATAGCTTCTGGACACTTATAAATCTCTGGGTAAAGTGTTTCAAACAGAAACATTTTTTTATAGTTCTTTATCTTCAGTGCTCTGTGTGCCTGGCCTACACACAGCTGAAGCCTGATTTACAGTGTCTGGGCACCTAGCACTCAGCTAAAGCTAAATAGCATGGACAGAGGAGCTCTTCCACCCCTGTACATGGGAGGAAACAGGACTGGACATCCGTGAATGGGAAGGTTAACAACAAACCTCCAAAACAACCCAGTGTGAAACTGCAGAACAGATTTGCTCCACTATCGAAGGACTCTGGATCTCTATTGGATGACCATCCATCCCAAAGCAGCAAGGCAAGGACTGAAAACCTGTAAAAAGTAAAAGGCCACAGGGAAAAGCTAAAGGCTGGGCCTGAAACTCTGATTGTGGGTGACTCTGCCGTAAATGATGTACAAAGGATGTGCGGTAAGAACACTAAAGTCCTCTGCTTTCCTAGGGAAATGGTCAACGATTCGAAGGAGAGAATTCCTGAAATTACAGATGAATATCCACCAATATCCATCCAAGGGTCAAACGATGTGTCCCATTAACAATCTGAGGTTCTGAAACGGGACTTTATTGGATTATTAAACACAGTGAGCTCGCTGAATGCAGCTGTATTCATCAGTGGACCTGGACCACCCGTCAGAGGAGGAGAGGAAAGATTCAGCAGGTTGTTGGCACTGAATAAATGCCTTTTATGGGCATGTGCTGCTGACCACTCAGTGCATTTTATTAATAATTTAAATTTTTTTTGGGAACGCAGGCATCTTTTTAAGGCAAATGGATTTCATTTTAACAAGTCAGGGGTGAAACTGTTCACCTCCAACTTATTTTACTTCCTACGTCATCCATCTGTGCTCGTTGCCAAGACTGAGATGAACGAGGAGCTATCTCATGGAGAGGAACAAACAAAGTCCAGCAGAAACCTTGAGGAGGAACTCCATCTGCCCCCACCCGAGAAGAACTTCGGAAAGGAGAGACATCAGAGGCAAGAAGAGGGGTCTTTATTTGCCCCTGACCCTCTCAACAGCACCAATGACCAGGACCAGGGACCAGGACCTTCCCCAGGCCCCCAAAGCCCTGACAGGTCATCACACTCCTCACCCTCCCTTTCTCCCTCCTCCCCTCACATGAAATTCACTGAGCAGATGATGGAGCGGGTCAACGCTGGGCTCAGATCTACCCCCCAGCCCAATCCCTTTTTGTCCCCCATAAACCCCCCACCAGAGCGGCCAAAGGTTCACCACCGAGCCCCTCCCCTAACAGAGTAGCCGAAGCAACGGCGCCCAGCCCCACCCCCTCCTGTCCCTCCACGCCGCCATCATGTTCTGTCTCCGCAGTCTGATGTGTGATGTGTAGAGGGTCCGGGCTGCAAGGATTATGGCAGTTGTGACAAGCTGGGACCCTGTTTGTTAAAATGTTTTAAAATTTCTGTACTTTTAGGTGACAGAAGGAGAAATGTGGCCCAGTCAAAACACAGAGAGTTGCACTCTGAAAGATCTTTAAATAAAGTAAACATACCTTGTGTGCCACAGACTGCTCCCAAACACGAGGGGGCAAATAACACCTCTAAAACACTTAAGTTGGCTTTATTAAATGTTAGGCTTTTAGCTGGGAAAACATTTTTAATTAATGATTTTATCACAGAGCACACCCTGGATTTTATATTTTTAACTGAAACTTGGTTAGACCAAAATAACAGTGCTGCTGTTCTCATTGAGTCGGCCCCTCCTGGTTACAGCTTTATCAGCGAGGCCAGAGTGAGCAGGAGAGGAGGAGGGGCGGCAGTCTTATTTAAAGAATCATTTCAATGTAAGCAGTTATCTCCTGGAAGTTTTCAGTCCTTTGAATATGTGGCTGTACAGCTGAAGGCCTCATCCAGAGTCCTGTTTCTGAATGTTTACAGGCCCCCCAAATACTGGGCAGACTGTTTTGATGACCTCAGTGAACTGCTGTCTATGATCTGTGTTGACTTTGACTGTGTAATTATTGTTGGTGATTTTTAACATCCATGTGGACAACCCTCAGGACAAAGGAACTAAAGACCTGAGTAACACTCTGGACAACTTTGGGCTGACTCAGCATGTAACAGAGGCCACGCACAATAGGGGCCACACTCTAGACTTACTGATCTCTAAGGATCTGAGCATTTCAAAGGTTTCTGTGTCTGATCATTCCTGTGTTTTCTTTGAGAGTACGATTTCACTGCACACAAATGTCTCAACAGCAGTGATCTCAAAACGGTGTCTAACTGAAAACAGTAGTGAGATCTTTAACCAGGTCTTCTCTTTAACACCTGCCCCGTCCGGGGGTTCAGTCAATGAGCTCGTCAGTAGCTTCAATGCTTAAGTGTAATGGATGCTATTACTCCCATTAAGGTGAAGGTTATCTCTGGAAGGAAGAAGTCTCCATGCCGAATTCCACACTGGTGAAAAATGGGAAAAGAGAGTCGGAAAGCTGAGCGCAGATGGAGAAAAACGAATCTCCAGGTTCATTATAACATCTATAAAGAGAAACTTCACTCTTATCATTTACAACTGAGGAATGCAAGGAAGTCCTATTTCTCTGATAACATCACCAAAAAACAGTCTCGGGCCTTATTTGCTACAGTTGACAGACTAACAAACCCTCCTGTGTTAGTGGCAACTGAACTTCATTCCACCAGGAGACCGAGGCCCTTTACAGGCTCTTAGTAAATGCATTGAGGGGATTAATGACTGAATGTACCTCAACTTTCTCCAGCTAAACAAAAACAAAACTGAGGTAATTGTCTTTGGAGCCAAAGAGAAACGATTACAGGTCACCACAGAACTTCAATCTATACACCTAGAAACTACCAACCAGGCCAGAAATCTGGGTGTAGTGATGGACTCAGACCTAAACATGGAAAAACACATTAAGGCAATAACAAAGTCAGCCTACTATCACCTTAAGAATATATCGAGGTTAAAAGATCTGATGTGTCAGCAGGACCTGGAAAAACTAGTCCATGCATTCATCTTTAGTAGGCTTGACTACTGTAACAGCATCTTTACAGGTCTACCTAAAAAGTCAGTTAGACAACTGCAGCTTATTCAGAACTCTGCTGCTCGAGTCCTCACTAAGACCAAAAAAGTGGACCACATCAGTCCAGCTCTGAGGTCTTTACACTTGCTGCCTGTCCATCAGAGGATAGACTTTAAAGTTCTGATGCTGCTCTATAAAGCTCTGAATGGTCTAGGACCAAAATACATCAGTGACCTCCTGACCCAGTATGAACCTTCCAGACCCCTCAGGTCATCTGGATCCGTTTTTTTTATCAGTTCCCAGAGTCAGAACCAGACGTGGAGAAGCTGCATTCAGCTTCTATGCTCCACATGTCTGGAACAAACTCCCAGAAAGCCTCAGATCAGCTGAAACACTCAGTGTGTTTAAATCCAGGTTGAAGACACACCTATTTTCAGCTGCATTTGAATAAAGCTCCAAATCTGAAGCTTGAGTTTCAAAACTTAATCACATTTTAACTACTGATTTTATCTATTGTTCTTATTTCTTTCTTTTTTGTTTAAAATTTAAATCGTGCTTTTTATTTCGACTGTTTTAATGTTTAATGTCTGTAAAGCACTTTGAATCACCTTGTTGTTCAATTGTGCTGTACAAATAAACTTGCCTTGCCTTTTGCAGCACTATCAGTAGTTGTCTGTAATATCAATACTTTTTATTTTGTCCACTTTGTAGGATCTGTTAAAACCTATTTTATCTCTGTAGTGGCATCACATTTACAATCATTAACTCCTGTGCTTATGGATGTCCTTTCCTTTAAGGGATGTGGTGGGTGCTTTGGGTGCTCGCCGTTTTGCTGGCCCTGTTCTGCAGTCTGGATGTGTGGTACTTCCTGCGGGCGGCTGTGGTGGTCCTGCGGGCCTGGTTTCAGCCTCCGGTCTGGGACGTCACAGCAGAGCAGGTCCTAACAGGCCGGGTCACTCCACATGACATCGACATGTGCCACATGAACAATGCTCGCTACCTCAGGGAGTGTGACTTTGCCCGCTTCTCTCTATACACGCGTAATGGCGTGTTCAAGGCAGTACGAGCCCTCAGAGCTTCGATGGTTGTGGGGGCCACCACCATTCGTTACCGCAGGGCTCTGTGCATAGGAGAGAGTTACGAGCTGCGTAGTAGGATTGTCACTTGGGATGACAAAGCCTTTTTTCTGGAGCAGAGGTTTGTGTCAACGAAAGACGGGTTGGTGTGTGCCGTCATGTACTGCAAGCAGAGCGTCATACGCTGCAGTCCAGACAAGATCATGCAGCACCTTTGCAAAAGGAAGGTAAGGAAGGAAATGGGTGTTTCAGCACCGATGGAAATGACATATCTCTAGAATGAATATCTTGAGTGACTGCCACTGAATGAAAATTGGATTTTTGCTTCGCTCCCTGCAGGTGGAGTGCCCCGAGTTTCCAGAGGACCTTCAGCACTGGGTCAACTTCATCTCTGCCAGCAGCCAAGCCCTCAGGGCTGAGAGTGGTCTGGAGGAGAAGAACAAATAAGGGATGGGCAGCTTTGAATGCTGGCTTTTTGTTAGCCAGTCGGTCTGCCAGCCCATCATTCATCTTCTGAGAGAGATATTTCATTTCTCCTCATGATTACTTGACTAATACACAGTTGTGCCTACACTTTATATTTAAGGTATACTTCTTACAAATGGTCTCTACGTGAACCCTAATACATACAGATGTATTGGGATTTATTTACAGATGTGAAACACTGGTGTAACTGTACGTTAGATATTTTTCAGGGCTTTTAAATACTGTTAAATTTTCATTACTTATTTAGTCATTGAAAAGTTGTTTTATGACTGAATTGTTTGATCGTACAGCTTCAATAAAACAAATCAAATGGTTTATTTTTTTCTTTAACCAAATGTAAAACGATAACCATGTAACCAACATGAATAGCAAAGGTCACAAACGAGAAACAAAACAACATGCGGGGGGGCAATACATTCCATGTGTTGGTGGGCAAAAACTTTCATTTCACAAAGAGAGCAATGTTGACTAAGAGACTTCTCTCTTTCTATTGAGCATACGTATGAACTGATACTAAAAGCTGCAATTTAATCTTTAATGTTTGGTTTGGATGTTAGAGCTACTTTAAGCTAACTATAACCGTTAACAGTTCTTATGTTTTTTTTCGTAGCAGAAAAGGCACCTGGTTTAGAGTTTAAAAGAAAAAAAAAGCAAACATGAAAATAGCTGCAAATTTGGTTTCATATGAACACACTAAGAAGAAAGCCTGGAGATCCGGCATCTGTTTCCTGATCATGTTGTGCGCTCTTCAGTGCCAGAAAAATCAGGCCAGTCGCCTCACATGTGTAAAGCTCTTCTTACACATCTCCAGCAGGCACTCTCCTACTTATTAAACTCTGTGACTGTCTGGATCAAATGAAAATCTATTACTTGCTTACAGAGAGTGACTTTGGGGTCTTCGCCCTCTTATCTAAACTCAGTGAGAGGCTCCCTCTTGTGCCCTGCTCAATGCATTATCAGTCCATACTGTTCTTAATTATTGTTCCACGAGGTAGGGTGAGCTCCCAAATGTTTTCAAGGCACGGGTGTACATTTAAATTCTACATTTAAGCTTCTCTTGAAGGCTCATCCTGTCCGAGAGCCCCTCTGTTCCTAACAGCTCTGACACCTTAAAAACCTCTAATTTACACTTACTTTGCCCTTTTGAACCCATTATACTTGTAATCTTCAAATTTAGCACTTAGTGTATATGACAGGGTTTTTTACTGAACCTTTAATGTCCTTCCTCATTTGTAAGTTGCTTTTGATTAAAGCATCTGCTGAAGATCCAAGTGTAGATGTAACCTGATTTAGAAAAAAAAGGAACGCTTATGTTTATAGAATAGAATAGAAGCACTTTATTCATCCCGGCCAGGAAATTACTTCGCAGTTGCAGCATGCAGACTAGTAAAAATAAGAATAAGAATAAAAATACATGTACAGCAAAAGTGCAACAATGCGGTTGTGCAAGATTGAGATGACCATAATGACAATTAGTGCAGAACAATGATTAACTGTTATTGTACAGAGTGATGGCATGTGGCAGGAAAGACTTCCTGTATCTGTCCCTTCGACAGTGGAGCTGAAGCAGTCTGTGTGAGTTATTGAGTCTGTTACACTCCAAGCTGAAGGATTCATTTGAAAAGAAATTCCTTGATGGAGTATTCTCATTATTTCAATTTAAGTTGTAAAATTAAGTTTGTCAAGCAAAGTCTGCCCCTCATTCATACAAAAAGTAAACATTTTCTGATGCACGTGGTTTAGATACACTCAGAATTTGAGTTCTTGACCAATGTGAGATGATGATGGCTACAATCTATGCAAAAAGGATTCATTTATTTATTTTGTGGAACGAACAGCATATCTGAGCTAATAAACTTATACGAAGACCATATGCATTCTGTATCTAATTAGTTTCAATCGTATTAACTTTATGATAAGTGTTCAATTTGGTAATAGGAATGAAAAAGAACAAGCCATGGTCACAATATCAACAGTACCTAGTTCCACAGGATATTTGTTTTTCAAAAAGTGTGAGTGTTAAAAAATGGAATTGAAATTTAAGAGAAAACAAAATGTTCCTAAATGAAGGGCCAAAGACACATCTTGTATTGCGATCTACTTTAGTTAAGAAAAAGTCAAGTATTTACATTTGGTGGGACAGGTTTGATAACGTCAATCAATACGAAAACTCTTTGTAACCATGCCGACAGTTCGACCAATGAAGCTGCGTGTCGTCACGTACCAGGAAGTCATGGTAATCGATTCTACCGGTTTCTTGAAGTTGCATCTCATCCCATGGTAGCACAATCTTCGGCACGCACAGTGAGTTTTATAGGCATGGAAAAAATATGTCTGCCACTTTTGTGGCTGTCGCTTAAATTGTGTGATTGAGAAATTAAAACGTGTCGACTTTCGCCGCTGAGTTTGTCCGCTCTACCTCCAAGGCCACCAGCTTGCTGCAGCTAGCACCTAAGCTAACAGATTTGGCTGTCACAGCAGGTTATAGCCCGTTTGTTTGAACGGAGCACCGTTAGCTTCCCAGTCCTCTCAAGGTTGAAGTGAATGATTATGAGAATATGCTGCCTCTGTATTTGACCAGAATACGAAGTCAGCTAGTGAATAAAAACAGACCACATCTTTCCTACACATTTGCATTGGCATTGACGAGGTCAAAGATACCCTTAGTTAAAGAGATAGTGTGGTTATAATTTTACACAGCACTTACAAGACAGAATTTTGACAATTATTGTAGGCCTAACATGAATACAGGTGTTGAAGCCACATGCAGATGCTGTAATAGCATGCTCTCTTTTTTACTTTAATCAGTTAAGCTTCTTTCATGTAATGTTTGTGCTGTTGTTCCAGAGAGATGTTGCTCCTGGTGCTGGGTTCTCTCCTCCTGCTCTTCTGCAACCTGGATGTATGGTACTTCCTGCGGGGGGCCCAGGTGTTCTTCGAGGCATGGTTCCAGCCCAGAATAGGGGATATTCTTGCCGTCCAAAGTGTTGATGGCGTGGTCCTTACCCATGATTTGGACTACTTAGGCCACATGAACAACTCTCGATATCTGAGGGAGTGCGACTTTGCTCGCTTCCACCATTACATGAGAAACGGGCTGTTCATGGCCTCACGCAAACTGGGGGCCAAAATGGTGGTAGGTGCCTCCACGATCCGGTACCGGCGTTCCTTGGCTTTCAGAGAGGCTTTTGAAATCCGGACCAAAGTACTTGGCTGGGATGAGAAGGCCTTTTACTTGGAGCAGCGCTTCGTGTCTAAGAGAGATGGCTTTGTATCTGCGGTCATGCTCTGCAGGCAGAACGTGGTGCACTGCAGCCCAGACAGGATTATTGAATTCATTTGCAAAAAAAAGGCAAGTAGTATCTTGATTTTTCTGTGGCAGGGTCTCAGGGCAAGGTTCTGGTCATTTATTTAGTTTTTATTATTCAAGTAGTCATTTTGCAAATTAAATGTCACAAAACATTTACTAGACAAAATATATAAAACAACAGGGAACCTTTTTATAGTGTCCAAGATGATATCTGTAAATGGTAGAGTCTCGTTTTTTTTCCTGCTCAGATTACAAGTGACAAAGAATAGCTTCAAATCATTTTGAATGATGAGCTTGAACAGTAGAGAAATTGGGATTTTACCTGAAAAAAAAAACAACCAACACCTTAAATGTTTACTTGATCATAAAAATCGCTGCCATTTTCTTAATGAGTTTGATGTGTTTTGTGTGCAGCTCGAGTGCCCAGAGTTTCCAGAGGAGCTCAAACACTGGATCAGCTTTATTTCAGCCAGCAGCCAGACGCTGAGAGCAGAGAGTGGACTGGAAGATAAGAACAAGTGAAGCCACACCGTGACACCACGTATCATGAGTGTAGACCCATATCTTAGCACTGCACACACATGTAGAGCATATATACATGCAGATAAACATTTACACATTGCAAAGAGTTTTAGTTGACTTCCAGTATTCCACGTATCTCTGATTTGGGTCGGTCTTACCTGCTGTGTATTTTTTGTATGATGTGACATTCTCAACTTGTGACAGCTGAATATGAAAACTTGAACAGTATGGGAGTTGCTCTCTTTAAAAGAGAGCTAAGCGGGAACATAGCTTTATCCTTGCGGCTTGTTAGGTAGTTGACTGCGAGTAGACTGGTTTCAGACGTCTTCATCCTCATTAAGCAAAATCCTGTAAAGTCGAGAAAGCATGTAGCGCATAAATTTAATTGTCTGCTGACACCAGTGCATGTTTTAAAGCAATCAGAATATTTTTATTTGTGCCTGTTTCTTGTAGTTTACAATTACCAAGAACTATAGATTTTAACAAAAACAGAAAACACGTGTGTGTGTGTGAGGAAATACTTGAATGGACATATTGAACATGTACTGACAAATGCTTAATTATCCCATCAGTAATTTGCACAAATTAATTCCTATTAACAGTCTAAAAAAGGGAATATTATATTTTGAGGGATCCATTTAGCAGCACGGTGTAGTTCTTTTACCATATTTAGAGTCATTCCTTCAATTGATCGGCCTCTTGATTGGAACTGCATGCAATTTTTATGAGAATGTCTTTGAATTTTGATTGACAAGTGCAATAAGCAAATGCTAACATGAGGTTGCTGGCAACTTTTTCGAAACCCGCAACGCACAATATTCACTGAATGTTTGAGTGATAGTATTGAAGAAACTATTTGAAGTGTTCAACCTTCCCATGTCTGTATCAGAGCTTCCTTTTGTGACCAAAGTCATTTGTTATGTGTTGGGGGTGGGGGGTATATTTTTAAAGATTTCCGAATCTGCTTTACAGTCATGTGAAAAAGAAAGTACATCCTCAGTAAATTCTAAGGTTATTTCGTGACGCGATGAAAAAAAACAACCAAACTGTTTCACTGGTTTTAAGATTGAATAAGTTTCAATGTGTATAAAGAGTAATACACCATAAAAAAAAAAAGTCCTGAATGTTTTCCACTTGTGATGTGTATTCTCTCACTGTAGAATGATGGACTCCAAATTGTTTAGATATGGCCTTTCTAACCCTTCCCAGATTGATGGGCAGCAACTTATTTCTCCCTAAGATCTTTCCTCGTCATCACTGTATTAACACGCGCCCGATCAGGTAATCAAGTGCATTTGATTAGCAACACCCGGTTGCTAATTACCAATCTCAACTCACATGGACGCTGTAAGTATGTACTTAGTTTTTCATATGCTGCTTCTGCATTCCAGCTTAGTTTTGGTAAATAACACGGTGTAATACGTAATGTACTGCTGCTCATTCAACGTTGCATGTATTCACCTCATTTTAAGATGTGGTGGGGAACGGAAGACTTTATCTTTTTTTTTCCTTTCATGAAGCGCCTAAGCATAGAAAGTGGGTGTACTTTCTTTTTCACATAACTACTTTTATGTTGTCCACGCACTGACCAGAAAAGTCCTATTTGAATACCTTGAAGTTATGCATTGTATTTTTATTTTAATAATATTCTTTATGATTTCTTGAAACTGATTTATTTATCAGACATTATTTATTGTGTTTGTTAATTATAATGCATTTTGAATTAAATGCACTGGAAATGGTGTTTGGGTGATTGAATTTTCCCTGAGCTGCGATACGCGACTAATCTAAACACTGAGAAGAAGCATTTTCTTTAAACTTGCTTTACATATATCATATTTGAACATTTATAGCAGAAGAACTCTGTAAACACGATCTGGCACGACAATACACTTGAAGATTATCACAGACATGTATGTATATGTTTATTAATAGTGAATGATTGGTACAGATCATTGAACAAGAAAACTGTTTTTAATTTCTACAAGTTAAAAATTAGGTGGCCGAAGTGAAAAGAAAAACTGGAGGTGGAGTGTGATTTTATTTAGTCAAATTTTAACGTACATGTTAAATACCATAACGCCGGAGTAAACATGCCCTCCAGCACGCACATACATATGGAAGACATGTAGAAAAAAGGTGGACGAAAGAATAAATAGTTCAATAGTTACTACAGCAACTGAATCAAATGCCAAATGAAGTTCGTTGGTCTTTTTAAAGATTAAATCCCTTTCAGCTTCCGGTGACGTTGCTGTGGACACGCCCACTCACCTTCACTTCCTGTAAACACAACAGCAGCTGTCTTTCTGCCTCGTTCCTGTGTTTTCTTTCGTTGTCCACCTCTCTCGTGTGTTTTCGACGATGGCCCAGGCCGGAGTGGTGCTGGACAGGGACCAGTTCAACTGCTCCATATGTCTGGACGTGCTGAGGGACCCGGTGACGATCCCGTGCGGGCACAGCTACTGCTCGGACTGTATTCAGAACTACTGGAACCAGGACGACTACCTCGGGGTCTTCGTCTGTCCTCAGTGCCGACACAGCTTCAACCCGAGGCCGGTGCTCGCCAGGAACACCATGCTGGCCGACGTGGTGGAGAGGTTCAAGAGGACGGGACTCCAGGAGACCTCGGCGCCGGCGCAAAGTCCAACTTTAGCCGGAGCGGGTGATGTGGGGTGCGACGTCTGCACCGGGAGGAAGAACAAGGCTGTCAAATCCTGCCTGGTGTGTCTGGCCTCGTATTGTGACGCCCACGTCCAGCCTCACTACGAGTCGCCTGCTTTCAAGAAGCACAAGCTGGTGTCGGCCTCCAAGCGACTGCAGGACACGATCTGTCCCCGACACGACAAGCTGCTGGAGGTGTACTGCCGCACCGACAGGCGCTGCATCTGTTACCTGTGTCTGACAGACGAACACAAAGGACACGACACGGTGCTGGCAGAGGCAGAAATACAACACAAGCAGGTACCCACATCACCCGAGTGCTCCGATCTCACTGTAATCTGTGTTTGTAATGGTAATATCCATACACCAGTCACTCAAAACAGTAAAAACCTGTGACGGTTAACTCATGATCTGTTTCCTCGGGTCAGTACAAATCTGTCAATGGGTAACTGTTCACTATTATTATTAAAAACGTATATATTAACTGATGTGTGTGCAAACAGACGGCAGCTGGTCGGATCTGATTGTCTCTGACATGAGGGCAAATTGTGAAGATTTTTAAGACTGAGTTAGAGCTTTTCCAATCTCTCTGCGTGGCTGGTGCTTCCCTAAAGTGGTTCAAAGAACAACAACTTAAATTTGGTAGGTTTTGTCCTAGCTAACCTAAAACCCTAAAGTGTAGTCTAAAAGGTCCTCTGGGTGTTACTGTGGGTCAAGGTCCAGCCTGAACAACTACATTGTATTTAATCAAGAACCTGGTTGCTTTGGTCCATTCTCTTCACTGTTTGACAAACAGGTCTTTGACCCGGTTTACAAAAACATGACCCTGGCCTAAAGATGAATGGATGGATAATTAAATCACCTTTGTCCTCCATTTTCAATCAGCCCTTACTGGAAGGTTGTGTTTTTATCCGTCCCTGTGTTCATCTAGTGTCGTCCTCTCATCTGGGGCCTAGATGAATAAAAGTCTCCTCAGGGTTTTGTCCCGATCAGGTCTGACACGTCGAACTTCCCCCACAATGAGAGTCTAATCTCTCTTTTTCTCTCTTAAATGTAAAACCGCATGTAAGCAGGCCTCTTGGGCCTGTGTGTTGATGTAGTCCAGGTCTGTTCAGTGCAGTTCAGTTATTTAGTTATCAATGTCTATTTTTAAACACTCCCTGGAGTCTCTCTCTGTATGAACTCATCCACTATTAACCATGTTGGTGGTATTTAGTCTCCACTGGATCAATGCATTTGCACACTGTAACAAGCATATTGCTGAAGTCGGTACGTTTCCAAAAACCCATAAAAGGCCGTTTGTGTGTGTGCGCGTGAGTTTGGTTCTGTAAACGCGTGTTTCTAATATTCCGACACCTTTCCTCAGAGGCAGATCGGAGACATGAAGCAGTGCTCCCAGGTGAGGATTCAGCAGAAGGAAAAGGAGGCGCAGGAGCTGAGAGAAGCCATTTTCTGTTTCACCGTAAGCTCAGACACGAAGTTTCTTTCAGTTTCAGAAAGAATACATCTCATCTTGCAAATCACAGGACTTGACTTGACGTCCATTAACATTACAGCTGGTACACGCACAGTTTTTTATTTTATTTTTTTTAAGGGGTCCTCACTGCTCTCCTGTCGTTGGTCGCCTTGTGTCTCCCCCAGCGTTCGGCTCGGGCTACAGCTGAGGAGAGCGACTCCATCTTTGCGGAGCTAATTCGCTCCATCGAGCTGAAGCGCTTCGAGATGAGAGAGCTCGTCAAAGCCCAGGAGAAGACGGCCATCGGCGAGGCTGAGCAGCTGCTGGAGAAGATCCAGAAGGAGATCGCTGAGCTGAAGAAGAGAGAGGCTGAGCTGGACCAGCTGTCCCACACCGAAGACCCTATCCATTTCCTTGAGGTAAAGCCTCTGACTCATTTGTGGTTCCTCTGACTCTCAGGACGGTGGCTCGGCGGCACTCTCTTAAACGCCGCCTCCTTTCTATGTTTGTGTTTAGAGTTGTCAGTCTCTTCATGCTCCACCTGTGCTGTCAGCCTCGCCTTCGCTCACCGCTGACCCCGGCCTTGCCTTCGGCCTGGTGATGACAGCTGTGTCAGATTTTAAGGGACTTCTGCATGAGGTGTGTCAGGGAGGATTTGTCAGCATCTACGAAAGAGGTAGAAACACTCGTTTTTACTCGATTCAGATTCCTCCATTGCCTCTGTGTTTTTTTGTTTTTTTTTGTTTGTTTTTTTTTTAAATATTTCATTGTTCTCTCTTTTGTTTTCTTTATAGTGCGAGATGTAAGAATAATAGGTCCTCAACATCCTGCGGTTCAGTGTGATATGGCGTACACAAGTGAGGCAGGTTCAGATGCACAAATGGAGTCACCATTAGGTGAGTCATACACGTGTGCTTTTGATTAGGGGCGTTTAACCCATTCAGACCTGGTGCAACATGTTTTCATCAAACTTTTAATACACAAAAACAACTATATCTGTACACAAAAATATATTGATGAATATACTTAAGTCAGTTAAATTAAAAGCAAAAGATTTAAAGGATTTTTATTCTGTGTGTCTTGTTTTTTTCTGGGAAATGCAGGGTTTGAATTGAATCAAACAAAGTAATCAATAAATAAATGGGTTACTTAAACTAATCGGACCTTTAGGTGTTCAGAGAGCCAAAGTAGCTCTGTGTGAACATAAATGCTTGTTCAGCATTCAACATTCAGACTTTTGAGCCTTTTCAGAATTCATCTCTGTCGAGCATCTTTTCTTTACTAAAAACTCTGTGTTCATTACTCGTGGGAGCTTTTATAATCCGAATCAAGAGTGTTATTCAGACCGTAAATACGGATTTCTGGCTTTAAATAGAACTGATCTCAGAGTTCGGCTGCTGATCGTGGGTATTTAAATTATTTATCCATCTGTTGCTTACGTCTTAAAATGATTTAATTCAAATTTAGATGAACTAGTTATCTATAAATAGTCTGTTGTGAAGTCTGAGTTGTGAAATTGTTGAGGATGACGTCCTTGCATTGCAAGATTTGTGAGACCCACCACTCCAAGAGGCAAAAATCTCAAATTTACTGATGTAAACCAGAGAAATGTAGAACGTCCCAGAGGTTAATGAACTGATTAAATGAATCATTTGATTGCATGAATTTGACGTCCAGGTTTAAATTCCTGTCATTCGACCATGTGATTGATTTGAATTAATCAACACTGCAGCGCTGCCTGAGGCAGGATTAGTGTTGAGGTAACTTCAGGTTCAACTCTGAGTTTAGTTTTAGATTAGTTTGTTGTTTGGTGCAACGAGCATTTAAAAGGGTCAGTCCTGGGTCTGATAAGATGAAGACTGCAACTTTCCCATGCGTTTACCAAACACAATCACAAATCATCAGACCCTGATCGAATAGGAAAATAAATTTAAAAGGTTCAATTTAAATACATTTGAATATCAAATGAATGCTTTTATTTATGTCGATACAAAATGGCGCACATAAACTACAAAATGTCTTTTTCTGCTCACCTTACGAGATCTGATAGTCTAAATAAACTGAATATCAGATATGTGAGCCCTTTATTTATATCAACACTGAAGTTTTGAAATGGCTTGAAAGAATTTAATAGAATATAAAAGGGACATTCATTGGAACATTTGCTGGGATTATGAATGAATAATTTCCTCTGTAGACCAAATCTGGTTTTATCCTCCTCGTGTATGACATGCAGCTCCAGTTTTCACTGTATGATTCTAAGTGGGTCATTTGGAACGACGAGGATTAAATTTGATTGTTTGAACTAAATGCATGGCTTGTTTGCTGTGTGAAGATAAAGTGATGTGGTGTGCTGGCAGAGAGCAGTCTCTCTCTGAGCTCAGGTGTTCTGAAGGACACCTTCTGGTGAAATGAGATCGTGTATTAAACATTTAAAGCAAACCGAATTTTAGTTTTTAGTATTCTTTGTATGCGTTATTCGATAGCTCGCTCTGTATTCAATAGTTTTACATTCCATTTGGTTTTGGTAGTTTGGCACTAATGTTAGTTTTAAAAGGTTTTGTTTGGGATTTTATGACTTTAAAGCTTCTAAATCGTAGTCTGGCATTATTGTCTTATACAGCCAGGAGGCAAGGCAAAAATGTGATTATAAATATCGATGAATTCATGCACACAGTAAATTATTCAAAACCTCTGCTGGAGTTGAGTGATATCTTTTTCCTGTGAGTTTCCTGGAACACACACACTGAACTACACGTACAGAAACTCCCCAAATTTGAATTGTAAACATGTAAAACTGTAGTTATGTTAAACCAGTCGGTGTCCAATTTTTCACCTTCATGTTGTTCTAATGAATCATGTTCCCATCCTCATCCTCATTATCTTGCAGCAGAAACTCGGCGCTCAGCATGTTTGTTTATGGTGGAGTTTGCTGAATTTGCACCAGTGCTGCAGTTTCTCAGTCTGGACACCTGAGACTGTGTATTAACTCTGCATCTTTGTTATCACAGCTGTTTCTGCTGTCGGTGGGGACCAAACTCCTGTGAGCCCTCTGAACCCGTTCCTACCTACCGTGCCAACGTTTGCCTTCTCACCATTTGGTAAATGGAGCCGTCACACCATCCATTTTAAATACCCGCTTAATCCAACTCAGGGAGGGGTGGGTTGGTCTGGAGCC
Source organism: Odontesthes bonariensis (assembly GCF_027942865.1). Taxonomy (NCBI): domain Eukaryota; kingdom Metazoa; phylum Chordata; class Actinopteri; order Atheriniformes; family Atherinopsidae; genus Odontesthes; species Odontesthes bonariensis. Next base: position 15,786,917 of record NC_134519.1, on the reverse strand, counting down.
TCTCACAGCCGCCATTGGGCGGGAGGCGGGGTACACCCTGGACAGGTCGCCAGTCCATCACAGAGCCATCACACCACTTGCTCAGCATTTAACTTAATATATGTAGTGTGCCAGAAATAAGGGGGCTTGTTAAGTCTAATATGCGGCCAGATTGTTCAGATTACTCTTAATACACATATTTATTCCTTCAGTGTCTAAGTAATTTTTGAAAAGCTCTTATCCAACATTATCTCTTGATTAGCAAATAATCAAGGCCCTCTGTCAAGGCCCAAATAATCACAGGGCCTCAGTTATTTGGTATTCAAATAATGGCCCCGGGAGGGGCCTTCTTATCTTGTCCTCTCCTCTTCTCGTCCTCATGTTTCTGCTGCCTCAAGGAGCAGAATGTTAATGACTCCTCTTCTGTTTGCTCAGGCTCCAAACTGTCCACAGGATCCAGGCAGAGGCACCTTCAGCGACGCCCTCACTCCAGGAGGAAATAAACTTCACCTGGAAACTTCACAGAGGCTGAATTTAGTGTATTTGTGTGCTCTCCTCACACGAATCTGCACTGCCACTTATACGCATTTCACCTTTTGACATGAATTCAGTGGCTTTGTTATCGGCCATACTTGAATATTTCCCATCCTAACGTCATTATCTTGCAGTGGAAACTCGAGCAGCGAAAAGCAGGACCGATACACTACAACTTATTACAGTGTTAGCAAGCGCCTCTCCTTGTATTATAGCTAAGTTTTAGTTTTTATGCCTGTAAAAGTATTTCTCATTTTTAACCAAAACTCTGTTAATGGTCATTTTGCTTTGGAGATGGTTTATAATTTCTGATGATACATTAAAAAAAAAAAAAAAAAAAAGTGGATTTTCTCACAGCTTGTGTTTATTTAAATTTCACACACTGATTTGAAGCGAGGCTTTCCTGTAAAACATCACGTGTCAGATTACATTCAAAGGTCAGTGCATCTACTGTGAACATGCCCTGTTTCCCTGTTGGGGACTATTCTATAGAAGGTTGCTCTTTTGCACAGCTGATTTAGTCCAGCCTATTTGTATGGTTTGCCGACTGTCATTGGAGGCTTCAGGGCGCAGCGGGTGAAACCTGAGAAGCTTTTATCAGCACACCTGTGAGCTACGCCCACCTCTGTCCCTTCCTGTTTCAGTTCAGAGAGTTAATGCGAAGGCAATGGCTGCCGCGACGATTTCTATTGAACAGGACCAGTTCAGTTGTTCAGTGTGCCTGGAGGTTTTACGGGACCCGGTGACCATCCCCTGTGGACACAGCTACTGTCTGGACTGCATTGAAGACTACTGGAACAGGGCCAAGCAGAAAGATCAGTACAGCTGCCCTCAGTGCAGGCAGGTGTTCAATCCGAGACCGCTGCTTAGCAGAAACACCGTTCTGGGTGAAGTGGTGGAAAAGTTCCTGCAAAGCGAGCGCGTGCAAGCCGCCGCTCAGCATTCAGTCAAACCGGAGGACGTGAAATGTAGTGTCTGCAGGGGGAGAAACAGCAGAGCTATCAAATCCTGCCTTGTGTGCGTGGAGTCTTACTGCGCGGCTCACCTGAGGGCTCACGAAGAACGCTCTCACAGGAAAGCCCACCAGCTGATCCCAGCCTCAGAGCAGCTGAGAGAGAAGCTGTGCCAGCAGCACGACAAGTTGCTGCGCCTGTACTGCCACACCGACCAGCAGTGTGTGTGTTCGCAGTGTGTTAAAGAGCGGCACAAAGGCCATGACACCGTCTCAGTGGTGGATGAGAGAGCAACTCAGCAGGTGAGTCAGAGCTCCGAATGGGTTTCTGAAGTGATGGAAAACCCTTAAACGACACTTTACATGTGATCACTGCTCCAAAATAACCAACAGAGGGCACATATCGCAGATGTTGACGTCAGAATTAAAACAAAGTTTACTGAAAGCATATATTTGATATTTTAAATATATATTTTTTTTTAGTTATTTAGCAAACTACTTCATTCCAAAGTGAGGAGCAATTGTCGAGCTTCCAAGAAACCCGGCCATGTGTATCAAGTGTCAAATCAATTTAAATGGCAGAGTGCACGTGAAACAGGTAGCCTACAGCAGAGCAAAGTTAGGTGTGTTAGGGTGTTTTTAAGGAGCCCATTCAACCGTTTTAACACAAAGTGAGTTGTTAGTCACCGTTGGCTCTGAGCCCGTAAAACATTTGTCTGATGATGTTTTTAATGGCGGGTGAACTCAGAGATGATAACCCTTGTGATGGTCTAATTAGGCTTATCTCACTGTTATTTAATATATCTTACGGGTGAAATACTTTATTGTTACCAATAGCTTATTCTGTTAAGGGATACTTGTTACTATTACTTGGCACTAACAGGAACAGGACAAAATAGCCAGTTCTCGCAAATCTGTGTGTGGTAAACAAAAAGCTGCTGGACAGGAAATGCAGAGAAGCCGCCTTCCCGATTGTGTCTGATCCGAAAACGGACCAAGTACCCACAAAGCAGACGGGTCTGGGTCAGATCTGGTATCAAGCTGCCACTTCTGGCCTGCAGCTGGCCCAGTGCTGGCCCATATGTGGACCAATTTTGCTATGTGGGTACACGCTGAACACCCTGGTGAGAAATAAATGTGCTGAGTATTTGCAGTCAGACTAATCCTTAGTATACTTCACGTGTGGTAATGATTAGTTAACTAAAAAATTTACCATTTTGGGACAACTAGTTTTTTGCCAAATATATTTTAGTTGCAATGAAATGGTAGAAAAGCAGAATTTGAAGTGTATTTATTGTGTGTTCTAAAGTGGAACAACTTAAAGTAAACTTGGCTGTGTATGTGCACTAATGAAGTTTCTTACTTTGTTATAAGTATGCTAAGATTTATAGCAAAAATAATGTTCTCATCTTATTAAGAATATGCTCGATCACACGTTTTTGTACATTTCTAACTCACCAATGCGCTTTGTTATTATTTCAAGGAAAATGAAACCCTGACTGAGAGAGTGCTTAACTTGGCAAAATAGAGAATCTGTAAACCCACAACAGGAGTGTGGCAGAAACGGGCGGTTTAGATGCAGTTTGGAACAGCAGACTACTACAAGCTAAACAGAGATGCTGCTGATGGAAGCTTATTGTCGAGCAAGATAAGATGATTAATGCACTTTATTCCTTTAGCAAAAGTTGTTACAATGTCTCTTGCTGATAGAGCTGGGTTTTTTTTTTCCAATACATCCTCTAAATCTAATCTACAAGAGCACAATGAGTTCAAGTATTGGATCATTCCTTTTCTTTTCTTCAGTGAACCCAGAGGTCCAGGTGAGAGACTGTTTCTCACACCAAGCTAGTATTCAGTGAAATCAGAATCAGCTTTATTGGCCAGGTTTGACTAAACAAACAAGGAATTTGACTCCGGTAAAACTTCACTCGCAAAGTACAACACTCAACAATAACATATTAGATTAAAAATTAGAAATACAGAACAACAATAATCTTATGAATTGTGACAGAACAAAATATTCTTAGGATTAGACTTTCTATTTGGGTTTACATTTTGGATGACTGTAGGAAATTAACTGTAGGATTACTGTAAAAAAAATAAGCATCTATCCCCTTGATCTAAGATATTTCTTCTTACTTAGATTTCACGTTTTGCAGTTTATGGAGAGGGGAGAGGATAGATTGAGAAGGAGAAAAAGCACTGTACCCTGTAGAAAAAGAGGATAAGATACACCAGGTGTGAAGGCAAACAGAGATGTCTGTATAGTTTTTCTATTGGGGGAGGGTGGTGGTCATTCCTAATAGAAGAGAGGCACAGAATGCCAGAGGAGTAGAGAGAACTGGGTGAACCATCAGGGCAAAGCAGGAGAGAAGCTGCGAGCCAATCTTAGAGGGAAACCTGAAGAGAAGCACTTGCTGCAGCAACACAGAACATCTTGTATTCACGCACTTTATCACTTTTAAGCCTAAATGTTCATAATGTATGTGAAGATATTTGTTTTTCGTAAAGATTCCAATCTGTAGCTTACAGGTTTACCTTTACCAGCGATTGTTTCAGCAGAAGCTGCACGGCATTAAAGTCAATGTCCCCGATTCCAAAACTTCATGCAAACCTTACTAAAAAAACCCGAAAACACTTATCATAAAAGCCATCAAAAACATACACTACAAATAGTCTCACACACTTGTACCATCATTTGGTGGACCTAAAGTCAGTACATATGCTACAACCCATCTTTCCCCGTCTGCATGTGAAACGTTAACCATCTGAAGTACTCCTTTTAAAACTTACTGCATATAAATAAAACATTAGGGTGATTCGCTTAATCTCTGCAGCGTCTGGAATTGGAGTGGAGGCACAACAGATGCTGAATTTGTGTGTGTTGTCTGACATACAGGATGTCTTTTTATAGCCTTGTTTGAAGGCTTCAGCAGTTTAAATATTGAACACAAGGAGGGTAAAACGCGACTTGGTCCTGCAATCATATCTTGTGCTCAGATGTTACTGTGTCTGATAGACCAAAGGCCTTTCCCGTGTAATCCAGTCCTTTGACTGAAATCAAAAAGTTCCACCCTGAAAGCCAACTGTGGAAGAATTATTCCACCGAGCAGCATCAGTCAGCGCAATGCGACATTCATCCTCTTTATTCTTAGAAAAAACTCAGAGAAGCCTCCTTGAAGTCTGTGCAGAAGCTGAGGGACACAGAGAAGGAACTCCGATATGTCATCAGATACATCAAGGTGAGTGCGTTTCTTCTACAAGAGCTGTAAATATGCTGTTCAAACCAAGAGCGGTGTGCGTTTCCTGGAGAGCAAAGCGGTAACTTTAACCCACACAGCACTGCACAGAGGCCGCAGTGGAGGAGAGCGAGAGGATTTTCACCAGAATGATCCGAGCCATCGAGAAACAAAGCAGTGAGGTGAAGGAGCTGATCAGAGTCCAGGAGAAAGCTGCCGTCAGTCAGGCCGAGGAGGTGCTGGAGAAGATACACAGGGAGACGGCCGAGCTCAGGAAGACCGAAGCAGAACTGGAGAGGCTCTCTCGCACGGAGGACCACCTCCACTTCCTCCAGGTATGAATAAAAACCGAAACAGAAAACAGGCCGACAATATCCGAGTACAACTGTGACCAGATTAAGTTGTCAGAACCAAGATTCAGGACCGGTTTCTCACCTAATTATTTATTCAGTCATTAACTGAAGCTCAGGACACCATTAAAATGGAAAGTATTTAACTTTTTATTTAAATTTTTTTTTTTTTTTTGCGCTGCCAATTAATTTGAAGTGAAGGAAAATTTAGACAGAACTGGGCTTTTTTGGGGGGGGATTTCTTGAAAGGCAAAACAAACCTCAGTGACAGTTGAAGACCTCCAGGAAAACCAATTGCAACACATCTGTAATGCACAAAGACTGGAGCTCCAGATGTTTGAATAAAACACTTAAACTCCTTGGAATTTCACATTGAAAGAAATTTGATAGACTTTTTACAAGCTCGTGAAGAACAGTAAATTAACTAAAAGACAGTTTTTAATTCAAGGTCTTAGATTTACATTTTTAGAAGCATGAGAAACAGAGCCTGAGCCATAGTCCAAAAATTTGGGCAAAAAGGTAATTCACTGTCAAATCTGGCCTAAAACTGGACACCGACTCCGAATTATCCAAAACAATTTTGGTTTCATGTCTCTACAGAAGTGCAAGTCTCTTCAATTCCCTGCAAAGACTGTAGAGATGCCCAACACTGATGCAATTACTTACTTGATGTATAAAACCATGAGAGGAGGCCTGGCAGATATTAGGGACAGCCTGGATGAAACGCTTCATAAAGAATTCAACAAAGTATCTGAGAAAGGTACATCTATCTTACGGGGTACAGGTTTAAAGAAATGTCAATGCCTCGTTGCAATTGATAAATAACCGCTTTTTGCATTTCTAGTTAATTCGCTGAAGGACAGCAGTAATCTGAACACCTCTGAAAAAACTAAAGGTATGTTTTTAAATGTGCAGACACTTTTATGTTTCATCACTGAATAGTTTCAATAAATGCTGAAACCGGGGCAAACTAAAGAGAAGCAGTACAGTAGGTCTGAGTTGAGTTGAACTCATGTGTCATCTCTTAACAGCTAAAGACGACATTCCACACGACGTAGAACCAAAGACGAGAGCCGATTTCCTACAATGTGAGTACAGTTATTCCATATTGACCTTCCAGCATCCATCATTAGAAACAAATGGTACTGACCTCAAGTTTTCTCTGTCAAGATTACAATGATTTAACACTGGATCTGAACACGGCCAACTCGTACCTAAGCTTCTCCGACGGCCGGAGATCGGTGACCACGCGCTCCGAGTCGCAGGCCTACCCTGAACATCCAGACCGCTTCACCAGCTGGGCCCAGGTGCTGGGCAGAGCTGGGATGGCGGGTCGCTGCTACTGGGAGGTGGAGTGGGCCGGAAAAGGAGGGGTTTCCATCGGTGTCTGCTACAAAAACATGGGAAGAAATGGAGGAGGGAGCGACTGCAAACTGGGACACAACCCCAAATCCTGGAGCCTGGACTGCTCCCAGACGGCCCGCTTGTTTCAGCACAACAAGGAGAGCGTGACCATTTCCGCCCCCTGCAGCAGCAGAATAGGAGTATATCTGGATTACAGGGCTGGGACTCTGGCTTTCTACAATGTTTTTGATACAATGGTTCTACTTCATAAAGAGAAGACCACATTCACTCAGCCTCTCTATCCAGGTTTTTGGGTGGGGTTGGGCTCCACATTGAAGCTGTGCTCGCTTAAAGTGTAAAACTGAATTGTGCCGCTTCAAAATGAGTTTAAGTCGCCTTGTAAACAAAATATTTACATTTCCGAGAGAGAAAGAATGAAATCGGAGACAGATGTTTGTGCTCTTAGCTCAGCTTTTTAATAACCGTACAAGCTGGGAGCAGCAGCAACACTTTGGTGGGGCAGGTGAAGGGAAGGTGGGGCTTTTAGATCTTGTTGAATGCAGCAACATCCACACTCTGGACCTGCACAAGGAAAACAAAACATGTTAAGCTTTGGATCCATTTTATATATTCAGAATTCTAAGGCATGCACTGTATGTTAAACACCCATTTAATCTAAAAAATAAAGTTTTACTGAAATCTTTGATGCAAGTATCAAGTACCTTTTTTTTAAACTCAATTTAGACCTCATTTGTTTGTGTTAAAATACAACTGGAGAATGTTGCATCTGGTTCTTTTCTAACAGAATGTCCCTACCAATGTCTGGAAAGCTTCCTTATAACAACTTTACCATCTCATTTGTTGCTGCACAAGATATAATTTAAGCACTTACGTTGCGATGTGCACACAGGTCACACCGTATGATGTGCAACATCAAATAAGGCTACTTATTATGTCGACTGTTAGATGGATTACAGGAGGTGAACTTCAAATGACTTTCCAAAAAGCTGCTGCTGGAGGGTGATTTGCAGACAAATAAACAAGGAATAGAAAGAAAAAGTTAACATTTTCTTGAGAAATGAGTCAATTTAAAAATCTAATATCAATACAAGTGGAGCCTGACATTAGATTGGACTCATTTCTCAGAGAAATTGCCTGTCTGCTCCTGCAGAAGTCCTCATAACCCTTTCTGCCCACCGACACCTTCCTCCGCACAGCAGCACTAATGGAGCGACGGTACTCATTCTCGACATGTACCATTTCTCCACACGCTCCTTAGAGAGATCTCTACCCTGAGCATCTCTGCAGCCTTCTGACAGAATGCTGAGAAAGGACTAGCTGACGCAAGCCTTGACCTTTCCTCCATGTTTTGCACTCTAAGAGCTGAGTTGGAGGATACGACCTGCCTCGTAAGGAAAAGGAGCGCTCACCACCGTCTCAGACACAGAGGGGCTTCTGTATGTGAATCCAGATGTGCAGGATTTAAAACCTTAATGTATTAATACGACTCCTGTTCATTTTTATTACTTAGTGACTTTGAGGTGCCAACATTTTAGTAAACACTGCAAACAAACCTCACATTATGCATAACCCACCTCCGATAGAACTTGTTGACATAAAGCTAATAAGCTATAAGTTTAAGCCAAGTTTTACAGCGAAATTTGAAGACTTCTGTTCTGAGTAATCAAAGGATTTTATTCGCCCCGGTCATACAAAGCTCAACTGCAGTGGTAAGCAACACTGCTGATAGTTTAGGTTTTATCTAGCCAAAATCATAGATGCTGGCGTCACTGACCCAGTACAGTGAAGGAGAATCAGCAGCTACACATTTTACACATTCAGCCGTCCCGATTTTACAACTGCTTCAGAAGAAAGCGCTTCAAGTCACATGTAGAATTGTTTGAGGTCCGAATTATACAAAACGGAAATAAGCAAATTCATATAGAGTTAAAAAAAAAAAAAACTTTAAATAACAGCTGCTTTTGTCACGTAAGGGCCAGATGAGGCTTCTACAAGAACTGACCCTTTCAGCTTTTCATGTTGAAAAATGGTTAATCTTGAAGCTTTTAATGTTCAGTGGTGCCACCAATTGATTAGGTGAGCTTTCAGATGTAAGAAATGCATTATTAGTGTTTTAACCCGATATTTCTACTGACTGACAATCAAAACAAAAGTTTGTGAGCAAACAGGTTTCCACTTAGCGTCTGACTAGACAGACCAAGAGCTCTAAAGAGAGGTATAATTAAAAAAATAATTACATTCAAAGCTGGACTAAAGTCTGAAACCAAAGCAGAGTGGTCTCTCACGGCTTAAAATCGACAGCAGCGTCCTCCGTCACTATAGGTAAGGTACTACATAAATAACGTGTGCTTGGATACACACATTTACAGTAAACGGATTAATACAGTTAATCTAAAAACTGATCACCCATGTAAGTTGGTTCCTGGAGTGCATGTTATAACACACTGACACCGGCTCTGTGCACAGATGCTGCTGTCAAGCCCATTATGCTAATGTCCCCATGCTGTGCGCACCACATGTGAAAATCTACTCTGCTCCATTGTACTGAGGCAAAATGACATTTAAGAAAAAAAAAGAAAAAAGAAAAAGCTCACGTCATTTTCTAACATCGAGATGGAAAAAAAAAAAAAAAACAAGGGTTAAATGTGACTTACAAAGTCCTCAAACTTGGTGATCTCCTCTTCCAGGATGTCAGTTCCAACTTTGTCATCCTCGACCACACAGTTGATCTGCAGCTTCTTGATGCCGTATCCAACTGGAACCAGCTTCGAAGCTCCCCACAGGAGCCCGTCCATCTGCACCGTACGCACACACTCCTCCAGCTTCGCCATATCCGTCTCATCGTCCCACTGAAGCAGAACATGAGGGGGAAGAGACCAACAATCTGCATCAGTCCACAGGAGGTTAGCGTTTATATGGCCCCTTTTCTGGATTTGCAACCAGATTCAATATCATGGATATTGCGCAGCCATGTGTTCATAGCACCCATTAAAACTGACTTGCATGCTCAGGGATACAAATGTGTAATTTTGGTTTTTTATAAAGTTAATCCATAATTCAAAAACTTTTCAGCGATTGTTGCACAAGCATTCACAAAGATTTCGAATTCTTTGGAAGTTATTCAGCTTTTTGCCCTGAAAAAACTATTCATAAACCAACCCAACATTAATCCAGGAATTCAATTTTCATGAATTTTTACAGACTTGCTACAACTTTTAATTGTTGTATTGGAGCCCGGTAATAGAGTGGAGACGTGCACGTACGGGCTTAACGTCCAATATGATGGATGACTTGGCAATGAGGACGGGTTTCTTGGCTTTCTTGGCTGTGTAGGCCTCCACACGCTCCTGCTTCAGACGTTCTGCCTCCTCATCATCATCATCACTGCCAAACAAGTCTATGTCATCGTCGTCGTCTCCATTTTCCACCTTAACCTGTCTGACAGGAGCCGCCTGGACAGAAGAAGCCCGGACATTAAAAAAAGAAAGCAAGAGGCACTTTCTATTTTTTTATTAAGTTTCATTTGTTTACTTCTAACACAACAGTGAGAGATATAAAACGGAAGTTCAATAACAACCATGAAACCCAGAGCAAAGCAAATAAAAACAGATAAAAGATTCTATTTCACACTGTGAAGGGGACAGGGGACAGTTTCCCTGAGACTAATACAAACACAGACGATCACTACTTGGTGTAAAAGCAGTAAAGAGGTACTGCATCTACCAATTCCTCATCATTTACCATGGCGCACGGGACAGCTGCTGATGTGGGGGACTTCTCCAGCATAGCCACTCTGGACTCCAGCTTCTGCATGGTGGCCCTCAAGTCCTCCACCACTAACATGAAAACAACAGAGTTGCAATAACTGCTGGTTTTGCCACTTGGGAGCAGCAGAAGCAAGCAGTGAATATTGACATATCACTGTGCAAAGCTGGTGTGGGGACATATCAGGGAACAGCGTGGAGAAACTTTGAAATATCGTGATAGATAGTTGGGCTTCTGGCCACCTGATTAATCTCCTCCTCTTCACCCCGTTGTTAAGAACGGTCTCTGATCTAAACAGCTGGCTCTTAAGCTGCCAAATCCTTCACAATTTTCACCAATTAGTTGACATTTTTTTCTGCTTTAATGGGTTTCAAAATGCTTTTTCACTAAAATGAACTGACAGCTGTTTATAAATGAGTAAAATGAGAAAAATAATGAGTTGAAAATTCTCCACAAAACTCAGCTACGCCATCACCTGAATATGCAGCATCCCAAGGCTTTACAAACATTCATCAATATGAGCAACCCCTTTCCAGATGTTGAATGTTTCATTTAATACACAAGCCCAAAGTGCTTTTAACATCAATAATATAAAACTAGAAGTGACCAAAAGCTTCGAAGATATGAAAAACCTTCATAACGCACACCTTTGTGCAGAGTCCGATTCTCCAGCTCCAGGCTCTTCATGCGTGAGGTCAGCTCCTGGTCTCCTCCTGCATGTGAGGATGACTGTGGGAAGATCAAACGATTTAATTAGAACACGTCATGTTGTAGGTCAGCTCAGAGATGAAAACAAAGCAATATCCACTGTTGAAATCCAGTCTGACGTGAAGAAGCAAGCAAAAATAAAAAAGTGAGGTTAAGAAAAAAAGAAAAAGCCATGCAGAACTTTAATCTATTCATTTGAGATGGGGCTGCCTGGATCTAAAACCTTTCTTGGTCAACCAGCAGTTGCAATTTAAAGCAACAGGCTGATTATTTGTCACACACACACGAAACAAATGTCAGCTGTGTGCAGGCTCCAGTCCAGCCCCCCAGCTCCTTCTACCCCTTCCCTCACACACACACACACATCATTTCAGGCCCTCCCATTATGGCTATACAGCATGCAAACATCTCTAAGCAAACCTTCTTATATCATCTTTTACCCCCCCACATAAATGTAATTCAGAAGAACTGCTTGACTTTACTTTTTGCAGAGACTAAGGCTCTGTTTACATTAATTCATTTCACCATTTCTTCGTGTCGGCGTCTTGCAAATTATTTACATTTACACACAAAGTTGCTGTCCTCTCAATAAAAGCCTGTTTACTGTTTACTCTAAAACGGGGATCGGCTGATTCGCTAGTCACATGACTAATCAGCCATCACATGACATGATCGCCCTTGCATCTGGAGCATGCGCAACTGCTTAGAAAACACGACCTACAGGTGCATATTGCCTTACACACATGACGAATGATGAGAGAGACACTTGGACGGGAAAGTCCAAAGGCATTTGCAGTTTTCCGTAGTCTCCCTTCATCACTCAAGTAGTATAAGGTGCAAGCAACCTTGGTAAAAACGTCGATGGGCCGTCTCATTCTTGTTGTTTTCTGGACATTCGAAAGTTCTCGCGCCATTCTTCGGCGACAACAACTTGGTCCACCATGCGCTGCTTCTTCCCGGTCTAACCCAAAAGCGGCGCTCCATGTACGGCTTGCACTGCGGATCCTCGTTTCTCACCGTTTACAACTGCTAAAATCAGCATCGTATGCGAATGCTTACGTTGACTTTGAGGCTTTAAAACAAGGTGTTAAATAAAACGCTTTAGGTGTTGTATCAACTTAATTGGATGCCATTGCATTTCAGCAGCTCACGAGAAATCACTGGCTTCCAAAGGTCATTAGCAGCTTGACGTTAGCTGATTATCTGTGATCATGATTATCTTCCAAATGCGTACATTTGGAATCAGTAGATTAAGGCTATGTACACACGTAGCCGGGTATTTTTAAAACCGAATGTTTCCCCCCCTCTGTTTATAAAATAATCTGTATCCACATTACCTCGTTTTCGAAAAAAACTCCTTCCAGACATAACCGAACATCTGCGTTTTCACCTGTCTTGACAACCCAAATGCTGTTTTGCGCAATCTGCCCTCGTCAGCTAAATAATAAAGTGTGCACGCAGCTTTTTTGAGCACACTGACAGGTGATCGCATGACAGTGGACTGCCCCTCGATATGAGGACGTAATAATTCCGACAGCGAGAGGACTGAGGACCGGGACATGCGAAATTGTCACGCCATTCCTCTGGGAGTACGACTTTGGCGTGTAAAATCAAGGCAGTAAACAGCGCCTGCACAATAATAACCACCACAGTTCTCAAGGCATCCATGCTTCTTCAGTAAACAAAGGTCGCACTTTAGACTTTAAAGCAGATTTGTTGTTGTTTTGGCGCATATTGTGACGTTCGAAAACGCAAAACCCCAGTTATCTCTGTCTACACGCAGCTGCATAAACGGAGTTTTCAAAAATCTTCCCTTTGCCCGGAGTTTTTAAAAACATTCGTTTACGATGCGTTTTTATGTGGATGACAGGTCCAAACGTAGAAAAATATATTCGTTTTAGCAGATACCCGGCTACGTGTGGATGGGGCCTAAGATCATAGGGACAGGATGAGAAACCAGTGCTGCAACAACAGAAACACACTCCACGTCAGGCAGCAGCAGCAGATGCAGCCAGCACATCCAGCTGTTTGTCATGCAGCATTCCCAGACCGGTTCAACAGAACTGAACCAGGAGGACTTACATTTCTGTGCTGCCGTTTCGGCTGCCGTCCTTTGGCCTGCTGCTGGGCTGTTTTCACCTGCCCCCCCGGTGATGAACAAGGTTAAGTGAGAAGGAAAGAGAAGGGGAAAAGCAAAGGTTGCAGATACCAAATGAATGCAACACAGTCTACAAAGGCCAACGTTTTAGACAGATCAAAGGTGTTAATAGTGAAAGAAAAAGAATATTTTAAAGACAGCTTGACTTTCATATCATCGTTGAATCAAAGAACAGTAAAAAGTCACAAGCAGAGCTGGTCATGCGGCAGCATTGGACAAGCTTAAGTTAATTTAAACAAACCCCTGAGAAGATCGTGTATCATCAAGGTAAACACGAGTAATCAGGATGCTTCGTAAACTGTAGAGCAGATTTTAGCGTTTCAGGTATTTAGGCCTAATCCCGACCGGTTATAAAGTGTGAAAATGGATGCATACATCACGTCAGTCACTTTTCCAGGGAAAACAAAGGAAAGCTTATTCAAATACTGAATTTTCATTGCATGGTGCGATTAGACTCAACACCAGCTCTACTTGACACAGCTCCTCTCTGCTTGGCGTTACAGTTCAGACAGCACGTCCTCATTGCGAGAGGATCGGCAGAGTATCATCACAGCACCATGTGAGGCTTCACTGACACAGAAACAGGAAAAGCATCTTCCCCGTGCGTTTGTGACAGGCGTTTTAGTACTGAAGGGTTTGAATTTTGCTTGGGAGTGATAACTGTGCGACAGAGCTCATCTCTGGTCAGGAGAGAATGGAAAATAAATCAGTTTTCTCAGGTTAATTAAACGCGCTTATGGATTCAAAATTCATGCATATAATATGCAATCCGTGAGCACAGATGAGACATCCGTGCAATTTGTTTTTGCAATTTTTTGCCCACAGAAATGTAAATTGTGTGCAGACTTCGAAAGGACTTTCCGAAGGACAGAGCCAGATTTGAGTGCTGTTGCAGAGTCATTTTGCTCACAGGTGGAGATTCTGGTATATCATTGTATGGTGACGTGCAAACACTGCAAACCACTATCAGTTTAGCTCGCTTGAAACCTTGACCAAAGCAGTTACTAAATAATGTTTCAGCTAAATAGGACTACCTATAGTAGAGAAAAAAAAAAAAAAGCACTGAAAAAGTGAGGCGGTTATTGTTCTTTGAGGTGATTGAACGTAGATGACTGAGCCTTTTCCTTGAAAATGACAACCTGAGCTGTAACCACTGAGTGAGCCAACATCAGATGACATCCATTGCATTTAAAGCTCATATTAGCTTTAGTCATCTTCAGAACACCGGCCCATATTATTTTTTACATCTAAAAAGAGGGGATCTCTTTCCGATCAGTGCAGTGAGAGGATACTGCTCGAGACTTTCAAAGTGCAGATGTAAGCGATATTGTTCCTTTAGGTCACAACTTCTGTGTAAAACGGGGGCAACACATAATCAAGAGCCTAGAACTGTGTTACACTTCAAAAGTCATTTTTTTTTCAACTGAAGAGACAAAAATAAATAAATCCCCATTTCACCTTTATTTTGGATAATGAATAAAGTTCTGCCACTTCAGGTGTAGGTCTGTGACGTACATTAGTCACAGTACAAACAGGACTGTTTTTTATTCTTTTGGGATTTAGCAATGTCCTTCAGGATGTCATCAACTCACCCGTACCCCCAGGCTTATGTGGCAAACAGACACAAATAGGGCACAGTGTGGGAAAAACAGTGAACACAGATACACACTTTTATTTAAAAAAAAAAAAAAAAAAAAAAAAAAAAAATTGATTTGAGTTTTTTTTTTTTATACCAAGTCCATGAGAAACTAAATATGTCAAAGCTGAGCAGTCAAAAAGGCAAATATGTCAGCTTCAAGTAATTTACATTTGAATTAGCATTACAAATGTTACACATACTGTGATTTGGCAGCAGAAATAAAGGCACAAAAACCCAGCATGAGGACTTGACCTGCAACTGTCATGGTGCGGCTGTCAGTTTTCCCACTTGAGAAACATTTTTAATAACTACTTTCCCTTGAACCTACTTTAAATCATCCTACTGCAAAATAAAATAAAAATATGTACCAACAGGCAGCAAGAGATAAAGCTGCAGCATGTAAAAACCAACTCACTCAAAAGCAACGCATAACAGTAGAAATGGGTTTTAGATTTGGTGAAATAACCCTTCAAAAAAATAAAATTAAATAAAATCTGTGTAGGAACTCCATAGCGCATACGTGCGTCTGCTGTAGTCCAGGACGGGCTGAGAGGCCGAGACAGCTGCCAAACCACATGACCCTTCTCACTACGACGAGCCACTTCTAAATCGAGTGGCTTAACTAATATGCAGACAGCTGCTCCAGGCAGCCAAGTCCAGTGACTAACAATGATGCAACTATTGCCTGAACTAACAGGGCTAACAGGACAAGACTGAGGAAAAGCTGTGCAACCACTGATTAGGTTATACATATAACCTCAAGACCTGACCAAGGGTGCACAGTAACAGCAACGTACCAGGAGACAACTGCAAATAAAAACTCATTTTCAGATGTTAAGGATTCAAGCTTTCCCACCTGTTGATGAGTGGCAGGGCCGTTCACACCCTCGTAGAAGCGCTTCTCCGCCTCATCGTAGCAGTGTTTGTCGAACCAGATGTTCTCTGTGGCAAGGCACTGCACTCCGCTCATGTTGGAACTGAGAAAACGGGGAGAAAATTCAGGACTTAATACATCAATCGTGATCAGTATTCGACAGCTAATCTGCTAATAAACAGCCATAACCAGGTGTGTAGCCATTACAAGTCCAATCAGTGATGGTTTAATGAGATGCCAGGCTGTAACTTTGCTATGTGACACATTACAACAGCATGCAAAGCCACAGGTGGAGTTGTTGGTGGAATGGGAGAAGACCAATCAAAGCTTAAGAGACATTTTCTATAGCATATAACCAACAAGTTGCCAACTGTAAAGGGGAGGAAGCATTTAAAAATAGACAATAGCTATAAAAAGCTTTAACATACGGTTCACCTCCCACCCTGCTGATGGTTTACTGCAGCAGACTGCTACACATTCCTCACACAAACAGAGTTGCCTCGTCTGCAAAGTCTGGATTATGGAACAATGGGTTGGTCGCTGTAGAGAGACCCACTTTGTGTAATCGAACACAGAAAGGACAGACTTAGCTTACCAGATACGTTTTCTACCGTCGTATGATGTACGTTACATCTGTGAGACTGACATGTTACCCAACAAGCTCCCCTCTGCTTTATAGTTTAAACCCAACGGAGGAAAGGACAAACAAGAACAAAAATAAATAACCAAGTCGTCAAATAAACAGAACACACACACATAACGTCTCTCCCATTCCCCGTGTGAGAGGTGTCATACTTGTCCCATTTCCCATCTGTCTCGGAGAAGCCTCTCTTCCTCGGGTGTGGTCCCCTGTTGCCCCTGCCCCCATGCTCAGTCTCAGAGGAGGTGCGATTGCGGCCTCTATTGAACTGACGGTGAGGAGTACCAGAAGCCTTCACAGTAGCAACACCGCGCTCCTGATCTTGTGGTTCACGGGGGATGCGCCTGCAGCGGAAGGTCAAGTGACCTCTGGTGTTAGGGCTCCGTGGAGAGGATGCCAGAGGGCCGTTGCCATTAGAGGCAAGCCGGCGCTGGTAGTTGCCCTCGGCCTGCTCGTAGGCGCTGCGGTTATACCATACTGCCTCAGCCTGCATGCCCTGGAAAACGGGGCTTCGGCCATAGGAGCCGCTCGCCTCCACGGAGGATCCAAGACGCTCCTCTTCAGTCCCTGAGCCTTCCGACTGGGACAAATGTGAGCGATGTCGCAGCCTCCCAAACTGGATGTTGTCTCCGCTGATGATCCCCTGCTCCACACTGGGAACATTACCCTGCCTCAAGGCCCCAACTGGGACAGCGTTTTGAGGGTTTCCTCTCCGTTGACGATTTTGATCCATTTCTCTATTAAAGGGGCGTCTTCTCTACTCACTTGTGTGTCAGCGGATCGTAAGGAGAGAAAAAAAAAGCAACAAGTAGAGGCTTGATCCATTAGTTCAGTGTGGAGTTAGCGTCACACGGGAACATGCTGGTTAGAAGCGTCAGAGAAAGCCCGTAAAGCAGCCGACATGAGGTGCCAATGCGGTTGTTTTAACGGTAGCCTGATCAAAAAGCTTGATCTTCAAAAAAAAAAAAAAAAAAAAAAAAACAAGAAAAAAACTTTCTCCCCTTTCAAACAAGAAGTGACCTCTGCAGCTTTGGAAAAATGCCCAGAAAGTTGCGACACTTCAATTAAAATCAATCTCACACTGGACTTTCAAAAAGCAAAGTAAAAGCAAACAGGGCGAAATGTAAATGTGAACGTTAAGAGTGCATTTGCAGTGTTTCCTCGGTACCCATTAAAAAAAATGAATTAATTAATAGCAAGTCTCGTGTTGCTTTTCACATCTGGATTAATTAAGACAGGTTCTGCGCTGCAGTCTCAACCTGACACAAGCGGTGCGGATCACACTCGGCCTCCGACAGGTGTGCTGCAAAACAGAACCCGACTATGCCTTTCAGACACAGATGTGTCCAATTAATGAGGAAGCACAGTTAATGCATTAAATATGAGGTGACGTGCCTCCTGAAAAACACCCAGTAGGTCTAACAAAATGTGCAGCAGACAGTTGGGCTCACCTTTGCTTTACCATGTTGGGAGGACAACGTACGTTGCCTACTGTGGATTGAAATCGCATGCCTTTATAATTCACAGAAAACATGAATTCACGACATAAAGTAAATGTAAGCAATGCTGTGCAACAAGCAGGGGAAAAAAAACTACTCGTATCATGCAAAAAAAAAAAAGGCCAAAATAACAGGTTTTATGCAACATGGATGATGCATTGTTTCAGTCACTGTTAGTGCCGATGCAGTCTCATATGCCAGTTTATTCGATGCTAAAACTAATGTAGACCCAGCTTCATAAGAACCTCTTTGAGAGAGGCCTTTATTCAGCTATGTGGTCGTTTCAGCAACTTCTGTTTCTGTGCAACTTTTTTTTTAACATTTATGTCCAACATTTCTCCTACTAAATAAGTTAAATGATCAAAATGTGTAATTTGTTACGGTTTAAAAAAAAGAAAAGAAAAAGAAAAATCCATCAAAGAAGACTTTTAGGTTGTGCAAACAGAATGATTTGAGACTAAATAGTGACTTTGAAAACTTACCAGAAACGTCTCTCGGTTAAATGGGGAGCAAACGCAACACAGTGCAAAGCAATCGTGAAGTTTAATAGAAATCAATGAAACGACCTAAACAAAAACAACTTATTGTTCAACAATCGCAAGCGTTAGATTCATGGCAAAGGTGATCCATCACAGTGCGTTAGTTCAAGCAATTTGTTTAAAAGAAACTGAGTGTAAAAATTCTCCAACTGCACAATAAGTTTGCAAATGGCCAGGGCTTGTGAGCATCAGCTGAAAAGCAGCTTCAACGCCAACACTCACCTCGAGAGGAATAAGGAGCTAAGAGAGATAAGAGAATAAAGACAGTTCTTGTCTGTTGTGTGTCATTTCCATGTCTGAATGCAAAGAAAAACCACAGGAACGCTAAATAACAAAAAGCTGCATGAGGAAAAAGGGGACAAAAGTGTAGAATGAGTGCAACACCAGTCCTAAACCAGACAAATAACACGGATGGGGACATTATCCACAAAAAGAAAATATCAAATTCATGTTGCATCCCATCGTAGCTTGAACATCCAGTCTCTGATTTAAGTTACCGTTGCACGAGTTTTTTTTTTTTTTTGACAGCCGCACCAACTTGTAGCTCAGTTGTCCACGTGGCGAAACAAAGCTTTAAAGCCCGAATGGTTTGTAGTTTTTACAAACTGTACACATTTCTTGATGCTCTACGTCGTCAAAACACAACTTTACAGCACTTACTTTTGGTTTTATTCGACGTTTTATGACTCGCTGCTTGTCCCACTGCGTGTTGCCACAGCCGTAATCCGACGGTAGAAGAGGGCTTGCGATGTTGGGCGGTGAGTATTCTTGTCTGCCGGGGGGGAGGTTGGTAATGAGCTTTTTCGCCCATTTAACAATAATCTAAAGAAAATGTATGTCAATACAAAAAATGTAAATCAAAAACACAAATAGAAACAAGTTATGTCATCTCCAGCCCTTCAGGGATCCTCATTTTAGCTAAAACAGCACCACGGGATTGGTATGATCCATTTCAGTCAAACACTTCATTTCCCATCATTCCTTGTAACTTGAGACTTGTAGCTGTCAGTTATCGTTGACATTTTGACTGTATGCCGGCCGGCCACTGTGTGGAGACAATTGTTACCCGAAAGGTTTCGGTTTTAAAACCATTTAGAGTTTCTTTTACAATTTTTTGTCACTTCTACCTCTATCAGTACATCCCTAGAAATAAAAACAGGCTAAATGCTAATTTTTTTTTAACTTTAGCCAGGGCTGAATTTTCTGAAGTAGATAGCATTATTTACATTGTCCTGCTGAAGATTGGCTTGTTGAGCCAAACTATAAAAAAATTCTCTCTCTCTCTCTCTCTCTCTCTCTCTCTCTCTCTCTCTCTCTCTCTCTCTCTCTCTCTCTCTCTCTCTCTCTCTCTCTCTCTCTCTCTCTCTCTCTCTCTCTCTCTCTCCATATATATATATATATATGAGAGTTTTCAGTGTAGACTGAGCAAAAGTCCTGAGCCACCTTTCATTTCTAAATAATTGGCTTCCAAGGAGTCGGACTCTTGTAATCTTTTCTAAGTGGTCTTGAGAAAGGCTCCAAGCTTTCTAAATACTTTCCATTTTTTTCCCCTTGTACATGGGCTGCTTTTTCAGAAATTAAGCTAAAGTAAACTTGAAAGCTATTGGCTGATTACTTTGTATCTATAGTGTGGAGTGTGTCCTTGAAAAGAACTGAGGAAACTGGACAAGTGGAAAGCAAAAGAAGAAGTGGCAATACTGTGAAAAAAAAAAGTTAAACTAAAAACAACTATCTACTGCAGATGAGAAAGTCGCGTCCTTAAGAAAAAGAAGAAAAAAAAACGCAATAAAGATTTGACACAGGACCTGAGAGATGCATCTGACTAAACAGCATTGATTAATCTATCTGTTCCCCAAGATTTGGTTGGAAACATTCTCTGTGGACAGATGGCCATCAAGAAACCATTCCTAATTCAAGGTATTATGGAGAACAGGCTATATACCACATAACAGAATAAATGGACTGAAAATCAGTAACAACCGGTCTTAAGGAGAGATAAATCCACCCCATAGACCGCACATCAACATTATTAATGCAGTGTGGGATCATCTTGATAGGGAACTGAAAAAAAAAAAGTCTGCCAACATCCAAAGGAGAGCTTCGGGATGTCCTAAAGAAGGCTGGAGAACTATTCCTGAAGACTACTTAACCTGAGTTAGACCTGAACTTACATTTTAGATTTCTTCAAGCTATTTGGGTTTAGGAGAAACCAATAAATATAATAACCAGATATCATCTAGGAACATTCAGCTCTTTTTGAAAAAAGATATGTCCACACATGTGGAAAACTCGGTCTGATCACCAAAAATGTGACGACCGCGTACGGAGGTTAAAGAGATGACAAGACAGTTTGTCAAAGGGTGTTCAGGCTGTGTTGAAGAATAAAGGTGACCATATCATATATTATCTTTCAGACGTTATAATAGTTTAAAATTCAGACTTTGTTTTTGCCTTATATACTATTTTAGCATTTCTGTTTGTACATGTTTCAATAAATTCAGTACTAGTACAGTTTTATGTTTGAAAACAGAATTATTATATAATTATATAATTATATAACTATAGGGTATTTATTATTCTCATATAATAGTGAAATGTATAACTTGTTGTTTTTTAATGCATTATCCACAGCAGGTTATAGATCTTTGAAGCAATTTTAGGAAGAATTATCATGTTTCTTTCACAGCATCCTTGCTCCAAGTTGCCCTGCAGAAAGCTATAATTCACATTTATACTAAACAAGCTAACAAAAATGGCTCTTGAACCCCTCTCAGCCATCCTGGTGGATTGCAACATCACTGATGTAACAACGCTCAACATGTCTCACAAGCTACACGTTTTTCAATGTATACAGACCCATGAAATGTAAATAACCACTTTCATGTGTTCCTTCCCCGGGGATTTGAGCCATGCTGTCGAGTTATCTACAACTGATTGATGTGTTACTTGTCATTGACATCAAATGATTTCAGAAATCTGAAAGATGTTGAAAAACGGTGAAAGCTCAGACAGTTCGCCTCATCTGACCTCATGTTAAAAAGACATATCTACATCTGCAATATCCTATCATAAGCCTCGGACAAACTGAAGATGAAGCGTTTATCACAGATGAGGTTTTAACCCAAAATGGCTTTTCATATCCAATGAACCTTTATAATACTTGAAAACATTTACTTTAATCTTTATGGAGGAGAGTGGGGGTAAGCAGAAGTTCCCAAAGAGTTATTGTAAAATGAACAGGTTTTTTTTTCAGGGTTTTTTCTTAATGAACTCTTTCCAGAACAATTTAAACTTGTACACTTGAAATCTCTAAAATGATCTGCTTTTTGTCTTTCACTAATTTATTCCTCTGTCATCCAACCTTTTCCCATCCTTTCTTGCAACCACCAGCAGTTGTGACGGCAGCATTTGATTTTTGTCTTATTTACGTTTGTCATCTAAGCAGTACAGTGTGTGTGTGTGTGTGTGTGTGTGTGTGTGTTAGGCTCTGTTGTATCACTCCAGTGGTTTACTCTCGAGTTCATACAGCGAGCACATCTCTCTCCTAAAATAAATGGTTGAAAAAAGCCACTGTGAGGTCTAAAATGCTTCATGCACTTTTCAGAGGAGAAACTGCTGGAATCTGGGAAGGTTTTTGAAGAAAAACTAGTTTCTGCTCCACTGACTGTGCCTGTGGACTCGCTATGTGTAGCTAAAACTATGCTGAGCTGTCAAACCAAATCAAATTCATTGTCAACCATAGCTAACAGGTATACAACTGAAACACACTGTGACTGCAAGACCTGACTCACGACACATTTATGGGTCACCCGAGTAAGAACATCCATTTTTTGATCAAGATTAAATTGAAATGTTTAAATTGATTAAGGTTTTAGGAAAGAGTGCAGGCACGTACAGGTCTTACTTTTCCTGCATCTGGGCATTAAGGTGAAGAACTCCACAGGGGACCCATTGTGCACTGCATTATGAGTCTGTAGGTTATAGATAAGAGGGGGAAAAAACATTTTACCTTTACCTATCTTAGATAGGCAAAAACCTATCTAAGAGAAAACTTTAGCTAAATCTTTCAATTTTGAACAAGTGCTAGAGCAATTACACCCAATGTCACCTGTCACATGTGTTGCTCTAAAACCTGTACATACGTTTCAGCAGTGATGGTGCCTTTCCAGATGGGCAAGCTGCCAGTTCCCCAGGCACCAATGCTCCCCTATACCATCAGAGATGCTAGCTTTTGAACTGACCACTAATAAGTTGGATAGTCCCTCTCCTCTTTAGGACTCAGCATCCCGGATCTCCAAAAATAAATTCAACTTTTGATTCGTCCAACCACTGAACGGTTTTCCACTTTGCTTTGGCTCATTTTAAACAAAATTTGGCACATAGAAGAGGCCGGTGTTTCTGGATCATTTTTGCACATGGCTTTTTTTTGCATAAACAAAGCTTTAATCTGCATTTGTGGATGGCACTGTGAGTGGTGTTCAATGACAATGATTTTTGGAAGTGTTCCTGAGCCCAGGCAGTGATTTCCATGACAGAATCATACCTATTTTTGATGCAGTGCTGCCTGAAGGCCCAAGGATTATGGGCAACAAATATTGATGTGTGCATAGATTCTCCAATTTTTCGAATATACTATGCACAGTAGATGATGGAATAATGTAATAAAGTCTTTACAATTTTACATTGAGAAACATTACTCTCAAATTGCTCCACAATTCGTTGATGCATTTTTTTTTTTGCTAAACCTCTGCTTTTGTTTTTATTCCGGAAGACTCTGCCTCTCTAAGGTGCTCTTTTTATACCCAAACATGTTACTGACTTTTTGCCAACTGACCTAATTAATTTCACATGTTCATCCAGCTGCTTCTTTTCAGTACCTTTTACTTTTCCAGCCTTTAAATGCCCCTGTCCAAACCTTTTTTTAGACTTAATGCTTCTATCAAATTCAAGATGAGCTTATACTTTTGGTGAAATCGTTAAAAGTCTCATTTTTAACATTTTACATGTTCTTTATGTTCTATTGTAGATAAAATATTGGCTTTTGAGCAGGCACCGGACACTTTTTAAATTAAAAAAATTCCCATATACATCCTTCAGACGCTACAACTGATGTGCAAAGGAAGAATAACATAGGCACGATTTTCCCTATTTCAACCACGTAACCTTCTTTAGCCAATGCTGCACAGGCCTACCAAAGAGTGAAAGTGAAGAGGTTGCAGGCATTGGGTGCGTGTGTGCATGTTCAGCGAATGGACCGTGTGTGAGGCGTAGCATGCGAAATCCGAGTTGGAAGGCAAGGTACTGAGGCCCGCACGTCAGATTTATCAGTGGATAGTAGCCCACACATTTTGCCATTCGAAGCGTAGTTGGCTATATGAATCACCACTACACATTGATGGATTGTCATGGACATATGGAAATTCTTAAAAAGGAGAGTCAGGGACAGAGAGGCAACAAGGAGAACTGAGAATGAAGTGGAGGGAGGTGAGAGATTTGTTTTCTCTGTTGTGTTAACGCCCATGACTGCCTAAAGGCCACAGTCATTTCTTACACCAAATACACAACGTTTGCATTTAGGCTTAAACAGTGTCTGGTTCCATGGCATATGAAAATATGGCTATTCTGCCTATTAAAGCCTATTTACTAAACTATCTTAGGCATTAAGAAATTGAAACAGGAAAACTTCCTTGTGATATTTTTAAAGACTGAAAAATGTTATACAAGCTGGAATGCATGCAGAGAGTAAATAGTTTTTTGTTTTTTGTTCATGTTGCTGTAACAGAATGAGGAGCAGAGTGTTGGAGGAGGAGAAGGAGGAATTGAAAAGCTAAATGGCTGAACTCAAAAGTGTTTTTATTTGCTTAGTTAGCCTATAGCGCTGTTAAACCTGTTGAGGTTCATGCAAATTTGAATAAATGTTGTTATACATCCAGTACAGGCTCATTTAGTAAGGCAGTGTTGGCGGTGGTGTTCTGGCTGGGGGCCTGTGCCCCTGTACAGCTGTATACCTAGCAACGTCCCTGCTTTTGAGACTTGCGAATCATTCCAATCTGTTTTTCTCTACATTTTCAGGCAGTGTTCCAACCTTTTTGGATTAGTTCTGTACAATTGTCTCCTCGTTTCTGTTCGGTACACATTGTCCTATATTTTTGGATCAACTGTGAGCATAAACAAAGTACTTTTTTGAATAGGAAGTCAAAGATCTTAGAAAATACAAACTCAGACTCTGCAACTTTAGATCTTCAGCCTTTCTTCTTTTTGTCAGTCTTTCATCATTCAAAGCAATCATCAAAGGTCAGGCAGGTTGGTAAACACGGGGCATTCTTGTGAAGCGTGATCAAGAATAATCATGGTTGGCCGAGTCATGAGTAATCATGGTTTTAAATTCCAAAGCAACATTTCTTCTCGTCCCACTGTATGGCTTCTGGAGTGAAACAGGGTTTAGGATAAACAAACAGCAAAAGAGATACGCATTTTATTTTTGATATGCAGTAAAAAGAGTTTTATTTTTGAAAGCAGCTGAGGAGCAGCTACTCTTACGTGCCCTTTTAACCAATAATTCAATTATTTAATCATCTTTCTTTCTGGTTTTTAAAATAGCATACGATAGCCTTTTGGTTTCCAACTCTTAGTCAGACAGAACAGGGCAATTTAAGAAATCCCTGCGGGCTCTCAACCAATAAATTAAGAATTTAATCACAACTTGCTGACCTATATTTTATTCATCATCATTTGGGATGAATTTAATCTCAGGGCTGGCCATAAGTGAGTAATACAGGAGTTGATATCAGTATTTTGTTGAAACTCATGAAACAGGCTCTTTTGAGGTCCAAATTCTAGGTAAAAAAAGCCTTATTTCATTGGAAACAACATGTGTGGAAAAGCCATGAGCAAACAGGCATCCGTTGGATTGGACAAAGCTTTTTTTTACCTCTGATTCTGAACCCAACATTTAGGGGGGTGGGGGGGGGGGGGGGTGTACATGTCAACAGGCATCTTTTACAGCGAGATTTAAAAAATCATTCCATTAAAATGATTCTGAAGCCACTGAGGAACTGTGTGGCATCTTAGCACAATCATAATCATGCTCCACTACTGTTTGACAGGAGATCTTCTTAAACACCTGTAGTGAATGTTCTTGTAAATGAACCACTTAGGAGCCCCACAAGGATGCTTGAAGGTTGAATCTTTTGTTCTTGTTCTTTGGGAGGGTAGTCTGTGGGGAAGGGTTTTGTCGTTTTTAGCGCTGTCCTGCTCTACATTCACACCTGGAAACTGTGTGACGTGACCCCATTTGTAAAACACTCAGCACAACATGGATGTGTGCTTCTCGTTCAAAGGTGCCAAGATGGAACTGTACAATCCTCTAAGTCATTCCTCAGATTTTAAAAGCTGTTCTTCAGTCACAGACAACATTTGGCAGCATTTCCAGCTACTGCATGCTCAGAATATTTAAAAGGAAATTGGTCTCTCATAAAAGGCCACAATGGTGCCAAAAATTACAATTAACCTTGCGCTCCTGCTGTAAGCTCTGATTAGAGAAATGTCTTTACATCTTTAAGGATAGTGCTGCCAAACTTCTCAGTGTTTAGTGACCTTTGTACAAGATCCATATGAATACATTTTCAGTGCACAGTTGGACTCAGATCAGTAAAAGAAAGGGAGTGCCTAATCATAACATCATGGCATCACAAGGCACTGATCATAGAGAAGACTGACTGTGGGGTGGTAGCGGACTGCCTTGAAGTTCCTGTATGTATATGTAGTCATATACCCTAAATTTTGTGCCATTATGCTGTTAATAAATCACCTCTAAAAGAAAAGAATGGTCAACAGTCAACTTTAGATGTACAACATTTCTTTATTTTCCTTTTATTATACTTGTTTTGTCCTGCTTAAATCAGCTTCATGGCCAGAATTATCTTCCTGGAGTCCTGTCATCCCTTTGCATTGTGCTGGAATATCATACAGCCTCACGTTTGCTATGTGGTTGTATCCTCTGACTAAAGTGAAATGATGATATGAGCTTATTCGAGTGGACACCGCACTGTACAACATACCGGTTACTTAATTCTTGATTTAATAGAAAGAACAATTGAACTATAACACTAAGAGATGTGTCAAGCGTATTCAGTTTAATTTGTTTTCCATTGTTATTCATCTCAATTTAAGAATAAATTCAATGTGAGGCCAAAAACAAAGTCAAACAAGAAAATGAAGGAATCCATTTCCTCCGGGAAAACAAAGTCATCTGTCCAACATATTTAGTTTTTTTTAAGTAAGGAAAATGCCCCTTTAAAGCCTACTGATTACCTGTGGACTCATCCAGAAAATCTCCTCATGTTAATTTCCTGCATTTCCTATATATTGAGCTTTACAATCAACAATTTCCCAAAGCAGCCCCGAAGGAATGAAATTGTCTAATGTAAAAAAAAAAAAAGAACCTTAATGTGAATGATAGGATGCTCAGCCCACTGTCAAAACACATCTACAAAATGACCATTCAATCTGGAAACAAAAAAACATTTTTTTTTTGTGTCTGTCCCCGAATTTCAATGGGATTGATGTTTCTGCCAGTATCTGTCTAGGGATCATTATTCATGATGTCATCTTACTTTATGCATATTTTGCTGCTAAAACGCGCAAGGTATCCTCATATAGGCCTATTACAAAAATGTATGATTCAATTGTAAAAGCCCTGCGTGCAGGGGTTTTCAAAGACATAACATACGGGTTGACCCTCATTAATATTTGTAGGAAACGCTCTGTGACTTGAAATTAGGCCATTGGCTGTTTGCTCTATGAGGCGTCCCCCTTTTGTGTGAATGGAGATACTCATTCAACTGATCTTACTCTGCTGAGACGGAGCGCAGATGTGCAGCAGCGGCGCTCTCCGCTCCCTCAAGTTTGCAGTGCGCAGGAAGAAGCAGGATCAGTCTATTTTGGGTTGACAGAGTAGATTTTCAAACCGCAGCTGTCAAGAAAAAGTGAGTCTTAAAAGAGGCACAGCGGAGCAAACCTGGATTTGCGCTGACATCATTATCCGATGAGGGACATAAGGAGGACTGATCTGAGCATGGGAATGCCCTATAGGAGGCTGAGAGGACGACATGAGAAAGTGATGCTCCTCGTCCTTTATCTCCAGCTGTGGTTTAGGCCAATGGTGAGTGGAATATCATTATTTTACCGTACAAAGAAAGGTTCCTCGCAGACATTGCCAATCTGGGCTGAAATCAAAACTGATTAAAAAGCATCTAAAAGTGCATCAAAAGTTGTTCCTTTGGCTACTGCACTGTACACATAATTTTTTTCTAGATTAGGAAACAATCTCCTTTATTCAAAATGACAGCTTAGCTGTAATGCGGTTAACGTATTTGTCCGGTGCCCGTCTGTATCTCTTTGGGGCATGCGTCACACTGAGAGAGCAAATGTCCTCATTACGCTGCTGGCAGTAATTAGCGGTTTTCCATCCACCTGCATCCATCAACACTGTGATCAATCACAGACGGAATAAGCAGGGTGAACACGGATGTCCAGATGTTGCCTGAAAGGTTTGCGCATGACTTTGCAAAAGGCTTCCTGATGAAAACCAGATTCATTTTAATGTTAGTGAAATTATTTGACATGAAATGACTGCTTGGTAGTCAAGGTAGATATATTGACCCGTAAAAGTGTTGCAGTTGGTGATGTTTAATGAATGAACTGCTGTTTAATTTCCCATCGCCGCGCCCGCTCACGCGTCATAACTCATCCGCGCAAGAGAAGAAATGCACGGGCTTGTGCTACATGTGTCTGCATCACCACAGATAACTTAGTTGCATCTCATTTTCAGGGTGAAGCCATTCATCCGGATTGCGCCATCATCTCTCAGCACCTGAAGGCTCGAGAGATATGTAGCCAGACGAGGAGGAGCGAGGCGCAAAACCAAACCGAGCAAAGCGGTGGGTTCGAGTATCTGTGTGTTATGCTCCTGTGTTGTTTCCTTACACAAACACTCACTTGGAGAGATAGCCGAATCTGGCGCTCAACGAGAGGATTTTAACGGATGTATGTGTAGGCTACACGACAAAAAGGAGTTGTAGGTAGGGGGTCAAACTGAAAAACGCAAGGCATTCTTCCTGGGAGGAAAGTGATGATTAAGTTCAGCCAGCGTTTTCAAACTGCTAAGCCCGATATGTTGCTTTTATTGTGGCGTTAAACTGTATTTGCAGCCAAGGCAAAGTTATTACTTACCTTTTTATGACTATGAAACGCAGGAGACGTTAAGGCAAAAACCCAAACATCGACCCCTCATGTGCCTTCAAGACATGACCCATAGAGATGAGAGACCTCTTTCATCTTAAAAGGAGTTTGATTCACATTTTCATCATCAGCTTACAGTGAGTCCACAACCAAAAATGATGTCCAGCTTACATAACTAATCAGACCTTTTATTACAACAGCTCTGGAGCACCCTGTTTCTTTGAGTGTTTTTGCCTTTTACAAACCAGCAATAAGTGTAAGGAATTGTCTGTAACCCTGCCAAATAGGCTTGTTACTGGGCAGGACTTCTCAAGGTAGATCAGAGGAAGGTGCTCAAAAACACAGTAGCCTTCCTCATATGATGGAAGAGGTTTGGACTGGTGCCCGGCTGCAAAGACAAACTGATTCATGAGGATGATGGGCCTTGGTCAGACAGGTTATCAACAAGCCAATGGTCATTATTAATGAGGTCCAGAGTTATGTTATGAAGATGAGAGAACCTTGCAAAAGGACAGTAAATCAGTCTGTACGTGGTTCGTATTCCTCATTAAACTAACTGCAATGTTAAAGTAAACCTTTCCTAAATATTATTTCCTCTGATAATATCACACCAAGAGAGAAGCTGACAGAGATGAGATCTTGTGTTTGTATTTTCATTATATGTCATATCTGCTTTTGCTGGGTGCTGTGTAAAAAGTGAACAAAAACAGTGTACAATAATAATACGCCAATCTTATAAACCAATGTTTTATTCACGATTGAACGCAGAAAACATATCAAATGTTGAAAGTGTGACATTTTATTATTTAATGAAAATCATTAGCTCGTCTTGAATTTGATGGCAGCGAAGAGAAGTTGAAAACACAAGTTAATAAGTATGCTGCTTGTTGGAAAATGCTCTGTTGCATCACGTTATATACATCATGGTGATCATATAACCACCCAGAGACCTGCTCTTTCCCCTGTTCAGGCCTCACCTGCTTGTCTTTCAAATCTGATTAATTGACTTTATAAACTAGTGAACCTGGCATCTCCTGGTGGGCTGAAATGTTTCCAAAAAAGGATTTTCATTCAAAATGCCTCAACACGCGATCAGCTCCCCCGCTGTGAGAGTGATGAACTTTAACATTTCCAGACTTAATTGATCTTAATTAATGGTGAAGAGACTCAACACTTTGGGGCAAAGTTGTTATTCCGTTGCTCATTATGCAGTCAAACTACTGTTGCCGAATTTTCAAATGAGTCCAGCCGGTGGTGCCAGCTGTGCAGATAACATGTGGTCATGCAGAGCTGGAGAATCGTACAGAGTTGAAATTTCACCTTTCTCAAGTGATAACTGTCATCAGTGTCTGCTGGTGGTAATGGATACAAACCGACAGTGTTTGATTCATGCCAGTTTAAGTTGCTGTTGGCTAAAAATGGGTTTTGTCAGAGCTTTTGTCTGATCAACAGTTTACAAATCTTTGCAGTAAAACTGTCCAAGAGGCTCAAAAAAGGTTCACAAGAAATCTCATTAATCTAATTATTTTTGTGGAAACTATTAATGTTGCACTTTGGTTGATACTTTTTTCAAATAAGCATTCCTTTACTGTTGATATTTGCCATAAAAACCTGTTGCCACAAAACATAGAAAGAAAAAAGAGAGAATTTTTTTTGGCATCATTCTAAATTCAATGGGTCATTTCTACCTCTAAATGCATCTCTTTGGCCCTAGTCCCCGCCTTTGCTTCGAGTCCTCAGAGGTCAGTCCTGCACACATCAGTATGCATTTGCCGCTCACTCTGCTAGACGGCAGAGGGCATAGTGTTCACGTCATAGGAGTTTTCATTTTATTTTGAATTAGTGGGTGAAAACCAGAGCAAAAAAAATATATATCTTGTGCCTGGGTGATAATAAGTGTCTGTCAGCAGTGAAGAATTCCACTTCAGATTTGAAAAGGCCCCTTCAGGCTAAGCACAGCTCAACAGCACTGGCATTACAGTTAGAGCTGTTTTTTTTTTAAAAACTGAGACCTTTACCTAAAAAACGTTAATGGCTGCTGGTAGCTATACGGCTGGTGTTGAAACTCTAGAAGAGTCTGTGAAGCTGTCCTTAGTAATGCTGCAATGTTTGTGCTTCATCAAACTGTCAATACATGATGTTTGGTTGTTTTATAGAGTCTTGTTGGAGGAATTGTCTGTGAATATACAAGAAATATCCAGTCACATCTGTATTTTTGCAGGTTAACTGTACGGAGCAGCACAGGAGGAAGTAGTTCTCACTGAGAATTAGATTTTTGTCCGTTTTAATTAAACTGCCACACTGATCTGACTTGTTGGAGTCGTGGTTACGTAAAAATCAGAATTGTGACGAAACTCAGTGCATTAAGAAAAATAATAATGAAGAAACCACTTCAGAGTGAGAAAAAACTAATCAAGCACATGACATTCAGAACAAAACCCACTGTGTCTCTCAAACAAGGGAAACAGTCAAATAACTTGTGACCACTAAATTGTAGATATAGTTATGAATTAGAACAATCTGGGCTGCTCTGTTTTATCTCTTTTTAAGAAAATGTAGACTCAACCTTTTAACACAGTTACCAAGATAAATTATGTGATAAATGATTTATTTTCTAAAAGAAGTTGCACGTGTGAATTTATGCTATTCAGAAAAGGTATAGGAACAGCCAAGCATTTTGCCCATAATGTGAGTGTAGGATTCTTATCTCAAACCGTTATAATTAACGTGATGTCTGTGCTATGTCAGGAAGAATACATCTGCAAACTGATTACATTTGGTAGCACCCAACCTGAAGGAATGTTAGCAACTTCGCAGACAAACATTTGTCAAACATCATAATATTCATCCAATGGACGGGAACATTTTTTCTGTCATATTTCTGTGGAAAGATGAAATATATGGGTTTCAAACGTTGTATCCATGCTAAATCCCTCTGATATTCTGATTTAAGGGCCCTATCGGCAGTGTTCTTAATACTTTTTTGCTTTTGCTGTTGCTTTGACAGAATAGGATCAATACATTGTCTGTCAGTTTAAAGAAAACTGGCTGTGCTTGTCTTTTAACTGCTGTTTGCTGATGTCTGATTGACTGGCAGGAGGACCTTACATCTGTTTTCTAAGTCCCGACTATTTACAAATACAAATAGAAGTAAATGAAAAAATATCTATCAAAAACAAAGTAAAATGCTACAGAGGTGATGCAGTGATGGTAGAATCAGACAAGGAGAACTTTGCCAGAGAAAATTGCTTCTAATTACAGTTGAATAAAAAAAAATGGTACATTCACGGTGAGGACTGATCCTCCTGTCTGTATTTAATTGCAAAAATAATGCAAGTAGATATTTCTTTTTTGTGACAGTTCACTCTAGACTTGGTGTAACGATCAAACATTACGGATTGACAATTTAATGAAACACAAACTATCCGACATTAACAAGGTCAGCTAAGAGGCGACTAAAAACCACCAACGCTTTCAGCTGAAGGTCGCCAGTTAATGTAAAAACAGGGTAAAAAAACATAGGCTAGCTGTCAGCTTGGCAAAAGCTGCTTCTCTGAGGGAAATTAATAAATATGTAGCTGGTTATGTGGCAAAGGAGAGGTTATCAACGACTATAGAGTCACAAGATCATCAACTAAATCCTTAACTTGTTCAATTATATGTAATCAACTTGCTTGGGAATATGTTTATTTACAAATGTAAACAGAAACAAATAGTTGCAAAGGGGATACTGCATCTGTGATCCCTGTTTTTAGTCGCCAGAGTCAGATTATAGAATATAAAACAGGCTATATGATGAGGTACAGCAGCCAGCACATTCAAAGGTAAATGTTGTCTGACTTTATAACCAAAGTGCACAGGGAGCTGCAAAGGGGTGTTTGAATTTGATAATGCCAAAGCACAGTTAGTTTAATTACTTTTCAATGGCGGTCATCCTGTCATCTTATTATTTACTTTAAAAGTAACTTTATCCAACACTGAGGCTGTTGCTTTTCTCATCATTTTGCTTACCGGAAGCCTATCTTAAAATGCTTTTCTGTCAGAGGACAGAATACATTCTCCCAAGCATTGAATAGGACTGACTGTAATTAACTGACATGGTCATTTGAAGGCAAAACCATTTAAACTGAGGAGAAATAATAAACATTTAGTCCAAAATTGACTATCCCTGCATACATTAACATAAAAAAATGTAATGGCATTAGAACTTCTGATAGCTTTGACGGTGACGTACGGTTGGTAATAAATGAATGCATTATCTTGTTGTTCCATCAGCCCAGCTCTGAAAGGTCTCAGTCTGTGTCCGAAGTGATTTCATATGACCCCGTTAATCCTAAATGAAGTGACATTCAAAGTGCACAGCTTCCCCTAGAGCTCTGTATTAATCAAAGCCTAAGAATAGAGCCCTGCTCAGTGGAGGGAGAAAACGTTTCGTAAAAATATGTTGAAAAGATATGTTTGAAAGGAATAATAAGCCTTTTGACTTGTCAGTTAATTGTGCACTCTGACAGTTTGATACAGAAGGAAATAAAACACACCAGTTTTACCCACTTGGTTGTTCAACCTCCTCCAGTGATTAAACACAAAGTGTCAGTCTCAGTGAAACAGCGTGAGTTTCCATAATTCATGGGTTTTGCTGCCCACATGGATGAAGAAGGACAAACACTTTCCCTCATCCTCTTCCTTTTAGTGTATAATTGTGTGTATTTCTTTGCTGGCTCCAAACTGAGTCTAAAAATGATTTCTTTTCAAAAACTGCACATTGCAGTTGTCATCTCGCTCTCGGTGTCTGTATGACTATAAATCCAGATGTGAGCTGAAGCATCCAGAAGAGGGAATTCCCACATGGGAATACTACTCCACTGTTTCACAGATAGAAAAGTTGAATTCTAACTTGGAAGCAATCTCATCTGTAAGACTAATAATAGCAAAAAAAGCCTATGGCAGAGCATGTCTGAGTTAAGACCGGGAGCAGGAAAACTTAATTGAATAATTTAATGTAATGTTTTATGACACAAATACGTGCATCATGTGTTGCAAGGACACTTTGAGGGTTAAGTTTTTCATGTTGTTGCAGATTAACATGATTGATAGTGCATCTTATTCCCAAACTGGATAATTTTGTCATCAAATACCAAAATAATAGCTATCTTAAGGTGATTAAACTGTAGAAGAAGCCATATTGCACATTTTGTCCTTGTAGTATGTCCTTTAAATATGGACAAGTGTAAGGATTTGAGCTTTTTGACAGGGGTCAAATCGATCTGATGGATAGACAGCTGGGTCATAGGGTTTTCATAACTACAATAATTGTGGGATGTTCCTGGTCAGGACCTTTCGAAATCAGTCTAATGAAGGAAAACCTGGAAAAAGGCAACAGGGTCATGGGTGGCCAAAGCTCGCTGATGCATGTGAGGAGTGAAGGCTGGCCCCTGTTGATCAATCAAATTCAAGAGCTACTGTAGCTCAAAATGCTGAAAAAAGATTTTTAAAAAAAAGGTAAAAAGTAACAGTTTGTTTCTTATGGGGCTGTAAAGTCACAGATCGGTAACGGTGACCTATGTCCATCATGTAAAGTGGCCCCAAGGGGCATCTGAGGATGACTACTGAATAATAGAGTGCAGGTGCAATTAAGCAGAGACAGACCTGATGAATCAGATTTTCTTTCTCACCAAGTATATGGTCAGGTCCATGTGCATCACTTACCTCAGGATGGTGTGGCACCAGGATGTACTTGGGGAAGAAGGAAAACTGGTGGAGCAGCAATGTTTCAGAAGATGGCTTTTTTTGTGACATCATAATCCTCTTCCTTGTGGTCTAAATTCATGGCATGCTATCGTTGTTGTTGCTATCCTTGTGCACTTGTGCAGTGATGAGTTTTGATGTTCCACCGTAGCATTAAATACCATTTAAAAATAGTATGAAAGTGAAGCTTTCAGATAAATGTGGCCTGCAAGAGAAATTCAATTCTAGAGTAATGTACAAGTACCTAAAATTTCTGCTCAAGAAGAGAATCTGAGTAAAAAAGGCTCATTGTTTCCACCACTTGAACTAGATTTAATGGCAGTCTGTGCAGCAGCTGCTGAGGTGTTTCAATCTGGACCAAAAATAGGGAAAGACCAACAGTATATAACAGGGATTATCACTAACGTCGTCTCTCACGACAAATATTTTGTGAAAAAATGTAAAAAATAGAAAATAATAATTAAGGCCCCCCAAAAAACAGGTTTTTCCATGTATACTTGTAATGTATAAGCAGCACTGGATGCAGTCCAAAACACCTACATTCAGAGTTTTCTGTGTTAGCCCACATATTGTCAGTGCGTTAAGATATGCTTTGACTCTAATTCATACTGCCAGTGTGCATCAGCTCTCCTGAAATGCAGCAATTTTTTTTATTGCATTTGTTTCCCAGTTTAGCAGCCTGGCCACTGTACCTTGAGGCATCACCGTCTGTATGGAGAATTCAATTTAAGAAAAGCTCTTGGCAAATAGTGCATTTCAACTTTGGACCTCTTATAACAAGTAAATTAATTTACCACTTTATTGCAAGAAAATAAACTTAATTTAAAACACTCAATTTGACAGATTATTTTAACACCTGGAGTTTGGTAAATTAAATTAAGTCTGCCTTCCAGCTCCTGTGTTCTTCAGTGCCATAAAAGCTGCAGCTGGTCTGAACACACAACACAAATGCTGCTGGTTTTGTTAGTTCCTCCCATCAAAGTGCTCATAAACATGCCGTCTCTGCCGGGATGCAAAATTTGGAAGCTGTTGCCTCTGCTTCTTCCAGGATTTTGTTAGGATTAAACCTATCTGCGTAAACCTGAGGACGATCCTCCCACATACAATGTGCTTAGAAAGATGCTTTCTTCTCACCACATTAAAAAAAAAAATCAGATTCACCCATCATCACAGTGCCCAAAGAAAAAAGAAAAAACCCACAGCTTTGGACAAATAAATCTTTTAATCCCTGATACCAATTCTATATACTTTAGATACAGAACAATTAATTTTCTTTTCTTTGTTCTCAATAAACTCTAAGAAATAGTTAACTGCAAGCTTGTTACCACATCCTTTATTTTCCTAACAGCCCTTCACTGCCAGTTTTAATCTTTTTATCGTCTGATCCACAGTGGATTACATCCCCTCCCAACAAGATGCACTTCACAGGACGAAGTTTGAGAGGCATTTTTTTTTCTTTGTTTGCGATAATTCTGCCTTAGACTGGTTGGAAACAGACAATAAAGGGGAGGAGATGTTTTCTTTATAACTAAAAGTTTACACAACATAACAAGAGGCAAGTATTTTTTTTAAGGCAAGGCAAGTTTATTTGTATAGCACAATTTAACTACAAGGCCATTTAAAGTGCTTTACAGATACATTAAAACAGTAGAAATTAAAAGCTATAAAAATAAATAAAAAGATTTAAATTTTGAACAAAAAAGAAAGAAATAAGAACAATAGATAGAATCAGATAAAATCAGTAGTTAAAATGTGATTAAGTTTTGAAACTCAAGCTTCAGATTTGGAGCTTTATTCAAATGCAGCTGAAAATAGGTGTGCCTTAAGACTGAGCATATCAAATTAAATATTACATTAACAGTGACTCTGTTTCTGCTGGCATGTAACTGACTGACCTTAACACTGATGAAAACATCCGTATCAGGGTGGGTGCAATCTCAGGGAAACAGATCATGCTCCAGCAGTATCTGGGATTAAAGACCTCCAATCACTGTCGTAGTGCCCTGTTCTGAAGAGGCTCGCTCCTGAAAGCAGAGTGACCAGAATCATTTATTGCTGAATACACACACGCCCTTGTGAACAGGGATTTCACCTGGATACTGATGTTTTCACTCAGTCTATGTAACACAGATGTAATACAGTAATTATTTAAGTCAGAGCACCCCACCTGTGCCTTTCCTGGGCTCTCTAGGGACCCATATTTGTGTTTAATCTAAAATATCCCATGGCTGTCAAATTTCAGCACATCTCTGGGTGCCCCAAACAAAACATTTATCTCTGCTGCTTTCTGTAGCAAAGTTGCAGAGATGTAATTAGCCACTTTTCTTGTCTTTTGCATCCTGAAGCCATGAGGTTCTTTGGAGCATTCTGGCCATCACTACTCTGGTATTTTGGAAGAAAGTCCAAAGGCTTCATTAGTCTACGGCGCACGATGTTGCAGTTTTAAGATAAATGAGTTGTCAATCTATGAGTTTTTAATATCAATTTCAATTAGTCTGAGGGTGCAGCATGATGCTCATGTTCAATATGTCTGTTATCAGGAAGAGCGGGGTTAAATGGGAGCATGGTCTCCCATACAACAGACCATGGGATCATCCGACACAGTATTTACCATTTATTTGCAAATGGTTACGGTTAGGACTTTTGATGACAGATTGATGACATGTTGTGCAAATGATTAATAACCTTATTGTTCCTCAGAGGAGAAAAAGGAGCTTTGTTTCATACTCAAGTTTCCCAGAGAACACACAAAGACACAAAATACATAGAATTTGCAACAAAGCCCACTGTGCAAGCTCATGAAGAACAACGCACATCATGACTTGATAACATACAGCCTTTTGGAGACCAATGAAATAGTATAACCACCCGAGGGGTTAATGAATGTCTAAAACCAATTGTCTTGGTAGATCATCCAATAGTTGTTTACATATCTAGCTTATAATCATAAATTTGCCACAAGAAGAAACATGAGGGAATCGACAAGGTCATTAGAATTAATCTTTTAGACACTGCCATAACCCGCATAAAACATCATTAAAATTCATCCTGTAGCTTTTAAGCTATACCTCCCTTAGATAAATAGGGATATTTACCCTGCACACCATCACAAAGGCTGTAGATTAAGGCATGAATAATGCAACATATGTAGGTGTTAATATGGTCATCAGCTACTGCATAAAACCCCTGCAATTCATAGCAAATCGTCAGTTTCATGGCAGTCAATCTGAAAGTGCATTTTAAGACCCCTCTTGATCCTCAGCTTCAGAAATATCAGTCTGAGTCAGTCTGACAGCAACATAGAAGACGCTGAGGTAAAAAATCCGCTGTGAATAATGGCACACTCCAGCTCCACTGCCATTTCGCAGGGTTACACTGAAAGTGAAATAATTTCTGTCAGACCACTTGACTAGATGGAAATGGTTGGCTTTGTGACACAGAGAAATACAGGAGAAGGAGTGGATAATGGATTAGATACACAGCCTTTGTAAAAATGAAATAAGACACAGAGAGAAAATACATTTTCCACCCAGACAGACTGCTGCTTGTAAATCAGCAGTCGGTCTCAGTTTAATGTCAGCAGTAACCAAGATCCGTAGGGTTTGTTTCTGTGTATAGACTCTTTGTTTTGGGGACCTTTTTTAATTTTAAAAGATAGCTATTCATGAGACAAGTATAATGTGAATTTGCAATCAATGGATGAAAAGAAACCAACAACTTTCTAATGCATGTGGTAAAAATGAATGTTCTTTTTCAGAAAACAGCTTCTTAATCTTTAGCTGTCTCACTGTCAGTCAGCTGGCCTACAATTTTGGTCCACACTGAGACAACTCAAAGACTCTCGGATAAACTGTCATGAGATTTTGTACAGATGTTTAAGGTCTGAAGTGGAAGAATGCCACTGATTGATATTTGTGTCTAAGAGAAATGCTAATCCTAAATCCTCCATATTCTTTGTTTTCTATCTGTGGGACATGCATGTACAAGCACGTTAAGTCTTTCGAAGTGGGCAAAGTTTAGCTTCCCTCCCACGTCCAATCAATAATACACCTTCTTCAGTAAGAAAAACTGAAGTATCATCTGAGTCCCAATAGGTCGATCTTCACAGAGATGGAGGAATCTCTCAGCTTTTTGGTTTCAAGCAAAGTTTCACCTTTGGTTTTGGCTCTGTTTGTGAGAGTCTGTTGCTCTCTTCTGACATCCCATGGTTTTTTGAGGTCATAATACACCTCTGGGGAATGAGTATTTAGACCACAGATATTTCCTGCCTTAGAAGCATCTGGATGTTTGTGTCTGATAAGTTCATTTTCTTAGTCTTTCTTTTCGTTGTTTCCTTGATTCACCAGTTCAGCAAGCTTATCATAATGTATCAGCAATTCCGAGGTGCTTTGCCTGAACCCCTCCATCCATTTTCTCCATCTGCTTAATCCAGTTCAGGAGCCTATCCCAGCTACCATCGGGGAGAGTCAGGATACACCCTGAACGTGTTGCCAATCCATCACATGGCCAACATAGAGACAAACAAGTCAAACATCCATACGTGCTCACACTCTTTGCCTGAATCCTATAATGGTTAAATGGAGGCATGTAGAAGATTAATTTAGGGATAGTGCGGTTATATCCAGGTGGACTGTGATTTAAAACCAGACGTTTTGGGTGGCACAGTTTTAGAAACCACATTAGTTTTTGTCTTGCATGCCAGTTCTTTTGTTCGGGAGCTCAGGACTCAACTTGAAGGCAGCTGCTGTGTATTACATAATTCAATTTTAGCTCACACACTGTGATTGTGTGACAGCTCATTTGTAGGAATTGAAAAAAGTACACAATGTCATGAGCCATTAAATTGTGACCACTGTTTGAAGTTGCTACCTTTGCTTTATGTGCATACATTTGCACAACTGTTCCTTTTGAGAATTTCAGATTGATTCTACAGATGTATGAAAATTCTGGGTATTTCATCAACTCAAAATAAAGACACTTACAGACAGAGTAAGACATCAAACGCAACTTTAGGCCAAGTTCATTCTGGTGAGCCTCACTACAGACTCCTAAACATGGTGAAGTTGTAATTTTCCGACATTTTAGATGGATCTTTAAAACAAACAACATATTCTTTGAGAGCTCAAAAAGAAAGTGGCCTTTGATCAGGTGCAATGTCCAGGTCACTTCTTCTCCATTATAGCCAGTCCAAAACTGGACTTTTGAAATGCATGTCAACACGTTATGGAGAAAATCGTACAAAACTAAAGCCCTCAAAGCCAGGTGTAACACACACTGCAGTGAAGGTTTGAATAGCTTCTGGATTTATACACTCAACCAAACTAAAATTAGCTAGGTGCTTCACACATGCTCCAAAGTCAGTCATTTTGCATATTTCTGTAAAAAGTGTATGTGTATATTAACGCAGAAGAATTCTCAAAAAAGCTGCTTTCTATTTCTATATCTTTCTGTTTATTTTGTCAGATGGCTGAATGTTTCAGAAACCGTAACAAAAAAATCAGCCCATTTAGGACTACATGATAACTCATGGTCACTTGAGGCCTATTGAGACTATCGTTCTGCTCTAATAACTTTCAGATTTTATTAGTAGCAACATCTGACAAAACCTTTCAAGTTACTTAAAGTTGTCTGTGCTGTGATTTTGGCTATGCTGACATGAACAACGATCACGGAGAAAGTTGGTAGTGGCAGAATGTGTTGAACGTTTACTCACACAGTCCACAGTGTCGTAGCATCAGACATACTTTGGTTAATATCTCGATTCCCCTCCTGTACATGTATAATGAGACAAGGACAGCCATGTTGAACTCTAAATATAGCTTGACTCAACTGTGCGTGTTACTGTATTGACTGTTGTTGCTGAAATGTGGGACAAGCCTGATGCTCAGACTGTTTGGTGTCCAGATAAAAGCTTTTTAATCCGTGCAACTCTAATAACCTAAACTTTAATAACTCTTTTGAGGGCTTTGAGGCTTCGTCTTATTTGCCTTGAGATTAGTTTGGGCAGCATGTGAGTGTGGAGCCTGAAACAGGTGTCTCCCACCAAACACATGAGAGTTGGCAATCCTGCTGCATTATCATCCCTTTGTGAATCCTATTTAGCCTAATTTCTTTTTTGTCTAAGCTTAATGGGCCTTTTATGTAGTCCGGCCTTTGGGCTTGATCCAGGGTAAAAAAAAAAAAGCCAATTCATATTTCCCCCTGAATTTTAGTGGAATGGAAATTAAAAGCATAAAAGGTAAAAACCTTTGAAATGGGCCCAACATGTCAAAGTCATGTTATAACAGAAGACAAAGCCTGGTGCAAAATATTCTAATTGTGCATCATGATAACAGGTTCCTGACTCTCATGTGAGTCTGGCTGAGGTGATAACTTTTTTGGTTTTGTTTTAGGACCTTTCAGCTGATGATGACCGTCTGTCCTTGCTGCTTCTCCTCTGTCTTTGCAGGATGTGAAACAGAGTGGGATGAGATAGGATGCTGGCTGAGAGCTGAAGTGGGGCAGGTGGTCAACGTGTCCTGCTCTGAAGTCTTCCAGCATTTCTCCAGCAATCAAGGTTGGTTCCTGGAGCAGCCTCAAACTCAAAAAACAAAGCAGCACTCATAAATTAGTCGTTCAATCAATTGTTTAATAGTAGCAGATACTGTTTGAATTCCACTCTCTGTTGGTGCACAATCCCTGTGTTGCTAAGTCTAATTATCTGTACTGTAATCAAAGAGCTAATGAAAGCTGAAGTCACTGATGGAGAAGCACTGAATGAATTATTCATTTATGTTTGTTGGCAGGAATATATACGGCCTGGGACATTTCTGGCAGGAGAACTTAACTTGAAATAGTCTTCAGGGTTTATACGTCACAATCTTACATACACTAAGGATTTAGTTTTCTGAAGAAAGAGTAGCGTGACACCATTATAAAGTCATGAGTGTAAAAATGTTGCTGAGCTGAAGCGGTTTTTATTTATTTATCTCTTTAACAGTGTTCACATATTAACAAGTTCTTTTTTGACTGAAGTAAGTGTTATGAGATGGAAAGCTCTGTCTTCCAGACAATGAATGAAAATGTTGGTCTGTGCTCCTCTGTAATGTCATTATCACAGGATCATTAGGGCGGTTAAGGTAAGAATCGTCAGTTCTTTCCTCCTTTAACGTGATGGAAATTGTGGTTCATTTTGCAGATCATCCAAACAAACAATGATTTTGTTTTCACTATTTTGAATCTGTCCGATTTCCGTTTGCTCAAAGAGAATGGAGAAAAATCCCTCCTGCCATGCATTTTTCTTTGCTTTTGTTCTAACAAATACGCAACAGTCCAGCTTGTGCTTGCTATCTGCAAAATAAACATGTTGATAACCAATCCAACAGCTTTGTAGGGAGAGACACAGCAGAAAAACTTCCCTTGACACCTGGTGTTTTCAAATGGATGTTAGGCAGGAGTCGCTGGACTTGAACAGACATGAAAGCATCAGTTCTCTGACTGACAGCGCTAATGGAGCAAAATGGTCCATTAGCAGAAATGTAAGTGCATCGAAGGTGTTTCTGTTCACAGTGCATGGAAATTATGACTTTTCACAGCTGGGTACAGAAGTTATGTAAATTTGGGCTAAGGATTCCTGATTTGACCTAATCTGTTCAGCATAACACATTAGAATGGTGAATGGTGTATTGCTTTCATGAGCTGGTGAACACTAATACAGGTTTAAAAAAAGTTTAAGATAAACTCAAAAAAAAAAAAAAAGCGATGTGCATAATATATGTGCAAAAGAAAAAGGAAATAAAGAATGACAATTTCTGTGTCCTAGTAACCAGAGATTTGTAAACGGTAATCATTTGTTTCTGAACCTCTTAAATCTGTCCGTCGGTGTTTCCTCAATGTTACAGTTCTTTCCCTCCCCAATTAAAATATTGCACTGGTATAGTTATATTATTGTTAACGAGCTTACATATCATTACTAAATTATTACCATACTATTGACAAATGGTTTTGCCTTGTTGCCATCTTTAAATCTGTTTCCCCATCATAAATCGTTTGGCTGCTAATTATCACGTAAATACAACAGTGTATCTGTTGTTGGTGCCAGGCTATTACCAGGTTATTACTTTGGTGATTAATTGGTAATTACTTATCATTACACCTTTACTATCAGGCCACATTATGACCTTTAAAATGAGATACCCCAATGAGACACCGAGGTATGACCTGCAGAGATGCTGTTCAGCCCAATTATTTGATTAAATGAATAGTCCCAAGATTTCTCCTCATTACTGGATGTTTCTCATTTTTCTAAGGAGGAATGCTTGATAGAGTTAGTCCCTGCTTAGTTTCACATGCCATTAAAAATATTCCAACAAGATCTTACTGAGGCAATGGAATAACGCTGACCTTTTCAACAGCGCATTAAGTAGTGCTGACACATTATGTACTGACATTGACATGTTGTCAACACTTTACATGCGCCCACCACCTGCAGGGCTACCTTCAGTTACTTTTTTCACCCTGCAGTGTGAATAATTACTTAGTGTGCTCAATGAAGGCATGAAAAGTACAACTTTTTAGTCGGATTGTATTATTCTATATCAGTGACAACCATGAAGATCTGGACTGCATTTTTGATTGATCATGCCAGAAATTCTGATAATTTCAAAATTTTAAGGCAAATGTAACCGATAAACAGGTTCACAGAGCCTCTTAGGAGATTTAGAGTAATATTTGCTATAACTAATCACTTCAACACTGACATGTTCTTGTTTTTTTCTGCTCCCGTGTCAGGGTATGTGTTCAGGAACTGCACTGTCAACGGTTGGTCAGAGATGTACCCACCCTATGAGGAGGCCTGTGTCTTTAGTGATGACAGTGAGCCTGAATCTGAGGTTCGTTGTGATCTTCCCAGTCAGTTAAACCTAACCATATTGTCTTCACTTTCTCCCTCAGTGCTCCCTTTTTAGGTCAGAACTACTTAAAAGTTTTCTGCAAGGACGATACTTTCGTTCCAAGAATAAATGTAAATAAATCATGGGAGGTTATAGTTAAAAAAATTTGTATTAATAACATAATTTCAAGTTAAACAAATTAGAGAAGGGTAAAGGGTAGTTGGTGTAACTGCATTGAACTTTTGCTTCTGCTTCTTTTCAACTTTCTGTCTCCAGACAAGTTACCTCTACACTTTCAGGCAGGTTTACACTGTAGGCTATGCAACCTCGCTCATCTCCCTCATTACGGCCATAGTGGTGTTTGCAGCATTCAGGTAAGTCCACGACAACACACACTGACATAGATGCACATTGACAGAAGAGGTAAAAGAGGACGAGGATGGGATAGTCATTTATTCAAAATTTGTCTTGTTAAAGCAGCATCTTCCAGTTTTAACATGAATAGTCACATATTCACATGCCTCGTAGAGTCTTTATAGAACAGAAGCTTATGAATCATGCAAATTCATGCAGTTGTTTACCTTCTTGCTCTCACTGCTCTTTAAAATATTAATATGCGTGCCAAGTACAGGAAATTGTTTTGTGTACGACCCTGTGTTTTATATCCCAGGAAGTTCCACTGCACCAGAAATTACATTCACATCAACTTGTTCTCCTCCTTCGTCCTGAGAGCCAGCGCTGTGTTCATTAAAGACACAGTGCTGTTCGCTGATGAGACCCTGGATCACTGCTCCATGTCTACGGTGAGGCTGCTAATTAATTAGTGCTGTTTCCATCATAATGCAGATTCCCATATCTGCTGTGTGATTGAGTTAACAATGGAAAGGAACAGGAACGAGGGAAAGACACGTTGAATACTGATGAATGGCAAAATCCTCTCATTAGACGACAACACTAATGAGGCTTTAAAGTCTATCAATTAGTTTGAACACACGTTTAGAATGAGGGGAAAAACAGTGTTTCTTATTTTTGTGTTGAGGATAGGTTGTAAAAGGTAAATCTGTGTCTTTCTACAAGTACGTATAGTATGATACAATACTAATTTGTTTAAATAAAGTTTTTGTTTTAGATAGAACCTTTTCTTTTCCTTTTTGTTTCGTTATATATTTCTTAACTTTTAAAAAAAAAACATTTATTTTCATTTTAAAGCCCCAATACTCACATTTATCCAACATAATTCCGCATTTTGCTTTTCAGTCTGAAATGACGACAGTTACATAAAAAATGGGAAACTGGTTTTGAAATTCAGATGATTCAGAACAAGTTGATTTAATCAATTAAATCAAAATTGGTTTGTAACTCCATCAAACCTTGATTTTTCTTTTTTTCATTAATGTTGAGTCTCATTGAAAATCTCTGACAGCCTATCGGTGCCTCAGACATCAATAGGCTGTCAG
Source organism: Odontesthes bonariensis (assembly GCF_027942865.1). NCBI lineage: Eukaryota > Metazoa > Chordata > Actinopteri > Atheriniformes > Atherinopsidae > Odontesthes > Odontesthes bonariensis. The sequence continues at coordinate 15,742,362 of NC_134519.1, read as the reverse complement.
CATGAACAATCAGTTACATAGTTTAATTCCCTGGGTGTAGATCGTTGTCTTCATCACAGGCTTTCCTTTGATGCAGACATACTGTCTTCTACATGACCAAGTTGAGGACTCACCTGCACACTTGGGATATTATCTGTATTCTAACTGATGGCTGTGAGAATTACACGGGGACATCATTAGGATGAGCCGAATATAGATGATTCTTTCTCAACAGGCTCAAAAAATCATGTTAGATTAGAGCTAACTCTATAAAGAGCTGTCCACTGTGGTCTGAGCAGTATTTTTAACAATGTGGACATCAGTGGCAATTTTTTTTAGAGTGGATCAGAGCAGTCACAAAATATGTCGTCGTCTGCTTTGGCGCTCTTCCAGCTGTTTATACACCAGTGGCTGCCTGCCAGCTTTCATTATTTAATGAGGTTCATCTTAGGGGATAGAAGTGGATACATGCAATGCTGAGTACAGAATAATCCAGGAACTGTTGCAATATTCGCACAGTGTGCTGTTCACAAATTAACAGCAGGGGTTGATTTTCATTTTCTTCAGCTCACTCTAATGTAAACAGACAACAAGTTTGCCTTCAGAAATAGTTTTGGTGCTCCTGGGAATTCATTTCCTATCCCAGATTCTTGTTACTCCGCCACCTTGTCTCTCTCTCTATCTCCCTCTGTCTATCTTTTTTTGGTAACTCATTAGGATCACATGCACCATCTACACTTGTCTGGTCTTTCAGATCTGGTGCGATGTTTGCTTCTACTTCAGGTTGCATCAAGCTTGTGATAATTTTCAAAACACAAGTGAATGTCAAGGCAAAGTCAATAATCACAGTAACTGAAGGTTTATATTCTTACAATTTTTTTGGAACTATATTGTAACTATAAGACAGACAAATAAAGCGTTTAGAACAACTTTTAGGTTTTAGAATATTTCTTTAAAGGGGCGCCTTAGGTCTGAATTGGTAAAAGAGAAAAAGGACCTATTCTGTATGGCTGTTTCTGATGGCACAATACTTTAGTGGGTTGCTTTGCACAGATCTCTACCCCAAACCGGACCGCACAGGGAAACACAGAACACATCAGAGAAACAAATGCCCCTAATTGAGAAGAAACTGCCTCAGAGACTTTATAATGGGCAGAGACCAGCAAACCAGATCTAGTCTGCTAGGTTTATTCAACAAGGCAGGGGTCACACACAGGTAATCAGTCAAAGGAGTACACTTACCAGGATAATATATGCAAAAAGGGAAGAATCCAAAAACAGGCCAAAACGTTAGATATTTGATGGAAGGAAAAATAACAAAGTGAGGAGGATTAGGCAAGAGCAAAAACCAGGAACAGGCAGAAATCATACGTGAAATGCACAAGAGACAAATGGCTGGAAAGCTATAGACACACAAAATTAAGATCGTCTGGCCATGGGAACGGAGATAATTAAACCTGCTGAGTCATGACTAATTACAAACAGGAGTAAGAGGTGGGAACAGAACAAAGAGAGAACGTTTAAAATTAGATTAAAAATATTTATTTATTTTTTCTAGATGAATTACAATTTGCAATTTTTTTCTCCAAATGCTTTTAAGTAGCAAGTCTACTTCAGCTGCCACCACACAATAACAGACAATAAAACAAGTCTGATGTATTATTAGGTTATAGCATTAATACTGTCTCTAATAGACAGAGCTAATGTAATGGACATATTAAAACTACTTTCATCCGTACATCTTTCTACTTGTTCGATAAATGCTGTGACAAATATGAATGCTTGTAACTGTGTGTTGTTGTGTTGTCTCCAGACAGCGTGCAAGTCAGCTGTGGCTTTCTTCCAGTTCAGCATCCTAGCCAATTACTTCTGGCTACTGGTGGAGGGCATGTATTTGCAGACCCTGCTGGCCCTCACTTTCGTCTCACAGAGGAAATATTTTTGGTGGTACATCCTGATCGGCTGGGGTGAGTAAAGATGGCTGAATTGTTTGTTTTGTGGATGGCAATCCCATAACAGGCAGACTGATAATTGCATTTGCAATGTGGTATGTATATAATAAGTCTGATGTGTTATTAGGTTATATCAGTTTCTATTATATATATATATATATAATTTTTTTGTTCTATATTTGTATAAAAACAGAGCTTATGTTTTCTTTCAAACAATAGGAGACAAAGTTTCTGTCCTCTTCTAGCATTAACAGCTCTGAATGGGACAGAAGGCTTGGAATTTCCCCTTGCTTTGATTCAACAGCTTGAGAATTAAGTTAGCTGCTTCCAAAATGACAGCATTCTCATCCTGATAAATGGCAAGTTAGTGCTGTAACTCTTCTAGCTTCTGTTCTTCTCAAATTTGGGTTGGGAATCTATTTCCAGACAACAATCCAGGCTTCAAAAAGCTGATAACATGATATTTACACATCAGCTAAGTCTCTGCTCTGACTGCAACAGTATTTGCTCCTCTTTCCTTGCCTCTGCTTTTGTTTTTCGTTCTACCTTTGTTTCTTTGAGCTTCCTCAGTCCACCGATTTCCAGTGTTTTCCTATTCCCATACCGTTGTCTTTTTTGTTTTCACTGCGGAGTGTGTTTTCCTGTTTAAGCCTGTACACTCGAGTGTTTTAATGAAGTCCTTTAACTCCCATCCATCTCATTTGTTCAGCCACCAATATGTTACTGCACAATTCGGCCACACTGAGCCGAGCAGACACCTACTGCCTTTGATTAGTGCAGAAGTGAGGGTGAGAAACAGCAGTGCTTGTTATTCTGTTGTGGAAGCAGAAGCCTTTTTTTTTCTTTCTTTTTCCCCATTGAGGAGATCTCGAAACTTTAAGGCAAAGTGTTTGGAGGTCACGCTGGGCTTTATGTATTTCAGTCAATATACTGTAGCCATTAGTCCATGTGATGCTCAGCCACTGCTGTGCTCAAACACTGTGGCAGGAGTCTTTCTGATAAGGAATCACATGGAACCTGTGGCAGAATGTGATGAAGTGTGGCAGCAGGACGGATGCTCAGATCATTCTCTTTCCATCTGATCTGACCCTCAGGGATGTTAGCATGACTTGTGTCAGTCTAATTAAAGAATAGCAGGGTTTTGAGCACTCAGGTTGACTCAATGCTCCCACTTCAGGAGGTTTGTTAAAGGGGAACTGCGGTATTTTCAACATTAAGCCTCTTTTCTGAGTCGTCTGCAATGTTTTAGAACCCCCCTCACCGCTTTTTTGATGTTTACTGCTGTCTCCGGTATTTGCCTAATTTTGATTCTTCTCAACCTGCTTCAGAACGGCAAGTCATGCGCATGTCCAAAAAGGTCCGTAAAAGCACCATAAACGTCCGTTTTCAAAATCATCAACTCACCGGAGTGGTTACTGGTGTGCACTGGTAATCCATATCAAATTTCGTTGCGAAAAGTTGCTTCTGTCGTGTTTTATTTGGCAGCTCGTTCATGCTCGAACTATTTTCTTAGCGGTGGCGGAGTAATATCAACGAACATCCAGTACAAAATGTCAAATAAAACACGACAGAAGCAACCCTTTAAGCATCTTCAGCACAGTAGTTGTTTGAGCCACAAGAGGGGATAAGTTTATCATCTCCCAAAATTTCCTCCTGTGCCATAATTAGCTCTAACTTTTCCATTTATTTAATATGACAAGTGTGATGCATCAGTGGCTATTGTGTTATGAGCAATGCCTGCTAAACATGAGCATGTCATTACAGTAACTTTGATCATGATTAATTCAATCCAAGATCTTGATCTCCCAAGTGCACGATATTGTATCTAATTAAACATGATCATAAAAATAATGGGCAATATGATAAAAAAAATAACAAAATCGAAAACTCATCGATTTTCAAGCTCATATTCATGATATTTGCAGCCCTCTATAAATTAATACTGATAACCACTAACTTTTTGCTTCAATACATATCTAACTTTGAGTCAATAAATGACAATAACAGATAAATGAGATTTTCTTTTGGTGCAGGCAATACATCTGAAATAGACGCAGACTATGTTAAAGCTGCAGTAGGCAAGTTTTCAAAATAACGAGTCTAAAGTCGGAAAATTCGAACTGATACAACTTTCAGGTCCCTCCCCCAACCTCTAACAAGCTACGAATCGTCCCCCGAACCCCTCCCCCTCTGTGGACGAGGTTGTGCACGTGAGTTCACACCAGTGTGAGCACACACAAGCCGGGGCAGACTCACGCTCAGCAGCGTGTGCACAAGCTGTGATTGACAGGTAGGATTCCTCTCACCCTAACTTGATTGGTTAAAAACAGCCGGGAGCGCTCGGTTTTTGCAAGCACGATTACAGGCTTCAGAGGGAGCTACAGATTTCGTTATTTTTCCTAAACAGCCTATTTAATATTCTACTTCCAGAATCCCATGACAGTTCAAGCTAATATGACTAAAAAAAAGTTGCCTACTGCCGCTTTAAATAATTGGATCTAGATGTCAACCATTGGTTTGCTGACATACGCTTGAAGGCTTCCATTTTAGCAGTTTGGCCATTAGTATTTTCTTTTGACACCAGAAGTGTTGAGCAAGTGGTGGATCTGACAGAGAGATGGGGATGTTATGCACTCCCACTCGGGAGCTACTTGTCAACCTCAGTGCAGCTCTGTCATACATTTGCTTTTATCTATTCTTTTATCTTCATTTTCATTTATCTATTTTCCCAAGACCACAGAGTGGTGGCAGCCTGTTGTGGTATTCTGGACATTTTATGTATTTCTTTGCGAGATTTTCTAATGAGTTTTTTTTTTTTTTTTTTACCCTATGCTGGGTTGGATGCTGTGCTGCCACAGTGATTTTTGCTTGTTATTATGGCAGTTTTTTTAATCTGCTATGATGCATATCCATGCCAACGGGAAAGTTGTTTGCATATGGGAGAAGCTGAATTGTTTTTCAAAGTCCAGCTGATGCCTGGAGAAAGACTCCACATCTAGACTTGTTGAAGACATCTCAGTCTCAGATGTCAGATATGGGGGAAAAAGGAGCAGGAAAATGAAAACATTTCCTCCCTTATTGGTCATGGAGAATTTGAGATCCCAGGCAGATACGATGGATGAGCTTCGAACGCTCACAGGGACACAGTAAAAAATATCAGGACTGTAGCATTCTGTGTTTCACCGAGACATGGCTGCCAGAGCATACATATTTCAGGCTTTCTACATGGCTCTCAGATGATCTGTGCACACAGAGACTGCGGAAAGAGTAACAGGAAAAAAGGAGGGATTACAGTGCTTGTTAACAACAGATGGTGTCATATTGGACATCTTACTGTTAAGGGTAGTCTCTGCTGAGCTTTTGTAGCTGTGAATTATGGTCCACGTTGTCTACCGACAGATCCAAATATAACGTCCCAGATTACCTGTTTTCACACGGGGTTAAATTAGCCCGTCCTTTACCTTTTGGTTGAATGACAATCATCTTATTGAATACTTATACTTGTATTTGGCAATTGTATTGGCAAAATATGTTAATACAGAAGTTAAAAGGAAGTGGCTTTTATTATCATATTCTTCAGTGCAAAACCTTTGTAACATACAAAAAACAAGCTATGCAGTCATTTCTGCTGAATATGGGCACGCCTTGTCAGGAGCATCTGTTTTTACAACCTAACAGTCATTCAACAGTGTGTTTGTGTGTAGATATTGTGCTTTTTTTTTTACAGCTTTACTATCCTGCACCCTCATGTTTCCTGCTTTCATATTGTTTGTCAGATTGTTCCTCCTGCTACTTTTGGCATAGAGATGCCAAGTGGGACACAGATTAAATACGATACACAGAGTAAACACAGTGTCTTATATGCCTACAAACATTTCCAGCAATAAAAAGCAGCAAACATGTGAGTTGGGTCTAAATTGTTCTTTAGCTTTATTTGGCTTAACAGATTAGCTGAGCATGGATAATTGATCTTGGCTCTTTCACTATAGGGCTGCCAACAATGGTTCTCATACTTTGGGTTCTAACCAGATTCTTCTATGATGACAGAGGGTATGATGCATTTTATCATATCACTGCCTTTTACATGTGGTAGAGCAGCTTGTGCCATGATTAGCTGATTTTAATTTGTCTTTCATTGCAGTTGCTGGGATGACACAGACAATGTTGGTATTTGGTGGATCATTAAAGGACCAATAACAGTCTCACTACTGGTGAGTGAGGCGCTTTGAAGCAGCCTTAACTTGATCCACTGACCTTTTGTCCCTTTACCTTTTGTACGCTTGTTGACGTTTGTTTGTGTCAGATTTAGCATTATCTGTATAATTCCAGGAAGGGGAAGCCAAATAAAACTCTTTATGATGTCATATTCTGCAACTTTATGCACAACATACCTGAACAAAGGCACACAGACAAGTTAGCTTCTATTGAACATTTACTAATTTGGGGAACTTCTTTTAGTTTATTTGTTTTTACATATTGTATTCCAGTCATTTAGACACAAATAGAATTAAAATTTGATCTAATAAAGAAGCATTGTTGTCTGTTTTTTGCGTAGATATAAGTAATTGACAAATTATAGTTTTCCCTCAACTATGAATGTGTATGGGACTTTGTCATTTACATGTCCATTTGCTGTATCTCTACCAGATCAACATAGTCATCTTCATAAACGTCATCCGGATTTTGGTCCAAAAGCTTAAATCTTCAACCATGGCTGGGAACAATGACACTGGGCATTTCATGTGAGTCACAACTGACACAACAACTGAAGCCTAAAAATGCATTCAAGAAAAGCAACAATTTGATTTTAGTCAGGAACTAAAGATTAATCAAGTTGTCCAGCTGTGTGGAAAAGGCCTTGGTCTCTTAGGGTCTCTGGGGGAAAGTAGTTGTTACTGATCAGCTAGTGCAGGACTCCAGTGCTCAGCCTGAACTCACAAAATGGTCCCCAAGCGATGCTCAATTTAGTTCACCTCCAGTTAACCTGCATGTAGATGTTTTCTTAAGCAATGAAGGATGAATAATCCGTCAAAAAGTTATATTGTCTATGTGAAGTTCTGGAAGCAGGAATAGACTCATAAGCAGAGATTAGCACAGACTCATCATCTGTTTCATAAGTCTTGGGTCAAACACGGCTAATAAGTCAATGGGGCAACCTTAGTGGACAAAAAGTCAAAATCCTGAAACTGTTCAAAAGGTCAAATAATACAGGAACATGACAAGGCCAACGGGAAACAGGCAAACAGCACAAAAAACAATTACAGATAGCGATCAAGAGAGCACAGACAACAAGCAATCTTTATCAGCATGCATATTCCCTAAGGGATTATTTAAATTTTTTTAATTTAACTGCACTGAATTGGAAAGAGTGAAATAATGTTTCTGCAAAACAAGCTTGTAGAGAAAAACACAAGTAAGGAATACTTGACTGCAGGTGAACGTAGCGAGAAAAAGGGAGTTAGTACTGGTTTAAGATCACAGGAAATAAACCAGTCTCTATGGACCATCATAATGATATGAATACTGATTACAGAAGGCTCAAAAAGGATTATGAGCCATCTTGCGCTGGTGTCGTAATTTACAATCAGTCTGTGCAGTTTGTGACATTGAGGTCCTGTTTCCTTTTAGTAGACACCCCTTACAGCTTTAATTACCTAACCACTGCAATCTTGTTCGATCACAGACTGCTGAGGATACTCACTGCACTCATCAAAAACAAACCCTAACAACTATAATTCTTAGTACAATTAGTACTTAGCACAAATTATAGCAGAATACTGCTTATTCACGACAGCTTTTAATCATATTATCATTCACCCTTTTTAAATTAGATATATTAAAATCAATTAAAAAATAAAAAACGCTATGAAAGAAATTATATATGGGTACACATCTCTGATTTTTTTTCCTTCTTCTTTTATTTCTTTTTCTCTTAGCTTGGCTCCATTAGATGGAAGAGTCAGGCTTTATCACATAAACTGCAGTCAGTTTCCAGGAAACAACTGAGATCACTTGATTAAACTTACAAGAAGCTGTTAATTTCGTTATTTTATTTCAGTTTATACCTTAGCTTCTATGAGTAAAAGCTGCTAACATGGCTGTTGTCATGACTCTTACTCTGCTTAAAATATTAATGATTGGGATACTTTTAAAAACCACACTCAAAGCATGTTTCACAAAAGCATCAAGGTGTGAGGTTTGTTCAGCTTTGTATTATGTTTGGCTTAAATACTTAACGTCTTTAACGTGTTTCTTTTAAACTATGAATCTGCTTGTTGACCCCACTGTAGAATTTACTGCTGGAAGCCTGAATTCCTGCTTTACCTGAATAGGTTCTGCCCTCTTTGATGAGCTCAATCAATTTAGAATGAAAGCAAATATAAATAGCAACTGATACCAGAAATAGATGTGTCCTCCATCGCTGTTCGTCATTATTGTTCAGCCAATCCATTGAATGTCTCACACATACAAAAGCTCCATCCCAGCCTTACAAATTTCAATCTGATTCAGGCAAATCTGTGGCACTAACACAAAAGCTCAAATCCCAGGTGTTACAAAAGAAAACCACAATCCTATTGTAGGCGTGAAATAACCAGATGGGGTTTTCATCTTTAATCCTTAAGCAGTCCAAGCTGTGATGTTATTTCTGATCAGTCATTTGAGTGCTTACATGACAAAAGCTGTATTGTAATGATGAGACATGGAAGCTGGGAATCTGACCTAATCTTTACAGAACAAAAAATACAAGCAGACATCTCTGTTAGTGCTCAGATTAACTGCTGCTTGTTGATATTTCATAGACTTGATAGTTTGCAGATAAAGCCATTCTCATCTCAGTGACATAAAAGAAAAGAAAGATTAAAGCAATGAATTAAGATTCTTATCTCTTTTTGAAGAAGCGGAGGCAAAGTTGATTTTTCCAAGCTATATTACCTGCAGGAAGTGGTTGCAAACAAGAAAATGTCAAAAAAAATCAAATGGCAACATTTACATATTCATACGTCAACGATCAAACTTGGATTAGGCTTTCAGCACATGCATCTGGGTTTTGTACTTTGGCATTTTAAACTCTCCCACTGATTGGCCTGATGATAGAAGTGTTTTAAAGGTTTGTGCTATGAGGGTTTGACACTGCCAATTCAGGCTCAATGAAACTCAAATGATTTACGTTTTTACTTTGTGTTTTGCTATTAAAACTTTGCATGTACTGCAACTTAAACAGTACTGAAACTGCTTGGCTTCAGTGCACTGTATGTAGTATTTCAATTTCTAAACAGCTGTTACATCATTATTTGGTCTTATATCAACTCTTTCTTCCTACTTTCATTGCTTTTGCCTCAGGAGACTGGCTAAATCCACCCTCTTCCTCATTCCTCTGTTTGGGATGCACTACACTGTATTTGCCTTTCTGCCTGAAAACACTGGAGTAGCAGCCAGGCTGTACATCGAACTGGGCCTTGGATCCTTTCAGGTATAAAACAGCACCCAATACACAAACATAAAAAGCAATGAGAAATAAATAACTCACAATTCTCAACAAAGGCCTTTCTTTTAGCATTTGACTGGCAAAGACGATGAGGCACAGGTGTTACCAATCACAATGATTATAGCTCTCCATTATTATTTACACCTGTGCTTTTCCAGCTGTGACAAGCAATTGTATACCTTTTGATTTTCAGGCGAATATTTGATGTCTTTATAAATATTTAACAGAGAAATGTATGATCCAGTGGACAAAGATTTCTTCAGACGACGTTCAATAGTGGTTTGGGTTTCATATGGCCATATAGTTTTAGAGTGCTCTTCAGTATGTTTTATTTATAGATACATTTTGCCAAAAGCGTTATGCAAAACAATACCTAATAATAGCTGTGGATACTTGGCCCAATGCAAAACTCTGACAGATGCATTATGGTTTATCACTGGTGGAACCACAAGTATGCAGTCCCTCAAACTGGCCCAGGGCACATTCATATTCACTGTGCCGCTCGCGTATTTTATCACTGGTCCCACGGTGGACCTTATATGATCTGATAGACTCAGATTTTTGCTAGTAATGCTCTTATTTATTTATTGAAATATTTATTTGATAGGGACATATAGAAAATACATAGCTAAGCTGAAAACAGCAGCCCACTGCTAGTTTCATGGCGTTTATAGCAGGTGCTAATTGGTAACACTCGTTAATGATAAGGCTGAAAAGTTACAACAGCTAAATACAAAGAAGATAAACTGCAGACTTCAGTTTATTCAGTTAGGTTAGATAAAATAAGATACAAAGTCTAATAAAGATACATACATTAAACTACGAAATAGGTATTAAAATACATTTCAAACCTGTGTTTAGAAATGAGAAGAGTACAGTACAGTTTGTTGCTATCGCCTTCACCATAAGATGAAGTAAATTTAAAATGAACAGGTAGTTCCAAATCTTCCAAAAGCTGTCTGACCCAACTATGTTTTACAAAATGGGACTGTAAAGTTGCCACATGAGATAACTCCAGTATATATGCTGCATTTTTCACATGTATGTTTGTAAATAAGGAGGAAGAGCCAATCTTAAGTGTTCTCAAAGGACACATTCTTAGGCCAGGTGTGAATTGATGGACTTAAAGCTGTCCACTGGTGCTTGGATTGATCCGTGTTAATGTCAGGTTGGAGCAGAACCTAAAAATGGGAGTGGAATTTTTCTAACGTGAACATGAACCTGAAATGAATTTAATTAAACTGAACTGAATAATTCCATCCATCCATTTTCCATACCTGCTTTATCCAGCCCAGTTTCCTGGGGGGGGGGCTGCAGTCTATCCAAGCCGTCATTGGTCGAGAGACAGGGTACACCCTAGACAGGTTTTAATTAGATAATTGGATAATATAATTGAATCGGAGAGTCACACAAAAAAGCGTTTCTGCAAAACAAGCTCACTGTTGACAAAATGGGATTTTTATATAAATCATCTCAAAACATTCAGATGACTCATTTTGCTCACTGCATTGAGGATTATCATCTGGGTCTACTTGCCGACTGAATGAATGACTGGTAAATTCATGCTGTCACTGCTTTGCTGACCCTCAACAGCTAAATGCAATGACAGAATAACTTAATGTCCAGATAAGGACAGTCACAAGTCATTTCAGCTCTGTCCAGAACTTCTCACAGCTCACTCAACACATCTCACAGCTGACTCAACAATCAGTGCTTACTTGAATGCTTTGATTTTTAATTAGATGCCTGTTGTGTTGCAGGGGTTCGTGGTGGCACTCCTTTACTGTTTCATGAATGGAGAGGTAGGTGAATAATGGTTTTATGACACAAAAAACACACAGACATATCAAACATAGTCGCTCCAGCGGAAGATAGTTACTTTTGGAGCTTTTATCTTCAGTGGAACGATTCAAAGACAGATTTTTTGCATTACCTGACTGTGGCAGGAAGAGAGACCTAAACTGAAATGGCTCATTGACTGGGTTGATACTCACACGCATTTTTTTATTTATTGTAGGTGTAGTTTAATTTAGCCAAATTAAATGCAAATTAAAGTGTGTTTTGGTCATCAAGATACACTGTAGGTGGTGTTATTTCTTCTCTCAGAAACAAAGAAGGGAGCCCAGCAAACTGACTTTAAAAGAGCATCAGTCAGTCAAACCTAAACTGAGGGAACGCAAACTTTCATTAAATTATCATGATGGGAAAATTGGTGACAGAGAAAAATATTTTGGCCATATAATGTGACATATATTTGCTCTTGAAAGAGTTCTGTTTGTATTGGTAAGTGATTTATGTCACACCTTTACTAGACACTATATTAAGTTTTCTCAGACAAAAAAAACACTTATTTTGGATTTGTTTTAGTTTCAAGTTTTCATGCAAATTGAAAAAAACAACCCAAAAAAAAAGCTTGATGGAAACACTGCCTGAAGAATTTTAAGGTACAAATATTGCCAACAGCTGCTTAGACAACTGTCTATTACCTTTGTATTTTCTGCTAATTTTATACCTCACTGTACGTGTTTCCCCACAGGTCCAGGCAGAGCTACGTAGGTGGCTGTGGAAGTGCCACAATCCAAATCATCTCACGCCAGCCAAGAGAAGTCTCACTCAGATTACAATTCGAACCCGTGGGGGCCTCGGGCTGCCTCCTTCAAGCGCAAACATCTCTTCAGTATGATTTCAGAGGCTGTCAGTGAAATAAAAAAAACATTGCCTGAATGCCAACAAAAAACTAAACAGAGGCAGTCCTCAGCTGAACACGATAATGACATTAATTACAACTTCCTTCCGAAAGAACTGAGGACCACAATGAACAGAGGTGTGTGATCAAAAAAACATGTCAGAAGGCTTTCAGTGACAGCAACAGCTGTGACACTTGTCTAAGGACAGCAGAAATTTTTAATCTGGACTACAGTGTGCTCTCTCTCTCTCTCTCTCTCTCATGTAGCAATGGTGCTTAATTTGTACAGACATTATGGTGCCATTATGAAAAAGGAAAAAACTGTAGAGACAGAGCTGGCCCTGTGCTTGGATGAGGGCGATTTCAGATTGTTGTGTTTACTGTTTGGATTACATCGCTAGAAAAATTAGAAAATGTTGGGAGGTTATTCAGGAACAGCTGAGAAAACAATGAATGTTTGAACACTACTGAAATATGGGAAATAGTTCTGCGCTGGGCTGCTCTAAACACATGCAGTTACAGTACATTACTGGTATTTCAGTCAAGGTTGAAAACCTAGTTTAGAACCTTAATGTGAGTATTCTCATTCACAAATTGTTCTTTGTGTGTCATGGTGCCACATATTGGTACACCTTGTCTTAAAAAAAACTGTTTAGATATGCATCTCCATATTTGTGAGCGTTCATTTGCCTGTCTTCTTATTTGTCATGCCGTTTGGAAACATTACTGGCACTTAAAGAAATATCAAATGATAATAAAAAGAGGTCATGGGCTTTACCTGGTAAAATGCCATCAAAATGAAACTCTGTTCTCCACAGCAGTATGCAGAATAAAACTGTTAAATTGACCTACATTGCTATATGGCAGGGCTGGTCCAGTCTTGAATACAACAAGTGACAGAAACACATTGGGTAATATCTTTTTCTTGGATGCTCAATTTCTCCCAGGTTATTTGTGAGTACCAACATTTAAAAAATTGGCCACATTTACAGCAAAAAGCAAGATCTTTTGAGCCGGTGTTTTTATCATTTGGACCAGAAATGGCTGCTCATATGGTGTTAGTGTGTTTACACTTTCGCTCATTCTCTTCACTGCAAGTTTAAAAAAACTAATTATAAATGAGTTTGAACATTAAAACACATCTTTATTATCAATAAAGTGATTAATAAAATCCACTACACATGACTCCTTAAAATTAGCATCACTGAATATATTTGGAAGTATTATAATTAAGTTACTTTAATAAGTTTGGCAAAACGTAGATAATCACTGTCAGCTGTTGTGAGTGAGCTTCACTTAATGTCAAGGCTGAAAACAGCAAGTCTGACTTTGTTTATAAGGTAAAAACAAAAACAAAAAATAGAATAGATCTACCGGCCACCCTACAGTTAATTACTTAAATTTATTTTGCAAAAATTCATATAAAAACACAAAATGATGTGAAATACTCTAAAAAACAAGAAAAAGTGGGTTATTAACTGTTGATTCTCTTGACCTGTATCAGTTGTGATGGTGCTTACAGTGCGTGATGGACTCCACCGGGGATGCCCCTTGTCACCAGTTTGAGGTGTTCATGTACAGGACATCGAAACATAGTCAGGAGGAGCATCTCTGGATCATCTCTGCTTTTTGCATATGACGTAGTACTTTTGGCTTCATTATGCCAGGACCCTCAGCTCGTACCGGAGCAGTTCGCAGCTGCGTGTTAAGCAGCTGGGATGAAATTCAGCCTCTCCTAATTCAAGGGCATTGCTGTCAACCAGAATAAGTTGGAGCGCTCCCTTCTGGTCAGGAATGAGTCTCTGCCTCAGTTTATGTATCTTGGGATCTTGCTCATGAGATGTGGCAAGTTGCAGTGAGAGATGGACAGATGGATTAGGGCTTTGTCAGCAGTAATGAGGGGGCTGCACTGGTCTGTTGTTGTGAAGACGGAGCTGAGCTGAAAGCTGAAGCCTTTGATTTACTGATCCATCTTTGCTCCAACCCTCACGAGATCTGGGTAGTGACAGAATGAATGAGCTTGCGGATAAAAGCGACTGAAATGAGTTTCCTTCGGAGGATGTTGGGGCTCAGCCTTAGCGATAGGGTAAGGAGCTTGGCCATCTGGAGGGAGCTTGGAGTAAAGCCGCTGCTTCTCATCATAAGGTGTCAGCTGAGGAAGTTGAGGTATCTGATTGGGACGCGTCCTGGTCGCCTCCATCAGACAGTCTCAACTGGAAGGAGGAACAGGACAGGCCCGGAACATTTGATCCATTTTGGCCTGGGAAGGCCTTGGGATCCCCCAGGAGGAGCTGGAGAGTGTCGCTGGGGAGAGAGATGTCTGGGATGCCTGGACCTGTTGCCCCCACGACCTGACCTCGGATAAGTGGAAGATCATAGACGGATGATTGGATGGAAGGATATAAGCAACGATCAAAACAGTTTTCTGCTGTGCTTCATCTATTTGCAGTTGTATAAACCACGACTCACATTTCAGCCTCGAAAGCTCTCCAAATGTTCAAGTTGAAACTTTAGCTGAACAACAGCCTAATGCCCAATGTAGCATACAAAATTATGTTTGTTCAATAAGATAAAATAAAGGATTTTAAGAAAATGTAAACATCAGTATTTAATTATGTGTTGATAAATTTATGAAAAACGTATTTTATAATGAAAAATGAACTGTTTGCACTTATGTTGCACTTTGTTTTTTAAACACACTGAATTTTAGTTACTTTTTATGATCTAATGACAGCTGAAATACTGCATTTGAAACAAGGATTTTTTGTTCTCCCAATTTTGGAATCACTTAAATTGTTAAGAAGGGTCCCCTAAAGTTCATTGTCTAAGTAGGCCACACTACACTGCCTTTAATCTACAGGTAAAGCCTCATTTTTATGGTGAAACCGTTTGAAATTAATCTCAGTCTGTGCAAAGTACAGCAACTTACCACATATTTATTTTGCAGTCAATTTACACAACTGGAGACATGGATGTTGGACACCAGAATGCTTACACATGACACACTGTCACATTTAGAACATAAGTTTGATGAAAGTTTGTACACATTTTTTTTCAACATTTAAGTTACTTATATCCTTTTGAATGCTTGTCATTACGTACACATGCATACATAATACACTCTCTCTGATTTTCAAATATTCACACACTCTGGAAACTGGTACATAAACAGATGTACAAAAACACTGTCACAAACATTATAGGTCAAGAGATCCACTTGTATGCCAAAAATATACACTATATATGATAAAGAAAAGACATCATTTGTACACGAGGGCAAATTGATAGCAGGCAACACTTAGGAGCAGCCGAGTAACAATAATTTTACATTCAAAAATTCATAGGCAATCAATAGAACTCTCACACACACAGACTTTACCAAAACTGGCTCAAGAGCCACAACTGCTAAAGCAACTGTATCTTAACACGGAGATACGGTGTGCATCACAGAAAACACATTTCAATCAAAAGCTTTGACAGTTTTGGAGTACTGTCACTGTTATTTTTTGCTGAGAATCAGATGATATTGATACTACTAATGGGGGAAATGGAGAAACTAGCATTTTTATCTTCTTGCTACGGGAAAAAACAGATGGCGACTAGAAACCACTAACTAGTCAGAAACTAGCCAGAACTAAGTTCTACTACTCAAGACAGCAAATCGATATGTTGCTTTTAAATAAAACTTGTGGTTAAAGATGGATGAAATGGGGTTGTAATTACCCTTTTTAGAAGGGGAGTCTCTCTTCTCAAACAGCAGATACAGATTCTGGACAATGTGGTAACACCACCCCATTTGAAGACACCATTAAGTCAAAACATACTTTATTTTAAAAATGAAGTTGCACTTTTATTATAGCAATCTTGCTTATCCTGTGTGTATTTGGAGAGATGGTTGAACTCTACTGGTGAGCAAGATGCAATATGGAAGTGACCAGTGGGGGAAGTTGGGGTGGACGACGCTAAGCACACACATCAGCATACCTAAATTATACAGAAATTGAAGATTTGCAGGATGTAAACAATACCAGGAAAATAAACAAGGTTACTAATTGGCTGATCACAATAATTACAAAGCAACAGCTACAGTGATGATATTTAAGAACCTTAAATCAAGGATATCAGATATTTGAACATATTGGCCCAAACACTGCCTCTACTAGTCATCTCTCAATTGCATCTTGTGTATGCATTAACTTTAGGTCATCTGTATTTTTTCACCTTTCAATGGAAACAAACTTTTCTATGTATCCTTGTGCACATGTCACACAGACATGCTTTAACATGGGGTTGTATTTACCAGTTTAATGATACGATTTCATATCTACACGCCTCTCTCATGGTATTTATGATTTTCTATATGGAAATGCTATGTAAGCTCACAAGCTGTATGAACAACTCCCAGTGTAATGACTAATTCACCTTGAAAACAGTTACATAATAGCCCAGCCAAGGGAGACATGAATGCTATTAAATGTTAGTATATTAGTTTAATAAAAAAAATAAATAAAAGTATTGTTGGTTAAAAGGAAACTGAATTAAGTTACACAAAAAAAGAGGTTTTTACTTTTGGACAAAGTTGGTTTAATTGTACCCAACTGTTGCAACGTGTTACTGTTTATTTAGCCAACAAACATGAGAGACGTATTAGTCATCGTATTTAACTCTCAGCAATAAAGTACACACACTGTCTAAAGTAATGCTTTAAGTGCATAACGATCAACAACCCAAATGTCAGAGTAAGACACTAACATCATATCTGCAAATCACGGATACAGCTCTCAGCAAAGGCTCTGGCAACATCAACGAGTGTGTCAAAGTTCACATCAGGACACTGGAGGAGCGATAATGGTAGAACTGCAGACCAACATTAGAATCCAGTCTGAGACAATTGCCTTTTTTTTTTCTCCAAGTTTTGTTCTCTCTCACTGTCTCCTTTGGTTCTGGCAACACAGCTAGCTAAGTTGATGCACTAAACCTACTCAGTTAGGGTTTGAACCCCCCCCTCCAAACTGTGCAACTCCTTTAGCAGCAGAGATTATTTGGTAGTTATTGACTCTTTTGACTGAGAAACTTTGAAATGACAGGTACCCAGAGTTTAGAGTGAACAAAACATTTTTCTAGCCAGAATCAAGCTTAGAGTTACAGAGCTCGATTTTAATGAAGTGCTACAAAGTGCAATCAGTACTCTAAATTCTCTTCCATCAAAACGTTAATATTTCAAAACTAGAAAACAATTCTAGGGACAGATGGTACATTAACAAAATCACCAGTTTTTTTTTTTTTTGTGTCAATGTGTTCACATTAGACCTTATGTATAAAATATAGTATGAGGGCTCATTGACGATGATAAGACCATAAGCCTATAAGTGTTTCAATGCTTCTGGCTACATCCATTCATTTGCAAATTGAAAATACAAAGCTTTGAAATGTAATAAATTATTAAATAAATGTTCCTTCTTTCTCAAACTACTGACATTTACTGCCACCTTGTGGTAGATAAATACACAGCACAAATATGGTCATGTAAGGAGTTTTTAACTCTTCTTTTTTCACAGACAGTAACAGCTTTGAGACATGGTCGTATCCATCTGAGGCATCTAAGACTCAGAGTGACGGCTGGTGATAGAAACGCGTAAGCAGCAGCAGAGTGGTTTTTATCACACCCTCATGCACACTTAAGAGTTTTATCTGTTGCATTTGTCAAAATCTTCTTCGTATTTATGTACAATCATCCTCTCTGGCTCTGTTTCCTTGACAGTAACTTGTCTATCGCTCACTCAGCTATTTCATTGAAAAGCAGATAAAGTTGTACATTAGTTATTTTGACAAGCTGTTTAAGAGGTTGTGTCTACGTTTTTTTTTCCCAGCTTTAACAATAATTCACATCTTCCTTTACAGTCAAAGAAGATTGTGCCACATATCTCCCACTGTCATCTCTTATGAATCTACATTTATGACACTTTGACCAAGTCGGTCAGTGAAAATGAGACATCAGGCAAATAGCTATTTTACACAGACAATTAGCTTGTATACTGTACATGTCGTCATTTCACACGACACACAATTCATGGAAAAGGAATATACATCCTCATTTGTTTGACAGTCAGTTACAATCCACATGGATGACAATACAAAAAATATCTGAATTGACGGCAACGCAAAACTCCTCCTGTACACAGCTTTTCACATTAAATCTGATCAAACACTATTCCCACCTGAACGGTTAATATTTGCTTGCCTGTGCAAAAAAAAAAAAAAAAAAAAAACAACACAAAAAAAGAGAAAGACTCTGCGATTGTCAAGAGCTGCTAAATTAAAGCCTTTTTGTGTCGACTGGTACAACATTTAATGTTTTTTGTTTTGGAGCTGTTTACGTGTTTGGTGCTGAATTATCACAGCTGTATAACCACAGAACGAAATTGAATTTATAGATTATATAACCCTACATCTCAAATACTTCACATTTTAAAAAGTAAAAAATAAAGCATCAGAACTCTTCACATTATCTGCGAGTTTTTTAAATGAGAAATAGCTGATTCTTAATAATAACGTTTTGCCGCGCACAATTCGAAAGAATAATTTTGCCATCCACAATGAATCACCCCACACTGTACATTCTTTGCAGGAAATGATTCTCACTGCACTTTTAAATGATCCGCTCACTGTAAATAAAAGTTATAGCTATTTGTGACTAACTAGGCACTTTGGAATATGAATGTACGAGGTGATCAATCAACTAAATTAGAAGTGCTATTTGATATGGCACAATAGGCTCAAGCTTAATATGTTCGCAGTTTGAGTGTCACCGCTTACAATAAAACACTACACGACTGATCTCATGGCACGATGAAAAGCTTTGGACAAAAGCACCCAGGAAATGGCACACATTGTTAATGTTCACAGTTGGCAAAAATGTGTCTGCTAAGTTTGTGAAGGTAAAAACCAGCTAAAGGAAACTTCTGTAAATCAGCTCAGAGAGTTTTGTGTTCTTGTGAAATGATCATGTGGTTTACTAGAAAAACGCAAGCACATCTACATTGCATGTAAATATCAAGACCCCTCTGACTGTGATTAAGACCCGGTTGGCAAATACTGCTCTGCAGTTCTTTTTTGTTGCAGCTTTTAGGGATACGCTTTATTTTCTATTTCTCACAAAGACGTAGTCCAGAATTGAGAGGGCGGGAGGGATCCCCTGGGTTCCCAGAACACATGATGAGGTCTACAGATTTGGGCTCCAGTTCCTTTTGTATGAAAAGGTCATCAGAATACTTTGTTGTACTAAAGAGAGAATTTCTGATCTAGACACTAAAAATAATTATTTACACAATCAATGAGCTGTTTTCTTTTTTACATATATGTATATATATATATATATATATATATATATATATATATATGTATACATATAAATAAATAAATATATATATATATATTTTGACATACTCTGTACTTACGGCTGACTGTAGAAAAATGCTTAAATTGAAGATGAAACATTTACACAATGAGCATTTGTACAAGCAAGGCGTACGTTTGGTTGATAATCAACTTTGGACTGTAATGACATCCAGCCAGGCAACCTGTATGGCACTTTGAAGCACGTTTACTTTACACCAACAGCCAAATGTGACCCCTACATTTAAACTAGGGAAATGAAGGGAATTGAAGGTGCCTGATTGGAATTTGTCGAAATTGATACAGTGCATCAGTAATCATAAATGTTTACAACCTACAGCATGTTATATTGTGTAACCAAACAAAATTGTAACATACGAAAGCCATCTGAGCACCTCCGGTAAATGCTATTCCTTTTCTAAAGCAGAAAAGTACAAAATATAAGAGGTGTGAGGGGCCACTTTGGTCTGCTATGGTTGGTCTAACGTAATTAGAATGGCACCTCGAATTTCACTCAGGTCTGTCAGACGCTCAGGTCGGGAGGCTGATGTTGGCGTTCTCCGCCAGTGGGCTGGACATGCGTATTTGAGAGCTGCTCTTGCTGAGGATCGACAGCTGAGTCCCGCCGTTCACGCCACTGCTGGCCAACGAAGGGTGCCTCTGCTGCTTCAGGTCCACAGCAAAGTACCGGTTCACCGTCCAGCTGCGCCATTTCCTCTTGATCTCCGACTGCACCTTCAGGGAGAAACTTCACAAGGTCATTTTTTAATGTACTTTAAGCTGTACTAGCTCCTACCAGTACAGTATAAACTATCAGTAAACTACAAGGGCAAAATATTTTGGTCCATATGGCCTTATATGAACACAAAAAAGTGATTTGAAATGTATTTATTATTACAACTAATTACTGATACGATTTTTATACACTACTTATGAAGTAGTAATTTCAAATAAATACTGAATACTCAACAAGACACATAATACACTGAGATACTCGTGTATACATGTATACTGAGATTTTCCTTATCTTATTCTTATATCTTATTTTTACACTGTTTATATGGGAGGGGTGTAATTTTATTTTACTGTATGGGGTTGTAATTTTCCTTTATCTTTACTTTATCTTATTTTGTCTAATTGTATTACATTTATTTTGCTCTATTGTATTTCCTGACTTAATCTTTTTTTCTGTAAACGAGTGCACTGCAGAAAAGGAATTTCCCGCAAGGGATTAATAAAGTAATTCTGATTCTGATTCTGATTCTGAATACAGAGGAAAAGTCATATTAGTTTGGATATCAATCGTAACAACTGTTTAGGACTAAGAAGTCTATCACGGAATACGCTTTCAGCAGTGAGTCTTATGTGTCAAGAAATAGAGAAAAATAGGACAAAGGGACTGACCAAAAGGTACAAAAGCTTACCTCTCCGTTGAGGAAACAGTAGAGGACAGCCACCACAAAGCCCTGAGGAAAAGGATGGAGACAACAAATCAACTTGGGATGGAGTGTGCTTTCTTCTATGAAAAACGGAATCCAGTGTAAAGTACAATCCACTCGCAGCTCTTCGCCTAAAAATGTATCCATCATTGTTTGTCAGCTCGTCAATTTAAGAAATGGTGAATTTGTGTTTAAAGTTGTGAAGAAAGTAGATGTATGATATTTAAAGATTTAGCAGTGTACCCTCATGAATACAATGACCTGCTTTGCTGACGATATAAGAAAATAAGGAGAACAACAGTAAAAAGAAATAATGAAAACTGTTGGGACTGTCTGTCAAATTATACAAATAAAAGTTGCAATATTTCATGTTAAGTGAAAATTCTTGTTACATTTCTGTGGACTTACAGTTTCATACAAACACATATAAACAATAAGTTGTCCTTGCAGATGAAGGTCCTCCCCTGTGTTTCATCTTAAATGATCAAAAGATAAGTCTAACCTGTTTCTGTATGATCTGTGTTGGGGAAATTGGCCAATAGAAGTTGGTTTCAGATAAACACGACAGCAGTTAGATTTGTGAGCAGGTATACCGTCAAGAATCATTCATTCAATTCCAACAGACCATGATGGAGAAGATCTGTAACTGTTTGCATTTGTCTGCAGGTGTTTAAGGATTGTGATTTATTCATTTTGCTTTACTGTGATCAGTTTACTTACGAACCATTTGCTATCTATAAAGTTTATGTCAAGCTTGCACAACACAGACTGCTTCGTATTCCTATATCTACCTTTACTCTCAACTCACCTTATGGCACACTATATTCACTTTTTTCCATTTCATGTGAGAGTCAGAATTTTGACTGCTGTTAAATCTCTGCTTCAAACCGTGCTATCAAAAAGATGCTGCACTCAAGCAATATACATTCAAAGTAAATGTACCTTGTAAAGTCAATTTCTTTTCAGGTAAATCAATGCTGTCAAAAACCTGAAGCATCTTCAACACCTTTCCCAAAGAAAAGGTATATTCATTCTTGGAGACTGATTCCATTTTCTATTTTCAGGCTTATTGCTTTGAGTTTTCTGTTCTGATGCTTTGACGTGTTCCTTGGTCGATCTGTATGCTTCCCCTTTGACAGCCTTTCCATTTTGTTTGTACTTGCATCTTTCACCACACACAAAAGTTGTAGGAGTTTTAGAATCACTTCTGTTGTTTTCCCTGACAGCTCTCTTGTGGGGGACATGTTTCCTGCAATGGATCCATAAGCCCTGCAGCTACTCCCTTTTAACTGTGGACCTAATTACATATTTAGACTTATGCAGGTATTTCTTTTAAAAATGCTAATTAAAAGCTGAATCCATATTTAAGAAAAAAGCCAATATTTCAGCTATATCCTTTTAGTTTTTTTGTCTACAAAATAAAAAACAGCTGAATTAACACCTTCTAGGAGTGGTCATTCTAGTTTTTCTGTCTGCCTCTTTTTTCTGGACAACTGTGAAGAGGGAGGACAGACGCTGACATTTGAATGTTACCAGCACTGTCGTGAAGAGCACAATGTACCCAGTTTGATCAACCTATAATGTTCTTTCACTTTTCAACTTGTGCTTCGCTTTTTGAATCCGGATGTTGGGGCTGGTTTGAGAGCATACCTGGAAAGATCCGAGACCCAGTTCAAAGACCAGCCTCTCCCTCTTGCTGACATCCTCAGGAGAGAAGGCGAACACAGTGTAGTGAATACCAAACAGGGGTATGAGCAGGAGGGTTGAGCGCGCCAGACGCCTGAACACACACACACAGACAGTACAAACATGTTAATCTGATCAGGGTGTAGGTGATACACAAGTCAAAGTCATTTCAGTGTTAATTTACAGCTGAAGGTTAGCCTCAAGTGATGCAAGAGTTCCACTGCTGATGCAATGATACATTGTGACACACCACAAATGAAAGACATTTAATTAATAAGTTCAAATGAATCAAAATACTTCTTTTTGCTTCTGTCCTTATATGTAATCAGTTTTGTATAAGAAAGACTCTCACACAATTCTCTGCCAGTTTTTTGGGGTTCAGTTTAAAGGATGATGGTGATGATGTGCTTAATTTTTCTTATTGTCAACAAAGCTCATGAAAAATAGACTAATAAGAAACTGGCCCCACTCAATGCCATTGAACATCAATGTTTTGTTTCATATAAATATCAGCGAACCATATTGTTGTATTGAGCAGTATACTCTACAATGTAAATACACATGGGCACTGAAGTTAATTTTACATCAATCACACACACATTATCATTCTGCAGTAAATGCTGAAAATAGTCCCCAACAAATTGATTGTTGTCTTATTTGTTGACAATAAGAAATGCATTGAAAAACACCAAAAATATCTTCACAAAATGTAGAATAACACTGGCAAGAAACTGTTGCCATGTTTACATGGGGCCACATTCAGGTCTTTATTTCCGTGGTATGTATCATGCACCCCACAATACATATGGTGGATGGAAATACATAAAAACACACAACAGACTCTTTAAAAATGGAAGAAACGATTGTACAAAACAGTGGTCCTTTACAGTGCGGATCAGTGGCTCCCAGAGTCTTTGTGGAATCAGTTTTCACTTTCTTGCTACAAGTTAGAAGAAAAGACCCACCTCCCCCCTGCTCTCTGGATAACTACTCATTTATTAGTCTGCAGATTGCAAAAGAGAGATGCTACTTGGAGTGGTTGATCATACAGACGTCAAAATGAGATGTTAGTCTGTGAGCTCCAACTGGGATTCCAGAGATGACTTTACTCTCTTTTCATCCAGATAAAATGTAGTTACAACATGAATATGATGTGAAAGCACACATTTGTTTGATAACTTATAATTTTTCTTAGGTTTTAGGCTCCAAGACAGATTATATTGATTATTGTAAATATGTCTTTCTGGAGCTGTGTTGCACTTGTAGGTGAGTTATGGTCCCCAAAAATATGTAAATTAAAAACAGTTGATATCATAAATGTCGAAATGCAAAGAGCGTGTGCTGGTGTCACTCTTATCATCTAACTATAAGCAAGAAAGTTAATGAGTGTGTTTCACTATTGTAATTAAGAACTATGAGCTCTAGAAATACAAATGCAGATAAAACCAAATGTAAAAACCTCAAAGATATTCAGATTGTGATTAATGATAAATGAATAACTTTCGCCCATTAGTAAATTCTGTTTATTTTATAATGCAACTGGGTGCCCACATGATTGAAAAAAACAAAAACAAAAATAAAAAACTTTAGGAACTCCTGTTGTAAAACACAAATAGACACATAGACACATGCAGTCCACACAAGACAACCACACACGCACGCAGACACTTACAGTGTGATGGTGGATAACTCTGACATCCTGCACGAATGCTGAACAGCCTGTGTGGGCTCACTGAAGCATTTCTGAGCACAGCTGCTACACAGCACAAAGACAACACACAATACAACAAATACAATGTCTTTAGGGACACAGACACTCAGCCTCACGCGCGCATACGTCTTTACACTCCGTCACACACGTACACACCCAAGCAGCAAATGAGAACTGCATTATCTGCGCGGCCTCAAAAGACATTATCCTATGGGAGCAGACGAGGAGTGATGTTTGGCTAAACTACAACTACCACAATGAGGCTCAGATTTTCTGCTGAATAGGTACTACACATAAATGTAAAGTTAGCTAAGAGAAAGACATGTCAGCTTATGGTAAAATATGATAAGTGCATGGTTTCTACCTGAAAATAGATCTTTTATCGGTTATAGTACTGGTAAAATGTATGTGTGCATTTAAATGAATAATGACCACCAACCCTCTGAAGAAGCTCCTGTACATTTGGCGCATTAATAAGTATTCATAGAAATGGAATCAAATTAAAATATCGGGTGTTGTACATGGTGGGAACGTGTAACACAGAGCAACAGTGTGACTCACTGACGATAGTTTTTGGAAAAAAGAAAGAAAGTATTATTTTTTATCAGACATTAAACACACAGGTGATATTTGTAGGATCAGATCGTTTTGGAATTTTCATGGGACCTTTTGACAAGCCTGTGAGCCTTTTCTGGAAAGCAATTCAAGCTTTCTTAAAGCTGCTGGACTGTCACTGCAATATTTGGAAATCTAAGGGATCCAATTTATTGTTGTCAGCATGGCTTCTTCACAGTTTCGACATTTCTGAGCACACATATTTCAGCGGTCTCACTTAACTCAGTGACTGCAACTTACAGATAAATACTTGATTCGTTCCCTCCGATATCAGGGGACTGCAGCTTCTGCACCAAGATGATGATTATTCCAACGAAGAGGACGAAATTGATCTGACAATAGATACAGGAATACCACATTATAAATGTACACAAAATGTAATAAATCGCATCCTGATAAGTTAAGTGTGGGTTGCTTTACAGCGCTGCTTGGCTTGTTTTGCTTGGTTTCCTCTCCTTTTGGGAAGTAGTCAGCAGTGTGTCTTACAGAGGTTCATCTGAAGAGAAAGCCTTCAGAGACGATCTGCTCTGTCCCAAAAACTCTTTTTGTGCTCCCATGGTCCAGTTTAGTCATTTAGCTTTCTTTGTTTTAGACAATGTTCTGCACCCATCAGTTATTTCACACATCTCTAGATAGATAATAGAAAAATTTGAACGTCTGAGTAAAAAACAAAAAGAAAGAAAAAAACAAAGGAGATCAATTTCTGGACAAATAAAAATAAATTTAGTGAACAAACCATTATTGAGGCCACAACTGGTCCTTTGACCACCCACCAGAGGGCAGTGTTCTCATTTGTATCCCAGCATCTGGAGGAGAAGGAGAACAGTGTGTTTTAGTAGTCATTCAACATGGCTTGCCTGACACTCTCTAGTACGTACAGTAATAACATTAAGTATGGTAAGCAAGCAGCCATTTTCAAAGTAAATCAAGAAAAGGTCCCAAGGAAGAGGAGAGTTTAAAAGAGACATGCGCCTGACAACTATGAGTAAAAGATGATAGGCAAATTATTTCACACTTCAGCGTGTTATTTGTTTTCTCTATTCATATCATATCACCTGTTGAAAATGAAAATGGAGGCAAAGGTAGAGAAACCTGCAATCAGCACCCTCTACAGACATTACTTTGCATAATGCCAAAACCCATATATCTGTGCAAGAGTAAATAATAAAAAAGAATCTTCATTGAAAAATAAAACATTGAATATTCAGCACTCTCATCTGATTCGTGAATATGAACTTTTATTTATTATTATTATTGTAATAAAACAATGTTTGTTTGTATTTCACATAATCTGATTCTAAATAGCAACTATAACAGTAACAAAAGGTTCAATGTGAATGCAATGGAGGGTAATGTACCAGGAATTGTAAACTAAAGTAAACTACAAATACTTGAGCACATGTACTTCTTTGAAATCTAAAGTTTGATGAAAAGCAAGTACATACCCTGTGTTATGAAAATGGAGCCTGAGAACTGCCCACACAGTCACACAAATGGTGGGAGTTCCTGTTATCAAAATAAAAAGATTATTTTTAAAAGTTCTCATTCATAAAATGAATATAAACAGAATAAATTGGTCTTAATTACAGAACTTTCTCATTAACCAAAGCAAACTTATAAAAATTCCAACATACAATCAGATTACAGTTTAATACTGAGGTGGTTGTATCTCTATTCATATTGCATTCAGTGCTAATGCATCCATTACTGTCATTATGTATTTCTTTGACTGTTATCAGGACTGGTGGAGAAATATTGAAAATATTTGCTTAGTCTTTATACAAAACTATCACAACAAGACAAAACACAATTCTCTTGTTCATTTTCATCATATCCTAAACAAAATCCAGTTTACAGGGGATCTTTCTTATTCTATGTGGTATATTAGAAATATACCACGTAGAATTCTCCTTCTCCTTGAAATGACTTAATCCAAAATGTAGTTAACAAAAGGTGCAATAAACCTACTTTTGAAAGCTAGCTTTGCATGGGTTTCAAGGTTCACAATATGAATAGTAAGTAATAGTAAGTAAGTAGCAGCTTTGTATCACAAAGGATAATAAGTCAGAAAGAGCTACTTACCCCACCCCACAATGGTGTACCAGTAGAAGTAAAGTCTTTCAGGGAAGAAAGTCTCCACCAGCAGAGTGAAGAGATACAGACCCTCAATGAACAGCCAGAAATAGTTGGACATGACACAGTAATGGAAGAAAATCATTACTGCTTTGCATGCGACCTGCATGAGGAAACACAGCGGGGGAGGTATTAGTGCAGCAAAATAGATGCAAACAGATGTCTGTTTTACCAGTGATTTCATATCTGTGTGACTGATGTCAGACCACCCTTTCGGGAAGGATTGTGCCATTCTTTTATCAACAAATAGAAATATTGTTCTTTAGAATATCCAACTTATATATGAGATTTTTCACACATAATGTTTTTCTCCATATAAAATGAATGTTTCAGCTCTAAATGGGAGAAGTCATGTTCAGTGAGCTGTCTTTCTTTTAAAGCAAAAGACCTAAAATAACCAATTATTATACATTTCAGTTAATCACGGTATAAACAGATTTTGGGGTCCAGGGGCTGAAACACAGTCATCATACCGAAATGACCCAAAGAATGAACATGAGATGATGAGCGAATGTTTGAACCACGGGCAGAAATGACCGACCTGAATGTCAGGTGAAATGAAATCTAATGACATCATGTTAATGACTAGTGTTCATACTTAATGTCGGGTCAGTCAATTATAGCAGATATCTGATTTTCAGTTTGGCCATGATGATGACCTGCAATCACCATGGCAACAGATAGAAAAGAAGTAGACGGAAAAAAAAAGGGAAACATAAACAAGGGCAAAGTAACCATTGATATGTTAATGGTTCTCGAGTAGAAGGTTTCAACTGGCCTTACTAAAGCCATTAGCGCACCTAATTAGGTTTATTTATCATGCCTGCTTACAAGGGTGAAAAATGTGTTGTTAAAAGACAAAGGCTTAGAGCTTGCGCTACATCTGTAATCTAACAGTGGGTTTGCTTTTGGTAAAATTTGCCATGGAATTAGAGTTTATTCAAAGATAAATATCAAACAGGAAAGACTGGACAAGAAGTGTTTCCAGCGCCTTGTCCTCAAGTTGTCCTTATATCTCAAACAGAGCAGTCCTGATCATATTCTGCTGGTATGTTTTCCTCGCTAAAAAAAAGAGCGTCTGCACGTCAGAGAAATCTAATATGACTCTGTGGAACTAATAAACTAATGATCTACAGCCAGTAATCTTCACACTTCATTTACTGACTCCTGCAACAAACTATTTTGTCAGAGTAAGGATAGTTTAGAATAATAAATTCCAAATTGTGTAATTATCTGCTTCAGGTTGATATGATTGAAATAATTAGCCTTGTGAAATTTTCATCAATAAACTAAACAAGCAGTCAAAGGCCTCATCCCAGAAAAGTGAGTGTATTATGGTCTCAAAAAGCCCACGCAGTGTTTATGATAACGAGTTGGGATTACTCACTGTGTGTACAAAGCAGTGGTCGCTGTCTTCCTGAGCATACAGCACACCATCCTTGATGAAGACTGAGATGGCTCTCAGGATGAAGGACACAAACAGATTCATGTGAATGAAGTTCCTGGTGCAGTGGAGCTTCCTGGTGAGATAAGAAAGCAACAAACAGTACATCTAAATGTATTTTTATCACAAGCCCATAGAATAAGGGAAATGTTTACTCTCCTCTGCCTGAAATGTCGACATAAACAACATTCTCAGTTTGAGACAGGAATGTTGTCTGCATCATTGGGCCACAGTTTTACTTAAAGATATACATTTGCCCTGTTTGACATTCCAGAGTAAATCACAGCCCTATAACGAGTCTGTAATGCTGTTATAGATGAAAAATTTCCACAATTCTTGGCTATTCGAAACAATATCTCAATAAATGAGCCAGATTTTCAAAAGTCACAAAATGGTGGCAGTTATTGTTTTGATAACCAGTACAGCCTTGTCCTGGTACATAAACTTCCAGGATAGAAAAGGATAAGAGTGGAGTAGGATTACATTGTTTAAAGTCCCCCGTGAAATGGCTACAATAGGGAGGTTCTTCCTTCTTTCCCAAAAAATCTCCTCTGCTCTGACTGGTCAGTTTCAGTGGCCTGATCACACACTGCCTACCACTCTGCATCGTTTCTGCTTAAATTCTTTATTTGAAAAAACAAAGAAAAACATTTTAAATGGAAAATTAGCATTATCTCCCAAATGAAAGGTGAACATTATTATATGTTTTCCAGAAAAACAAACAAACAACAAAACATATAAACTTAGAAATAGCACTAAGAATATCTGCACAATACAATTTTTCTCTTTGCTGTACCTGTTGGACTGGTGCGTTGACTACATATATGGAGGATGTACAAACTTTTAAACATCAATTTTAAATTCATGGTGACTTTAATGAGACGACTTTAGTTGTTTCTTTTAATATTTGGCTGTTTTGGCATTCTTCTGTTTTTACTCCTAATACCACAATGTCTTAAGCAGTCAGCATGATGCTTAAGAGCTGCCTGTTAGATGGTTGACCAGTTAGTGACCATTAGTGCCACTATTAAGGGTGAACCAACAAATATCCAGGAATACATCAAGAAGACGGCCCCCAGTGATGAACTGCTGTATGAGTGTCTCAGGCAGCTGAAATAACCAAGTAGCAGGAATAATGTCCCAAAGTCAAAATAGGAGATACCGCCAAATGTTGTGAAGAA
Source organism: Odontesthes bonariensis (assembly GCF_027942865.1). Taxonomy (NCBI): domain Eukaryota; kingdom Metazoa; phylum Chordata; class Actinopteri; order Atheriniformes; family Atherinopsidae; genus Odontesthes; species Odontesthes bonariensis. Next base: position 15,712,655 of record NC_134519.1, on the reverse strand, counting down.
TGACGGATCCTGTGGGACTTCCAGATCCAGAATTATAAGCAGGTGTTGGCCAAGCAACCAGACCAGACAAGAAGGCAGGAGATGGAGCAATTCCATGTTGCAGCAACATCGAGAAGAAGGAGCATGAGAAGCTCGAAAAATACCAAAGTCTGAAGTTGAAAGATGTGTGGAATTGAAGACAGCACTGGGAACCGTGATCTTCAAACTGGGAGAGTGACTCCAGCAGATCCTGGAAACATCAGAGAGTTCTGTCCAGAAGACCACAGTTCTGGGAACAGCTAAGATACTTTGTAGAACCCTCAAGCTCCCAGGCCTGGTAGAGGAACCCGAGCACTGTGTTCCCGAGAGTTTTTTTTACATGTTTATAATGGACTTTTTTCCCCTTCTATTTGAGTTTGAATATTCAAATAATTTAATAATTAGGACAGGCTCAAATAAAGCATATGTAATATCTTGTTCTGTTAAAACTCACCTGAATCTGCAGAGAATGACCATGGCGGTGGTCAGAGACACCAGCGATGTGCTATATCCAACAGTGTACAAGGCTTTGACTGATGCGTAGTACATGTCCTAGTGATGAGACAAAGAATAAGTGTGTGCATTTTTAACGTGTGTGAAGTATTTCTTTTTAGATAAAGTAAAAAGGCACATACAGGCTTGGTAGTGTTGTCATAGAGGAAGCAGATGTCCATGTAGTGAGGAAAAGGTTCAGACCAGCCGTATTCCGTACAGTTTCGACTGACCTTCCCCATTTCTGAAAGTGCATAAGACACCTAAGCAATGCTGAACAGCATCAAAATGATTCAGAAATTTAAATTATATCATTTCAGTTCAGATGCTTGCTCCAGGGGTGCCACTTACCATCGTCGGGGCCCATAAGGTCATGAAAAAACTCCGGACAGTTGACTACCACAACCTCGCCAACATTTGCCGCCTGCCAACAGGTCAGGTTATCCCACATCCACGGACACACTGAGGGGCAGCGCAAAAAAAAGACAAAACACATGGTCAAATAAGGTCAGTATGTTAAATTATTGCTCACACTGAGGATGCTCTCCAATTATACTGTTTCTCTCAACCCATAAAAATCAGATCATTTTAATTTTTCTATTTGAAACAGTATTTTTGATCCAAAGAGAACTGGTTTAGTTCTCATTTGTGAATTAAGTTGATGGCTTTTCAGTAAAAAAAGTTTGATCCAAAACTTGAAGACCAGCAAGAATAAGATGTAGATTGGATCCAGATAGGAATCATCAAACCAGATATGGATTTTCTGATTAACACATTTATATATGGACATACACATCCATTCACTGTACAAAATGTATATAATACAAATATTTCTGGGAGTTTTGCAAGTTATCCCACATTTAAACAGTTTCACATCTAAGGATGTTTGATTGAATGATGATGTACTTGCTGTAAGAAAAGAGAAAAGAAACACACAAACACATGCACACAAGACTGTAAAAGATTGAAAGTGACCTTTTCACTCTTCTCACTAATGAAATCATTTCTCTGAAAGTCATTTCCCCATATTAAAGGAAAAATACTGACAAGCCACTGGAAAAAGTTTCTGCCGCCCTGTTTTACCCGCCTTGGTTGCTGCTTTGCTTTTTTTCTGCATATGAGGGATACGTAGTTAGATAGGCAGCACAGGATCAACACACCGAGGCCAGCTGAGGCCCGAGGGTCAGGCAGCTCCCCGTAAACCTTCTGGTTTCTTTATTTTACAGGCCGCCACAGACTTTTATAGATTCTTTCCACATATGGCTGTAGATGGTTTGAGCTTCTTGTTTTAAGTAAGTCACATTTATTCCCATGGAAACAACTTGAATCTATGGGATTCCTATTTTCTTTCCTGGTGAACTTCTATAATCACTGACAGCGTTTTTTTCCCCCCACACAGACTGAGTGTTTAACTGAAGAAAAAGTCACAATTTTTTAAGTGACTAATTTACTCTTAATTCTTACTTCTGATTTTCTATGTTGTTATCTAAGACCAGTTCTGTTTATTTTGTCTTAATTCTGACTTCTGTCCACTCCCATTTTTTTAACTTCAGCCTTTCCCCACCCATCCCTACTCCTGTCTCCATCTCTACAGTTTTACGGCATTGTTTGCTTGGGTGGTTTCATAGTGCCGCAAAGACGGGTACAAGTATGGTCTGTGTGTGTTTTGCACTGCGAATGTATCTTGTGGATGTGTTCCTGTACACATGTGTGTGTGTTTGCAGACCTTTCTCTACTCTGCTCGGCTCTCTAATCTGTTTTGGTTCTGTCTGCTGAGCCGGACACGAAGCCAATTACCTTTTAAAGGGCAAATCAGAGCCAAATGAGCCGAGCTCAGCCACAGAGGTAACCAGCTTAATAAAACACTCTGTCTGCATCACTGGCCATCTTGCACAAGATCGCACAGTATGCCTAATCTTCACTGGGCTGCAAAGATTCAGCATACACATGACATGCTTACGGCACATGCAGGAAAAAGAGTAAAGTGGGATTGATGTAGAAGGTGGAGGTAACTTCTTGCTTTAATCTGATCACAGGACCCAATTAGATTTATTTTGTACTCTGAGTCATTGACTACAACTGAAGCAGAATACTGATCACAGGTAAATTATTTGATATGACTTGAGTATTTTGAGGAGTATCTTTCATTTAAAGGTCACAAACTGGTCTAAAGAGCAAAGAATACCATTAGGCTCCTGCTAAGAATCAGGTCAACATTATCCCTTTTATAAATATTAATTTCACAATGATGGCAAACGAAGACATGTGGGATAGTCCCGTATGGGAGAAGTCTGATCTGTGTTTCTCCTAAAAGATGTGTTACCAGTCAGTCTAATATCAGATCAATCAAACTTTTTTTTCCACGTTCATATTCAAGCCACTCTTACAGTTGGAAGTTGACGTGACATTCAAGGTCAAGCGTCAAAATCAAACCACAAATGTCAAATATTTTGAGAAAATTCTTTCTTGTATGCTGGGACAAGTGGTTGCAGTACATAGATGAGAAATATTTTTCTGGATATTTTATAAAATGGATGTTTTTTAGGATTAATGAATTCAGCTGGTTGAAGATTACAGGCCAAGGCAACAAATCTTTCTGTAATAATTTCAGTCTCATCTGAATCTCTGCCAGAACCCTTAACTAAAAATATAAAAGAAATCATTTTCCTGTCTTTATCTCGTCTGTGACTTTTTATTTCTTCAGGCAGAATTTCTTTTTTCGTCTTTTTTTTAGTTTTCTCAAGCCTGCAAGTCTGTTTTCTGCAAACTGGGCACTTTTATTTCCACACCATTTGCTGTCAGCAAAAAAAGCAGAATTGCTTCTTTTAAAGGGACAGGAGGAGACAGGGATAAGTTAAAAGGTAAATTCTGGAAAACATGTGACAATGAGCATTGAAAAAATACAAAAATAAATATACTGCTCACACAAAGAAATGAACAGCAGAATGATTGACTTTAACAATATATGCAAGTGTGAATTGAACATAAATCAAGTTTGTTTTCCTTTTAATAATAGCGATGCTGTACCAACACAGGGAGCATAAGTTAGAAAACGAAAAAAAGTAACAAAAATCGTAGACAAAAATACATTCAGCTTGCTGTGCACATTGTAGGAAGACTTTGGGGCTGACCTTTTGAATCTCCATATGAAAAACAACTTGAACTTACAGCTCCATTCCTCTTTAAACTTGTTATCTCACGCTCTAGTTCTTTGTTGTTGTTGTTGTTGTTCTTTTTTCATGGCTCTGGTGGCTGTCAGTGAAGCTGTGAGTCATGATGCAGTTTGGGAGTTGCAGTCTGTTGGGCAAATTTCAAGCAGTGGGGGAGCTGCAGCGGACACTAATGAAAACCACAATCCATTGCCAAGAAAATAATTGCTTCCAGGAACCACATAACAAGATTCCTGCACTTTCAAAGAAGTGACGCTGGAAAAATGTGAAAGCAGCTCAGTGTGACATTACAAGCAAACACGTTCTTTTGTTTATTACGAGAAGACAGCATGTGCTATGCATCAACCTTTTGGGGTGATGTATTTGTAATATGAGCATAAAGTGCCTTACATGTCCCTCTCTAACCTTTCCAAACCTGAAAAATGCCAGATCATTGACTGTAAAAACATGCCTCTCTAAACAAGCCTATTAATTCTCAGAAGGGGATGCATGGCTTTCATCAGCAGATCTGTGTCTTCTGAGTTTCCCAAGACATAGACAATTTAAACACAGCAGCTCAACCACAAGAAGCAGTGGCTTCATGCCAAAACACATGCACACTGAAGGATGCACGGACACACACGTGCATATCCACATCCTCACTTACCAAATTCAGTGCCATCTGGGTTGTGTGTTGCCATCATCTCCATGCATTTCTCATGTTCACGTTGTATTATACAGTGCCCCGACTCGGAGGCCACCTGGAGAAAACACACAGCACACACACTGATACTAACATTGAGAATAGTTTAAATTCATTTTTGTTTCATTTCATCTGTAAATTCTGTTTTCTTAGCCTGCTTGTTGCCGAGCAGTAAAACTGTCTGAGTAACTGGTATGGGAAAAAAAAAGCTAAAGAAAGGAATTTTCAAGAGCACATCAGAGTTTAGTCATACAAGAACAAAGGTGCAAAGCCTGAGTCACCCGTTCCCCAGAGATTATTTTTCCGGTTTTCCCATTTATATTTTTTTATGTAACATCCTTTGATAAAGTATCAAACCTATACATGTTTGTCTATGAATAGTTATGACAGAACACAGCAACTGTAAGAACAGGTGGCTAAGACTATTATTTTGTGTCCCAGATCAGAAAAACTGCTACATTGTAAATTGCATGTGGAACTCATCATGAAAGAAGTATCTAATTGTTTCAATGTATGAAAAAGAAGCCATTGAGGTCAAGGTACACACGACTGTAATACAAGAATCCAGTCATTAAAACATGGCTAGGAAAACTGTGTGGCTGCCCTTAAAATAAAACAAATTGTTAGATGGAAAAATGTATTTCCTTTCCCAACATGGAGTAAAATTATCATCCCATTTACAAAAACACCACAAGGATTATGCAGACATGGAAAAAAACACCTAAAACACTGCATGATAAACCATCTTGATTTGTGTCCAACAGTAATGAGGTTATAGGGGTTAGGGCCTCTAAATTCTTGCCTTTTAATACTTTTTACCTTTTAATATTGCTGTCTTTGTGAGTCAAGACATCTTGTCATAAACTGGTCTTACAGGTTACCTGCAAAAATCCACCAAAATCCCCAGCTGCATTTTTTCTTGCAGGGCGAAACAACGTATAGTTATGTTTGAGGGATATCCACTACCTATCTTGTGTTGTAGTGTTGTGAAAGCAACTATGTGAAGGGCAAAAATGGGTTAATGAAGGTCCAGTCGATTGTAAAACAAATGTTTTTTAGCCTGAATTATGACTGGTTTCAAATCATAATCAAAATGTTTTGTATTCTATTCCCAACCAAATGAAGACATTGCCTGAATCCAACCAAGACAATATCATCATAATGTGTTCCGTTTACATGTAATCATGGCAGCTAGCTAAACTCTATCTGTGAGGGTAATGGTTGCATTGTAAAAAGAATGCATTTTAGCGTTAACCATGATCTTTTTCAAACCCTAACAAAGTACTGTTGCCTAAACTAAAACAGGAGGTGACAAAAACATGTAAAGTTTTCTTGCATTATTAACTTAATGTAACAGATAAACCCATTTTCATTGAACACACATCACAAATACATGAATGATTGACAAGGACCATGCATTACCACGTCATCGAACCTTCCTTCCTCCCTATGAGGATTTTTTTAGATCTTTAAAGTAGACACTTAAGTCTACTAACCCGCCACTAACCTGCCACTATCTTTGGCTTTACACTATTATCTTAAACTTGTTTGTTTCTTTCTCAAGACCAGGCTGTGTCTGTGAAAGAAAACTGCTTCCATATCTGAAGGTTGTACTTTCAGAACTGTCTATTATTCTTAGTGCCCAATTCTCACAGTTAAATCTAGAGATGCATTTTGAAGCAAAAACAACAGAAAAAGGGTTTTATGGTTTGTGAAAGCGGAGGAGGAACCTCATGGCGGTGCATCTAAACTGTAGCCTCAGAGAGTTGATCAAATCCCCCAAAAAGCTTGGATGCCACCTACAATTTTGTGTAATTTCAGACGTCAAAATACAAAAATGAAACACCAGGAACCCCAACCAAAGAAAACACAAGTAGCTAAGGAGTCGTCTGGGTGCTGTGAGGAGAATCTAGAAGTAGTCACTGTTTGTCTTCGTCTTTATTGGTGCCCCTAACTCTCTTAAGACCAATCTCTATCTTATGCTCATATCGTCCTGTAACCCCTCCTTTGCTTTTACAGTCCTAGTAATGTCCTAGGACTTATGAAGTGTCTAGGACATCTAGTGAATCCTAGATGTCCTAGTATTCACTTTCTGTCTTTATTGTGCTGCACACAATAAAGACAGAAAGTGAATACATGGGTAGAATTTCGAAACACAGTCTGAAGTATGTGAAGCATCATTTCACCTATCTACTGTCTGCCACATTATCATTTCCAGACATCACTCTTTAATTAAGCCATTAATCCTCTTAATTAACGATACACAAAAAACGACAAAAACAAAATAACCTCACATTTTCATGTTATCAGATGTTATACTGTTGAATAAAACCTGTTCTGGCATTGTTTGAAAGACGAAAACAGTCAAACTCATTGCAAGCATCCATGTTGCTAAGCAGCATGGAACCATCCAGCAGTCACTGCATACAGGCAAAGCTTCCCACATGTGAAATAATTGGATGCAGATGAATAATATCTGTTTGGCATGAATGCAGACAGGCCTGTCAGAGGACAGGATGAATGTGTTATTTGTTAATTCATTTATTTACAGTCGTGGATTGCAGGCCATGCTAATTATTAATATGGATTTTAATTTAATTTACAATTTCAGTTTTCTTTTCTTTTTTTCTTCCAACTTTGTGTTTTACAGTTTAAATGTTTGAACCAGCTCTTTGTACAAAACCAAACTAAAAACAACTTGGTTTACAATGACAGAATGTTTAACCGAATTGAAACACACATCTTATACACACAGCAGTTGCTAACAAACATTTCTTTTGGAAATAACCCATTTAGTTAAGAATTAAAAGATAAAGTGAAATATGGTCAACATATGTTCTTTCTTCTCTTATCTGAAATGTGTCCTTGGCTGCTAAATGCTTCATCAGGTGTTTGATAGCTTCACCCCAATATTGTCCTGACCAATTTAGGTTTCCTTTTAATCAACATAATGTCAGTGGATGCCTCTTTAATTTTAAAAAAATGGTGTACCTTGCCTTTCTCGATTGCCGCAACAATGTCTGAATTGATTTCTTTCATCATAAGGATGTGACTGATATTCCTATTTCTAAATACCTGCTTCAAAGCTTCCTCCGCTGCCCCACAGCACACGCTCTGTGCCGAGGTAAATCTAAGATAATGTTAGCTTAGAAATGGAGTCTACTGTCAACAAGCAGCCCACTCCCAACAGAGGTCAGTACTAACTCAACACAAGCACAAAAAATGAAAAACTTCTTTATGACATGAAGCCTGACTGGTTAAGCAACAGTATGACTGATTTGAGGAGGCCATGTCTAGTTTGAATAACTGACTACATTTGCCAATCCAGGTTGAGCTCTGTTTGGATCTCAAAAACCAAAATGAAAATATTTTGAGTTCTACATTTATATTAACATCACCTTCTGTTGTTAATAAATAGCTCAGTCTGCAGACAAATGGGAAATAGTCATGTCAATGAAAGTCAATGTGCTCATGCAGATTAAATTTGGATTTTTTTTCATGCCATCCATCATGGCAAATTAAAAATTTTGCATTTCAGCAATGTCCAGTTTGTGTCTGAGTGTTGAGCTGAGGGAGCGGTACTTGGCAGCCAGTAATCCAGGAAAAGGATAAACTTACTGTAATTCAGGAGTATTTTGAAAAGAAAGAAAAAACTAAATGCAACAGAATTTTAAAGTAAAGTTACTTCAAGGCACTAAAGCCTGATTCTTACTCGGCGCAACCGCGCAACTGTTCTGGCTCGAGAACCATTAATGACGTCATCGAAAGCACCAGCCCCTTCACAGTTCCTTCAGCTCATAAGCGCAGTTTGCGCCGAGTATGCGTCACATTTGCAGTTCTCTCCAGACCAGCGGGTGTCACTGTTGAGGAAACAAGCTGAAGAACCGGACGAAGAAAAGCATACGAAGAAAGCATACACAATGCCACCTGTGGTGTCACGTCAGCAGAGGCTGGCACATCTGATGCGGAATGAATTTACTCTGGGTGTAGAACTGTGTATGTATCTCAGAGCTAAGCGGCTGCGGCAAAAACAGAAGAGAAGGTGGAATGTTCGTCCTTTGCAACAAGACGAACTTTGTCAAACGTTGTCCCAGTGTAACTTCATAGACGTGTCGTACAGATGTTTGTAGAGGCGCACCCTCTCGGTCACCGCGGTCTCTGCAGTGTTCATGTTTCCTTTCTCTTGGTCAGCTGTTGAGCTCGCGCGAAGTCAGAAAAAAAGTTGTGTGCACGCCCTTGCGACGCGTGAGGATTTTTTAGCTTGCGACGGGGGGCGTGGCGGAATTTTGGGTCACGTGACCGTTTGCGCCATTTGCGACCAGCTAGTAAGAATAGGTCAAAGAATCAGGCTTAATGGTCACGATGGGACTGGATCTTGGTTCTCTGTGCTTGGTAATTGGGAGTGCACCATCCCTCTACCCTGTGAACCTCCGTGTGAAATATTGTATACCTCTTAAATATGATGCAGCAATCAATATGTGACTATATGATAAAATGTTGTGACACTGTTACACTTTAGTGTGCAGAAGCATTAAAAAGTCAGCAAAAATATGTCTGTGATCACGAATCAATAGATGAAGTTGATGTGACCATGATATGTTTTGAGAGTGCGCATGAGAGGGTACAGGTGCCATGACAACACCGCAAGATCAATTTAGTATATTTTTAAGTGTGCTTCTTATTTTCTGCTCCCAATCACTCCTCTTCTCTCCACTGAAACAGATGTCTGTCCAGATAAGCTTTAAATTCAGAGACCACAGAACACAGTTTCCCTACCCAAGGCTATTTCCGACGGCCAGATAACTCCCACAGCAGAGTGCTGACCAGATAATAAAATTCCCATTTGACGTCGCAGCCCACTGGTCCACTGTGCAGACCTATCTAACACACAACAACTACATCATAACATATAAATCTGCCAGATCAGCCGCTGAAGGTCAGCCTGTCTGCATTGTGCAAAGCAGTCAGTTAAAGGGACACGTTGCATATGTTAAGTGGCAGAGACTTAAAGGTTGGAGATGTTAGAGGCTGTGAGGTTGCATTTTTAATCGGTTTTACTATTTTTAGTGGTTATTAAAACATTAGAAAAACATTATCAGGAAAATAATTACAAATAAAAATTTGTTTAGCTGCCTGGTCTTGGACACAAAAGTGATGCTGTGCTGCATCAGTGTGATGAAAATAAGTCCTCCCACACATCTTGCACTACCCTTTCATTCTGCTTTTTATTTCATTGAGAGTGGTAATAACTGTGAGTCACAGCAGACAAAAGGGGCTCTCTCTGGTCAGCTAGACTATCTGTTATTGTCCTAAGGGGAAGGCAGTCGCCTTAATGCAGAGCTGGACCTCTAACATATGCTGATGTGCCAATATTGGTGATATCCACTTTTTTTTAACACATCTGCAAAGGTGTGACAATAAATCTTAGCTTGACTTGAGTAAATGGAGGGTGGGGATGTTGGCGTGTGAACATACTTACGGGTACACTCCTGTCTATATGAATGAAAGCATTCATGTGCTCATGACCACCCCACATGTTTACACGTCCAAACATGTGAATGGCACACAGACACATGCACACAAATGACTCACCAAGGGCAGGAGAAAAATTGCAGTCAGCAGGTAGCCTCTCATTGTGCTACGTGAAGCGCTCGCATCCAAAAGGTTCCACAGTATCTGCATGGGTGTGTGTTTGCAGGGATGCACGATAATTTGCTCCCCTTAGTGTCACCACAACATCAAGGTCTCTGAAATACAACACACAGAGGAGAAAAAACAACATGTCACGTGTTCGTGGACATGGTATCAATTTGTTTCTAAAGTTGTTGATCCAGTAAAGATCCAAACGATTAAACGCAATATGCAGATGTGAGTTTTAAACATCAGTGTTAGAATGCATCTGTTTCAGAAAAACAGGGCTGAATAACTGTTTTTGCTTGTTTCTGTCTCACTTTCTCAATTAAAATGGTTAATTCATTCAGTGCCAGCAGCTCTGAATGGATGCAAATTAATCAGTGAGACAGAACTATATGAGATAGACTGGAAGAATAACCTATGACAATATAAAACATAGATAATTTCATAGATTTCACATCGCAATGATTTCATGCAAATTTCAACTCACGAGTGGCAATTTGCAAAAGAGGGGTAAATTTTACTAAAATACTGCAGCCTGAAAAACTCACTTGTGACTCAATCCAAGCTAACATCTACCCCAAAGTGCACTGCAATGTTACAAAACACATTCATTCATAGGGTGAATTTGCGTTTTTTGGAAGAACCTCTTTCTTAAAGAATGTATCTATTTGACCCAACAGTTTTTAGAAACAGTGGATTCGGTTAGATGACGATGAGATTCTTTCATAGTTAATGCACTGCGAACAATACAACTAAATGTCAGTCTTCACGGTGCATTCACACATATGGTAGCAGCAGTCAAAAGATTAAGTGAGGGCTATAGCTGAAAAAGTACAAATCTCTTGCATACAATAGAAAACTATATAAAATGCATATATTTGCAACAACTTATAAAACAGTAAGAATAACTATGATGTACCACTACTGATGTTAGACTGACTCCATGTTTAGGTAGTGCATTGTAGAATATATTCAAGTTGAATTATGAAAATATGGTCCTGTGTATAAGTATTGCTTTTGGGAACACATGTGTAGAGTCCCAAACAGTCAATGTCAGTGTTGATGATCAGTTCTCCAACTGTTCTTTATGATCATATGATGGACCTGAAGCCATATAAAAGAGATTTGCATATTTGAATGAGCACGACTTTTCATCTCAGTGCAAAAGTTGTGAAAAATAAGACCTTATATTTCCTTTTGTAACTGTATAAACCACTCCTGTTGTGGCATGCATCATATTCGATCAAATTATATTCTCCAAATGTATTCAATTCCATCTTGTTTTTAATCACTCATTCTGACTTATCAATTTCAAACCCTAACCTTGTGGTTTTTTTTTTTAATCTCTCATCTTAATGATTTTTGATGACTTATACTTATCACTTTTATTTATTATTTATTTATTGTTTCATCCTGGCTGGGTTTTTTTTTGTGATCACATCTTACCTTTAAGTCATGACCTCTCAAATCACAAATGAAACAAGCAAAAACCACAGGAAGAAAAACACAGTTTAGTATAAAGAACATGAGCTGCAATAGTTATTAGTTCTCTGTCTTGTGGTGGCAAAGTGTATATTCTGTTATGGTTTTTGTCACATAAACTTGACAAGTCTTTTATGAGAATATTAGCTATGTCTTCCTCTTCAGATGCATATGTTTTGCATCGCAACTGTTGAATAATGAAAAACACTTGTAAGGAGGTGGGAGGGGGCAGAGGTGGTGTTACACCACATTATGTTACACAAAAATCATTACCATCTCACAATCTCTGCACCTTTATTGTGACTCAAGGTCATGTGGATAAACATACCTATTACATATTTTCTTGTGAGAATTGGCTGGACAAAATAAACAAATTCATGATGTAATTGCAATATTCAAAATGCATTTTCAAACATGGGCTGTGTGTTTAAGACGAACAAATGACATTTTTTTCTCTTCCAAGTTATGTTAAGTTCTAATAGAGAGTGGTTGGATTTTGTCTATATTATTGCTTTGTATGGTTAGAAAACTAAACTACTTGGTTAGGGTTACAAAATGATTATGGTTAAGGACAAAATACTTAATTTTTACAACACAACTCTCACCCCTATAAGCATCAGTTTTGCACAGAGGATAGTCTTGCAATTACACAATCTTCCTCAACACACACAAACACTTAGAACGTGTTTTCCAATCCAATCTGAATTTAAAAAAAATAAATAGATTTATTATTCAGAAATTAATAAAAGTCTCCAGTATGCTGTTTATTCTATCATAGTTGACTTGTCTTCAGAAGTCACACACGTTCAAAACACAAAGGCTTCAAGTAGAAACAGATCATTTATTTTTCCTACAGAATCCTGCACTCATAAAACTCCCTAGATCAATCCACAGATGCAAAATGTGTTTGATCTTACTGATAAAATAACTGATTGAAATAGCTCCCTGAACTCAAATGTGAGAGCTTATGTAGGACAAGTTAATTACCAAATGCAAGAAGTCTTGAAGGATCATATAAATTTCCTTCAAGACAATAAAAATGTATGTGCATTGTGTCAGACTTTAAAACAACTTCCTCCCCACCCTATTTCTCTTACTCATCTGCAAAGCTTCCCGAAAACACAATGATTCACCGAAAACCCAAAACACATTGGCCGGAACCACACAGAACAGGCATGTAATCAGTGAAACAACAGAGCACACACGCATTTCTTTTCTCAAAGATAATTAATTCATTCAAAGGGAAAACCAAGGGCTTTAGAGCAGGATGTGTCATCTAGGGCTGAAACCAAGCAGTCAGGATGGAGATTGAACCCTAAAATGCGCACAAGAAGAAACAGACAAATACTAGCTATATTTATCTGGATCTATTTAACCCGAATGTCACAGCAGCTGTGTTTCTGTAAGGTCCAAGTGAGAATAAGAAACAGTTCAGTGTAGATCAAATCTATGTCTGTGGTTCCAAGAAACTCTGGTGCAAGATAGAGCAAACGAGTTGGGCATCAAACTATCCTAAGGCACAAATGCCAAGAAAGTCTCTGCTTTGCTCAGCACTATATACCCGTGAGTCTCTTGGAAATCTATGAAGCTTAAAGCCATGGGAATAGTCAGTTTCATTTATTGTTTAAAAGTACCCCATTCCAGCTCAGCGTAGGCGAAACAGACACAAACTGAGATCACTCAAAAGCTGTCCAAGAAAGCAAAAAGATAATCATCCTTTAAAGAAATTGGGTAGGCACATGCGCGTGCATGTAAGACGCATGTCTGTCTACAGATGCAGACACTCAGAGAAAAACAGGAGAACTGAGAGTGAGCAGCCTCCTCAATGATTTAAAATCATTGCAAAGACAATTTTAAAGATATGATCCCTACATATAAGCCTCCTCGGCATGTGATCCTGATGCATGAACATTTTATTTTTAAGTTCAAAGTGATGCAGAACAACGCCTCCAATTAACCCAAATGCAGTGCTGTATACGTGAAACGCATGTCTGTCAGTGTGCAATAATGCAGCCATTCAGGATCATTAGCCGGGTCTGTGAACACGTTCATTTCGACGTTCTCTCCAAACAATCACAGAGGTCACACAGTAAACAGAACACGGTTCAACACTCTTTTGTTGTCATTTACATTAAGAAAATAATCCAGGTGGTATGTGTCATATTGGATTGAGATCAAAACAGCCTTCATTACAAACAATGAGACAAATGTTTTTGCTCCCCCGTCTTAATTAGTGGTAAAGAAATACACTTTCCTCTCCTATTTTTAAATTATTATCATGAGGACACTGACAATTTTTCAATACATCATGATTGTGGGTGACCTTCGCTTGCAAAACATCACAGAAAAGCGACGCCTCACTGCTTATTTATTGCCCAGCCACTTAAATCAATTCTGTACGTGCCTTCTAACATTAAAGAACAAGATAAGCTTTGCAAGATTAAAGATACAGAACCCACTGAATGTTTCCTTAGTTTATCGGCTGCAGCAAGAGCCAAAGACGTGACTAAAAGCGCGAACCGCTTTCCGAAAACAAGTCAAAGGAACTTACCGTTACGCTATTTTCTAATGTACGAATATCTAGATATGAGGCCATTGGTAATTACGGATCCCACATGGATTCACTGCCTTATTTTACTCCTAAGATCAGCCCGTTTTGAAAACGACAGGTGCCTTTACTGCCGCTGCGGCTGCTGCTGCAGGACGCACTCAGCGCGTTGGCTGCTGCAGCAGCACGATGATGAGGAGGAGGAAGAGTTGGAGGCGGGCGTCAGTTCCTTCGGGGTTCGCACCTCATCAGACACAGAGGCAACAAAGTGAGGTTGTTATGTCTGCAAACGAAGGTATGTCAGGGGAGGACGGAGCCAAATTGTCGACACTGAGACAAAGAACAGTCAAAAACAAGAAGGAGAAAAAAAATACAGTCTCCCGTCGTATGCGTGGGACGCTGTTTTAAAGAAACTATTCATAAAACTCTGACATTTGTGTTTTCGAGTTTCAGACGCTCCAGAAGGCACAGAGTCCGATCTCCTGCTGTCTGAAATTTGTGCACAGCAGGGTATGCGTGAGTCACATTCAATCAAAGCATTCTACTTCCTGCATGTGCTCCACAAAAGTCCAAAAAAACAAACCGTTTTCAGGTTGTTTTCTGTTCTTAGGCTTAATAGAAATGATTGACAGTGGCCAAAAAAGGCCACAGCCCAGCCTATTTACCTTCAGCACCACGGACAGCGACCAAACAATCCCCTTCGGGCATAAAAACTCAAATCCAGAATATCCATGCAATCCTTTCCATTTCAGTCTGCATACTTTGCTCAATGTGAATTCCAACATTACTGTTGTCATCCACACAAGACAGTCATGAGAATCAAAGATTATTTTGTAATGACCAAGTGCAGTATCATGGACAAGAGTTCTGATGTAACCATATTGGAAAACCAGTGAAACAGCTACGAAGACAGGCAAAACGGCCACAAGTAGATGTACAACAAAACAAGGTGGGACAAAGTGGCCAGAAACAGATGCGCGGAAATGTCAGAAAGACAAAGAATCGCAAAAAAAGAAATGATAATACTTTTAAAGAAAAGAAAAGGGATGCAAACCAAAGAGTGGCTAAAAAATCTACATCTAACAGATAAAATGACCAATATACGATGAGCAACAACCATGAAAGATACAAAACCTCACCGTTAGAATGTGCACCATGAAAACCAACACGCTACAAGTAGAAAAAGACACAAAACAATCACAAAAAGGTGCAAAGTTACACAAAGGAACACAAAAAGATCATTAAAAAAAACCCAAAAAATTAAATATTCAATGCAATTAAAAGAATGAAAAAGACCCATAAAATAAAGTGAGGTCAAAAGCTGCCATAAAATTTCTAAAAAGAAATTAAAATGGATGTTAAATTATTGGAGTGAGACATAAATCTACAGCAGACCCAACAATGAAAATTGATAAATGAATTAAATGTGCCGAATGTCCATGAAGCAATGCAAAAATTCTGAAAACAAAAGATGTGCAACACGAAAGACAAGAGGCAGAAAATAAGCATAAAGTCATACAAAACATCCACAAACATGAGGCAGAAAAGGAGAACACATAAACCCAAAAACAATTCCCAATCAAGGAAAATTATGCAAAATGAGCACAAAAAGATGAATAATTGCAAATTTAAAAGATGGTTGGCTGTCTGGGGCGCCTGGCCCTCTCGGGTGTTGGGCGGGGCCCCTGCCGGGGGGTTTGGTGGCGCTTGGACTCGCGGGGGCCGGTTCCGGCGCGCGGCCCATGTCTGGGTGGCGGGGGTCTGGCGGGGCTGGTAGGCTGCCGCCTCTGGTCGCCGGGGGGGCTCTGCCCGATGTTTGTGGGGGTTCTGTCCGGGAGCTTCCTCTGCTGTCTTCTGGGGGGATGCGTGGTTGTTCCTATGGTGGGCTTCCCGGGTTCTGTGCTCCTTGGGGGCTGTTGGTGGCCTGGGTCTGGGGGCCCTCTCGGCCTGCTTCTGATTGCTGGGGGGGGGGGGGGGGGGGGGGGGGGGGTTGTGACACTATACACTGATATTCAAGCATGGTTATTATGTGGGACCATCTATGTGTATTGCATGTTCATGCACACACACACACACACACACACACACACACACACACACACACACACACACACACACACACATTCATTAGCCCAGTAGCATGCTCACTATGCTCACTAAGCAGTTGTTGTGCTGTCCTGTGGTTTAAGATCACCTGTGTATTATATGAGATTGCTGCTGCTTGTGTTTTTTTGTTTGTTTGTGTGTTTGTTCTCTGCTTGTCTGCTTACAGGTGCTCCTGGTGTTTCTAAGGTTGGATTCCCCACAAAAGCCGTGAATTGTCTTCAGTTTTGTTTTTACAGGTGTAGCAGCTGGTTGTCGGATTTTTCATTGTTTTTTATGTTTGTCTCTTCATGTTTCTGTTCTTTTTTTCTCTTCTTCGCTTTCCCTCTCTCTCTGTCCCCCGGTCCGGTTCGGCACTATTATCATATCATGTTAAATATTGTAACAAAAATAGATAAATAAAAATGAGGAGTTGATGGGCGTCAAGGGGAGCTTTACATTCATAAAGCTTCCCTTGGCATAGCAAATGTGTTTAGCATAAACGGTATTCAGATTACAATTCTGCTGCCATAATGCTGGACAGGGGAAAAGAAACAAAACAAAAAAAAAGATGCATGAAATGAACACTAAGAGTAGTATAGTGTGTACCAACAAAGACAAGCAGAACAACCCCAAACAGACGCTCTTTGCTGCATGCTGCTTCTCTGTAGATAACACAAGAACCCTGTCTTCGACTGTAAAGTCTTTGGAATTACCAACAGCAGCCAGTTATCTGTTCTGTTAAAGAAATGCATGAACTCAGACACCATTAATTCATGTATCACTGTAAACAAATTATGAACTAGAGCTTTAAATGTGAGTCTGCTCCTCTTTCTGTCTTTAAACCCACCCCTGGCCAGATTCAGGCAAGATAATTTCCAGAAGCAGCTATATGCAGGGCAGTGTGATTGAGCACCCGTCTGAGGTGTTTTGATGAGTTGGTTATAAATAAATGAGGCATAAAAAGTAGTAAAGGGAAAACAGGAAACAGGAAAGGCAACATTAGCTGCCTTGAAGACATGAGCCTTATCAAAATGTATGAAATGGGGGTGGGGCCCATTGAGAGCAGTGACGCATGCCTGTTGTTGTTCCCGTAACATTTTATAAATGTTACCTCGATGACATCCATAGAAATGCTCCCATTGAGATGAAATTTAAAGATTCCCTGTGACTGTACTCTGCAATTTTCAGACTGTATTTGTAGCATAACAGTATGTTGGACAATGGTTTGAGCTTGTTTCAATGGCAGACATTAGCGGCATCCTCCAATGGCTTCAAGTGTGTTGGCTTTCAATTCTCGACTAACGTCAGACATAGCAGGGATGCAAAGGTAGAAAGATATCTCTGTAATAATCGTATATGTGGGAGCAAAATATTAAGAGGGGAGGAAGACTAAACTCTTTCAGGACTATCTTTTAATTTAGATTTCTCTAAGATGTTTCAACTAACGGTGTCTTTAGAGCAGCCACAGCAGATCATATTCAATTTATGGTTTCAGGCATTTGCCCAAGGACACTGCGACACTGATGGTGTGCACAGTAATGGAAATGTTTGTCTGTGTCATAGGTCAAACCAGCAACCCTCTGGCTATTGAATGACTCCATGACCCAGACACCAAGACATAAACTGTGTGACACAGGGGTTCGTTTCAGCCGAATGCTGCAACAGGATATTTCATGTGCTCCCATAAAAAGCTTTGCCAGAGCTGCATGAGGTTATAAAGGATAGAAGTAGACTCTTTCAATTTTCTTTCAAAGGGCATGCTAAACAAAAAGTAGGATTTTTTTTTTTAAAGGATCGTTACCTGTCAATCATATTATTTATCAGAGGTTACATCCCTTTACAGTCTGATCCTTTTTATATATATATATAACTAGAACAGAAACACGAGGTGATATACAAAAATAAAACCACAAAGGGAAATAAAAAATAAAAAATAAAATAAAATTAATTAATTAATTTAAAAAAAAAAGAGAAAAACACTAACACATACAAGCAAGATGTTAATAAGCTTTTTCCTGCTAAACATAGGCTGGGCATCTCGGAAGAATGTACACTTTCCATCTATTCCAAATTTCCTCAAGTTTACAGTCCTGGAGCCTCACAGAGAGAGTAATTCTCTCCATTCGATAGATTTCATATACAATATCATACCATTCCCTAACAGATGGGGTATCTGGTTTAAGCCATTTCCTTGTGATTGCTTTTCTAGCAGCTGCACTCAGCATTCCAAACAGTTTCTTTGTTGTTATGTTTGTGTTTGTTGAAATTTGGAGTCCAAAAAAAAGGTCGTACCAGTTAAAAATGATTTTTGTTCCGAATATGATTTCTATTTCGGAGTGAATCTTACGCCAGAAAGTGTGTACCTTTGGACAGTCCCAAAACACATGAAAGTGATTAGCATCCTGAGAACCACAATTCCTCCAGCAGCTGGAGGAACCTGAATAGTGAAATGATTGAGCCGGAGTGATAAAATATCTACTAAGAGTCTTCCAGCCAAATGTTCTCCAGAAAGGTGAGCTTGAGATCCTCCATTGGAATTCACAATATTTAGTCCAGGCTTCCCCTGGGATGCACATGTTACTCTCCTTTTCCCATTTTTGTTTAATATATGTGCTATCTACTGTTTTGATACCCTGGAGTCCCTTATAAAGTCTAGATATCACTTTATTCCCCGAGTTGTTTTTATATGCACTAATAAAGATCTTCAGCAGGTCATTTTCAAAAGCATCTCTATTCTTTGTCATGGAACTGTTTATGTAATGGCGTATCTGCAAAAATCTAAAAAAAAAAATCACTATCTTTTAATCCATGTATTCCCTTGAGTGTCTGAAAATTATCAACTTCTCCCTGATCAAAGAAAGTACAGTATGATGAAAGGCCCCGCTGTGCCCATCCCTTAAAGCTTACGTCCAATTTGTTTGGGGTAAAGTCAATATCGTGAGAGCACCATCTAAGAATCTTTTTCTCCTCCAATAGGCCATATTTATTTATGACATTTAACCAAACCTTCAGAGATAAATTGATCGTATTATTTCCCATTTCCACTAAGATTTTAATTAGTCTCTTATCTCCTATCCTTGCCTGAATAGGAACTGCCCCAGACACATTTTCTTCAATTTCCTTCCATCTGGCTTGGTAGTCAGAGTTGCACCAAAAAAAAAAAAAAAAGTAGGATTTTTATAGTGTTTTTTTTTCGTATCAACCCATGCAGGCTGAAATATTTCAGGTTTTCAAGAATAAAGAACAACTTGTTTTGTTATGTTTCCAATCTTTTCACTTTCTCAGCGATAAAGTGCACGTGATATAATACAGTGTGACATACCTATGACAGGTTTGAGGGGCAAACAAACAAAAAAAGTTCAAACAAACAAACAAGCAAACATAGACAGTTTGTCTGATTTATTCCAGAAGTCCATGAAAGTCTTTAATTTATAATATGGTAAGGTCTATTTTCCATTGTTCATTTCACTGACATTGTTTCAGTTGTAAAAAGGCTGACAAAAACAAATCAAACCACAAACAACAACAACAACAACAACAACAAAATAATGCAGTGACATGCAAATACTTTGCAATTAAAAGGCCGTTATTGAACTGTAAGCAGTACAAAGACATTGTAAAAATGTTAGTTGTCTTTTTTCTTTCTTTTTTTTAAAAAAAAAAGATGCTCTTTTTCAATTTGATGCTAGCAACAGTTGATTTGTGGATTTCATCATCTATTACATATGCAATTATTAAGATCTCTGTACACAGGGGGCAAAGCTGAAAAGCAATTCTGAAGAACTGCGGTCTTTGGGCTAAATAGAAAAACACATGATTCTGTGGTGGGCTCAGGGACACAAAAAACACATCTTATCACTGTATCAACAAATGCAAATCAAGGAAAGAGAAAAAGAAAAAATGAACGACGGCTAAAGCGTCTCGATGCAGCCAGCATGGGTTCAAATCTTGGCCCAGGTTCTAGTCTTGGTTTGGGCCCTTTGCTGCATGTTATCCCTCTGTCTCTGCTTCCCTTCCCTGTCCCACAGGGAAATGTGTTGCTGACATAAAGTGAACAAACCATGCCAACTTTTTTTTCTGAAGGTGTATTTTGTACAAATAAGCCATGCTGCTGCTAGCATACATTAAAAACAGCATTCACTTTAAAACTATGCAGTAAGCCAACTAAAATCTACAGTGATGATTGGCTGTTTTCTCCAATGCTTGCTAGTCCCTGATTTGTAAACTCCAACTATGTAAGTATGCAAGTATTAATTGTCCCTTATAAACATTCAGTACAACAAAACTGTTTCTGCACAGCTACAAAATCTACCAGGCATTCTAGAACATGTGCACGAACAGTCTCCTCAGTTGCTTTATTGATACTGTCTCCTCAAAGCTTATATGCTCCATTGCACCTCCACTCAATGACGGTCTCCACAGGCTGTCTCTCCCACTTTGTCTGCCATCACGCACCAATCAGACTGTTGGATTGCCATGGAAACTTATCTTTGACAGCAAGTGGGAGCGAAGCAGCAAGTGTTTGAGTGCACCCTCCTGCCCACCTCATCCCAAAGAGGACACTGTGGGAAACCAGAAGGCAAGACCTCCTCCAAACTCCCATCCCATCTTCCTCCTCCTCCCACACATCAGTCTCCTGCTGAGTGTTCCACTTGTAGAGGAATAATCAATGAACTGATGTGACATGAGCAAAGGGAGGTTGGTCCATTAAAAATATACCTTTTTCAACATACAGCAGGGTGAAATATGCTCCATTTGTTCCAAATTCAAAATTTGTGACAGAGAAAAAGACATCAGAACCCTAAATTCAGGAGAGAGAGATAGGAACATTTTTCAGAGACAGCTTCATGGCCCATATAATGACTACATATGAAGTTTCCACATCAATACTTATGGTTTGTGCAGCATTTAAACATTCACAACATTTTTGATTTCAAATCACTTTGAGATGCTTCTGCTTTTAAAAGTCAACCTCCACTGTACAATGCTTGCATCACATTATTAAAACAAAACCCCACAGCTCACCCTGCACTAAACAGCTGATAGCCTGCTGATCGAGGACTGCAGGCAGACTCTGCAGAAGTCTGATTCTTGCTGTCAGATCATTAACCTGCTGGCTGCTGTTTATTCTATGATCCTGCAGTTAATTTGCTTACAGCACTTAAATCACTCAGTTTGGTTGAACTGACTGTACCTTTTTAGCAAATCAAAACGAAGCTTGGCACTTTATATAGTCTACAAAGACTCCAACTGAGTCCTTTGGGCATATTGGAAGGAATTTTTTGCGGGAATAAAACCCCAGGGAGAACCAGACTGAGAAGGGGCAGCCATCTTTCTGAGGTAACGAGACAAATATAAGAATAAAATGCTTGGCAGGTCCGTAAGACCTTCATCTTAAGATCAGAAACATGCAGCTTCAAAACCAGAGACAGCAGAGGTTCAGAGATAAACACACACAAGGTTAATGATGCAACATTGGCATTGAAATGTGAGAGGAGTGACATCAGAGGGGAGGTGCTTACTACATCATAAAAGGTTTCCCAGCAGCCTCAGCCTTCAACAGCTTAACCAAGGAATCATAAAGGGAATTAATTGTATTTGTCAGTAATGACAGGCAAATAGTCATGTGATAAGGAGTTTAGAAAATTAAGATTTAATTTTAACAATAAAATGTATAATATTGGGAATGCAATGCAAACCCAGACAAAATAAGATTCAGCACAGCAGAAGGCTGTTATTGGGACATCCTGATGAGGAATTATAATAGTCAAAAAAAGAGAAAAAAAAGGACGCATCATAAATAATAACGTGAACTGTATTCCATCAAAACATAATAAGATTCACACAATGGATCAGACTCATAACTCCAGTCAGGTAGCAGTCAGAACTCGAGGATACTTTGAAGGCGTTTTGACAGAATTTGTGACATTTCTGTATTTAGATTGATATGTTATGTCTCCTAACTTATAAAACAAATCCTATAATCATCCAGTCGCAGTGTCCCATCTCAATATGGTTTAAACCCGAATCTGTTCAAATGGGGACTTCTTTTCAGCTGAAATTTAAAGACGATCTTTACTACATTCAATCATCAAAGCTTTTATAATGTTATGTTTATTAAACTGAAAATACTCCTGCAGCTTAGCAGAGGCTGTGCACAGGTCGCCAAATTGTTTAGAAACAGCACAGAAATTACCATAAACAAATAGACCACTGATAATGCAATAGATCGCTTTAATTGGGCTATTACACTACATTTCCGTAAAAAGTTCCACAGGTCATCTGCTGGGCTGTTTTGTGGCACAAAAAGACAGAAATGAATGAAAAAGGCAGGAGAGACAGAAAAAGAAGAGGAGTAGGAGGGCTGCCGATCTTCCGGCACAGAAGGAGCAAATTTTTTCTCACAAGTGCAGATGGCGTGATGAGCAAAAGGCTTATGAAAAATTCTGAATTCTCAGTTATGAGGGTTATTCCCGCTTTCTCACTCCTAACACCCTTTACAGAGGGTAGCACGAGAAACAGGGATTTTTGGAAATATATCTTTATTTTTCTTAATTTCCTAAGACATGAGTACAGCTGAATTTGCAAAAGGTTCTTCCTGAATATTTTATGGTCTTCTTTTCAATCTTTTGAATAGTCTTGCTAACCAGAATATTCCAGGACACAAACTTCACAGAAAGATTTTAATGATAAAAAAGGTAAATATTAACAGCACAGGGACAGTCACGATGTTCAAGAGTCTTTTTGAGCTTCATCCAAAGCTGTCAGTATCAGTATGACTGTGTAGCGCCTGGACCTCCATTTTGTTTCTGACAAGTCTGTTCAAAAGCTTTTGATTACCTTTAATGTGAAGCTACGCTGTAGAGTGACTTCTTTCTGCACGCTGATATAATTGCAGGTTGTCAGAGAAGCAGAAAAGCAGCTCAACAAAATGTTCTGTAATGGATGACACATGTCGTCACGGGGTCCTTTCACTGGTGTGGAGGAAGAGAATGACAAATCACACATAAGAGCTCTCAGTAGGGGAGAATTTATTGTGTTTATGTGAGTGTGACAATGTGCATTTATGTTTTTTTTTTCTCTTTTTGACGTAGGCTAAAAGAGAAGTAGGCTATTTTATTATTTTTAGTTACCTTGCTCAAGCATTCCTGTAATCACATTCCTGTAATTCCTTGCATTCCTGTAAACACCCTTTGATCAAATCCTCTCCTTTAAAACTACAGTAGAAATTGTTTGTATGTGGATGTTAGAAGAGTGTGGGCGTGGAGCGTCACAGATGACTGTCAAGCTAAAGATCTGCGTTTGAGTCCTATCCAACCCAAAGCTTTAATTAGATATTTATTAAAGATTTTAATTAAAATGGATGAAACTCAGTTTCTTTTTTCTTCCAAATCCATCTGCAGTTTGCCTGCGGTTAGACACATATATTGAGGTTAAGGAAAGTGAAAACTTCATGGCTTGTGTTAAAACAAACACTCTTATGAGGTAAGTCCCGCTGCTTTTGCAAAACATCGAACATATGCTAGTGACACAAACCATGTCTCCATCTCATCAAATAAAACTTAAATCAAATAAAACTAGTACGAATATAAAGTGTTTTTTTTGAATGGCTGCTTTCCAAATTGTTTTCCATAAAAATCAGGCTATTCTCTTATATGAAGGTTTTCAATTTTTTGAGTTGGGATACCTTTATCCAAAGCAATATTAACTTGTGGCATGTTCAGAATTATGTATAACCAGGTACAATCAAAATAACAATGAAACCTAATGTTTAAAAAATCATCTAAACCATATACTCATGATATATGCTGTATATATATATATCATATATATATCAAGTATTTGGTTAAATCCCTTATCAGGAAATTTGACGCAATAGCCGGTGACAATAATCCAAATTGACACACAAAAGACTTGAGCTTTGATCCTATTTGACATAACATTGAAATCACTTACTTTTCTGTCACCCACAATTGGTTAGATTTTGGTATGACAAATACCTAATAAAGGTTACATATTTGAAAAAGAAATAAGTGGTAAGGGTGAGGTATAAAAACTACAACCATTCTGGATATTTTAGTGTGACTCTTCTTTTTGCGTTGAGGGCAAACTAGCTGTTTGATGTTCTGGAGCGAGACTCAGCGGAAGAAGAGGAGCGACAGTCCGACTTGCTAACAGCCCACTTTTCAAAAGCCAGCGTCTATGATGGTATGGAGTTCATTAGTGCACATGGCTTGGGTAACTTGGAAAATCTTTGAAGTCAACGTTAACGCTGAACAATACATACAGATTTTGTTAAGAATCTTTGTTAAGAAAAAGCTTTTTCTATTCTAACAGTATGGTTGCATGGTAAGAGTCCACACACTGACACTGGGAAAAAATTTGGCACATTGTGAAACAAAAATAAAACCTTATATCAATCCATTATCGACAGTATGAAATGATAATCAACTTGTTTTTGAACCTCCAAAAGAGCAGAAGGACAAGCAAGTTTGTGCTTTTTGGCATTTGCATTGTTCCTACGCGCAGTTGTATGTGCATGTTTGAGTAATTATTTATTTATTTTTTTAAACATGTGTGATCCGCTTTACAGTTCTGCCACATTAACTGTGGCTAGAAAAGGTTTTGTGTTAGGTTAGTTACTGTAGATCTACATAACGCCACCTTGCATGTGCTCTGGTTTTCTCCCATTCCTCAAAAACATGGGCTTGCTGCTTTTTACAAGCCAAAAAACATGAAGTAAAACACAAGGGACCATTTGGCTGAAGGTTCTGTTTCTCTACACTGTTGTTATTATCAACAGTACGTGGACCATCAACAAGATGAGTGGGGTTATGGCCGAGTAAGTCTCTGATGCCAGAAAATACGAAATGCAAGTTCAGCACATAATAAACAAAGGGCATCTGTCTCCTCTGCTAGGGTTTATGTTTTACACACTCCAGGTTTTAGTGATAAATACTGGGGCTTTAAAATCATTAATATAAATATTTTTTATCTTTTAACACTGAATCAAAGAAAGATTCAGCAGTTCTAAGAGGTGTTGAGCTCTAGTATCTTATACACAATATTTATCGTGCTTATGGTGTCCTAGTTTTCAACTGCATGGCATTTATATATTTATTAGTGCCACACTAACAATGACAGGCGACGACATTACAAACTGTTCCAAAGGTCACATCACAGGTTGTGTCTAAAATGAGTGTTTTGTTTAAAACATTAAAATCTAAAGTTATATAGGCAATAGTGGGTATCTTTAAGCTACAGTAAGTGAACTATCGTGTTAAATACATTTCAATCCAGACTGGGTGTGAAAACAGTCACTATGTGGAAATCGTCCGATAGGATTTTGATATCTAATCAACATGTAACTGTTACTTTTGCCCACTATATTCTAATACTTTAAACTGATCCAGGAGCAAAGGTCTGCTACACTGATCACTAAGCTGTCCTTTAGCAGGTTCATAGTTGCTATGTGCAACACAATAATCACTATCATTATGCTTTAGATAACAAATTACATGGCACACGGCAGCCAGCTCCATGACCTCCTGGCTTTGTTCAAGCAGCTGGAGCTTTCAATACCCTACAATGACCATTTGGCTGACAAGGACCAAGGAATGGGAGGACTCAGATGCAGAGAGTAGCGTAGTTCAAACAAATTTATTTTAATAAATAAACAAAGGGGCTAAGAAAAAGTTATAATAAAAAAAAAAAATAATAATAAAAAAAAAAAAAAAATCGCTCCAGATTGAGGAAGAACAGGATCTGTAAGAAAAACTGAAAATCTCTCCTTAAAAACTGGAGGCTGTTTTCTATGGCTAAAGCGCAAAGAACAAAAAACACTCCTAAATGGTTGGAGGCTATAACAATGAGCTTCTTCTATAATGATTGACTTCTGTGGCTGTGAGCTATGAAAAGGCCTGGCATGAACGATAGAACGAAACACACTGGCAACAAGACAAAGGGAGACACAGACTATAAGACACATGAGGGTAATGGGAAACAGGTGGAAACAACATGTGACACATGAGGAAGGGCAAGTGACCTGAAACGAGAGGAGAGTTATTCTTCAAAATAAAACAGGAAATCACAAGACAAAAAACAACCCCAAAATAAAACCACCTCACCGCGGTGTGACATTGGCCTCTCCATATGACTGAGACCTCACGGACCTCCTGAGGCTACAGATGCTATTTGTTGGTGATCCCAGAAAATTAACTCTCAAAATGCATAATGAAGAAGTTTATTTTAGGTTGTCAAGCCTCAGTTCAGTTCAATTTTAGAGCATGTTTTCCACATGATGGGTTATGGAAATGGAAGTTGTGTGTTTGTTGTTTTGTGTGCTGTCAGTAAAAGAAAGTATCAAACCTAAACGCTAACTAGAAAACATGCCAACTAAACACCAAGCTAGCATTGTTCATCTAAGCATGCTGACATATGCATTAGCTAAGCTGCTTCCAAATGCAACCTACTAGAGCTGCTATAGTAGCACGGCTGTAGACTCCAGCAGAGTCAATCTTCTTGACCCCTGTGGATTTCTTACATTTTCAGCTTCCCTGACTTTCTGAACAGGAGGTCATTATTCATCAGTGTCTTTTGAGTCTGTAAATGGTGTAATCAATGTTAATTTCTCTTACATTGTGTCTGGTGCACAGACCTTCTCACCCCAATGATTAACTGTCTGAGGATTTGTCCCTTCTGTTATAAAGTACACATCGTTGCATGTATCCTTGGTAGTATTGATTCTATTGTCCTCTTGCATGTAAAATTAAAGACTTTAAACATGGTGCACTTGATCAAATGGAACTTCCGCTTTAGACTGAGGGGATGTTGACCTTTATTTCTGATAATATGGCAGTTGTTATATATGTCCATTTCTAAGATCAGACATTAAACTACTTTCTGATCAGCCATCAGAAGCCCATCCTGTAACACCTTCTCCCCCATGGAGGCTGGTGCCGCCTTAAGAATATTCTTCAAGTAATATGTGTCCATATTTGACCTTTTTAATCTTCTGGTTTCATCCTTCCTTCCCCCCACTGGGAATGTTTGATAAATGATACCTGTAAGAAGTTACTTAACAAGATTAACCCATTATTATCATAGTCTTTCCAAACAGTTAAGTATAAAGTCTGTATATTCCTGAGATATTTAGTGACCATCTTTAGATATCTGATAGCGTTACATACACTTTTAAATTGAATATACTGCCATTTCTTTTGTGTGTGTGTGTGTGTGTGTAGTTTCACAGTAACCATAATCGGGTCTGTTGCAGCAATTAGGAATCCTGAAAGATTCTGTTTGTTTTGCTTCTTTGTTGGTGCAGCTGGGAAGCTACAAGCTGTGTACTTTGAAAATGTGTCTTCTGGTGCTTTTCAGGACACTTCTGACAATCAAAAGACTGACTATCAAAATGTCAGTGTTGTCCCTGTACAATGGTGTTCATATAGTAATGAAACATGAAATGCCAAGTAATGCCATAGTGCTTTTTAGATAACAGAAGAAAGGGCTAATTCCGACTGGATGGAACAATACATGAGTAAAAGTGTTGAATAGTTTTTTTTCCACTCTGGAAAAATTGGGAGACTGCATGTGTTAGAATAGGCAAGGCAAGGCAAGGCAAGGCAAGGCAAGGCAAGGCAAGGCAAGGCAAGGCAAGGCAAGGCAAGGCAAGGCAAGGCAAGGCAAGGCAAGGCAATTTTATTTATAGAGCACAATTCATACACAGGGCAATTCAAAGTGGTTTACAGCTACATAAAATCACAAGAAGGCAATAAAACCATTAAAAAGGAATGAAAAAAATAAAAGAAAGAAATTAAAAAAGAAAGAAATATAAAACCCATTAAAATAATCATTAAGTAATTAAAAAGTGAAGAGTGCAGATAAAATACTTTCAGGTGTCATATGCACAGCTAAATAGAATAACAATCAAGTGCTGTATGATGCATTTGTTAATTCATGCCATATTGAGCTTTTTATTAGGTTTATATGTTCGGTAATATGTTCACACTGCATGTCAGCTGCATTTGTCACAGAGGTGTTCCAAGTTTAAGTCTTAAAGATTTAAAACATGAACCAGTTACCGTTTTAAACAATGAATTCTTTCAGATATGCTGTGTACTGAATGAATCTGGCTCCAACAGCAGCAGAAAAATCAAGTTCCAAAAATGTCTCAGTTGTCATGGAGACAAAAGAGTCTGAAGAGCTTTATTTATACAACGTTCGTGGTTCCAAGCAAAATTGAAATGCCAGTCTTTCCCTTTTAGATCTGTCAAGAAAGGACAAATACAGAATCCAGACTACTACAATGTTCACATACAATGACAAATACTGAACATAAATCTTTGCTGCTGTGTAGCTTCAAGAGGTAAGGTAGAGGTAATAGTATTTCCCGAGCAAAGATAGGATACCTACATCAGAACCTTTGTTTTTGTATCAAAGTGCCATCAAGGAAAAACATGTCGCTGTAGTATTCCACTGCCTATTACAGAAAGCATGTTTCTGTGGCAGACACACAACCACTAAGCATTCCTAAAATATTTTTTAAATTCTACACATCAAGCATAATTGTCTTATCATACACATATGCACAAACTGAAGAGCATAACAAGGGGTGTTTGTGGTGTTCAGTATTTTGCCAAAAGACACTTACATGACATTTAGCCTGTAAACCCAGGCACTGACCACTGACTGTAGACTGTAGACTGAAAAGGAGGACTGGCACTCTATGAAGAATTATCAAACAAAGATTACCACGGGAACATTGAGAGAGCAACAGTAAATCGACTGCTTGTGAAATTGAAGCATTTGGACAATGGCCCTCATTTATCAAACTTGCAAACTTAGATTTCATTTAATCTGGAGTTTATCACATTTTATTGACCATCACAGTAGGGGAAAATACATAACTCGTCCGGTCTGCGATTTACATCGCCAACGCTTTTGACAGCCGTCCCAGCTGTCAACAGCGTTGACAGCGTTTCTTTGCCGCCTTTTGTCTTTCCATGTCGCAAATTCTAGAGGTGCGGCCTTTTGTAGAAGGCGTGATTAGGATAATTACGATGGATTTCAGCCACCGGATTTATCAACAGCCGCTCGGTCTTACGATGGGATTGGTGTGGTACGCATGTTCTGTAAATCTCACTTGAGCCTCTGCGTACGACGAGTTCTCCGCTCATATCTACGATGCTTTCTACGACGGCTTGATAAATGAGGGCCAATGTGCTTCAAGGTTTGTAAGCCAGTGATTTACCAACTTTGTATTCAGGCTGCATGTGTACATTCATGTGAATGAGAAAAAAAAATATTATCATAATTCACTTCTAAGATTTCACATTTCAGGATGTTGAAAATAAATAAATGAACAAGAAAAAAAAGATCTGTGCCTCATCAGGTCTTAAACTAGGTAAATACAATCTAATGACATATTACACTGTATCATAATTCCTTAAGCAAAAAAACAAAAGCCAAAATGCAGAATCAGTGTGTGAAAAACTAAGAACACGATTCAGTAGCTTGTAGCCTCCACCACTGTGCAGGACCGTTGGTATCAGACGTTTGTGCTGATATGCTTTTTGGTTTTGGCCAAAAGTGGCAGTTTGCATAGCAACCAATCATCTCCCCTGTGGTCTCAACTGTACAAAGTATATTTTTCCAGAAGTCCTGCGGTTTGATTTGATGCAACTTTACAAACCTTTTATTATTTTATATTAAAATGTTACATATTATTTTTAGAGAGAAGAAGCTTTCTTCTGGTGACCCTTCCAGAGAAGCTATACTTGTTCAGTCTTTTCTGTATTTAGATATTTCACATGCTAACTGGCTAACTCAGGCCTGAAGTCTGAGATGTAGCTCTTGAGTTTTTTGCAATTTCTCAAAGTATTTCTCGGTCTGACCTTGGGGGAAATGTCTGGAACATCCAGTCCTGGGAAGAATGGCAACTGTCATGAATGTTCTCGACTTGTGAATATTATCGCTCATTGCAGAATGATGGATTTAGCCTTTTTTAGAAAATATTTTAAATCCCTTCCAGATTGGTGGGCAGCATCAGTGAGATCAGAGATTGCTCACATCCTCCCTCCTTGGCACTGACCACTGAACTGAATATACATTTTATATATATATATATATATATATATATTTATAATATATATTCATATATAGGAGAATAGACTTCTTTACACCAGCTAATTGAACCAATGACTGTGTTTTTGCCTCCAAATACAAATTTTAGGAGCCTCTGGCGTGAAGTTTTTGGACATCACACTTGTGTCTGTGTGTACGTTTTGATCAGAGAACATCTCATTACATGCAGCACATTAAACATGCAATAAGTCAGCATGGGAACACAAAATTAAAAAAAAAAATTATTTAAAAAAAGCATGGTTGGGGCTAAAAACATCCCTTCTAAGGTCATGTGTTCCATTTTCACTATTCACATGGCGTTGCTCTCATGACCACTAGAGGTTGGATATTCTTAATTACTGGACATGCCTACCCGCATGAGCAAACACCACAGAAGCATGTTTTGGGGAGGATGACAGTCTCATGTTTAGAGTTGTATCTATTTAGAGGTATCTATTTCAATAACAGAGGACACTCAGGGAAATGTTTAATAAGCTCAGGTCACAGTATGTATTGGAAGTGTGTTAAACTAAGTGGATGTGGTTATGAAATAAAACACAGAAAACTGTTAACACGGCACACGTTGGTACATGTAAAGGGAAAAAAAAGAAGGTTGATCTCTCTTCTGTGTTTACTGTCTGTACTCGCTGAATATTACATACCTGTGGCATGGTTTTGTAAATTTGTTCATCAATAACTATTAAAAGACATATAAATACGTACATATTTCTCTAGAAAACATAGAGACAAACCAAACTCTAATAAAGTATATGAAAGTTAAAAGAGGGAGAGAGAGCTACTTGGATTAGCTTCATATTGTAAGAAGTATGCATCCATGGGGATGAACTACAGGTAATGTTCCATTAACTTCACACAAGGACAAACATCAAAAGGATTTTTCTCGCCGCTGTTCTCATGTCCGTCCTAAATATTTATTTAGTGTTGATCTTTTATGAATGTGCCAATATTTTGGAGTAAACATTGCAAATGTGGGCAACATGTGTCGGGTGTGTGTGTGAAGATGTACAGTTCAGGACAGGGTTTATCATATTCTATTCCTTTTCATACTCTTTAAATGAGTGCAGCTATGACAAAAAGAATTTCCCCCTGGGCATCAATAAAGTATTCTGATTCTGATTCTGATCATAAAAAAAAAACTTGAATTTGAAAAGATACATATACACATCAAGCTAAAATAACTTTGGTTGTTTAAAAAAAATAAATCACGTCAAAGCTTTACATTTTTAACTGTCAGTTGATATTTCTGTTTCATTTTCTCCTTTCTTTTGGAAAAGAGAGCATGTACCCCACCTATTGTCCAATGACAGCAGGGATACGCTCCACCGGAACCCTGAATTGGAAAAAGCTGAAACAGAAAATGGATGGTTCGATTTTCTTTTTTTTGTGTCTCCCGGGTCCTGCACTACAGCACTGGCAACTACCCTGACCAGACCTGTTCACTGTAGACAACTTTGCTGTGTCAATTCTACATTTAGACATGGGGCAAGAATAATAATGAAAAAAATACCCTGAAACCTTGATCCAAACAGAAAGTGAGTGCCATAGCTCTCTTCGTGTATAGAGGCCATTTTGCTGGCATGGTTTGACTCGACTCGTCCACTTACAGGAAGAAGGGTCACTGCAAATCAGTACAGAGCTGTTCTTAGTGATCCCCTTTATGCTGTGAAGGTAAAGGTGATCCTGGAAGAGACCGCAGCCTTGATGAGCGTGCTCTCTTGGGTTGCATCGCTCCAACAAAGGAACAGGGAGTCACTGAATGGTATGATGAGCGTAAAATTGATGTGAATCATATGCTGTAATCCTCATTAGCAGAGTCTCTATTCACTAGAAAACCTAATTTGAATTGACCTTTTGAAAAGCTGTAAAAAAACACTGTGAATCAGACATGTTGACGGGTTTGAATCGAATAAACCATATGGCATAGCATCACCATCTGATGCTGCTAGCCAGTGGTTGTGGTTAAGTGGAAGAAGTAGACATTTACATAAGGAAATTAAGAATTACTTTTATTTCTACAGAATATCTGTGATATCATATCTGGGAAGACATTAGTTAGTCATGTGAGTTTGTTTGCTGGCTTAAAGGGATAGTTCGCCTCTTTTGACATGAAGCTGTATGACATCCCATATTAGCAACATCATTTATGAACATTGACTTACCCCCCACTGCGTCCTGTGAGCCTAGTTCCAGCCTCGTTTTGGCGTTGACGAAGGTAGTCCGGCTAGTTGGTTGGGGCCAGTGTTAATTTCGTCAGCTTTTTTTAATTTAGTCTTAGTCTTAGTCACAATGTCGAAAATCAATTTTAGTCTTAGTCATATTTAGTCATTGCCTTCCCAATTTAGTCTTAGTCTTAGTCATAATGACGAAAATCAATTTTAGTCTTAGTCAAATTTTAGTCATTTTAGTCAACACTGACTGTACATAATAGAACTTCTCTACACACGGCGGCATGATCAATCATTATCATGCAGGTTGTTTTGTTGTCCTTGTTGTAAACGAAATGGCTCCAGCTCCAACAAACCATATACCGGCAGGGGAGCTAAATGCTACAACTAGCATGCACATGGCGAGTTACACATCAAAGCAACAGAAGCTACGGCTGCAGCAACCTGAATACATTACATGAACAATATATACAGCCATACTCACGTTTCATTTACGCACACACCACTTGCCGGGACATTAATCAACAGCTCGATCTTCACTCTGTCGACTCAGGGCACACACCTGTTCTAACCGAGCACCGACAGTTACGCTACATGATCAGCAGGGGGCCGCTCCGCTCTGAACTGACCAACACAACTTTGGAGCCTTTTCTACATCAAGAAACACTTATATTAACAATTACAAATTACAAATTAATTATAAACAATTAAATTTGTTAATGTCCATTCGTCCATGGCTTGTAAATTTCGTCTTGTCTTAGTCTCGTTAACGAAAATCATTTTTTATTCTCGTCATATTTTTATTTTCGGGAAGCATTTTTGTGCGTCATCGTCTCGTCATCGTCACGGGTAAAAGGGGCGTTAACGAAATATTTTCGTCATCGTCCTAGTTGACAAAATTAACACTGGTTGGGGCCACAAAAATAAGGCGTTTTGCTTCTCAAAACAATATGCGTTCAACAGAGTAATACATTTGCATCACAAAATCCTCCCTCCAGAAAAAGTCAGACCTCACATCGCTTGGCGCTATTCCTCTCTACCTTCGTATCACTACAGGTTGTGTAAACCGTGCAGACCGAAGAGCAGACCGAGCACTCCCCTGCTTCCGAGCAGGAAATACCGTAACAGGTGCGGCTATCGCTAGGTGGCTGTACGGATTGATATCAAGGGAGGCAAAAATAGCGCCAAGCGATGTGAGGTCTGACTTTTTCTGGAGGGAGGATTTTGTGATGGAAATATGTGTTAAGTCTATATAAGACAGGACACGTGGAATATTATTTTTGTGGGTCTTTTATTCTCTGACTGTACTCTAAAGAGTACAGCATTAATTTCTTAAATTTTGAGTTTCTTATACAACCAAAAAAAAAAAAAAAAAACTAAAGAAATAGGAGTACACCATGTTCTCAAATTCACTGTGGTCCCTATTTCATGGTTCACTCTGACCAATAAAGCCGTTACATTTGGCCTAACGACAACAGCAGTTGCTCTCCCGGAACAGAGACAACAAAATATAAAATAAAAACACAAGTAAAAAAATTGTTTACATATCTACTAATTAACATTACAGTGCATTGATTCACTATAAACCATATATTCATAAACAACTTACTTTGGAAAAATGATTTTTTAAACTGCACAACTACATTCTTACAAGAATATTTACCTGGCATATAGCCAACAACGTACGCCTCTGCAGTGCTTTGCCTCGCAGCACTGATGCTTGTGGCGTTTAGTGCAGAATCCACACGTGTTTGCGCTCAGAGCATTCAGCCTCGGAGCTGCCCTTAAAGGGATAATCCGGAGTAAAATGCACTTTAGGTCAATTTACGGGATGTTGGTAGTACATACGTTGAGTTGACATCAAAATCATTTAATTCTGATGTGTTTTGAGAATTTTGATTTGACCGTTTTCAGCCAAAAGTCGTTAGCCTGGAGGAGAGTGGGGCATATGGTATCGCCGCTACAAAACGCTATTTTTACACCTCTTCTACAGCTCCAAACAACATAACACTTACGTGGTAGTGAGTAGAGGGTCCCTAAATCCAAACAGAAGTGTCCCGAGGTCTTCATGTGGTCGGATAGAGAGTCCAGAATGAATTTAATCAAGCCAGTATCTTTACGGAAATGCTCCTGCTGCAGCTGGCATCTTCAGCATAAAGTCCGTATAGTAGAGAGCCGAGTGTGGAGTAACACGCTCTGGAAATTCACAATTTCGTTGCCGTTTTTTTTTACAAACATAGTCCAGTATTTCTTTCGAAAGCCAGGATAGGAACAAACACGCACCATAACTCCAAAAGTTTGCTCCGCTGTTTGTTCAACAATCTGCTCACACACCTCTCCTTCTTCTGTGATGGTCACTCCAGTCACGCAAAAGACGTCTTCCGTAAACAGGAGGCTAGGTCACGCGAGACGTAAGGTCACGTGACATTTTATAAAATTCCAACCTGTTAGTAAGCTACGCTTTGCTGTTGCATACAACTTCATTTCACTTTCGAAAGAAATACTGGACTATGTTTGTAAAAAAAAACGGCAACGAAATTGTGAATTTCCAGAGCGTGTTACTCCACACTCGGCTCTCTACTATACGGACTTTACGCTGAAGATGCCAGCTGCAGCAGAAACATTTCCGGAAAGATACTGGCTGGTTTTAAATTCATTCTGGACTCTCTATCCGACCACATGAAGACCTCGGGACACTTCTGTTTGGATTTAGGGACCCTCTACTCACTACCACGTAAGTGTTATGTTGTTTGGAGCTGTAGAAAAGGTATAAAAATAGCGTTTTGTAGCGGCGATACCATATGCCCCACTCTCCTCCCGGCTAACGACTTTTGGCTGAAAACGGTCAAATCAAAATTCTCAAAACACATCAGAATTAAATGATTTTGATGTCAACTCAACGTATGTACTCCCAACATCCCGTAAATTGACCTAAAGTGCATTTTACTCCGGATTATACCTTTAAAGGGACAGTAACCCCAGAAACGCATGGAAAACTCACAAAAAGTTTAACAAGCAGACAACACGTGAGCATCTTAACGGTTCTAAACACATATTCTGCTCTGTATTCATCTGCTTCAAATGTATTTTAGTCCACCTCAAGTTGTGTTCATTTCATTTTCATTTAAATTGTTTCATGTTAAACAATTTTGTATTCCCGGTCACAGTACCATTAAGAACCATCACACATGATACATAAATTATTACCACTTGTTGTGTTAATTTTTTTGTCAACTTAAGTTTTTGTGAATATAAAAAGTTTTGAACTTTTATATTCACATTTCTTATTTATGGACTGTATGCCTCATTGATTGGAGCTTATACATCTTAAATTTGAGTTTAAAACTCAATTTCATCATTATTTTGATTGTGAGAAATAATCAGATATATAAACATATACATAGACTACTTGGCGTCAAAGTTACCAACAATATTTGTTTTGAAACCATTTAAAATGATTATAGAGTCACATAAAGTAACATAGCTGAAAGTCTCCCATGATTCTCTTGAATGTGACAGCAGCCTCAGCATGACCATCCTCTTCATCACTGGATTCCTCCCCATCACTTATTTTTTTTGGTCTCGAATATATTCCATGTAATCTTCAGTTTGTGACACTTCCACCTCTAATCCATCCTCACTTTAACTTTACTAGTCTCTCTCCTCCTCACCAGTGTGATGAACAAATATATGATCAAGAGCCTCACTCATGGCATGGTGCTGCCCACATTAAACTGTGAGCAAGGCCTCAAAAGAGCATTAATTTACCAAAGCCACGAGAAAAGTTCAATACTATTGAAACTATGTTGTAACCGTCTGTGAGAACTGCCAACAGTGTTGTTCCCGTGAAAGAGCAACTCTACTGGGCAAGGTTCCTGTAGAGGTTGCCAGGGAACCCAAGGTGTGTGTGTATGTGTGTGTGCGTGTGTCCATCTGACAAATGAGGATGAACCTGAGCTCAGTTTTTTACCCTAATTGTAGTCTCCCCCTTTCATTTCTAATGACCGGTTATTTTTGACCTGGAACACCAAGAGTGTACAAAAGTTGAATAAAACACAATATTGGATGCAAATTAGTACAATTTATTTTGTGTGCTTAAAATCTCTTTGTCGACAAAGTCATGGAATCTTAGGTCAGTCTGATCAAATTAACAATATTTTTCAGAAATAAAACTTGAGGGTTAAACAGGTTACATGGGGCTCTCTACCACTATAATGTATACCAAATCAAGGGGGTGTATGACCATGGCAATTTATGCTTTCAAAATATTTATGCTCCCAAACTTTCCGTAAAGTTGAATTAACCCCTGAACTATGCCCCACTTTGCTCTGTCTTGTTGACACGATAGATGGTTTGTGCCATTTTTCCTCTCGCTTTCCTAGATCTTTTCGTTTGGAATTAACAAATTCCACAGACTATTTCAGCTCGTCTATGCTAGCTTGAAGACCACCAGCTCTTTCATTAATCTTCACTGTTATTGAAGCAATTATATTCTCCTCAAAGTCGTCACCATCTAGTATTTGCCGATTTTTGGTAGAAGTTTTAGTAAGAGTTTCACCTGTTGTACTGGATTTGTG
Organism: Odontesthes bonariensis; assembly: GCF_027942865.1. NCBI lineage: Eukaryota > Metazoa > Chordata > Actinopteri > Atheriniformes > Atherinopsidae > Odontesthes > Odontesthes bonariensis. The sequence continues at coordinate 15,675,654 of NC_134519.1, read as the reverse complement.
TTTATTCGCCGCCATTTAGAGTGAAGTTTCTGGCTTTCTTTTTTCACCATTGAAAATCTCCAAAAATAGAGTATCCCTGAAGAATAGTCTGTTCTTTGGCTTATTGTTAACTTATCAGCTCTTTTCTCGATAAGCTGTAGGGGGAGACCGTGTCGATAGTCTGCTTATGTCGCCATCTTCAGCCACCTCCTGTATATATGTTTGTATCATTTTTGTAAATGTTGTATTTGTTGCATTAAAAACAAAAATTCCAAGAAAGTAGCAACACAGGAAGAATTCAGATTAAAAGCAAGGCCAAAAAAGGTATCAAAATGAGATGATATATATCATAAACCTTTAAATGCTCCCAATTTGTGTTACTATAATCAGTCTTATTACAAATAAAGAAAGGGTTTAAATTGCAAAAAAAATTAAAAAAAATATGTCAAACTTTGCACTAAATGTAAATACTTCAGTTCTCACCAAAAATACTAACTGTCTGTCATGTGAGAGTCTCATATATGGCAATCTGTGGCAATCAAATACAAGCACATGTACATTTTTACCCTCGCCTTTCAGTCATAACTCATCAGATTGCCATGGCAACTTGGGGCTCTAAGCCTGAACACATGTTTGTGTGCGTGCGTATGTGTGTGTGTGTGAATGGAGAGAGAAGGAGCGGAAAATATCTGCAATACAGCTGTTACTGGAAGTCATTTCACTGACAAACATGTTAGATGACACAGAGAACATGATAAAGCAAGCTGAGCTCTGTTTGTGCTGGTTGTCCAGTTGAGGACTATTATGGGTTTTTGACATGGACATCATGTTCCCAGCTGCCATTTCAACTTTGTCTGTGGCGGAGTTGGACAAAGATCAATGAATTACAAGAGAACAAAGGAAATCTTACTGCAGTCGTGAGGCACCTGAAACCTTTTATGAAAACAACTACAACGCAAAACTAGAAAATCCAAACAAGAAGTTCAACAATAAAACAAGGAGGCAAAGGATGTAACAATTTCACCAATTAAGTTATTTAAATCCTCACAAAGAGTTCTCAGAGGAACTTTAGGAGACCAAACCAAAAAGTGATCTCTGGGACCTTAGCCAATGTCAGTGGTCGATATCCATTTTTTACTGGTCCATATACGTCTGAGATCAAATAGTAAAGGTGTGGGTAGTTTAAAAATAAATAAATAAATATCCTAGGTTCAATATAACTTATAGCCAGTTGAGAGAAGAACAACTTTTGTGGTTCACACTCAATTTGAAGTGTACCAAACTTTGTTCTGCACATTCCCAGGCCTTAAACTGCCCAGGACTACCCTTTCAGCTGAAATACCGCAGTTCACAACTTTGGTTTCAATGCTGGCACAACACCGTTTTGCTTTACCATCCCATGTTACAGCAACTAGAAAAAAAAACAAAGATGAAGTAATAAAAAAATCTAAATTTTACAAATAAAGCTGTTGGCATTACAAACAAGGTTAAAAAAACAAGAGGCAATAGAAAAATAGAATATAAGAGTTAAAGAATGAGCAAGAAGGGACAAGAATAAACATCAGATTTGACTGCTGGTGAGAACTCAGAGGAAAATAGGATGATGACAGATACAGAGTTAGCTCCATTGTTGCTGATTACCTCTCTTGAACTGTAACTTTTGATTTGCTTGGCTCTGTCGATTAAAGGTGCCTAGAAGCAGGTTTGAAAATAAGAAAATAATACAATCATGATCATTTCTCCATTTATTCTGTGTATCTATAAATCAGATGAGATTGATGTTGTGGACGATTCCTATAATAAAACTACTGAAACATGTTTATTCCAAACATTTTCTTTAGTGCTCTGCATCATGACTAATGGGAAATACACATTACAACAGTTGGTGTTCATCCATGTTATGTTATTCATCAGAATTTGAAACGAAAGTTGTAACTTTATCATTATTGTACCTGCCTCACAGATAAAGCCTTGGTTAGCCACTTCAGTTCTGTTTCAGTTTACCATGGACATTTTTTTCTCAATTAAAAATAAATTGACAAATTTGATCAACTTCCGACTCACAAGATGCTGAATGCGCTTCTCAATGAATGTAAAGGCAGCCTGTAAAGACTAAAATGTGCTGTGTGAGATAATGGGTGAATACGGCTCAGGTAAAAATGCTTTGAATACGCTAGAAGAAAGTAGACAGTATATATAAGTATATATATATATGTATGTATATATATATATATATATATATATATATATATGTATTTTCTACTCTTTTCTTTTGTACTTAATGATGTATGTATCATTAAGCATTCTTACAAGTTTTAGTATCTGTAACATTATCTTACCTTGTCTATTGACATATTTGGTGGCTTCCAGAGATGTCTTTTGTTAGCCTCTAAAGTACTCGGCGCAGACAGATTTGTCTATGGCAGTAGCGTTACATCCCATAGCTATAGATGAACTACAGATGAAATGCCAATTCTGCTTCAAAAGCTTCAGTCTATGCTGTTCTCTGTGCATTTGTTGGAAAATACATTTGCATGCAATATGTTGACACTGTTTAAGATGTAATCTTTTTTCATTGTTAGCCATTATAGGTATAGAATTAAAAGTAGAAACTATATATACGTATTTATAAACATAAAGAGTTCAGGAGTATAAAATTCTCCTAAGGGGAACTACAAAATAGGGCCCAAACTAAAACAGGATACAGGACAAGGTTAACTGAGACCCAAAAGTTAATTCAATTCAAAGATTGTGACTTTTGAGAGGTGAGGTTTTGATCTGGAGCCATAGCAAGTTCTGTCCTAACCATCTGCTCTGCTCAGAGGGGTGGGCTGCTGTCAGCGTATTTTGCCCTGACTGCCCTCTTGTCCATAATACGCACACACACACCACAAAAGTTATTCTCCTCTGTTTTTTTTCCCTACTTCCTCCTCTCCTCTCGTTGTCACTCCAGATGGTGGTTTTCAGTGAGGACTGTCAGATGCTTAGCTCCCTGATGCGGAGGCGAGGAGCGAGGAGAGGGGGGCGAATGGATGAATAAAAGATCACAGGCCCGCTCTCACCCTATTCTGTTCTCTGAAGAAGAAAAAAAATCTGACATACACACATATGAAATAAAAAATGCCACAGTGTTCTGAGACTATAAGAGTGGAAAATAATGTACGAGAACAAGAGACTCTGTGTAATTAAAAAAAAAACAGGAAAAAACTACAAAGGGTTCTTCACATATTGGCAGAAACGCATTAAAACTGTGAAGAGCTTTGGTTGAGTTTTGGCATCTTTGTTGTTTAGTCGTCACTGTCTACAGATCACTTTGAATACATACAGTCAGTGGTGTCTGTGACACTTGGTCCTTGGACTTTCTGGAGGTGGAATCTGACTTTTGAGTGATGATAAAGAGATGCTTTTGTCACTCAGTATCTGTTATGTCACTAGCTTCACAGCCAAACTGAAAAGCTATGTAATGCACAGTTAATGCATTGTGGTTCAAATTTCTTAAAAAAAAACGCCTTTTACAAATAACAATGTTATCATACTAAACTGTTTTATCACAGAAATCCAACATAATCCATTTGTGTTATCTGTCTTATTTAAACTTGTCCAGATTTCCCTTTGTTTTCAACACTCACTTAAGCTTTGAACGTCGTTCTGCATCCACTTTGTGCTGGGCCTTCCTGCACGCACATCTACATGTTATAGTGGAGTTCTGAAACACTCTAGGGGTGTTCGTTGTTATGGCGTGTGTGAAAACAAACCAAACAAATTCCCACATCTGTTGGAACAAAAATTATTTAAAAAATAAAGCAAATTGGTGAAATGAAACAGAAAAAAAAACTATGCAAAGTATGCACACCCCCTAAAGTACTTTGTGGAGTCTTTGTGGGCTTTGACTCAGCTATTCCAACACATTTTACCATTTTCCCTTCCACCACTCAGGTGTTGTTCTAGCAGTATGCTAAGGGTCAATATCCTCCTGGAAGTGAAACTGATTTTTTCTCAAGAATGTCCTAGACATAGTGTTTTCCTTGATTGCCAAGAAGTTCCATTTTAGTCTCATTTGGAGTTTATGGAGTCTTCCACATGTCTTTTGGTACACCTTTCTATGAACAAAAGCTTCCGTTCTTAACCAGTCCTTTGGTAGACATGTCTGTTCTCATCATTGGCCAGAATTTGTTGCGTCCCACTGCCTGTGCATACACAGCCCAGGAAAACCAGTGTCAGCGTCTTAGTCAGCCTTTCATAGTGTATTACAGGTGTTAAAGGTTTTAGCTGATTAATGGTATTGTAAGTTTAAATTTCTGTTAATGTGAAACCTTCCTTAGGAAAAAAGTAATCCTCAACTCTATTCACACAATTTCCTCACCGGGGCTCAATCTGAAAGCCTTCTCTGGGTGAATACCACATCCTCCACATCTGTAATCCCCTCGGAAAACAAAAGTGAAAGTAATTGTGTGCTCTTCCACGCCCCAGGGTCCCCAGCGTTTCGTCCCCACGGTCGAAAGTGGAGATCGCTGTTGTAATTAGTGGGGTTAATATCCTGGGCAGCATCTCTAAATTAAATCTCTAACTACATGGTGATGTGGCTGAGTGATGCACCTGTTCACAGTAATTACAGATGCAGCCCGGGAGTGTGCTCATAATGAGTTGGGATAGTCAAGGTTGAATCGCTTTAAAGCCACGTCCCACTACTCTGCCAATAATGTGGTTCAGTCTACATTGAAACTGAAGCCAGTTTCTCACAAATTAAGCCAGAATGAGCTGGAACTTACTTATTTTTCTTTATTAATCTAATTCAGTTTGGTTGAAAAGTTGCAATAAAGTCATCACAATGCACTGACTTTTGTGAACCCACAACATTTTCTCTATATGGTCCATCCCAAATTTTGGAACATACATTCTTGATCCCAGATAGTGCATCCTGATGACATGGTTATGCTCTCACTTTTGCCTTTAGCATTTTTCTAAAGTGTATTTTTGAGCACAATATCTCAACAGCTGTTGTAATCAAATCCATCCATGTCTAGTGCTATTAATTTTGGCTTACTAACGATCAAAATGATAAAAACCTGCCCTGATCATTAACTGATTCACGTATAATATCCTCAGCACTTTTGATAAACTGAGGCACACTCGCTGGAAAAATAAGTATGGAGGAAGCATACACACTATCTTAAAGCATGATATTTATTGGTGCATAGATGGCAGCGGCCATTGTAACAAATTTGCTTTGCTTGTAAAGAATGACAAGGATAGAAAAACGGTCCTTCCTTCCTTCCTTCATGGAGTGTGAGTAATTTTCATGCAAATATTACTGTGACTTTGTATTGGACAGACTTTGCTGATCAATGATATTGTGGGTTGTATTAAGTCTTAAATCAAAATGTTCAAGAATTTTAACTTTACACTGTAAAGCCTTTCTGTTGCCCTGAAGTCTTCTCTGACGTATATCTCACTCGCTATCTCCTCCAACAATTTTCTCCAACCCTTTAAACCTGGCTCTCTGCGTAAGTGTGCGCTTAGGCAAGACGGCCTTCTGCACTAATTGAAGTCAATGACACAAGCTGCAGGGGCGCATGAACAAATTGCATCTCCATGGAAACACATGCTGGCAAGTGTGTCCATAGAGGAGTCTGCAGTGCTACAGGGGAATTGCTATATACACTCATTTGACACCCTCCAGTGTGAGAAGGGGAAGAAATTCAGCCCGAGACACAGGAATGGACACAGAGACCGTTGTTGTCTCAGCCAAGTCATGCTGTGTCTCAATACGTAAGAAATGCAATTCACACCATACATCCTGTAAATTAGATCAAACACCATACATGGATTCAGATCAATTGTCGACATCGAATGAGGAATATATTGAAAAGATGAGAAAAATCAAAGGCAAAACAACAATAAGAGAGATTAGGAACAAAAACTGATAAAGTGAAAAAATCATTGACAATTTTTGACGATTTAGTCAAGGTCTTTTGAATTTTCACGGTCTTAGATAAAGGATTCAGTAGGTTAGGCAAAATATACCAGTGAAGCACTATCAACTCAAGATCTTTTAATACTACACATTTCTTTATTTTGTGATTCTTTTTGTGATTCTTTTTGTGTGTGCCTTAAAACATTACATCCATCTGCTTTTCATCCAGTTTTTTTTTCCCCACAAGGAGAGACTGATCACTCTGTCTGTTTACTGGTTAAACAGAAACAGAAGATTCTCGGAACTCTTACAACACATTAATTTTTCCCCGAAAGGAAAAAAATCTTTGAAGCTGTCAAAACAGAAGGATTTACTTCAACCTTACCCATACCCCTACGATACTAAAACGTTGACAGCTTTGTATTGGCACTTTATATGTTGTTGTAACGTTTAAATGGAACTTTTGCGTACCAGAGGCCATGGTTCTGATCTTCTCTTGATGAATCCTATGGGTCTCTGCTCGAAGTAGATGCACCATTTTATCTTGTTTTACACCTCCAAAAAAGAACAGAAAATAGTTACATTCCCCTCCAAAACCCTTCTGCCTCCGTCTAGAAGTAATTAATTTTATTTCTCTTCACCTTTTTTCAGCCATTTTACCTCCACAAGGAGAGGGAGAAGTCTGTTTAAAACAAGAAGGATTCTCAGGCTTCACACCCATCTGTTTTTCATTCATTTTACCGCACAGGAGATGCAAATGATTCTATCTGTTTACTGGTAAAACAAAAACTGACATTTCTCAGAACTTTTATGACACACAAATTCTTCCCCCAAAACAGAAAATGTTTGAAGATGTTAAAACAAGAAGGATTTTCAACACCCTAACCCATACCCTTACAGTACTCAAATTTTGACAGTTTCCTTTCTCCTCTAATTGACCCTTCCTTTTCTAAATTGATCCATTATGTTACATTCACACCTACACCTTCATTGGTTATGGCACCCTCTTAGGGGTCAAGGTGACCTGTCAGAAAAAAGTTAGATGGAAGGCTTTCCTCAATTGTGTGTACTGTGGTGTGAATACACTATTTCACCTTCAGGGAAGCTCTTGAGGCAAATCATTTGTGACCACAGCTGGAAACAAGCTTGCAAGCCTCCCCTGAGCCAGTAAATGTTACAAGGACAGAAATTTGTATATAATTTTTGTGATTGTATTAACTTTACTTAAAAATGCCAAGCAGTCACTTTTACTCTCAATTTGAAAGACAATGCTTCTTATTTGGCTTCATATTCAGCAGTTCTTTCTACGACAGAGATGGGCTGAGGGGATTCCCTGGACACAGTGCATGCTGGGATAGACTTCAGCCTTTCACAGACAGTACACTGATGTGTCAGAAGGCGCCATCAAGACCTGTTTTGCCAGAATTCCGAGTGTATTACATATTTACAGTTTTTGTTTTAATCATCTCAAGTTATTATGGTATGGCTGCCCTATCACACCTCTGGATCCACACAGAATGGTTAGATTTGGTAAAATTATCTTGCCTGGAGTGGCAGTAAGTATTCCAGTTAATAAAATGAACCTTTAAAGCAAAATACCTTTATTCAAATATCTCCACTTTCTCCATCTTCCCCTTGGCAGCCACTGAGGAAGAACAAATTTCGATTTACAGTTATCACTTTGTGCCACTTGAGGCGGCCAAGTGCAAAATCATTTGATTTTATGTCAATAAAGCCCAAGAAAAGCTGCAAACAAAGAATGATAGAGAAAGTGAGCAGTTAGATTTATACAAATTTTTAGAATATCAAAGCTGAGACAGCCGAAAACAATCTGAGAAAAGGAGAAAAGAATATGCCACATTTGCTCCTAACTTGATGACGGACAAACTGTGCTTTTCTGTTTCTTTGCTGCCTGCTTTGCAGTGACACTGCAAGTTATCAACCCCCCCCCAGAAAAACACGGATTTTGTGGCCTCATCACTGCATTTCATCCAAAAACAACTAGTTTGCTCCTGCAGCGTTACATACTTTCATGCATTCATTTGCTGTTTTGGTATTAGACATGTTTATCCTTCAAGCTTTAGACACCAACTTGTCTTAATTTACTTTAGAAATAACATCTCTGATCTTTTGAGATGTTGTGGGCAGAGGTTGCTCAAACACTGTTGCCATGGAAACAGTGGCCATCAAGCCACTATTTCACCATCCATATATAAGAAAGGCTGTAATGAACAACTGGGATCCTTCCGTCTCCCTCCCCCTCTCTGCTTTTTTCCTCTATATATGATTGAAGATGCTGATGGTCTGTGGGTGGATCAGTGTGCGATTGGAAAAAAACATATTAATATGGCTCTCAGGCAGGCATTCATATAAATACTGTATATAAGCACACATGCAGTATATTTATATTCTCTGTCTTGAACCCACTCCCGCCTCGACTCATGAATGCATTTCTGTTAATGATCCCCCTGCTGGATCTGTATCCCAGTCCTCCTGAAACTCTTACTCACTCTTACTCATTCATCATAACAGCTTCGACAGGCCTGGCTGAGATGCTGCAGGGTAGTGAGCAGAGAAGCAAAACTCCTACGGGATGAGACAGAAAGGAATAAAAAACATCACTGTTGCAGCAGATACCTGCAGAAAAGAATACAATGTTAGATGAGGCAGCTTGTTGTACTACTGTAAAGGTTCTACAGAATTCTATTTCAGTTCATAACTTCTGCAGAGTAAATGCAACACGTTGAGGTCATCACTATTATTATTATTTACATCACCTTCTCTGACCAATATTCTTTATATGTATAAATCGATTTAACTTTCGCAGGGCCCACTGATGTCCTGCTGGGGGAGCTTGTGATTGTATGGGAGTGCTGTTGCCATGTGGGTGATGTGACTGGTCTGTAAAAATGTTTAGGAAAATGGTGAGTGTCAAAGTAACATCCATGTGAATGCCAAGATCCAGCATTGTTAGTAATCTTCTAGTGGCCTAAAAATGGTTTTGGGGTATGACTTCACGCCAGCTGATGACACTGTGTGCCCTGTCTACCTCAACTGTTTATGCTATGCTCCGTTTAAAGGGGAACTCCGGGGCATTTGAAGCGCGTTTCCATTGCTAGAGGTTGTCAAATACTGATAGTAGGACACAGAGAGGTGCAAATCTGCGCTCCCTGTGTGGAGATCGCTCTGTTCGCACACCCTGTCATGCGAGGCTAATACGTGGTGGCTAAGGGGCAAGCGCTAACCCTTCCACGTAAAACAACAACTTGCACACTGCAGAAACGTCACACCACTTTATAAACCATCCGACAATAAAGTCACAAGCCTTACCATCAAAACCATATGCATGGTTCTCACATTACTGGCATGGGGACGTTACAAAACAACTTTATAAACAGCATGTAACTCACCGGGTAGTTGTAGGCGCGCGCATGTGAAAGGCCAAAAGAGTCGATGGAGAATAATCCCATATACAAAACAATTATATTCTCTAGAAAAACTGCGTTCAAGTATTTAAAACATTACAACAATACATGCCCAGTAATGTTGTTGTAATGTTTTAAATACTTGAACGCAGTTTTTCTAGAGAATATAATTGTTTTGTATATGGGAGTATCGTCCATTGACTCTTTTGGGCTTTCACATGCGTGAGCCTACAACCAGCCGGTGAGTTACATGCTGTTTATAAAGTTGTTTTGTAACGTCCCCATGCCAGTAATGTGAGAACCATGCATATGGTTTTGATGGTAAGGCTTGTGACTTTATTGTCGGATGGGTTATAAAGTGGTGTGACGTTTCTGCTGTGTGCAAGTTGTTGTTTTACGTGGAAGGGTTAGTGCTTGCCCCTTAGCCACCACGTATTAGCCTCGTATGACAGGGTGTGCGAACAGAGCGATCTCCACACAGGGAGCGCAGATTTGCACCTCTCTGTGTCCTACTATCTGTATTTGACAACCTCTAGCAATGGAAACACGCTTCAAATGCCCCGGAGTTCCCCTTTAATACTTCTAATATCGGGGTAATTCAGTTGTGAAGGTTTGGACCAGAGAGCCATTCAATGCAAGAAGAGGCTAAATTATACAAGGTCACATGCAAGTATAAGTACCAGAATGATAATTTACGCAATATATATTTATTTTTACAATATTAGAAATGCGCTGCTTGCCAGTCAGTTGGCTACCGGCTTGCTAGCTTCTAATTTCATGGGTTCCTCATAGTCCTTGCAAAAAGCCCCACCCAGCAAGTTGTAGTACTTTAAGTGAATCTTTAGGGCTGTCTGACTATAGGCGGTAAAAGGATATGTCTTGTAACATAAAATATCTCATGGTTATCATGCAAGGTTAAAAACTTGGGAGGGGAACTTAAATGTCATGACAGATCAGTGTGTAATGAGCAAGTATTGGCTTGGAACCTCATACCACTGCACAAGATTGATACTCAATAGGTGAAGACTACCAAATTCAACTCTTTTTTGCTTTCTCAAAGCCAAAGAATCAAATGTTTTGATTGCACGTAGCACAAAAAGGATGGTTACAATTTTGTATTTCGTTATTACCGATGCTACCATTAGTGTTAAACTTCATTTGAGTGAGCTCCTCAGTGGCTTTAGGGGGAAATCATATATTATTAGGTCACATTGTGCTACAAGGACTGCGTGAGATACAACAGTAAAACCATGCTTTCAAGGGCTATGTCTCAGTAAGTTTGCACAGTAATGTCCTAACTATGTATTTGCTCTAATTTCATGTGCACAAATTAACTAAAATGAAACAAAATACATGCAATGTGCAAATAGGACACATTAAAATTCATGAAGGAAACGACTAAAATAGTAAAATTTCTATGAAATTGTGATACCTTTTGTGGCTTTTAAGAGGCTTTTGCACACCAAAACAAAAGAAATCAGGAAGGGATCAAATATTTCTCCAAGGACTTTAGGCAAGTGAGGGAAAGGACAATAAACTTTTGATTAATAATTCAACAATCAGGAGAGGACGGAAGAAGCAGAAAGTTAAGAGAATAGAATAAAGAAAGTGTCCAACAGAGGAAACAGGCCGCAGTTGTGTGGAGAAAGTGTAGCATGTGATGGAGCATTTTAGTTCAGCATGAAGCTGAAACCATTTGGGTGAATCTGTGTTTGACAGAGCAAACTATCTGAGAGGACCAACACGCCCTGTCATTACCACCACAGGGGGGCAACAAAGCCTGAGGAGAAAAATGGTTGAGAATAGAAACACACAAACACAGCGAGTGAGCAGATGTAGGCACACTCACAAACACACACCAGCGTGTCTATATGGGTAACCTCCCCTGCACACAGACATGTTTAGACTGCAGGGACACAGTGGCAAGTTAATATCAGTACTGCGCTCTCTACACACAGGGAGGCTGCTAGCTCACTCAGACCCATCTTTATTCAGTTATGATAATGCAGTGTCGTGCAGGTACAGATTATATTAAGGTGTCTGAGGAGATAGCTTTTACAGAGAACTGTCGAAACAGGGAGGTTACTGTAGACAGGGTTTTCTGAGACTTCATCTGTGATGCTTATTGCTCCAGTTCTCTGCATTTAAAGCTATACTGATCAGGACCAAGTAGTAAGGCAGCAAGAACAAAGGGAAATGTATTCAAAATGGGTTTTTATTTACCCCAAAATATTCAAAATTGTTATAAAAATCCCAAAACAATGACAAATGGATCAATAAAAGTGGTTAACTAAATATAATCATCCTCAAAAAAAGTTAACTTAACAAGTTCTTAACCAAAAAAAAAACACATTCTTAACCACATTCTGCAAACAAACTGACCCAACAGGATGACAGGGAAACTTATACAATAGCTTGGCCAAACCAAATGACACACAAAGGGGAAAACAAAATGAGTGCCAATATCTAAACATAAGACACAGACTAACTAAACCTAAACCATCCCCCTTTAGTCCAGTCACACATGATATGGACTGATGAGTTTGCTTCCAGATTTAACAGCCCTCAGCCTCAGATACGCCTTTTGCTCTTCCAGGAAGAAACAGCAATTAATAACCAAACAAATATAGTTACAACCCTTTGTGTTGCTTTGTGTTCACTCTATAATCAACACTGTAAGGTAAAAAAAAAAAAAAAAAAAATTCAAAACAAAATTACCATTTATATTTGGGGCCGTAACTAAATGTTTTTCTAAAGAAAACCAATGAGGTGAGAGTGTGTTAGGATGTTATTCTACCATTGTGTGGCTGTGTGGCATCACATATATGTAGAAATCCCAATCTAATTCTTCATCTTTTTACACTTTTCAGTCTTTGTTACTGGGGCAATTTAGTCGCTACAGTGTACACTGACCATTCCTCTTTGTGGACTATGCATGTCTTCATATGCAAGCAAAACTTACCTAGTCTAAAAAGCCCCATACAATATATATAAGTCAATTTTAAGTGTTTAATCTTTTCTTAGGATTGTTCACTTTTTACTGCTTGTGGTGTTGATGAAATAGACTATCATTGCTTGCCAGAAAAATATTTGTACACTAGAATGAAACACGAGATGACTGCAACCTCACGCCCACCAGACCAATATTATCGGCAGTGATCAGCTGGGGTAAAGAGTCACAAGCCACACGTTTTAGTTCTGTAGAAATAAACTGGAAAGTCAGATAAAACAGGAAGCATACTGTTTTCATTTATGTTTTCAGGTTCACTGTGTGGTGAACAAATGTAAGAAGATAAGAAGATATTCTGAATCTACAGTCATCACTATGTTTTTTTTCCAAATATACACTGCTTTAAACCGTGAAGCAATTCGTAAGCACAATGAGTTTTTTTTTTAGTTTTTCTCTTCATTTGTCTTTAAGCTGTAATCACTTTCAGTTATGAAGAGACATTTTATCTGCCTGTTGGGTAAAACTGGGAAGAGTACACTTTATACAAGAGGAATTTAGAAAAGTGATGACATTCTTCAGGTATAACAGACAAATACAACACAACTGCAACTCTAAAATTCTCTGTGTGCATACAATGGAGATTTTTTTCTTAATGGAAGTATAGTTCTGACATTAAGTAGTGGACTGCACAATATCCAGAGCCAATAGGGGTGAAAACATCTTCATAAAGGAGAGCATTTCATAAAAATGTGCATATTATACATGCATGTGTGCGAGTTTTTTCCCTATGCATACACATGTGTGAATGTCTCCATCTGTGTGCTAGGAACATTTATAGTATGTGAGTGTATTCTGGCCTACATTACTCTTTAACACATATACACATGCTTTTATTATCAAACAGGTTCACGGACGTGCAAAGCCACGGTGAAAATCACAGATTGAGTGAAGGCAGCAGGCAGAAGGAGTAAAAAAGAGGAGAGAGGGGAGTCGTGGAGAGGGAAGCGGATGTGACATGATTTACAATGATATCATTAACCTTGAGAAACAGTATGGCCTCTCTGACACAAACACTATCTCTCAGACTGACACCTACCAAGAACAATACCGTGTGCACATAGACACAAAAATACAATACACTTTTGATTGCTCAGAAAAACACATTAAGACAGCATGTATGAAAAAGTCAACACACACACACAAGCATCCTGTGATGCTTGAAACAACACAACCCCAGCAAACATGCCCTTTGGGAGCCTTGTGGGGTCACTGCTAGCAGTTTGGGCCCACCATGAGCCTATAGCACACCGACTGGGCTAAATATGGGTCTCCCACTGTGGCCCCTTATCTGGGACAAATTGTGTGGACCCCACACATGTCCCCACATTTGCCCCACCAGTAGTGGTCACCCACAGTGTCACCAAACTGGCAAATTGGGCCTTGTCTGGGTCCCAACTGGGCCCAGTTGTGTGGGCCCACATGTGTCCCAATTTTTGTTTCTAATGGGACGAAGACTATGTCCCTAATACTAAATATAAAGAGGTTGAGTAAGCACCGTCACCTCACAGCAAGAGGGTGTGTGTGGCTGTTTGTCTCGTTTCTCTCTATATGGCCCTGTGATGGACTGGCGACCTGTCCAGGTTGTACACTGCCTCTCACCCAATGACAGCTGGGATAGGCTCCAGTGATCAAACTAAAGTGTTGAAAAACTATTGCTAATTCAATTCAACGTACAGAAAGCAACAATTTACTTGGATTTGATATGCTGTGCGATTCTCAAATTTAATATAATTCTGATACATGTTTCTCACAACCTGTTATGAAGTCATAGTAACATTCAATCCTGAGCACATTTGAAAGTACTTACATAACCAAGTTTGACTGACAACAGTGTTATTTTGTCATCAGCTGTGTATGAAGAGGGCAACTCATTTTCACAAAAGGGGAAGGTTTTATTGAACTGTGTGGCTGTTTGTAACTACAGCTTTTTTTTTTTTTTTCTTTTTGGTGAATAAATGTTGATTTCAATTTCAATTCAAAGTCTTATAACATCTCACTAAATGAAAAAAAGGCTCATCCTGCACCCTGGGAAATATACTAATTGTGAATCTTTGAAATTCAGCAGTGCTAAAAAGATGCAAAACAAGGCTGCAAAACCTTTGGGATATATCACTATGACCAATTTATATTCAAATTATTTGACAATGACTAAATTTGGTGGTAAAGATAAATAAATAAATATAAAAAAAAGCAAACGCTGTTAACTCTGGGATGTGGAGCATGTGCATTTTTCATGTGAGGGACCATCTTAATTTTTTGGTTGGTATGACAGCAGCACTAATAGCAATACATTGTTTTGAGATGAAAGAGACAACGTTCTGGCCTGGTAAATAATTTTGTTTTAAAGTTGAAATATTTAAAAAACTATGACATATCAAAAGGCAAAGCTATCCAGCAATATTGCAAATTTATAGTTATTTCTAAAGCACTTAACAACAAGAGAACCAATCACAGCAGAGTTTATTTTGCGTGTTATCACTCAACAAACCTGTCTGGTTGTGGCTGGGTGGAAAAGTATTTCAACTAGAGGGGGACCAGATATACTGAACTCTTTAAATCTACTGTAGCTGTTTCCCAAGCACCATCTTCCAAAAGATTTTACTAAGTATGCTGACTCTGCAGTTTAACTTTGTCAGATTCTATGTCAAAGTGAGAATCACAAATATGAATATGAAATGGTATGGCAATACTTTCTGTAGTTGTTGAGACATTTTTCAATTCAATTCAGTTTTATTTATAGAGGGCCAAATCAGAGCAAATGTCATCTCAAAGCACTTCAAAGATACAGTCCAATTCAAGCCAATTATAATCGATCCAACCATTTTCTATACCCACTTAATCCAATGCAGGGTAATGGATGGCTAGAGCCTATCCCAGCGGTCACTGGGTGAGGGGCAAGGTATGAATTATAATTCACTAAATTGTAATACAGTCAAATCCAATTAATTAAATTACAAATTAGTCCAATTCATACAGAGCCATTAAAAAAAAGCCCTGCTAAGGAAACCGACAGATTGCATAGAAACTTCCAATCATCCAATCCCACATTCTGAGCACTCATGAAGACATGGTGGGAACAAAAAAAATCCCTTTTAACAGGAAGAAACCTCTGGCATAACCAGATTCATGAAGGGTGACCATTTGCCTCGACAGGTTGGGGGATCGAGAGGACAGGAGAGAGGACAGGAGAGAGGACAACAAGTACCACAACACCAGGCCAGGGATACCGGCTGAGAAAAAGAAACAAGTTAATGGCAACATATGTCATATGTACGTGGAGAGTAAAGAGAGCAGAGTGAGGAAAGTTGCATCTTGGGAGGTCCCCCAGCAGTCGAGACCTATAGTAGCATCACTATGGGATGTTTCAGGGTCACCTGGGCCATCCCTAACTATAAGCTTTGTCAAAAAGGAAGGTTTTAAGCCTAATCTTTAAGGTAGAGAGGGCGTCTGTTTCCTGAACCTAAACTGGCAGTTGGTTCCACAAGAGAGGGTCCTGAAAACTGAGGGTATGATGGAGCCTGGTCATTAAAAGCTTTATATGTGAGAAGCAGAGTTTTTAATTCTCATCTGAACTTAACAGGGGGCCAATGAGGAGAAGCTATAACTGGATAAATATGATCTGTCCTATTCATTCTCATCAGAACTCTGGCTGCAGTATTTTGGATCCGCTGGAGGCTTTCAGAGAATTTTTGGGACAGCCCAATAACAAAGTACAGTAGTCCAATCTTGAAGTAACAAATGCATGCAAGTGATTTTCTGCATCACTCTGAGACAGAATGTTCCTAATTTTGATGGTGTAGGAAGGCAGCCCTATAAACCGGTTTATATGAGTCAAAGGACAGGGCCCTGGTCAAAAATAAGTCCAAGGTTCTGTAGTACAAGAAGCCAAGGAAATATAATCTAGAGTAAGTATATTGTCAAACAGTTTCTTCCTGAAGTGCTCAGGTCCAAAGAAACTACAGTTTTGTCTGGATTTAGAAGTTCTCCAGCTCTTTATGTCTTTAAGACCATGCTTGGAGTCTAATCTGTCTAAACTGATTGGCTTCATATAAAGGTAATTATGAGTATCATCAGCATAGCAATGCGGTCTAATAAGACTACCAGATGGAACATATATAAAGTGAAAAGAATCGGTCCGAGCACAGAACCCTGTGGAACATGACTTAGTCTGGTGTGCGAGGAAGATTATTTGTTTACATAGAAAACTGGAAACATGGCTTTCTGTGTAAAATTATCACAAAGTTGAGCTGCAACAACCTTTTCAAGTTCTTGAGACATAAATGGGAAAATTGGATTTAGGTTGATAATTAGCTAACAACCCTGGATCAAGACTTTTTTTTTTAATGTAAAGATTTAATTCCAGCAACCTTAAAAGTCTGTGGTACATAGCCTGTCAATAAAGATTGATTGGTCAAATCCAGTATGGACATTTCTGACAGAGGGATGCAACGATAAAGCTACTAATGAGTAAAGTCGTGCTTCTACTGTGAAAAGATGCAGGGACAAGAATCACATACTGTATATTTCAGATTCACTTAGCTGACAATAACACATTGGTCACACAATACTTGTTTATTAAATAACAGTCTTGAATCCTTTCTGTAATAAATATTTAGTGTGTAAATGATACTTTCATAAAAACATTTTGAACAGTCATTCACAAGTAAAGTCAGAGTTTAAGCTTGCCCCTGGCAAATCCAGCAGTACATATCTATCATCACACACTCACAACATATGAAGGAAAAGAAAAACCATTCATCAACTGGCACAAAGGCTCATGGGAAAAAGACCAACAAAAATCCCTTTCAAAAGTGCATTTTACAGTCATTTTGCAGTCTTTAAATATAAATCCCATTGAACAATAGTAAAATAGACAAATATACCAGGATATTTGGCAATACATAACTTATCTTATTCAGATATGCATAAAACATATAATTTGCTTTTTTTTTTTTTCAAATGTTCTCCTCTTGTCAGTTTAAGTCATAATATAAAATGGGTTTAAAATGAGAGGAGATATGTAAAAATTGGGAAACAGCGGTAATTCAGCTTTTTTTCCAAGTCAGTATCACAACTAATTTTAACATTCACCACTTTAATATTGGGCTTACATTTGAAAACTTCAAGTATAAAAATGATGTATGTTTTGAACCTGTATCATTTGAAGGATGAGATTTTCTCACTTTCCATTTGACACTGCAGGTTTTACATTTCAGGCGACATGGTCACACCTCAGGACTGCAATGATTAATCACAGAGCAACAGCACGAAATCCAGCATGTTAAGATTATTCTAGCAGTGCACAAATATGTATTTAGAGTCGTTTCTTTTTCCAAAGCAAACACTATTACTCCATCTACCAGCTGCAAGTATCTACTGATATTGTAATATATCTTCCCTAAATTTATAGCTAAAATATCAGGAGGGAAATTCAAGTTAAGCTCCAAGAAATAGTAAATGTAAAGCACTGACACTTGAATTTTGATTTGCTTTTGTTATATGCACTTTCCTAGCGTCTGCATTCATTGAAACCAGCTAGCCAGATTCTATTCTATCCTCAAATGTAACCGTCACAGAACATTGAATTAAATCCTGAAAGCAAATGTTCTGACTTTCCATTTATCTTTCATCACGACTGCAATGTGGCAAACCCACCTCTTCTCATTTCTGATAGCTGAAAGGCAACAATTACTAAGATAAGTGAGATGAACAGCAACTTTAGCAGATTAGAGGTGTTGGACATCAACAAACACCCACAGCACAACTCAAATGCTCATATTAACACACATTTACATTGTTTTTTTTAATGGTGGATTTAAGCAAAAAAACTAAAAAAATATTTAATTAAATTATTCTATTTGTCCAAATCAAGCA
Source organism: Odontesthes bonariensis (assembly GCF_027942865.1). Lineage (NCBI taxonomy): Eukaryota > Metazoa > Chordata > Actinopteri > Atheriniformes > Atherinopsidae > Odontesthes > Odontesthes bonariensis. The sequence continues at coordinate 15,657,452 of NC_134519.1, read as the reverse complement.
ACAAACTTTACTTTTCAGAAATCTTGTGGTTGAGATTTAATCCCAGGTCACAAACTTTAAGTTTCATGTCGCCTTTACCTCAAGAGACTCCCTGATTGTGTGTTTGTCACATTCACAATACTTTTTGTTGGATATTGTTATTACAAAAAACAAACAAACAAACAAATAAATAAAAAACTAATTGCAAAGTAGCTTCCCTATCAACTGTCTTAAATCATAAAAATCACCATTATTACAACATAAAAGTGAAAAGAGATTTTAGCCACATCAAACATCTTTCACTGTGCAGAGAGCACAACTTTCCATTTTAACAACCGTATAGTGTGAGATGAGTCAGGTGACAAACAGCAAACCCTCCGGATGAATCCAGAAATACAGATTTACTTCTGGAAAGTTGCCTCCAGAAGCCAAATCTGTAGGTGCTCTCGTGCACACGCACACACGCGTTCTCTATCAAATATGCATAGCTGGGTTTTTAATTTGGACATATTTGCAATCCCTAAATACGATATCTAAATGAGTTTTTTTTTTTTTCAAAAAGCAGTGCGTGCCAACATTTAAATGAGTGAGATTATTTACTTTTGTTGTTTCCAACCTTTGTTCTGCTTCCATCAGAATTCGTCCAACGTTTAACACCTCATGAGCGAAGCTGGGGGAGACATTTTTAAAATGCCACAACCTTTCACTGAGACTGCTGTGCAGAACCATCACACCTTTTTGCCTCAAAATGATGCACATAACCGTAAACATCTTGACACAGAAGTCGGCGTTCCCCCCGGCCCTTTTGCCACGTTCAGAGAAGGTCAGTTCCATCGTAGACCACAGGCTTGTCCAGACTCAGATGATACAGCACTTTCTTTGAAATGAACCTAATTCACAGGACAGACAGAGAATTGTTTACGTTTCTGGTCCAAGCAAAGACAGCGGTTTGTGCTGAGGTGTGAACAAGTGTTACTGAACAAAAGTACACAATGTCTGACCTAGAGAAAGAGTTGTCAAAGATGAGCGTGTATTCTCCTACATTTCGGACTTTCAGCTCCCCCTGAATAGTCTCCTTATGGGAGTTGCAGCGAGTCAGAGGGATCAAAACCTGCCGAAAGAAAAGGACAGATATCCTGGTTAACATTTAGAGATAGATACATCAGAAAATATTCTTAAAGATCATCACAAAAAACAAAGAAAGGTTTAAAATCTGAATCATGTTCCAAATCCCAACAAATGTCCGTAACGCTGCAAGGGTGCAGGACTTTCACCGCTGCTCTGAATCATTTTGTTGCAATGTTTGACCCTGACACACGGTCCTATGACTAAACAAAGCCCACATATTCCTACATGCACACCTAATTACCCAAAGGTGTCAGAAGGAGATTAACCAAAAAAAAAAAAAAAAAAAAAACAGGCTACGGTGATGTGCTCGGAACTCTCACAGCATTGTTAGACACCAGATTATTATTCACATGAGGAATTTGAATGTTTGAATCGTGTTGCAGTTATTGAGTCTCATGTTGTTTTGCTGATATTTTGCAATGTTTAAATCTACAATAACTGACGCTGTTAAAGAAACAGCTTCACATATCAATCCCGTTAGCAAACAGTTGCTCCAGTAGCCCTGAAGCAACACAATAATTAATTTAGAGTCATCTTTTTCCATCAGAGGGAAACACCTGGCTCCGGAGAAGCAAAATGCTTCATATCATTAACCAGCTTGTTGATAACGGTGCATGTCTTTTCTAATAGGAGCACAGAGTGAACTGAAAACTGTAAAGTTGCATGTTGACAGCTACACAATGAGCTGTAGCTCATAAAGTTGAAGAGGGCTGCAGACTTATTCTCGGCAGATGAATCACTATGAATAATGCATTTTGCATTGTCATTCAATTTAGTTTAACTGCAGTAGCTTTAAGTCAGGGTGGTCCATCAGAATATGCAGGCTCTCACCTTGGCCTGCTCCAGCGGAGTCTCTGCACTCTCCCTGTAGACCACACTGAAGGCAATGCTCTTTGGTTCAGAGGTAAAGGTCCAAAAGACGGTGGGACCAGGAGAGCTCATGGTGATGGGGATAATGCTGTAACAGCTGGACTTGATGAAAAGCTCTCGAGAGTCGTCCCCAAACCTTGAGATATCATCCACCGTGAAGTGGACAGAGAGTCTGTGGCATTGGGAGAAAACTTTGTGCTTTTAAATTCCTTTAAACCGACAAAAGTAAAAATCCCAAACTATTCAGTTCACAAACACGCAAGACTAACAGAAACATCAAAATGGAAGTGGTCATTTATTTCTTTAAAAGTGGATTTAAAAAAATTCTTAATGATCAATGAACTGTAGTTGATGCACATATCTTATTTCTCTTTAATGACTAAATGTACAGAATGTTTAGGACAATGAACGTCGGCATTGTGAAATCCATTCAAACAATACAGTTGCTGCAGTACATTACTGTACATTTCTAACTGTATATATTTGTATTGTTGTTAGTTAGTGTGATAAAAATAATGGCAACTGTATTTTAATTGGCAGCCAGCATCCAAACTTGTGTAGCTGCAGAGATCTGAAGCTCACATCTTCCCTGTTTCTCATTGAGATAGACTCCATTTTCAGTCCTTAAGCCCAACTGACACCAAGCCACAAAAGGCTTTATGCCCAAGACCTACAAACATGGGGCTCTAGACTACGACAGTTTGGCTACACTTTACAACCAATCTTATTTAAGGTGACTGTTCTCAAAGGTCGCAGCTCAAAAATAGCCCCACCAGTCAGAAATTGTAGTCTGGAGACCTGAAATATATTTTAGTTTTAGTGAAAGGCTTTATCTTGTTGCTCAGCAACTCTTCGATGAGGCAGATGGCTTGTGAAATGAGGCCTTTTTCATTTTAACTAAACAAACAAAGCTGCACCAGCTTTCAACAGAAGTGAAACATGGGTTCTGCAGTGGGTACCTTGGAACTTCTACAGAATCAATTCCTCTCACACACCCATAAGTTTCATCTTTCACTTCCCATTTCAGGATTATGCGCAAATGTTTTACCCTAAGAATCAGTGGAGAAACTTTCACTTCCAGACAACGGGCCAAACTTGTGGCTTTGCGAACATAATTTTCAAGTGTACATTTCACCGCAAATGATACTTACGTCTGTTCACCAGACTTCAGCAGGCAGATCTCTGCATCCTGTACTGCAGCACTGAGGTCATCGGCATCCTCCGATGCCATTTCTCTGGCACTGTTGTTTCTAAACAGAGTGACAGATATTTTACATTTAAACAAAATTCACCACAAATCAGATTGTGAATAAATCATTTCATTCATGATGAAAACACAAGTACTAGGGATGTCTGGTCAGCTCTTAAAAACAGTGGGTTCCACAGTTTGATCTGACAGCACAGCAAGTGGATATCATGTGGGCCAGGTCAGAAATGACACAACATAAAAACATCAGTCTCCAAATGTACGATATCTATGTTCCTTGTCGGAAACAAACCACGTTCTGGAAGAAGACAGACGACTGTTACTCTGTATTTGGTGTCAAGAACTTCTTCCTGTCTCAATACCTTAATCAGGCAAGTGCAGACTCATCTAATAACAGCAGAGACGAGGATAAAAAAAAAAACTAAAAAATGTTGCAATCACCAGTACAGCAGAACAGACGTGCTTTTTCTTTCATTGAATGCCGATTGCATGTATCCAAACACTGAGGTTTCCACCATATTAGACAAAGCAGAGTTAAACCACTGTCACGGTGAAAGAAACGGGTAGAGAAAAATGTGCACCCAGACCAAGCCACCTCGATCAAAAACATGGCCACAGATTTATGGATATTTTCTTTACAATGGGCTGAAAGTTTAAGTGAAGCAGATGGTCACCAATATACATCAATTCAGGTCATATAGGCCAATCTAAAATGCACCTGCTAGTGTACTGTAAGAAAATGAGAAAAACCTGCCCACGAATTAAAAAAAAAAAAAAAAAAAGCAAAGTTGTGTCTATTTGAATACATAAAAAGGCAGTTTTGTAATATTTAAAATCACCACAGTTGTTGCAGGATCATGTCTGGTCTTGATGCTTGATTTACACATATTTTTGGGGGTCAGGCAGTGTGGATGGGCTTTCATAAGAGTGTGGGTGGGTACCGATGTAAAAAAAAAGAAAAGCCGACTTAATATTGAACGTTGAAGAACAAGCATCCATATGTATCTGACCACTATACCCGTGTCTGTGGTTGATTCATATAAAAGACTGTAACAGAATCCTATTTATGTATTATATTGTGAAAGAAAACATGTCGCTCAAAACGAAATCTATTCTGGTGGTTGGTATAAATCTGCCACGTTGTGCTTTATAATTCCTGTTGTTGGACCGTCTTTGTCGTCATCTAAGACGGGAAGGGAGATACTCACAGCTGTGCTGCCCCCTGCTGTCCGTGTCCAGGAGAGCAGGCAGTGGCAAAGGAGAGGGAGTCACTGTCACACACCCCGCTCACTTCCTCCTCTGTGATAATGTCAAAAACACCATCGTCCAGCTTTTCACCTTCATCTCCTCCTGAAAAATAAACGCCAAGCTCGACTGTCAGTCTTGCGCCAATGTGTAAACAGCCATTGTCGCTTTACAGTGTGTGCGTGAATGTAAGAAAACGTGTCACCTGCAACACCGGCCGCAGCTCGGCCGGCCAGCAGCAAGCGGCTGAATGGTGTCACCGGTGTGCTGTGAGTCACTTCCTCCTGTGGGTGGCGCTCAGTTACTGCACTGTGCTGGTTGTAACAGTCCCCACAGCAGCGTTCCCTGTTGCCGCCCTGCAGGGTGCTCACTGTGTTACTGCAGCAGTAGTAGCAGAAGGGACGCCCACAGAGTCTGCATAAAGACATCATTTGATGGAGATAAAGTGTCAGGAGAAATACTTTGTCGGTTTGAACTGAGTGTTGAAATCGTGCATGTTTATGTAAGACCGCCACAAAATAAATGATGATGATGATGGTGGTGATAATGACAAAATTAGTTTGACAGCAAAATTAAATTTACAAGGCCGAACTAACTAAATACATTTACCTGTTATCGCACACGACAACAAACCTTGTTATCTCCAGATAAGAACATAATCGACCCGTTATCAATATAAAACAAGCTTGGCTATCTCTAGATGATGGAATAATTAACTTGTGATGTTGAGACATCTTTTCTTTTCTTTTTGGCTTTCATATCCAGGGATGAAATAAAGCAGGTAGAGGAAATATAAAAATAAAAAGCAAATATAAATCTTCACACTATAATATCTAATGAGACCGTCTTCACATGTTTAATATTAAAACCGACCGTCCAACCAAACGTTTCAAGTGCAGACGCTTTATAAACTGAGCAAAGGTCAAAACATTTCGCCTTTGCTTTTTGTTTCGAGTTATTACGGATTCCTACAGCAGCACAGGAACAGCGGAAGAGGATCCATCAGAAGCACGTAAAAGGATATTTGACTTTACAAATAAGTTACTTTTCAGAAGTCTAAATAAGAAGTGAAAGGCAGAAGTAAGGTGTTAGATGCACTTTCATGTTCATCTGTCTGTTCCTCAACACACTGTGGTCAGAGTAGCAGCAGTCATGAATTCATTTACTTTTACCGTGAGTTTTGCTTGATGCAGGACAAAGTGAAGTGTTTCATTGTGTAAACCGACGCAGCAGAATGTTAGAAAAATGGGGTTTAGCAACCAAGAAATGAATTTAATCTCGCTTGTTGTTTACACGTAGTAGCATTAAAGAAAGTTGCAGAGGTTGACTGAGTGATGTGTATTTTTGTTTATCATACAAAGGACCATCTGACCTGCAGTTGTATTTGCGGAGCCACCAGCTGAACTGAGTATGGCAGCCCAGACAGTAGTTGACGTCCCTCTCCGTTTCCTCATCACGTAGCTTTTGCTCAAACTCCAGAGCATCAGACTTCTGCCAAAGTGCATCTTTTTCCCTGCAGAAAGCACAAAAAGCATTTGGATAGCACTCAAAACGATAACTCAGTGGACACAATCAACAAGGAACTTTAGAGTGTAGCAACAACATGTGGACATGCTGCTAAGCAGGTACACTGATCGACTAAAAGAAAAACAAGAAATCAATCAAATCAAACAACAAATCGTAGCAAATGACACTGAACAGATATGGGAAAACCCGTGGAGATTGAAAGGACGTTTTGTACCTGATGAGCTCCACAAGTCTCTCCTCCAAATTGATTTTGGTACGGTAAAGATCATCGAGCTCCGCAGCTGTCCTAAGGTCAAAGCTCTGTTTGTCCTGTGTGACCCTCCGAAGATTTTCAGCCATCTCCTGACAGGCCCGCTCTGCTGCTGCGAGACTGTCCTCAGACCTGCAGGCATTAACATCTTATTTACAAGCTCACATTTTCAAAAAACAAGACCACGATGCCAAAAATCAAACATGGAGCCAAATTAAAACTACACAAGATGAAACGCGTTTCTTTACAGAGCTTTAATTTGTTCCAGAAAGTGTGATCATGAATACTGTATCTCACCTTGATAAATTCTGTTTCAGATGGATTATCTCATCTTCTTTCTGCAGGATGAGATTTGCCGACTCGGCCATCTGGATGTTTTTCTCCTCAATCTGTTGGCAATATCTCTGATTCGTAGCCTGCGATCAGTACAGCAAAGCAAGACATAATTTGTAGCTCTTTCTGAGTTACGCTTGTGACCGTGACATTTCGATTTCTCCTAGTAGCAATCCAGCACAATGCAACTGGAATGTGTGTTTTCATTTATCGGCCTCAGATGTGAAACTGGAATTGGGCCAAACAGACTCTGCATGTTGTCTGAGATGTGGTCAGTGTTGAAACGATTACAAAAAATGCAGACATTTGAAACTCTACAAAACAATAATCTCTTGCTTTCACTTGTTGGGAATAAGCAGGGTATCGTTCTGTTCCAGGTAGAAAAGCCAAAAAAGTTTAGTCTAAGAATGCAAAGAGCCGCCGACTTCAAACTCTTATTCATATCAGTCAGTAAAGATGTATTTAGACGCAGCCCGGAGCTGCCCAGAACATATATATAGTAATTATTTTCAAATTCAGGTTATCCACTCACCTCTAGCTGCTCGAGTTTGCTCTCAAGGTCGACTACTTTCTCCTGCTCCGTCGTCAGCTGCGTCTTCACTTCCTGGAACTCCTGTTTAACATTATGGATAAGAATATGAATCAGAAATCCATCACACTGATGACTCATATGATCAAAATCCAGACATTAAAGCGTATTGGTAGATGAACATCTATGTAGAGAATAGAATGCAAAACAATCTAAAAATATAATTCTTGGGCACACAATTACGTATTTGGACCATCTTTATCAGCTTTCAGAGTATGCATTCCCCATTTCATTGTTTTGATAAGCTTATGAAATATCACAATATTGATTTGCATTCATTTTTCACCAAGATCTTGCACTGATGATCGAAACGTCCAATCTGCATTATGTATTCTCCAGAAAATTCCAAATATTCTCAGTGTGGTGACAATTGAGTTCACACCAAGTATACCGTGACGCTAGTTATAAACTCACTGAGTCAACCCAGGTTTTCAGATTCTGGATATGTACACAATGATGGGAAATGGGCAGCAGAGTAATTGGGTGACTGTTTACAAGTATATTTCATAGAGCAAGCAATAATACTTCACAACTGAAGTATTTAAACCCATGTGGTGTGCAAAATTCTTCCTCAATTCTTTATATTTTGCTTTCAAAGAACCAGACTTTCTTGTCATCTTTTAAAGCGTTCTTGGGCATCAGTTCTTCAGTCTTTCTGAAGTTTTTACAATGATAATGGCCACTGTTTCAGTCCTTTCAGTCCAGTCCACTTGTACCTGACTATTTAGAAAATAATGTGCTTTTTTTCTTTGTTCAGTCACTTAACACTGACGTATGAATCATTCAAGCGTGAACAAACGCACCTAAACAAGGGGACAAACCAGCGTTGTGACTACACATAACAGCCAACTTAGCAAAGAACAAATTCTAAATGGGATCTTTAAATACTTTCTTACAAGAAGCCCGTCACAAATACACGTTTTCGTTCCCGTTTCTTTGGTTGAATCTATACAAAATGCCAAACATAACACAGTTTGACATTATATGCACCAACATGGTAATTCCCAAAGAGCACGGAGGAGGAAATTTGGCACATCTCACAGCATGAACTGAAGTGTGCTCCTAAAAAAAAAGAAAGTCTTAAAGACTAACTAAGCTAAAAGCTGTCAACATCCAAAAAAGATCGTTGGAATATCCTTCAAAAAGCCTGGAGAACTATTTCTAAAGACAACTCAAATAAATTACAAGAATGTTTGTCTAAGGGGGTTCAGGCTGTGCTGAAGAATAAAATTGGTGGCCATACCAGTCTCTATTAAGAAGCTTTTCCCTTCACAGAGATATCTCTCATGGATATGTTTATGAGTGAAAGCTGAAGGGTTTAGATGGTAACTGCAAGAAAGATGGTGAAAGGAAGAGACAATCTCACTGCTCCTTTGCAGATGTCTTTATATTTTATTTATTCAGCTTTTAATTTTTCAAAGAGATCATAGTGGTCTGCTTGTAGTCATCTTTCACTTGAAAGGAATGAGAAACAGAACCACCCCCCATGATAGTGGAAACATAGTGGTTGGACATAGAGTTACCTCACTGAGCCTGTAGTCATGCTTCATAGACGAGGCCCCAGGCAGTCATAAGAAAGCACATTGACCCTGTTTGCTGACTTTTGCTTATTGTGTGTTTTTGGTGCAGAAGTTTCCATTTTTGCTGGACTTAAAGGGGAATCATTTCAAATATCTTTCCCCATCTGAGGTCAGTGTTCTACACAAACATGATTGTTACCGTGGAAATTGCATTGAAACAAGCAGTGTCATATATTAAACCATACAAAGTATATCAAATACACCTGAAGCACTTATATCTGACCTGGAGTTGGTTTCCGTGGCTCGTGGCGTGGCTGCTGAGCTGGAACCGGAGAGCCTGAATCTCCCCCTGGCTCGTCTGCTGCGTAGCCTCGGCTTCGTGCTGGGCCATGCTCAGCTCGGTCTGCAGTTTCTGCTTGGAAGCCAACAGATCCTCATCATTATGGACCTGACTGTGGAGCTCCTTGTTCTCCTGACGTAGCTGCTCTATGCAGGTGTTCAGCCTCTCCGCCTCCTGAGCTGCCTCCTCCTCTAGCTCCAGCAGTCTGGTTGACAGCGCCTCCCAACGCAGACGAGCCTCCTCGTTCTCAGCAGTCAGCATGCACACATGCACGCCGAGTTCTGCCGTCTCTGTGTTGGCTCTGTGAAGGGCCTCTCGTGATTCACTGTTCTCCAGACGCATGGCTTCATAACGCGGCTTCAGTTTATCGAGCTCCTCTCTGGTGGTCGTCACCTCCGCAGCCAGACTCACACGAGCCAGCGCCTCACCATCACGCTCCCGGACAAGAGCCTCTTCACGCTCCCGAGATCTAAGGATCTCCTCCACGTGCCGGCGGTTTAGCTCCTCTACCTGCATCTTCAGCTGATCTGCTAAAACATGGAGGTCCTCTCTGGAGGCCTCCGTCACCTCCTGCAGTGCCTGAGTTTTCACTCTCTCCTCGTTCCCTGCCAAGAGCTCAGCCCTGAGCTCCACCACCTCTTCCCGGAGCCTGGTTACCTCCCTTAAGTTGAGTTCCAACTGAGCTTCAGCTATAACCAGCCTGATTGGGGTGGTCTCCAGTGAGGTCGTCTGATGTTCATCGTGAAGCTTTTGCATTTTTTCGTTGCTCTCTGCAGCTCCTTTTTCATCAAGCAGCTCTCCGGTCCTGCTTTCCAGCTCGTCGGCTCGTGCCCGCAGGACATCACATTTCACAGTCTGGTCTCTCAGCTTAGCTCCAGTTTCCTGGAGTTTGTCAAGTAACTCTGCTTGGGCTCTTTGCGACACTGTGAGGTTCTTCTCCAGCTTTTCAGCTTTGACAGTGAGTGAGTCCATTTCCTGTTGAGTTGTGGCCAACTGTTTCTTCAATGAGGACTGAGCATCTGAAAGCTCCATGTTCTCATGCTGTAGCTTCTTCATCTGAGCATCTGATTCCTCCTTTTGGAGAAGCGCCCTTTGGAAACTTTCCTCAAGTTGCAGGTTTTCATCTAAAAGCTTTTTCTCTCTGTCTTCCACACTCATCTTTGCAGCTTCTAGTCTACCCTTTAGGTGCTTTCCAGAGGCCTTAAAAGAAGCCAGCTGGTCCAACAGGGTGTCCCTGCTCTCTGACAGCTCTGTAATGCTCGCCTCACTTTTTCTGAGCGTTTGGAGAAGCTTTGTGTTCATTTCCATGAGACTGAGGCACTGGGTTTTGTAATCCTCAGTCTTTGCGGTTTCATCACTGGCCGTGATATCATTATCATCAAGTCGACAGCACAGAGTTGCTCGCTCAACACTGAGCTCCTCAAAATGCTTCATTCTTTCAGAACTAGCAGCTTGCTCCTTCTCTCTATATTTAAGAGTTTGCCTTAAATCCAACATCTGGTCCTCAAATTCCTCACTCTGGCTACTTCTCATACCACATCTTTGTTCTACCTCCTCTCTCTCCGACAGTAGTCTTTTTCTCAGCTCCTCCGCTTGACGTTCCCTGCACTCCAGAGAGGCTTGCAGATCCTGAAGCTGAGCTCTCAAGTTTCCCGTCTCCTTCTCTTTTAAAGTCAGTGCCCCCTGAATTCGACTGACCACACTTTGGAGCTCCTCCAACCGTGCGAGTGCCTCCAACCGTTCCTCGTGGGCTCCGGCCTTAAACTCAGCTAGCTTTTCCTCACTGTCCCTCAACTCCTCTTCCCTGAGCTTTAACTCCTGGGACAGGCGCTCTGAGTGTCTGGCCCTGTCCTCGGCCTCTCTCTTTGCCTCCAATTTCTCCTCTTCAGCAGTCTTAAGTTTTTCCAGGAGTTCCTGGATTTTCCAGGCTGAGTCACAGTAGCTTGCTGCCTGTTGTCCCTTTTCAATAAGAGCCTCATCTAACTTGGAGAGAAGCTCCATGTTTTTGCTCGCAGCAGCAGTGGGTCTCTCCTGTAAATCAGTGACAGCTGATTCCTGGCAGCTTTGATAGTGATTTACTCTGTCGTCATTACCAGTTTCTTGGCCACTTTGGGCTGCTGCAGATGCTGAATTGTCAGACTTCTGAGCTGATAACTGACGTTGAAGGTCTTTAACGACACCTTTTAGCTCAGCAGCTTCTTTGCCCAACTCCTGAACCTGTACCAAAAGCTCCTGCTGTCTGAGCTCGGATTGGTCAAGCTCGATGCGGAGATTCTCTGCAACACTGCAAGGTTCTCCCAGTTCTCCCAGTTCACCAAGCAGACTGTGACTCAAGTCTGGGACTGGGAGAAACTCCTGTGCCTGCAGTGCATGAAGGGGGGGAAAAAAAAAGAGGGCCCTGGTCAAATGCTGTAAAGATTCAACATCTTCAACGCGATTTTCTTGATAGACTATTAAAGTATGCTTCATGACATTAATGTACCTGTGAGTGTGAATAGCTGCTGACTAGGCTATTGATGCTGGAGCAACGACTCGGAGGCTTCCATGAAAAAGCTGGAGAGCAAGTTCCTATTGTTCGCCTTTGAAATAAAGAGAAAACAAATTTCAGGATTATATTTATAAAGATGAACAGAACTCAGAGAGATACAGAAAACCTTAAACAAAAACCCTTAAGTTGAAAAGTGGATGCGTGGCAGAACTTTGATTTAAGATATTTTCTTATTTGGGCTGCTTTTCAGCCACCATTTTTGGTGTGTGTAGCTGTCAAAATACAACAAAACATGAATGAAAGCAGCTTACTCGGGAATAAGGCTGAATCAAAATACAGTTGCAGTTTACCGCTTTTACAAAAAGATGGAACTTTGGAGCACATGTGGAGTGCTTAGGCCCATTTTAGTCTTGCTCAGTGTCTACATGTAGGAGTGATTCCAACCCAAAGTTAGTTATGCCGATTATTCCGGATTTGAATGCTCAGGTTCTTACGCAGGTTCTTACTCCTCTCTTTTTTTGCCTTAAATGCCCAATAATTCTCATCAGAATAAGCCTGTACTTGGGTGCCAATCAAATGAGGCAATTTCCTTCTAAGACTTCAATGACACAATTTCCATTTATGCAACTTACTCACAATTAATGTGAAAAACAAAGTGACCATGGTCATGTTAATTTCAGGCGAGTCGTAAATAAGGAGAAGCAGAACAAAATTTCAAGAAATTGCAAAAAAAAAAAGAAACAACAAAAGTAGAGGAGAATACCATCTGGTGTATTTCTATTCAATAGCATGAAGAAGAAACGCTCATTTTGTGAACTGAATGATCTTCAGACATAAACATGACACAGATTTTGCTTTAAAATAACTTCCTACTGTCTGTGAGTTGAGTACAAACTGATGACGTGAGTGAAAGTTTTGACAAAGGCGTTAACATGGGGAACACCGACCTGTGCTAACACACCGTCTGTGTCAGCACCCACATGCTCTCACACGCACCAACCTTTGTGCACTGTCGAGCACAAAAAAAAACTGGGACTGTGATACTTTACGTTGTAAAATACCAAGTGCATCCTCCTCATAATATTACATAAGCTGCAGATAAGTGATGTGAAACTTCCTATTGCTTAAAGGATAAGACCGGTTTTTTGACATTGGGCCCTTGATTTCACATTATAACATGATGTTCTACTCACCCCTGCTTGTTGTTGAACATTTGGAGCTGTTCCGAAGATATTCGAGAGGCGTCTGGCTGCTCTCTTGAGATATTCGGCCAAAACGGTTTCCTATGGGCAAGCTTATACAGGCACAAACTATGCTGTTTATAATTTATTAATTACTGTACACTAGCACTGATAACGTGGAGGTGCGTCGCTTACTTAAAAAAATCCGGGTTACTGTAATTTTGATTTTTTTGTCGTAAAGTGGGTGTTACTGACGTCCTCGTGGTGCTACTACCACAGACAGCCCACAGACCTGCTGCCTATTTATTCATTCGGCTAAAATTCAAAATTAGTAACCCGGATTTTTTTAAGTAGGCTAAGCGACGCACCTCCACGTTATCAGTGCTAGTGTACAGTAATTAATAAATTATAAACAGCATAGTTTGTGCCTGTATAAGCTTGCCCATAGGAAACCGTTTCATGGCCGAATATCTCAAGAGAGCAGCCAGACGCCTCGCGAATATCTTCGGAACAGCTCCAAATGACCAACAACAAGCAGGGGTGAGTAGAACATCATGTTATAATGTGAAATCAAGGGCCCAATGTCAAAAAAACGGTCTTATCCTTTAAGGGTCTGTTGTAGCTCAAGTCTAACAAAGCAGAACTTTTCATCAACACAGGATCAACAATCACATTTTTTGTTCGTCATCAAAGGAGAGAAAAGAGACTGGCAGTGAAAGCTGAAACGGATAAATGTAGGCACCTGGCAAATGTTGGCCAATCTGCATCAAGGTCGTAACCTCTGGCAGCCACGTCAAACTGGATCTGGTTGAGCTCATAAAGATGGTTGATTATGTCAGAAGTGAGGTGACACTTGAGGAAAGGACTTCGGGCATAATACCAGTCACTGCATTGGCAGATCATAAAGAAAGAAAAGAAAGAAAGAAAACACACATTTCTTATAATGTCACAAGACAAGCAGTCACACTGTTAGAAAAGCAACATGTTTTAATAAAATAGTGCTAAAATTAAAACATAGAATAACCTGAACTGCATCTCAAATAATGCTGGTGTAGCCAAACAAACCTACTGTGATGTGAAATTAATATGATACCAACCAGAACAGCTAACAGAGTACATTTTTGCTAACCCTTTAGCCTGAGCAGGTGATGCATGTCGGCTGTACCTGGAGCAGATGTTCCACGCTTGATTTATATTTTCTCTGCTAAGCTCGCAGCAGATAAGCAGAGTAAGAATCACGAGTATCGTTTTCTTGATTCATAATTGAGAAACAACTTCAATAAAGAAAAAAACAAAACAGCAAGAGGTTTGAATCCCAGCTGGGCTTTTCTGTGCACAGTTTGCATGTTCTCCCCCTGTATGCGTGGGTTCTCTCCGGGTACTCTGGCTTCCTCCCACCATCCAAAAACATGCATGTTAGATTAATTGTCAGGCGATTCAAAATTACCCCAAGGAATAAGTGCGAGCATGCATAGTTGTTTGTCTCTGTGGATTCTTAATTCAATATCTTTTAACTGTATCAACAATCTTTCATGTCGGAATAGATTCACACTCCCACAAAAAAAAAAAAAAAAAGATCGTCCAGCTGTATTAAAGGTCAGACAAGGCAGAACTAGAATTGCAAATTTGTTTTGATGTAAGACAAGAAGTGAGAGCTGTCTCTAGGGCTCTATGGTTGAGTCTAGAGGTAGTTGTGCTTTCTGTAAAAAACAGAAATAAAACACAAATGAGGAAGGGAGAGTTACATCTGAAAATGAAAACAAGTATGCCACTTCAATGGAATGAATCACAACTTAAAGGGAGAGTTCGTTTTTTTTTTTGTTTTTTTTTAAACCTGGACCTTGTTTCTGGCATAAGATACGTTCATCTACTCACTGAGCGTATATCCAAATAATGGGAGAAAACGGGGCACAGAAAATACAGTCATCGTCAAAATCTGATAAATATATTGCCATGTTACACAAAACTAGCAGTAGCAAACTCTGTGTGAAGTTAGCCGACTGTCAAAGAGCACGGAGTGAATGAGCTGTGCTGCAGCGGCGATGAAGTCATCCCACTAGACGCGTGTGTAGGTGTAGAAAGCTTCCTATGATAACAACAACAACAATAACAACAACAACAATAACAACAACAACAACAGCAGCAGCTAACAGTGCAATAGTACGCATTCATTCATTAATTCGTCTTAAAGTATTGGTGAAATAAAGACAGATAATGCCTTATTGGGAGGCTGTATCGTATATGCCCTGTTCTCTCCCGTTATATGGATATACGGTGATCTCGAGTAATCTAAATATCTTCAGAAGGACGCCAACTTTCACCAAACTGTTATCGGTGAGAAGATGAACGTATTTTATGCAAGAAATAAGGTCCAGGTTTAAAAAAAACTAACTTCTCCTTTAAGGACAACAACTATGAGGAGATACGAGGACTTGTAAAAGGTAAAAGTACCCCCATGGCTTCTTTCCTACTTTTTTATGTTACAACCTGTAATGTAAGGCAACATCCCTTATTCCATTCCATTCCATTCCATTCCATTCCATTCCATTCCATTCCATTACATTACGGTCATTTTGCAGACGCTTTTATCCAAAGCGACTTACAATAAGTGCGTTCAACATCGGTAGGCAAAAGAACTTCAGGTCACAAGAAATCATAAGTGCATTTCCTTCTAATACCAAACAGCTAAGAGCAAAACTAGTGCTAGAGTAAGTGCGATAACCAACCAGCCTCTCACCAACTGCACACCAGTCACAGCGGGGTGGGGATGCAAACCCTGGTTCGGGTAGGGGAAGAAATAAAAGAGGTAAGAAAAGCAGGAATGGGATGCTAACCCTGGTTCGGGTAGGGGAAGACATAAAAGAGGTAAGAAAAGCAGGAATGGGATGCAAACCCTGGTTCAGGTAGGGGAAGAAATAAAAGAGGTAAGAAAAGCAGGACTGGGATTCAAACCCTGGTTCGGGTAGGGGGTAATGAAAATATAGAGAGTGCCAGTGGTGGAGGAAACAATAAGTGCGTAAGGAACTAGGACGGAGCAGGGTAGTTTTTCCTGAAGAGGTGGGTTTTCAGCCTACGGCGAAAGATGGGCAGCGACTCAGCTGTCCTGATATCAGTCGGGAGATCGTTCCACCATCAGGGTGCCAGAACAGAGAAAAGCCGTGACCATGTCGATCGTGCGCAGGGACCCCTGAGTGACGGGGCAGCCAGGTGCCTGGTGGCCGCAGAGCGAAGTGGTCGGGCGGGGGTGTAGGGCTTGACCATAGCCTGGAGGTATGAAGGAGCTGTTCCTTCCACTGCCCTGTAGGCCAGCACCAGAGTCTTAAACTGGATGCGAGCAGCTACAGGGAGCCAGTGTAGAGAGCGGAGAAGGGGAGTGGTGTGGGAGAACTTTTGGAGGTTGAACACCAGACGAGCAGCAGCTTTCTGAACCAGCTCCAGAGGTCTGATGGCAGAAGCCGGGGCGCCAGCAAGGAGGGAGTTGCAGTAGTCCAGGCGGGAGATGACAAGAGCCTGGATGAGCACCTGTGCTGCCTTGTCGGTGAGGAAGGGGCGAATCCTCCGGATGTTGTAGAGGAGGAATCGGCAGGAACGGGTCACTGATAAGATGTTTGGCGAGAACGACAGTTCGTCGTCCAGGGTCACACCCAGATTCCTCGCGGTCCGGGTTGATGTCACCACAGAGTCATCCATGGTGATGGCCAGGTCTCTGAATGGGCAGCCCTTCCCCGGGAGAAACACCAGCTCAGTCTTGTCCAGGTTGAGCTTAAGGTGGTGCATCGACATCCACCCCGAGATGTCTGCCAGGCACGCAGCAATGCGTGCTTCCACTTGGGTGTCAGAAGGGGGATAAAAAAAAAAATCAGCTGGGTGTCGTCTGCATAGCAGTGGTAGGAAAAGTTATGGGAGTGGATGACAGAACCAAGAGATGATGTGTAGAGGGAGAAAAGAAGAGGACCCAGGACCGAACCTTGGGGAACCCCGGTAGTGAGCCTACGTGGCTTCGACACAGACCCTCTCAGCGTGACCTGGTAGAAGCGATCTGTCAGGTAGGATGAGAACATGGAGAGTGCAGAGCCAGAAACCCCCATTCCCTCCAGGGTAGAGAGAAGGATGTCGTGGTTCACTGTGTCATTCCCTCAATTTTGATCAGTTTCCCTGTCGCATCTACATAATGATGCTGCCATCACCATGCTTCAGTGTGGAGATGTTGTTCTTGGGGGTTCTCGAGGTGTTGGGTTTACACCAGACAAATGTTTTCCTTGATGGCCAGAAAATTCAGTTTTAGTCTCATCTGACCAGAAGACCATCTTTCATACATTTAAATCAGTTCCCCACGTCTTTTGTCGCACTTTTCCGGAAGAAATGGCTTTTTTTTTTTAGGTCACTCTTCTGTAAAGCCCAGCGTTGTTGAGTGTATGGCCGCCTCTGCTGTGGAGCTTTCCAACCCCTTCAGGGGTCTTTTAGTTGCCTCTCTTATTAATACCTTCCTTGCCTGGTCAGTGAGTTTTGGTGGACGGCCCTGTCTCGGCAGGTTTGTTGTGGTACAACATTCTTTCTTCTTGCAGTGACAGATTTAATGGTGCACTGTGGGAGCAGCAAAGTTTAGATATTACTTGATTTGAACACTTTGTTCCTGACCTGTTTGGGGAGCTCCTTGGTCTTCATGGTGCTTCTTGATTAGTGGTGTTGAAAACTCTAGTTCCTTTCATAACAGTTGTATAAATATACTGAGATCATGTAGACCTTAGATTGAACCGTACTCAACAAATTGTGTGACTTCTGAAGGTAATTGGTAGAACTGGATATTATTTAGTGGCTTTTAGCAAAGGGGGCAAAAAGGGCACCACTTTCGTCTTTTTACTTCTTACAATAATAATAAAAAATAAAATCCATTTCACTTCTCCAATTTAGAATTTTTTTTATTATATTTAAATAAATCCCCGTAAAAATCTATTTAATTACCAGATTGAGCTGTAAAAGGAAAAAGGGAAAGCATCGAGGGCAGTAAATAATAATGCTTGCCACTGTAAATAAATGTTTGTGTGCATGTGTCCTCTGACCTTGTGACCTTCTGATTTATGAGACACTGCTGCACAGTGTCAGCAAGACGCTGGTGGACTAGAGAGTAGCGGATGAAGGCCCTTCCTTTCCCCAGTGATGTCTTTAACTGAGGACACACAAAAACATACAATTTAGTGTGCATTCACACACATACAGTGAAATGACAACAACTCTCTGCCGTGCTGACATAGCTTCGTAGCATCTCTTCTGGTCAAAAGAATGCATCCGTTGAGTGAATGCAGAGTTTTATTGTTTTTCCTTTTCATGACAGAGTCCTAGATTTCATCTGGAGTCGTTTTGACGAACCAAAACCAAAACCAAAACTGGAGACAATAATGCAAAGAAGGATTTTGCATAAAATCAAGAGAATTATGGACAACCCTGAACATCCTCTCCATGAGACTGTTATCAGAAAACAGAGTCTCTTCAGTCAAAGGCTTCTTCAGTTTGGATGCAAAACGGACCGCTACAGGAAATCTTTCCTGCCCACAGCCATCAGCATCTATAATAACTCTTTGATTTAATTGAGCTACATCAACATTTAATTTCCCTCTGGGATAAATAAAGTATTTTTGAATTTTGAATTGAATTGAATTGAAAACATTAGAACAAAGATTCGAAAATAACTGATGTGATGAGAAACTCACCACACTGTCAAAACTGCAATCAGGGAATCTTTTGTTTGTTGCTCGAAAGAGTGACTTGATTAACTGAAACCAACTGATCACCTGTCAAATTAGTTCCTCAGCTTATGGAAGCTTAGATTTTCTCAACACCCAGAAACTAAATGCACGATGTCTATGTCTAATCCCAGACTGCCAAACACATTGGCAGATGGAGGGATTTAAGCAAGACAACAGAAAAACAGATCAGCCAGAGGGACACCAGCTGGAGTTGTGGGACTTGTTTAGATATGTGACCAATGGACAGGATGTAAAAAGTTATATTTAAATAAAAAATATCAAAGGTCAGAATTTGCTTATCTGGTAACCCTTTGATGCTAGAATATCTATAAACAGCTTTCCCATTAAAAAAAATAGAACAGTGGCACTTCTCTGCCAGTGAAACTATTATCTAAAGAGTTGAACTAATCAAAACATTTCTGATTATTGATTCAAGATTAAGCCTTTTTTAAGCTGAAACGGTAAATATTTGCTGCATGCAGATGTAATCACACCAATGAACGTCTTGAATGGTTGGTGGGAAAAAAAACAGAACACTTACAGGGGTAACTATTGCCTCTTAGAAACTACAACAGACACGCCAGTTTACACTAAATAAATAAAACAAAAATTAAACTGATCTGAAAGACACTGAGGAAAATACACCACACTCCTGACATCATATTCCTGTGAATAAATTCCCATCAGATAAGGTCATTGTTAAAGAGAGGTGAGAGGGCTGAAAGGTTAGTTGATGGACAGGTCCAGCTCTGAAATGTGGAAACAAATGACAAAAAAAAAAAAGAAACCTAAAGATCTCTGCGATTAGCAGTTATGGATACTTTTGTTCACTTGATAATTCGAGTAAATACTCGAGAGCTATTGTGTGCCGATACTAGCACAGAAGCAGCCCTTTCAGAAAGAAAATAACAACACTTGTGCATGTTCTACACAACAGGGAAAAACACTTAAAACTACATTTTAGAGTAATCTACGAACGTTTAAACCGACAAATTGATAAACTGTTAATAAAAACAAACAAAAAACACTGTTGCACTGGAGGTTAAATAAGCAGCAATTCAAGCATAATACAAACTGGAATTAATTCAACAACGCATGTAGCTCACCGCTGTGAATTCCCAGCACAGAAAGTGAGGAAGAAACAGTGCAGGCGCCACAAGTGTTAGACAGCAAGTGAATTAGCAGCGTCTTTCTGCTCCTGACTAACCAGAGGATTAGTTACATGCTTCTACAGTCACTGTGTATTTGTGTGTACATGTGATGCATGCCATGGCGGGTTTTAGGCACCGAGGCCGACAGCGTTTGTGTGTGTGTGTGCGTGTTGGACAGGAGGATTACCTCTGGGATGGACTTTACAAAACGGATGCCATCGTTAGCTCCCTTGATCTTAATCAGGCAGTCGCAGAAGTAATCCCAGTAGTCTTTTCTCTGGCCAAGAAAGGTTGTCTTCTCTTTCTGGTCAAACTGAAACACACAAATCAATTTATTTCAATGTCCTCCGTGACGTGGATTGTTCAGCACATTTGTCTGAGGCTAAAAATTCTGTTCCTAAAATCTGTTTGTTTTGCACTTTGAGTGTGTTCTTTTCTTGCCGCTTTTCACTTCTACTCCTACGCATCTCTCAAGGAAATATTTCACTTTTTACCGCACTACAGTCACCTGACATCTTTAAACAGTCTCTTTCCAATTTAAGATTTTTGCACATCATTTTTCATGGCTTATGAATAAAGAAATCATGAAAATATTCTGAAAATAAAATGTGCAGCTCAAATGATTTGTCAACGAATCTGTTAGTCACTTGAGAGAAAACTGTCTATTTTCATGAATATTTAGAGCACATGAAGCACATTTTTCAGCATTTTCAGAACCAACCAAACAATAAACAATAGCAATAATAATAATAATGAATAATCAGGACATGTTATAATCAGAATAACAATTATTTGCATTTAGGTACCAAAACTGTTTAGGAGCTTCATATCAACCAACTTCTAAATCATGCATGAGTAACAATAATCTTCTCTATTTATAACTTCTACTTCTAATACTTTAAGTGTATCGCACAGATTATATTTTGTTACTGTTACTGAAAGTAAACTTCATGCCATAGCTTCACAATAGCCTGATGTGCACCTCACTAGAAATGTAACTACACACCACAGTGACGCAGACTGTAACAACTAAGATCGGTCCACTTGGTATGTGTTTACACAGCAAACTGCTTTACTTAAATTTATTTCCCCCTGTGGAACACCACTGACTAATCTAAATGGGCACAAGCATGCTCACACGAGCAGAGGTCACTTACACAGGCTCCCACATACAGTATGTTCTGTGTCAATCTGTCGTTAAAGCAAAAACTAAGCTTAAGGGGGTACTTTTTAAGTGTGGTAGTGGAACTTCTACAAACATAAATGATGTGTATACCTGTTCTATACCTGAAGGTTCCATAGCCAAAAATTGCTGTTTATTCGTGACTAATACGTACGTAACTCCCCGGTATTACAGATGACCAAAGATAATGATGTGGAAACTCTGGTGCAGTATTTGCCTCAAACAATTAGTCGATGATTGGAACCAGCCTTATGCAAATGAGATTCTGGCTATTCTATTCTGGAAAATGCTTGTCTTACATCCCACTAAACTTTGCATTTTTCTTATTTTTGCTTGATAAACGAATAAAGAAAACGAAAATAAATTCAATGACATCACTCACATGAGCTCTTAAAATAATTTTTAAGTTTTCACACATTCTTGTATTTCTATGAACCAAACTTTTAACAGAAATTTTATTTTATTTTTTAAATCCATCATTGTGCATTAAAAATGACTCATTTTAACAAGATACCACACCTGCAGAAGGTATTCTAGCTTATAAAAGAACTTGTGCAGGCTGGCGCTGTCATCTGTTATGGGTTCACCACAGTCCTTGTGTTCTTTACCCAGTTCAACAACAGCATCTAGAGTAAAGAGCAAGAGTAGTATCACTTTGTACACAAAAGGCAAAAGACAGCTGAATGTGGACACAATATTTCTTTCTGAGAACTAGATATCAGCAACATCATTTTCTAATAAAAGTTAAAGAACATATCAAGACCTTCTAGGTTAGCATTCTTAAAGCTATACATAGTGTATGGTACAGATGTGGCTTCTTGTATTTCATTGCAGTGTTCACAACTTAATTACCATGCAGATCTCTGATTATCCTCAGCAACTGCTTATCTCCTATTGATGAGGAGAAGGCCATTGTGCAGGCAGGGGTGATGTCGTCAGGAATCTCTTAATGTAGGACAAACAGAAATAAACTAAGATTAAAACAGAGAAAAAATCAAGTTAAGTTGCAGTTAGTTTGCAAGTCTACATGATGTAAAGTCTGTTCGTGATATCCCTAAACTGTAACATGAACATAGGCTACCCCAAAAACTAAATCTCAGCATGTGACTGTAAGAACGTGTCAAAGCTGTTCACACTGCGGAGGTAAACATTAAAAATAGCACCGTCCAAAATCGCTTATTCCCTACAGCAAAAAAAAAAATAGACAACCACTTACGATTAGGAGTTTTGCATTAAGCACATTTAGAGAGACCTTGACATAACAGACGCCCAAAGTATTCAACAAACCGATACATGGACGAAGATGACACACTAACGGGACAAAAGTTAGCAACATTTGGCTGCTGTTGGAGATGATACAACATAACAACGCACGTGACAGCGTATGGCCTTTAGTTGCGGCGGCGTCCTTTAGAAAGCACACTGACACAACATTTATATGCAGTCCAAATCAGAAATACCGACTAGTGTCACTTCCAAACAGCTTTAAAATGTAACACAACACCACATAAACATCGACTTGTCATGGCTGGCGAGCGCTACAGGACATGCACCTGCTCTCAGCTATTGAGTTCCTGTTTGTCATTTCAAGAATATTTACGTCAGAAATTACCATTGTGCTTCATACATTGTGTATGAAGAGAAACCCGTAATAATAAAATATGTAACGACCTAAAATACGTACATGGTTTGTGAAATTGTCTGCAGTGTCCAGTTTCTGGGTGATACAACAGAAACTTGCTATCATTGGAGGCGGGTTCTACGAATGATTGACAGAACTATTGGCTAATTACAGAGCAGCTGTCTACAAATTCAGAACGCGTTTGGTTGAGAGGCTCAAGATAAATAAACACCAGTGAGACACATGCCATAATCAGATAGTTCTAATCTGCAAACCCAGATTGATAAAGGAAAATATCTTATACAAGATGCCTTTCATTTCTAACTTTAAACAGTACATTTTATAAATTAATGAATTAATGAATAAATAAATACAATGTTGAATCTTGTGTAAGGTGTATTAACGAAACCTGAAAAACTGAAACATATTACCAATACAGCTTCAGCTGTAACAACCAAATTAAATATATTAGATATTTTTTTCGTATTATATATACAGTATGTATATATATCTATGTATATATATAGATATATGTATATATATCATTATAAACAGAGAATTGTATTTATATCTATATATACAGAGAACGTAAACACACACTAACACATGCACATCTGAAACTTACCACTATTATTGAGTGTGGGGTTAGAGTGGGGGTGGTAGGAGGGTGGGCTGAAAATGAGGTGTGGTAGTTCTGCTTTGGCGTAGATACTTAATGTCAAATCCCAGTTCTCCAAGCTTGTTTATGTGAACGACCCTGGTACCAGTACAACCTTTTTGCAGGTACGATATGTTTCCATATCTATGAAATATTTTTCAGGCTCTGGGTCTCTCTTTTTTGTCTTTTTGATGGTATCACTGAACAGATTTTGTCCTTTAACTGTTCACAATTAGGTTGTTCTAATTGGAAAATGTTAATAGAGCAAGATTTCTGTTGCCATGAAAAATTTCATCATGCTACAGTTCTGCACTATCACAGTGGTTCAATTGATATTTCTATACTCTATCTATGTATAGGTATGGTATTTCAGTCAGACAACTCACATGTGAATGTTTAACTTTTCTTAAGGTATATGATCAAAGGTTTGGCATCTAGGTTCTGACCTCATCAGTGCTTGTGCAAACATTTTCGTAATTTGATCTTGGAATGATGAGTGAAATATATTTTTCCCAGAGCCTACATGTAGATGCTGGGGTGGTGGAGGGGCTGAAAAGCAGGCAATGTGTAGTATTGAAGGTCAGCAGCAGCATCAATGGCAGTGTCAGCAAGTATGAGGCAAAAAGCTCGCAGCATAAATAGGCCGCCCAAAATGGAGCGTCCCTCCATTTATGGTCAAAATCTGTTTATTTGTATTTCTTTTATCTGGACATATTGGAGACTTTTGATCCTGATGCTGACATCATTGGCTCTATGATAAGTTGTCAGAATATAAGTTGTTTTTTTTAATTGTGTCTCCTGAGGGCCTGAAGATTGTGGGCAATTGATTTTCTTTTCCTTGTGATGTCTGTACATCACTGAACATTCAAAATCTTGAAAATTTTACCTTTGGGAACACTATTCTGAAAGTGATCCCTAATTTTTAAATTTTTGCATTTTCCTGAACCACTGTCCATTTTTACTTCTGAGAAACTCTGTCTCTGTAAGGTGTTATTTTTATACTTATATTATTGCACTCGTATTATTGACCTGTTGCTAATTAACTCATTTAGCTAAAATGTGTGTTCTTTGAAGTAGCACTTATTTTTCCAGCTTTTTGTTGCTGCTGCCTCAACTTTTTTTTTTTTTTTGGATGTGTTTGCTGTCAAATTCTAGATTAGGTAATATTTGAATGAAATAGTAATATGTCTAACTATCAACATATCACATGTACTATTGTGAATATGACATTAGAATATCAAATTTACAAGTCATCATATCCTGTTTTTACTTCTATCTTACACTAACAAATTTAGGCAATTTGGAGTTGTACATAAAATAATAACATTTCATAGAAACAACACATATTAAAATAGCATAGGTAAGAATAATAAAAACTGTCAATTCAAGCTCTTATATACATACATGAGCTAGACTCGAGTATACACAAACAATGCCAGTGGTATAGAAAATAATTGCAAGTGGTGTAGATTTGTGAACTTCTGTTGGTTCAACTTACTCTGTGCTGTGCAGTATAGTAATGACGCTAAAAGATAATATAATATTCAATATTCTCCTCAGAAAACATCTACCCCAGCACCTTTCCCATCGTGCTTGGAATTGTTTAACCTTTAAGTTGCATAAAACTGCCATTGAAAGATTGGTGGCAGCCTTGTTGGTTCTTCAATGCTCTAGTCTTTACAAAACATCACACTTATATCAGCGGTTAAACATAATGTGTTGGACTGGGTTAGAGAGAGACTCTTTGGAAAATATAAAGCCATATTTTTGGCTAAAGAGCCCTATAAACAACTGGTAAAAATGTACTTTAATATGATTTGAGGCCATGGTGTTATGTGAATTGACGATCTAACAAAGCCTTTCTCAAATTTAGATTCTCTGCCGGCTGGAGGAAAATGGCGACAACTGAATTCTATCCAAGCACAAGTCCTGAGTACACCTTCGAATATGATGACGACTATGAAGATGAAGCTTGCAACAAAACCTCTGTGATTCACTTCGGAGCAATCTTGACCCCAGTGTTTTTCTCCTTTGTGATCGTATTCAGTCTGATTGGCAACATCCTGGTCCTTATGATTCTTATCAAGTATGAGAACCTCAAATCCATTACTAACGCTTTAATTCTGAACCTGGCTGTATCGGATCTTTTCTTCACCGCAGGTCTACCCTTCTGGGCCCACTACCACATGTACGGCTGGACTTTGGGAGAGCCTGCTTGTAAAATAATAAACTTCATCTTTTATGTTGGCTTCTGCAGCGGCAGTATCCTCCTCATTTTGATGACTGCTCACCGCTATGTAGCTGTCATGAATCCTTTGTCTGATATAGTGTCCGCTACTGGCCTCTCCAGCATCATAGCCACTGTGATTATTTGGGTCGTGAGTATCCTGGTTGCCAGTCCAGCATTCTTCGCCACCAAAGTAGAGGACTTAACTTACTGTGGATTTGTGGACCCCAACTGGAAATTGTGGGTAATCTACCAACAAAATGCTCTCTTCATACTGAGCTCAGTGGTATTCATTTTTTGCTACAGTCAGATCCTTTGGAAGTTGCTGCGTCGTAATGCCAAAAGGAGAAGAAACAAAACTTTAAAACTAATTTTTGTCCTCATAGTTGTTTTCTTTATTGGATGGGCTCCTTATAACATAGTAATATTTATACGATCAATTTTCGAGCAACAATCCACTGTCAGTTCAAAACATATTGAAAAAATCTGTGAAATTAGCAAAAGTCTGGATTATGCCCTCTCCATCTGCCGACTCCTTGCGTTTTCACACTGCTGCCTCAACCCGGTGTTTTATGTGTTTGTGGGGGTTAAATTCAAAAACCATTTGAAGAAAATGCTGAAGAGCTGGGGCCACAACAGCAACACCAGCCAAAATAGACATAGTCGACTCACAATCACATCTACAACAAGTGAATAACAAAAACCTCACACCTCGTGTTGGGTTAAGTATGTGCTGTTTAATTTGAAGCAGTTGAGTGAAAAGAGAGTTAATTTCTGTCTTTGACTGTAAGTGTCATAAGAATTGGAACTCTTGGTGCCTGTTAGATCTCCCATTTGGTTAAAAAAAAAAAATTACTGACACCACCACTGTCTGTTTAATCAAAGTCAGTACCAGCATTAACAAAATTAGTTAAAGGTGGGGTAGGGGATCTTTTTCTGGAACATTTTTTTACATATTGCTTGAAATACTCTTCACACCCCCATTGCAACCAATTAATTAAAAGTTTTGACACAAATATGAAAAGTTTTAGTGGCCTCTAGAACGTACAATCTAGGAAAAACAGTATCCAATCATTGTGAACGGACCGTTCACAATGATTGGATACTGATGCCGTCTATCAAACTGCAATCTGCTCCTCCCTCCCCCTCCTTCTCCCTGTGCGCGTATCCTGCTCCGTGAACGAATTACGCGTCCAGAAGCTTGGCAGGAAGCTAAACTAGAGCCAGCTTGGCTAGCACCTAGCATTATTAAACGTATAGTTAGCATAAACTAAATACTAAATACTAAATACTAAATACGGCAACGATCGATGCTTGCTGTCAGAACAGCGCTCGTGCACCTTCATGCTCGTGCGCGTTCATGTACTCTAGAGGCGTGCCTTCGGGGGGAAAGTGAAGAAAAGGGTTGGGACTTTTTACCTGTGTATTTTCAAAATGCAGCTTCGCTGGACTCAAAATCCAGGATCTCCTACCCTACCTTTAATTTCCCATTATCAATATCAATTGATTTGAATTCCAGGATGGCGCCGCCCTAGAGACAGGCGGCCTGCTGCAGTAGCTCTGGACATACTGTGTCTTTCTACGCATTTTCTTGAAATTTTCTACTGAGTATTACATTTTTGATTATTTTTAAATTTTCTGTACTTGTTTGGATGCCTTGCTGTTGGAATGACATCTGTTGTGATGCATAACCATGGCAACACAGAAGTGTTTAACCTGTTGCAGCAGCGAACAGAGCCTTCCAAAGCTCAAATAATGCCTGGAATAAGACCTTAAATCGGAAAATGGAGAACAAGGGGAAAGTGGGTTAAATCATTTCTTCCCTTGATCATCATAGGAAGTGTGAGATTACAGATAGATAAAATGGACAAGCTTGGACCCCTGAAGAGGACACAGCAGGAATATCAGGGGGGGTGATGTCATCTTTTTTCATCGAGGCATGGCTGCAGGAATAAATTTAACACCTCTCTGCTCCGCTTTAAGATGGGCAAAACACTGCAGACAAAGAGGTAACAGGGAAGGAGGAAGGTTACAACACTCGTTAACAACATATATGGAAACCTGGACATGTCACTGAGAAAGAGCATCTCTGCACCCCAGATACTGAACTGCTGGATGTGTTTCTGTCTTTGGATGTGTTTCTGTTTCTGATTTCTGTTTTTTTTTTTATTATTATTTATCTATAACAATAGCATATATCTAATGATAATTAATAATGCAGCAGTATAATTTACCTTCAGTGATTTTTTAAAGCGTTATTAAAATGAATTGCATTGAACAGAATTGCATTGAACTGAATTGAATTGAATTACACTGGATTTACTGTAGCTGTTTAGTGATTTGTATCTGGTTTCACTCAATGGGGAACCTATTAAATCGAAAGCAACTGGACTTCATTTCTTGGTTCTTGAAGACTCTCAAGGCGTAAATTACAGAGAATATCTTAGATTCCTGCAACTCACAACCAGTCAGAACTGAAAAAACCTTCCAAATGAGAGGTGAACTTCTTCTCTTGGTTCTTCAAGAACTGCTAAAAACTTTTTTTTTCACGGCTTTAAAGATTTCTGGCAAAAAAACCTTATCACACATATATGTATAAGGATATATTTTATAATACCACAATAATATTTTCATAGAATGACATCAGACAGGAGTCTGATGAAAGAAGTTTCACTCCCTGCAATCTGTCTGTCACTGAGTGCAGGTTTTTTTTTGTAAAATGATTTTACATGGACAGTACCTAGCTTGTTTTGCCCATTGCCCAAAAAATGTGTTCATTCATGTGAATTGTTAACAAAACAACATGTCCTTGCCAAGGCCGGATTAACTGTATGGGCCTGCGGCACAGTGCCCAGGGGCACCAACCATTCACAGCCAGTGGGGGGGCACCACACGACAAACTTTAAAAATAGTTTTTTCATGAATGTTTGTACACTTAAAATGATTACACTTGACACTTGACAAAAATATTCATATAAAATTCATTATTAAAACTAATGTGATAAGAACAGCAACGATATATCATAATTCTGAGCAATAGTGGCCTAATGTGAACATTAACCCCCCTCCCTCAACCTGTCAGTTGAGCCAGTCCACCTATGGTGAAATGCATCATGTTTTTTAAAAAACGCGGTAAAAATAAAAATAAATGGATAGACATCAATTGAGTGGTTGTGCGAAGAGAAAAATAAAAAAATAAAAAGACTCCAGGCGTTTAGCGGCAATTAAAAATGTTCCAGTGTTAGATCGTTTCTTTATAAAAACATCGACAACTGCTGACAACCAGCTGGCTATTGCTAACGGTCCCACCATCTACCACAACCGGGCGGCTAAATATGCAGCATCAGCACGGCACGACGGTAAGAAAACCAGGTTTCTTACAAATGATCTCTTCCAATGCCAGCTGCCGAACAAACAGTCAGTGTCTAGAGATTGGCTAATATATTCCCCTTCAACCGGCATGGTGTATTGTTTTGCGTGTAAATGCCTGGCCGGGCAGCAAAATGCTTTCACCGAGGGGTACAGTGACTGGAAACACCCGGACAGAGTCACAGCCCACGAGAAGAGCGCAAGCCACCGCGAGTGTCTGCTCTCACTTCTCAGGAGGTCACGGAATGCGGTACGGTTGATGTTGTTCTCAGACAACAAAAAGAGGATGCGGCGAAGTATTGGAGAGAGGTGTTGCGACGCATTGTGGCCGTGATGAACAGGGTGCTTGCGCAAGTCTTGAAAGTCTTAATAGGTATGGAATTTTGAAGCACTGTTTTCCAGACCTTGAAAAGTCTTGGATTTTGTGTGAAAGTCTTAATAAAGTATGGAAAATAAATGTATGGTAGAATGTTACAGTATGCTCAAAGGCATTGTGAAATGAGAAATAGGAAGGTGGGCTATAAAACTATAATTTTACTAACTGGTCACTTACTGTATTAGCCTAATGGGATGAGATGTGAGTGAAGAGACTGAATTCTACATTCATTCATCCATCCATCCATTCATTTTTATAGATAGTTTTTGTGACACTTGTTTGATATGAAATTCATGTACTTGTGATTTTCATGTTTTGAAACGTTTTCATCAGTAAAAGCATAATTTACTGTGAATAATGCATTTGTTCATTGAATACTAGCCTATGAAAATTAACATTTCTAATAAACACAGTTGGTACAATCTGAAGTAGGCAGTAGGCACACAAGTTACAAGTACATAAAGTTAAGGTCTTGGGGGAAAAAAGTATCAGTTTTAAAAAAGTCTGGAAAAAGTCTGGAATTTTGATTTGGAAAAAGAGCAAGCACCCTGATTAAGTTTTTAAGTGTGCGTGGTTTGGCATTCCGGGGAGACAACTTATGGTGCTCTGGGACGGCTGTGGCAATGACGTCCCCCTGGATAATAGGAGTGTTGTTAGTGCTGCATAGGTGGATGCTCTTTGAATTGATAATATATTTCAATATAGACAAATGCTCTTCGAATTGATACAGATTTTGAATCTGTACATTTTAATATATGGATGCTGTTTGGATTGATAGTGAATTGAATTGATTGGTTTTAAATGGAGATATTTGAATAATCCTACATACTGTATATAGATGGATGCTGCTTTAATTGTTACTGATTTTGAATGAATACGTTTGAAAATGTAGCCTAGGGGCACTTGAGGTTTAGTGCCCAGGGGCACCACATTGACTTAATACGGCCCTGGTCCTTGGATAATCTAAAAAGCCTAAATCCACAACTTTTTCTGTATATTTTTTGTAAATTCTTAATTTCATTGCAGCAGTTCATGAGACAAAAACAGGAAACAAGATAAATTGAATGAAGGAAATCCAGTAGACTGAGAGGATTTGGGGACTTGGCTGCTAAATGCATTTTGACCTATTTTGTACTGTATGAAGAAAAACATTCAATTTGCCAATTTAGCATCTTTTGCAGTCTTGTTAACTCGAGTTTCATGATACCTGCATTGTTTGCAGTATTCCAACTCACTAAAACTGACAGTACTGATAATATATAGGTCATTTCATAAATCTATTTGTCCATGTTAGTTATGCTAGGATGTGCTTAGTCTAGTGGTAACACCGCTGCCTTTCATGCGGGTAACCTGGGTTTCGAATCCCCTGCAAAGCACTTCACCACAGAGATTAACAATTGTCATGAAAAATATCAAAGGTTAAATGGATGACCACAAAACTAATCCAAAATGGGAAACAGAGAAGACAGAAATGGTTTAATTGAAAGCAGTTTAAGACATATGAACATTTTGCTCCTTCTGGGATTTTTATGAATGAGACATTCAGCAGTGTGTGCTGATAAGTTTCATCTTTTTCAGCTTTTCAAACAACTTACTATAACTTTCATACAGTTTAACTGACAGAAACAAATCATACCTTAAAATGTAGGAACAAATGTCCTCTTTCAGTCAATGTAACTACTAAAGAGCTCAAATTGACAGAATTTCAGCTATGAGCCTTTAAGTGAGAACAATCTCTAAAATTCTGACGAATTCTCCCATTCACTCCAATGTTAAATTTCAGAGCACTCAAAAATCAGCTTCAAGTGTGTTCAACCTGCTGCCATTTAAATATATTTCACTCCACTTATATAAAAACTACATTGCCGCGTTCCTCTAAGCCTTCTGCTTCTGACGGTGTTCAAATTATTTTCCTCGCTCTTGTACTTTTCTCAAATGAAGTCATAGTATAGAGTATTGCGCTTCAGCCTTTTTCTGCAGTTCGCAGCTGCAGGTTGCTGTTTGTGTGTCAGCTCATTAACACAGCTGTGTACACTCAGGTTTATGTACATAAAGCACTGATAGACACTGCTTTATATGAGGTGCCACCAGGGACATAAATCAGAATTAACTTCCATATACACATATGAAATTAAACTCTTCCACATACTATACTCAAAACCTTGCACAAACACTAGTGAAAAGCTCTCACATAAACTAGTTAAAACATTTACCTCTTATATAACCTACTCAAAAGCTCTCATACACACTACTGAAAAGCTTTCATTTATACTAGTGAAAAGCTTTACCTTTCATACACATATGTCAAACCTTTCATACGCATATGTCAAACCTTTCATACGCATATGTCAAAACCTCTCATACACTCAAACCTCTCATATACATATGTCAAAACCTTTCATACACATATGTCAAAACCTCTCATACACATATGTCAAAACCTTTCATACACATATGTCAAAACCTCTCATACACATGTCAAAACCTCTCATATACACATGTCAAATATTTGTGGATTTCAGTTGAAACGGAAGGCGTTTCAGTTGAAACGGAAGGCGTTTCAGTAGAAACGGAAGGCATTTCAGTGAAACAGGAAGGTGTTTTATTAAACCGGGAGTTGTAGTTTTAAACAGAAGTCATTCTGGTTAGCTTCGTGCATTTAGTGCAATCTCCTGCCGGTATTTTATGAAATAAAATAAACGACAATTGCTCAGCCACGCTGAATACCGCACACAAACAGCGGCATTACTCAACTTTATTTTGGCTTCAACGGAGACCCTGCAGCTGTTAAAGGCATGCTGCGCTGGCAGGACGGAAAAAGAGATGCTAAGCGGCTATCCACCGAGTCCGGAGCTGGAGTTGAAGTGATCGGTCGCGCTATCTACACTTGAAAATCGAGCGCGCGTCTACAATATTTTAGCTTCAACGGAGACGATCAGGACCCTGTCAAATGCTACAAGGCTTGGGCAGCAACCGATCACTTCAACTCCAGCTCCGGACTCGGTGGATAGCCGCTTAGCATCTCTTTTTCCGTCCTGCCAGCGCAGCATGCCTTTGCCATCTGCAGGGTCTCCGTTGAAGCCAAAATAAAGTTGAGTAATGCCGCTGTTTGTGTGCGGTATTCAGCGGGTGGCTGAGCAATTGTCGTTTATTTTATTTCATAAAATACCGGCAGGAGATTGCACAAAATGCACGAAGCTAACCAGAATGACTTCTGTTTAAAACTACAACTCCCGGTTTAATAAAACACCTTCCTGTTTCAACTGAAATCCACAAATATTTGACATGTGTATATGAAAGGTTTTGACATATGCGTATGAGAGGTTTGACATATGTGTATGAGAGGTTTTGACATATGCGTATGAAAGGTTTGACATATGCGTATGAAAGGTAAAGCTTTTCACTAGTATAAATGAAAGCTTTTCAGTAGTGTGTATGAGAGCTTTTGAGTAGGTTATATAAGAGGTAAATGTTTTAACTAGTTTATGTGAGAGCTTTTCACTAGTGTTTGTGCAAGGTTTTGAGTATAGTATGTGGAAGAGTTTAATTTCATATGTGTATGTGGCAGCCGAGCAGACTAAGTTAAGCTCAAATGGTTTTCGGTGTGATCCAACAACGCCACTCCAGGAATTTCACCCAGAGAATTATTAAGTTTAGGTTCAAGGACACGCAGGTTCAATATACTAGGAATGAGAAGACGTAGTTCGATGTTTATACAAAAAGATCTAGTTTTTATTATAATAGTTGTCTTTTTATAATACGATTTAAAAACATTCATACAGAAAAATTAAAGAAGACCTAAACAGTGCTGAGCGTGACTGGGGAAACAGGGGCTAGTGAGAAGGGGGGCAGAATCCTAACTAAAATATATAAAGAAACAACAAACCAACTTAAAGGCACCAAAATGTGAGAACTCAAATCCCAAAGGAACACAGCAAAAAAAAGGGGGAAGACCACCAGCCGGACCACCAGCACCCAGCCACCAGACGCCAGCACTGAGAAGGAGATAAACAAATCTTAATAATGGTCAATTTAGTAACTGAAAAAGAAATAAACAAAACCAAAATACAAATGTACTCCAAAAGAAAACAATATACAAATTATCTCAAAGTAGCTAACAAAGAAAACAAAACAGAAACTAAGGGAGTGTAACCTCAAAATCAATTAAAACTGCCAGACACCCTCCGTGCGTCAGGCACAGCGCTCAGACCGCCGTCCGTCGGCGCCAGGCGCAGCCGTTAAGGCTGAAGCACTAGACGATTACAACATTAAAACAGGGAATCCCAAGCAAGACCTTGTTCAGGCAATACTTATCGGCGATAGATAAAAACCCCGAGCAGGTTGGACGAACTGTCAGTCAGTAAAGCAGGATCAGAAGCTCCGTGCAGAGCAGCAGGATAAAAGCTCCGTGCAGAGCAGCAGTGTCTCCAGCCTACCGGTCAGTGCGCCCAGAATTACAACGGCATCTTATGATGACACGCTCCGGAGGAGGAGAGGACGATCCAGGCGGCAGTACACCTGTTAACTGAGCATACTAGCGTTAGCCCTAAAATGTAGCATATATACAGAGACACAGAGAGATCAAACACTCACCACCGCGAGGGGAGACAGCACCCCGAGAGCCATTGGAGCCAGGGATGCATAACGGCCACCACTGCAGCAACAACAAATAATCAGCACACCAGAGAGACCAAAAGGTGAACATGCCGCGAGAGCAGCAGACATACCTTGTCGAGAAAATGACCCCTAACCTGGAAGCAGACAATTCAATGGAAGCAGACAGGGAAAGCATGAGGGAGGGCTCCTTTTATACTGCCACTCCTCTGATTGAATAATTGACAGCATGCCTACAGGCAGGTGAGGGAACTGGTCATGCATCTATGCTGCTACATGTATATGGAAGTTAATTCTGATTTATGTCCCTGGTGGCACCTCATAGCTTTAAACTGTTTCCTACCACTTTAGCTATCAAACACTGAGGAATACAGTCTCACATTAGCTGCTTTCAATTAAACCATTTCTTTCTTTCTTCTCTATGTTACTCTGTTTCCCATTTATAGATCAGTGTTGTGGTCATCCATTTAACCTTTGATCTTTTTCATGACAACTGTTCATCTCTGTGGTGAAATGCTCTGCAGGAGATTCGAACACAGGTCACCTACATGAAAGGTGGCAACCTTACCACTAGACAATCCAGTCATATGAAAGTTCCAGTGAATAATACATATATAAAAGAGATGTCCTGAGCGAGAGCAGCTAGTACACAGCTGCGCTTAACGAGCTGACACACACAGCGAACTGCAGCTGCTCCTGCTCCATCTACTGCAGGACACCTGCAGTATTTCTTCCATAAGAAATGTAATCTTGTAAAGCTGGGCATACACTGTGCGATTTCTGGCCCGATTTCGACAAGATTTTCACTCGTGCGACTATTTTGGAGATCGGGCCGAGTTTTGGCTCAATCGTGCGTCTCGCATCGTGTAGTATACATGGGGTAACGACAAACGATTAAGCCCTCCCGACCACCTCCCGATCGATCGGATGAACACCAAACTTGTTTGAAATCCTGGTCGCTCCTCGTGAGGCTCTCGCACAGTTGAAGCAGCTGGACGAGCCGATTGACCTCATCCTGTCACACTACGCATGCGCAAACATAGGCACGGAAGAGAAAATTGTCAACAGAAGAAGAAGACAACAGAACAGCATGGCAGCGACCGGCGACCGAGTCCGACGTGTCGTCACAGATTCTATAATAGGACAGATACGCCACTCACGGTGCATTTCCGGTTTCCAACGAGGCGATTTTGGTTGCAGTTCCACCCTCTTTCCACGTGGGGCGCTCAATTTTGGAGACCAGAATGAATGGAGTCCTATGGAGCTATACGCCCTATCGTGCCCTTATCTCAAGATATAATTTTTTCTCTAGTAATTCGAATGTTGTTTTCGAAAGAGGGTGTTTAGAAAATACCCATGGCTGAGTTTTAGATTTTTAGAGCCACTCATTTGCTTAAAAAAAGGATTTGAAGTGTATATGACGTCATACATAGCTGGTCGACCAGCTGTCATTAGCACAATGCTAGCGCGTTGTGGACAACAAGAAGCCAACCTGTAAGAAATCAAAGGGATATATGTACTCGTTCAGTAGATTTTTGACTTGAAACCCATGTTGAGCTCTCAGAAACTACATTCAAATCTGAGCGCTCTTGAGGAGACTTATGTGAAACTGACCATTTGTAGCATCTAGCTCCATTGGGCCCCATTCATTCTGGTCTCCACCGACGCCCCCAGTGGAATTCTGGTGGAACTGCAGCCAAAAAGCCAGTACAATGGGGCTTAATACTGAGTGGCAAGGCTGTTCGTTATAATGGCTGTGGTGTCGTGTAGTGTGAGCAGCCAGATAGCATCAGACCATCGGGTCATACAGTGTGAGAACAGGAATCGTGAGCTGTGACGTTTTAACCCTTGCGATTCACTCGTACAGTATGAGCAGCAGCTGAATCACGCGATTGAAAAAATCGCACAGTGTATGCCCAGCTTAATGTATCTAATTTCCAATCAAAGCAATTTCTAAAATGTCATTTCTCTGCTACTGTGCTGTACCTGTGGCTTTAAATTCCTATGCTGTACTGATACTGTACACTTAATAATAGTTATACGATTAACTTTGATTAACTGTTTGATTTGACATTTTAATATCAATGCTTTGTAAATCAGTGGTTTTAATTTCAATTACAATTTATGTGAAATAATTTTAACAATAAAAAATGTTGATTTGCTTTTGATTAATTTAATTTAAAATCAAATTAAAAAAACACTACATCTAAGATGTTTCTTTGATTTGATTCGTGTCTATGCTTAAAAAGAGGAGATATACATTTATATATACATTTAGATATACATTTATAAGAAAGATGACAACTTTTTATTAAATGGAATTGTTTAGTGGAATGTGGCTTGTTCAATTCTTCATTGAAAATCAGGTAGAAAATGACCTGCAAACTATATAAGCTATTAGCTTGGCATTCTCTTGAACTAGTGTCTACAGTTTAGAAGTTTTCTCCACAAAGACATACCACACAGCTGAGACGAGGGCAGGTTGCCTGCAACGTTAGACAAAGGATAACAGTACGATATCTTAGTGGTAATGCATTGAATGGCATGCATGAAAAAAAAACTTCAGTTAAAACAATATGATTTGGAAACACGATCAAAAGGTAATCCTAAAAGGGCAGAATTATGCCATCCAGAATTACAATAATAATAAAGAAGACATTTGTAAGGCACAGGGGGCCATTGTTAACACACACACATGCAATGTTTATTTAAGTTGTATCTAACTTGAGGCAGAAAGACTGTTGTTATGTTTGTTTTACCAAAAATGTGAGAGGTTGGAGTGTAAAATCATGTAGTTTCCAGCAACAAATGCTTGTCATCAATTATCATGAAAAAAAGCTAGAATTTTTGTTACAAAAACACACTATATATGCACATATATATATATATATATATATATATATATATATATATATATGTATATATATCTTTATTCATTTTTACTTTTGTTTTCAATTTTACTGTTTGAGATCATCAGCACTGTTGACAAAGAGCAACAAATAGAGGAACTTTTGGTTCACTTCTCTACATCACAGCTTATTCTACTTTTTCAACACTTTACAAGTCAGCATAAGACCAGCCAGCTCATGCCCAAGGTAAGTTGCTCAGTATATTGAAGCTGTCTTCTGCATACTTTGCTCTTTATATTGTTTTTAAATTAGAACGAAGGTCAATATTTTGGAAGATTGTTGATATTCTTCTCTGATTTTGGTTTTGTGCCCAGGTCCTTTTGAAAATTTACAATGGAGAATAATTATAACATCACTGATTTCGAGGACAGCTATGATGAAGAGACTGTGTATCTTTGTGTTCTACCTGACTTTTCAATCATCAGTGGAGCCTTCTTCATCGTGATCTGCATTCTCAGTGTCATTGGAAACTGTCTCCTGATATGTGTTCTTGTCAGTTATCAAAACCTGAAAAAAGTCACCAATGTATTTGTCCTGAACCTGGCCTGCTCCGATTTGATCTTCACTGTGACGCTTCCATTCTGGGCCGTCTATCACCTCCACCACTGGATTTTCGGGGACTTTTTATGCAAATTTATAACTGGGGCACACTTTATTGGTCTGTACAGCAGTGTTACTATACTGACTGCCATGACTGTGCATCGATTCTTCACTGTGGTCCTTCAGAAGTGGCCGATCAACCATCTGAGGCGAAGGAAGTATGTGACTGCGGCCTGTGCAGCTGCCTGGCTCATCAGCATAGCTGTATCAGTACGTGATGCCATAAAAATAGAGGTATCTGAATGGCTTGGTGTCTACTACTGTGAAGAATCCTCAGCTATTGTTGTTGGGCTCAGCTATTATGTACAAATGTCACTGCTTTTCTTCTTACCTTTTGCTATCACTATTTTCTGCTATTGTGCTATCATCAAGACAGTTTTGCAGGCTGCAAATAGAGAAAGGCAAAGAGCTGTAGCTGTGGTTCTTTGTATTGCTGTGGCCTTCTTCATCTGCTGGGGACCCTACATCATTGTACTTTTCATCCGCCTTTTCTATGAACCCAAAGTCTGTACGGATCACGAATCGTTAGAAATTGCCTACAATGTTTTTCGTATGCTTGCCTTCTCTCATTGCTGTATGAATCCGCTGCTTTATATGCTCTCACAAAAGTCGCGAAGAGATCTGTTGCATTTTTTACGCTGTGAGATCAATGAGAGAGGTGTTGGCCAGAACACTTCCGTTATTCAGAATGTAGCGTTTACAACTAACAATGCAACTGTCATGTTGGAGCTGCACCATAACTAGAGTCCTGGGACCTGAGAGAGGAGATTCAGGAGTTCTGTGTGAGGAAGGGACATGCCATCCCTCAGCTTTCAGAGGCAGACTGGCTGGCAGATCTTGGATGAGCTAAATGTTAAACTGCAAAGCAAGGGCCTTTTTGTGTATGAAATGTACAGTGCAGTCAAGGCCTTCAGTAGGAAGTTGCAGCTTCTGTCGAGCCAAATCAGAGATAATATTCTCACTCACATGCCAACACTGAAACAAGTCACCCCATCAGCAGATCAGCCCCAAAGGTTCTCATCCATGTTAGAAGCACTGCATGTTGAGTTTTCAAGGCGATTTCAAGACTTCAAAACTGTTGAGAGTGAAATGCACATGGTGTCGTGTCACTTCACTTGCAGTGTTGATAATGCATCCAGTGATGTTCAGATGGAACTCATTGACTTGCAGTCTGATACACTTCTGGCAGAGCGCTTTGGGTCAGTCCCACTGCCTGAGTTTTACTCTTCACTCAAACAGTTATTCTCACTTCAACCTAAACCATAATTCATGTTTATAAATATTTAAATATTCTTATTTATCACCAAAATAATCTGATTTAAATATTTTATTATAAAAAGAAATATAATGAGAAAACACAAGTCAATATTAAATTTGAGTCATTGCTGGTTCGGCCCTCCAACATATTTCAGATTTTTCATGCGGCCCCCTGAAGAAATTAATTGCCCACCCCTGAACTAGACAGTCACTGTTCAGAGCAAGCACTCTGTATATACTTTTATGTCACGTAATACATGATTTTCATTGTGTTCCAGATGTTTTGCATATATTGTTATGTCATAGTGTTATGATTTATGATATGGGATTATTTTCAAAGTTTTAATTTTTTTCTGAATAAAGGCTGTCTGTTTGTAAAACAACTAAATAATAACAATATGTATGATAAGTGCTTTTTCACTGCTGCTGGATCCAATAGCAGTTTGATTCGCTGTGATGTTACTGTGTTATACGGAAAATAAAATGTAGTTCAATTCTGGAAAATCTGATTTCACTTCTCTTTTCCAAAGAAGTCTTCTGCATTTCTTCACAGGCTGGATCTTAGAATTTGTTGTGACAGTTTTTCAATTTACAGATAAGTGAAACCAACAGTCAGTGTTGCATAAACTATATGAGACACATATAATGCAATCATTCTGAGAAATGATTCGCAGCAGTCCAGCAGCTTGTGTTATCCTTAGCACATGCTACATACCCATGGTAAGCTCTAATTCACATCTTGTTTTTTTTTTTTTAAATATTATATCACCATATATATCTATTCATGTATTTGTTTGTCATAACACATTTTATGTGAAAATCTAGGGTTAGGGTTAGAAAATCTTGGAGGTAAATGGATAGAAGTGAAACCGAATAGGATGTAGATGAACAATATGAGAATATGAATCAAACTAAGAATAAAAGTTTAGAAATGTTGAATAAAACTTGAGAATAAGATGAAAAGAAGTAAACTAAACAGTGAATTTTTGCACAAGACTAATGAAGACTACTGAAATTAAATGAAAAACCATAATCACCACATGACTAGTGCACATGGTATAGGGCAATTGCAGATATGTGAGAGCACCATCTATCCTTATTAATTTGTATAGGTTTAAAAGCAACAAATACTCTCATCCAGATCATGTGCTTTTCATTCAACTTTTTGCTTATGCAATGCCAAATCCTTTCTGCACAACCACATGACTCGATAGAAATCAATTCCAGGGGCTTTGTAGAAGTTCCATTTTGCAACATTGTACCTATTTATTCATCTGATAGTTGATACATGTACTCTGCTTTTAAGAAATTAATCTAATATTTTTGTTTCCTCATTAGAGCTGTTTCCTCACAAAACCTCAAGAAGTTAAAAATGGCCCTCGGCAGTGACTACAACCATGATTATTATATACTCCACAATGATACCGAAATTGACATGGTAGAACCCCATGTTGAGTTAGCTGCCTTTGATATATATGAAACTGTGTGCTTAACCCTCATCTTCTGCATCAGCATGCCTGGAAACAGCTTCCTGCTGTGGGTTCTGCTGAGAGAACAAGCTTGGAGGACCACGTCGGGTGTCCTACTTCTGCAACTCACACTTTCAAACCTCTGCTTCACTGCAAATATGCCCTTTGTTGCTTCCAGTGCACTGCATGGATGGATATTTGGAGAGTGGGCCTGCGGAGTCATGAGAGGACTTTGTTCACTGGGATTCAACAGCTATTTGGTTATCCTCACTGCCATGACTTTGAATTGTTATTTCACTGTAGTTCAACCCTCATGTGTGTCTGCACAGACCTCAAGTAAAGTCATAGTCCTTGCAGCTAGCATTGTGATATGGCTGGGGTGTGCTGCCATGAGCATTAATATAGCGGTGAAGAGTCGGGTCGTAAATTTTGTTGGTAAGGAAACTTGTTCAATTGCGATGGAGTCACTGATCATGTTGCTTGTTGATATTAACATGGAGATATACCTTTTCTATGTCATCCCTTTCATCATCATGACATTGTGCTATGTGCACATGTGGAGAACTATAAAGCAGGGCAGAATAAACAGTTATCCCCAGGACTCAAAATTGATTTTCGGGATAACAGCTGGTTCTTTTCTCTGCTTGGCTCCACATTGTATCTTGCTCTTTATAGAGTCTCTGGTGATTGTGGGTGCTGTTGAGGACAGAGTTGTATGGAGCCATGAAATGCATGCAGTGTTCCTTATTTTTGCACTATTTCACTTCTACTGCTGCCTGAGTCCTCTGTTCCATATATTTGGTGCACAAAGGTTTAGGAGGCGCCTCCCATTGCTGTGCATCACTTCAGCACAAAGAGGACATGGGAGCAACAACGATACCTCAGTGCAATTCATGCCTCTAAATGATATAGCTGTGTGACAACAAGCTATAAGTTATAGCTATTATTATAAGATTTTAGAAGCAAATAGACAAAAGCATGCTTTGATTATTTCTTAATAACTTCATTAAATTCTTAAAAAAATTTCTCAGGCAATAAAACAAATTTAAAAATTAAATCTCAGTTCTTACCATTTATGGACCATGACAAAACAAAGAAAAAAAGAGGGAGCATTGCTCTTGTGCTGTAGTTTACAGTCTATTCAACTTGGTATTTTACGTTATTCTTCTGCTTAACTTTATGACTTTTAGTCACAGAGTTTAAAACTTCCTTTTTCTTGCTGTGTCTTTTTTCAGTTACTGCTGTTGCAATAGAATAACAAGAAAAGTGATGAATCATTTTAAAAGTAGTAATCAAATAATCTTCTTCGATCTACACTTTGACAGAGAAAATAGGAAGCAAAAACCTTTTTAGGTTTTTTGCAACATTGCTTTAAAAGAAAGAGGAAGAAACCCAGCCAGAAAATATATTATAATTTCTCAAATAATGAAGAGACCAGACACACTTATCCACATGGATTGAAGTTATAATTTGTTCTCAGTTGTAGCTGTTGTCAAGACAGTGAAGATGGTTGTGGATTTTAGGAAGAGCGCAATGCCACCCACCCCCATCACCCTGTGTGAATCCCCAGTGAACATTGTGGAGTCCTTCCGCTTCCTGGGCTCCAACATCTCCCAGGACCTGAAAGTGGGAGCTGATGCTCATCAAAAAAGCCCAGAAGAGGATGTACTTCCTGAGGCAGTTGAAGAAATTCAACCTGCCAAATGGCGACGATGGTGCACTTCTACTCTGCCATCATTGAGTCCACCCTCACCTCCTGCATCACCGTCTGGTACGCTGCTGCCACGGCCAGGGACAAGGCCAGCCTGCAGCGAATGATTCATTCTGCTGAGAAGGTGATTGGCTGCATCCTCCCAAGTCTCCAGGATCTGTTCTCCTCCAGGACCCTGAGGCGTGCAGGCAAGATTGCAGCACACCCCTCCCATCCTGGACACAAACTCTTCAACCCACTCCTCAGTGGCAGGAGGCTGCGGTCCATCAAGACCAAAACCTCACGCCACAAGAACAGTTTCTTCCCCTCTGCAGCTCAACGGCCTCATAAACAAGACCAGAGACTCCCACTGACACTGATCCCCCCCACACCCACCCTCTACACATTACATTAATGTGTACTATCTCCTCCACGGACTGTCTATACAATACCTGTGAATACTTGTTTCACTGTTTCATTTTTACTTACTGCTCTTATTCATTGTTTTTATTTAATCATCCGGAAAAAAAAGCACCAGCACACCCCAACAAATTCCTTGTATGTGTAAACCTGCTTGGCAAGGAAACTATTTCTGATTCTGATTAACTCAACACTAAACACATTGTGAGATGATTTAACTGTGCTGAACAAATCAACCAATAAGGTGTTAACAGAAAGGAGTGGCAGTAATGCTGGTAATAATTTCTTGATTCATTTTTTTTTGTCCAGACATTAGAATCACAATTTCTTTGTAACAACTTGATTTATGATTGTTTCATTAAAGGATTTTGATCTTGTACTTTGATGTCGGTGCTATGATAGCTGTTGCTTTACTCTTTTAGGGACAGATGAACTTAGAAGTGTACCATAAGACAGACATATATATCCATCAATCTATTTTCTATATTCAATTAATCCAATTCAGAGAGGCAAGAGGCAGGGTGCACCCTGGACTCATACTCACTCTTAGGGACAATTTAGAGTCACCAATCAATCTAAAATGCATGTTTTTGGATGGTGGGAAGAAGCCGAAGCACCCAAAGGGAACCCACACATACATGCAAGAACATGCAAACTCCACACAGAGAGGCCCCAGCTGCAA
Source organism: Odontesthes bonariensis (assembly GCF_027942865.1). NCBI lineage: Eukaryota > Metazoa > Chordata > Actinopteri > Atheriniformes > Atherinopsidae > Odontesthes > Odontesthes bonariensis. Next base: position 15,614,825 of record NC_134519.1, on the reverse strand, counting down.
TTTGAACCAGGAACCCGCTTGCTATGAAAATAGCCAGCACATAAAGCAATGATTAAAAAAAAAAAAGTTTTTTTTTTTTCTCAGTTTTACATGAAAGCAAATACCCTACTGTAAAAGTAAATGTCATTTGACATTTAAAGGATGTTGCGAAGTGGTATTTCCCTTCTGTTGTCTGTCAGAAATTCCAAAAGTATGCCACAATATTTCAGCAATAATTACAAGAATCACTTGCCTTTTTTCTTTTAACTTTATCACATGTAATGTGTTTGTCCAGAACCCTGTCGGTACTTGAGCATGGCTGAGTAACAGGACCCTTGTGTCTTCACAGGGGGTCCAGAGAGGAGTGTACAGGGACAGCTCAGTGGGCCTCTGTAACAGCACTCACATCTCTGGGGCGAGATTAAGCTTAATTAACTAAACCATCCAACACGCTTGGATGAATGGATACAAGTCAAGGACACAGCAGTCGCGGGTGTGCTCCCACCTTCTCTAGCGGGCAACGTCAGAGGGCTTTGTGCTGAATGTTATCTGTACTTGGTATGTTTTTGTGGTAGCAGAAAAAAATTATGTCAAATCGATGTAAAGTCATGTCTACGGTAAGAAACAATAATGAGCCTTAGTTCACCTCTGATGCTGTTTTAAACCCATATACTTCACATAGCCTATGAGAGGCACCATCTCACTTCCAGTTCATTATAAAACAGTTCTAATAATTAAAAGAACTGATCCATGTTCGGTCAGATCTTATCTTACCTTATTGTGCTGAATCAAATCAAATGTATAGAAAATGTGTTTCTTTTTTTTCCTTGAAAAGCACACAAAACAGAATTATTACACACTACAGGGACAAATACACTTTAAGCAGCTCCTTCATATGAGACAATCTAAGGTGTTCCATATCTTATCTTTGAGTAAGTACACTCTCTTCTCCTGGATAATTTTCTCAGCAAATTATGTTGTTTTTCAATCCTGTTTTTAGCCACAAGCAAAACAGCTGTTGTTGTTTTCTCATGTAGTCTGTGCTACTAGCCCTCCCTGGCCTTAACATTCCCTCTATGCTCTTCTTTTCTCCAGGGCAACTCACCCTCCTCTTTCACATCGATATCTCCCCTTTCATTTCAGTTATCTATAACGATAATTACTCCAACCATATGTGAATTTAATTTATTCCTCTCAAATGCATGAATGTGTGTGTACTTTGTACATATTGCTAATAAAGTCTTATTGCTTGTTAATCTGGAGTGTCAGGGAAATGCATGCAAATCGATTAAGTGTGTCAGCCTTATCATTACAAAGAACCGTTGTGTGGTCGTGAAAAAATATGGATGCATTATTCCTTGTGTGGCACACACTGGCATGTATGACATTCCACTGATGCACTCAGTCCCCTTATTCTGATAAACTTTATCATGGAAATTAAAAACAAGAAAATAAATAAAAAACTTAATCCACTATTTAACACTCACTCATCTTAAGCATTATCACAAACAGAAATACACACACTCACACACACAATAAATATGAGTCTTCTTTAAATATATATATATATTTGTTGAGCTTTCATGCAGCATCATGGCCTGCGTATTTCTACTGCAGTTCTACAACTCTCCACTAGAGGGAACCTGTTACTGGCCCAAAGCAGTTTACAGTTACACCCGCCTGTGTTACTGACTTTAGTTGGATAGGTACTTTCCATAATAGGCAATAAGAAAAAAAGAAAGATGGAAAGAAAGAAAAAAAATGCTGAAACAACAAAGCTGACGAAAAGTTAACGGTCCACAAAACTAGTTCTATTGTTGTAAAATTTAGTTTGTCGATGAACCAACTTTTTGGGCTCCTGGTGTGTTTTCATACATTTACCAAGAGGAACAAATGCAGCCTGTCTCTGCATATCATAGACCATCAGATCTCTATATTTTAGGGTCATCCTCCTTTACTTACCTGCTGTTTTCAGACAGAAAAACACAGTGATTAACTACCATGGAGACTTAATTAACAAATCAAACATCTGGATATTCAGACTGAGCCTTGCTGCCTCTGTAAGACTGGCCATTTGATGTATCAAACTGCGCATTCTGATGCCTCTCTCAAATTTCTCCCATCTGGTTTGTTTTGTCCTAAGTTCTCTCACTTTTTTTATATCCTACTACTACTACTATTTCACAGTATCACCAGTATTTTATTTAGTCTCTTTTTTGGAAATGCGAGGACAATGTCATGATCAGAGAAGGATTGGAGAACAGAATGACTGTGGACACAAAGACTTGTAGATGTCATGTGACACCCAAACACAACATGCAATGGACAACATTGGACTATGGCAAAATCAGTGTAAATGCAACAGATACCTCAGTTGCGAGTTATAAATGTAATGGAAAAGGAGAAACACAAAGTCAATGACTTTAAAAAGTAATGGCATACGCATTCATGGAGAGTAAAGAGGGCCAGGTTTTTAGGTCTCTTCTTAATTGGGTCGTTCTTGTGTTGAGGAGAATTATTCTCTTGAAAGATCCCCTTTTTGTTCACGTCTAGCTTCAATTTTTGAGCTGCATTTTGGGCGCATCTAGTTATGTGCTGCAAATGGAAACATTTTGTCCTGCTTTCAAACATCTGGTATTATCCTGATTTTGATAAACCTTTCTTTAAAAGACTGGAATGCTGAAGCCTGCAAACATCTTATCCAGATTTCTGAACACACTGTACTGGAGGGGAGAAATCACCCACAGCTGTACACACGATCAAAAAAATTATACTTAATGGCCTTATATACAGGTTTGTAACTCATGTTACAAAATGTATCCTGGAAATTAAGAAAAGAAAAATAAAAGGAATCCAATGTGCATGGGAACAAACTTATTGATATGATAAAGAAAATGTATCCAGGAGCTGAATAAGTGAGAAGCCAATGCAGCAAATCAATCACATATCATAATTTACTATGGAGAATTCTGAAGAAATGTTTTTGCATCGAACCTTCTGCTCTTCAGCTAAATTTTCTGGGGTGATTTATCCTGGATGATTTCAGTTTCAGTTTCAGAACATTTCTTTTAAAGAGGACAAAACAAGACAGAAATTAAGATCTCTTTTAATCCCTTGTCAGACCTGAAGGCTTCCACGTTTACCCTAAAATGCCATAAAGAGCTTTTGAAATATTGCCATTACAGCATTGGAAACCCCAGACCCAGGATGACAGAAGTTTAAATAAGACAAGACAAGTTCTGCCTATCTGTCCCTTAGGAGGTTATAATCATTGACACCTTATCTGAAACCACTGATTCTAATTATACAGATTTAAACGTGTGATATGTCGGGGTATTCTTAGTTTTCCCACACAACAGCCATATTTTCTTTACTCCGTGAAAATTAGCGCACCATATCAGTGTTAAATGACGTAAGACAGTAAAATATTGAGAACTGACTTGATAAAAAACGTTGATACATCACTAATTTCAATTGTAATATTTATTTTCACATTACTGTCTTATCTTATGATCTATCTTTTCTGCCGCTTTCTTTAAATAAGAAACTATGTGAAGATACACCCAGAATGTGTGCATCTGGTTATCGCAGATTAAATATTTCAAGCATTGTGGTCTGCACCTTACACACAATATAAAATCAGATAGTAAGAGCTATTTTATTTCAACTGAACTGTGGATGAAAATGTAAACACTGGATAAGACACTAAGATTTAACATTTTGACTGTATCTCATATGATTGTTTTGTCAGATGAATTTAGCTTGATTATTCTTATGTAGTTATGTAGTCATAGAAAGTTATATATTTCTTTGCTGAAACTTCAAGTTGTATAACACAACATTAGATACAATGAGGAATTTAAATTTTAGAGCTGATTATTAGGGAACCAGCTCATCAAGTGTTATTATGTCAAATTCTTAACATAAAAAGCATTATGTCTTAAAACCTGTGACACACCTCTTTGTTCAAATTGCTTTTCATTACAAAAAATGAAAACATTTTTATCTTGAATGGTCCCGATGAGAATTGGATCTCAGGCCCTGGCACTGACTCTAAATGCTCTACCCACTGAGCTCATATCCTACAGACCCTGTTTTTTGGCTTGCCCTTTCTTATCCTCAGGCTGCACCAGCTGCCGTCTACCTCCGACCACACTCAACACCCCTGATATGTCGTCCTCCACTTGCCATGTCCCTCCTCTTCCTCATTTGAAGGGGTTCAATCTCCCTTTTTGGTCACAACTTTCCAAAAGGTGAACAGAAGTGATTTTCAATAGCACCGTGCATGACTAATGGTGGAAACATGTTAAAATCATCGCAGAAATGTCCTTGGGAAGACAAATGAATTTTCAGCAGAATAATTAACTTAATTAACAAATTTGCATGCATATTCATCAGGGCCATTGAAGTCTTTCCAGCTCAGCTTGATGAACGTTGCTGTGTAATAACCAGCTCATTTACATTCTGCCATCCACTGCCATTTGTGTGGATTACTGAGAAAAGGCAATGTGTGTGTGTGTGTGTGTGTACATGGTGCTAGGGCTACATTATATGTGCACTCACTTTCTTCTTTCTTCCAACATGTCTTACAGAATGCTTGATGAATTGATCTGACATACAGTTTTGTTGGATACACTCCCCTCCATTGGTCCCAGCTGCCTCCCCTTAAACACACGCTAATGTAAAGAAGAGTTTACACACACATGCATACACACACATATTCACCCACACGTACCTTGTGGGAATGTATATAATTCAGGCCTGACGTTATGTGTGTGTGTGTGTGTGTGTGTGTGTGTGTTCTACACCCATATCTCCTTGCATCCCCCACCCCCTTCTCTCTGGTGGGCAGTTCTTGGCACCGATCCTGAGTCGTAAACCCTCCTGGGCTGCCAGACTGTGCGCTGTTAAAAACGCGAGGCCCTCCGTACCCCTCCCTGTCTCTGCAGGGCAATCTTTAAAAGCAGCAAGGTGTGACGGCACAGACTGGCAGCTTGGCAGAGATGCCCGAGGATACCAACGCTTCGTCAGCCGTGAACGGGCACCATCACATGGGCTCGCCTAACTAATATGCTCACCGTACATGTGCCTTTCTCATGCCTCATCTGTGCCAGCCAGAGACAAAGGAATTCATTAAGAAATTTCACATGGAGTTGTTTTGTGATTTTGAGGGGATACAGTTAATTGGGAGTTTCGCACAATTGAGGGAGAGATTTTCCAAATGAGTTTGGAAAAGTTAATTACACTCACTTGGCTGTGTGAGTGCCCTTGATCTAGTGGGGCCAGGAACAACAGGGGAACTTGTTCCACAGAAGCTGATAGACAAATTATGCTCTAACATTGGGTTTGTGATTCTGCAGAGCAACTAAAACACACACTTCCTGTTTATACTCATACGTTCATCAGAAAACTGCTGCACCAGTAGTTTCACCGATGGTGGCCCTCAGGTACTAACCACAACAACACTCCAGGGAATACAGCCATGAAAAAAATACGTTCAAAGATTTCAGAAAAGGCAGCAGTAATAAAAAAAAAAAAACATGCCAAAATAAAAACAACAACAAGATTTTACCCACAAAAACACAATACTACCCAAAGAAATAACACATTTCTCAAAACCAAAACACGACAGAAAATTCAGAAACATGACTAACGAAAGTTTGGAAAAGACTTTTTGGTTTTGTTGCTGTATTTCATTAACTGTTAGGCTATAGAAAATACTGTTTTTTTTTAGTTTTGATATTGTATAAAGTGTTGCATTTTGTGAAACGTTTTGTTGTGTTTTGCTCTTTCGGTCCACCATAATCATCTCACCAAAAGAAAAAGGAGTGGAATGCAAACAGCTTTGCACCTTTTACATAATACATATGTTGTTTTGTCCTGATATTTTTAAGAAGTAATTATCACATTTGAGGAAAAAAAAGACGAAATCAAGATCATCTGACATGTAAAAAAAATTGTGATATTCAACATACTTTGCCTCTGTTATTCTTTCTCCTACGCTCTTTTTTCTGCAGACATATGTGTGACACTTGAAGTTGTTATCATAGCTGGAAGTGTGAAAGAGAGTGGTTGCAGTAATATTCTGCACTTGAGAGTTGTGACAGGAAATTGCTTTTTCGTATGCAAAACTCGCATTTTCAAGTCTCGTCCGACACAACACTCCGTGTCTTCCAGCCTGATCACAGTGAAGCCAAGTTTGTGAAATCACTTATCCAGAGATGCATTGATAGAACAAGCTGGGTGACAAAACAAGCTTATTGAAAGACTTATAGCATTTTAATTTTAATGACATGTTTTACTCACAAAGAAAAAAACAAAACATTTATTGTGTTGATTGCCCCTTTTTGTTTTGAAGCTTCCACTGAAGCAAGACGACTACTAAACACAAATGGACCATTAAACTGACCTTCAAACTGGGCCCTATGAAAATCAAATGGCTGTCATCACACTGATGGGGAAATTTACACAACTATGGCTCGTTTCCCTCCAATGAGAATATGAAAAATGCAGATCACAAGCTTGTTTTCACGATCCTCCTTTCTGAACAAACAACTCGCACAATTTGAGTGAAAAAATCTCTGAAAGCTCTAACCACGGAGCATGAAAGGAGGGTTTTGCTCAGATGGAAACAGCAGTCTATCGCCTGCAGACTGACTTTGCTGGTCTGCATTGTTGATTGATGCTTTTCTAGCTTTTCTAGCTTTTTCATCGCAGCTTCGACAGTTTATTGCTAGAACTTGTCTTATGATCTTGAGATTGGCCACATGCATGGACACACACATTTTACTAGAGACAAGTATAAAGTTTTGACAACACCTGGACTGACCATGGAGGGATGTTGATCCACCATCATCAGTCAATTTCGCGATTATCACCATAAAAGTATATTTACCACATTAGCCTGGAAACTTGCCCAGGAATACCTGAAAAAGAAAAAAGTAATTTCTTTGTAACTCTTCTTTTGAGGGGGGGGGGGGGGGGGTACATTTGACGACAGTACCGTTTGATGGTGCAATTGATGGGAAAGTTCTAAAGAAAGTCCCAAAGCCTCAGAGGAATTTGATTACCTCCATCCATTATCTGCACAGTGAGCAATCGCGAGGCTCACCATCTGTCATCCGTTTCATTTGCATCGTCAACACCTGCCCTGCCTGTTTATGCCTTCACATTTTTTTATAAGCTGCCTTTCATGGCAGGGAAAATTGTTGACTTTTCCTTTTAAATACATTAATTCCACAAGTTCAAAGAACATACTGCTGGAGAACAACTTGGTTTATGTTAAATAGGATTTGAAAAGTCTCTTTATTGATGCAGATTAAAAACAGACTTTAAAGCAGCTTTTACTACCTTCTGAACAATACAGTGTTTAGATAGATAGATAGATAGATAGATAGATAGATAGACAGACAGACAGACAGACAGACAGACAGACAGACAGACAGACAGACAGATAGATAGATAGATAGATAGATAGATAGACAGACAGACAGACAGACAGACAGACAGACAGATAGATAGATAGATAGATAGATAGATAGATAGATAGATAGATAGATAGATAGACAGACAGATAGATAGATAGATAGATAGATAGATAGATAGATAGATAGATAGATAGATAGGTAGATCCCTTCTGTTTGTTAGTCACACATTGTGCAGCATATACTCCCTCTCCTCTCTCTCCTTCCCTTCCTCCCCTCCTCAGTCCTCCCCCATCCATCCACCCCGTCTCCCATATCCCCAGGTGGTGCCGACGGCTGCAGGGCCCATTAGCGACAGAATTCCTGCCTCCAGCAGGCCATGCGTGTCCCGAGTGACACATTTTTGGACCGGCACCAAGAATCCAACCCTCCGCAGACAGCTCACTTCCCTCCACAGTCACCACAGTATTTGTGTGTGTGTGTGTGTGTGTGCATGTGTTTGTGTGTGTGTGTGTGTGTGTGTTTGTGTGTGTGTGTGTGTGTGTGTGTGTGTGTGTGTGTGTGTGTGTGTGTGTGCGTGTGTGTGTGTGTGTGAGTTAGAGAGGTTTTGCGAGCACAGCATGAGTCCCACAGGAAATGCTTGAAAGGCAGTATGGGACAGATTGGTGAAGGCACAGAATGGACTAGAATACTAAAAAGAAACTGCAAGATATTCCACAGCAGCGAGATCATACATTGATACAGACAACTCTCCTGCCACGTTTGGACATTTGTTATAACCATAACCTCCGCAGCAATCCCCAATCATGCATCTGTATGTCTTACCATGTAAACTCCATACAAGTATTCTCTTTCGCTGAAAAGATTTAATTGGATTTAGCTGAGGCACATTATTGTTTGGTGATGCTCTTTGCCAGCTTCTTCAGCAAACACATCCTGTTCAAGGAAGAGAACCACCTCAAACTGAGACTTTTATTATTTTTACATACATCATGTACAGTGAAAGGTGTCACTGCAGTGATAACCTCATCTGAGATGATCTACACATGAGATATTTGATGCATGATCAAGATTCTTTTGAATCATGAGGACGAGTGATTATGAAACGATACATTATGAGTTAAGAAAGAGAAGTAAGTCCTTTTAGTATAGATATTATGAATGGATTCTTTCTTCATACTAATAGATAGTTAATTATGTACCTAATGACTCCTCACAAAGCGCTATATAATTAGTCTAGATGAGCCCAGAAAGTTCCTACTTGTTCTTACATGTTTAATGTTGGTGATTTCTCATTTCCAAATGGGAATGTGGATGATGGTGGTTTAGTATCACCCATATAATCTATCTATCTATCTATCTATCTATCTATCTATCTATCTATCTATCTATCTATCTATCTATCTATCTATCTATCTATCTATCTATCTATCTATCTATCTATCTATCTATCTGGTATTATTGTTCATTGACCTGTCAAACTGCTTTAAAGCATGTTTTTAATTTGCAATACTAATTATCTTGAACAACATTTAATATGAAAAAAGATGATGAAAATTTTGGAATGACAGCTTTAATATTGCAGGACAACATTTAATTTGTCCGGCAGCACACTGTCATTGTTTATAACAATTTGAATGCTGAAAAAACAAAAGTCTCCACTGTTCCAACACTACAAACTTATGCAAACAGAGAACTATTTAAACATGAAAAACTAGAATTATAATAAACTAAACTATATTACCTAAACTAACTCTGTGAGTTATATTCAGTTTATACTGGTGACCTTTACATTTCTTCAAGATGAATGCAGTCAGGGTTATCTGTCTTGGTTTGCCATGGTTTGACAGGTATTTTCTGTATTGAGCCTTCTCACCAAAAAAACAACTCAATTTATCACCTTTAGACTAATAAAGCAAAACAGTTTTCAGTTGATTCAAATAAAAGTGAGAAGAGAAAATAAAATAAACCTTTTTTTTTTTTGAAAAGATAAGACTGGAAATGGAAGTTTTGCCTTATACTACAGCCTTGCCTTACAAGCTGGAATTAAAATGGATTTTAGGGGGTTTGTATAATTTGATCAACACAACATTTTCATCACTTTGAAGGTGATTGAATTGAATTGAATGAAAAGGTATTTTCATTATGTAAGCTGCGCTGATCAAAATGTTGAGATGTCTTTTCAACTAAGCAGTCAACTCTGGAAATGTGTATCATATAAAAAAATTTTTTTTCTTTATCTTTTAATTTTTTATTAATGCTGCACATATACTACATGCGTGTGGCTATGTGTTACATGTATTATGAGCTGAAATATTTTGCATGTAATGTTCATTTAAAGTCTAACGAGTCCTCCAGCTGATATGAGTGATTGGTTCATATCGTTTAATAAAAGCCAACGGCAGCCAATGAATGACCACCCCTACAAGTGGGTTAGTGACTGAAGTAGCTACGTGCGACTCCAGTGTGATGTAAGATCAAGACTAAGATATGACAACTGTTTTTTTTAACTTCTGGGTTACATTCAGCCAATAACACAACAACATTTTACAAAACAGCCTTTATCTTTTTTGTTTTGGTTTAGACAAAAACATTACTTGGTTCGGCACAGTTGTCATCTTCATTTTGGCGGCTGCCTTGATAACATGTAAACACAACAGTTTACAACTAAAAACTTTGTCCCTTCCTGGTTGGCTTTAGGCAATAACATTCCTTGGTTAAGATGAGAAAACAATCTCTGTTACAGTTTTTCTCTATTGGTTTGGCTCATTTCTTGAAACAGAAATTACATTATCAAAATAACATGGACAAATCTCCAAACCACCTCGCAATTGTTCACAACAGAATGGCATTTCTCATTGCTTTCATCAAATTGCAATTGTCTTAATACATGTGTCAATTGTTTCAGTGCATCTCTGCAAAAGATTAAGTACAAGTAGCCTACAGTTTGCACAGTTTGCCTACATTTAGCACATTTTCCAAGTGAATAGATTTTGGTGATCTGAACTGATTAGTTGATTCTTGGTCTAATGGTTCTTCTATCCAAAATATGTCAGCATGATTTCATTGTATAAGTCATCACATGCACAATAATCTGTTCAATTGTCAAAATGGGCCAAGAACATGATACCATCAATACCATATAGAATCTCATGTAATGTTTGATAAATTCATGACAGTAATTGAGTAATTGATTTCTTGCTTAGAAGCAGTTCAGTGTGCTTTACAGAGTAAAAGAACTAAATAAAAACAGTGTGTGAAAACAGCTAAAAAGCACAGATGGGTACATGTAATTTTTTTACTCTAACTTTTGCAGATAATAATGGGATTGGAAGCAAATGAGACCCCTCACATCCTCGTATTTGTAGATGAAGCCGGCTTCAACCTGGCCAAGGGGCGAAGACGTGGCCGCAACATTATTGGCCACCGGGCCATGGTGGATGTTCCAGGCCAGCGAGGGGGCAATATAACTATGTGTGCAGCCATTTCTGAGAATGGTGTGGCCACTCACATCCTCACTCTTGGCCCATACAACACACAGAAGCTCCTCTTCTTCTTGGACCACCTTTATACTAATTTGGTCCCTGAATATGAGCGAGGTCTTCTTGAGTCTCACCTACCACGCTACGTGATTGTGTGGGACAATATCAACTTCCATCGTGGTCCACTCATCAGGGCTTGGTTCACTATGCATCCAAGAATGATGATGGAGTTGCTCCCACCTTATTCCCCTTTCCTTAATCCTATTGAGGAGTTTTTCTCTGCTTGGAGGTGGAGCGTGTATGAGCATCATGCTCAAGACCAAAGATCTTGTCATGTTTAGACATTACAGGAGATCAGTGTAGGGGATGGTTGCGGCATGCACAGCGTTTCTTCCCGCTTTGCATTGCAAAGTAAAATATACGTTGCGATGTTCATGAGAATCTGTGGCCAGACAGACAGCAACGTCTGGACGGCCAGGAGGGTGAGAACGGGGGAGGGTGAGGGTGAGGGGGACGACAGCGACCAGTAAAGTGTTGCTATAGTGTTTTCTGTGAGCTGCAGATTTATTTACAGTACTGTAGGCCACATAATTTGCTTATTTTTTGTTTGTGTTTATATTACAGTATATATGTGCTATGTATGTTTTTCTTTTCCTTCTATAATACTATACTGTATGGAAGTTACGTACTTCACAGTATTTGTGTGAATAAAAATGGTTGGTATGAGTGTATTGTGTGTGCTTTGAGGCTACTCTTACTGTGAAACTTTTTTCCTCCAGTTTTTTACACTATTGTATTCTGTTAGGTAGTCCTATGCCATAGTGACAAAACATCTAAACATTTTGATTTGTAGTACTCACACAATGCCAAAAGGACAATGCATTTTGGGGGCACTGACTATTTGAATGAGAAAGAAACTTCATTTTGACACATGGCTGAACTGTTTAGGGGGAGATATGAGCTTTTGCTGGTGAACCATGGTGTTTTGCTGAACCATTCAGTTTAGTTTTGCAAAAAGTACTAAAGAGTGTTGAAAACGTCCGGTCTGTTTCAAGAAATGAGCCTAGGCAACTGAGAAAGATCTTTGCAATTTGGGTGGCACTGACTCTTTACATGGGAAAGAAATCAGGTCTGAAGCATGGGTGAACAGTTTTGGGAGAGATATGTGCTTTTGCAGAATAGCTATGGTGTTGTGCTGAACTATAAGAGTGTTATGCCAAATGATCTTAGAGTTTTGAGAATGTAATTTCTGTTTCAAGAAATGAGCCAAACCAATAGAGAAAAACTGTAAAGCAAAAATGATTTCTCTTTACAATGTGACCAATACCCTCATGGGCACCAATTTTACGTTTCTCATACAGTTACTCTCATGACCACTAGAGGTAACACAAACTTCGAACGCAACTATGGCTTGTATCTGCATGCACGAACATGAGGCGCAGGAGCACATTTTGCTGAGGAGGACAGTCTCATTAAGTCATGTAGAATGATAAACAATAATCATAATAGGAAAAAAAGAAAAAACCTCCAGCTGTCCAGTCAATTAAACATAAAATTACTTCTCCTCAGACTACATAAAACTTCTCCAGGTCTGCAGGTTACTTGCAAGTCTAATACACATGCATGTCTGACAGATTTTAAAAACTGACTGAATCATTTTGAATGTGATGACATAAACGTTGAAAGACTCCTTTGAGGTTGTGAAGAATTTGACAGTCGAGAATCAACTCATCGGTTTTGATCACAGAACCTTGATCAAGTCGTTATTCTGCTAATTGTAAAATTATACTTACTTGTTTGTATTTGCTTGAATAAATGAGAGAAGCTGAAATCTAATTTGAACAACAAACTGATTTGAAATAATTGCTGCATTATTGAAAACATCAAGATTTAATTTTATTCTGCTCTTCACAAACCCTTGCGTGGATGAAATTTTCCCAAGTATGGCATCAGTACTTAACAACCTCACTTAATTTCAGCTTTTTCTATGCGACCATTGTCCACTTTTGCTTGTACAGAGTCTAGGGGCACTAAAGCTTATTCCAGCTGACTACAGACAAGGGGCAGTCTATCCCAGAAAGGGTAATCATTAACGGTCACACATACCCACATCTATTTAGAATCACCAGTTAACTAAACAATCAATACAAATTAGTTAGCAGGACCTTTTTTAGATTAAAAATTGGACAAGAAATATTTTTCTGAAGCAGTGGTAACAGAAGAAGTCAAGAAGGATCAAGGGTATTTTCTATTTCCCTGTGAGAATTTAGTCTTAAATTGTTGCTTTCACAACCATCACATGAGCAACAAATACATTAAATTAAATAAATTACTGAAGAAGACGTCAAAAATAAAACAAAATCACTCACAATGAGTTGTTTGAAAGAATTGCCAGCTGGTCAAAATCTACTTGGACTACCTGTGGCCAGGTGGAGGGTGAAGGAGCCTTCTCCAAGGTCCTGAAGTTATGCAGCTGGGATCGAATCTCTCCTGTGTGTATATACTCAACTAGACTCAAATGGGCCTCTACACATGCTCTAAAGTTTATCCCTTTATAGAAACAGAAGGGATAAGAGTATGTTATTTCAGAGGAATTCCCAAAAAGGCTGCTCTCAGTCACATGTTGTATCTTTATATTTTCTTTGTAAGACAGCTAAACTCATTGGAGATTGTGATGGAGAATAAGCCCGCTAAGCCAAATATGTTTACCTTTTTTCACTTAAAGCAGACTGTTTCTCTGCTCTAATACAATTTTGATTTTATAACCACTCACCTGACAAAATCAGCATTTGATGAACTTAAAGACAACCTCTCTGCAGTGAATTCAGCTATACTCACATAGACTATGATCTCCCACAGGGAAAATTAGACATTGTGGAATAACTTGAATGTTTTATACAGTCCACAGCATGACAGTATAAGACAAACTTCCGTCAATAACTAGATTCTGCTCCCATACATATATAATGGGACAAGGACGGTGGTCCAATCAAATAGCCCTACCAAACTGCAATCGTAGTTTGACTCAGCTGTGCATAGAACCGTGCTGACAAATTGATAATGTGTTGCTTCTCATATTAGCTCTGGATCTTTTTTATGTACATCATAATGAAAGAGGTGAGAGGACACACCTCTGGGGTTATTGGGCGGCTGTTGCTCAGTGGTTGGCAGGTTCAATTCCCACTCTCACCACTCAAAAAGATTGGTGCAACTGACAGCTGGAGGGGTGTCAGTCCACCTCCTTGTCACGGCCGAGATGCCCTTGAGCAAGGCACCGTACCCCCATGCTCCCCGGGCGCTGTGAATGGCTGCCCACCGTTCCAGGTTTTCATCTGTCTCCATGAGTGTGTGACCATGTGCATGTGTGTCAACAGGTGCCAACCTGGATGGGTTAAAAGCAGAGGACAAATTTTGTGAGTATGCATGACCAATAAATCTAATCTTAATCTTAATCTTAAAAACGAGCATCAGATAGAATACCCTCACATTATATGACCTCCCAGTTAAAAAGTCCATCAGCTAACACATCAGTTCAGGGTTAATGTTGTAGGTTCTCTTTAAGTTTTCTGCTAACATATGATGCTGAATACAAGTCAAAAAGGTGGAAAACAAATAAACAAAATTAAATGGAGAGACATTATTACACCCTCCTTCTATGTCAGAGTCTGATTTAGTAGGGTCCCTGACACACTGTTGATGTCCCAACAAGGATTTGATTCACAATAAAGTGTATCCAAATTTGTCTAAACTTTGCTGCATTTGGCAAGTATATAATCATTATGCAGGGCAGTGCTCCATCCCTTGCATGCAATACACTGCTTGGCTCACCAGTCAAAACCATGAAGACAACCAAACAATGAGTTGGTCCTAAGTTCAGTCCTATTAAGAACTTATGGACCATTCTCAAACATGAGATTTAGTGCAAGAGGAGATAATGCACCCTTTTGAACAGCACTTAGGAGGCTGTTGTTCAGAGAATCATGAGCACATCAAGACACCTGTGGATAGAAGGAATAACATATGGAAATACTGGTCTATTAACATTTTTATAAGCTAAACAGTGATGTAAGTATCACTTGTACATACCTGTATAACTGGTACTTGTCAGTGTAACTTGCAAACCCATATTCCCAAAAAAATTGGAAATTGTTCCAAAATGCAGTAAAATTCAATTATCATTTAATTATATTTGAAAAATATAAACAAGCAATATTTAAATAAATTAAAAGACACAGCTAAGAAAATATGAACAAAAAACCCGAGTAAATAATGCCAACAAAGTAATTCGTGTGAAACATGTAAGTGTGGGTGCTTGACAGATCTGTCTCTTACTGCTGAGCAGTTGAAATATTGTATTTGTTCTGAAACAAAACTCCAACAGTTTTTATCCTCAGTTCCCAAACAATTAAAATAAAACAATTAAAAAGTTTGTATGTTGCTGGCCTAAAACTTACCGAAAGAGACTCGAAAAACTGTGTAGCTTCTTTAAAGATTGGGTTAGAACTTGCTATTGTTGACTCTGAGCACTAGAAATAAATAAGTGGGCGGGAAAAATATATTGCATAAATTGTTTTATGATTGTGGAAGGTGCTAAAGTACATTGTAATTGAATGTGCATGCAGTGTAGATAGAGACTCATTTACCACAGGCTTCTTAAATTCCAGGTAAAAGGTTGACCTTTCTGCCATGTATCAAGTTATTCATGAATTTACCCAAGTTATCTGTCGATCTCACATCACACGGCAGTCATGACAACCAGATGCTTACATACACAGTCGAGGGAATCAAAACCACTTCGCCCAGCAGCACCCGTCTCTTTGCTCCAAAATAGGGTGTTGCTGGGGTGTCAGAGGATCACACCCCTGTATGTTCCCACCTGCTCCAAAACCCACCCTATACTCCTCGTTTTATAGCCGCGCACACACTCACCGCACGCTTGCATACACCCAGCCACAGTGCCCCCAGACAAAGAGCACAAAGCACAAAGGTGATGTAGCGACAGATGCTCCTGTCACATGCTTAGCATATCTCCACCTCCAAAATAGCGCAACTGCAAGAGTCAGTCTGTTTCTTTCACTCCCTGGAAATCATCAATACTGTTTTAAATAACTCATGCACTTCCACTCCCTGACGGATAAGTGCGGCTTTTAAACCACAATCCTTCACCCAATATTTATCCAATCTGACCAAATGCTATAATTAATGCTTTGCCTCTCTTCTCTTTTCTCCTCCAAGCCAATATATTCCCCACATTTCCCTCCCTCTTTGCCTAACCTTTCAGTGCCAAGTTCACAGATAGAGAGAAAGTACTTCCTGTGAGAGGCCGGGCCGGCTGCCAGAGAGACTGATCCACCAATCTGACACGTTAATGAGATCCTGGCCCGTAGTAGTGGAGTGTCAGGCCTCCTCTGCTGCAGCACCATCCCTGCCGTGACCTGCAACACACACACACACACACACACACACACACACACACACACACACACACACACACACACACACACACACACACATCCACGCACATGTCTGCTCGTAGCCTATGTATGATTTCTTCACACATGCACCCACACACACAGAAATATAAGCACACATGAATCTGAGTGCCCCCCACCCGTGCACACACACTTGGAGAGGGGGATTCAGCTCCTTAAATCTGTCTAATTAAAACACCAAATCCCTCTACCCCCCCAACCCAATCCTCACTTCTCACCCCCTTTTCTCCTCCATACACACGCAAATATATATATTCATATATTTTTATTCTTTATTTTTTATCATTATATCCCTGTTACATGTTTGCACCTTACGCCGCAGCAAATTCCTAGTTAGTGAACACTGTTCACTAACAATGGCAATAAAAACGAATTCTGATTCTGATTCTGATTCTGAAACACACATGCACTCGCACCCAACCCTCCTCCATCCCCACTGCCACCACCCCCGATTCCGCAGGAGAAATGATTATTAGGAATTTAATGGGGGAACGTTTCCCATCCCACACCATCTGGGGCTTGGGAATGGCACAAAATTTGAGGATGCTTGCCGAAATGGTGGGGAACATTATTTTCATTTTTCTTGACTGGTGCTCAGATTTTTAGACGTTGCAGGGAAAAGATCTTTATTCCAATAAGTTGCCATCATTCATTTCACATCTGAACTATATATAATATATATGAAGATGGATTTGTGTTCGTCTGAATGTTCTAAACTGTATTTCAACTTCTGACATGATTATTTCCATTTTGCATATCTCTGTGGAAGCACAATCTTTCAGTTCGCACATGTTCCTCCATAGAGTGTACTCTACATCTCCTATTTCTGTCCTTAACCTCCCACACAGACCCCGGCCATATGCTCCCTCTTTCTGTGTCCCTCCCTATCTCACCCTCTGTCAGCACCAAGCTTAATGAGGTGCATGGATGTAGGGGTGCGTGTACACGTTTGACCCTGTGCTAAACTGCAGCATGCCGCCCTGTGAACCCTGTGGGTGTGAAGCACAGTCCTCCCTCTGCTCACCCACACCCATGTCCCCCAGCTTCTATGCGAAGCCCCAAGAGAGATTTGAACCTGCCTCTCTTCCACAAGCTCCCATACGCATACGTTAAATCTCACACACACACACAAGGTGAGAATCTTGGATGGGACAAATATAGCTTGGTAATCTAGTTGGATGGGGCTCAAGTGGTGCTTTTAGGGCTCCAGAGGGACCTCCAGCAATCCCGAAAAGAGGCACGTGTGAGGGAATGAAGACAGGAAAACAATTCAATTGAAAAACAAATATAATTTTTGTTTTAATCTTACTGTCTAATTAAAATGATTTGAATGTGTTTCTTCAGATCTGCTGAGTGTGCCACATATTCTGGTCATGCATTACACCAAACACAGCATTTATTTCATCATCTACTGTACATCAGCATGAAATACAGAAAGAGTTCAGCCTGGTTTGTCCAACCAGTTGCACAATTCATTCTTTCTTTGTTGAGCCTCATCCGTTTGCTGCTTGTTGTTTCTTCTTCATTACTGGTTTCAATTTGCATGATTGAATTAGACATTTGCCAGGTATATACATTCGATTTAATTTGCTCGACATGTTCTGAGAAATTAGATCTTAATTTCACGTTCGAGCATTTTGACAATGATGCGGGCTGCCCTGACATCGTTTTTCTTTGTAAATGTACAATTAGATAAGGATTTACAAAAAAAAAAAAAATCATGTTTTGTCACACTCGCAATTTTAACTTCAGACAAGTTGAACAATTAGTGACCTGATTGTACTTGTCGTAAACTAAAAAACCAACTAGAGAGTCATGTATAAAATGTTATTGTTGTACAGGTGAACTTCCTTTACACTAATTGCAGAGCTGGCAGGCACTTCTTATTCTCTGTTCGGATGACACGTTTCTCCTCCAACATGAGAGCCCGCTAATTGGGAGCTGCTCTCATAGATATGGTCAGTGTTCATGGCAGCACATATCAGGCCTTCAGGGTTGTGAAGGTGTTGCTACTCGCTAATTTATTTTCTGTCCAAGGCTGGCACATGTATGATCACAAGTCTAAACGCTCCAAGTTAAAGTAGCGCCGTCTGGTCTGCCTTTTAAGCCTCAGTTGTTGTGTATTTTGATTAAGTGAAATGTTGGCCTTGTGCAACAAGTCTGACTAACAACTCTAAACGTGCCGATTTCTGTTGCGTATTTTATATTTTTTTCAGAAAAGTTTTTTTTTTAAGTGTAAGTGAAATGTACGACTCCTCTTTATATATATATGTTTAAGATTGACATGTTGTTTGTTCAGAGACACAAACAAAAGGAATTTACTCTCACAACGTAATTTCATGACCTGATTCTCTTAATGTTAACTATCATAAAAAAAATGTGAAAGACGAGCTGCGGTATCCAACGCACTTCTCCCTAAAAACGGTCATAACAGCTTTGAATAATCTCACGCCAGTGAAACTGAGTGATCACATATCGCAGATATTTACAATCACGAAAAGAGCTGAAACGCGGCGTGACCGGTTAATTGATAGGCTTACGGGACATTGAAGTTTTTTTTTTTTAGTTTTTGTTTTCGGAGGGATGGCCTGTAGGCTACTTTACAGCCGCATTGATGCGTCCCAGGGGATTATCGCATCCACTTGTCTTCAAACGGAGAGCATGACTGGATGATATCCAACACCTCCTGTGCGTTTCTGACACAAATCAACCATCTAATCAGCTGGAAGTCAGTCAAAATATCATCAAACCTGTTTTAATTCTGCCTTTAAAACTGCCTGAACAAAAACTGTTACCAAAGAAAAAAACAAACCAAACACAATGTTTGGAGGTTACAGCAAAAATAGATACGTTTTAAATGATCCTCTTGTGTTTTAAGGTTACAATAATTATGTCCACAAGACCCATCTTATGCTGCTTCTCCTATGGGCCTCAGGGGTTTTGCACGACTATTACACGATTAATTTTCGTCTAAATAAATAAATGAAAGATTGCGCCCGCGGCGGATTTATCTTTTTTTTTTCTAACTATATTGTTATTTTTATTCCTAATTGCCATCTGCTGTCGATCATTGCCACAGAAAGCTGAGAAGCTGGGCCACAACATAACGCCTCCCACAGCCTCTTTTTTATTATTATTATTATTATTATTTCATTGCAACAAACACATCACAAAACAGTAACACATTACTTCACGAATATTTCGATCCATAACGAGTTTTTAGGAGTGCGTGTGTGAGTGCGTGAGTGGTGTGTGCACGCGTGCGTATCAGATCAGCAAATGCAGAAAGAAAAAAAGAAGAGCTATTTGATCCAATAACCATTCTGCATTCGGTTAAAGTTACAAAATCAACAGGATTTATGAGCACAGTCGCCAACATTGTGCAGTAATACATGAAGTGCATCGCAGCTGCTCCACTGTGGGAACCAGGGTAAAAAGTTCACATCAATACAAATCCCAAACTTTCATTTCGTTGCATATTGATGGTCACTCTCTGTTTCTCTCTTTTTTTTTTAAAGCATGTGACATTTTGCTCAGCTGACACAAAATGCTTTTCCTTCCAGTGCTTGACTCTCAGCTGGGGTGAAATATACAACAATGCAACATAAACAAACTTTAAATGTGCAGAAATTCACATTAAAGTTCACACTGTTGGGTAATACAATATGTTTTTTTTTCTATAATATATTATTCACATTCAAATGGACGGACTCGTGATGAAAAAATAAATAAATAAATACAATAATGATTTACATTCACCTCATAACAGCACTATTTACTCCAAATACAAATGCATTTAGTTTTGACACTTTCTCCCACAACTTCCTCCATTAAGTTGACAGAAACATCATCAGCTCGTCCAATTACTTTCCCATAATTGTCTGGCTTTGAATACGATCCAAGAAACGTATTCTATGAAGACCATATGTAATTTCTAAAAAGCAAAGATTGCATTTGGCTGCCTTGCATAGCACAACTAACTTTTATTGCTCACAGACTGCTTCTCTGAACTCCAATCATGTCTCAGCGAACTTCCCTGATGCAACGAAACTTCTTTAGTTTCTTATTCTTCGAATGTTTCGGATGGTTGATTTTTATTTCCCCAGAAAATTCATTTAACTTATTTTAATGGGTCTTTTAAACAACAGCGTATCAGCTTTATCTAAAAACGTATCATCACTAACATCTGCTTTGCTGCCATGAACAAAACAGGTAAACACTGCACTGCGACTGCAAAGGATTTGCTTAGAAAATAACCGTTTTCGACTAATCGTATTTACATTTGAATTGTTTGAATAAAAGTAGCACCGTGTCATTAACTATTTGTTTTCTTCAAAGAAATCTCAGGTATCTCAATCTAAAGATGTGCCTTCTTTGAGATCATCTTTACACACACAAAAAAAAGAGGTTGTCTTTTTAAGATATTTTATCCATACAAATTTAGTGGGACGGTAAGTGGTTACAGCGAAGCCTCTTAATCAAAACTGCTATTTTTTCATCTATCAAAAAAGACTTAAAATCACCAAATTAGTTGCTTTAATTGGCATTTATGTGGTGCACCAGCGTGACAGATCCCATGTTGTTCTGTTCGACATCTGTGCGGATAAACTGCTTCTAAAACCTAAATTTTGTCCAGCCGGTTGATTAGTTGTGGAAAGAACCATTAACTTCCCCTTGTGCTTGGAAGGACTGGCTGCGGACATGAAGGTCGTAGGGGAAACGGGCCTCTGGGGAGACCCGGTACATGGAGTTGTGAGCAAGGGCCGTGCGCCCTGGAGCACTGCAGTAGCGCATGCCATAGTGGCTGCTTTTCCCGTAATCAGGCGGCTCGTCGTGTTTTAGGGAGAAAATCCCGTTAAAGTTCATCGGTGGGCTCAGCTGGCTGTCAAAATGTGGACTCCCGCCCTCAGGGGACGGGTTCTCGAAGTAGGGTTCGTAGGCGCTGCTATAGCCGTAGTGTCGGAACGGCTTAGTGCTGGAGTCCAAGTTGCTGCCGCTGTGGCCGGGGGGCGAGTTCATATCTGAGCCAGGGTACGAGTACATGGCTTCATATGGCGATCTGCTAGAAAACATTACCTCCCCGTTGTGGTCTGTGAGAAAATTTCTTGCGTTCAGTTGCAAACAACCGGCCACCAAGTTGGTCGTTGGCTGAGATAATCCTTTGCACAAAGTCTGCACAAATGTGAGGAGGTCCGGTCTCTTCCCTGCGCTAAGAGTCTCTGACAGGGCCCAGATGTAATTTTTAGCCAGTCTGAGCGTCTCAATCTTTGACAGTTTTTGAGTTTTGGAGTAGCATGGCACAACTTTGCGCAGACTCTCCAGTGCAGCGTTCAAGCCGTGCATCCGGCTGCGCTCTCGGGCGTTGGCTTCGTTGCGCCGTAGTTTGGCCCTGTCCACCTGCTCCTTGCCCGGTTTCTTTTTCCGGGGGCCTCGCTTTTTAGGAAGCCCGTCCTCATCCTGATCGTCCTCTCTGTCGTCCTCATCCCTGTCGGAGACGTCGTCCTCGGCCTCCCTCATGTCTGGGTTGGACCTTTCTTGGTTGTGTTTTCGCTCCTGCTCCAGGCTCTCAGGTAAGCTGTCACGGGGATAATTGGCACCAAACCGCGGTTCACACATCATACGAGGTTCCTCGAATGGCAGCGTCAACATATTTACTGTGGAATAAAAGTGAATATACAAAATATAAGGGCAAAATACTGTCCCACGTCTTTTGAAGGTTGTCAGTTAATTACCGAGTGAACGAGTCCTCCCAAGAGGAAGAGTAACAAATTGTCAAGCAGGGCCAATGTCACAGCTTGCTACCTTTTTAAAAAGCACTCAATTTCATTGTTTTGCACTTGTGAGGAATAACTATGTTCAAAACCTTTTGTTACATCAAATTTGCGGATTCTACATTATAAAGTCTCTTCAGGCAACTATTTTGAATAAAAAAAATTAAAAAAAAATCATTGAACACACATTCTAATAATCGGTCGAGCTCCCATTAAAAGGCCCATAATATACAACAAAAACATAAGCGAAATAATACCAACCTCTGGTCAGCGTGCACCTCGCATGGCCCCAAATATCTCCTCTGAATCTCTGCTGCCGCTTCTTCTCTTGCAGACCACAATTTTACGAGACAGAACTCAAACCTGCGCAGCCTCTTTTCTCCGCCTCGCCGAGATCTGCTCTCCCCTTCCCTCTCTCTTTGAGGAATGACACTCGTGCCAACCACGGGTACCCATGCCATCTGCCGCTGACGTCTTGTGGCAGCCGAGACCACGTGTTCAGTGTCCCATGGGACCTCGATTGCGTACCGATCATCTGGCAGCTCCGGTAATGGGCACCGGGAGGCCTGCGTTTACCGTCAGAAACACAGACCAGAGAGGGATAACAACTAATACCTGCATTTCCCAGTGTACAAAAGATAAATTAATGTGCTTTTGAGTGGGGAAAAAAGGAGGGATGCACAGAAATCTGCAGACATTCTCAATACATAGATAGATAGATAGATAGATAGATAGATTCTTACACATGCAGTTATCTTATTGGATAAAAGACTTAGCCAATTAGACAAAGACTTAGACAATTTTTTTTAAGAGTCAATCCAATTTTCATTTCAAAAGTATGTTACTCTTATATTATACTATAATATGTTTATATTATATTATTATATTATATATACTATATGTGCTATGTGCTATATTATACTGATGAAGCCAGCTTCCTGGAGAAATGTCGTCACCTCTGAGGTGCATCTTACACCTACCACTAACCTCAAACTATATAAGAGCCCAGTGGATAAACTTTGCGGGTAATATTCCAGCAAGAGTTAGCTAAAGACTGTGTAAGTGCAGCAACCGCTTTTCATTGGACTGTTTTTACAACTAGGTTCAGTTCAACATTTGACTGAAGAAACTGAGCCACAAAGAGAGATTAGTTCCAACTAATCCTGAACCAGAACCTAATTTCAAGCCTCTTCGATGTTTGTGGATCTCTAATATTTGGAAAGCCCAAACCATGCTGACTCTGGTTTTCTTGTTGTGCAAGGCTTTTTAGCTGAACATCATGGTTGATCCTATGGAGGAAAATGTGTTTGGCCAGATGGCTTTAGTCTGGTCCCAGAAGAAGTCATGAGTATGGCTTGGTGGAAGCGTTTCAGTTTTTAAGATAGCATAGAGAGCAACAAGTTTGATCAACATTCACATAGTTAGTAGCGCAGCAAGTCCCAGACCAGGATGAGGTTATAATGCCACTGCTACTGCTTACGGTTTATTCAAAGGGGAGCAAACTCAAGTTATGTTGTTGTTTTCTAGGTCATGCTACCCAGATCATGACCAGGGTGTGGCCCACCTCTCTCCTGATGGCAGCTGGTACAGGCTCCAGCCCCACCTGAATTGGATTGCCGGGTATAGAAAATGGATGGATGGTATCTTGCAGTCCAATTTTTTGTAGCCATAATTAAATTGTATTTGTGTGTGAATTATTTTGTTGTCTAAACCAAACCAAGCCAGGAGTGAGATTGAAACTACACAATCGATGATGTCACACAGGACCTAGCGGTGCTGCGGTGTGAAAAATATTTTCACAAAACACCATCAACTCTTCCTCCTAGTGCAGGCTTTTTTACTTGTTCTTAGAGGTGCAAAAGCTACTTTATGATATCCTCCCTCGGCAGAACTGGTCCCTCTGTGACTAATCACCACCTTGGGTAGATACTTATGTGTGTGCAAAGTTGATAAATTGATACCTTAAGATCAAGGAAGTTACCATCACACCTTTTAATCAAAGCAGGCACAAACATGATCTGATTTCAAAATCTGAAGAACAAACGATAGGGTGACGTCATCAGGAAATTTCACAAGTTAGCAGCCATCTTTGGAACGAAAGTTTGTAAATATAATGAGCAAGAGGGACAAAATCTGCTGTAATTTGTCTATTGGAAAAGAGGATGATCAACCATCAAATAAGACGCACATGAAATTTTTGTTTGTTGGATACATATGTTACAAAATGTGAACGGGTGAAAGGAGGCCAGCAACTGAGCCGTCATGTCTAAAAAAAGGTCATCTACCAGATACTGAATTAGTGGCGTGTCCACATATTTGGCTATTTGCAAGAATAGTAACGTCTAAGAGTGCATTAGAATTTGAAGGGAGGTCTATCTTCATTGTTTGTTGGTTGTAACATTTGTATTCATGTCTAACAGTGCCCAAACATTTTTAACTTTTGTGTTCATGGAATGCAGCTACACTGGAAAAAAATCAAAGTCTTACCAAGTATATTTGTCTCATTTCTAGTCAAAATATCTCATTACACTTAATATCAGACACATCTGCCTAACAAGTACTATTTCAGCCAGATATAGGGACTTGTTTGAAGACAATACATCTTGAATATCTTGTTAAAGGAAAAAGTCTTGAAAACAAATTGTTTTGAGTCACATATCATATGAAACAAGCTTTTTTTGACATTTGAAGAGGTTTTTAAGCTAATTTCAAGATCACTTTTATCTCAAAAGTCCTAAATATCACATCTTATTTCAAGAAATCTTGACAAGCCGATTTTCACTAGTTCCATTGGCAGATTTATTTGCCTATTTCAAGCAAAAACGTCTTGTATTTGTTGTTTTTTTCCTTATTTTTGGAGGGGCATTTTTTCCAATGTATTTAAAGCGTTACTGAGAAACGTTTTTGAAATGGTGAGGTCAAGAACAAATTAGATTGAATGAAAGAGTGGATACATTCACACAAATGGAAAAAATACATCATTCTCCTAATGTGTCGTGTATCTGGCCCTGCATGTAGTTTTGGTTTTACTTTGAGACTTCCTCCAAAAAAAACAACACCATGGATCATTTATTCAAGCAGATCTTATGAGCTACAGTATATTACCATTTCAAGAATATGGTACCTCCAATAGTTATGTGAACAACTGGAAGGGAATTTTCCTTTTAGCATGTCATCTAGGGAACCAACGAAATGGAGTGGAGTAAAGCACACCTGTTCTCAGAGGCTTTCAGTCTGCAACTCCCTCTCTCTCCCACTCACAACATTTGTTAAGCAAATGGGTATCTTGAAAGATACTATATAAAACAAATAATGAATAATGTGCATGACCATGTTAAAATGGGCATGTCATGGAGTGGTGTTCAATTCATATCAGTTTGAAACTGACAAATGTGAAGAAAGCAAAGTTCTTGTGTACAATGTATACGTCATGCTGACTTGTGCATGCAAGCATCCCTTGAGTGCACGTTCCAGTGAAAGTCACAGAACTCACAATCATGCAGAAATACTGTATATACAGCTAATGCCTGCCTAAACGACAAAAAGAAATGTACCGGAGCAAATGGAGGTTTCAGAAGAGAGCTATAAAGGAGGGAATAAATGTGACTTCTGCCTGGATGTAATAAGGCAACTTTGCATAGCAGAAAGTCAGGGGAGAACAACTCTATAATATAAATTAACTTTTGTTTTGACCTTGGCACTCACAGGTGTAGACGATTGTTCTCACGTGTGTCATGCAGTGCCACTAGGTATGATTTTAGCTGTTGTCGCACTCCCACATTAGATTTAGTCAAACAGCGGCCGGTCTGTTTCTTTTAGTAGTAAGAGTTGTTGTTACTGGATGTTTTTGAAGTCCTGTTCCACTCACTCCTGAAGTTGCCTTTTGTTAGTGTAATGTTAATTTGAATCTGAAGCATTTGTCAGTGAACCTCTGCTTGCTAATATAAATGAAAACAAAAACAGGCAGTGAACTTAGATTTTTTTTTTTTTTGGGTAAGTAATAAAATAAATGCCAAGATGCAAAGGTGTGTATACATCTGCTCAGACGGCTGTGGAGCCAGTGTTCTAAAAGTTCATGTAGGATATGAACAAAGGATCAACAAATGAACAAAAGCGAGTTGGAAAGCTTTTCATCATTTTAATGCATGTGAGAAAGCAAAAAAACTGAATTCTGCAGCCTTCTCACTAATATCGAAAACTGTTGTTTCTAAATGATCTGCTAACACTTTTCTTAAATATTTGGTCAGCAACATTTCTGTGAATATGAAAAAAATAATGATCGTGACATTTTCTTAAGTTGAAATCTCGAGTACATACAAGAGGCTTGTTTTGTCAAACCAAAAGTCCAATTTCCAAAAAATGTCAAGGTTACTGTGATCTGAAACAGAAAAAAATTGTAATGATAAAATAGGCATTTTTGCTTAAGAATAGATGTACAACGGATAGAAAAAAAAAAAACACCAAGGGACACCTTACATTCAAAGGATGGTGTGAGTTATCAGAGGGGTGTGCACAGTGTTGGTGTCTCAGTATAGACATTAAGCACACCCAATGGAAAAGGCCCAGTGGCATGCTGCCAAATCCACACTGGGGCACAGCTGGCATTTGATATGGGTATATGCCCTCCTCAGTTATGTGGAACACTCACAAACACAATCGCACACACAGACGTATGCCTGTGAATGACCTTGTTGCAAGGAGAATCAATTAAAGCGACTTATCAATCTCTCTGTATTGGACATTACAAGACATCGATCAGCAGTCCGGCAGTATAAAAACTGATTGGTGTGATTTCAGAGCACCAAGTAGCACCTTCTACAGCGATAATGACAGCCTGCACCCACTGTGATGAATGTGCAAACACTTCACCTGATGTGCGTGAGACGTAGCAGCGAGCATGTGTTCACACAAATGCATGCAACTGCGCATGTGGACAAACACATATTATACATGAAATACACAGCAGAAATTCACATACGGACACATGAAAATGTAGAAAAAGCAAACAAACAAGAACAGCGAAAAACAGTCCGTTCATCACTGCCCCCATCCCCTTGGCCCCACAAAATATAAGAAATGCCTCAGCTGGTGAGCTGATCGTTCTGGTCCAGTACACTTGCTCACACACCAACATACACACACACACACACACACACACACACACACACACACACACACACACACACACACACACACACACACAAGCATCTGAAGAGTCAAACTCCCCATCTCAGACTAATCAGTTGACTGCACTAATTGCAAATGCAAATATGCAAATTTATATTAATTAATTACTCCACTAATTAGTTCTCTTGTCTTTTCAGGTAATAAATCATGGTGTGGTTGAGAGAGAAAGAGAGAAAGAGACATGGTGAGGATCTTTTGTCTGCAAAAATACTTGACTCTGGTCTGAATCTGATCCTGTGAGGTTTTTGGGGCAGATTTTTATCAAACCACCACCCACTAATACACTAATATACGTTTTTTCTCACAACACTTATAGCTTTGTAAATGATTGTATTTGTTATTCAATGTGTTATGCTTCAAGGGTGGAAGCATAGTAATTTGAGAAGTATTTTAAATAGCAGAGGTTGGTAAATCAGAGAGTCTGGCTGACAGTTCTTGCCTGTCAGCTCTTTTAATTATCACATTATCAGCTTTTATAGGCACAGTGCGTGGTGCAGAGCTGCAAATGAAGGCACCACACATTGCATGCTGAGTCTCAAGCGTTCCTCAATTGATGTCAGCAGTTGCAATGAATTTGTGTCTGGATGATGAGTGAAAGGTGAAGTGGTTAAGACGGTAATGGTGTGGTAATACAACGCAATCCTGTCCAACATTTCATGATATTCACGTGTTGCAGGTTATTTCTTGAGTAAAGGCCTGTGAAGAAACTTCAAGTGTTTTTTCAAAACTGACGCTGACTCTGTAATGAGCCCTGTAATTTTAATTTTCAGTTTCTCAATGACAGCCCTCACTATTTATATTGCATCGCCTTGCGCAGAGCTACATGTGCAATTAACTAAACGCCAAGCACAAAGGCTAAATGAGGAAGTGCATACGCAGTGCCACATACAAGTACAAGTCATTTATTTTGAGAACTTGTTGATACCCAGATGAACACTTCAGTTGTTTATGATAATAATCTCAGAGTCTTGTTCTCATGCCATAAAGATGTTGCCGAAGGATTCATTGTGTTGTCAGATTAAGGCAACAAGCTTGATGATTTAAAATAAGTTCCATGATAAATTTGGGGTTTTCCCTTACCTTCAGTATTCCCTTACCTTGTACAGCTTTTTTTTCTTTGTTTGTTTTTACACATAGACAGTAGAAGAAGAGGTTCTCCCCAAAGACTTATTCCATTCTGTTCTTCAGATCTTTTCCACAGAAAACCCTGATCCTGAACTGATACTTTGTTTGTAATCCAGGCTTTCCTACCTTAATGGTGTCACCAAGAAACAAGTTTTCATAAACCCTGCCTTGGGGCACAGTTGGCACATCATAAATAAAGAATGAGCAGCTGCCTTGCCAATTATTGACCCATTAGAAGACACAGGAATTAGAAACAGGAGCTTAAACAATGCAATCTAAAACAGAAGATGACAAGTGGTGATGCAGCAATGTTCAGCATGATAAAAATGATGCTTTATGTACAGAAATGCTTAAGAGTATTGAAAGACACGAACAACTGTGAACAAAGTATACAATTATTTCAATAGGAGGATTTGTTATACTTTGCGCTGTACCAAGTTCATTTTAGCATTGTGTAACACAGACATGAATAAATTTGAAAGCAGCGTGCAGCACCCACCACATAAGCTGTGATAGCAGCTTTCTGCCTTGTTTATGCTTGTCAGTTTACTGCATTGGCAAAAACACATTCACTGACCCAGGTTTCTGTTATGTCTGGCTAACTAAGACTTTTAGGCTCTAAGTATTTGAGCTCCGACGGGAAATATGGTGTGGGTCTAATTTAAGGGTTCCTCAGTGTACATGTACAATTACTTAAACGTACATGTCAAAGAAATAAATTCAGATATTTTGGAGACTACAGAGCCCTTTAAGAATAACGTTGCTCAATGCAAAATTGAAAAGATCATCACTATAACACTATATTCTATCATCTACAGTACATAATACCATTAAAAGATTTTAAGAATCGGAAGACAACTCTTTGTGCAATGGACTAAAAATCATATTGGATGCGTGTGATCTTCAGGCCTCAGGCAGCACAGCATTAAAAATAGATATCATTCTGTCAAAATCCCTGCATGGGCTCAGGAACACTTGCAGAAATCATTGTCCGTGAAGACAGACCACCGTGCCATCCACAAATGCAGGATAAAACTCTATCACACAAAGAAAGAAGCCATACTTGAAAAAACTCATTTAAAACTTAGGAAAACGTGAAAAACTGTTCAAAATTCAAAATTACAAACCCCTAACCCTAATTCTACTTTGGGATTAATGGATACTGCTGCCTCTGGACTAAAGAGAAGAGGAACTATCTGGCTTGTTTTTTGTTGGCAGTGCACTTGTGCCCATGGACCTAGCAACTTACACATTTGGAAAGGCTCCATCAATGCTGAAACGTAGAAACAGATTTTACAGCAACCTATGCACCCATGCATGTGATGTCTTTTTTGGGGAAGCCTTTGCATAATTCAGCAAGACGATACTAAACCACATACGGCATCTATCACAACAGCATGGCTTCATAGTGGAAGAGTTTGGGTGCTGGACTGACCTGCCTGCAGCCCAGACATATCCCCCCAAAATAATCATGAAATACAAAATCCAACAAAGAAGAGCCTGGATGATTGAGCTGATAGAATCTTACATCAGACAATAATGAGACAAAATTCCTCTACCAAGGTTCCAGCAGCTGGTCTCCTCAGTTGTCAGAAGTTTACAGACTGCTGTTAAAAGAAGAGGGGATGTTAAACAGATGTAAACATGAACCTGTCTCAACTTTTTTTGGCACGTGTTGCTGCCTTCAAAATCAAAATGAGCTAATATTATTCATGGAATAATAAAACTTCTCATTTTCAAGATTTGTTATCTTTATTTTTTTTATTTCCCATTAAGACAAAAATTGTTTGTGTTTGTGAGATTTGCAAAACAATGTATTCTGTTTTCGTTGACATTTTACACCGAGTCACTTTGTGAATTATTGTATTGTGTTATTTAAAACCGACTTTAATCGTGTCAGTGATGCGACATGCACATTGAGTTCACAAATGATGCATTTATTTACTTGAAGTAAACAGACCTTTTTGCGTATTTTATTTCATCTTGCTTACTGTACATATCCTTAGTTATATATATATTTTTTATTCTATTTATTATTTGGCTTGCACCGGGACCAGAGTAACTAATTTAATTTCTATGTTTTTAACATGTGTCGAAATGACAATAAAGAATCCTTGAATCCTTGAAAATGTTTCCCACTGGACAAAATCTTCTTACTCTAGAGGTAACGAGTGAGTGTCATTGAGTTTCATGTTGTTGATGGCCACTGCCACACTCCAGAAACAACTTAGGGTCCAAAGGGAAAACATGTTGTGAAACCCTCTTAGAGGACAAGTTTGTTGCTGGTTTCAGCAACACCAATCAGCAGCCTCCCACTCACCCAAAGTTTGCATGGAGCATGGTGGATGTGCAGAGAAGGGCTGAGGATTGTGATTACCAAAGGCCAAGTCGTGGACTGTTGTTCTCCAGCTGTGCTGTTCTACCCAATTAGAAACTCCATATGCTGCCCCACTCAGCTGCTGAGTGGCTACACCTCCCACCCACACAGGTGGAGCATTGTGTGCTCCTGTTGGTGTGTATCTGTTTTTGGTTGCTGTTGTCTAATGATGCAAACACTCTGGCGAGAGGGAAAGGGGAAGTTTCTCTTGAGTCCATTTGAGTTTGGCTCCATAATTTCCCTGCATACCGCAAAGTAATCCCCTCACAGATCTAATTCAACTTTGTGTGATGATCCACTACTGCAATACATTTTCTCACTCTCTAAATGACTTGCACTGCCACTTCTCCTTTGATAACAAGCACGCAGGTATTTAGGTGGGAGGCACAGAAGTGTTAATAGTATTAAAATATGGGCGTATGAATAATGGATATGTTTTTGAAAATGTATAATGTAAAGATGCTAGTCCTGTTTTCAGACAGAGACGGGATGCAGACGTGAAATGTTGCTGCTGGCGCCCGTTTCTCTTTCAAAGCACAATCTGTTCACACACATTCAAAGTGGCTGTGACAATCTGTTGTGGTAGAACCCGACATTTCCATACGCAGAGAGTGATAAGATAAATAAAAATGTGTCAGATTTCACATTTGAGTGAGAGTCACATCTTTACTTTTGTTTAAATGTTGGAATGATATGCGTAATAAACTCTCTACAATAAGACAGAGGAAGTGGTGTCTGACCATGATGATGAACACACGATTTGTCATGATTTTTTAAAGCTGCAGGAGACCCCGAAAACAGCATAGAAGTAAAACATTGTCATGTTTTATCTGACTAAGAAGATCAGAAATAAGCTGTTTACTGTTCTTGGTTAAGTCTTTTCATTTGCCAACTTTTACACATTTGTCATGGAAGCTCACAATAGTATTTTTCTAAGTGTGGCGCTGAGATGATTGACAGGGCTGCAATTTCGTTTTCTCACGCGAACGACACTCTTGGTGTGAATATGATTTCTTTCTTCCTCATCCTTTCTCGTCACCTTTACTCATTAGTCTTTAACTGTCCCGCCTCATCCAAAAGTTCTTCTGATTAAATTCTATTCTTTATTAGTTATGTTTTCTTATTCTTTTACAGCGTGCCATCATTTTTGTGTGTTTTGAAGCACATATGATAATGACACTGTATGATTAAAAAAAAAAAAAAAGTTAAACTCGCTGTTACCCTGCTGTGTTTGAAACCACTTCTCACTCGCCCACTTGAAAACGGCATGAAAATAGACTTTAGTTTGCATGGTTAAATCCGATGAAAATCTGTTTACTTAGTTTATGGAAGCAGTACAGGTGTGGCTTTGTGCTAATCCAGTCTCATATTAAAATCCATAATGGCTGTGTTGGTCCACAATGCTAAATATACACATTTTTACAATTGAAATAACAAGTTGTGTATTTGTGCATTTTCTTTTTTGGTCTGTTAGCTGGTTTGGGTGTTTTTTTAGACACATCACTGCTAAACTAAGAACAAGGAAATAGGTTCCATGTTAATGTTATGAAACAATGTATTCATTCAATGTATTTCACCCAGCAATTAGACTGCTTAAAGAAAGAATGTGACTGCACACTCACTGCACTGCAAAGGACTGCACTTTTATTTGACTTCATTTGTTACTGTTCTCATTGATTATTTTATCATGTTTTATCTTGCTCTGAAGTATAGACTGGCGTGTGAGGATGTGTGAGAGATTTTCAAATTCTCTTTCGTGGAGCATAAAAAAGACAACAGAAGGAATCTAATTCTGATATGTTTGGACCAAAGATTAATGTGGTGTGCACGCACCAAAAGAAGAGAGAATGGTCTTACACACAATAACATGAGGAAAAAGACAAAAAAAAGGCATCTGAGCATGATTAGAAACAGGGTGCACATGTCATCAGTCAAACAGAAGTAGCTGGGTTTGCCTGCATGCCACAAGACTGTAGTTAAAGCAGAGTCATAATTTTTTACTTCTCATGACTTTTTAAGTTGAGAAGAGTCTCTGCTCAGGTTTCTTTTTCTTCACTTTAAAAAACTCATTGTCATCAATGAAGTAAATGGAAATATGCCAGTCAACTTTTTTTGGCCAGAATACGAACAAAACCATTCATCTCCTTATGTTTACAGGTTGGAGATGGTTAGCCCAGTAGAGCAAAAGGGGTAGCAACAAAATGAACAGAAATTTCAGGCTCTGTCTGCTGATAATGAATGTACACCATCACATCCACAAACTATTACTATTGCACTTCTACATTTGTAGAAAATGTCATTGCTGGTCGTGTTTGTGAGCGTTCAGGTGCTATGTGAAAAGAATTCTGGAGAAAAAAGAATTTTAGCCTTGACCGCGATCGTGTTTTATCCAAACACAAAGTGATGCTATTATTGCCTAAGGACGGCCAGGAAGTCACAAAGTTTTATTCTAACGTGTTTAACTCTAACCAAAGCGATCAACAAAACGGCAACCATTTGGGTGATAATTGTACAGAAATAATATATTTTAGCCATATCCATGATTTTTATCTAACCCTAACAAACTTGTGTTTTTGCCTCTAACCAACAAGGAAGTGACAGAAGCATTTTGTTGCTGTGTTATTGGTTGAACTTCACTCAGAGGTGAAAAAGCTGTTGCCTTGTGTTGGCCTTGGCCTTGGCAGGAACGCATGAATTATTGAAAGGGCCCCATCTCGCCCCCTTACTTCCCGCCTATGAGGACTTTGTGGCTTCTTAAACGAATGACGTCTGTTCTGATGTGGAAATGCTCATAAAGTTCGAGTCTCATGTCCCTCCTGCTGCTTGCAGGTGGCAATACTTTACAGGAACGCTGTAATGAGTCATATCTAAGAATATTAACAAAGAGTACAGCGAGGCATTCAATATGATAAATATATCCGCAAAGCAGAAAGTTTAACAGACAGTGAAACCCTGCGGAGTGGTTGTCATCTTTGAGACAGGATTGTACAACTCTGTCATCATTTCAGACTGATCTTTTGTTCCAACGAGTTAAATGAGAGAAATTTAGCATTCTTACGCCGTACAAGTCCTTGGTGATGGTATCCCACTGGGCCACTGGAATGGTTTCATTAAATGGAGGAGGTGGGGAAGTTGGTCTGATCGAGAGCTTGTGTATCACATTTGTTTAATCAACAGAAATGTAAAAACAGTAATTTGTGGTTTCACAGAGAGCAACATGCTGTGACTGTTATTTGGTAAACAACAGCCTGGAGCAGTTACTTTTCAGAGTCGTGTAACCGTTGTCGCAGAACGGATGGCAGAGAGATCAATTGTTGTTAATGTAACACTATACAACTCCCTCTAAAACCCCAAACTGGCTCCATTACGTTTCTATTTTTGTGTAAATTAAACTAACAGGATACAACCTGATAACACGTGAACTTTAGAGGTGTTTTAGGTATATTGCATAATGGAAAAATGCATTTACAAATTTTATTTATCCAATTGTAAAAACACTATGAATATATCAAACTGACTGGATGTTATTTCTATTTAACAGTTTCCACCCAGAACAAACAGCATGTTGTCTCTGTATTCAAGTAGCTTGACGTTAGCTTAAAAAGCTTTTTGATGAATGGTAAAAAAAGAGTCAACATGTCAACAGAAAAGAATGAAAGATAATTGGGGTTTTTAAAATTTGCTCACCACTTTTTGACTTATATGGCATTTACTTTCAGTTTTTTTCTCCATTTCTTGTCATTGTAAAGAATTGCATGTAATTATAAAGACGCTGTGGTTGGAGCATCATTTCATGATAATGTGTTTAAAATCACGGCCCTTTGGGCACTTTTCCTGTGCCATTTATATGCATTTTACTCGTTGGCATGTCACTAACTCTTAAAAACATTTTGATTTTTTTGTAAGTTCTTTTTTTAACCTAAAAACAAATATGTTTGAGAGTTAAAAAAATAAATAAAATAAAAACGGTGCAGCAGACTGTATTTCTGAATGAGCAAACCAGGTTTGTGTGTTCCATTCGCTTTCTTCATCTGACAATAGATAGAGATGACATTTATGGTGATGTTTCTCTTTGCAACCATAGGTGCCCCCCCCGTTCTGTTCATAAAATAAAATGCATGTTTGAGCTATGTCTTTTCCATACAGTTTATGCTCCCATAACTCAAGTAGATTAGAACTTTCTGCAGCAGTCAGCATTTTCAGAAAATAAGCCTTCTGTTCACTACCTGCTCAGTACTACTCCAGCTTCCTCCCACTGTCCAAAAACATGCATGTTAGGTTAATTGGTGTCTCTAAAATTGTCCCTAGGAGTGAGTGTGTGTGGTTGTTTGTCTCCCTTGTCTCTGTGTGGCCCTGTGATGGACTGGCGACCTGTCCAGAGTGTACCCCGCCTCTCGCCCATTAACCAC
Source organism: Odontesthes bonariensis (assembly GCF_027942865.1). NCBI lineage: Eukaryota > Metazoa > Chordata > Actinopteri > Atheriniformes > Atherinopsidae > Odontesthes > Odontesthes bonariensis. The sequence continues at coordinate 15,579,579 of NC_134519.1, read as the reverse complement.
TGGGATAGGCTCCAGCCCCCCGCGACCCGACCGACGGATTAAGCGAGTAGAGAAAATGGATGGATGGATGGAACTCTATAATGAAAGTTACATACTTCAAAGGCAAAGAAGGAAATAGTAAAAGGGCTCCTCAAACTCCATTGGCTCCAAGTTTTCACCATATCATTTGGGCCTTTATAATCTAATCAGTTTCAGATTTGTCAAAATTTGCACCACTAATTATAACATTAACTGTAACAAAGCCCTCAGGCTTGTGGCTCTGTCTTGTAAAAGAGTTTTTTTTTTTTTTTCTGTATCTCAAGTGAATGTTCACAGAAAATCTACAGTAAAGCCTTAAACCATCACAAAAAGGACAATGAATCAGCAATCAAAATCTATTCTCTTAATCAGTGCATCCGGTAAATGTGGTTATTTCCTTTCATTAGTTTTTGATTGTCATTGTATCAGGCAACACTTGTGAATTCATTCATTTATGTGAAGATGCAATTATGATCTTTATTGAATAAAATAAAAAGCACAAATATGATAATGAATATTTTTAAAATGACAAAAAAAGAGAGAAAAAGTAAAGCTTTGAATTAAACTTAATTTTTGGATGCTTGTGGAAAATTATGGAACTGACGCAACAAGTTTCAGCAACCCAGACATTAGTAACTGCTGTATTTTTTTGTGGCAAGTTCAACATATCAACTTAAAAGGAGACAATAATGTCACAACTTGTTATGCTGCTATTCTAAATGAGCTCCTGCCAGTTTGGTGGCCAGGGCTTAGATGCTGATATTTATCTAATCATCTCTGCTGTGGAGTCTTTCATTGCAAATCTTTATCTGGAGACTTCAGGGAGCTCAATGCCCTCAGCAACTTGTATCATCTGCTACATGTCACAATGCTGCAGCCATGATGGGCGTCTGTCCTGCCCCTTGTGCCCACCTGAGGGGGTTACAGTTGGCAACCACCACTCCTCACCTGACAGGCTTCCAGAAAAGGAACCACTTGGCTGCCAGCAGACATAGCTTCTTCCTTTTTGGGGGGTCGGCCCCCAGTCAAGAGGAGGGAAGCTTGGCTCTTTAAGTGTTGGGCCGATTCCCAGACACACTAGCAGCTCGAGCCACAGGGCCCTTTGATTCTGGGCTCTCGATCAGTCACTCTAAATGCAGCTCTGTGCTCTTTCCAGTGGATAGACAGGGTTTAATTTTTATTAAACAGCTTGAAATGCAATGTCTATGTTACACGTCACATCGTGTGGCCGTGTGTAGTTAAGTAGCGACAACATGCTATCAGGGTTGGTTAGGTTAGAGCACGATTTCCTGAAAGGCCACACGTAGTGCGCATGAATGTGAGCGGCATCAGCCTTTTCTTTTTTCAACTTTGGTGTAGAGTTGTTAATTATAATGTCAGAAAAACCACAAAAATGCTTGACAATCAGTACAACAACAACCAAAAGCATAACAAAATTTCATGAAACACAAAAGCTAAACAGAATCACAACATTACAGATACACAATTTTAGAAAAATGAAATAAAACACAACAGAATTTCAGAAAACACGCCCACCAGACATATGAATGAACAAACTAAAGCGGAAGAAAACGAAATACAACATTTCAATTAATTTAAATTCAATACAACTACTGTTAATTCTAGTATTAATTGTGTTAAGAAAAAACAAGGACATCTCTGAAAGGACAACAAAAGTAAAAATACAGAAACCACAACACCCCTTTGAAGGTGCTCTTTGTAGCAAAAAGAAAAGAAATTTCAAAACATAAAAAATTAATCGACGGTTATCAACAGAATAGGAAGAAGCAATACCTATGACGTTATATAAAAACAGCTATGTACGATGCAGCTGAGACTTATAACTGAGAAACCTTAGGGGCGGATCAGCTTCTCCTTTAATACCACTTTGTACAACTAGATGGGATATAAAAAAATCATAGTGTCTAGTCAGCTCTGGAACCAACAGAAGAAGAAGAAGATGAAGAAGCGGGAGCAGTAGCCTGCACTGGCAGTAGCCAACAAACAAACCGCCAGCTAAAAACAATTGAAGCTCCTGGCAAGCAAAACGAACCCTTCCCACAAAGTAACTGCATCCAGCAGCAAAGATACAAAATCACAAAATAAGATGAATGAAAATGACAATATTTATAGAGCCAAAACAAGAGTAAATATCGATGTTTCTTTTCTTCACTGCAGAGAATTTGTCACTTTTTGTCCATGATGTATATTCTGAGCAGGTTTTTTACTAAAAACCAAGCTAACCGTATGGTGTAAACTTTAAAGGTAGACGCATTATTGTGTCGGGAGTAAGATCAAAATTATGAGTATGTTCATCTGACTGTTTGTCGACTGTTTTTCTTGTTGATTGTTCTGTTAGAATTCAATGACTGAGTTTTTCTCCCTCTAGTTATCATCTGATAGGCTGCACAACAAATGAATAATGTAATAAACACACCACTTGTCCAGTGAAATCCTGCTCCCTCGCGGTGATCGTTCTTGAAGAGCAAAGTCACAAACTCTAACTTTAAAAAAGATGAACATATTACACGCAACAGAAAACAAACAAACACAAAAACACACTTTTTTCCTGAAACATTTTGCTTTGTGTTGTTCTGTTTTTTTTTCAGACATTTTGTGGTTATCTTTGAATGAAAAAAACCTTTCTGTGTTGTTCTTGTGTTTTATGACCCTTTTTTGTGCTTATGGTTTTGTTGTTGTGCCCTCTTTATTTTTCTGAGATATTTTTTCATGTTAGGCTTTGTTGCTACTTCCTTTTTTTACATTTTTTTTTATTCTTTCTAAATTTCTCTCAACTTGTGTTTTTGAAAAACTCCAAAGATACTGATCTTTAATAATAAGATAATTAAATAGGACATCCCAGTCAATCTGGTAATATGTAACCTCTTTTTTTTCAGTGTTTTTGAGTCTATGTAACTCAATATTTAAATTAGAAAATACATTATCAAATGATATTTGAAATACATTATTATCATTATTACTTTATTTATAGTGCATCTTTCATACATAAAATATAACACAAAGTGCTTTACAGGTTAAAAGGTTAAAACACCCGACTCCCCCAAATCCCCCACCCTCCACTCACTCACTCACTCACTCACTCATAAATATATAATGTGCAGCCAAGCATGTCATTCTGCAGGTGTGTTTTCTGTCCTTTTGATGAAGGAAAAGCAAACCGATTAGCAGGTCCAGGTAAGATCAGAGCAGCTTTACCTGCCAGTAGCTCAGTGATTAAATCACACAGAGCAAGTCTCAGGGAGCCGGGTAATGAAGGGACAGGCTGGTGGATGCCTTCGCACCCTCTCCCCCCTGCGTCCTCCCACTCATCCTCCATCAAGCAGTACTGGAGCTCAGCCCAAGCCTGGGACAGGAGGTAGGGTGGAGCATGAACACACACACACACACACACACACACACACACACACACACACACACACACACACACACACACACACACACACAGATGTAAGCAAGTTGTTTGCTGTTTCTAAATCTAATCAATCTAGTTTTCTTGTCTTTACTTGCCATGTACAGAAAAACCATTTAGATATACAGAATGGGACACAAGTTGCTTCATTTTTGCTTAAAGGTCACGAGCATGACTCCACAGCAAACACACTGAGAGGAAATGGTGGAGCAGTCACCATAGGATGCATCCTCTTTCCAGCCAACCTTGACTGGAGTTAATACAGCAAAGAAACTCATTTGCACATTTGAGTATCAAGCTGATTTAATAGAGTAACGACAAAAAACAACAGCTCTGTAAATCAAAAGTGAGCCAAAACAACAACAAAAAAAACGCCTCGTAAATCTTACTTTCCAGCTGCACCAAATACGCCAATAAGGCCAGAAATAAGCATTAAAAGCTCTTTAAAATACTGTTGATAGCTTTTGGTTACAGGCAATCCCCATTCTCATGCCTGGCAATGGTCTTTTATGGCGAGGGACCTAATACAAGATTTCTGTTCTAGTGCAAACACAGTGGCCATGGGCACCAAGGAACAGCTGCCGTATAATTGAATTAACATTCGCCTTCTGCTCCGGCACTCAGCACTGCGCTGAGAAGTCATACACATCCCTCAACGAGCTCCATCAACCTGCCTATGAATATGCATGCTACTGGTGATGAATATGCACTCTGTGTCTAATGTTTGTGAGTTGCCTACATGGCAAATAAAGAGCTGTACGTTGTTGACTGTTTCGGGAGAGCGATACAGTATACTTTTGGTTTGTTGATCTTTTCAGAGCCACAGGCCCTCAGAGGCAGCGAGCTGAGTTGTTTGAGGGGCTTTGGTGGGATTTAAGGTCTAACAGAGACATCTAGTGGATCAGTTACTGTGAGTCATGCTCATGTTGGAGTTGATTTGTCACGCGAACTGCAGGCTTCCAATAGTTGTAAAAAAAAAAACATAAACTGTTTTATTCTAGAAAGAGAAAAAGGATCTTTCCTGCTTTTTGTTTCTATGAAAAAAAAAATCTCTGCAAACATGAACGTCTCCCATGAACAGAGACACATGTTGGACAACAAACTACTTGAGATGTGTTTTGTCACTTGTGACAAACTTTTGGTTTGTTTTGTATTTAGTTTTCTTTAATGCATTTTTATAGCAGGTTTATGTTTACCACTTAAAAGTCTCCTGCATGTCCAGTCAGGTTCACCTACAGAACTCGATCACCGAAGTGTAGAAACACTGAAGCGCAATGAAGGATTCAGGGACATCCACCTCAGCACAGTCACATGATCTGTTAAACTAATGCAAATCATGGTTTGGAATCTCCTCTCAGTTTGTCCTATTTATTTAAAGTTCAAGTACAAAATAGCATCTCCTAACAGCTTTTAAAGACTCAAACAGCTGGGTGAGAATTAACAACGGTGAGTTAAAACAGGACCCAGATGTGCCAGTTTTGTGCTGACAATCCACCTGTCAGACATCAGCAGAGCAGGACTGAACCAACCACAACAGGGAACCAGTGAAACCTTACGTTTTCCATGTGCACGCAATGGGAGAGAGATTGATTAGAAGAAACAGAGTTGAAGATGATCCTATTTGTATCCTCATGTTGTCAAACTGCTGGGTCCCACCACTACAGTAATTAGGATTCAATCAGAACAAAACATGTTTTAAATATTTCGGCAAATAATGTCTAACTCAGGCTGATGGAAATATTACAATTTTCTGCTTTTTTCACTTTTCTTTTATGACTTAAGTTTAATATCTTTTTAAACTTTTAATGGGAACTGTGGTGATGTGGTGATATCTTTTACAACTAGTGAACAGTGAACGTTTTGCTGTGGTGAGTAAAAAAGTAAATTGTCATGTTCACAGTTTACGCACCTTTCATTGGGATGCTTCAGTAAGGCACATTGCTCTCACAGGATTCAAGGATATTACTGTCTCACAAAATTTGATAATTGAATACGCTGAGAAATAAAATTCTGTAGGACATTACAGCAAATTCCAATTCAATTGAGTTGATCTTTCAAATGTAAATAAAAACATGATCATTTTGCAGAACAGCAGAAGTTTCAGTGCTCTCATGAGTGTCTGTTCTGTCATTAGGCTTGAAAACACGATTTACTACAGCTTTAGATTGACCAGGTCTCAAAATTCCTCTTAGTTTTCTCTCAAACTCCACATCCTTGGTTTTTGCTGCAAATAACCCAGTTAATCTGCAGCTCATATTGACTCTGGTTACTGTATTTTTTAGACTCCAGGCCCAAAGACGATCCTTTTGTATAAAAATAGGGGAAGGTCCCTTTAAGCGTGTCACGCTGTGGTTGTGCAGAAATGAAGACAGGCACACGTGATCTGAGCCCTTTGAGTCCAGATTTATTGATACGGCTGTGCAGTCACAGAGCAGGGTGGCACACACGGCCGCCTGGCCGGCACGGTACAGTGACACACACATTGCATGCACACTCATGCAAACACACACATTCACTCCCAGTCATTCTCTCGACTCGGGGACGTAGTGAATGATAATCAACCAGCTGTCTGTGAATTTGTCTTATTTGTTTTTTTTTTCAAATGTGTCATCTGTGTCTTTGTTGCTTCACCCACATAATACTGAGTGCTACAGTTTTTATAAAAGCAAACATATCAGTGGTATCAGCTCGTTGGGTTATCAGATTAAACGAATTGTTCAGGCAGCTTCAGAGTCCACTTTCTGTTTATCCCCCTTTCTTTCACAAACACACATCTCAGCACACTCATCAGCAGAGCAAGTAGTCACAGTGAGGAGATCAAAAATGCACATGAAGTATTTTGTGGCAGATATACACACACACACACACACACACACGCACACGTTTTACATCCATCTACTCCCAGTCACTAGAACAGTTAAAATCAGTCTTTACAGGGTGATTCTGACTAAACAAGGAAACAAAGCATTCAACAGTAACCATTACAAAACACCATGTTCTTTACAAGTCAGCAATACAGCTATGTTTTACTATTATGGTTGGTATAAAGTCCTGTTAAATGCTCATACAGTAGGCTATCACAGTAGCAAGTGGAAGGTAGAGCAAACTACAAGACTGTACATGTCTTGGTCCCTTGGTAAAGAAAAATATATTCTGCTTTACCAGGTGTTAGGCAGCCTATTTTGAAGATGTTTAAAGTCTAATGTTTAAAGATAGTTGCACTTTAAATGACATTGTTAAACCACTTTAACTTTTCTGACTTCAAAGCTGGTGGGGAAAAACATGACAAATAGATGAAAGACGAAGAGGAGAGACCAAAAAAAAAAGAAAAAAAGGACAGCGTGCTCACAAAATCTATCCTCTGAGCATCAAAAAGGAGCACACAGTACAGTAAAACAAACAAAAATACATACACAAAACAGCACTGAACAGAGCTCTCAAAATGAAAATGGGCTAAATATAGCACAAAATGTATCAATATAAATACTATACTCTGCAACAAAAAACTGCTGACTTAACAGTTTCTGTTGACTCCTTTGCATGAAACAAGGTCAGAGGATATTAACTAGTTTGTTTGACTGCCCCTGGATAAGAGCAGGTTCAAATGACATCACTAAATTTCGTACAGTTGGAAGGTGTGACATGGAAAGTACAGATAGAGGCACACATTCAGCCAGATGGCTTGCTAACCACTGACTGTATCTTTTAGGTAGAAAGTAGCTTGTGGTTTTAACATTGAGAAACAGCTATGTTCCACCATTATCCTGTTGCAATAAAAAAAAATCGGGAGAGTATTAAAACAAAAAGGCTAAAAAGCAATCTCTGTTTTCTACAATTTCATAACAATTTTAGGTCTTAAGTGTTTAGCCTTTTTCAATCCCATTTACACTATACATATCACTACATGTACCAGTATGCTCAGCTGTACACATCTATAATATACCTCAGAATAAGCTCCAAGTCTTCCGAGAGCTTAATGCTTAATTTCAGTACAATAAATGGTGGGATTTTCATACCAAAAGAATACAAGGAAAAACAAAAGTTTATGGTTTCAGGAAAAAAAAACATGTCAATCATTTTGCAAATACTGCCAAAATGCTTCCTTTCTTTCCTTCCAAGTACATAGTGAAAGCTGAGCCATCATTGCAGGGTTTCGTTATGTTACATATCCACAATAAGCAAAAATTGGATCATCTATACACAACATTACAAGCCTTAAAAACCTGGCAAACAACTAGGAAGCAGGTACAGTTCAGACTTGGAGCCTCAGATGCACCACAGAAGCATGACGGGTTCGGCCAGCTAAGAGATGTATGAGCGTACTGTAAACACGTTGAAAAAACATTACGCCAAAAAGGTGAAACTGCTGTGACAAAACTGCACTGCAAAAATAAAAATAAAAATAAAAAGTCCAAGGTTTTCCTCTAATTCAGCAACAATGTTGACTTTTGCTACAGCTTAAACACACATTAGAAGGCATCGAGAAGAATACATAGTGTGACGATATTAGACACATCGAGTGCATGAATCATACAGGACATAATGAATGCAAAAGAAATCATTTTACAAATAAAAAAAGAAAAAATCATCAAAAACACGTCTTACAAAAACTTGAATGCATTTACCTGTGTGATATGTTTCAATTGCAAAAGCTGTTCTCTAATTTAAACCTACATTATACCCCCCCTCTCCTCCTCCCCCCCCAAAAAATATTTCTGTTACTTTTACTTTAGATGGATTACTACTCCACCTCCTATCTATCCAAAGATGTACAAACTTTTAATATTTATAGTGAAGAGGACAGAAACACTCACAAAAAAACAACATGTACCCGACTGCAAGGAACACAAATTCATTAGAGCTGCACGATGTCTGATAAAAGCGATTAGACAGTAAACATGTCCCAGTTTCAGCAAACATGAGAGGCTCCCAAAGCACAGCAACAAGATTTCTACATGAAAATGGATTTGTTTGGGGAGTTGATAAGATAATAGAGCTAAGGATTTGTGGATTTAACCCCACTGTACTGTACATACATATATATTTATATATATATTGTACATGCTGTGCAGCAGTTGTAAAAGTCCCTCTTAATCTATTCTGCATTCCACACAGATCTACATTTATATGATTCATTTGCAAGAACCAAAATAAATGACTGTCACAAGAATAACACATTTGATTAATCATCTAAACATGTAAATGTTAGTAATTAGTGCAAAGATTATAGTGGGACTTTCACGACAGCTAGATCTCTGTGGTTGAGCTAAACATACAACATAAAATTAAGTAAAAGAATTATTAAGAAGAAAAAAAAAACATACTGAAAGAAACAGCTACCTGCTAAAGCTCCCCTCTTACCTCTGCGTCTGCCATTTTAAGGTAATCAACTCCTCTTAACAGTCTTCATTAGTAAGCAGGAGGGAAGGAGTAATGCACATAACTCTGCATACATTGTAAAAACATGATAAATGTTGTAAAACAAAAGCAAAATCAATAAAGGTTGGACAGTAAAGTAAAGAAACAATGGAAGCAAATGTGTCAGTTTCTCAGTGACCTGTAGAGGGCAACACAGTCCAGCTAATGGCTTTCCTTTCAAAATAGAGGTCCCTCATAGGATTTAACAGCAGGTTCAGGTCGACAACAGCAGGCCCACAGTGTGGCCACGATGCTCCCCAGCTTGGTTATTCCATCACTTCCTCTGCTTAGATGAAGCACAAAAGAATTATTAACAATTTATAATATTATGTATCACAAAAGTGATCATTTTCATACAGGCATTATAGATTATTTTGAACTGTATTCAGATCAAGATTAATAAGATTTGTTATTCATATTTTTATGGGATATTCTTTTCCACACAAACATAGATTTTTCCTGAAGTCATGAAACAAGAGTGTCTGGTTCGATTTTCTGTCAATCGTTTAAGGCTGCGAGATTAAACTCACCACTCATTTCTTTGTTCTTTTTCTCTTCGCTGTTTGGAGATTCAGCTCCTCCTGACAACTCTCCTGCAAAAACAGTTCTTGTTTTATTTGTCATGCTGAATTGGAAGATATATTCATTGGCAGGAAACATGTGCACTGCACAGTTTTTAAAAAAACGTCTTAGGAACAACAATGTTAAGCCCCAGAGACTTTGCTATGGAATTATTTGTTCATTTAAATGCACAAACTTTGCATTGACAGTAAGTCATCTGAAGGGAAGTGGCAACTCTCCGACAGGTTTGCTGTTGCGTCACCATTTCCATTCAGAAGAGATGGAACACACTGATACATATGTGTTACCGCCAAATAAGACATGACAGAATGGGGACAGGTGACAAACATTTGTTCGTTTAGAAAAAAATCACACATATTGGAAAGAAAGAGAGAACTTACTTGTATGGATAATTTCAACATTGGTTATTCACAAAAAAAATGTACACAATCTCTGTGTTATAGCTAAAAGGTGAGCAAAAGACAGTCAATGCCTATTTGGATCGCGGAATAGTAGAAAAAAAGCTTTTTTTTCACGAGAAGTTCCACATATTTATAAGTTCTATCTGTTCACAAGTTTTAGCCATGCCAAACATTTAAATATGAGGAATAGATTTAAATTTTTAATAATACTTTTTTTGATAAAAAAGACCTATGAGGATGTCAGCTCTTCACTTTAAGTATTATACTATTTTCGGAGTTTTAAGAGATTTGTTGGGAAAATAATTATCCCATTTTTCAATAATGAAGGTAAGATCCAGTCCCACCTGCGATTACATCCTTAGCTAGTATAAGCACAATGCATAGCTGCAGATAGAGTAGACTGTCAACACAGAGGTAACTGGTACTCCGAGAATTACTCATCAGGTGAATTAGCACGAAAGGTTGGCAGATTTTCCAAATCTAAACTGTTTGGAAACAGGAATTAAAAAAAAAAAAAATCTAAATAGTTCAGTGTAGCTTTCATGGCCACTAAGCTACAAAGAATATGTGTGTCGAAGTACAATGCCTTCTTTGCACATGTAGAGACAACAACTTTTGTCCCATCTCCTGCAAACAGGACATGCAACGAGATTATGTACCGTTTTGCAGCAGGGAATTCTGGTGCGTGGTGCTCCCGGGCAGCGCTCCATGCTCTGGTTCCCCTGAGTTACTATCTAGTAGTCTGCTGACCTCTGCTGACTTAGGCGTCTCCCTCTCCAGTTTATCCTCCTTTGGTTCGGGCTGCTCAGGCTCTGTCTGGACCTCTTGGGGCTCCATCGCCTCTTCCTGCTGAGCTTGCTCCTCTGCTTCCTTTTTAGCTCTCTCCTCTGCCTCTGAGGTCACATGGGGCATAGAGGCAGCTCAGCAAGAGTGTCTTCATGTACATTAGTTATTAATGTCTTACTTTTAATCAGTGAAAATTGAGGGAGCTGCTCACTCAGGTTTTTATTATCACTCTGCTGAGGCTTAAAAGCTTTTGACCACTTGGTGGCAGTCAAAACTGATAAAGACTGGTGGGAGATAGGTGAAATGTATTTTAGAACTAAAAAGAGCCAAATTCTCTCCCCTTAAACAGTTATGATTATACTGAAAATCTACATGGCTGTAAGTGCATTCCTCTCTCTAGAGGTTGCACAATCGACTTAGAAGTTGTTTATTCACACCTTTATTTTTCTAAGTACAATATTATTGCCCTTTTAGCTATTTTGGGCCTCCCTCAACTACTAAAAGAAGTATCTTGCTGCTAAAAACTTCACTATCACTACCAGCTTACGGACAGAGGAAATTGAAATGACAGTTGATTGTTGGGAAAAGCTTAACCACTGTAAAAATGTTGTTAAAATCCCGTTCTGAGTAAACTGCGATCAGTGCAGACCTTGAGAGCGCTTCATTTTTTTCCACTGTCTGAAGTTACAATCTGTTCAGACAGATCAGTTTTACTAAGGCCTCAAATGTCAACCATCACTAGAATTACAGGATGTACTGTACCTTTGGCAGCCTGGGCTTTCCATCTCTCCCTGTTCTGATAAACTTCCTCATTCCAAAGGGCCTTGAAGTTCTTCATGTCCACTGAGAGCAGAGAGCTTTGGCCTGACGAGCTGCTATCGGAGCCCATGCTCTTGACACTGTGCCTCTTGGTTTCATCTGAGCTAATACTGTTCAGACTGCAGAGACAAAAAAGACGGCAAAATGGAGTTAAAACTTCAGACTACGAGTGTAGAGACATGCAAGCAGCTCTGCATGGCTTCTCAAGCACATCAGTAATTTACAAAGTCTTTTTTCCTATTCTTTTTCATGTTAACATTCTAGTTTTTGTTATTTATAATCACACCTACCGCAAATTAAAGCTTTGGCTAATGTCAATAGAACAAGATTTATAAATATTTTAAACCGAATGTCTCAAAAACGTGATCTGACAATGGAGACCATGGAAAAGTTGGTTTGTTTATGCAGAAAGCACAGTTAACTTGTCACAAGTTGCACTAGTCAATATGTGGAACCAGTTTAATGAGTGCACTGGGGCCGACATTTGCAGTATGAACAGGATAAATTATGACGCCTTAACTACCCTGAGAATCATCACAATTTTCAGTTTTGTTTAGAATCTAATTAGTCCTGCGATTGCTGTCCATTGATTCGTGAGCATATTTAAAAACGTTACAGCCAAAACCTAATAAGACATACATTTATTGATGTTATTTAGACAAAATGTACAACATAACTCACTGACTCCATGGCAACAATAAGCTTCCTGTTTACATCACACAAAGCTTTCAAATTATGAGTGGCAGGGACTGCAGCTTGCTCTGCAGCCCACAGATTTAGACTTTGTAAAATGCCCAATTCTGGAGCGTGATTTAGAAGGCTCTAAAAGTCTACGGAAAGATGCTGCCGTGGTTACTCGACTAGACTCAAAATCATACGAATGCAATCTACATGATTGTAGTCAAGGTACAATAGTTTTAGATCAGTCAGAGCATCACACTGGCTACTTTAAACAGGTCATAGGTGTGATGACAGCCAACGATACAACTGTCAGTGTCTGTGATGTATGGTGTGGAGGACCCAAATGCAGGAAGTAGGAATATGGAAGCAACAGATGAGTACTAAGGATTTTTTAAAAGAAACAGAAAACTGGGAAACCAAAAACAACCTGACATGGAGCAAAAAACAGAGCATTGAGGAACCAGAAAACAGAGATAAAGTAGATGAAGGAATGGTGATAATGACAAGGATCTGACCAGGACTGAGATTAATCAAGGGGAATACATACAGAGGGGAACTAATGAGGAAGTGATTGCTGCTGTGGCTGATTGAGTGGAGACAGGTGTGAAAGTGGAGCTGAGAACCAAACAGGGGAACTGGGGATAACTAGAAGTAATGACCGGAACCATATTCTAAACACAATACAAGGGTAAGGCTCACACAAAATACCAACTTAGAAAATTGAAAGGGATGTAACTAAGGAGCCAAAGAAACCACCAACTAAGAATGCAAAACAGAGTAAATCAAATAACTCAGAGATAATAAAACCATGGAAAAAAAAAAATCTTTTCTTTCAGACTTTAAGATTTTCAGATTTTTTTTTTAAATTTTCATGAAGGATGCATCATTTTCAACATTAATTTGCATTATAGAACATGTAGGATCCAAAACTTTAAATGTGACTCAATAGTAGGCACTATATTGCATCTACTTTATCTTTAATACATCTCTTGATTCCCCCAACTTTGTTCAATCGCAGTGATAATTAGTGATAGAATCCCTTAAAGCGGTCACAAAACATAGTCTAGTCCACATGTAAAATAGGAAACATCAGTGTCAGAGCTAAACATTCTTACTGCCTTTCTAACTACTGCTGAAACATTTCAGTATAAGATTTCAAAAGCTGTCACCATCTCATAAAAGAAAAGCCAGAGAGCCTTGACCCTGGAAACCAAGAATGTCTGAACAAAATGTTATGTCTTTCTGGGACTCGTAGTTCCGTTTAGACCAGAATTGTGGACACATCAACTGACTGACCCTACAGTAAAACTAAAGCCATTTTTCCTGTTTGGGTTCAACAAACACGAGTTGTCAGAATCAGCTGCGTGAATGAGAGAAAGGCAGCTGCATAAAGAGAAGCAGGGTCACGTAGTTGCAGATGATTGAAACCAGAAATAAATATCATGAATAAACATTCCAAGGAAAGCCATGAGTACCCTATGTAAACTATGTGGTGTTTACACCTGGTTCGCCTGTTAAAGGCTGGTGGGACAGCGGGACTGATCGGAGCAAGAGAAGATGCAGAACCAGAATGTCCTGCTTTATTTTCCATATAAACTGACTTTACATGAATGAAAACTCATCTTAACTACCTTATTCTGGGAGACTTGAATATAAGTAACACTATAGCGAGTGTAATGTACTACTGCTTTCAAAGCCTTACACATACCTAATTTAGCACAAAGCTGGAGAAAAGGTATTGAGCCGAATGATTAAACCATTCGAGACAACATCACTTCCTTTTTGTAACTCAAGAAGGTTTTGTGTAAGCCAATGCAGCTTTAAGGTTCATTGTTGATCAGCGACGGTGAAGTGAACTGGACTTGCATCTCTAAAATGTCAATTTCAAGGTGTGTGGCTCTGCCAGATGAAATGTGGAGACATTTCCACGCATAGAAATGGATTACTCATGGGAGACTCATCTGCTGTTCTCCATACTTCCATTAGACATGCTGTTGTTGTTGCGGAGAAGCTGTTGTGGTTTAATCGTGTCACTGAGCGAGCAGTTGTTCAAGAAGGTATGAGAGGTGAAGGGTAGAAAACATTAAATTTTCCATCCTTGATTAACCAGGCTGGTTGATTAAAATCTATTCTGATTTACATACATTCACCCACTTCCATCTGCTCAGCTATGCTTCAGAGCAGCATATAAAGATCCAAACTTTTCTCTCATAAATCAACTTTACGAGAAAGCACCACAGCTCACCTTGAGCGTCTAAAGCCAGCCAGACCTGAGTGGGAGGCCTCGTCAATGAGTGGCGTTACGATTCGCTCCATCATGTCTGTCAGCACGGTGAAGGTGGGCACCACGATGAAGTCTATGAACCCTGGGGACAAAGATCAAGCAAATCAAGCAAAGATAATGTCAGCATGTCTACATTTACATGCTTAAGAGCTAAAAATGTTTTTAATGCACACTGGGAAGAAAACCATAGGAAGCATGATATGCGCTTTATAATTAAGTGTTAATGGCATGGTTTTAATTTCCTGAAAACATAAGCACGTTTTTTTGAAAATTGCTTTGGTTTTTTGACACCCTTTAAAAAAGATTGACCCTTTAAAGCAGCGACTCAAGAGGTGATACATCTGAACACAGCCGGCAGGAAAAGTAAATTATTCAATCATTCATGCAACAAAAACATCAACAGATGTAATATCCCCCAGTATCAAATGTAATTAAAGCCTTGGCTTCAGAATCAGGCACTGCCCTCTTTAACAGAAATACATCTCTGCAGGTGTTTTGCATAATTACCCACCCGTCTCCATTTTGACCACCTTTCTTGCAAAATTCCTTCCATGCAAGATGTTTATTTTATAAAAGGCCTCATTTGCTATGCCTCGTTCTCTATGCCTCGTTCTCTACTGTAACTTGTGACTATTGTAAATGATGTAAGTGTAACTGGTGAAGCCACTCACCTATTTGGGACTGTGCCACCATGGTGGACTTTCTATCGCAGAGAGGAGAGAATGGCAGCCCGAGGTCAGCTTCTTTGTCCCCCTGGAAACATAACAACTTCCTCAGTCAAAATCTTTCGTTTTTGCCCAATAGGTGGAGTATTACAGAAAAATAAAAACAAACAAACAAACAAAAAACAGTGTACCGCTTGGGCATCCACACACATTTCACACAAACTCACGCTAAGCCCCATGCGCTCACAGTTGTATCACCAGGCTATGGATTTGTCTGGGCCCTTCCCAAAGTGCTTTCAAGCCAAAAATGTGTTTCATTTTCTCTTCCCATTTGTCAAAAACTGATGAGATGCGCAATTGAGAGGCAATGTTCTTTGCAGAAGCTATTTATTGGCAATCCACATCCCGAGAGAAAAAAGGGCTTGTGAAAGCAGCCACAGTAACAATAGCCCTGATAATGAGAACATTGTGGATTAATAATGGAAGAGATAAAAGCAATGTGGCACCATCTCAACCTCTGTCCTCCTTTATGACATTTAAAAATACACAATCTATTATTTAAGGCAGAATTCATTGTTTTATTAAAGAGCACATTTAAAATTGCACATTTTACTCTTCCATGGTGCCTGTTTTTAGTTTTTGAACATGTGTTTAGGAGTATCACCGCATAACTCACATATAAAGTTCTTTAGAGGAAGCACTTATGAAACGGTTAGTCACTGATATCATCATGATTTCATTCTTGATGTTACACTCAGGTAACTAAAATTGAAAGATAAATTGACCGTTTTCTTATTTCCTCATATCATTCCTCATAACATTTCATAGGTAGTCTGTAGAAATTACTACACATTGTCAAATCTAGCAAATATGTCTACATAGTTGACAAAACTGCAATTCAAACATGTGCAATTGGTTGTGAAACTACAACACAGCCACGATATAGGTACCAATAATATTGACATTTAATTTAGGTGTTCCAGGTCACAGGCCCGGCTTTACAAGCATGCTTAATGGAATTGTTTATTGGGACCCTCAAATGGAGCAAGCCCATCATTAATCTTTTCGTCTCACCTCCCTGACACAACTCTACTCCTGTTTTCATACTTGAGCCATTTTGAGGGCTGTGTTGAAATAGCAAAAAATACCCCCCAAAAAATCAAACATCTTTAACCCATGGAGGCAGCTTGGGATATTTCAAGATCACCAGTGTATTAAACAAACTTTGCACAATTATAAGTATCAAATTCCTTGGAATGCTCTTAACTTCAGAGTCCAGTTTGACTTAACATTTACAAAGCTTTCCTAGAAAACTTCTTTAGTACTCCAGCTGAACTTGTCTGAGAGCTATTCAAGCTTAAGTTTCCTTCATCAAAGAAACCCAGTGAAGGTGCTTCATTGATAAACTGTGATCAGGGGCTGCTAATAAATCATTTGGCTTACAAAAAGCATAACTGGAATATGAAGTTTTCTATAATACGATGAAATATAAATGTGTAAAACACAATTCAAATTTTCTGTCTTCATTGACCAACACCCTCTTATCAGAAATACAAAAATCTAGAATTTTATAGCCCAACAATACACTCAAAACAGATTAAATAGATGCAAAGAAAGACAGAAATGTTTGTTGAACAAACAAGCAACAATGTTCTCTGATCTACAAACAGCAGATATATCGCCGAAAGGTGAGGGTGTCAGGATTGGATATAAAAGAAGAATCTACCACAGATTAAGTCTTTTTCAAGCAAGCATGCTCAGGACTCACCATTATGTGCTAAATTTGTTCAAAGAGTAAAAAAATCAGTGAAAAAAAAAGGAGAACATTTTGGCCTTTTAACATCTATAATGCAAAATGTTAAAGATTTATGTAGTTGTGAACCAAGGCCAGTGCTGGAAACCATCAGTGAATGGATGTGACCTTCAAATCTACAGGCAATGAGAAATGACCATACCTCTGTACACAATATAATCACATGGGCTCAGGAGTACCCTGAAAAATCATTGTCACGTCAGTTTCTGCATACTAAAGATGAGAAAGACCATCCATGCTTTAATAAGCCAATGATGCAACGGCAGTATCTGTGACGTAATTCAGGTGCATCAATGCATGTGGCAGGGGCGACCAGCACATCTGATGTAGAGGCCTATTTTGGAATTTTGGAGAGACATCTGCGACCATCAAGTCGACATACTTTCCCAGGAGGAAAGCAGTTTTTTTCAGCAGGACAATGCCAGATCTCGTTCTGCACGACTTACAACAGCCTGACTTCACTGACACAGAGTGTGTGTGTGTGTGTGTGTGTGTGCGTGTGTGTGCGTGTGTGTGTGTGTGTGTGTGTGTGTAAGTGTGTGTGCTTGACTGGCCTGCCTGCAGACCAGATCTGTCTACTGAAAATGTATGTGGCATCATGAACAGAAGAATCAGACATCAACAACCACACACTGTTCAGTAGCTGAGATCTTATATATTTAGCAGGAACAGACAAAGATCTTTTTGCAAAACTGTATTAGTTAGAATTCTCAGTTCCCAATTTAACAAAATGCAAAAATCCCTGCATCCCTTGGGTTTATACTATGAATGAAGTTCATCCGAAGACTCAAAAAGTTGTACCCGTTACTGTATCATGACAACATTGTGATTTGTATTCCCACACTTCTCATATGACTATCCTCCAAACTGAAGTAGGAAAAATTATTTAAATTTTAATGCACTTTATCCAACACTGAAAACACATAGAGCCATTTTCAATATTTAGGCTAAATGCTACCAAATTCAGGACGGACACATAGATTTCTAACAGCACTGCTGAGCTGAGCTTTGTATCATGGTAAGCTGATAAGCATGCCATGTTATCTCCACATACGTCCAAGCCAAATTACCACTGAAGCACACGATGGAGCTGTCAGTTAAAAATCCACTAACCTGTCTGAAGAACTCCTCAAGCAAGGAGGTGGTCCAGCGGTGGTGGAGGTCCCAACTTTTGGCTGGATGGCTGATGTCGGCTGTGTGCAGCAGTAGGGACAGGGCTTTGGGCTTGTCAATGCTAGAGCAGACACACAATCAGAGAGTCAAGTAGGCTGGATGTTATATTGACTAACAGTGGGTTACATTTTTGAAAGAACAAGCTGTTATTGTAAGAGGACCAACAAAGACTTTCATTAGTTTGAACAAAAATATGCAGGACACCTAAATTATTACTGGTGCAATTAGTTTAGGAAGAACCATAGAAAGATGAAATGTAATCAACTGCATTTGTAGGTATGAGAGAACATTTGGAGTCAGTTTAGCTGTGTCGGTCAAGTTCAGTCTAGAAGAGTGACTATATACTGGTAAGGAGAATAAACACGAGAATAAAGAATAAGAAATACCAATTTTGTGTTAATAATAACAATATGATGATACTGCCATTTGACATGAATTGATGAATCAGTGTTACTGGTTGCAAATTGGGTTTTTGTATTTATTCATTTATTTTTTTGACAGCTTTGACCACCCCCCACCTCCTATTATGTGTGCTATTCATAGGCCAACTCATTAAAATACAAAGGTGAATTTTTTTCTGACAGTAAAATTGATATTTTTTCCAAGTCGTCTTTTGATATCACAATAGTATTGTGAATGCTTCTGGTCATGATAACCACATATTGAAAATCGTGGCAGCCTTAGTTCAGTCACGAGTTGTGAACCTACTGTGAACATCTCTGAAGCAGAATTATGGAAGAAAAAATAAATACCTGTAAGACTTTTTAAGTCCCACAGTCCCCAAGAACTGTGGGTCATATAAAGAGGCTGAAAAGAAATGTGGCACAGCTGCTCAAGTGTGCAAAGCAATCTTTCCTTGACAATTGACTGTGCAAGATGAGTATAATACAACATTTGAAATTGGTGCGACACAATTTTCTTTCAGTATTGTAACCAACTGTATATGTGCTCTGTCGTTAGGATGTATCGCCGTATGGCTACAACACACTGTATGTTTTATACCCCCATCCCTGACTGCTTTTGGATCACTTATCCCTTAAATTGATCTCTTCTTACTAAATGGCTTTATGCTAATATTACCCACAAAGAGACATTTTGCTCCAGCAACGGGCTGGTGTATGTAGGATTGTCTTAAACTACAGCTAGTTTGTGTTCATGGTGTTAAAGCTACTTTCCAATCAGTACAAAAATGCGGCTTGCAGATAATAACTTTGGTGCAACAGTGGATTGGATCAGTTGTGCTTGTTAGTGGGATCAATTCACTGTTGGTTTGAGTCTTTTTATAGTATTTCTGAGTGCAGAAACTGAAGCCAACTGAACTTTTTGGTTCTTGAAGACATAACTTTTTCAATTCAGCTCTCCTAATAAGAAGTACAGATACATTCATGAGATTTGTTTCATCATCTAGGCATATGCTTACAAATGCTTGAGCTCAAATGACAACTCAAAACACAAGAGCATCCAAAAAGAGAGAAGAAAAATCCCCTTTGTTAATACTGCCTAGATTAGCCTTATTGGTCCTCTATCTTCTAACACAGTGTGAAGATGCGTCGTTCCTCGTCATCAGAAATGGTGTGCAAGATATCACCTGATAACCATGTCAAAATATCTTGTTAAATGGACCGATGCATGAAGGGACAAACACAGACCAGCGCAGAAAAGAGTCAGATAAGCCACACATACACGGAAAAGCACACATAAACACACAGCACAAGGTTAAAAAGAGGTGAGAATGACAAGCTCACATTTCCCCTCGTTCCATTTGTGGCAGATTGAGTCGTGAGGTGCACTCTAAGCATGCCTGCAGCAGACTGGTTTGAATTACTTCACATTAGAGTCTATTCAGCATCGCAGCTGCAGACTGCAATTTCTTATTTTGTGCATGTGTGCGTACTGTGGCGTGATGATTACCAAGTAGTCAGCACTTTTTGTTTTTGATGTATAGTCACATACGCAGGAAGCATAATACAAGTCATTCCAATATATATTCTTGGGAAGCTACTTGTCTGCACATTGGTGCTGTTTAAGCAGTTTTCAGATGGCGATGAGTGTTAGGCATTATCACAATGAAAAGAATACCCTGAAGGTCAACAAGTTCCTTGTAGCCTGCTTCTCTCTGTGTTGCAGCTAGATCAGCAGTGATGACTCATCGTGTCATGTGATAGTTTGCCTGATAGCTCTTTCATTTCTATTCGGCAGCTGCACCTCTGTGTCTGCATGCATAGCAGCGATAAGTCGCTCTGAATGGCAGTGTGCTCAAAATGTGTAACAAGGAAGTTCTGTGAGGAAGTGCTTAAAGATACCAACACCACCGTTTCTTTAAGAATATGTACAAATATTCAAAGCAAGAGGAAGTAACATACGTCTGCTTTATTATTCAGCTAGTGTTTAGTCTTGCCAAATCAGTATTTTATCTTTCTGAGCCAAAGTGAGAATATTCAAAAGAAACCAACTGGAGCTGTACTCCATCTAAACTAACTAGAGATATCAGATATGGAGAATATCATTATGAATGACTTAATCTTACAAATAACAAATAAACTTTTTTTTTCTGTATGCTTGGCTGAAGAAAACAGCTCTAAAACAACACACCTAATTAAAAAGTGTAAGGCTCATAGCTTTCATCTTTTAAATGCAGGCTGAGCCATACGCTTTCACACTGGGAGGCTCTTGAGGGACTGCTACCATCTACCCTGTGAAGGTCATGTGACAAAGGGGCGGCTAAGCTAGCATTTAGATCGGGTTAAATTGTTGGTGGCATTCATTAGAGACTGTAGAAATTACAGTGGGTGTTATTTGAGTGTCCACTCTGTCTCTGAAGCTTTTCCTTTGGTTGTTTACATTTGGGCAGAGCTGGTGTAAAGTAGAGTAGGTCTGTTTCAAATGCAAGCCCCGTTTATGGTCCAAGTCCAGCACTGGTGAGGCATACCATGCTTTATCATATACTTTAATACATGGTAGCATAATTTACTGCATGAACTTCATACTAAAACTTCACTGACTCAAAACTAATGACCAAGACAGTTAACTTACTAAGAAAATGTTTACAGAGGTAAAAGTAAATGAGTAAAATCCAGTGAGAAGTACACCCATTTTGCCATTGAGCCCTTAAAAGCTGGGCTGCTTTTTGCAACCAGTTGATGGTGATTATAAAGAATTCAGGCTTATGGCTCTTTCATGATCCCATTTACTTTTCAGACCCTGAAGCTACATCCATTTTTTTATCATGATATATTGTCTATGGTATGGCCTCAATACTTTGGAATTTCTTATTGGAAGTATGTTCTATTTTGCTCTAATTTCACTCCTTTTATGTATTCTTTGGATGGCTATTTTGGGATAGATTTGTATATTCTTAAATTTTCATAGGTATTCTTCTATGAAATGGCAAACAGAAGGCTTGCTGCATCGGCATAAATAAATGGTTCCAATAAAAACAAAAGGTAGTGTTCATCCTGGACTTGAAAGTCCTACAGCAGTATCACAGAAAAGCTATCATTTCTTTGTACAGCTGAACTTGCAACTGGTACTGTAAGATAAAGTACACTGTTGTGATTTCACCTATTTGGATGTTAATCGATATAAATGCATTGAGATTTTTGAAGAAATTTAAAAAAAGCAAACTGTGCAATACATATGCAGTTCAATATTTTCTATTCACTTATCAGCACATCAGAAAACCTGCAAAGCCTCTCTGGCCTTGGCTGTTTTTCCACTGCAAATAAATTTCCCCCTGCCAAATGTAATGTGACCACACCATAACTCTGCAACTGACAGTACCTCCAGCACAGGCTGGGAAATAAACTGTGTTAGTTCCTGAGAGGGTCTGTAGTTATACCCTGCTGCATACCTGTACTTTATGATGCATGACTTTTGTCACTTTTTGGCAACAACATACTGATTTTTTTTCTAAATTTTATCTCGAGTGAGCAGAACAGGGGCACCAAAAAACCATCCTTTGTTTGTTTCATAAGAGCTGTCACATATAAAAATGGCTGTTTATTGCGTTCCTCTGATTACCCGCTTCAGGGCAGGTTTAATTGGATATTAAATGGCCAGTGGTTAGTAATTTGTGTCTGATAGCAGGTTAATGGAGACATTAATCAGAGTTCAGGGCAGGAAATGTAAATAGCAGTGAAGGAAATACAACTGACCCTTCAGGTTGTTGTAGGAAGTTCTTCATGGCTTTAACCTGCTGGAAATGGCAGGACATATCTGTAGCCAACACCATCTCCACAACCAGAGCCCGCAGCTCTCTAGATGAAAACAAAGGAGAGGAAAACATGAGCCATAAAATAATGTAATAAACTGTCAAACTTGCAAGTACTAAAGGTTGAATTATTTCAAAAGTCACTGAGGTGAATTAAGTGCTATTCATAATATCTGCTTTGATGAGTGCCAGCTTATGATATAAGAAACTGGATTCCAGCTGTCTTCTGTGATGTGCCTCCCTATAATAGCTTAATTTAGCATAGAGTTATTGAACCCTGAAGGTCGACCAACTATGCTGATTTTTAAGTACATTTAACCTGCAGAAATGAGGGATGATTTTACTTTGGGCTATAAATCAGTGTACCCTGTGAGACATGCCTGGTTTCATGCCTGTCTGCCAACTCGTATCCGACTGTTCCAACATGATATTTCTAATGGGTTTTTAATTCCCTCCTCAGTTCTTTCATCCTTCTTTTTGTCTCTTATCATCTGTTTGTTCAAGTAACTGCATAACTGACCTCCAGTCATCCTTAGAGAGGTTGTAGAGGATGTTCATTTCATCGTCGTCCTGTAGCAGGCGGTAAGCTGCGCTGACATGATGACTCTCCAACACTGAGCGGTCATTATACAGGATAGCTGTGTCTGACCTGTCAAATTAAGAGAGTAAAACAGGCTCTTGTTGGTTTATACTGAAAAAAGAGAAAAAATACCATATCATACCACCCCACTTTATTTCGAAAAACACTTTAACAACAGCAGCAAAGCTGACCAAAGTGCAGAAGAACAAGAACTAATAATAAAAGAGCACATAAAAGAGCTGGATAAAAATGGTCCTGGATTGTTAAAATGAAAAACATAAAGCAATTGTACAGAATATATAATATGTATGTACTAGAAAAAGTTTGTGATCTCTTTTGAGTCGTTTGGGATTTTGAATAAAGGACACATTTTTGGGGGGGTTTGGAGTTCATCTGCACACCCATCCTGTCATTACGGGGCTGCAGGCGATCGCAGTGTGAATGTAAAGCCCCCTTGTTGTAAATGAAAACATTGATCGGGTGAGTCAGTGCCATGCATTTTTGATTTTTATCATCCATTACCTTGTCTGGATGTGGAAGTTGTTTGTGGTCCCTGTGTGCTCGTAGTCGTGCACCGCCGCAGCAAAGATCATGGCAAAGATCTCAAGTTCAGTCAACCAGTGCTGGAGGCAAAGAAAAAAAAAAGAGGAAGGGGAGAGGGAAGTGAAGAGGGTGAGAGGAAGCAGGGGGAGGTAAAGATAAGTAGGTGGAAGGGAATATCAAGAGTAACATATCAGAGAGGGATGAATATTGAGCGACGAGATGGAGAAGTAAGAGGCATTGACAGGAAAACAGTATGGTAAAGTAATGAACACGAGATGACAGAGTGGATGGAGATTAGACAAGAGAAATGAGAAGCCAGTGAAGGAGAATACAGGGAATAGCACATCATGGCATAAAGATGTTGGGGAAGAACGTGATAGAAAGGGTGCAGAGGAGAGTTTAGCATGAGGAATCCATTAACGCCAGTGATGAAAGGAAACAAATGTGGAGAAGGAGATGGAGGAAAGATTAGAAAAGCAAAAAGGAAGGTACGATAAACAGTGTTGAGAATCAGATTTCACACTGTTCCTTTAACACCCTCCTTCCTTTTTCTCCCAGACAACCTTTCAGTCTGATTTGTTAATGTTACCAAATATAAATACAAAAGGCGTGTCCCATTTTCCTAGGAACTGATCTAGTAATCTTATAAATAGAATCAATTGATGTCCTCACATGCCCTCTTTTACTGGACCAACAGTCCATAACACGAAGATAATCAGTTTACCATCACATACATAAAGAAAATATTTAAGAGGTTGTGGGCAATTTCCTCTGAGATGTGCATCCATCTGAGTGTTCTCAGGGAGGGGATTTAGCTCAGGAAGCCCAGTCAATATTGGTGACTAATCAACAGTGGGTGGTGGGGGAGTCATTAAGGACTGGGTGGGGACAAGATGGCTGATCCACCGCTCTGTATTTCCTTATGGGCCGGCTTTATGAATGACCTGTTGATTGTTGATTTAATGGAGTCTGGAGGGCCTGCGAAATGATAGATGCTGTTCTCCTGCTCTCCCAGGAGCCTGTGGTTGTGGCATTAATGTGGTTTACTCCGCAAGGCACAGCCCGAAGAAACACACCATGTCGACAGCTGTCGCAGCCACCTTATTAAGGTGATTAAATAAAAACAGTGGGAGCGGGGGCGGCCTTCTGGTTGGGTTGTTGGAGACTTTGAAGGCAGGCTATTGGAGTTTCTTTTTTTTCTTTTCTAAATGAATGTCATGTCACATATGCCCTAAAGTCACTCCCATAAGTAGAGAAATATAGGTTATCAGATGCATAGAAAAAATAAAACAGCGTGAAATTTGAAGTGGAATTAAAGTAATCTTATTGTGAGGGATTAAGAGATACAAAATATTCGACTTCAGGTAACTCTCACATCTGAACACATCTGGTCCAGAAAATGTTAAAACTGACACAGTTTTTCTTATTCTAGCTGCTTACCAAAACATATTCAAGTTACAGTTTTATGATGAATATGGGCTCAAAGTGCAGACTTTCACTTTTAAATTGAGGAAAATCACATCAAAATTAAAGGGTGTAAAACAATCTTTTCAGGGGCTGAAATGAGATCTAATGTTAATGTAAATACCTTCAAATTCAGTCGGCATTTTAAGCCAATAATATTATAAAATATATCTATATACTGATACGTGTAATTATAGAGATACACATTTAGATTTAAATTAATCTAACATGAATATGGTTGCTCTTATCTGCACCCTTAAAATGTGAGATGATGTTCTCAAGCCTTCTCTGAGAAAAACAGGATTTTAACTGTTTTTTTGTTTTTTTTTAGAGTAAAGGGCATATTTTTTATTCCACAAAAGGATGGCTCATGGATTCTCCAAGATGACATTTTTTTTTCCATGTCAGGCAAAGCTACAATTAATATGGCACATGTTAGCTGACAAAAATGTTCTAAATACCTCTTTGATTTCACAAACTAAGCCTCTGTCCATAGAACTTTACCAACACACCCAAAATGTTTCTGTAGATGTTGAGAGACCAAAAAAGACATCATGCCATATAACCCGTGTATTTTACTCACCACCATGCCAGTCTTGAGTAGCAGGTAGTGTACGGTCTGTGTGACATCAGCAGCGTGCATCAGGTTGTGGTAGGGGTTTTTGTGTTTGCTATATCCAACTTCTAAGGCTTCCACAAATGACACCACTGCAGAGATTGGGATCTGACACCAGACAAAACAACACCAAATGAGTTACAAACACCGCAAACAGTCAGAAGTCTCAACAATCCAGCTTGTGATTTAAATGATGACCGCATGCAGTCTAAATGTGTGCAGCATCTGAAATTGGTGTCATAAAATCATGCATCGTGAATCGTTTTGGCTACTGCAGACAATGATTACATATTCACATCAGCTTCATTGCCTGTGTCATTTACTACCAGATGCTGTCACTTCATGCGTATTGCTCATAGCTCGTAGATGTTGTGGAAAATGAGCAGCACAACTATCAAGAGAGATGAAGTGTGTCCAGGCTTCTTCATAAAATGATCATTGTGGAAATACAACAACATAATCTTATGTCTTAAACAACTGAAGAGAGTTTTCCTGTCAAATCAGGCACATTGAAGGTTCTTGTCTGTGCGTAAATATGACTTTTTTCTTTGTTTAACATGACATTGACAAAAGTGTATCAGCAACCAGTGGTGCAGTGTGTTATAATCTTTGGACTTTACCTTGAAGCGACTAATGAGGTCATATCTGGTGAGCAACTCATAGAATATGAATTTCAATGCGTGATCCCCGCTAGCCTCATTCAGAGCGAACACATCAAATGACCACTTGTCAACATTCTGTGTAGAAAAGAAAAAAGAGCGCATTTTCAAAACAAAATATACTTTTTAAAGGGTGGGTGCTGAGCCAGTTTCTAATTAATGTGCGTTCGTTTGTGTTTCTATTTTTATTTTTTGTTTCTGCTTTCATGTGTGCGCACACATTAATACCTTAAGCACAGATATGACAGACGCAGGGTAGCTGAGTCCCACCATATTGGAGGTACGTCGGTACATCCTGTTTGGATGAGATAAAAACATCAAATGCAGAGCACTGCTGAGTGTAAACACCAGAGGTTACCACACCAGCCCCAAACCACAGCCTGGAAGGTTCCCCACCATGACTAAACCTTCAGATCAACACAACTCAGTGTGAAACTATGCTAGAAAGGTTAAGTTGAGAGGAGGTAAATGCTGTTGAAAGTCATCTTTTTTCAGTGGAAAAGGTTTCCAGGCTTTAGCACACACAAGGGATAGAAAACATGTTTGTTTAACTCAGTCTCAAACTGCAAAACAGGACGTGTAATTTCCAAAGATATCATTGGAGTCATTGGATTTTGCTTCTGTGTTCCCCTATATATAAATCATTTGTGAAAAACAGGAAAATCTCATACAATGCCAGTATAGGTTTCCATTAAGATCTCTTGTAAAGGACTGGGCAACGTTAAGAAAAGTGCTGAACTTTATCAGGGAAGGTGGATATCCTTTTACATTTAAATAACCATGCAAAGATCAGACTGCACCACACTATTCCACCTTGTGACTCTCATCCTCCCTTTTCCAATCTTTTTTTTCTTTCATTGTACCAACAGAGTGCCCTCTGAAAAGACAGATTAAGTAAGATTATAGCTTACATGTTTGAGGCTTACTCATATAAACAAAAGCATGCTGCATGTTATTGTTTGATAAAGTACAGCCTTGGAGAGAGGGCCGTTTGTAACTCTCTGAATGATTGTGCTTAGCCAGGCTCACCAAGGCTGTGATGATATATTGTCAACTCAGGTGAAACTGCACTGAGCAGAGACTGCACACACTTCCAAATCAGAAATCTTCAAGGACCACATCAGTTTTTAAGCAACGTGATGCATTTTATAATTTTTGATTCCAGGCCACCAGTAGTTTTTGGCCACCAGCTTTGGTGCACACATACATTGATTTTAGACCTTTGACTTATTATCAGTTTACAATGACATCACCTAGTATGTCTGGAGAAATTAAAATACTTTATTCCCTGATTAAAACCTTCCCATCTGTGGAACATGGGGATGGTTTAGCATCAGTTTAATCCTCCTTTGTTACATCCTCTGGAGTCTTTGGAGGGCTTACCGTTTGAAAGAAAAATTAGTTTTGGTATATACCAGTGAATTCTTTGGACTGAGTCATACAGAAAGACAACAAACTTAAGCACATTCCCTCAGTGACCTCAAGTGACCAAACAATAGCTTCACGAAGAATAAAGGGAATGTTTTGGAGATGCCTGCTGAAAGTCCTGACCTTTAACCACTATAAAGGTTGTGGAGGTCTCTGAGGTAAGCAGATACCATAAGGAAACAAATCAATATCTTAAAGATAAAGTTGTAGAATTCAGAAGAATTGGCTAACCATTCCTCCTTGTGCAGGGCCGATTGATAGTTACTAGAAATCTTTAGTTGCAGGGAAGAGGGTATCACATTAGAAACTGAAAGTAAAGATTTAATAACTTTTTCTTTTTCATATATGTAAAATTAGATCATTTTCCTCAATAAATATATGACCAAATATAATATTTCTGTATCAAATTAGAGCAGTTCTAGGCTCCAAGGAATCAACATCATTTAAAAGTTCTCATAGTTCTATCTCATTAGTTTGAATTTATTCAGAATTACAGATACTTCTAGAGGGTTTCCAAATTTTCAAGCACCGCTGTGGTTACAACAATCGATCTATGGCAGTTTGTTTTTTCTACCTCCCTCTTGCCACTGAAATTCTTGTTTAGATTTTCTTTAGTAAGCTATACCACCAAATTGTCTTCCAATGGTGTTGTGCCTGCAATAAGAGTGTGCACTAAAATAAAAGCGGCAGAATGCACTTAAAGCAAACAAGTTACAAGACTCAACAGAATTTGTTTTCCCATCAAACAAAAATATACTCAATTGGTTTCAAAATGTCATTTATGTAATGATTTTAAAGTGTACTCATGGCCAAATCATTACAATGTGCAAAAGCCCTATCCTTGTTCATTTGTTATGCAGGAACAAATTAAAGGTGTTGACTGCTGTAGGCAACTCTAATTTGGGTTCCCAAGTGATGGATTGGCAACTTCAGAGGGTGTAAGTTAAATGTGACATTCCACATAAATAATTTAGGATCTGTGACGGCATGCTCTGTGGCTGTGAATATGTTTTTTGCATGTTGCACAATTTACCTCTCGACAAATATGCCAGCCTGAACAGCGTGGACGATGCTGCGGAAGCGAGGTTTTTCTTCATTTCGTCGCAACATCAGGCCCATCTGTCTGGTAAAGGTGGAGGCCAGCCAGTCCCGCACCTCCGAAGGCACTGACTCAGACTGGATGTCACTGAGCTCATCCTCTGTGTCCACCAATCGCCTGGAAGTAGGAACATGATAAGTACATGACAAAACATGCAGAGACTGAGGGGTAACTGAAATCTTCCACAGGGGATAAAACACAAATCCTAGACCTGCTCATCAAATATCACCTTTTATGTAATATTGAAACATCTCAGAAACACCAGAATCCTGAATACAAATCCAATTGTGTGAAATAATTCTCCATGACTATGCAGGTGTGAGGGATGAAAAGCAAAGTCTCTGAATTGAAAACATGTTCTTATGGCAAAGAGAAAGCATTCACATCCCAATGATGATGATGATGCTTCATGGATTCTGCACATGCTGGTTTGTCATCCTCAATCCTGGAGTGGTCAGGTCATCACTGACCCTAATCCGTTTGGATCTAGATGATGAGAGGTTTACATAATTCCATAAACCTGGTTATAGCTCAGATTCTGTCACTCCACTATTGACATTTCAATTATTTTCTAATCTTAACCATGTGTTATCAATATTTTGCCATGAGAACAATGTTTCCAGGACCTTTGCCAAGTTCCTTTTCATTTCTAACTTCAGTAGAAGGTCAGCAAGTTCACAAACAGTCTTTAAATGTGAGAACACAGTGAGAAACAGCCTGTTTTGTTTTGCTGTCTGTCATTAAAGATAAGGTCTTGTCAAGTGTACATACCATCTGCCCATGTTTGCCACGCAGACATTCGGTGGTGCAAAAATTAAGAAAACACGTATTAAGAAAGTTTATCAAAGAAAAAGTAGTGATACCACATAAAGAAAAAAAAACTTAACGAAAGTAACTAAAAGCTGTCAGGGTAGCTTTTAGGCTTAACCACATATAAACCTATATTAAATGAAACGTAATGGA
The DNA here is from genome assembly GCF_027942865.1 of Odontesthes bonariensis. Taxonomy (NCBI): domain Eukaryota; kingdom Metazoa; phylum Chordata; class Actinopteri; order Atheriniformes; family Atherinopsidae; genus Odontesthes; species Odontesthes bonariensis. Next base: position 15,549,947 of record NC_134519.1, on the reverse strand, counting down.
AATAAGACCCAAATAATTTAAAAACAAAAGTTCATTTACACATCCAGCTGTTACAGAGCATCAATTCTGTTGAATTTGAGTGTTTCTGTGTTCTGACTGTGTTTTTGATCTCTACAAACTTCTGCAAAATATGTGGTTATTATGTACAATGTTTTAAATGGCTCCAGTCAGACATTGTCATATATGCAATAATGTGTAATGTGTGTGGGTTTTTTTTGCTTTTGGGAAGTCTTTGCACAACAGTTGGTCAGTTGGTGGTTTGGGAAACTTTGTGATGCTGAACTGATGGTCTGTAGCTGCTGCAATCAAGAGTCTTTGGGTGGTGCTCATAGACTGTATATAAGAGATGGATGAAACCATCCTGACATCACTTATTTGTTTGTAAAATGCAATTTTCAAAACAGTGTTTTTGGAGCAAGAAGCGACCATTTTGGACAAAATGGTTGAGGTGGAGAATGATACTTATATATGATAAATATATATATCCCTGAGGTCCAATATTCGTTTGATTTTGATATCCAGCATGGTGTCTTGGCTAATGACACCATGAAGTCTTGAGATAAAAACTGCGTATTCTATTAGAGTTGATAATGTTTTTTTGAATGGCAGAAAAATGTTAACAAAACAAAAATGCTATGGGGTCTTCACCCAGTGGCCATTAGCTGTATAGCACTAAAAGGCACTTCTTTGCTCACATCTCATTCCAGATGAGTTTGTCCCTCTTTATACACAGTCTATGGTGCCCGACCTGAAGGGTGTAGTATTTATCAGGACATAGAGCATGCTTGAAGAGTCTTGCAGGTTTTCGTTACTCTTGCAGCTGAAGATTGCAATGTAATTTTTTTAATTACATCCCCTAAACTTTGATTTCAGTTACCCTTTAAGCACAATAAAATGCTAACTTTTTATAAGGAATCCATCAATCTGTACTTCATTTGGCCAGAGAGCAAGGTTGAAACATACATTTGTTGAGAATGACATAAAAGTCACAATCAAGAGATTTATTTCAAATATCACATTCTCACAGTCTTTTACCAACTAAAATTATGACATTGAAAAGGCCTAAATTTGTGAATTTAATTATGTTGCCTTATCTTGTACTTAACAGATGTTCGGGTTGGCAAGCTACATGAACTTTATTCAACACCAATGTCATTACAGCATTCAGTCATGTTCTGGACAGTGACTCATGATCTGGGAGACAGTCCGACAAATACAATAGACCAGGACTACATTGTAAAGCATGATGGGAGTATCTCAAATACAAAGCCAACGATAACATGGCTTTTGAGTTAAAGCTTCCCTGTCGATACACAATATCAATCTAGTTATAGATTGGAGCATCTTTTATGTATTGTCTCAAAATATGGTTAACCATGACTGTTATCAATCAGTATTGTTCCTCACAATATTTTCTTTGTGCCGTGTGGAGGGAGGCGAGTTACTGTCTTTCAATTAATGCTGCTCAAGTTCTGGGTTGAACATTATGTTGAACAACAATTCTCACATGGGTGAGTCTGTGTGACCAAGAAGAGACAGAAAAATGTTCGAACCATTTGCCATACTAACTGCAGTCATCAATTTTGCAAAGTCTGGCAATCATGAGTGCTGCACTGTTGTTCACAATAAATGAAACAAGTCAAAAGTTTTTTTTTTTTTTACCTTGTTTCCTCGATGTAAACGGATTCCAGCACAGAAGCTGCATACTCAAGGTTTTTCTTGAGGTCCGTGAGGGAAGCCTCTCCTCTCTCCAGTTGTTTCACCAGACATCGTAATCTAAAACAGAGATCCAGGAGTCATTGAAAAAATGAGATTACACCCTTCTCTCTTTGACATGATAAATAATTCTGATACTGGATTAATCTTTTCTGAGTTGTTGCTTGACTAGCAAACTACTCATCTTGTTCTTTTTTTCTCCTTTTCTTATTTTTTTATTATTATTGTTGTCAAATTGTGAACTGACAGGGGCTGGTTAATACAAGTATGTTCTTTGTTAAACAAACATTTTGGCTCAAAAAGTTAATTTACATATTCTCACTTCCATAAATCACTAAAAAGGAACAATGCTATCTTTCTAGTCCAGCGCAGTTCTGAACTTTGCTTCAGTCAAATAGTCTTTGTTGCTTTGTAAGGTTCCTAAATGAAAGAAATTACCCCGAAGTATCCAAGTGGTAGCTTTGATGAAAGCTGGTTGATTCTTAAATGCTAAGAAAAGGAGCTTCAGTGCTTTTTCTCCATCCAGTAATTCCATCCAGTAAAGTACAAACAACATGAGGGAAAATCAGCGTTGTCACATCGGAGTTGACATTATTGTCAATTCTATCATTTAACAAGCCACAAATTCCACATAAGGAGGGAGGAGGGTTGGTTGGACGTTGCTACCTTCAACCATAGGCCTGTATGAGATGTGAGACTGTTCCATGAATAACACAATAACATCTTACTGAAAAACTTTTCTTTCTTCCTCTTTGAATTAAGGCAATAACATCTACTTTAGTAGAATTAGAAAAACAAGCGTGGTTTGACCTGAAATATATTCTTTTTCACAACGCGACTGTACTATTTTACAGGTTGCCATGGTTACATTACGACAAAGCTTTGTAATTTCCTGGTTGGCTTTCGGCTGTAACATCACTTGGTTAGGCTTAGAAATGGATAATGGTTAGTGGTAAAAAAAACATTAATTTTACCAGGTGAAATGAATGTCATGGATGCCATTTTTACCGTTCGTATGCAGATGCACTCACAATTATTAAGGATCGCTTATTTCTGAATTACCAACCAAGACAATGAAGTAATATTTCACATTATATATTATTTTACAAATATAATTTGTATGATAAAATGTTTATCAGACAATGTGATGAGCACAGAGTGGCTAAAGTTTTTGTGGAGGATTTTCTAAATAGATGGTTTCACTACTGCAGACCCACATCACAACAAAGTGTGGTTGGATTCTCATTCCAGCACAGCTGTCTTTTCCTATCGCTGACAATACTCTTCTAACATCTTGAGATGAGAGTGCTTAGAAAAAGACAATAGGATGTGATTTATTTGACTCTTCAACCATTTCCACGGGTGCAAGGTCAGCCTTTCTCCAAAAAGGAATTCTGATTTTTCAGGTGAAATCAAAAACATTAAAAAAAACAAACTGCATTCCATCCTTGAACATGTACAGCTGCGCAGTGTAGGTACTTTACACACTGGATCACTACGTAGACACTTAATCAGAAGTGAGCAATCGTTGACATTTTTAGTTCTACCTGTGCTTTTCCAGCTCTGACAAGTAAAAATGTCTGCCGTTTAAAAGCTTTTTCTCTTCCAAAAATCGCACTTATTTGGTGTCTACTGGCTCTGCTTTGACTCGGCTGAATATTTTGGCTATTTTGAATATCTGTAATATTTCAAATCCATGTTCTCTTACTACATGGCTTTTGACAAGATTAACAACTATTCATTAAACTAGGTTAGTGTAACTTATTTTACCCTTTACTGGTTGGGTCCCATTTTATCAGATTTTGAGTACTGCAACAATCATTTCTAAAGTAAATTTTATGACTTTTCATTACTTTATTGTAATAGAAACTTGTAAACAGTTGGCACTACAAAGAAATGCTCTGCCTTGATGAAGAGTTTTAATAAGCTAAAAATACAAGATGTGACAACATTATGTGGCTCATAATGTGTCACGATATCATAAGTGTAAAATCACTGAAAAAGTGGAACAAAATCTTCTTTGTATTAAATATATATATTTTTTAAAAATATTCTCAAACCTTAAAGCTCCAAAACAGTAATAAAGAGACTACTTCAATTTTGCACATTTCCACCTCGTACAGTGCCACCTGCTACTGTGCCGTAGGTCGTACTCTCACTTTCACAGTGACTGCCCAGAGAGGCTTCAGTCTGCTGAATTATTAAAAAGAGCAGTGGGATACTTCCTCATCGTTCACATTCCCTAAGAGCAGATGCAATTTCACTTTCCAAGTAAAAAAGGCTACCAAAGCTACCACTGTGTGTGAAAATATATCTCAGGATATATATTCCTTAACTTTTAGGACCAAAGTTGTGTTGCCTTTTTTTTGTATTCAGCATCTTTTACAAGAATCAGATTACATACATTTCTACATTCCACCATTCTTGCATACCTTTCAAATATTGAAAGAAACACTCAAAAGTCATATAGTGAGTAACTCATATTCATGAGTCACATAGCATGTAGTTAGTGTATATCTGTTAATCACGACATAATCTGGCTGCTTAATAATGTCAGGAGGGGAATTATGAAAATTCTGGCATTTTAGCTCCTTTGCAAAGCAACCACACAGTCACAATTTTCATGTCAATGCAAAAGAAGAGTTTAAACCAAAGCTAAACCAAAATTCTCTGAGACTGATTTTGATCACAGATGTAAGCCTACTACTCTGAGGTACCTGCTCATATGCATGCTAGCATGCTAATGTGCTCAAGTTTAGCATAATGTTTATCAACTCAGTTTTGTGAGTTAGCATGTTAAAAACTGCTATTTAGCACTAGACAAAGTACACCTGAGACTGATGGAAAAGTAGAATATTCTGCAGATAATTTGTCATGAAACAAATATTCTAAACCAAAAAATTTAACAAACTCATTTAGACTTGGAATCATAAACACCAACATGAAGAGTGTGGAGTGTGTCCGGAAGATATTAAAAAAGGAGATGTCTCAACTAATGATGCAAGAGGAACATTTAGGCAGCCAGTGAGATCCATTGCATGAAAAACACGAACAATTTCCAGGGAAAAACATCACATAGCTGTTGCATTGTGCCTCCTGCCAGTCCTTTGCATCTCTTTACTTCTCTTGTTTCATCTGTGTTCACATGCTAAATGATTTTATTCATATATTCTATTGTTTCTGCTGTCAGACATCAAACAAGTCTGAAATTGTGTTAAGAAGCGGCTTGTTAAGACCAAGGTTGTGTTTGGATTCTGCACTCCTTCGCTCCCTCTGTAGTTTTCATGATAAAGATGTGGGGTTTATGGGTTTGGGGTGCAAAACGACTTCAAAATTTTTGTACAAGATATTCACAATCATATGTCACACAAACAGAAGCTGGCGAAATCTGAGGCGACGAACTGCACAAGTTTATAGGTTTCGGTTGAAAACATGTTGTAATTAATATATCTCTTTCCATGACATGGACATAAATCTTCATAGAACAAATGTACCTGCCCATAATTTCATTTAAGTATTGCTGTAATCTCACAAGCACTGTCTATAGCTGTCGCTATATAATAATCTTCAATATATAAATAATGAATTTATATCACTCAGGCAAAACAAATAGATATTTCAAAACAATGCATGTAGATATTTTGAAAGCATCTAAACATCTAGCCCCTACATATTTTACAAACTTTTTTTTTCAAATCCTGTGACCCAGACAAAATAAGAAATGAGTCACTTTTCAGGTGAGATGTAGACATGCTGAACAGGTAACAAAATAACAAGCTGTAAATGTTAGCTAGCGTGCCAACCGTTGGCACTAGCATTACCACAGTTCATCAGTTCCATAGCTACTGGCTCAACGCTGCAATGCATGATGGTCCATGTCAAGAGGTGTAGTTTACATCTTATGTACACTACTTTGTGTGTATAATGTATAATGACGAGAATGTAGTGCACTGTATTGTGAATTAAATGTTTAATTCAAAATTTCAAACAGCAGTAGGAGAAAGCTGGTTGTGACAGAATGTCTTTGACATTTCCTTACAGTCCGAAGCTTCGTAATGTACCATAAGAACAACACTGTGAAGGTGAGAGAGATGTTCCGAAAATGAGGGAGAGATCTTGGTCTTGCAGGGCTCAAATGGGGATCTTTATCTCAAACAATGCTCAATTTGTTGCCAGTCTTGTGTTGAATGAATGAATAAATTAACAAATAAAATTAAAAAAAAATAGATAAATGGCCCCTGTGGGTGTCTGAAAAGTAGTTATATCTGGCAACAAAATGGCCAAGTTGGCAACACGATGTGTCAAGTATTCTCTTTCTACTGTATGCCACAACATCATCAGTTGTGAATTTGTTTTTCACCGCAGAAGAAAATGTGTGATGGTGTTTGAAAAGTGTGAATTGCGTGAGTTTCGCGCTCAGTGCATGATACTTCAGAGCCCTGCACACTTGTTGTAAAAGTGGAAGTCAGGGGATCACTCTGCTTGTTTGAATACATCGTCTAGAGATCCTGTGAAAAATATACAAAACCTGGTGCCATTTACTGAGTAGCGATTTTCAGTGATAAAATGTCCTAAACTGAATAAAAAGAGGGATCACCAAACTCATTGTTATGTAACCTCAAGAGGGAAATCCATCTCCTAATTCTTCTACTTTTCACTCAGCCAAAACCATAAAAAAAAATCTAATTTGTGTTTCCAGTAGCAAGGTTTAATCCTCTGAAGAATAAGAATCAGTGCACATGGTATTGTAAGACTATCCCTAAAGTCATGTGACCAGCCTAAAATAGGATTGTAAAAGACAAATGTTCTGATTATGAAAGATAGCAAAAGAATTTGCACCCTCAACATAAATCTCCTCATTTGACAATTACAACAGTTGCTTCACATGCTGATATCTCTCTAAGGGAAGGGACAGCTAGTTTAAGAATCAAAGGAAAATGAATGGATAAAGGCTAAGCTGCAACTCTAGAATCATTGTGCATGTGATTTGGATGGCACTAATGATGGTCATTAAGAACAGCTGTGTTCCAGTAACCTTCCCTGCTTGAACACAAAAACAGAGAAAATCCCTCCAAGAACACATTTTCACAGGCCACAATTCATTGCACATTCTTGACTTTTTTTCTGTGTTGGTCATTTGCTTTTACTTTGCATCTTTTAGAGCAGCAGTGCTGGTTTGCTGTACTTGTTTTCAAAGGCTATGTTGAAAAGAATAGAAAAATATAAAGCCCATAACCTTCTGTCGTGTCTCTTTGTCTGTCTAACAAATGTCCAATCAATTTTTTGCTCAATGAAAAAAGTATTTAGTAGATATTGCGCATGCAGGAAGGTCTTACATGGAGAATTAAGGTTTTTTTTTATGAGATGACGGAGGTAATAATTTAGAAATATAATGTTTTACATCGCAAGATGCTAGGCAACATTTGATGCCTAGCATTAAATCCACAAATGATCCATTGACAAATTAACTTGGTTGAGGCAGAGCACTATTAAACCATGTTTTCAAAAAGTGGAGGGACAAACTGGTGATGAGCTGAGTGCCGATATGTATTGTAAATGTCTGCCAGCTGAAAAAAATATATACTTAGGCTACTTCACTGCTCTCTTTACCCATGGAGAAAACATGCTAGGTCAATATCAGAGGTAAGGGCCAAAGTAACTCCTGGGCACAGAGCCAACTGAAATATTCAGTCCAAGACGATGAAAAGCAAGGATTGTGGATGAACAGCCATGTAATCTGCTTTGGCAGAACACTTGACCGTGAACTAATTTTCTCAATTTATTTTTATGAACTACAACAAAACAGCGTAATATGAAATCAAAATAAGTTTTCACCAGTGCGCAGCTGTAAAGACAACCTTTTTTACAGATGTGACTCTATCTTTGTCTTCATTAAATATGCATGTTCTTCGATTATGTTAAATTGACTTTAAGAAAGTATTTGGCATCGAGACACGTTCAGTGCAGCAGTCCATCCATCCATCCATCCATCCATCCATCATCTTCTGCTTCTCGGGGGTCGAGTCGCGGGGGCAGCAGCCTGAGCAGAGAAACACAGACGTCCCTGTCCCCGGCCACTTCCTCCAGCTCTTCTGGGGGGACCCCGAGGCTTTCCCAGGCCAGCCGAGAAACATGGTTTCTCCAACGTGTCCTGGGTCTTCCCCGGGGCCTCCTCCCAGTGGGACGGGCCCGGAACACCTCACCGGGGAGGCGTCCAGGAGGCATCCTAACCAGATGCCCGAGCCACCTCATCTGACTCCTCTCGATGCAGAGGAGCAGCGGTTCTACTTCTACTCCCGGATGACCGAGCTTCTCACCCTATCTCTAAGGGAGAGCCCAGACACCCTGCGGAGGAAACTCATTTCGGCCACTTGTATTCACGATCTCGTTCTTTCGGTCCCTACCCACAGCTCGTGACCATAGGTGAGAGTAGGAACATAGATTGACCGGTAAATCGAGAGCTTCGCCTTCTGGCTCAGCTCCTTCTTCAGCACGACGGGCCGGTGCAGAGCCCGCATCACTGCAGACGCCGCACCGATCCGCCTATCAATCTCCTGCTCCATTCGTCCCTCATTCGTGAACAAGACCCCGAGATACTTGAACTCCTCCACTTGGGGAAGGATCTCATTCCCGACCTGGAGAGGGCATTCCACCCTTTCCCGTGCAGCAGTGATACTGAATAATACCACAGCATCAACAAAAATATAAATGTAAAGTCTGGCTCTGGTGAGAAAATATGAACACAAATTTATATAAATAAATACATATTTATACATAAATGTATAAACCCTGTTGGTTTAAAGGAAATGTTGCTCAAACTACTCTCCTGAGAATATTGTTGATACATATAGGCTGGATGAGAGATTGTTGAAAATTGTAGAAAAATATGGAGAGGGTATTGGATTGAGCTGGTGCTCTGAGGGACACAAAACAGACGTATACAGTCATGTGAAAAAGTATATCATGGATGTTATTTTCATATCATAATAATATAATATCATAATTGTTGATTTTTTCGACAGATTTTAACAGTAAGACTTTGGCTCATGTTATAAACAGCTTAATAAAACTGGCATACATTCAACATAAAACTTAGGCTATGCTAAAAGCAAAACAAACAAACAAAAACAAGGTCAGCTTGTCCTATATCTTAATCACACTTTAAAATCCATGAAATCAAAAAACACCTAATTTCCAAATTAGGTGCCAAAGATTAAACCTTTAGAACGTGAAAGGTGGAGTCTGTCTTATCTGAACCTCCGACTGTTCTCCTTGCTCTGAAAGTGTGTGCCATTATCACGTCAAGATCTTAATAGCTTTCTAAGCCCTTCAGATAAAGATAGTGCATGTCGTCTGGCAGAGGATTTAAAAACAATCTTAGAAAGAAATATTCCTACTGCAAAGAAAAGAAAAAAAAAAAAGTCGGCATCTAATTCAAACAAATGCCCATTTTTAATCTGCAGGTAACTTTTGCAGTTGTTAGAAAAGGTGCCTGAATTTACAGGTGGAAACATATTGCACAAATTTCTCCTAAAAGGTGAAATCCTCTCTGATCTTAGATGTACAGTTGATATAAGTCCATATAGGTTTGTGTCTGTTGCAAACCCTGTATTGACATTATCAACTGACTGATGGTGTTTACTGGGAAGCTGAGATGGACAGGTTTACAATCATATACTTAAATTTTCCAGTATAACAGATGTTTATGATATCCTAGAGGTGGACGGCAGGCTGTGATGATAAATGACTATTTTGTAAGTCCAAAAGATTTCCCTTCTTAATAAATTTTGCCTCCATATAACTCTTCTTCATTTATGCGTCCTGTCTCAGTCTGAACCATAAAAAAAGAATACCATGTTTGAACGTAGTTAAACGAACCTCTTACTGACAAGACTGACAAAGATTAAATCAATTAATACATGCAGACCCAATAAACAATCGTTCTCTGAATAGAGCCAGAGTGTCGTTAACATTTTGGCTGATCTGCCCCGTTTCCTCTATGTGACCACACGCTCATTTCCCAAGTTTAGTAAATCTGGGCCATAATGTCATCTGTGATCAAGTGTTAATTCATTAATAAACTACAAACGATAACGTAACAGCCTCGAACCATGCCCTATGCAATAAACATTAAAAAAAAAGAAGAAAAAAACCCAATATTATCAAAATACATAGTGGATTTTCCTTATTCTCCAGGGAAATGTCAAATTTGAGTTGCCGCTGGGTAAAGAAGGCCAGTGACAGGGAGAAGAAAAAACATGAGCCTCCAGCTGTCTGCGTCTACATCTGAAGATGAGATTTATTTGTTTTCCTTCAGAGGGTGAGGAGTGAGCAGAGAGGAGATTAGAGTTGGAATTCAGGTTAGGAGTGTTTTCCTCTGTTCTTATTGCCTTCCGTTCTATGCCCTCAACTGACCAGCTCAGAGAGAAGAATGGAAAAGAAATTAAAGGACGGTAGCAATCTGGTATAAAACTAGAGCTGCCTGGCAGTGTACAGTGGAGCTCCACAATGCTGAACCGCTCGACAGCTGTTATGACAGCCAGAAGTGAACGTGACTTAGAGGGAAAGTAAACAGTGGAGGGTAACGTAGCAACAGCTTTCTCCCTCCTCTAAGAAATGCCTTATATTTTTTTTCTACTCAGTAAATATATACTGGGAAAAAAAAAAAAAAAAAAAAAAAAAAAAAAAAAAAAAAAATCAAGAAATATATACAACCCTGATTTTGATAAAAAAAAAACAGGTTCATTTCTGCTTTGAGAAGCTACAGCCAAAGCCAATTTTCCACACAGTAGAAAGAGGAGGGGGTAAATGGAGCTGGTTGAGCAGAGAGGGAATGAGAGCAGTGCCAGGATGCAAAAATTGGTCACCGCCTGTGTTCCAATGACATTCTAGCCTTGACAGCGAGTAATCAATGGCCCGGGGTCAATGTAATCACCCAGGGAGATTAGCGTACTTTCAGGAAACACACACAGGTTTTGGGCTGATAAGCTGAACAAGGCCTGTAAAAACATGATGACTCAGTTAAACAGTGGTACCACATATTCTGCAGCCTCCACTGTGATTTGTGACTGCAGCAGACACAAGACTCATCAATAAAATGCCCAAGTCCAGAGATATCTAATGTTTGAAGAGACAGATGGGGTGACAGAGCAATCAGAATCATGGATTAATATGGAATTGGGGTCTCAAAACAACAAAGAACAATTGTGTGTTTAGCTCACAGCAGTGTTTTATTGAATGTGGAGACATGACAGTTTCTGACAGTTCTGTTTTTACAAGCAATTGGTTTTCTTCTGCAACATACAAATCTGTTGATTAGGAAGTAGGCTGCAACTGAAAGAAAAAGCACTATGAAAAATGACTGTTTATTTGTATTTTATGTATTTGTATTTTCAGTGATTGCAGTGTCTTCATTTTGATGTTTAATTAAAAAAAAAAAAGAAAGTTGAATGAAACCTGCAAAGTACTTTACACAACCACATTATAATCAACATGGAAGTCATATGAAGTTCCTTTGAAAAAGTCAGCTGAATGCTGCCAGTGAAGGAATGTTAGGTGGGTGGGATGACAAAGTTAACTAACCAAATCATTTTGTCACATCAACTATTGTACACACAATTTGTCACAGTTTATGCTTATGTGAAGTTTTGCTAGATTCAGCGGGCATTTTTCAATTCTCAGTGACAGCCATAGCGCACTGCGAGGGTTTAAACCAAACCAACTGATAGGGTCCAAATATGTGCAATCATTTTATTATTTGTTGCTCTCAGATGCTGACAGTGCAAACCACATTTACACCATCTTCTGAAATATAATCACCTGATTGTAAACTGCTGGCAATGTAAAATAAAACAGTGAGGGATATCAAAGCCGTACTTTTCTTTCCCTTAAAGAAATTATATGATGCATTCAGTCTAGTTACTTAAATGGTTAACAACACGTCAAAGTCGTGGATAGGCCTCAGATGAGTCAAGATATCCCAATATCTCACTGGAAAAAATTAATCTCCAATTCCAAAAAAGGCTTGGATGCTCTGTCATGGAAATCACAGCATGAGCTCAGGAAACGCCTCCAGAGGTAAAGAGGTCAGAGTCATCAAAATCTGAAATTTGGTTTTGGAAATCATTGACCCCTCATTCTCCAGACTACAGGAAAAGGACCATCCAGCTTGTTCTCAGGGCTGAGTTCAATAGCCTGTATCTCTGATGGTGTGGGGGTGAATTACTACCTATGGAAATGTCAATTTGCACACCTGGAAAGGCACAAACAATGGTCAAAGGTATAAACAGGTTTTAGAGCAGCATATGCCTCCATCTACACAAAATCTCTCTCAATGATGGCATCGCAATACTTTGTGAAGACTACAGTCAAGACCTTTGAAAGACCAACGTTGCATGGAATGGATTAAATGTTAAATATTGGTTTATCAGATTTGCTAGTCACTGCATTTTGTTTTGACATTATACACAGCATCCAAACCTTTTTTTTTTGTAAAATTAGGCTTGTACATTCTTCTGCAAGCAAGAAGAGCAATACTTGTGACTGGCTAAACAGAGTTCAAACCTGTCTGTTTTTTAAATCATAATAGATATAAATCAGTTTTTACAAAGATAATTTTGTTCAGTATATTAAACAAATGTTTTATGTGTTTACGGCCACTACTGTAATTAAACATTTCAATTAGATTTCCTATTTTGTAGTTTCCTTACTTAAGTCGGTCTTGCAGTTCAACATTTGACAAGAGAAATAACTGTGACTGCTTTGTAAACAAGTTCTAAGTTGATTTTCACATTGTGCTAAATCTAATGGAAAATATGAGGAGTTATGGTTTGCATGGAAAAAGACTAACCATAAAGGATGCATAAATTCTCTTAATGCACAAAGCATAAAAGATGCATTAAGAGAAAGGGAAATCAGAAATGAAATGCCGTGCTCTACATTCAGAAATTCTGAATTCAGGTTTTAAAATATTTCAAGGACAGAGAGAACACGCCGGCGAACCCTTTTAAAATTCCCTTGAGGTCCTCCTTCCCCTCGTTTTTCCCCTCACTGGTACGGAATGTGAGCTAAATGCCTAAATTTTATGCAAATTCAAATGTTATTGTGACACCCACAGTGAGCGTTGGTGGCTATTAAGTCTCAAGCGAGAACAGCTACAGCGGGTTCACTCTGAATGCTTTTGCTGCTCCTAATGGCTCAAAATAAATGTGCAAGTATTGTTATACTGCAAGTAAGCACTCCCTGAGCGAGATTGGTAACTCCTTCAAAAAGGTCTAATATCGGTTCTAAACAAAGCCTGTCCTGTGGGAGTTTGCAGATGACAGATGTGACAAGAATGGCGTGGGACAGAAGAAACCTTAAAAAAGATCAGTGGCTGGCTGAAAGCAGCCCACTCATGTCAAAGTCTGCCAATCAAACACACAAGATGCAGTAAAACATTCTCAGTAACGCCATGAGCAATGGAAACAAAGAGCGAGGGGGAAAGATAGACAATGCTCTGAATCAAAGTCCTTTGTTCATATCAAAGAAGGTAAAATTAATTTATAGTTTTTTTTTTTAGTGTAGCACAAAGACACAAGCGATCATTACTGTAGACACAAAACAAATTACGACTCAAGATAGACACTTACATATTTACTGGTTAGCATCAATCTTTTCTACAAACCATAAAAAAAAGGAATCTATGAGCTGCTTTTTGCTTTGTCTTATTTTCTATGAGCAAATTGAAATTCATAATAAAATGTTCAGGCCATTAAAACTACAAAGGACAGATTATTAGCACTGTTTGTATACAGCGTTATTCTTTCACCTTTCACATTATCCCCTTCAGCAGCCACATTCAGCGAGAAAAGTGTCTTATACTCTTCTGGAAAAAACACGTTTCAAAATTAGACGAAGAATAACCGTGGGTTCAATTCTTTGAGATAAGATAAATGCTTTGTTCTCATGAAATCCGGCCCATTATCACATTTCCTGATTTTTACATCCCTTTGATTCTTCTCCTTGTGCCGTAGGCCAACTCACCTGGGATACAAGTGGAGGAGGCTGGAATGGTAATGAGGACTGAGAGGGTGGTAGCAGCCGGTATCAAAATACTGCATCTTTGTTTCTGAGCTTTCGATTGAAACCAATGTACATTAATAAGATGTGCGACCGGTCTCCAAATGCATTTCTGGAAATTAAGACATCCCTCAAAATGTTTTGCTGTGACTGATTTTTGAGTAACAGGAGTGAGAATGGAGCAGAAAGGAGACCAGGAGGCAAAAAGTACACAAACGATATGAGCCTTGAGAATATCTTCAACCACTGGATAGAAGACTCTGCGAGGTCTGAAAAAATAAGCAGACTGGAGAGAGTTGACAGATTTATGACTCACTTTAGAAAATTCAGTTTGAAATGAAAAAGCTATAGATTGAGGTTAGCATTAATTCAAATGCACTTGGGCTCGATGGTCATACCTATGTGGACATAAAGCCATAAGAAAACCAGCTTCAGCAGTTTCCAGCATGCATACAGTGAGTCAGTGAGAGGCGATGAACCATTTGGCAGCAGCAAAGGGTGGGTGTCTGATATATTGGCAGCCAAGTCATCGTTTTAAAAGGCCGAGCATTCATCTGCCATATGGACTTTTACTGTCTCTCTTAACTATTTATGTATTCTCAATGCAGTTCAAGAATCTTAATTCATGCTAAACTTCTCAGACACAAATGTGATTAAGTTCATAAGAAGGGAAGCTTTCCTCATCAGTGGTTGTTCATTCACAGAAATAAAAAACTACTCCAACTTGGGCCAAACTACCTACAGCCCTCTGTCGACACACTGGGGACTGGTTCCTCAGCTTTGACCAAAGATTAGCTTAACAGAAATAAAACTGTTTCTGTGATGCAAATAAAGTGCACGTAAGTGTGTGTGAATAGTTGTACTCTTATTCGTGACTTAATGAGCAAGTGTACTTGTATTTGTGTTGCAACTCCGAGAATCAAAAGGCTCTTTAAATCCAAACTACATTTCCTTTAATCTCAGTAAGCAATTTGCTGGTTCTAGGAAATAATTTGCTCTGTAGGGAAATAAAACAAAACAGCTTAACAAAGCATATTCATTCTGCATGCAAGCAGCTTTACATGATGACAGTAAGTGTTATATCAGAGAAATACCAAACCTTTTTTTATATACGTGTGTGTCTATGTACTTATTTTGTTTTTTGGTCTGCATGACCCACTCTTGTGGTGGTAGAGCTAAGCGACAGAGTGAAATACTGCATGGTCAACGGACACACGATTGACTAGCACTTGACAGTTATTCCACATGTTTCACTCTTTTCAAAATCCTCACAGCAGAATTGTAACTTGTAAGCCAGTCGAGTGGTCACTGTCCACGTGATGACTACACAGAATGATTAAATGTTCTAGCCTGAGATAAATAAACATAAAATATTGCTGATGTGTAATGAAACGTGTGTAATGAATGTCAGATGATGAGTTCTGAGATCATGAGTTCTCTTGTAAAGCATGCATGACAATTAAGAAAGAAAAAACCTGCGGCATTTGCATAGTGATATTGATATTGATTACCATGGCAACAGTCGAAGCTTCAATGTTTTGACATATTCAGGTCAGCAGTAATGAACACAATTACTAAGAATGATAACATCCACAAAACATGCATGAAACTAGAAAAGCAGACATGGCTAATTAACATTCCCAGTCCCTGACCCATTCCATTAATTAGCATTAGTTTAAGAAATGGTAGCAAGGGAGATGAGGTTAAATGCAAGCAAACGAACAAACTTGTGATAAAAACGCATACTCGACGGAACATAAACACCACCGTGGGATCACGTGATTAAGGATTTAATGGGCTCCACAATGACTGTACGACTATTGTTTGTTCGTCTACCATTTTTTCATTTATTTTTTTATTCCATTGTGGATTTAAAACTGGTAGCGCTGGAGACACAAATGTCTGTATTTTAACAAGAGGATCCTTTTTAGTACAAAGGTGCTGCGAGGTATGATCATCAAAAAATATTCAAACTCATCGAGGCAGCTTTATCAAAAACTATGAGTATCAACTGTCTGTCTGACACTGTGCTGGTGGTGAAAAAAAAATATGGCAGATATGAAGACTGAAGACAAACTGCACGTGTTTCTCGCTTTAATAACCCTGAAGTCAGTAGCTGTAACGCAGGGCAATAGCTTTCAGAACAGAACAATCTGCAACTGTATGATCGCCTTATCATAAAAAAAAAAAAACACACATAATTATGGTAAATACCGTTTCAAGTCAGTGAAAGTCAAAGTAGTGGCTTCTTGAAAGATTTGGAAACCACCTCAAACTCAGCAATATTCCACAAATACCAAATTTATATCTCATCTCAAAATAACTTGCTGTTCTTTATTACACAAAACATGACCTTTGAATTTATCTGTATTCTTTTTTAATTCATCAAACCATGAGACTTTTGTTTTCAGGTAACATGCCGATCTAAAATCACCACCATGAAGAAACCTGTGCTTCATATTTGCATAAGAAGCTGAAAACGCAGCACCCAGATAATATGCCTGTGTTGTTCTCTCTGTTATACTTGATTTGCAAAGCCAGCAGAGTGGAGCAGCTGCATCTACCTCACAGAAAGTCACGTCTGTAAAAATGCAACAGACAGACATTTGGAATTACGGAAACCTTGGTGCATAATTAAAGTTCAGTGGCCTGACACAAAACAACCCATCTGTTCTAATTGACCTCAGTCTGAATCTGTCAATGTCCTGCCACTGCAACAACTCACACCGCAATATATCTACGACATGTGAACCTCCCGTCCTAAATGTACCCTATTTCTCTGTTTCACAGCAATATGCACAAACAATGAACCATCTCAACAAATAAATTTTTTTCCCATGAATTTTCTGTTGTCAGTGATTATAAAGATTAAAAAAAAATCTCCTTCATTTCCCTCCAGCGACCATACCTATAGTACTTGCAGCAACAATAAATGTACTTGCTCCCATGACGTGTCAGTGCTGGAAAATAATCCATAACTAGATGCAGTCCATAAATTATGTAATCGGGCAGATTAAAATGCGTCACATGGCTCGAGCAAGTCAACAGAGGACAGGGGCAGAAAGAGACTGCATGTGGACACAAATGTCATGAGGTAAACTCTCCCAAAACTATTTATTTACTAAGTTCTAACCTATCAACTGGAACTAATTTTAAAGTGCTAAGTGTCACAGTAATGTCACTTGTCCATTTAACTGACGCACTAAATAGCACCTTTTAAACATCTTTTTAAACTGCAGACAAAGTTTGAGCTATGGCTGATGACTCAAAATTGTAAATCAAGCTGTACTGTGTTGAAGTGTTAAGATTAAGAAACGTGGACACCTGTCAAGCTTTTAAGCTTTTTAGTATTCAGCTCATTCAGTATCACTTGAAATTCAAAGAACAACAGATGGATCTTTATCACAATGGTTCTTTGACTTCCTTGACAACTGAAATAAAAAATGTCAATGTGAGATTTCATTAGCTGGCACCTTCGCAAGTTGGTTGAAAACATTGTCTCAGGTTGACTTAATGCTCTTAGCAGTCCCCTGTAAAAGAGTGAAATCCTTCTGTATGCCTGCTCTTTATGCAAGCAGTGTCTACGTAAAGTACATCATATCATGCTAATTCAGTGACCTGTGTCTGAGGGGGAAGTTGGTTTACATATTTGCTGCAGAGGCAAGGACTGTGTCTATCATAAACAATTTAAAAGAATTATAAATGTTAGATAATAAGTGGCCTGTGATGGATAACATGGGCAGACTGTCATACTTCAACTACAGAAAGGTCTCATCTGCACTGAAAACCTTCAGCTCTGAGCGTGGTACACTGCAAAACTACAACTTTATGACAACACAACATTTCTGTGGGTACACTCTAATGTAAATCTGTATCCATCTGATAATGTTTAGCACCAACTACAGGGGAGATGATCACAACACTGAAAAAATGAATACATTTTAATGCCTTTTTCTTCTAAATCAAATTACAAGGTCATTTATTATGACATTTTACAGAATAAGAATTTGCACAGACAATGATTTGATGGCTTGGGAATGTTTAAACAATTACACTTACAGAACTGAGCATAGTTTGAGTTGCACTGACTTCTTGCTTAACCATTTTGGCTAGCTAGATAGTGTGACATGAACATAAGCTTGCCAGTTAGCCTAATCTAACCACTATATTTTCCCACTGGATTTAGTTAAAAGTAACAAACTTGTCGTATGAGCACATTAATGGCTCACTTAATTGAATTCATATTTAGTTATAAAATAAAGTCCATGCATACAACATCCTTTACAAGTGATGTATTTCACTTTTACTTTATTGATAGATATAAGGATGGGCAGGAACTGGTAGCGATCAGAACTTTTAACATCTTCGTAAACACTGATACTGAGATTGTTCATTTGGTCACATTTTTAAATGTAGGAGACTTTTTTAAATAGCAATCACTGTTGTCACAGAAAACACCAGAATAAAGACTTAAATTGATGATTCTAGTAAAATAACATGCATGAACAAAAAACAACTTCTAAATTATGTTTTAGTTGTTTTGTACAGAAAACTAAGCGAGGCAATGCAAGAAAAACACATTTAATATAATTTTCTCATGATCACAATTTAATTATCTCTAGATTTTGAAGCTCCATGTTGTAATGATAACAGGTTTGCTTTCTCGCTATAACAGGTGAATATATTTTGTTAGTTCGGGCTAGTAAAATTAAGTTTTCCCATCATCACGAGCAGTGGGATCAACTGAAGGGCAACTCTTGGCTGAAATAAAGAAGGTTAAACTCTTATCTACGACCACAGGCAGGCATGTAATAAACTCAGTTCAACAAATAGAGTTACACATGCCCTTACTTAATCTTACAGATCATCCCTAAATGTCACGGAAGCAATAATGATCAATGGATTGTTAACACAGGAACTCCTCATGTCGAAGCCAACTATAATCATCTTGTGATCTTGAGAAAGCAGAGCTTGTTGCTTGTTTTCTCTTTATAACGTCTTACTATATGGTGTGACCTCAAGAAAAAAAAAAAGGCGGATTTTTCTGGGAGAAAACAAGATAAATGAAATTGTTATCATAGCGAAATAAGCTTTGTTATCATGATATCATAGCATAATCAACTCATGATCTAAAGAAGACGACATCAAAATGAGTAATTGCCGGAAAAACTTCTCTTAGCCTCTGTTGTTTGCACTTGAAAGTGGACGTTGTTCAAGCAAATTGTAAATTGTGTTTATTTATATGAAACCTTTTTACCATCACCCAAACAAGCGCAGGTGAATCATGGAAATTCAGACATTAATCATATTAAATGTCTCCTCCATGTTTTAAGATGAGAAGAATGGGGAAGAATTCTTGCTGGCCCTTCTTGTTGGAGGCGGCTCAAACCACTCAAAACTCTGAGTTCATAGACTCCTATACCTTTGACTGCGCCTTGTGGTACGCATGACAGCCCATCCCTGTCCACCCTTCTAGCCTCGTCTTGTCTAATGTTTTGAGTCGGTCGTCTGGCCATATCGATTTGGCTCTTGTCAGAGTTATTTAGGTCTACGCACTACTGTATCCCAAAGGGTGACAACAAGAACCAATTTGCTCCCATAAATCACAAGACTAGGAATTATTTTCTAATATAGTGTACAACTGAGTCATCAACTATGTTTACATGTTCTTAAAGAGGAGAAGAGGAGACAATCAATGAATATTTTTTTGAAAATAGCTTCAAAATATTTTTTGATGTAAAATGGGTCTATGTTTTGGTCGTATTTTGCCTGTTTATTCAGTGTTGTCTGCCGTGTCCCCAGTTCAAAACATGGTCATTAAATGCCAGTAATTCAATTTCTATAATCTAATAAGTTAAGACCAGATTTTCGAAGCTCATTGAATTCCCATGTCAGATGAGTCATATCGTGGGGAGATTAAGAAGGCTTCTGTGTGTCTCTGTCAGCCACAAACACACACAGTGACACACATGCAGTAAGTATACACACATATACACCCTTCATAAAATTGTGAAGCAGCAGAGTTTGCAAAAGTAATTTCAAAGTATATGTTTCACTGCTTCAAATCCCAGCTGGTAACTGACTCCATGGATCACAGCATGGGAAAAAGGGGGTTCCTCCCTACCATAGTGCTGCCAAGGTGTCCCTGAGCAAATTACTTGACCCCTATCTGCTTCTTTAATGAAAAAAAAGATAGCTAGATTTCAGGCATACGAGGTCAAATGTGTATGAAAATTAAAAATTAATTTCACTACATTTATGTTGAACGGAATATTCATTAGTGCTAAGCCCAGAACTATAATGGTTACAACAGTAGCTTTCCAGCCAAAAGTAGAACACTGACACATTTGGAAATTGGATCTGTTGATGTTTAACACTTTAAACTACTTACTAGTCTAAGAATATTATTAAGATGGATTAACTGTGGAACACTCTGGTTTCACAGTGGTTTCAGATGTTATTTTTAGTCTTCCCTGCACTGATTAGCCAACGCCACACTGGATGCAAGCAGCAGGTGCTGTCACCGCTAAAGGATACGACTAAGCTCTTAATTTTAACATGGATTTTTTTCCAGATTGATGGTGTCAGAGCAAATTACATATGAGAAATAACAACAATTTTAGGGCAACTGAGATCTGAGAAAAGCTTTTTCTTATGCTGTGGAAACAAAGGGTGACTTGGGAATAGAATAAAAACCACAATTACATATAAAGACTTGGGAAAAGATCAGACGAAGGAGAGCAAAAAAGGTAGCTCGCACAAAATAGAGGACAATTACTGATGTGTATTGACTGGTTCCAGTTAGATCTGAAGTAATTTCCCGACTTAGTAAATTAGATTAACTCAAATTAAATTACAAATTACAAAAAGCCTGCTTCACTGACAAGTAGTGATGGGTTGAAAGTGAGAGTGACTCCCCATTACTAGGAGCTGAAACATGAATGATATTTTGTCCATTGTTAAATATACCATATGTTAGCATATATTTATCTTATGGAAGCATGTTAATTTATCTGTGGACCAACTCAACTGTCAATGAGCATGTGACATGCACGGCTCTGAACAACTGCAACTTCATTCCTTGGGTAAAGTATCTTTCACTGAAGTACTGCTCCTTGCGATGTCACTTTGTCACCCAACAAGTCATTCAATTATTTTCCTGAACTGATTTAAGGATTTGCCCATTGATGCACTGCTGGCAATGCCTGCCAACTTCCTCGTTATAGACTCTCTAAGCGATGGTCCATTATGTTTCTGCTACGGCATTTTACTGTTCTCAAAGGTAATTAAGTCAAACAAAAAATGTAAAATGTTAAAAGCTTATATCTTATCCTGCTTGCTTGAAATACTAATGAAAGAATAATAATAGCAACAAGTGACATAATAAACTGACATCTGTCTCGCAGCCTGTTTTTTCTTTGTGCTCACTCCACCTCAGTTAGCCATCCTAATCCAATTTCAGACAAACATGCAAATAGGTTCTTCTCGGGCTTAAATCTTTGCAAATAGAAAACTAAAGTCTTGGTAGTTTGCAACCTTTAAAAAAAATCCAGTCCAATGTTTACTCTAATCTTGTCTCTTCCTCTCTTATCTTTTCCCTGCTTACTTGGATTTCTTGGTTCCATTTTACATTGTGTGCATTTGGCAAAAGTACAAACAGTAACACAAATCCAACAGTAAAACGCTGCAAGAGAAAAATGCAGCAATCACAAAAACGACCGGAGCACACGCGCTGCAAACTCCAAAACACATGCAATGTATTTTGGATATTGTCACACATGTCTCCTCATATTGGACACTTGCATGGTAGGAGAGTTGACTAACCGAGTGCAACGGAAATTACAGAGAGAGTACATGGATATGGCAAGGGAAGAGAAAAGAGAACTGGCAATGCCAGGAAGCAGAGACGGGACATGAGGGCTGCATGTGTCTCTTGCATTTGTTTTGAAGTTTGCAGCGTTTCTCTCTTGCATTTGTTTTGGAGTTTGTAGCGCGTTTTTCTCTTGCATTTGTTTTGGAGTTTGCAGCGCGTTTCTCTCTTGCATTTGTTTTGGAGTTTGCAGCGCGTTTCTCTCTTGCATTTGTTTTGGAGTTTGCAGCGCGTTTCTCTCTTGCATTTGTTTTGGAGTTTGCAGCGCGTTTCTCTCTTGCATTTGTTTTGGAGTTTGCAGCGCGTTTTTCTCTTGCATTTGTTTTGGAGTTTGCAGCGCGTTTCTCTCTTGCATTTGTTTTGGAGTTTGCAGCGCGTTTCTCTCTTGCATTTGTTTTGGAGTTTGCAGCGCGTTTCTCTCTTGCATTTGTTTTGGAGTTTGCAGCGCGTTTTTCTCTTGCATGTGTTTTGGAGTTTGCAGTGCGTTTTTCTCTTGCATGTGTTTTGCAGTTTGCAGCGTTTCTCTCTTGCATTTGTTTTGGAGTTTGCAGCGCGTGTGCTCCGGTCGTTTTTGTGATTGCCGTATTTTTCTCTTGCAGCGTTTTACTGTTGGATTTGTTTTTCCGTTTGCATGTGTCGGCCACCGTACAAAAGTGTGAAAGTAAAGAAGGCAGTTACTCAAGGCAATTTCAGGTGTGCATAGAAAAGATCAGTGTTCTCCAAAACAAGTTTGCACATGGTTTTAAGGGTCACACTGCTCTAGTGCATGGACAAGCAACAAGGACACGCATCTGTTTTGTATGAACAAACAAAGTTTAGTTATGAAACTTTATGAGCAAACAAAATGCAGTCGGGTAAGAAATATAAACTTTTATTCTATCGAGTAGTAGAAGTAAAGAAAAATGTCAATAACAGACAATCTTTCTCTTCAGTCTTTGCATGAATGGGACTACTTGTTGGGGTTAAACCACAATTGTCACACTCCCAGAGAGCTGTGTGTAGGATGAGGAAAGTGGACCAAATTACTGTGGGGCATGGGAAGGGGAACCTGTTATATAGCTGATATAGGGTTATAATTATTAATAATAATAATAATAATAATAATAATAATACTTTTTTGAGCTACTTGACTAATTTGAATTTCCCCCATTGGAGGATGAATAAAGTCTTTCTCCATTCTATTTCTATTCTAATGATATGTTGAGAGGCACAGCTACCTCTTTTCCCCTCCTGTGAATTCTGCTTTTGTCATCATTACGCTGCTGTCAAATGAACTTTACTTGTTCACCTTAAACCAAACAGAGCTGGTATCGTACCGTCCCAGTGTGCGCTTTTAAATAGAACTTCAGAGCTGCTAAATCAGAGCAGAGTCTGTCTCTTTCAAGAGGCTTATGTTCGTACGTTTTAGGAGTCCTGAAGCTTTTTACTCCCTGAAGCTTAAATAAACAGGCAGAAGGCTAACTTTAGTGTAATCTCACTTAAGCTGGCGACAGACCATGTTAGAGTCTAGTGGTGGCTCATGTTAGTAGACACAGGTGCAATCTTTTCATTACAATGTTTTGGCTTGAATGCACCCTATCTTTTTTCTCCTTTTTATTTATTTATTCATTTATTTATTTTTGTTTTGTTTTTAGATCCGATTGCACACAAAGTGCTTGCACTTGTACTTTCAATTTGATAACTATGAGAAATGTGCTTTTGCATAACAGACTTTTCATAAATGTTCATACAGTGTATGTGGGGGACAGCTAGTTTTGACAAGAACCACTATCAAATATATCTGGTTGAAAAGGCAAACACATCCTGACTTCATTGCTGTTAGAAACAATATAAATTTGTCTTTTCCTTTACACCTTGACAAAACATACAAACAACAACAAGATGAAACAAACAAGACTAGCAAGGACCCTGACAGAGGAACATGAAAAATGGAAGAAAACTGTTGAAGGGATGGCGCATCACAATCGACTTTCTCTGTCCTTTCATGGGTGACTTGAATATGTTTGTTCATTTCTTGTGGGAGACCTTGAAGCCCCGTGAGGAGCAGATACGAACATCTTTGGTGGACTGTATTAAAAAGATTTAAAGCCTTTAAGAGTCAAAGACAAAAGGTGACAAAGGCGAATTGTGAATACTTAAACATATAAACAGTAAATGTAGCACTTTCAATTAGAGTATCTTTTTAACTCTAATCAAGAGCAACAACAGTGACTAATAGTGATAGCTACTATAGCTGCCTTAGTTTAGTTGTAACAACACAGATAAAAAGGCTGAATTCAAAATGCAGTGTTCCATTCTTTTGAGGTGAATTACCTCGATGGTGTTATTGGCAAACAGATCACTGAAAGCCATGTAAGACAAAATCTGGTTAATTCTAAAACACAAAGAAATGGAGACAATGGGAAATAAATAGAGAAGCGGGGGTCGTGATAACATTTGACTCTGTAATTGTCCTCGGCACACATATGAGCACAAAAGTACTCGGACAGATCAATAAAAGCTGAAAAGTGGTGCACTGTGGTGACTGAGGTCATCACTGGTCTGTCCTTCAACCAGAGAACAAACAAGGACATCAGAATGCACTTTGTTTGGCAATGCACCACTTCACACAATCCAAGAACACACATAGATTTTGTATACCCAGATGTATAGAAAAGACCTTGACACTGCATCCTTTATCTGGAGTGAATGGCAGTTCAAGAATGGGCATTTCAGCAGCCAATATGGTCCCTGCTTACATATGAATACTAGATATATCTGAGAAGGCTGAGCTTCAGGATTCACTGAAACACATAAAGAGAAAGTGCTCATATAAACATTATGTACGCAAAGAAACATTTACAACTGTATATTGTCTATTGTGACTCACATTATTGGATCTCAACAACACAGAATAAATGGAAAGGAGAAAAATGTTTCCATTTCTGAGATAAGAGTAGAAATAAATATTTTGATCTATTATTATTCAAAGAAGAAAAAGACCCCTTCTCCCCACCACTGAAAAGGTTTATTTCTAGAACTACCAGGATTTTTCTGCCTACCTAGAAGTACCAGAGAGGGGTCATTTGACCCGGCGGCTTTTACCGAATACACTAATCACTCATTTTGTTATGGTAATGAGGCTGTTAGGGGCCGTGTGTGGGGTGAGGGGTGAGGGGGTCACACCTTACAGTGGTAACAGCCAAGACAAACAGGGACAGACAGCTTCTTCCCAAGGGCTGTCAGCCTCCAAAATCACCACAGGTAAATAGCAACTTGCATGAAGATATCAGCAGCAAAGACAGATAGCACAGTTTGGCGGACAGTGTGTTACAGTTTTTCTCCATTGGTTTGGCTCATTTCTTGAAACTGAGATGTCATTCTCAAAACATGGACAAATCCCAAAACTAATTTGCAGTTCCTCACAACAGAATGGCATTTATCATTGCTTTCATCAAATTTCAAATGCTTTTGTACATGTCTCAATCATTTAGTACATCCTTGCAAATGGCTATGTACAAGTATCCTACAGTTAACACAATCAGCTTACATTTAGTACAATTTTCAAATGAATGTACCTTGCTGATCTATCTCAATTGGTTATCTATCGCAATTGTTAGATGGATAAATACCAGTGCATGTGGACTACTGCTTCATTTCCCTCAAGAATTTTGTGGTGAAAGAAGCTCCTCTCCAAGGAACGAAGATGCAGAGATACAGCACTCAACCCACATTTCCACAACAAAAGGAGTGTCCGCAGGGGGTCCAAAGGGTCAAATGACCCTCTTGTGGGCCTTTAGGAAAAAAAAGGTCAATTGACCCCTCCGTGGTAGTTCTAGTGTTAAGACAGCTGTCTGAAACCAGAAAAGTGGGGAAGTTTTGCAGTGTTCTGAGTCTGCTTCCTGCCACAACAATCTTTTCCTAGTATTCATTCTGTGGATAAACAGATTCGCTTTTCTAAAGTGTTACCATTTTCTGTTGTGTTAAATAGAGTGAAACAAATCCACTCAGAGAGCACATGCACAGAAGAATGCCTCCTGATAATGTGTCTGGGATTTGTGGGTACATACAGATGGCTCATTTCTGACAAAAGCAACATTATCGTGACACTAATGGTGGTCACATCAGTGCAAAAGAGGGAAAATGGTACTGACTTGCATTGTACATATGCACATATATGCACTTATACAAATACAATTAAGGCAGCATCGTCAACTAAAGTGTCACATCTTTAGTTTTGTGTGGGCTGTGTGTGTGTGTTTTGGATTACTTTTCTTTCCGCTGATTTAATTTTCATCCTCACTGTATAAGAGGGTGTGCATTGCAGGATACACTGCAACAGACGGGTAGTCACAGATAAACAGGGTAGAATTTCCTGACATTTCTACAGCAGTTTTCACTACTGGAAGTGTGTGTTTGGGCTTTCATTTTCTTTGACTGGACTTGAGATTGGGATCAGCTTCTCTGACCCAACAGGCACTTTGTTAGAAGTGGAAAAGTTTGACTGGTCTGATGAATCTCCTCTTGCTGCTGATGTTGCGGATTGTATCAGCACAGAATTGAATTCACAAGCATGAAAGCATTGACCCAAACAGTTCTATATGGGGGATTTCATTTTTCCTGGTATGCATTTGGCCCATGGTTTGCCTGTAAGGTTTTTTTTTTTCTTTCTTTGGTTGAAGCTGACTACTACTTTCATGGCTGCTTCCAGCACATAATTCTCGAGCCATTTCATGCTGCTTTTATGAACACGACCACGAACTGAGGGAAGTTCAGAGGACTCTGACGTCACCATATCTGAATCCAATGCATCACCTTTGCGGTGTAGTAGAGGGGGAGACTTGCAGCATTTAAGGGCAGGTTATAAATCTGTGCAAATTGGGCAATGTGATCATGACGTATATGCAAAGCAAGGCATGTTTCAAACATCCTGTAAATTATTTTTTAAAGCATACACAGGCTCTTCGGGACTTCGGGATGCTAGAAAAAAAAAACCTAAGGCATATACTGTACTGTGCTAAATATCAGATTTGCAGAAGCTGAAGTGTTTGCATTAACTAATTCTACAAATTAAAATGAGATCTAAAAGGCTTGTTTCCTGATTACAGGTGATAAGCCCACTCCCCTCACCTCAAACAATAATCAGTCAAAACATAATAACACAAAACAAGCACCTGCTTTGTCTATAAGAGAGTGATTCTATGTCCAGGAAAGAAGCCACCAGGAGGTGACAACACGAGGTAACAAGCTATATTTGGGTTATCACTAAAGTCTGGATGACAGAAGGTGGATGACCAGGATTGTCTCACCATGCCAAAACTTTAGATGGTTTTTCCTTGCAAAGGGAGCCAACCACTGCTGCTTTGCATAACCTTTCAAATAAACCAATGCTCTGTCACACTTTTCTATTTTTTTCATGGCTTATTTATTCTAGTCATTTTAATTAAACTGTTTTCCAGGGTTTGATGCATATTAGCAGATGGATCATTTCAAGCTAGAAAAAGCTACCTAATAGGTTTTTGACTTTTTATTAATCTAGCTCTGACTGGTACGTGACTATAGAGGAAAACGCTGTATATCACACACACACCCATACACACACACACATTTAAACTGTTTATATAAAATAAGTGCTGTATGTTAATGTAAATAAAATAACTTGCAAATCAACAGCTAATGATCGAATGTGGAGTGGCATTCCAGGGAAATGAAGATGATGAAGCATGCTGGTAAACTTTGTTTCAGCATTTTACTCACTTGAAAGTGCTCAGGATAGGTCCATTTCTACACTTACAGCAACGTGACATGTTTGTTGTTTTATTGGCTCTACTTTGACCTGCCTGTTCCTTCAAGTTTGCTTGCAGCTTTAACTCAAGGTTTTCTTTCACATACAATTTGAATAAATCGTATAGAAATCACAACCTTTTAGTGGTTTGGTTTATAGAACTCCGCAGGACAATGACCTTAAACACACAGTGAAAGCTCTCAAAGCGCTTTTTCTGGTCAACAATGGAATGTTGGTGACCAGCCAGGTTAGTCATCTGGCTGGGCGATAATTCGATCTCGAATCGGGATAAAATTTTGATCGATCTCGATATTCTGCTCGTGACCTACATTCGATAGACTATCACAAAGCAAAAGTAAACACAGCAACAGTATCAGCGTCTGCCGGCTGCAGGTAGAAAACGCCCACTTCCCTGTAGTTAGCAGCATGGCTGCAGTTGCAGAGAGAGACTGAGAGGGAGAAGAGAAAGAAAAAAAATAAGTTGGAAAAAGGAGGAGAAAATGAGTGAAACTGGGGTCGAAGAAGGCGAGAATAATGCAGAGTACGAAGGCGACGACATATCCACACCTGAATCTGACGAAATTGTCGATAAAAAAGGAAACGCAGAACCATATTCCCCAGCGCCTTGATGCTAACTGCACGTTCACATCAACCTCTGAGGACAGCCAACGGACAAGCCAACAGTACAGAGAAATTAAACAGAGATTTTAGTTTCCAAAGAGACTCCTCAGAAGCTAAATTCAGTGGATTCCAAGTTTAAGGTGTTTAAAGATAAATGGATTACACACAGTTTCAATGTTATAAAGCCTTGTACAGCAAATGGATTACAGTGTCTAATGATTATTATTACTGTGCATTATAGACACGAGCATAATAGAAATTATTATCAAAAGAAAATTCCACCAAAATCAAACTACCTCTTCAAGCCATCTCAAAACACTGTGTCTCCATCAAACACCATGGTTACCAAGATCAGCATGCCATTTATGACTCAATTATGCCTCATTATATTCGGCAGGAACAAATAGCAGAGACGAGAAGATCGTTGAGCTCAGTGGAGACTCCACTCCATTGTCATTTCTTTGCTGCAACCCTAAGAGCCACTCATTTACTTTAGATTATTGAACTGGGAAAGGAGGCCTCATTTATACGCAGCCAGTTTGATGAGAGACTTCGCTAATGAACAGCATGCTGTGGTACACCTCCGCACTGATAAACACTTGTTCTAATATCTGCTCACAGCTAAATTATAGTGAGGTATATTACTATGGTTGAACATGCGTTCATACGGACTACCTATGATTCAATAACTCTAATTGAAGGGTTAAAGAACAGTAAAGAGAATTGCTCTGCACATACTTAGTGAATTGAATACCTAAAGACATGACAAGAAAACTATTATACTAAAAATGTATAGAAATGAAACCTAGATAATTTAACATGAGATACAACTAAAGTACGTTAGTGTTTCAATCCAATATATGTTGAATCTGTACTATGCACTGTATGAGCTGTGATGCAGGAAAATCCTCATACTTCTTGAGGATCGCTAAAATCCGTTCTGATTATGCAAATATTTATTGTATTAATCAATTCTTCCTTTACAGCTCTGGTCAGAGCATAAACTAAAATTGCCTGAGAAGATTAACGTGCATCACAGATATGATCATTAAAGCAAACCATGCACGTAAGACACTCAGTCTCAGTCTTCATAAATGTATATAACAGTGACCTACTGTACTGGCAGTTTATTTTCTAGGAAGGATGTTTAGTCAAGCATGTCCAAGAGAGCGTTGAAAAAAAAAAGTGACATAAAGCAGATTCCTAAGTGCCTCACTGGAAGGATTTCCTGCTTTCTTCTTAGAATAACATCATAGAAGATACTGGTATACTGTTTATTCACATGCTAACACACTAGAAAACTAATTCATGTTTTACTACACACGCATAAATCTAAATATTTGCACAGACACAAAAACAATTGCACAATTCTATATTCAAGAAAGGAGCTTTTGCAACAAGTGACAGCATGTTTCATTTTACATTGCCTAATCCATCACAGTCCAGTTTACAAACAGAGCAAAGCAGCAACGAGCCCCACGGCGCCACATCACTAATCAAGCAATTATCTGCATGACTTTCATCCATTGGGGGCAAACAGCATATTTGTTCCACAAGATCTTCCTCACTCCTATTACTGTATGTCTGAATTTACCTGTAAGGCAGTGGAGTCCGATGTACTCCCACCATCAGGAATTTAGTCAAATGTTTGTAAAGAATCTTGAAACACTAATCATCTGAGACTGCCACAATCTCTTTCCCATGGTAGTCAAATTCTCCTAAGCATGCAGCTCCTTGGCACTGGAAAGCTCCCAATTACTCCAACCTTATGGAAGTCAATTAAACAAATGTGTCATTCTCCATCTAACACAACTAGGCAGGTTTCAAGACTTTCACACAGTTTATGAGAGAGTCTGTGTGTCACAGCAGGTATTTGGATATGCTAAATATCAGCTACAACTTCCACTAGAGCTGGAATGACCCAGTCATTGGGAGATAAATGAGGATATGGCTGAATGGAAAGAAAGACCCACACAACTCTCTCTCTTTCTTTCTCTCAAACACACACACACAGCTGCAGGGCATTACCCATGAGTACACACATTCAGCATACAAATCACTAGAGGACGCACATGGTCTCTCTTCCCATTATCCTATACTGTGACCAAATATTTTCCCTCTCTAAAAATACACAAACAGACACTAACAAATAGCTACACATCTCTGCTCATCTACCGTTTAGACAAACAGCCAGCAGGAACAACTGTAGAGGTGGGGTGGTTAGAGGATGGGTGGGTACAAACAACCAGATTAAAAGGGAACAATCTGCACCATAAATCTGCAATTTTATCTCCCGCACACCGCAGGAAGGGCAAGCCTGGCGAGCTGGCACCATGAAAGCCAGTGACGTTGACGTGTTCATCTCTGCCGCAGCCTCAACTTAGGATAAAAGCCTATCATTTAGGCTTTGTAATCCATCTTCAGAATAGCAATGCACTTAGCTCAATAATGTATTTCTGAGGAAGGCAAACAGGGGGAAAATAATCATTGTAGAAGCCCTTTTCTGTAAAATGTAAAGACAGCACTTACACTAACAGATACAGTATCTCTGTTGGGACGACAACAATCAATTTGTAATTGTACTTGAATCAATAAGTGGAGTTGCTGGGCAAAACTAAATGCAAAACATAGAAGGATCTTTAAGAAAATCCATCTAACTTCATGTCCATACATGAACATTTTGTACATGTTTGTAATATATTTGTGTGTACAATTATTTCACATCAAGCAATATGTATATTTTCAGTTTTAATTTGTGCATATGCACAGATACACAATCTCAAGGGTGCCTCTGAGCATCTGCAAGGATTAGTGCACTGTGATGCCGTTTGAATCATGCTAACTGAGGCGTTTACCTCAGAAGAGAAAGGAGCACCTGATGTGAAACACAGAGATGGGAAAAGGGAGGAAGAGGAAGAAAAAGATTGACTGAGAAGAATGCAATTAGTCCAAGCTCAGAGATTTGTTTGAGACAGGTAATTACCGCTGTAATCATCAGGTAGTTGGAGAGAATAGGTGATTAGGTGAAGAAAGCGAGGAGAAAGATCTTCAGGAAAAGCAACTGAGGCATCAATAATACAAGAAAATAAGCAAAAAAGAAGCAACCTTATGACCAAAATATAGCCAAGTGTTTCAGTAATTACACAAAAAAACACAAGTTTGTTGCTGCATTTTGAGGTGTTAAACACAAAATGAGGATTTTTAGTCATGTAAGAACAACCGGAAACACTTGGTCAATAATGGCTGGTCTTGAGCTCTCGGCTGGACTTTACAAACAGATTTCTAATATTTCCTTTGGCTGATATTTGAGTTTCATTTACAAGTACGACGGCAATGCGATGGCAGATCTTAACGTTATGGGTTGATTTTATAATCAGACTAATATGTTCTACTTGCCCAATAATCAAACCTCCTTGTGCACAATGTAAAATGAGATCCAAAAATAAAGAAAGCAATACCAGCTAGGATTTGGAGGAGATTTTATAGGTCATTTATATTCAAAACATACCGTGATTGTATGAAGTGCTGTATTTAAGATCTTAAGTATCAGTATTTAGGTACTTGTGTACTAAATACTCACTTGCGTATTTATAAAATTTGTAAAAATGAGGCACTAACGTCCTTGTCAACTCACCCTTTTCCTTTTTAGTAAAAGCAACTGTGTTATTGTGCCAGGCCTGCACACTATCAGCTCTGAGATCATAATTAGAGCAAGCTCGGGCGATGGTTAATTGATTTTCTTTATAGCTTTTCAGGTAAAATTGAAGGAGGCAGTAATAAACAACAGGGAACAGCAGATGATGAAGAGTTTTTTTTCCCCCTTCTTGTCGGCTGGGGGAAAACGTCTGATCTGATAAAACTAACAATAATATTTTTAAAACCAAAGTTACAAAATCCACTTTACAGTGATAATCTGTGTATTCTACCTCCATTAGAAATTCATTGTCTGAGCCCATCATCATCATCTTCATTGTTTCTCTGCTTCTACAATTATTGGCTTCATGAAATCTAATTGTATTTGTTGCAGTAAGTATTCCAAACATGAAACCAATAACAGCGCTCTCCAAATGAATCATCTTCAGTAAATAGCCCAGTAGCTGGTGCCTGATAAATGGCTTTGAACCACAGAATGAGCACAGAGGGGCTCGGGTTAATGGCATAAAATGGGATATTCTTGAAAAGCACCCAAAGCGTGGATTTAGTACCCAATCACTGACATTAAACAAAGAGTTCAATTGTCCCCTGTGACTCTCAGCTTGATAATGTCTGTCCTCTTGTCTGTTACTCTTCCTATTCTTTTTCCTAGCAAGTCCCATATGGTCTAGCGGTTAGGATTCCTGGTTTTCACCCAGGCGGCCCGGGTTCGACTCCCGGTATGGGAACAGGACATTTTGTGGTGGCCGTGGCTCAGTGGTTAGAGTCAGTCGTCCAATAACCGGAAGCTTGGCCGTTCGAGTCCCACTCTCGCCACTCAACAAAAGATTGGTGGAACCGATAGCTGGAGAAGTGTCAGTCCACCTCCTTGTCATGGTTGAGGTGCCCTTGAGCAAGGCACCAAACCCCCCATGCTCCCCGGGCGCTTCATGGCTGCCCACCGCTCCAGGTTGGCATCTGTCTCTGAGTGTGTGACCCTGTGCATGTGCATGTGTGTGTCAACAGGTGCCAACCTGGATGGGTTAAAAGCGGAGGACAAATTTCGTGTGTATGCATGACCAATAAATCGGATCTTAATGTGCAAGTGTGTGTCAATGGGTGCCAACCAGGGGTCTGTTTCACAAAGCAGGTTCAACCAACTCTGAGTCTATTCCTGATCTCTGAGTTGATCTACTCTGAGATAGAAAACCCTGAGTTTTCAGTTCCAGAAACGCTGATTTGAGTGAGGTTAATCAACTCTGAGTAGGTTCACCTTGAGTTTTGCGTGTGCGCCACAACTTTAAAAAGCCAGCATCAATGGAGCCCCGATTCGACGAGTCACCTTGGCAACGGGGAAGAGGAGGGGCTACGTTTTTCACCAACCTCGAATTGAAAATCTTAATGCGCTCATACGGCGAGTTTCAATACGTTTTTAGAAATAAGTGCAACACCGTTGCGCAGCAAAAGTGTAAGTTTAAATGTAGTCATTTGCAATCACAATAATATTACAGGGAAACTGCTTGAATGGTAGCCCATTCATTTATTTCATTTAGGTGCAATCCCACAGGGGAGAAGCGCTCTTGGCAGCAGTTTAAGATGAAATATAAAAACATTGTTCAAACAGGTGAGACCTCGGCATGGAGGTACCTCATTTTGATCATGTTTTACACTGTAATGTAAATATTAAGTGGCTATTTGACTGTGCAGTTATTTTATTCCCAACATAATGCTGTTTTCACACACATAAACTATGTCTTCTCATCTATACCATCCATCCATCCATTATCTATACCGCTGAATCCGTCAGTCGGGTCGCGGGGGGGCTGGAGCCTATCCCAGCGGTCAATGGGCAAGAGGCGGGGTACACCCTGGACAGGCCGCCAGTCCATCACAGGGCCACATAGAGACAAACGAGACAAACAACCATGCACACTCACACTCACTCCTAAGGAAAATTTAGAGTCATCATCTATATCATGTTCTGTTAAATAATTAAGCCTATTTAAACTAACACAGACTTCTACTGAGCCAACAGAAAGAAGGCAGATGCCCGTAAAACCGGTGCTGCCCAGCACCACCACCTCTAACAGAGGGCCAGTGGCTGAGGGAATCCCCGGAGGGAGTCCACCCCCAAGACACAAGTGCCTTTATAAAATATAATAGGCCTATATATGTCTTTTTTAAGCCTATTCATACAAATATTTATTTGTCTTTTATGTCTTTTTTTTCTTTTGTCCCAACACATTCTGATGGTGCCGCTCAAAAAGATAATTGTCTGTAAATGCAAAAATCTATGCGCCGTCTGGTAACCATCTCCGACGAATATTTATTTCTCTGCGCAATAATGCTGCACCTTCATCCACTGGATCGTTGTCAAAAGGACATGCCATGTTCGTGAAAAAAGTTGCCTCCTACTGTGCCTAACGGACTTCTAGAAGTAGAAGAACTCGCTCTGCTGACTGAATGAATGAGGAAATCAAATGGCGTGTGTGGCTGAAAGAGGGCGGAGACAGAAAGAAACTCGAGGTTTCTTTAGGAAAACCTGGTCCCGACCAGGTTAGGTTCAGAGAGTCTGTTACTACGGTAACTGACCGTGAGGTTAAGTTTCCTCTCTTTGTGAAACAGGCTAGAGTTACCCCTCTTTCTCGGGGTTGAGTTACCTCCCTTTGTGAAACGGAAAACTCAGGGTTTCCCTCATTTCAGGGTTAACCAACTCAGAGTTTTCACTAAACCTGCTACGTGAAACGGACCACTGGATGGGTTAAAAGCAGAGGACAAATTTTTTGTGTATGCATGAAAAAAAAAATCTGACCTTGATCTTCCTCGACATGTGCCAATTTCTTCATTCATCTTTAAGTTTTATTTTTTTCTTGAATAGCATTACTGTTACAATGACCAGGAGGCTTTTTCAAATCTGACTGACTGATTGGAAGTTCCTGGCTTATAAACCGTTCATGGGACATTCACATTTTTCGTGAGACGCTGAGGTCAAGCTTGTGTCACTGACCCACCTACCCATTCAATGTTTTCAAAATGCATATGAACATTTTCATCCAACCAAAATTGCACGAAACAAGCCTCTGAAGCCGAGACCAACACATCCAGATAATGTGGTTAGGGTTCAAATCACTTCTGCATGTTAACTAGACTTAAATGGGCCTAGGCACTCCACACATGCTCCAAAGTCCAGTCTTTTTTAATCCATCCTTCCATTTTCTGTAAACGTTTAATCTATTTCAGGGTTGATGGGGAGGTCGAGCCTATCCCAGCTGCCACTGCGCGAAAGACATCTTTTTTTTTTAAAAAAACAATAGCATGAGAGTATATTTATACAGTCAAATTATAAATAAAGCTTCTCTAATTCACATATTTTTCTGTTTCTTTTGTCAAACAGCTAAAACACATCAGAAAAGCAGCCTATTACGAATAAAGGCCAACTTGCTGCTTAAAACTATTCCAGCCTGTCAGTCTAACAATATCTAGATTTTAAAACTGCAAAACCATTTAAGTACCTAAAAGACTATATTGGTGCTATGATTTCAGCTGTACTTACATGAACAATGATCTCTCACAGTTAATATTAGAAGATGTAAGAAGAAATGTTGAAAGTAAAAAAACTTGTACTTTACCTGAATTCCGATTTTGTTTTCTTATTTAATTGTTTTAAAGTTCAGTTTTACTTTCTGGGTGTTCTCTGCAAAAGAGTAGACGCTGGCAGAGATCTGGAGAGGACATTGTAAATCTTTCTTGAAATTCCTGTTCACCAAAACAAAGTCAAAGACAAATAATCTACAAATAAAACTACTTTCCTTTTGAACATGTCCTTTAACTCTTTCGGTGCCATTGACGTCTATAGACGTCAATTGCGTTTTTAACGGAGCGGGCTAGGGGACAATCTAGCGGAGTTCGTCACTAAATCTTAGGCTTGTAAACACTAAACAGAGAATATACTGGCAACATTACCCGCTAGGTGGCAGCAGTGCCACTATGCACACACACAAAAAAGAGCTCGTTTTCTCCATTTTTTGGGTCAAACAGCTGATTTTGGTGAAACCAACCTATGTTCTACTGTCTATTACTAAAAGACTGAAAATGGTAGAAACAAACTTTTTTTCCTGATCAAAGAAGAGAGTCTACTCTTTCTTTTGGTAATTTCGGTGTGTACATAGTCATAAGACACACTTTTCTGTGGGTCTTGGAAAATCAGTCAAAATACTGAAAAACACTTGGCAGTATGGGTGTCTCTGAACTGAAAATGGCTGGCAGCCAATGAGTTAAGTTTTAATTCAGGGTAAATAGTTCCAAGGTATGATAAACCCTAACTTCCATGAAAAATACACAAGACTTTCTTATTGTTTGTTTGTGAAGTATGAATTCCTGTGGCTGGAAATTTCTTCTGCTGCTGCCTCCAGGTAAAGAAACGAATATTTACCTCTTATCTTACAGCTGTTTTGCTGTTTATACTTTATAAAAAGAGAACTGCCTACCACTTGGTATTTAGAGAATCAAATGTCACTTATTATTATGCAAAGTGATGGAGATTAAAATAATAATGGGATTTTCTGAATAATAGGGAAAAATAACTGGAAATGAAAAAGCTTTTGAACAAAGCTTTCACCGAAGTTGTCATGGTTAATGGGATTTTGTGTGGATATTCTGGTTTTCCTTTCCGTTCATGTCTCGTCATTTCCTGTTTTATTTTGGTGGATCCTGTTCTTTTGCTCACTTTCATCGGTTTTACAGTATCTGTGTCACACCTGGTTTTCGGTGCTGACCTGTCGCTCATTTTTAAATCATTCCCTCTGTATATATACTGCAGGTTTTCCTTTGTTCTTTACCATTTGTCATTGTTTTTTCATGTTCTGTTGGTGTTTTGGTTAGTCTCTTAGTAAGTAAGCACTTTCAGTCTTTCTTATTAAAGCTTCAAAAACCAATTGCCAGTCCTCGCCTCTATCTCTAGTCTTGTATTTGGGTCCTAACCTGAGTTAAACTTGTGACATAAAAGCACGTGTCACTTCTCTCTAAGTACTTAAGAACCTGTGACTTGACATGGATTTATCTTAAGTTGAGATAACCTAAAGCTTTGCTGAGCAATAAGGTACAGGGATACCAGAAACACAGGGGAAAGTAAGAGTGCAAAAGCAATTATTGACACAAACGCAGGCACTGCATCTAAATACTTCAGTCTTGGACAAACACACAGTAAGAAACACTGCTCAAAGTGTTAGGAAATTTGGATCATAACTTCCATAGCTGAAATCTGAACAAACACAGAAGCTCTGGGAGAGAGAAATGAGGCTCCAACTCCTGTATAAATATACACTCAATAGTATTAGCAACTGAGCTGACTACGTAAAGGCTGATTCATACTCGGCTATTCACGGTTGGAGGCTTGACTCGAACAGAGGAGCTGACAACACGAAGTGACCACTGAAGCATATTTACAGACTTGAGTAAAAGCCTGTTTAATTTAGAGCAGCGCCGAGGTGGTCATGAGATAAAAATAAAACGCATGTGCGCTCTACTTATTGCTTTGTGCTTGAAAAAAAAAAATCCCAGTAAGTTGATGATTAATGCCTATTTGGTTAACAAAAAGATAGTGTTATTTTTGGTTATGAAAAATGAATACATTCAAACCACCTTCCAGCACATTAGGAAGCACAAGTCTACACACAGATTTGTCAAGAAGGTAACACATTTTCTACTGACACTTTGTTTAATTAGCAACGAGGCCTTGGCAAGGCGCAGTATTTAAAAGAGATGTTTTATATTGAAGCTAAGCATGCAAGCAATAACAGAAAACAAGATAAACACGGAAAAAGTGATCTCATAATTTTTTGCCATTTACGAAGGCTAGATAAATCTACTACGATGGACACTTTAAGTGTTGGAAAGTTGGACTGCCTTAAAGAGCTGAACATTGATTGCTCTATTATGGTTGTTGGCACTTTCTCCTCTTTGTTATGAAATAAGTTGTTTCCCCCTCCTGGTTCTTGCCAGCTTGAGCTAAGTTTCAATCAATCAGCATTCTATCAAAGCATAGCATAATCTCCAGAGCTTATTTATTGTTCGCTTTTTAGAGCACAGTCCATCCATCCATCAGTGTTGAGCAAAAAGTAAAAGTAAAAAAGCCATCTGCGGGGTGCTAAGAGCACCTCAGACAGATACCTCCATGAAGGTATAAAGCAGTCCTGAAGGTAATAATTAAGAACCACAAAAGTACATAGATGCCAGCACAGATGCCAGTGTATTCATGAATGTAAAAGCTCAGAAGACCCCGACTTTAATTCCAAGTTGGAATGCTTATTCTTTGGCCTCAAACTTATCGTGCGTTCGTATTTTGTTTTCACTCTTTGGTTAGGTTTAGGCGGTGGTGTTCTCACCACTACAAGGGCGATATTTGCTGCTATTGAAGTAAATGTGCTTCCACCACATCATGCGGTTTTCAGAAGTCAACTATGTCTGGAAAAATAAGCACTTGAAGACAGTTTAGTCTTCGAATTCATGTGTGTCATATTCTGTGAAGCTGTGAGGTCAAGTAAACAGTTTGTTCACTTTCACTCCCCTCAGAGAGTTACTCTGTATCTCCCTCTGACTCCAGTTAATGTATTGTATCTTTAGCTAATGCACTGTCTGAAACTATGGCTTGACATAGGGCTATCACAGGGCAGTATAAACAACTTCTCTATCTGCATTTCCTCTCACTGTCAAGCCTAAATGGTAACAGGATACCCTCTTATTCGGTCCATGTCTGAATAAAAGCACAAAAAGACAAGTTTGAACATTTCCAGTCTCACTTTATTCATCTCCTTAGAGGAGTGTCATTCAATTTCCACTGCAGACTTAATTTGAACCAATCAAGCCAAAAGCAGCATATTCAAAGGATTCAAAGATCTAATGTTGGCTAACCCAGCAGCCCAGGTGCAGCCAATAAAAGCAGAGGAATAAAATTAGTGTGTAAAAAACAGAAAATTATTTTATTTTATTTCCTACCTGACTCAAACTGACTTCTCAGAAAATTGCAAAGAAAATTCAAATGGTAATCTACCACTGTTCTCATTGTCAACTGCATATATGTTGTGCTTGGTGGGTGAGCCTGACAGTCATAGCAACAGTAACTAAGGGAGGTGGAGCTTAACAACCTGTCAATAGTTGAAAAAGAAGAGCAAAACACAAGAGAGACCATGTGAACCATAAAAAAGTGATAACTTAGATTAAAAACAAACTATGTCCTATTACCACCACCAGTTCCACGTAGAATATACAATCCCACACGGACTATCTTTCTGTTTTACAGCCTTTCTTCCATCCCTTTTAACCCCCTCTCTACACAAACACAAGTATACACTCTGACTAATACTCCTCTCCCATTGCTCCATGCCTCCCTCTGTGAAGAGGGCCATCTCTCCCTCCATTTGCATGTGTGAGGGGTTGTCCTGGTGTGTCAGTAATGACAATGTCCCAGTGTTCCTCTCTGCCAATTAGCCCGGCCATAATTACACAGACACATATGGAGTTGTCAATCACACGGCTCCTCCACACAGGAACTCATCCACCCAGCAGAGAGAGCGAGAGACATAGAGAGACAGTGACAGGGAAAGCGAATGAGTTCCCAACAGCTGCTTCTATAGCGCTCTGAACGATCGCACACTGTGTCAATAAGTAGCATGAGGAGCATTCAGTTCAGTTACCATAACTGTACGACAATCCCATAGTTTGTACGAAAATGCCTTGAAACAGATTTTACAGATGTGCCTCATCAACAAGTTTTGTGTTGTGTTCTCCATTTTGTGGAGTTGTAACAGTTTTCCTATTTGTGCCAATGTATTCTTTACATGGAACATTGATTTAGCTTGTGCAAAAAGGAGTCGTGTATGTTAGGATTCAACAGTCTCTAGTGTTAAGAATAAAGCATATTAGTAATACGACTGGTGACTTTCTGTAGTTTTTTGCAGGTAAATACCTGCAAGACAAAGAAAACAAAATTCAAAATCTTACTAATAGGTATTTCCTTTGGTGCCTTGGTTGAATATATTTCTTTGCAACAAAGAACATAATTGTTATCGAAAACCTCATGGAAACCAAGAGGCAACCTTTTGATGCAAAGTGGGACAGTGCCAGGGGACAAACTAACACGTTATACTAACCATAATGAGGCTGAAACTTCAAATTTAGCTGGACACCTCCAAGTTAAGCATCGCCTCAAAATTTCTGCCAGAGGTCTTAAACTTCTAAACACAAAAGTATTTTGCAAGTTTTGAAAATAAAATGATAAACTTAATTCAGTTTTTGGTGACGGTCAACTGTCACCCAAAATTCCTCCATAACAATGAAAGAAAGGAGTGATAATACCATGCAGAAAACAATTACCTCATGTTATTGCTACTAGAGGTGGTTCGACAAGATCATGAATCAAGATAAGAACTTGGGCTTCAACACACTGCTTCTGCATCACAGCTTAGTTGTTACTAAATGGATAATAACAATAATAATAACAACAAACAGTGATTATAAAAACACAGTGTAATATGTCATTTGTAGTTGTTAAAATGAGGTTGTATTTACCTCATTTTAAGACCTTGTAAAAACCAAGTGATTTTTTAAAATCATGTACTGATACGTCAAACTGAAAGATATTGTTCCTTTACACATGACTATGTTCAATGGCATTAATTAATTCCTGCTTTCACCCTTGTCAATAAATTAATTCCAAGTCCCACTTAACAGGGACCTGATTTCCCCAGAGTATCTCCGACAGAACAAAACAAATGAAAGTTTCATAATTAAGGACGATAACATGTTCACTGGAGTTATTTGTCAGGCTTTCCTGTGCTGTATGTTGTTTACAGTAAGCTGTTTCACCAACATTTCTATTCATTATGGTGCTATTTATCTGGTAACGACAACAAGGCTGACCCTTGAATCAAAACATTAGACAAAAAGGGAGAGTGAAATGAGTATTTTCGAATTCAAATGAGTGTGACGGCATGTTTTACTTTTTGCAGATATGATATGTGGATCTCAAGAATGGCATTGGATGGGTAGAGTTGATGACAATAGTCTATTTTTATTGAAATTGCAGACATTCAAAGGGCTTTGCACGGAAAGTAGCTGTGAATAATGATGAAAGAAAACAAAACTGCAGGAGGTCCAAGAGGTCCAGTGATGTAGCAAAGGTAGAATATCAAGAATCAAGGACAAGGACAGAAGATGAGGCTTGGGTATGAACAGGAAGGAGAAATGAGAGGAAAAAGGTGGAAAAGGAGGAGGTCCAGAGTCCCAGCAGCAAGTCTTACCTCTGGGACGTCTTCTTGTATTTGCGCCTGTCAGAGAAAACAAACATGTGAGGATACTGACAAACAAACATCAGGGTCATGCACGAACCACCTATATTAACTAATTCAGACTAAAGCATGAAAAGAGCATTTGTTTTACTGACAAACTTTGTTTTACTTTACCCTGAAGGAACAAATCATTGCCAAGAAAAGTGCTCCTGTCCTGTAGTTTAACTTCAGCACAGAAAGTCTGCCCTTTTCTCATGGTGAAAAAAATAAAAGCTGTTTGACTGAGGCAATTTCTTGCCTCATTTCTTATTTTGCATGATTGAAGAACAAAAGCAGTGTCAGAATAAACCAGTAAACTTTCTAACTAAATTAGAATTCCATCATCAACATCACGGCTTGCCTATTTGATGAAAGCTTTGCAAATGAGCACAACTTGTGGCTTTGAGGCATGAATAGAGCAAACAATCAAAATCTCACAAACCTACACCTTAACGTGCAATTTAGGCTTTTACTGAGATTAAAAGAACAATCTAGCAAAATTTCACAAGAAAACCTCACAAAAAGAGAGAGATTTAGGATAAGATTAGAGAGATATGTAAAAGAGGGTGCTGCTGGATTACCAGTTTGAAATTAAAGCAGTTATTTGTAAATACATAAGAACATTTAAATGGTCTGTTTCCTCCCATGCCACAGTTGTCATATTACTAAGTTGAATTCAAACACAGTGAATTCTAAAAAGACAAATGCTTACATTCAGTCATGCAGGTGAGGGGTTTAAAAGAGGCATGATGATATGCAAATAACATATGCACACACTAGCATACACAGCACTCCACCTTGTGACATCAAACTGACTTTACCACTAAACACATGCTCACACACTGAAACCTACACAATCCCATTAACACACCTAAAGTACTATCACTTACCCTAACATTTGGCCTAAAACACGCCCACACATCCACGAAGTGATAACAGTGTAGCTCTAAAAGCTTAGTTCCTACATACACCCTTACGTGCGTATTTAAGGTACTCATATCAGCAAAGTGAGGAGGAAGTGGGTGGGGGATTGGGGAGTTGAGGGGGTTGTATCCACGACTGTTCTACGGACTGGAGACGGGGATTTAAATTCAAGTCAGGTAGAATTCACAGCACTTAACTTGATTTGTTTCTCAGTCATTTTCTGTATCAACCTTTTAAAGTACAGAGTAAAAACTGCAAGCTCAAGGAGGTTATCCCCCATAGAGAAATGTTAAGAGCTCCCCTGTGGTGAAAAAGGAGAATAAATCAATCATCTGCGGCCCATCAAGCAATTCAAATTAAAACTAGATGAAGTGTCGCAGTCAGATGGTTGTCTTATTTGGAGACAGAAAACAAAGGGGAAGGAAGGATGAATTTTAAGATTAGTGTACGAATAGTAGGTGAGTGTTGGGAAACTGGAACGTAACAGAGAAACAGAGGTATTAATACCTTCTTCACTGCTCTCCTCCCCACCTAATCTTTGTCCAATCTTTTGCTCCTTTACTGAGCTTGCTTTGGGGTCATCGATAGAGATCTTCTCCTTGCATTCAGTGTCCATGGTACAGTGAGGACACTGGTTGAAATGGCTCAGAGAATTCCACGAATCATCATACAGTACAAGGGTTACTGTTAAATCGTACATCATAAGGATAATATAACCTTGAAGTGAGTAGTATTTACTTTTCAAATGACTGGCAAGAGGACTAACATTAACATTGTTTTCTTGAAATGTTGTGGGAGAAATATTGAGGTCCTTTACTCAAGTAAAAAGTCTAATACCATAGTGTAGTCATTCCATTACAAGTGAATATCTGCATTGACTACGTCCTTCAAGTAAAGGCATTCAAGGAAATGTATTTAAATAAGCTGTGTGAGTATATACCTGGGGTAATTTTAACTCACCTTTTTAATTTTGCAACAGGTATGGCCCTTTTTATTTTCAATATCATATATAACCAAAATAACTAAAGTTGGCTGTAAAAAAAAGGGAACAACTTGGGTAAACAACTGTATAACTTAACAGATTTACTGTCACAGACTGCATCTCGATTGCTGTGTTTATTAAACAAATAGAATTTTCTAATGTATTCACTATTTCATGCTATGTAATCTATAATCCAAATAACCTGATGTT
Organism: Odontesthes bonariensis; assembly: GCF_027942865.1. Lineage (NCBI taxonomy): Eukaryota > Metazoa > Chordata > Actinopteri > Atheriniformes > Atherinopsidae > Odontesthes > Odontesthes bonariensis. The sequence goes on along the minus strand of NC_134519.1, from coordinate 15,506,844 downwards.
TACTCAACAGGTCCTCCAACCCAGGTCACCTGAAGCTGCTAACAGGTATCGAGTGGCTAAAAGGGGCCGCAGCGTTGGTGGTCGCTGAAGCTAAAATGCAGGAATTTGAGGAAATCCGTGAGGACATTGAGAATGACTTTCGGTTGGCTTCAAGGATGTTCTGGCGAACCCTTTGACGCCTAAAAGGGAAGACAGGTCCCACCCTAGGTTGCTTTTGCAAGCTATTCGGTCTTTCTATAACCAAAGCAAGTGATGTCTCCGCATTCTTGGCACTAGATTGAACTTGTTTACATTGCATGTCGGACTTCGCCAGGGCTGCCCTTTGTCACCGATCCTGTATCTGATTTTTTAATGGACAGGATCTCAAAGCGTAGCCAGGGAGATGAGGGGATCTGATATTGAGAAACTAAGGGTGGCATCTCTGTTTTTTTCCGGAAGATGGGGTTTTGTTGACTTCAAACAAAGACCTCCAGCACACAGTGGAGCGACAGCAGGGAGCTGTCCATTCAAGTCACCTATTTTCTTACCGAGTTTATGATTTTAATCACTAGTTTCAGGTCTTTTGAAACACAACATGAGGTTCATTTTGGAAAAATATGACCCCATTTCATGTAAAATAGACCGTGAAGTTAGGTATGCTTTAGGGCTGGTTTTAATTGTAAATGACAACTTGCTAACAGACAGTAAATTATAAGTACATTAAGCTTATAAAGTACCTCTTGTATGTCTTAAATGCACAACATTTCAAACTGACATGTGGTAGAGTGCGAATGTCTTGACTGAACCTAAACTTTACAATTGGTGGGCAACTTGTTCAACAACCTGTCCCACAGATTCCTATGGTCCCCCTGGATTCTCAGAAACTCAAAACATGCAGTGTCAAAAACCAATACGATGATGGCAAAATGACCAAAGTCAATGCTTTAAAACAGACAATCTAAATAAATATTAAATGACTTCATCCAGTTTATATACTGGGAATAATTTATGTTAAAGGAATCTGGTTTTCAGATCAATTCAATCTTTAGAAATATCTTTTAGCCTTTTAGAAAACAGAATAGGGAAAAATAGTCTTTATCTTTATCCAGACTTAGAAAATACTGAAAATAAATTCCATTCCTTTCCATACTTAACAACTCTGTGTAGCAACCCTGTATGCTCTGTAAACACTGATTATGAATTATTTGTTGTAAATAAAAAATCTACAACCGAAAATCTCACATCATCACTTACTTATTGTTTTTAGATGCAAAAAAGTGGCAATGAATAAAATCAGTCAGATAAAAGACTCTCAAACTTGTTCTTGAATATAGTTCAGTTCAGCTGATGTACTTGCATTGTACATAACTTTCCACAACTGTTGACTCTATTTTCATTTAACTAAGTAAGTCCTTTATCCATCAGACAGGGTTGTAAAATATCCACAATGCCCTACCCTTAAGCACACTCTCTGTTGTGAACAGATGATCAAATTCCATTATGGAAAGAAGCTGTGAATGGGAATATTTTTATGAGAAGTAATGAAAGACAAACACATTGTTCATGAACAATGCCACCAGACTCCTTCACTTCAAGGTTGAGCAAAGAGAGAACTCTCCAAATTAAATGCTCTACCTGTCCATGGATGATTGGTGTACTCTCTGGAGCACACTATGCCAGAGATTGTGCTGTGATCGCCACACTCGCGCACAAATCATACAGCTGCCAAACAAATCTCCAAGGTTAAGCTGGCAGCACATAACCAAGCCATCATATACACTCTTCAAACACACATCCAACCTCTATCATCTACATTATCACATGTGCAGATAAACTTTCTCCCATCTCAACACTCAGACACACTGCATAATGCTGAAGTCTCCCTGTTGAACACACAACAACGTGCAGAGTGTCAACATGTGTGGGGTCTGCCTCCTTTAACACAGAGGCTCTTTGTGAAATTAAGGACTGATGTGCTCTCTGACATGCAACAGAAGCCAGCAAACTAAAGAATATCTCTTATTTGAAAATAAATAAATAAATCAGAAAAAGGCTGAGCTCCCGTAACAGTCATCTGACTCACTATCCATCAATTATCCAAAAAGACAGATTCTTATTATGGTGACCAAATTGAAGAGACAATGAAATTATCCGAGGAAACAAAATGTGGCAGTGGATGATGGTGGAAAAGACAGAGACAAACATAGGCTAATCAAAGAATGAGCAAAATTCTACAACATTAAAATATACATCATAGTATGGAAGTCATATGAAATAAGGGGAGCAATGCAAAAATGAAAATCATGTCAGTTCTGCCCATGTTAATTCACTGGGTTGTCATCTGTGGTGAAGAAGGAAGCTGCATTTCATTCAGACCCTCCCATAACAACATTAAAGAATTTTCTACCATAATCCAACCCTCCTAGCAACAGTGCGGACTCCTCCCCCTGCTGAGTAAGAATGATGAAAATGGAAAATGGATCATGAGAGAATTCACACTTCAACTTACATGTGTCAGGAGAAAGGTTAACACTGTTGATTGGTCATTGAATGTTCTCAGGTATTACAGGAATGCTTGGAATTTTTTTAATTTAGATTTTTTCAAAGTTTCAGAATGAATTTGACCAAAAACATTTACATCAATCCTAAAAGTGGACAAAGGGAACTCAATTAAACAAATGACAGAAAAATAATATACTCGATTATGTATTTATTCAGGAAATGATCCGCGATTACAAATGAGTGAGCGGCTAAATAAGAGAAACTTATTTCTCATGTGACTGCCATGTGACAGTCACTTACTGCAACTATATGTTTCTGGAAATGTTGAGGAGGAAATTTAGCTCACACAGAGCACCTTCAACTGTTAAGGCCCTTCCATAACCCTTCTATTGGATTGAGGTTAGAATTCTGACTTGGTCATTCGAAGACAGTCACTTTTTTTCTGCTTTAATCATTCTTTGGCTGAATGACTTACAGTCACGTCTTGCTACAAGAGACAACTTTCTCTATGAGCTCAGTTCAGAGACGGATGTTCAGACTGTTTAGCCTTATTGGTCCACAGAAGATTTAACAAACAGAACCCTTGGTTGTATGTATGATCTTCAGCAAACTGCAGACTGGAAGGAATGATGGTTTTGTGTGATCATTTGGAAATACATAAATGACCAGAAGTAATCTCATAGTCTCGTAGTCTCATTTGTGTTGTTGTGGTTCTGTTCATCTCGTTTGAGGACTTGTGTAAAAATATGACAGCCTTTTTGTGGAAGTTTAGAAAAGTGTAAATGGTTCCCTTAAAAAGAGTATCTCTAAAGCAGAAACGAGAAATGTGACACTCATGGAGGTTTTTGTATTAGTTATGGAAAAAAAAACAGCTGCATATCTGATCAAATATAAGGAAGAAGTACACATACTGTATAAAGGAAAATAACATATAAATTGTGTGCAGGAGTTTAAAGACTTGAATTTACTTGAATCAATAAATTATCTGTGCTAAAGTGTTAGCACTCTTCAACCATGGTGGGCTTTCCTTTTCATTTGGAATCACAATTGAAGGAAACAAGCCATTTAGAAATATTTTAGCTGGAGCAGTTCCAGCATCTTTATGAGTTCTTGTCACATATTTAGACATTAGTTAAATTTTTATCAGGTAATCTAACAGTGTTCCCTCCTCTCTCCTATACACTGACATGTACACGATGCAACAGAAACTTCAACAAATTCAGCATGACAACAATGACCCTTTCTGTATCTGTTATCAGACTACTGCAGATTATATGAAAATGAATTCTAAAAGCATAGATCAAAAGCTTGAGTATAAAACATACTCCCTCACAAACATATCATTACGTCACACACTTGTTGAAAAGAGTAAAGTAGTTATACTCACAATCCCCGGAGCCTGAGCCAAATCTTCTCTATCTGTTCCGGCTGGAGGTACTTCAGGGCCGTACTTTCAAACTCCTCGATCTCTTTAGTGGGGGACTCCATGTCAGAAAGAGTTCCAGATGAGACAACAACAGATGGCAAATTTTTTTTTTTGAAAAAGTTTAATCCCTAGTTGGACGCAACACAGAGGAGAGAAGGTTTCGACGTGGTGAAACCCAGAATATCACAGAGGTTTCCTCATTCACATTTGCACCCACAGCTGCGACAAACCGCCTGCCATCCTTCCCTTTTCTCTCTTGTAGTGTGAGAGAGTGTGTGTGAGTCAAACTCAGCAACTCTCTGTGCGGTGCAGTGCTCAAGCAGCTGTGACAGTCGTGAAACAGTCCAACTGCACCTCTTTCCTTTCTCCCTCTCTTGTTTCTTTCTCTCTCTGTTACTCGTTCACTTCTCTCCTGTGTGAGCACAGGGGTCCTGGAGCCGTGCCATGCTCTCCCAGCAACAACGGGATGCAGACGGCAGGGCAGCGCAATCCAGGATTAACGCTCACTGCCGAGCTCTCCACACAAGAGGGAGGGGAGGAGAAACAGCACCCGTCAAAGGGAGGGAGGAGTCTGACCGATAATGAGAAACCATGTTCTGTTTCATCCAGTGGGAAACCGCAGGGGGTGAGGGAGGAAAATGAATGGGGATACAGAGGGACAAGAGGGCGAGACTTTAAGGAGGAGAAACGATGAAGATGAGAGTGCCCAGTATTACATAAACAAATTTTCTAGTTAAGAAAAACACTTAAAACGTGAAAGACTCTAACAAATACAGTGTTTTTTTTTTCTTCACTCAGTTTCCTCTTTCATTTTCAACATCCATCCATCCATCCATTTTCTATACCCGCTGAATCCGTCAGTCGGGTCGCGGGGGGGCTGGAGCCTATCCCAGCGGTCAGGGGCGAGAGGCAGGGTGCACCCTGAGACAAACGAGACAAGCGACCACACACACGCTAACACTCACTCCTAAGGACAATTTTAGAGTCCATTTTCAACATATAAAGTAAAAATCATGAACAAAAGCAAGACTTTTCAGAAGTTTAGGTGAATATTCAAAGTCATAAAAACATTTGCTGTTAATGTGATATTTTTCAGTCTGTATCTCTTGTCTATTAATCTGAAACGTGGATAAAACGTTGTCATGCCAAGGGGGATTAAACAGCATGCAGAGAGCAGTGACACTGATTTGACAGAGATTACTTTGATCCACTGAGTGTATTTGGGACCGGCCTATATTCAATCCTTACAAATACAAGCGCTTTAATGCGTAAAATACAATTCTTGGTTTCTCTTACACACAACACATCCTGGTATCCAAATATGATGTTTTACAAGCAAATGTGTGGAGAAATGTCTTTTCATCTAAGGTAAGATAGTGCAGAAGTCACTGACTAAGTTTCATATTTAGGGGAATTTTTCTGACACTTGCAGCAATCATGACAGATTTTTACATATATTTTCTACCCACTACATCAGCTTCATTTGCAGTATGTAAAGTACTGGGTACTCTGGGCATTGTATTTTAAAATATTTTTTTCAAGATTTACCTGAATTGCCATGTTCTCCATCACTCTGCCTTGTAAGAAACTCTAAAAATCACACAAAGATTAAGCATAGTATGCAATATATAGTATGCTGTGTATATTCCATACAAGTGATTGAATGCTTTTGAGCATCTACGTCATTGAGCTGTCTTGTCTTTTTTTTTTTAAGTCAAAAACTTGTAAGGGTGACTCAACCCACCCACTCCTAGCCCCGTACCATACTCTCAGGTTTTTCAATTACTTGATGCAGGATGCAGGGATAATGCCAGGGCGCCACCTCAAAGAGGTTCCTGCTTTCATCTACAGAGATGTGTCCTCCATGAGGAGGGAGGAGAAAGGTTTGTCTGAGTGCCATGAGCCTGCTTATGTTCTCAAAGGAGTACTCATCCATGTCACTTTCTCTCTCTGTCTCTCAATTTTTTTCTCTTCCTGTCTGCCTGTTTTCTAAGATTTCTTTATAACTTTTCTCTTCCCTTTCGGTGGAGGTATGCTGGTCCCAGGAGATCTAAAGTAATGGCAGGTAACCTTGAAGGGAAACTACAACAACAATGTCAAATGTTTTCTGTTTGTATCACTTGAGGTCTTTGCACATATGCCTTTTCAAGCCAGGATGGATGTGTCTTTGTTACAGATTGACAGGATTTTCATGTGTGACAGGATGAAGCTGATCTGCTGCTGTTACGGGCTATTACTGTGTAGAGGCAAGCCGCCGTCACGGACTATGCAACTCTAAGCAACAACGCTGTTGTCACTCAGCTGACTCTGCCGACTTGATGTTTGTTAGTACACACCAATGTGGGGCTGAGTCACCTCTGTTTGCCATTTGAGAGCTACTAAAGAGGTGGTTTATGTATTCATTTTTGCCAATAAGTGGAAACAAATATTTTAAAAGGGCAACGGCTTTCCAGTACAGTAAGCTTATGTATCATGTCATGTGTTTATGTAGGTGCGTCACGAAGCAAAGTTAATGTTGGTCAGAAAGTGATAATACAGAAATGGTAAAGGAATGTAAACACAAAATTAAGCCTTAGCTGGAAGTCTACAGTTGTTGGAGCAAGGAATAATGAATAAAGATCAACTGACTTCACCACGAAAAATCTTTTCTAGACATTTCTGCAAATCCTCGAACTGGATAAATTATGCATTCAAATTATCGTTGATACCAAAACATTGACATTACAGGGAAGACAAAAACATCTTCCATGCAAGAGTACAATCCCCTGAAATTCTTTATACCTTTCTGAAACCAGAATCCACTACTCTCACATGATGCATGTTAAGGGTAGACAAAATGAAGGCTCTCTTGGAAATACTGCTTGAAAGCATGCACCACTTGTTACAATATCTATAACTGTCTTCTTTTCCATCCAATCCAAGTGTAACTATTTAGAACTATTTAGAAAGCTAATGCCTTCTTCCTCCATATGTGCTCAGTAAATCAAGATATCACAGGGGTAGACATGTGGGCCTGGACACCCTCATACTGAGAAAACAGAGATGCCGACCATTCAGCTGTCACGCTAAACTCGATTATATAGTTTTACAAAATGCACTCTAAACTCCTGTGTTAATTTCAGATGCAAAAAACAATGTTTTTTCATTAGGTTAGAATAAAGTACAGTTTTAACCAGACTGCGTTCTGTCTAAAAAACATACAGGCACTGTATGTCTGTAGAGGCAGGAGGTCTGTTTGCAATTATATTCACTAAAACTTGGCAATATTCTACTGATTTCCAGGTGGTTTGTTTGGTTAAAAGGGCCAGACTTGCATTTCTAATATCACGCTTGGGTAAATCACAAAGCTCCTCACCCCCAACCCCATTTCGACATTTCATAAAATATTTCAACCCTGGTGGTCAGGTGACACCTCTTTACAAACTAGTTTCCATTAGGGACAGGCAGTGTTAGAAATCATACCTACACGCCCATCCTCCACTCTGACCTCCTCACCCTTGCTTTTCCGACTCACCGGATAGAACTCTACTTCCTGAATTGGCACTAAATGAACAAAAACAGCATGAAATCATCAGTATTTATTTTCCTTTTTCTTTTTTCACATTGATATTGTGAATGTGTATAGAGCAACCTTATAAAACTACTGCATGTCACAGTAAAGAAGTAACAGAATCTAATTTCATAACGAACCAAGCCAAAACAGAGGTAAAGCCTGTTTGAAATAGCTTGTGGATCTTTATAACTAGGGAAACACTGTCCTATATTAACTCAGATTGTATCTCTCTTTTGGGGAGAACACTTTAAACTGAAGACAGTGGGTGATTCAGTGGAGATTTGCTAGCTCAATCATACTCATGTCCCCTAAACAAAACAAACAAAGAGCCTATAAGCAGAACGAGGCTCACACAGCTATATCTTCACACAACAAGTAGCTATTTTACAGCCTTTTTAAGGTTTAAATATTGTATACTGGGACTGTAAATATCATCTCCAGTGAAAACCATGTTTCATCCTTTTTAATATCTTTATATGGTGTTTTGGTTTGGTGTTTTTATATGCTAGTTGACACATCAGTAAAACATAGATCCAAATACATAACAAACCTAAGAATGCTTGTAAAAAGAAGCTAACTTCAAGAACTGGTCAGGAACAAGGTTTGTCAAACACTGGCATACGGAAACTCTTTATTAGCTACTGTATAGTCATGGGGCAGGTTGACATCTGTCTACACCTGTTTCACTTCAGTTCACTGTGAGAAACTCTTTGGCTGCACTGTCCCCCTTTCTGGTCTTTATCTCACGTAGGTGTGTGTCTCTGCATTCATAAACTAAATATTCAGCTCACGGTGTGCATTCTCATGTCAATCTAACCTTGGTGTATCCACCTCTCTAAGACACACACATCCCCACAGTGAGTCTTGTTCTTCATGATGCGATTTTAATGAACTGAAATCATTTTCTAGGAGCTTAATCAATGCCAGCAGGACAAGACATAATGAGTTGACAAAAGGAAGTCAAGTTTTATTGCTACTGGGAGCTCGATAAGTGTCACGTAGTTTTGAATAATTTGAATACTATTACAATCACTAGACGGGTTAAATGAAATATTCATAGCTGTCCACATTTAAAAAAAAAATTGATGCATGAAATATCAAGATCAAACAATGCAGCGTCATTGAAAGGGATGTGGCCTTCAGCCTTTGCACCTGCAGAAATCTCGGAAAATGATTTAATTCAATTACTAACTTATAAATGGACACCTTTTAAAATGAAATTTCAAAAAAGCACTGTAGCATGACTGTTATTGTACAACTGGACTGGAAGGAAAGAACATTACAGCAATGCCGGACATGTGATTAAATATTAGAAATTTGCAGAGGCATTTTCTTGCCGCTCATTTTCATACATTTCCTTATTGCCAAGTAATCTGACTGTAAAATTGAAAGCAATTAACAGGCTGAGGAGGTTATCCTTATAGAAACACATCCGCACAAGAACAACCCAAAATGCGTCATAAATACAGGATAAAAAGAGTCCACAGGAAGAGAAGAAAGAAAAAAGTCTTATAAGCTATGCGCTTTGCCTTGGCAGTGGCCGTGGCCGTGGCGAAAGGTTAACATTATGTCTGCATAAGTGATTGTCTTCAAGAGAAGAACAGCGTTTACACTGATAGCAAACATCATTGTTAATTTCTAGACTGATGAACCAACACAAGAGCTTAAACTAATTGTGTCCTTCAGGTAATGAAAATCAAAATGAGTAATTTCCTGATTAATTACTAGTACAAGTGTTAACAAAAAAAAGACCCCAATGAATCAAGTCATGTGAAAATGAATTATTTGTATGACTATGACAGAAGGTCCTGCTGGAAATTACACTGTGCTGAGGTATTCTTGTCACTGTGCTCGAGCTCCCTCAAAGCTCACATATCGAAATCAAGACATTAACAGCCCCAGCCATTTGGAGGTACATGAAAAATTCAAATCTCATTTGAATTTCCAGGCCGGTCGATAAGGATAGCTATGCATCAAAATAGCAAGCGCCTTTGCAGTAATGACCACATTTTGGTGGAGATCATCTATCACAAAATATGATTCCCCCCATCTATACTTCATTTCTCTTTGTGCATTGGAAGAAGTGGAGATAAAAAGATGGGTGGGAGAAATTGAGAGGCCATAAAGCTGTACTTATTTGAAGAAGCGTCCTATTACTTAGTCCCCAAGACAGATCCTAACAGGTCAAAGGTGATGCAGCATCTAAAGAGAAGATTGAGGTTAATCTTGAGTGGGATCATGGACATAAGCCCTCTCTTACAACTGTGGTCAAAATGTTCCAAATTGTTACTGCAGCCAGAGTTGGGAGTTTGATTAGAGGATGATTCTTTTTTCCTTGATTGATACTGTATGTATGCAGCAAAAACTTACCTGTAGGGCGCCAGCTCTGTCCTCCACTTGGACTGAAACAACCAAAAGCAACGCAATGGACAAGACAATTTTGAGAGATATTCATGGCCCCCATAGGATGATGCTCACAGAATTTGCGGTTTTGAGGGAAATGTTTGTCAACTTCCTGCAGTGTATGTCAGGAGGATTTTTTCTATTGCGACTGGATATTTTGTTTCTCTACTGTATTAAGAGTCAATGTTACAGGGCTGTTGTTCTAGCCTTAGTACATATCAACTGCAGCCTCATATCTACTGGTATTGTTGCTAGCACCATCTCTTGTTGTCCTTGCTGTAACCTCACAGATGCAGAGGGTTGACATACTATAAGGTCAGCTTGTGCTTGTTTATGGCTGATGTAACTGTTGACATACAGTCATCCTCAGAGCAACATTTATCGCCAATTGCAGCCACACGTCTGGCTGCGTAATTTATCCATTAACATACGTTTTAACCTATTTCAGTTTGCTAAATACTCAATTTTCCTTGCTAACCCCTGGTATGCCATCAGTATCTTATTCCACTTAGAGGTAGAACAGTAGGTTCTGCAAGCTTATTAAATATAGACTAATACACCCAGCCAACAACAGGAGTAACTAGGTACATTAATGACATCACAAACAAATAAAATCCATTCGGAGGAACTTCATGCTGCGAAACACACACTGCATAATCCAAATGAAAAGGTTATGCGTAATACTTACTGTTTTTTTGTTTCATTTTGTCAGAACTCAGTGAGTCATTGTCAATATCAAAACTATGACTTAAACTCCCTCATGGCATGAAAATATGTTTAACCAAATCACCCACACATTTGATGCCTTTTAACATTAGCTAGGTTCAATAAAGTGCTTTGACTACGTGTCTCTCATTCAGTCATTCACACACACATTCCAACAGTTTCCCCTTTTTGTATACATGCAGTGCTTTTTCTCTATCATACAAACAATCATACACACATGAGCACAAGAGGCCAAGATGGGGCTCAGTATCTTCCACAAGAACACACCATCACACTACCACCTGAGTCCTTCCTGCTCAACGTTACTGCACTATTTAATTCTTTAGTGTCTGAGCCACTATTTTATTTAATTTTTTTAATTTTGATTCCTCATTCTTTTTAATGACGCTATTTTTTATTCTTACAAACTAAGTGTTGTAAGACACAAACAAACAACTTATTGGAGCCATATATCATAAACAAAAGTTTTATCTCATACCATAAATTCTCCCTATAATTACCAACAGAATATACATCATTTTTTAAATCTGCTTAAAGAGCCTTGTTCGCCAAGCAGACAATCAGCCTTCGGGAACATCTGGAGCTTCGGCGAACACTGGTCTTTCTCGTCTATGTCTTTTTTAGCCAATACCGAGATGTTGAATGAACCTCAGTTGGTCAATGACATAGATCACTCTGATTAATTGAAAAAAAACTCCTCCCTATCTCCCTGTGTCCGGTGATTTTCCACTATAGGCTTCATCCCACCTGTTTTGACTCCCCCTGTAAGCAAGCAGCAGTTTCTCTCCACACTTAACTCAGTCTCCTTCCTGTTTTAACGTCCTGTAGTTTACTTTAGTTAAAACTTGCATGCTTGTTACCGGCAAATTACAGTTATGACTTCACAAATAGAAGTCTATGATAGACAGTGTTATTCCATCGAAGGTCAAGGCCCAGGAACTACAGCTGCACTGGCTGGAACAAAAAAGCTCAAAGTAAGAAACATAACGACAAATTTATCATGTGCAGACTAAATACTTTGCTTCCCACCTACATGCCTTCTAGTCCATATCTGTTCTGATCCTATTATCATATTAATCCAACAATGGGATATGTTCAAAGCAGAGGCAAAGCCTGCAAAGAGAGGAGTACTTATGTGATGGGCAAGTGGATTATAATCTACACGGAACCCACATAGTGTATTTAAAAGCTGTTATGTGAGCAAAGTGAATACACTATTACAGAATAAGGTCATGGGAAATGAAGCAAGGGGAGGGCAGATTCAAAGAAATCGCCCTAATGTATGCTCAGCCTGTTAGTGAATGCCATTCGAGAAAACTGGCTGATCTTATAACGGGAGACGTCAGTGCAAAAAACCTTTTCAACCTTTATCTAAAAAACAACATATATTGGTTAATGACGATATTTTACATAATTTGGCCTTTGTTTTATCTTTATTGGGACAAAAATATATCAAGCATGTTATTTAAACGAAGACACTGACAAATGTTTACCTTGCACTTATCTTTAGACTTGTAGATATCTAAAAAAAATATATATTTAAAATATAATGCTTCTATTGATCCATATTTGGATAATAAAGTAAAGAAAAAGGCTGTCGGTGGTGATTTTGTACTATAATTCTGCACAGCTCATTCTATCATCCTTTGTTTTGTTTTGCTTCCAGCAGTTAAGAACACAGACCATTCTGACAGACAAATACAGAGTGTCATACTGTTTAAAATTATATCTAAAAATTTGTGGTGTCGTGTGCCATACAGACAGCTTAATGTCATAACTGTGAGGTCATGCCTTAATCATTTAGATCAATGGTTCTGCCATTTTCCTGTCTGCTTGCAGTCACTCTGGCCAGTGGAGGCTCATTAACGGGCTAGTGAGGCTAGTGATGGAGCTTGTTGCCTCACAGGGGATGTTGGTGGGGGTCTGTGAACCCGCTGCTACTGCCAAAGGAGGGGTCAGCTTCAGAGACTGTGGGCTGCCACAATGGAGACAGCAGCCTTAATCAACTGCACAGTTCACAGCAGCACACAGCATCCAATTAACCATCAGATAAATCTCTCTGCAGACCACAGAGGAGAGTGAGTTTCAGCTGCACATGAGCATATATTGCATTTCCATGTGGCAGCATTGATTTTGGTGATTCTGGTCTATTCGTGCAATAGTTTTGAGTTTTGAGTGCATCTGTGTCTGAGACAAAAAGTTATCAAAAGTGAGACAACGCTGACAAAAGTGGCTTTTCTTACAAGAAACCAGTCACCATTTAAGTTCCTCCTGACCTCTGTATTACTATACCGTTTCAAAATCTTAGCTCTATTAAACATGATTATTGTTTAATGTTTAATTTTTATAGCTAGATTCATTTTTGATGGTCTCTTTTGTGAATTAGTTTCCATAAGTCATTATCTCTGGTTTAATTTTCTTCTTAGGTCTAATTTATTTATCAATGAATGTCAATGCAAGACATGCTAATGATGCAACTGCAGAATTGGTTTCCAATAAAACCAAAATGCAATCAAAACATTGTTACATACCAGAGGTTCTGCCATCAGTAGTACATTTAGTTCATTAACCTGGAATCTAATGATATGCAAATCTGATGATAAGGCTGAAGTAATTCAAAGAAAAGAAAAAACAGCTTGATTTAATTTCCCTTATATAAGAAAGATAACCACAACATTAAAACCACTTGGCTTTAAACATATTTTTTAGGGAAAACAAAAAAATAATTATTGTGTTAGTCTGATTAAAACCGAACTTTTCAAATTCAGGAAACTAATCCGACCAAAATCATGAAATCAAGCCTCTCAAAACTGGACAAGTGTATCCATATAATTTGCAAGTGCATGGTCGACTATTCTAAAGTTCCAATTTTTAAACATTTTCGTAAAAACGGTCAGACAAAGGTGTAGATTAATACAGCTCTACTTTTGTGTCAGATGGCCTAACATGTCAGAAATGGTGACTGAAAAGGTGGCCATTAAGACCCTGTGTCAACTCTGCAGTAAATTTGACTATACTCACACACAGATAAAGAAAAAGTTAGAAGCAGCAGATATGTAGCCTATACCTTCTCTTCTGGCTATGTTCCTGTGGACGGGGGCAGATAGGGGAAGATTTTATCTTACTTAAGGGAAAAAGCACCCACTTTGAACATCTCTCCAGATTTGATGCATCATTCTGTAATTCTGATACGGACCTGGGTGGCAGTAAAAGGTTTATGTGTTCGACCAAGTCTGTGTCAGCAGAGTTCTTCCTGTACCATCTACACATCGGCGGTTTGAAGGCGACCATCCCTCATACACCACAAGAGTCTATCATGTTTGGCACTGGATATTGGCAGGGACCACTGGGCTGCAGGGTGATTTAATAAGAAGTTCATTGTTCTTTATTTCCCCTGTAAGTGGTTTTATTGTTATGGAAGATACTTGTTTCAGTAACAACTAGGTACATAAAGAAACAACAACTTGCTGACTTTGGGTATAATAGCCACTAAACAGTAAGCTTGATGCAATCTTCATCAAAAACCTTTACAAGCTTCACCATCTGCACGACAGCACAATACAACGCATTCAGATGCAAGGCAGTGCTTTTAAATGCATCAGGCATCCCCAATGAGAAGCAGCAAAAGTGTGACACCGACCACACAGACGAGTCAGCGTGTGTTTAAACAGTAATGTCTCCATATTGTATTTTAGTGCCTCCCCGTGTGACTAAGCGTGCACTTCATTTTGTACGAACAGCAGAACATTTTAGTGGCAAATCTGAAGTACCAGGCAGACGTCGAACTGAAAAAAAGTCAAGGACACAAAAAGCTGGAAACATTCTTTCTGTTCCTGTGTATGAGAGTCAATTCTTCCTTTGGTTTAACCCCCATTTCGCCTGTTACAAGTCATGTGATCATCCTCCATTCACCAATCAAATCTAATTATCACTGACTGGAGGATAACGGCGAGCTCAAGCCGCAAAGGTGACACTGTGGTTACATCATTTTATGGATTACTGCTGGTTTAATCACCCTGTACCATAATCTTGCCATTTATCATTCATTCAATTGTAGATCTGCAAACCCAGTGGATTTGCCCTCTATTAACCACTGCTGGTGTGACTGAAGACATCCCCTGGCTTTTGTAGGATTCCCCCTGACAAAAAGATGACCATCATTTGAGGAGTGAGAATAGAAAACATTATTTTGTTGTAATTATTATTTTATCAGACAAATGATTGCAAAAAAGTAAAAATTGAAGATATCTGCACTGATTTTTGTATAGTTGCTTTGCTATCCTGATCAAACTATATATGACACTGAAAAAAGTAAATATCTTTATGGACAAATGAACCATTTCCTTTGAGGAGGTTGCCTTTCGCTGTCTTGCCCTTGCTGTGTTTTCCTTTCAAACGTCACTCTATAGCCTTTAAATAAAGAAATAGGCTGTGTCCAGCCAAGAGGAAAATCACTTTCTACTTGTCACCACCCAAGTCTGGAAAAAAAGGGATCTATGCTCTGGGGATTGACTATGGCCAAGGACAACAACACTGTTATCTGAGATAGATAGCGTTGAGAAGAACCAAAGAGGAAGAAGACAAATCTAAATGGACAAACAAAAGTAAGATGGGATTTCCAAATTCTCATATCAAGCGTACCATAAATTGGGAACCTCTATAGAAATAAACAGAAAACACATTTCTGAACACAATATAACTCTGTTATGGTGCGCTGGGCATATTTTTGGTATCCTCTGACAAATGCTCAATTTCTCCCTCCAGTGGCATTTGTAACATCCTCTGGAGCCATCAAGGTTAATTGGAATCTGGCGTTGAAAGACAACATGGTTATGCTAATGCTGGTTTGAAGTCCCCTTTATCAAGGTGGAATCAATCATGACCAAGTCCCTTGAGGTTAGTAGCCATATATAGCAATTACCACCATGTGCGAGAGCGAATATAGAAAGCTAAATGTCAGACAGAATACTATTTTGTTCACAGACAGCAATCAAAGGATCAACATTAAATCTTGCAAACTGGAAAATCACGCTAACGCTTATCCAAGAATACAAAGCAAATAGAAAATACAGATTGGTGTATAGTTGTACACACTGATTTGTTTCCACCCTGTACTGAATGCTTCTACTGAAAAGGTAAATTGACAGATCACAAATTCTTTCACTGTGAGAATATGAGATGGAAACAGCTGATGTCTCATTGCAACCCGTCACTTGATTCACTTCATGATGATAAGCAAACAATAAGCAGCAGCTACTGTTTGGCATTATCACTGAGGCAGCAAACCTGATGGCAGTTTTCTCTGTGGCATCTGGTTCATCTGCTGCAGGAAGATCATCGGCCAGAATCTCCTCAGGACTCCGTGGGTCATTCAGGGGGGCCTTCTGCTCTTTGCCTTTGATCCCCATCCCTGCCGTGATGGCATTCCACAAAGCGCTCTGGGACTTTGAGCCTTCAAAAACAAACAACAATGATAATAGATCAACAAAAGTCATGGTATGTAGTTATTCTATACAGTGTCTTGATACACGCTGTTGTTTATTTGACAGGTGGTAGTTCAATAGTCTAATACACAGAAATAGTAGCTGCGCCTTCACAGGAAGTAACCTGTTTTCAGAATCAATGCAAGTGCGAGGGATCATTTAATGCTTGGGTAATGCTGCCCCCATGTGGATGAATATTGTAAGTGGTCATACACCTTTAAAACTACTATTGAGTTGTTTGCATTTTAATCTGGTCAAATTCATTTTATCAGCTCACAAACCTCAGTTTCAGAATCACTTACTGTAAATATATCATGTTTAAATCAACTTTTTTTACGACAATGGAGATTTATTTTTAAAACCTCCAGTAAGATATTTATTTTAATGTCCTTTGATTTCTCTTTTAATATGGTGGCCATAAATTCCTGCAGCTAATATTTCATTATGACAGTTTAAAAAGACCCTTTAATGCTTTCATCTGAAAGGTGAATTGATTTGAGATGACAGAATTAAGTGAGCTGGCTAATAATGAAGTAAAACTCAAAGTTTTACTCATTCCACTTACGTGCAAAATTGGCCTGGGGTCTGGTGGAACTCTCTCCATCTTCATTTGCAACTAGAGGGAAACAATTGTTAAAAAAAAAACAAAGAATCAAACAATTCCAGCATATAAAACTGTTTATAGTGAGTAACATAATCAAATTACCCAGCATTAAACCATGCTTTCAAATATTAAATATATGAGCATCTGGCATCTTTGCTGTTGTTTTGTTCTTTATTGCTTATATTTATACTTAAATTAGTTGAAAATCACAAATGCACAAAGTGCTTCTGAAATATGAAAATGAATCTTTTCATTTTCCAAAATGAAAGCAAATATGGTATTAAAAAAATCATCTATCGGTCCTATCTGTCCCTTAATTAACAAAGAATTGTCACAAATGAACAAAATAATATAACATTAATTATTGCAAATCACATGTTCCAATAATTAATGTTATATTTATCCCATCAAGTCATTTAAATGTGACTCGTCACTCTTGCCCTCACATTTTTGCAAATAATTTAGCTGTTGTATATATGTATGTGTGCAGAAATACACTTGGTACATCACAAAGATGCATAAAGGCATTAACTCGGTGTGTAATTACGAGTATGCCGTAAAGTCATCAACATAAAACTCACCAAACATTCGGTAGGGATTTGTGAGTGAATATCCAGCCTATGTAAAACGGGTGCACAATGTTCATATGAGTGCCCAGTCAGTATACAGCAGTGTTAAACCAGAGTGGACAGTGACAAGATAAAAATACCAGCATAACAACACAGGTATGACAGCAACCGTTGAAGTAGTGTGCAGAGGTGCATTAAAGGGACGACTTGTTGAACTTAGTCCAGAGTGACAACATGAAAGAACCATGCAGTCCCACAGCTGTCAGAAACAGAAAAGGACAAATGAACACCTGAGCACAAAACCCTTGACAAAGTGCGGCCTGCTGATGGAACACTCTGGATGCTGAGATAAAATGAAATGGTCCATCACATACTGCACATCCCAGCAAAATATAGAACAGCCACTAAAAATTTAACTAAGTGTTTCAGTGTCTTATGGTGTAGCTACTCTTTTGGCCACTAGATGCTGACTATGAAATATAAGATTATTGAGAAAACTTGAAAGCCTTGAAATTTTCCCCCAAAGAAGACAAAGTTTGAAAAAGAACATTTTCTTTTCTATCATCAGGAGAACCTCAGCAGCTTATTTTGTGTCATGGTGATGGTGAAAATAGGTCTATTTTGTTAAGAGCAGCACTGTGTGTTCTGCAGAGGCATCATGACACAAAGACCCAAATCTGTGGGCCTGGCAAGTGCTTCACTGTGAGCTTGTTTCTGTGATGTTAGCCCTGGCGGTCATGTGTTATGGAAGTCTGTAGCACCTGAGCATTTTCACAAGATACTATATATTTATTTGTTTAACTTAAAACTTAAGAATATGAGAAACACCTCTGGGTGTGTTAATCTTGGAAACCCCTCCACATAGTACCTTCTCCAAACATCTTACATATTGTCGTGATGAATTTAAGCACTACCAAGCAAAGGAATAGTCAATGCAGAATTGGTGAAACATATAACATATAACAGCTTCTACAGCCTTTATGAATAGTCCTGAATAAAAAAGTAAATAAAACTGTAATTTATGGACATGATGTAATGATGTACTTTATTAACATTTGTAATCAAAGAGGTTGAGGTATGAGTGAAATACCATCAGGCATTTATTAATCCCTGTAGGTTTTTGTAGATTTTCTGTAGTGGTCAATGCAGCATATAAACTCTGGAGCTCATCAGAAAAGAACATCACAGAACTCCCAGGCTCTGGGTTTTAACAAGACAGGCTTCTTTGTGTAGGCCGTTATGACATGGGCAGGTTTTTCAGTTTAATTGGCTGTACTCACAAAACCACGACAGTTTTACAGTAAATGAAGGTGAGTTTGCGAACAAAAAAAAGTCATTCTATTGCATTAATGTCATGATGAAGGCAATGCCTCCCAGTGAGAAGCTTCATTTTCCATTTTACTGCAGCTAATTCTTGTGACCTGCCAGAATAATCAGGATGTGATGGAGCTCATAAATTAATAAAAAAAATTACAAATCTTTAGACAACCTTGTTTCCAAAATAATGGTGTAAAATGGAAAAAAAATAAAAATACTATGATTTAGAAATTTTTCAAAGCCTATATCTAATTGATATTGGTGTCGTATCACAATATGAATTGTTGAAAATAGACCAAGTTGGTAGCCTGGCTGACGCGTCCACAATCTCGATGAGATGGTGGTCTGGGAACTAGGTGTGCATTTTCTCGTATTTGAGGCGTGGTTTACGAATGCCTAGAGCTGTTTATTGGGCGCTACGAATGTCTATCAAATGATGTCAGGTTCTTCCCATGCTGCTTTGCGCGCGATTCATAGCCAATTGTATCACTTATACCAGATGACGACAGAAATTCGACGAGGAAGAAAAAAAAAATGGAAAATAAAAGTAAACTTGCGCTCTAAGCTACTTAAATTAACAACAAAGTAGGCCTATATGCTATATTCTACATGAATTTTTTATGTTGTAGAGTTGTGAATTTATTTTGATAATGGAGAAATTGAGCAGCCTTGCTTTGTTGTCTACAGTAGTAGATCAACCCTCATCTTACTTTGAAGCTCCCAGCTCCCAGAAGTGACGTCAACGAAGCTTTAGCAGCAGAAAAGCTATCAGGCTTGTGTTGATGATAATAATAAACTCCTGGACTATGTACAAACTTCCAAATGCATCATTTTGTGAGTACAGACCATATTTGTACTACTGTAGAAGTTTGGTGTCATGACATGTGATTTTAGTGTAGTAATTTTGGAGATGCTGCCAGGGTCCGTCAGCGCTTGTACTAAGCTATTCGGGATAACTCAGTAACTCAACTGATGTTCAGCCAATATCGGAAAAACTTAGGGTGGGCTACTTGGCTGGATGTCAAATGACCTTAGGGTGAATCTACTCCGAAACACTTTCTAAGGCTGCATCGAACGGTAACGTTGTGTCCGCTGTCATGTTGGATTAACACTCTACAAGCTTCGGTGTAGCGCATGGACGTCGTCATCATCTTGCTGCTGCCCCCCCCCCGTTCTGTGATTGGTTCCCAAACTCTGGCAAAAATAAGGGCGGTGGTTTCCAGGCTGACTTTGCAGTGAGAATGAAATCGAGCGCAAAGCAGCATGGGAATTCCCAGGCTGCCAAGTTGGAGTAAAATAGCAAAAAAGAAGACGCTGTGCTTACTTTTTGTAGCTTCAATGAAAAATGCTGATGCTTCTGTGGTGGGGGGTATGACAGAGGAATATAGAGCAACAAGTGATGAAAACATGTTTCTCAAAGCAGACATCTTGACACTCAAATATTATGAACATATCGTGACATATGCCTGCAAAATAATTTAAAAAAATAGCTATATAGTAACAATAATAATAGCACATTTAATTTACAATGCGCTGTTCATTATAAAAAATCTTGTAAAGTAAAAACAAAAAGGTTATTTTGTTTGAGGTAGTCTTGAAGGTAGGTAGCAACTATTTTCTCCAGTACTTTGAATCTGAATTTGAGATTCGAGATTGGGCTGTAGTTTGATTGGACATCTGGGTCAAGAGTGGGTTTTTAGACAAGGGGTATAATTATGGCTCTTTTTAAAGCAGGAGGAACATGACCAGCTCGGAAAGAGTGGTTGATAAGAGAGGTGATCAGGCACTTAATCCAGAGATCCAGAGCTTTTACTGTATCGGTTGGAAAGGAGTCGAAAACACAGGTCGAGGGTTTCATCCTGATGATGTCCACTACCTCCTCCTGGGTAACTTCGGGAAGGCAGTTATAGGGGTGGGGGATGGCAGACAGTTTATGTGCCAGTGGAACAGTTTGAACAGTAAAGTAATTTGAGAGGACATGATGACATGTATATGCATCTTGAGATACATCAAATTTTTGACAGATAAATTGTAATAAAATGAAATCATGAGAACAGCAAACAAGCAGAGTCAGATTCAAGGTCCTATATATATAAGATCCTAAGATCTTATATATGAATTAGTAACTGATGGAAGATGAACAAGTTTAGCAACAAAAGTCAGTGTTCCATGTTGTTCCAAAACAGTTGCAGAGATTGGAGACTTAGGAAGCTTGAATAAATGATTTAAGTAATAAAGTATATTGAGGTCACTTTGTTGATTCTCAAACAGTGACAATAACTCATTGAATCAAGTGAATTTGCTGTTCTGAAATGATTAATAAGAATGTTAACAATTCTCAAACTCTGTTTGCTATGTTTGAAAAACTCACAAATCCTCCGAAACAATCTTTTTTAGCCAAAAAAAAAAAATCAAAACAATTAGACAAAACATTCACACAACACAGACAAACAAGAAAACTAATCTGTGTCTAAAACCTAGAGATAACTCTGACGTTATGTCACAATCTAATATTATTGATTTAAAAATCTTAGAGGAAACAGTTCGGCAGCTGAAATCAACAACTCTGGACATAATACCATCCGACTTTTTAAAAAATGTTTTTTCCTCAGTAGAAAGTGATCTTCTACAAATAGTTAAAAGCTCACTGGCATCAGGCATTTTTCCCAAGTCATTAAAGACAGTTGCCATTAAGCCACTCCTAAAGAAGAGAACTCTAGATGCCTCTATGATGAACAACTACAGACCTGTCTCTAATCTCTCTTTTATATCCAAGATTATTGAGAAAGTTGTATTTAACCTGCTCAACGACTTTCTGAATGAAAGTGTAAGTTTTGATAACTTTCAATCAGGCTTCAGACGTCATCACAGCACTGAAACATCTCTGGTCAAAGTGTTAAACAACATTAGGTTGAATACTGATTCTGGTAATGTTTCAGTCCTGGTTCTGTTGGACCTCAGCGCTGCGTTTGATACTGTAGATCACAGAATCCTGTTGCACAGGCTGGAAAACTGGGTTGGACTTTCTGGGGTGGTCTTTAACTGGTTCAGGTCCTACTTAGAAGGCCGGAGTTATTTTGTTACAATTGGCAGCTATGAATCTGAGCGAGTGGCCATGACTTGTGGAGTCCCCCAGGGGTCAATTCTTGGACATCTTCTGTTTAACTTGTATATGCTCCCTTTGGGTCAGATATTGCAGAACTTTAACATCAGTTATCACAGTTATGCAGACGATACCCAACGTTATGTGTCTCTGTCACCGGACGACTGCAGCCCAGCAGACGTACTGTGTCAGTGTCTGGAGGAAATAAACACCTCGATGAGAGAGAATTTTCTACAATTAAATGAAGACAAAACTGAGATCATTCTGTTTGGTAGCAAAGAGAAGAGGGTCAGCATTGGTAAATATCTTGAGACTTGGGCCCTTACGATCACTGAGCAAGTTCGTAACCTCGGAGTGTTGATAGACTCAGATCTGACTTTCAGCAGCCACATCAAAGCTGTCACCAAGGCAGCTTTTTACCACCTCAGAAATATCAACAGAATTAAAGGTTTCCTCTCCCAAAAAGACCAGGAGAAACTCATCCATGCATTCATCTCCAGTAGACTCGATTACTGTAATGCTCTTTTAACTGGACTTCCCAAAAAGAGCATTAAAGGTCTGCAGCTCATCCACAACGCTGCTGCTAGTTTTAACCCGGACTAAGAGATCTGAACACATCACACCAGTTTTAAAATCTTTACACTAGCTTCCAGTCAGTCACAGAATAGATTTTAAAAGTCACAGAACGGTTTAGGCCCAAAATACATCTGTGATATGTTCAGAGAATATAAACCTAACAGAGCTCTTAGATCCAAGGACTCAGGTCAGCTGGTCCAGTCCAGAGTCCAGACTAAACATGGGGAAGCAGCATTTAGCTGTAATGCTGCAAACAAGTGGAATAAACTGCCAGTGGAGATTAAACTTTCACCAAATGGAGAGATTTTTAAATCCAGAAAATACATTTCTTTTCTAATGTGTCTATGCATGAAATCTGCACGGTATCTTTTAATTTATCTGGACTGTTGCTTGTTTTTAAATTCATTCAAATTATTTTATTGGTTTCTCTTTATATTCTTTTATGTATTTTTGATATTTCTTACACTCCCCGCTGCAATGCTTTTATTTTATGTAAAGCACTTTGAATTGTTTTGTACATGAAATGTGCTATACAAATAGATTTGACTTTGACTTTGTTACTGTATTTAGCATTGTTTTTGTCAGGTAAAGGTTAAAGTGAGGGAGATATATGCTTTCATATGACACAAAGTGTGACCCAATCACCAAAATTACTTTCTTAATCAGGCTCTTTCATATGATCTGTTTCACTTAGAGATAACTAATAATACTGGAAGACTAACGATAGAAAGAAATTAAGGATAAAGATAGAAAAACATAAATACTGAAGAGTAACACAAGTGTAACTTAAATCAAAATCAAATCAAACTTTATTTATATAGCACTTGTCATACTAAAAAGCAGCACAAAGTGCCTTACATAATAAAATCAATAACCAAATAAATTCATGTATAAACTCACACACAACATCACACCGACAACCACACTAACCCCCCCCCCCCCAACATGAACAACATCAACATAAACAAAAATCAACATTAAAATCTGGCTTGAGACGCTGAGGTGAGGAAACAATATCTCGGGGTTCTGTCTCCACCGGGAGCCAGCCCACCAATGACCACAGAGGCCGCCACCACGGGGAACCGCCCAGATCAGGGCAGGCCGGCATCCACACCACAGCCAGGGCTGCAGTGCAGGATCCCCCAGCCACCCCGAACCAGGGCGATCCCCACAGACCGAGTAGGCATAGTCCCCGGTGTGGAAGATCACCATAAGGAAAAACACTGGATAAATAAGTATATAATAAGTATATGATAAAATAATTAAAAAATAAATGTTTAAAATAATGGATGAATAGAAAAAAGTAAACTAAACCAAAACAAACAAACAAACCAACTTAAAGAAAAATTAGGAGAAGGCCTGACGACACAGACAAATATGTCTTACTAGTTTCATGTGTTTTTGTATTTCAGCTTAATCTTTAATATTTGCTTCCAAGAAAGCAAGATTTTGGATATTGAAATACATCATAGTATAAAATCCCACTGATCTACCATCTTTTTATGTCGCATAAGTCTAGTGAAGTGCTGGCTGAGTGGGCTCCAGTTTGCATAACTGGTACTGGACACTCAAGAGGTGTAATATGCGGGGTATGTACACTTTGAGCTTCCACTGCTGCTGCTGTTTCCTGAAGGTATGTTTAAAAGCATTTTCTACCCACTGAAGTAAAATGGCCTTGATTGGAATTGCCTTACCTGACTTTATTTGAACAAATTCTTGTTGTAAAACTGAAAGCTTGTCCAGTTTAATCAACTGTGAGTTTTGATTCTTATGTCACCTTACATAAAAACACCCCACTAGCTGCAGTAGAGAATCATGGAATTGATTGAAACTGATCATGGAAATACTGCAGTGGCAACCAAATAAACTCTTCACTTAAGTGAAGTATTATTGAACATGACTACAGTATTTATATCTAAGATGCAAACATCATAATGGACGCTCATAGTTTGCAAGAAATATTAGCTTGTGAAAACATTGTCATTACAGCATCCTCTAAACTAGTGCACATTCCATTACAGCATTGTGTAATAGCCACAATTCTCTACTACAGGATGGGTTTCTGTTATGCCTCCACAAGGCCTGAAATCTAATCTAAATCTGCCGTTTCCCAAAGGAAATTGGTGTTTGATCGTTTAACTGTGAGTCTGCCCTACTACACAACAGTTCACACTGGTAGAGTGCCATGTAAGCAGAGTCTGGACATCATTAAACAGTGCACACACCAGATTACTTTTTCAATTCAAGCCGGAAATGCAGCACCTCGACCATATGGCTAAAACAAACCCAAGAAGATTGTCTTAACGACAACAGCAATGCTGTCTTAAATGGGTGAATAAAGTCAGTAAATTTCCCGAATACAGTCAATGTCTAGTTTTGTACAATTGACCATAATTTTGGGACAGTTTCGTACTTTATTGAACGTGATGCCTCCTCCTGCCAACAAACACTTTTCTATGAGAGATATGCTTTTCCTTCACTGCTCATCATCTCTTATAACTGGCAGCAGAAGTAAAAGACCAAAGCAATCAAGCCGAACTCATAGAAATACATTAAATGAGCATAACCTCACTTGTGGGGGCAGTAAAAAGATAGCAGCGGGCAGAACAAATACAAGAGTTGTAACAAAGAGACCATGGTTTGTTTGCTAACTGGAAGCATTTATTGCTTTCTTCAGGCTATAATTACTTTCATCATCAGTTGCTTTTTGGTCATTTTTTGCTTTGAGTCTGTTTTTGTTTGGGTTCTGGAAAAATATTTTTTTTCTACTGTGAAAGTAGTGTGTGTTAATTGAAGTTATTTAACCTATCAACAAAATCAGAGACACTTGTTCCTTCTTGTAGTAATTTTCACATATCAGCTTCGACTTATTTTTTTTAAAAAAAGGACATCTTCTTTAACCAAGCCGCCGTTCATCTTTGGTGACACATACATACCGAACAAAGGAGGCAAAGCTGAAAGACAGCAGTGTTGTTGGTTAGAGGTGGATTTTGGTTTGCCCCTACTCATAGCTTGTTTCACCTCTGTTTTGACCTTGCTTGCCAGCTTAAAGGTGTGTGAGCAAAGGGAAACTTCGAGCCTACATGTCGCCTATGTACTTTCGTGACACATGACATCGATGTGCAACAAAGGCGCATCAGAAACAGCTTCTAAGGCATATGTGAAAAAGCCTTGTGGTACCAACATGTATTTTTAACTCATTACATGCCTCTTTCCCTCAATGTACTCTCATTTCATGCATTCCTCTGACACATGGTTTCCCAAACCTAACCAAAAACAACAAGTGAGAACATAAAGTGCTAAAGCAAAGCCTAACCCAATAGTTTTGTTGCATAAACCTACACATAAAAGGGGCTAGAAGTGAAAAGTTAAAGTAAAACAAGTCCAGAAATAACAGTCCCTTACTGAAGTTAAACCACTGTCTCTGTGATAAAACTGCTGGTTAAAGTCTGAGTACAGCAAATCAAGACATTTGTATTGAAAGGTAAAAAATGTACTGCTTAAAAACATGTTAACATATGGAAATTCTTCAGTGTAGACAATGTGCACCTAATGGAATTCATAATATTATATTTCCTGTTGTGTACCTCAGCTTACACATGTCTCTTGCAAAGAGATGCATTCAAGAGTAAAGGCATTTGCACGCCAAGTCCATATTTTTCATACAATGTTATAACACGTTGAAAAAAAAATAAGTCCAACGTCACATTATGCTAATCATACTCACACACTAACTCCAGGGCTTTTGTCTGTCATTAAAGTTTTCAACAAAGTTTTGTTGTTTCTTTTCCCCATTCAGATTACATGCAATATATTTCTTGAACGTGACGTGACACTGTTCAACAAGTTTTCATCATTTTTCAGCTCAGAATTTCTTATTGTGGGCCTGAAATCATAACTATACTTAGGACAACCACACCCCTAACACTCTAGTATTTTGAACTAGCCTACGACAATGCATCAGACAAACCAAGCACAGCATGGAGCTGTACATCTGGCATCTAGCGAGCTAACAGGGCCGTAACCAGGATTTTTCAAATACCGAGGTCAAATATTGCGATAAATCTTATTTGACAAAAAAAACATCCTAATATGTTGACTTTTTAAAATACAGTTTGGAAATGTGAATAAACAGAGGTAAATCACAAGCCCATCAAGGAGGTGAATATGTAGGTGAACAAGTTTATTATAACAATGTGATCACAAAAGTAGAGTATTTGAGTGAGTGAGTGAGTGAGTGAGTGAGTGAGACTCAGTTCTTCCCCTTTCTTCCTCTACTGACTCTCTCTCTTCAACTCCCTCATTCTCATCCTCTCCTGTGTCATCTGTTT
Organism: Odontesthes bonariensis; assembly: GCF_027942865.1. Classification (NCBI taxonomy): domain Eukaryota; kingdom Metazoa; phylum Chordata; class Actinopteri; order Atheriniformes; family Atherinopsidae; genus Odontesthes; species Odontesthes bonariensis. Next base: position 15,480,272 of record NC_134519.1, on the reverse strand, counting down.
TAAAATATCATCATCAGCATCACCATTAATATTATTGTTATTATTAATATTACATTATTATTATTATTACTATTGTCACCATCATCACCATGCATGTGCATGACCCACTAAAAGGTCAAATGAATGAGTTGGGCTATTGGTCTAACCGATGTGCAAAATTTTAGACACCATTTGCAATAAAATCCAAATGGTTCATGAAAAATGCAATCATTTTACCTAAGTAACTGGTTGAATCCACCCACTAAATTAACATCGTAGAATGTGCCAAACAGACCACAAGATGTTGGCTGTATTTTAGATGAATAGTCTCAATTCAATCCATTCACTCAACACAGAGAAGACAGAGGTATCATGCTGGGCCTGACAACTAGCTAAATGCTGGTAAAACTTGGCTTCATAATGCACCATGAGCAGCACAACTAACCTCAAGATTGTGTCATATGAGAGAGTACACGGGGTATTTCAATATGTTATTTTGCACCGTGTGCATCATCAACTGTTTTAAGTAAAAGAAAAATATAAGTTTCTGACCCAGTTTCTATTAGTCTGCTTTATTTACATGTAGGAAGCCATTTAGCACTGAACAAAACTGTAGCTAGTGAGGCTGAATGACCACTAGCCACAGTTGGCACAAAACTGTCAAGCCCTGATTAAAAAAAAAAAAAGTTAGCTTAACAGCCCAAGCCGTGTCCCAACAATTCCATTACAGGTCGCTACTTTTTTTTTTGGAAAATCGAATTGAGAGAGAGATTTGTGTGCAGTGTGTTTGTGCCGACTGGAAAACGAAATCCTAACCAAGGGGCTTTGTGACTGTTGCTTGAAATGCTGAGGACAATGATCTAGCATCCTCCTATTCCTAGCCGCGCTTTGAACGCATATGAACATTATGAACTGTCACTCATTCTCACTGGCGATTGGCGAAATGAACTCACCTCCTTCTTCTCTCTTTCTTTTCCCCTGGCCAGTTGGCTTTCCGAAGCTGAGTTTAGTTTGTTCAGTAGATTTCCTCATCTTGCTTCCATTTCGCAGCTGACTTTCGCGTCGAAGCTGTGTAATATGATAAACATGTTTCCAATGTCGGGTGGCGTAAAAAAAAAAAAAAAAGAAAAAAAAGTCGGGTGGCGTTTTTCCGCTCAGTTTTAAAATATAACGTGATGATAAAGGGATTATGTGGACTTTATTTTCAGAAAAACAAATGAGAATGCATGCTGATCTTTCCACCAATCAAAGTCAGAACGATTTTCATCTTATATTAATTTGACATTTCTCTGAATAAAAAAAATAAAAAAAAATAAAAAAAACACCGGGGAAAATACCGAGGTCATGACCTGTGTGTCCTCAATGCTCGTTACGGCACTGCGAGCTAAGTGTTCTGCCCTCATCACGAAAATGCATCTTCACTTGATTCCAAAATCTCCAGAAAGCAATTTGAGCTGCTTACTCAAATTGGAAATAAAAATTTGATGAAGAAGAACAGGTTTAATTATGTGCAGAGCAAAGAGGAAACGTGGCACTGCAGATACTAAAGGGCTTTGCGGTACCAGAGTTATGCTCTGTGAACCGAAGGGCCAAGTTAACAAGAAAACAGTCTCCTGCTGCAGTTGTTTGGGAACTGTAGTTACACGCATTGGATTAATTTTGAGGAGAGCCAAGTTGAAAAGCTGCATGTGGACGTTAGTGGGCTGTGCATATTCTCAGATGACTGTAGTTACTGGAGTAATGGTTGGTTGATGCTCAGTAGACTAATATTGTGCCAAGCCACACAGATGGAAAGCTGAGGGTCACAGTGAGCCTTCCATAATTTTATAGAGATGAGGTTACTCTGAGTGTCAAATAAGGACAAGGTCTACTCCACACCATGATACTGTATTGTCATGTATAGCAAAATAGAGACATGGAGTTTGAATTCTGTGCTGATTTACCAGGCACAGAGGGTCTGACAAAAAGACGAAGGAAGAACTATTGATGGGGTTACAGTGTGAGAAATGTAAGATCCAGCAACAACAGCAACAAATGTTTTCTTTTTAAAAAAAATAACTGAAAAAAAAAAGGATTATGGTTTCACCATGGAAACAGAAGTAGTTGTGTGTGTGTGTGTGTGTGTGTGTGTGTGTAAAGTCTATGTACCCACTGATGTTTGATTCTGTGTAATCTGCGATTAGTTGTTCTCTACGCCAAACCAGAGACAGACGAGACAACAACTAAGAGAGGAGAATTTCCATTACAAAGAATAACCAAGAGTGGGGTTATACTAGTACATAAGGCCTACCGTTTGGCGACATTGGAAATCAAAAGAGCGTATACCTGTGGCCAACTACACTGTCTCTGTGGAACTATTTCAACTTCAACTTTATTTATATGGCAACTTTTAAACACAAGTGTAGCCCAAAGTGCTTTACAAGCAAAAAAAAAACAAAATGAAGACAAAACAGCCATGGTAGAAAGAAAATTTAAGAAAGCTCAGGTTCAAAAGCAACAAAATAAAGGTAAAAAGGTAAAAAAAAGAAAATCAATAAATACATGAATGAATGAGTTAATAAATAGTTGTAAGTGTATAAAGAAAAACACAAAGGTATATTAAAAGAAATAGATCGCAGGCACATTCAAACATTATCAGTAATTAAAAATAGACTCTTCCAAAGAGGTAAGTTTTGAGCTTCAGTTTAAAAACAGAGAGGATAACAGTGTTCAGCACCCAAGCACTTTCATAGGAGGAGAGCTTGGAAACTAAAATCTCTGCCTCACATTCTAGTCCTAATAATTAATTCTGAGAGCGGAGTGATCTTATAGGGTGATAGCAAATAATAACATCTTTGAGATAATTAGAACCTAGGCCACTGAGGGCTTGGTATATTAATCTTAACTGAATACATGATTTGGCTATGGTGTAACTCCTCCTCCTCCTCCAGTGCTACGAGCTAGATGTAAATTGGTATGAGTGGATTAATTTAAGGTAACGTAGTTATTTTGAAGATGCTATGTTTCTGTTAGAGAGAGTATGTCAAATGTATGTTCTGTAATAAGATTATCTATGACTAGGGACTTTGAGGAAAGGGATCTTGTGTTTAGAAGTCCCCATTCGATTGTCTTCAGTTTTTGCTGTCAATAAATATTTGACTGAATATTCACATTAATAAGATTATGAGTATGTTATTATGTGTTGACTTGGCTGCTTTATGGGGTGCCTACTGGAGATAACCACGGGAATACAGAAAGTTTCAATGAAAGAATAAGATAAAGGAAAGTTCTTCAAATTATCAGTGTTCAATATATACAATTAGAACCACAGAGGAGGAGTGTATATCAGAACAGGAGGTGTTGGACCTAGGTATTCAGTCACATGAGTGAGTGAGTGAGCACTGTATGCTACATATTGGCCACCATCATCCCTCTGCCTTATTTGTTTAAGAGTATACTGTCTGTTAAAATAAGGCCAATGGTTCCAGAACAGATTAAAATGGTCAATGAAGCCCACATTGTGTGTTCTACGGTAGGACTGCAGCCAGGTGTGAAGACTGAGTAGTCTGCCAAAGCAAGGCAGTGCAGGGAGGGGACCAGAGAGAAAAAATGATTTCATAAAATTCAGCAGTTGGGTAAAATGAGATTTAGTCACCTCAGACTGTTGAAGGGAAGTGTTATTTGTTCAAGCAAAATGGAAAAAGGGAGAGATGGCAACAAATCCCAGAGCTTGTTCAACATGTCTTGAGCAGCTGCACCACAATAACAGTGTGTAACTGTATAAAATAACGTACGTTGCTAATTATAGAATCTCCAATAATCAGAGTTGATGGTAGGAAGAGTAGCTGAGGTTGAGGCAGCTGTCCTTTCTTATGGTGATTCGAAGGAGCTAGAATATTCTAAACAGACATCTTGGTTACCGGCTATGGGCGTGAATGAAAGGCACCGGTTGGAGACTTGATAACCAGAGAGGTAATTGTTGTCTCAGATGGAGCAGAACACGTGGAGCGTCTGCGGATGACAGCTTCCATCAGGAACTTGTGGCACTGGGAAGGGGGCTTTGTCATGATTAAACTGTGAGTTCAATTTCAGGCAATGGTGATCAGAAGTTCAGGAAACGGTCCTTGTAGAAAGAGTGTAATTGCCTGGTCCGCCGAGGGCGAGGTCACTGGGTGTTGGAAGGTTGGCTTGGCGCCTCAGATAGTGATGGATCGCGATTGGAAAGTTCCAGGCAAGGTTGTGAATTCATCGCACTCCTACACGTGTGACGGCTCCTACTACCTCAAACTAACTTAGACCAGGATGGTGGAGGATTAGGTGTACAGCTAAATACCCGAGCCTTGAGTCTAGCTCCAGCGTCCAGCTGGGTCGTGACTGGCCCTGGGTGGCAGGCCTCCAGATCTGCACTGACCGGGCCAATTGCGTTCTACATTCACTGAACTATCTACGCCAACAGCTGGCATGGTTTCAGGTCCAGCATTGGTTGAAGTCAACTATGGAAGAGCGGCAGTGGTATCTGAGATTTGGTTCGGGGACATTCCAGAGGAGGTCACGAGTTGTAAAGCGAATGATGATTGTAAATATTCAGATTGTGTGAGAGCCACTGACATGAAGTTGTCACGGAGCTTATCCTTGTCCCTGAGCTCCAATTCCAACTGCTTGATACTGTCCTTAAGTCGCTGAAAAGCCTTAATGCAACTTCTGCAAACAGAGCCTATGTCAGAGTTCACACAACTCACCGCCATCTTGCCAACAACATCTGTTATGAAGGCTATTTAATCAGAGAGAAAGATATCTGATCATGCAAGGCTTATTTGATATTTAAAGCACATTTTTAAACACTTTTTCCTGGTAGACATTCAAAGACCAACACTTGCTTGTTCTAAACAATGCACAGAGGAATAGATCTGCAAACTCGAACTCAAATGTTTCTTAATGAATTTCCAATCAGTTTAGACTTTCTATAGCCTAAGTCTAGATATTAGAGGTTTATATCCATAGGCACTGCATTGACATTTTATCAACAATTATAGTCAACTTGTGGTATTTCTTGCTATACCTAAATCAAAGTATCACACTTTATATAAAATTCTACAATATACTCATGAAACAAGTTATATTGTTTATAGTTTATCACTGATTATGTGCTTTTTTTATATGGATTTTGGTGTACTAGAGAAATAGTGTCTTTATTTAAAGGTGCCTTCATATCACTTGTGCTTTGTTGGGAATTTGGGCTATATAAATAAAACAGAACTAGAAGAAATTGAAATGATGGTCTCATTTGTTTGAATTAGATTATCAGCGAAAGGAACTTAGTAAAAGAGTTAACATTTTTACGCTATACATGAATATATATGTTCACTTCAGATATTTCCAAAGAAATGCTGGGAGATCATTCATCTAGGGAAAGACAAAGACCCACATGTCAAGTGTTTACGGTCTTTACAGCAGCTATTGCAAGAGAAAAGACAAAACAGATTGTCAGTAATTACAAGTTTTATTTCGACTGGATCATGCTTTGTTCAAAAAATGGCACAGAGGAAAAAGCTCCTTTTTACATATATACAAACTCAGACATTTACCAAACGGAAGTATGATTTTAAATAGAAAAAAAAGAAAGTGGTCTTAACAAAACAGCAACATTAAAAACCTAAATCTGCAGAAAAAAAGCCCAGATGCCCTGTACTTCCAGATAAGACCTGAAAAGCTGAAACTGCTTTCCTTTGCATGAGCCTTGTAACATCAGCAGCACTAATAAGCCTAACACATGACAAAACACCTCAGTTGGAAACCAAGCAGAGGCTGCCAGCTATAGTTGAGGTTCAGAGTTTAATAGAGGAGAAAACACAACGAGTCAAGCCAGGCAATGAGGCACCACTGCTTAGGAGTCACGCATCAGAGGAGGTGATGCTGTGCAGTCTGAAACGTAGGACCATTGAGCAATTGATTGTGACACTTGTGGGTTACCATGACAACATCTATGCATATAGGGAGTATGGCCATGACTTGGGCCACGTGTAAAGAAAGGCTGTTTTGAAATATAAGAGGCTTTGTAAGCCATGTAAGCAGGAAATACTAAGTTTATATTCTGTAAAATCTAAAAATCTTTGAGAACAGCTTTTGATGCCTTTTTAAATGCATCATTTATCACGTATCTCTTCTTGTTTTGTCCTATGTCACTGAAAATCCTAAAACTTTCTTCCATATTAGAATTAAATCTGCCCCAAAGTTTAACCTAGGCAAGGCAAGGCAAGGCATCTTTATTTATATAGCGCATTTCATACCACAGGCAACTCAATGTGCTTTACATAAAGACAAGGCATTTAAAAGAACAGCATAAAAACAAGCAATTTAAAGAGAAAAAAAATAGAATGAAAATTAAAGCAATCAAAGAAGAGGGGAAAAAGAAAGATATAAACTCAACCATAAGCACACCGAAAGAGAAATGTTTTTAACCTGGATTTAAATGTGCTTACAGTTGTGGCTGATTTCAGTTCTGCTGGTAGCTTGTTCCAGTTGTGTGCAGCATAACAGCTAAAAGCTGCTTCACCGTGTCGAGTTTGAACTCTGGGCTCCACTATCTGACCTGAGTCAGCAGATCTCAGAGCTCTACTGGGTTTATTATCTGCTAGCATGTCATTCATGCATTCTGGACCTAAACCATTCCGTGATTTGTAGACGAGTAGCAGAACTTTAAAATATATTCTGTATCTGAGCCAATGTAAAGACTTGAGCACTGGGGTGATGTGATCTCTTTGTTCTGGTTAAAACTCGGGCTGCAGCATTCTGAATGAGCTGCAGCTGTTCCAAGAGGAATGTTTTTTAGGTAAATGTACAATGCTATAGCTTGTTTATTCATTTTGTAGCTTCTGACCAGGCCAATCCCAAGAGGTTGACTTGGGGAGACTTCTAATCACACTGACACAGAGAAATCTGGATGAAAGGTGCCAGACTTAACCCTTTAGGCGCCAAGATTGTTTTTTGAAAATACTGGATTTTGACATTATTATTTCAAAAGCTGGTGGCTGAAAGGGGGTTAAAGATAGATGCCTACTGTACATTAGAAAAATGTTGCCCATGATCCATAGTTTATGTGGGGTATGAAATTATTGATCTAATTTGCATATTATGACGTCATCAGGTGGCAGCCATTTTGAATCTCATTATGTTCAGGAAATATTGGAATTGAGTGATTATGAACTTGTTTTTTTAAAACTTTTTTTTCTTTTTGTCTATTTATCATCATCTATAATGATCAGGGAACAGGAAAGCAACAATAAAACAGAATAATGTAGTAAAATATTACTATATCATCATTACCATATAGTAGGAAAACACATGCGAAAAGTTGCCTATATTTTTTCAGGAAATGGTGGATATTGACTTGATGTTTGAACTTATTTTCATTTTTCTGTCTTTTACCATCATTCATAAGGAGGAAACCAACAATAAAACAGGAGAAAGTGGTAAAATACTGTCATCATTAGGCTACCATAGGGTAGGAAAACGCATGCAAGAAGTGGAAGACATTGAATTGATTTTTTTTTTTTTTAACCTGTTCAACCTTATTCATAATGATCAGGAATGAGGAATACAATAATAAAACAAGTGGTAAAATGTCAGGATCATTGCGCTGGCGGATAGGCGCGCCGCGGCACCGGGGGCTGGATGAAGAGAGCGCATGCTAAAGATACCAGACCCACTTCTCCCACCCCTGATTCCTCGACCAACACCTCTACGGACACTGCGACCGCGTTCCCCACTACCACCCACTCCACTGAGGTTGGATAACGGCAGCGAATGAGTTGGAGTGTGTGTGTGTGCTTGGAGAACAGCCTCGCTTCGCATGCCGGCACCATTGCCTTCGGAAGTTTCACCGTGGGAAGCATGAGTGCTCGTCCGATCCTCCTCCTCACGAGGTAAAAACTCTCCTTCGGAGTCGGCAAATAGCATGCTCAATACTTCCGCACGGTTCAACTTCTTACAAGCCATGGTGTTAAAAACTCACTAATAGTTCGCTGACAATAAAAATTCGACTCGCACGTCTCTACAGAAAAGCTCTGAATAACTGCTTCCGTGTCTGAGCTAGCGCGGCTTTTTTGCACTGCCTTATAAAAACACTGAACTACAAAATGACGTGAGCTTGGTCTTGTTTGAAAGGGTAACATGTTTGCCAACTAGTGGTAGGAGGACTGAACACCTTAAAGCCCGTTTAGTTTGTCTACAGACTGTTTTGTTTATGCTGACGTCATGTCGCAATTCTGCGACTTTGGCGGTTAGAGGGTTAAGAGAAATTTCCCGATTTATAGGTAGTGTGTGCCAGCTTATAAATGTCTCTTGTAAAGAAATGCAAGAGAGGTAAAAACATTTGTCCACCAAGTTCATATTTTCCATCCAATATTGTCACACATTAAAAAAAATAAACCAGAGTTGGCGATATGCCAGTCATACCTACTGACTGTGCAGCTTTTGTTGTCATTTCAATTTTTGGAAAAAGTTAAACTTTCTGCATTTCGTTCCTTTTGTTTTCCATCACCAATCTCAGTCACCAATGTTTTCGATCACCCCCATAAATGATTCATTAAAAGGTATTTAACCCCTCGGATCCACCATGCATGCAAAAGTCATTATTCACAATGGCATCTGATAAACTGATTCACTTTGTTTCTACGTACAAAACAGTCTATGAAAAACGATGTAATGAATACAGATCGTAGCAGACCATCGTGAAAAAAAGATAAAGCGGCGGCGCGATCGTTTTCGCAGCGACCCCTCGAGAGGAAAAACTGTGTAAAACAGTGTAATTTTAGTGTATTATTGTATTTATATCGTTAAGTTATGTGTCTGAAATCCGCTAAACTGCAACACTCAGATGCAGTATCACAAGTCTACCAACAGAGTCTACTTATGGGACTTAAACACTGCCCAACGGCGTTACCAACGGAGACAAAGGATGCGCTACAGTCTACCAGCCTGCTTCGCAAATTCTCGAGCTCGCCTGAAGACAAGGGCCGGGTGAGGAGGCGCCGAAAGCGGTGTGAGAGAAGACAGAAGAGGGGCAAGAGAGCCGGTGTCCATGCTAGGCTGATGGCTAATGCTAGCCGACCGGCTCTCCCGTCTATCCTGCTCTCTAACGTCCGCTTGAAAATAAACTGGACTACATCAAGCTACAACGGACTACTCAACGGGACACAAGGGACTGCCGTGTGTATGTTTTCACAGAAACATGGCTCAGCGACCGCATCCCGGAGGCGGCCATTCAGCTAGACGGACTAGCCTCGCATCGAGCCGACAGAGACCCGCTGTGCGGTAAGACACAAGGAGGGGGACTGTGTGTTTACATCAACACGGACTGGTGCAACAACTCTGTCCTAGTCTCCAAGTCCCGTTCATCGCTGGTGGAATATGCGGTCGTGAGATGTACACCATTCTACTTACCAAGAGAGATCTCCTCCCTGCACATTGTAGCTGTGTACATTCCTCCCAGCGCTAACGCTAAGGAAGCGCTAACCGCACTGTACGGGGCCATCAGTGATCTCCAAAACAAACATCCAGAAGGACTGCTTATTGTCGCCGGAGACTTCAATCATGCAAATCTAAAAACAGTGCTTCCAAAATTCTACGAGAGGAGCGAACACGCTGGATGTTGTTTACACCACCATACCCGGTGCATATCGGGCCGAGCCCCGCCCCCACCTGGGATATTCTGACCACATCTCCGTCAAGCTGATCCCAGCATACAGACCGCTGGTCAGACGCTCCAGACCAGTCAACAAACAGGTAAAGACCTGGCCGGAAGGAGCCATCTCTACCCTCCAGGACTGTTTTGAGTGCACTGACTGGCAAATGTTTAGGGAAGCAGCAACCACCAACGGCTCCACTGACCTAGAGGAGTACACGGCTTCAGTCACTGGTTTCATCAGTAAGTGCACTGATGACGTCACGGTCATCAAATCCATCACCACGCGCTCTAACCAGAAGCCATGGATGACTGCTGAGGTGCGTGCACTGCTGAGAGCCAGAGACACATCATTCAGAACAGGAGAAAAGGAGGCCCTGAGCAGAGCGCGGGCAACACTGGCCCAGGCTATCAGAGATGCAAAGCAAGCACATGCCCAGAAAATCCACGGCCACTTCAGAGACAGTGGAGACACACGGCAGCTGTGGCAGGGAATCCAAGCCATCACTAACTTCAGGACAACAACACCGGCCTGTGACAGTGATGCCTCCCTGCCCGATGCGCTGAACGTGTTCTACAGTCGTTTTGATGCAGAGAATGATGTGGTGGCAAGGAAGAACACCCCCCCCCCTGGCGAACAAGTGCTATGCCTGACCACAGCTGAAGTGAGAAAGACTCTGCAAAGAGTCAACCCACGTAAGGCTGCTGGCCCAGACAACATTCCCGGGAGTGTGCTCAGGGGATGTGCAGACCAACTGGCAGATGTCGTCACGGACATCTTCAACATCTCCCTAAGCAGTGCCATCGTCCCATCGTGCTTCAAAACCACCACCATCGTCCCTGTGCCCAAGAAGTCGCCTGTGTCATGCCTCAATGATCATCGCCCCATCGCACTCACCCCTACCATCATGAAGTGCTTTGAGAGGCTGATCCTGAAGCACATCAAGAACCATCTGCCTCCCACCCTAGACCCCCTGCAGTTTGCGTACCAAGCCAACCGCTCCACCGACGACGCAATCAACACCACCCTCCACCTAGCACTCACTCACCTGGACAAAAAAGACACTTACGTCAGAATGCTGTTCATAGACTTCAGTTCCGCATTCAACACTATCATCCCACAGCACCTGACCAGGAAGCTGAGCTTGCTTGGCCTGAACACTACCCTCTGCAACTGGATCCTGGACTTTCTTACGGAGAGACCCCAGTCAGTCCGGATCGGAAACAACACCTCCAGCACCACCACACTGAGCACAGGGGCACCTCAAGGCTGCGTGCTCAGTCCACTGCTGTTCACACTCCTAACCCACGACTGCACAGCACTACACGACTCGAACCACATAATCAAGTTCGCTGACGATACGACCGTGGTGGGTCTCATTGAAAAGAACGACAAGTCATCATACAGGGAGGAGGTGGAAAAGCTGATCACCTGGTGCAAAGCCAACAACCTGTCTCTGAATGTGGACAAAACTAAAGAGATGGTTGTTGACTTCCACAGAGCACAGAGGGACCACGAGCCTCTGCACATCGAAGGCTCCCCGGTGGAGATTGTGGAGAACACCAAATTCCTTGGTGTCCATCTGGCGGAGAACTTCAGCTGGTCCCTCAACACCGGCTCCACCGTAAAGAAGACTCAGCAGCGTCTCCACTTCCTGAGAAGGCTGAAGAGAGCCCACCTCCCTCCCACCATTCTCACCACCTTCTACAGAGGGACCATAGAGAGCCTCCTGGGTAGATGCATCACCGCCTGGTTCGGTAACTGCACCCAACTGGACCGCAAAAACCTTCAGCGTGTGGTGAGGACGGCTGAAAAGATCATTGGAGTCACTCTCCCCTCCGTCTCAGACATCTACACCACACGCTGCATCCGCAAGTCAACCAGGATTCTTAAAGACCCCACCCACCCCTCACAGACTTTTCTCACCCCTCCCATCTGGCAGAAGGTACCGCAGCATACGGTCTGTCACCACCAGACTACAAAACAGCTTCTTCCCCCAGGCCATACGATTCCTCAGTGCTCAGAGACTGATCTGATCACCTCTGTTGTCCCAGCTGTTCTTTATTGTTGCTGTTTGTTGCACTGAAAAACTTCGAGAAACGTCATTTCATTGCACTGTATTACTGTGTATATGGCTGGAATGACAATAAACCCTATTGAATCTTGAATCTTGAAACAGCTTGCTATTTGAAATTATTGGCAGGCTACTGATCACAAGACAAGCAAATGCACAAAAGTTTAGAGAGGAGTGATTTTTGTTATAGGAAGCTGACCACTAACTATTTATTTCTCTTGTTTTGTATCATGTTACTTAAAGCCATGATGAAAATGTGGCCAAGAACCAATTTGCCACGAATTGTGAATATACCCAAGGGAGAAGTTGATAAAATACATCAGACTCTGTGTGCAAGCTTCCTGTGCATAATGGATAAAATGCTTTTTTTTTTTTGCTAAATTAACGTGATGTAATCACAAACCTGTGGTAAACACAAGTGACTACTATTAGAGCAAAGCTAACATTCATTCTACTATTTGCTACTTGGAAATCTGTTAGCTTTAAGCTGTACCAACGGTTTTTACTGTTTGAAAATACAACATTCAAATTCAACAATTAACATTAACAGATCATGAATTGATGCAGCTAAAGTGCACTTTCTTGTTGATCAGCATGACAACCCCCCCAGAATACAACAAGGAGATACCTTGCTTACTTCCCCAGACTTAATAAGCTTACTTATATCCTTTAAGTAGTGGAAATGCAAAAGGCCTTTGGTTGAAATAATCTTTTCTCTCCTTTAAAAATAGCCCCTACTGTTGGAGTTCTGTGTACTTTAAAAAAAATCCACCTTACATTCCCTATTTAACTATTTTATTGCATAAGCTTAGTTTACCTTGTTTACTGCAAACAGCTGCCTGTTGCGTTCAAAAGAGGGATTGACGTGAGCCCAAAGAATGAAACAAAACTTTTCCTGATCTCGCCAGAGAAATGACAAACCGAGTCGTTTGTTCGAGTAACCACCTGATATCAAACAGTCGTTTGAGTAAGTCGTTGAGTTGTGTGAAAGCTTTCCAAAGACAGAAAGCGGTGCGCTCATCACAGTCAATGGAACATGACACCCAGGTAACCAGGAAAAACGAAGGAGAAGATTGTTGCACGTTTCCTAAACCTAACAAAAATAGTTTTGGTGCCTAGTCCTATAACTAACCAGTTATTTAGCTATCTCAATCTCAGCAAACAAAGAAACGGCCAACTATGTCACTGCTTTACACTGCCTTGAATTATAGTCATATTTGTTTAGGTCTAGGTTGTCATTGAAATAATTATTTTATTCTGCTGTTGTGGGATGAGAATGTGTTGACCATAAGAAGAAGCTGCTGGCAGTAAAACTAACACAATTAGCATTAAAATTGGGTGATAATTGTCAGCGGATTGGTCTCTGTGGGGAACCACTGTCACAAGACGATGTCATATGCTCTGCTCTTCACATATTACAGATTATTGCAGCTTTAATGAATGGCACAATTCACTTTTAAGATACACTGTTGTGCAACACAGATAGGGGTGTAGCCAAAAGTAAAGCCACAGTATTCAACCCTATATGATTCAGTGCTGAGTTACACTTGAAAACAAAAATAGTTCAAAAGTGATTATTAGTAGTTATTAAATTTGGTTTCAAAATTAATTTTGTACAATAAACAAAGGTGAGACTTTCAGTAGAAGTTTATCACACTTTCTAATTCAATCAAACAGGACTGCCTCTGACAACATCAGCATATTGTGTTTATCATCACAACTTGCACACTGCTGTTTGCATAACAGAGTTGCCAAACTACTGTTCACGATAACTACAGCCAATTTTCAGGAAACAATGACCTCATGCAGACTGCACAGAAAATCTTTAGATCAGTATATTTTTAAGTGTGTTCCATCACTTTCCCCTGTGAGCGCGCTAAAAAAACCATGCAAGTGGCACACAACTCTGGTTGTCAAGACAATTGAATGAATTCCTGATGACGTCAGCCACAACCAGCTTTAGTCTGAAGTCCCCTTGTTTCCATGGTGTAGTTGCAGTACGGAGACAAGCACTAACTTCAGCTGAATGAACTAATGTGTCAAGTTGTGCAGAGAGCCTGAAATGTGATGTGTTTAACGATGTTGTGTTGGTGCTGCAAGCTTCATTGCACAGCCGCACGCTCTGTCTCTCTCATGCGTTCTGCTCCTCTCACACATACTTTGTTGCATTTAGCTCACATGCAAAAACTATTTCCTCATTCTCGGCTCGCTCTTCAGATTCTTACCTATGGTGATGTTGAAGCCGTCAATGCTGAAGGTGGCACTCCGACCTTTCCTAAATCGATGCTTTTTAGAGTTAGCTTCCATCTCTTTGGCACCCTCCGGTCGCCCCTTGCTCCCTTTTAATCTCGTTTTAATGCTTCTTGTCACGTGTGGCGTCTTGTTTCAGATCCGTTAGGGTAACTCTCCTTGTGGAGAGAACGAAAAATGTAGTCCTCTGACTCTGGTTAGTGCTGCGCTCTGGAGGAGAACTGTCATAGACTCGCCACTTCTCGTTACAAAAAAAAAAGGAGCAGGAGAATTTCTCTCAAGTCCTTATCCACCCTGTGCTTTTGTTGTGCTTATCTTTTCTCTCCCTCTCTCCATTTCTCACACCTCAACAAGCTCATTTCAAGCAGCTCATGGCTCTTTGATTTGTTTTTCTCCTCTCAATGTTTCTCCACCCCTCCCTTCCTGCTCTCTCTCCTCATCTCTCCTCCCAAAGAGGTACAGTAGGTGTGTGTAGTGGGTGGCGGGGATGGTTAGAAGAGGACATCTCTAGAAGTGTTACAATGAATGTGGCTCCTCCTACTGTCAGAAATTAAGAGCAAAAGCATTCAAAGGTCAGAGTTGCTATGGCACAAACTGATTGGAGTCTGTTCTAGTTTTCTAGGATTTAGTCTCAAACATACAAAAACTGGCACGGAAATCGTGCAGTCACATAAAAAAAGGGTGAAACAGAGATAGGAAGAGAGTGACAGTGTGTGTTTAGTGAGAGAGTCATTAAATCAATGCCACTGCTTTTCATTTCGCATGAGTTATTTGCACAGGCACAGAGAGACGAAGGTCATTGTGGGCATACAGTGTTCTTTTTTGAAAAAAAAAATAAAAAAATCTCCATCCATTTGAACGGCTCCATTTGTGAGAGTGTTCTTCGAATGTGTGTACATCTGTATGTGTTTTTCTTTTCAATGGCTGTTGATTTATAAAGGGTGGAGCAAGGACATGTTATCTATGAAAAACCTTTCCTTTAAGCTTAATAAAACTACATTTCATTTTACCAGCGCACATCTCCTAATATTTACACACACAAACACATACAAGCATACACCAGATCAGACGATTAAAGCTCTGCATATAAGCACCATCTGACATTTAGATATGGAATCCTTCCACGTTTCATTACCCCCCCCCCCAAAATCGGTTTCCGCGGGAGCTCTTTATGAAGGCTTCTGACTTGACCTTCTCCCAAATTCATTAAATGGGCTTTCAACAGCATGTGGACAAATCCAATGATAAAATTCAAATTTCAATGTCTTTTAATTAGATTATTCATTTATGTACAATTCAAAGCATCTGTAGCCATCTAGTTTAAAATGCTCACTCTTGCTTGATTGGTTTAATGATGTTTTCGAAAAAACAATCCAAATTACTTTTACTCCCCATGCAGAATGTTTTATGATTTGAACTAATACTGAGCTAATACATTTTTTTTTTTCGCAAAATAACAATCAGCATGATATAATTAACACAATGTGGCTACAAAGCACAGGGGTTCAGAGACATTACAATACTCTCACACTAATAAAGTTTTTTATAAACAACCCAGTCTATGAGAAATTATTGTTTTACATAATTATTGTTTTAATTATTCCCAGAGGAAAGAATAATAACTAGTTGGATTATGTACAGAGTTAATGTTTATCTTTCAAATTTTAATATAAGATATCATACGTTTATAAAATCCTTATAATTCAACAAGGGTAGCCCAATCTCATCACAAGTCAGTGTTTCCCACACATAGACTAATTTGTGGCGGTGCGCCACAGATTAAACACCGGCCGCCACATATTGCGTTTCGTTAGTATTATTTTTTTTAACGCTATTTAAAAAATACTCGTATTCGTTAAGCTGCATTTCCTTTCCCTGCTCTACCTCCGTCTCTGTCCCTCGAGTCTCTCACATACTCACACACACAGCCCCTCCCCTTCGTGCTTCCCTGGAAGCGTGGAAGCTTGCTAGTCTCAGCATCGCGTAGATTAGCTCAACCGAAAGAATTCACGAAAGGTTGGTATCACGTGCACCTTTATAAAAATCACACATTAAAAAGTCCGATAAAAATTTTATATTTTGAATACAATGTTGTCCCGTCCCGACCCATAGCAAGCGATTACGCCTTCTTTATAAAGTTAACTAGTTGCAAGTTTGCCGTAAAAAAAAAAAAAAATGTAGTTGGGTTGTCGAGGTCTAAACACTAGCAGCTGTGAATCAAATAAAGTAGTTTTTTTAAACTCTTACACTGAATGTTTGCTGCTTCAATCCAGATGAGTATTGAAAAATATTTTCCGCGATTGAAAGAGAGAAGTGCGTGTTGATGATGATCGAGGACCAGTCTGAACCGGAGGTATCAGTCTGAAACAGCTGAACAGTCCGACCAGTGTAATTAGCTATGTTATTCATTTGTTTACAATGAAGATGTGAATATCTGCAGATAAGCCGCACCTGTGTTACCCACCGTGACACAGGTGTCACACATCCTTACGTCCCCCATAATTTTCTTTGATGGAGAAATTATCCAGGTTCTTAACTCCCAATGTGACATATATGTCACACTACAGATCTCTGACAGTGGGGGGTGGTATTTTGGAAAAAAATTCTGAAATGGGTTCTATGTGGTCTATTTAGTCTGTGTTATAACCCCCTTAATTTTCATTTAAGTAGAAATGGGTCTGGGTTCTTAAGGGTTAATACAATAAAGTTTTGTGTGACCAATTATTAACGAAGGAATTATTTTGAAGAATTTTAATTTTTTACACCCAACCAACCCCCGGACCACCACCACACATTGCCTTCACATCTGTGGGAAACACTGCAAGTCATGTAATACATACATTCATTCACTTTTCCAAAACTTTATAGTTGTATCATCATCAATGATTAGAAATGATATGATGGTTACGTAATTCTAGGCTACTGTTTTCTGTTGGGCAGCGCTCATGTTACATAATGGAAATAGCGAGGCATGAGTTGAAAATCGTCCAAATCATAACCATATGTGACCTGATCCAGCAAAATGAGTCAGTGACCCAAATGTCAAAATTGAGATTTTGGTATC
Organism: Odontesthes bonariensis; assembly: GCF_027942865.1. NCBI lineage: Eukaryota > Metazoa > Chordata > Actinopteri > Atheriniformes > Atherinopsidae > Odontesthes > Odontesthes bonariensis. The sequence continues at coordinate 15,463,243 of NC_134519.1, read as the reverse complement.
AAAAGAAAGGAGTGGAAATAAGCTTTAAAATGATACCATAGTCAAAGTCATACGTTGGATGGTTTTCAAAATATGGCCATTTGATTTATGATCTTCCACCCTCTTTTTACGATTGAAAACCTGAGAAAATCGCGTTTAAAGTTTTTTGCCCGTTTTTTTGTTGATATCTTTCAAAATCCTGGGAATGTAAAGGGATAAACTCTTTATCTTAAAGCTTAATTTTACCAAAGTTATTTGTACACATATAAATATGGTATTAAACCAGACTGACGCCAAAATGATTAGAAAATATTTATTTTTGTTCCCACACACACTGCTTTACAGCTCGACATAGCCCTCGTCACCTCATTAATAGGCCTATCAGTCAAAGGTTGCTCAATGACTTCATCGTCATCTTCTACATGAGTGGTGAATTCTTGCTCCTTTTCCATATCCGAGTCTTTGACATCGCTGTCATTTTCTTCTTCAGAAGATATCACCTCAGCTCCAAAAAAAAAAAAAGAAAAAAATAAATAAATAAATAAATCAGTAATAGCGCTAGCAAGTCTTGCTGTCCAGCAGCAGAGCTAAAATTGGACGCCACGAGAGTTTAAAGCTTTCGCGACTCTACTTTCTTTAGCGAATGACATTTTAAAACAAAAACACAGATCAACTCACTACACTGTACTACACGATACTAATATTGTAATATAAGACGATGACTTTTTTGACAATGACGAATATTGAGAGACTTTCTACGATTAGTTTAGGCTACACCAACACAGATAGCTAGTTTGACAGGAGTGATGGCTGGACCAATCGCGTGCACCAGTCACTCTAAACGTGACTTCCCGCCTATTGTGGGCCTTTGTGTCACTGTTTGTGTACATTTTTAAGCATTTTGATTGGTTTTATGAAGCGAGCAGAGATAGAGACGTTTCAGAGGTAAAGGCTAATCCTCAGAGGTAATAGGAACGGTAGACGTTAAAGGGAGAGGAATCGATGAATTTCTTCAACATGTTCAATTTTAACGCATTTAATACAACTTGCAAGTCAATTTGAATTGTCATTTACGTGCCTTTCCTCAATTATATGGACTATACAACTTTGGGAGATTGTTTTTTAATGTCTATTCTTTGAAATTAGCTAAAAAAAAAATTTTTTAATCCATTGTTTTTTCACGTTATCTGCCCGTACCTCTAAATAGAACGTTGCGACTTCCGACTCATTTCGCCAGAGCGGGTCACATATATATTTTTATGGCTATCTAACCATGTCTTTTGTGACAGGTAGACCTGACCATGTACATTAACTCTAACCCTAACCATTTAAATGTCCAAATGGCAACCAGCTCAGTAGAAATGTGAGGAATGATAAAGGGTGAGGGAAGCATAAAATGACAATGACAGTTGTATAATAATTGATGTCCTGCAGGATGAGTGCCAAACCAGTGGACTCTGTTGATTCACTGATAGCTATGATTTAGCACCTTCCAGCACCTCCTCAGACGCCCTCATGAGCATTTGTGGCCAAAAATACAGAAATAACACGTAGAAAGTGAACATCATCGTGTAGGACTACATATAGAGAGATATGACGTTGACGTGCTGATCTATTAAAACTTCAGCTGTATCTGTGGGTGAAGAAAATTTTGTACCTGAACAGTTTTTGAGCCGTTATTGTGAATCTGCTATGGTGCTGCATAGGGTCAGGTATCTTAAATGATGGATTTATCGAGCACCTGACTATTAGACTAGAGAAATCCAGAATCTGCCAAAGATAAAGCTGGTGATTTTGTGAATATTCACAAATTGTCTCATGCTGCTAACCCTCATCAAGAATTCAGGAATTGTGAGTTAAAAAAAAAAAAAAAAAAAATTGAATATAGAAAAGTCGAGGGCTTCACAGTGGTATGTTGGTTAGCACTGTCGTGTCACAGCAGCAAGTTTCCTGGTTCAAATATCAACTGGGCAGGTGTGGTTCTCTTGTTCTGTTATGTTAGGTTGATTAGGGATTATACTTTGACCTTATGAATAAGTGTAAGTGTGCATAGTTGTTGTGTCATTTGCCTCTCTGTTGATCCTGACCATGACTTGGATGAAGTGATTATGGAAAATTAATGGATAAATTAAAAAATGTTGGATAATGCTTTGGTAACTAACTAACAAACAAACAAACAAACCAACCAACCAAAAAGTAATGATAATAATAATGTATATATATATATATATATATATTTATTTATTTATGTACTGTATATGTTATTCAACATTGAACATTTTTTGTAATAAATGCCACATGGTAACTGTTGCAGGAAACCACTGCACTAACACATGGATTTAACACTGGAGCTGAGTAATCACCTATTAACCCTCAAAGTGTTGAAGATGGACATAATAAAATCAAGACAAACTATAAAACACTGCCAACAGTAACAAATGCATAACTAGTGTAATGTTGCAGTTACAGAGTCTAAGGAGATGGAGACAAATCATAAACAGGGCATCCATCTTTTTGCAGCAGAGCCACTTTGAGTCGCATTTTACACTTGTTAGAGAATTAAAGTGACACTCATTTTATTTATGAGCTGTAGGTTGAGCTCTTTCTTTTTTCACCTTTTATGTCACTCTGCTCGCCTTGGCCTTTTATTCTGTAGGTAGCAATTTACGAGGATCCCAATTTTGCAACACTGTGTGTCACTGTGTAGCATGAAGTGGCTGTCTGTTCCAGGGTAGCTTCTAAATTAATGAGGGTATGCGGGGGAATATTGTCAGCAGACTTGGTTTGTGGGGTTCAAACTGGTTACAATGTGCTTTTAAGCCGTTACATGAATAACCTCTTGATGTCTCAGGGGTGTCAATTTGATTAATGATATCAAATTACTGAAGAGTCACGTCACCAATATCATTATATTCTGTGAATAATGTGTAATTGAGAGAAGGAATGCGGTAAAGCTCTGGATTTCAAATGAAAGTGTTCTCCGCAAACACAGTTTATATCATGGTCAAAGTGCATTACAGCATATTCAAAGCTCCTTGTTTAATAATGCATTTTGGGGGTTACAGTGGAGATTATATAATACACTTAACTGAAAGAGGGTGCTTCTGCTTTTATTTTCATGATGTTTGCGTGGTGTTCCACAGCTTTATGTTTTGCCCCATAAAGGTTGCAACAGAAGCTTTTCACAAAGCACTCTGTTAAAAGCCTTAGAAGGTACACGTCAAAATAAAAAAAAAAAAGGGAAGCATTCAGTACTTTGTCCTTTCCTTGCTAAAAGCAAAATATCAGCACAAGTAGCTAGACGATTATAAAATCCACCTGCCTTTGATTTATTTTGTCGCCTGCCACAGTTAAAGTAAAGGTGTCATGGTGCCTCAGGCAAAGTGCTCGATAGCTCATCAAATAGAGTTTGCCTCCCTCCCCTTATTCACACACCTTGGTGCTGACGTTGACCTAGGATAGCAGTTTTTCATGCTTTGTAACTCATGATACGATGAGGACAATTTATGGAGAACTGAAATGGCCTAAATTGAAAATAAGTGAATATATCAATAACAGCTTCAAAAAGAATCTAAAAGTTTAAGCTTTAACTCAAGTATGAAATGTGACAGAATTATATTTCTGCCTTAACATTTATTTAATAATATGTGTTAACATTATTTATTTATTGTGTTGTTTGATTTTCAACTTTGTTCATTCATCTAACAATTTAGTTTTCATCCATTTATATATTTATCTATTATTATTATTAACTGTGTATTTACGACTATAACTTTTTTCTTTGCATTTTTTTTTACATACTTGTTTCACAAAATGCAATTATTTCTGTATTATTCTTTTCAAATAATTTTTCTGAGTATTTTTATTCAGTCTTCATGCATGTTTTTAATTTGTCGATACATTCATTTCTGTATAATTTCTCTTTCACATTTTCTCTTTGTATTTATTTCCAAGAGCATATTTGTTTACATGTCTCATTTCCCATGGCTTCTACAGTCCTCCATAAAAATCGATTTGAAAAAGCAATGTTAATTTTTTTCACAATCAGTGTTTTTTTTCTGTCTATATAATATAAAAAAAAAAAAAACACAAAATGGCTTTAAATATTATTTAATATTTATGATTCCCACAAAATGAATGCTATCGTATTTGTACACTATAACACAAAAATACATTAAAGGGTTGATTACTCCTGCCAACCTCCAGGTTATTTTAAGAGCCATTGAGATTTTTTCCCGGAATGACCCTCTGCAAACTACCAACTAAAGCCAGAAAAGACATCTTTTTTTTAAAAAAAGCATAAAAAATTTCAGTCCTAATGAAAGGGATTTTTATCACAGCCTGAAAATATTAATACTGCCATAATAATAAATCATGTTTGTCTTTAATGATCCGTCCTGTTAAATATCCGGAACTTTTATCACGTTGCAGTATGTCAGGAGTGTAAAGTTCAGAAAAATCCCCAGGCTAACTCTGGTCTAGGTAGTCTGAAAGCTGGTGTGACAATAAATTGAGTTCTGTCAGAACCACTCTCGTCAAAACAAGACGAGAAACAGAGATGAATTTCAGAAGCTTATTCTAAATGCATACAATTTGTGTTTGGCGGTATGGCTCTGTTCGGAGGAAGTTCCCGACTTTTCCATGAGCTCCATGGAAGCCAGACAGGGAACAGCAGCATCCTCAGGTAGAGTGCCTTCAATTTGCTGTAAAGGCAACAAACCCCCCAACAGACCATACCGGAACGCAGCCAGCCAATTGATAAGTTGGAACCAGGGTATCCTACCCCCCAACGAATTATTAGCTACCAACGTGTGTCACCATTATGATTAGTAGTAGTATTACAAAAATAATTATTAAGCCGCGACTAGGCTTGACATTAAAAGGTGGAACTGCCGTAGGCCCACATTAACACAGACTGAAATATGATGCGAGTATTTATTTGGGGCAGGCATTTAACTCAACCACTTAGGTACACCATAAAATATAGTCGGTCTCCACAGCAGCGACAGCGCTTTGCGGCAGGGCAAAGCAGAGCAAGATCCAAGCAAAGCAGCAAGATCCAAGCAGAGCAGAGCAAGATCCAAGCAAGCAGAGCAAGATCCGATCCAAGACAGCAAGACAAGATCCAAGCAAAGCAAAACATCCAAGCAAGCAGAGCCTTAACACACTTCACCTGACCACCTAGGAAGTTAAAGTCACCGTGAGCTTGCATATTGCTATCCACACAATTAAAAGCCATAAGCATAACACAAATGACCTCTGTCATTGCTGTTCGTGCCATCAATTCCGGGTGCGGTTTTAATGATTTGACTTCATCCCAAATTTATTTCCGATCTTAATCAGCATCTTTCATGCAAAGTTAAGCCCTACCAGTGGCTCTTGTTTTATTTAAACAGAGGCACAGCTGCACAATAAAACAATTTTTTTTTTTTTTACTCCAGTAGGCAGCTATTCTAAGTGGAAAAATCTTTCAATGACCCATTGAAAACTACCTTCCCAACAGCACAAACTCCAGCCAGCTGAAACATCAGCTTATAGCAGGTTTAAGTAAAAATATACTGAAAATCTAGCTGTGCAAGATGACACGTAGCATGGCAACTTGGCATCAACAGGGCATCAAAATGGCTTGAGTAAGCAGAGAAACAGGATGCCATTTATTTTCAAACTTCCAAGAAGACCGGCAGCCTCCAAAATGAGAAGAGGCAAGTGCTTCCTAACACGAGCACATCACATGCATAAGTCGTATACAAATACCAAGAAAGCAACAGGTTCATCCTGCACAGTTTTCTCTTTTATCAGTTCGCAGCTGAAATCAGCTTTAACAGGCTGCTTCTCAACAGAAGGAAAAAGGACAACGCTCCTCCAGAAGGGATTAGTTGTGACATCAACCGTGGGGACGATGGTTGAAATGTTTTGATGTCATGCAAATTAGCATGCCATTTGCTGTGCAAGAGCCAATCACAAACAGGCTGGTGTTACACGAAGTGGCCGGACGCTTGTCCACAAAGCATCACAACATATGCTGTAGAACTGCTACAGATGTCAGATCCTTTAAATCATCGAGTGCATCACTGATCTCAAGTGCCATCTTGTGTTATATGCTCAAGCCTTTAAACACAAAAACTGTTGGACGCATTGTGCTTGAAATTGTCCACTAAATGGCCCCAAAGAAACGAGTGAGGATGGCAGGGATTGTTTGGACGGGAAGCACAAAGCCAGTTGGCCAGTAAGTATGATTCTCTTAGTATACGAACATCGCAGCTCACGCAGCAGTGCTCAGGAGAGCAGTATGTATCCTTATGATATGGTGTTATTTGTACCTTAGAGGACTGGCTTAATAGAGCATAAGACTAGCTCTCTTATTGTCAGTTATAGAGTGTTAAATAAAGGATTCCCGTTAGAGGCAATGCTGTGTATTACTGGACAAGTCTCTTTAAATCGCTCTATATGAGCGTCTGTAGAGACCTCCACTGTTCAAAATTTATAATTCCAAGAGCTCATTTACCAGTTGAATAAATATTCAAAGGTAGTTCAGGCAGCCAAGTACACTTAGGTTCCATAGTTAACGATAGCCTAGCTAATCAGCCTCTTACTGTTGCTTTTGTTAAGCAAAAATGCAGCTAAGTAGTGAAGTTTCACTGTAGGTCTCTGGAGGTTGTTATACGACGAAGTGCATTCAGGGTAGCATCCTGACGTTCTTCTCTTCAGGATCAAACCGTTCAGGGCCCATCAACGATGAGCCGAATTAATACAAGCAAAACATACATGAGCAATAATAATCTCAGTGGATCTACATGATGAGATCAATTCGACCACAGCCACAGTTGGGCTTCATTCACAAAATGTTTTGTATTCATCCATTGAACATGGGAGTCAGTTCATGACACCGTGGTCATTTTAGCAGCAGAACAGCTCTGACTTTGCATTCTCAATGCACAGAATTGATTCTCCCTCCACTGAGTTCACAGTGAAACCCTGAAAACTTGTCAATGAATCTCTGATTTTATTATAAAAAGCACTCACTTCACTCCACCTTAGAGCATCACCGCGAGGATCCACGGACCAATAGTCACGCAAAATCATGTGAATCGGTGTAAGATAGCCGCGTGTCTAACCGCGGCAAGCCCTGCCACGTACAGGAGCCCGCCGCGGCCTACCTTGACTCTGACCGCGGCGCGCTGTGACAGCTCGCCCGGTGTCGCGTCTTGGCTCGGCTGGATGTCCTCCACGCGTCCATCTCAGCCGAATCTCCGACTTCCATGCCGGACGACAGGGTAAGCAGCACAATAAAAATACTAGCATCGGCGCGTATGCTAATCGGAGCTACGTCTTGTAAGCAAAAGCAAATCTTTTTGCCCCTACGCGGGGAGCTGCTGTGGAAGGCTGCAAGCAGAAAGCAAAAAAAAAAAGCAGTGACAGCAAACCAAGTTTAAATGAAGTGCCCCAAATGCCAGCATCCAATTGCGAGAAGGAGCTGATTATTACCCATTGAGCGCAGCTGGTTGTGGAGCCATAGGGGTTGGGTCGGCGTCAGCCAATAGGCAAGGGCGCGTTGACTACGTGGTCTGCCAGAACTAACGCGATGCTCCATTTATGTTTTCCCACAATAATTTGTTAGTTTCTTTTTTATTTGTTGATTATTTAAATGTGATGACATGATGTGATAACAATAACAACATGTTTTCTGTGGAACTGTCAACAACCACTTAGTTTAATAAATCTGCAAATGGCTCCATATAAAGCATATATGGCTTCTTGCCTCCTTTTCTTCTCCTGCATATATCAAACAGTGACAAGCTACATGTAGCTGGGCTTTGGAGATGCTGTAAGACACTTCTGATAAGTAAAATTAAAAATATAAAGAAATTCATATTTCTATGAATATATATATATATATATATATAAAACAAAAATGTATATATTTTGCAACAGATACAACCTGAACATTGTAAATAATCTGGTTAATAAAGTACGGAAGTGTAAAGTCCACGAGAAAATAGAGTTTGTTGTGTTAGTAACATATTAGTTTTTTGAAGATATCATACAATTAGATGTAAGCAGGTAATTTGATTTAGCAAACTGTTAGTACTTATGTTACTGACGTTGAACAACCTCTATCTAACGCTCAGCTCTACAGTTGTTCTGTCAATCATCAACCCTAACCCTCTAATGGCCAAATAAAATCTGCCAGGTAAAAAAGCCGTCTGCCGCCCAGGAGGGTTACAGCTGTAACAGACAGCTTCTGATTTACCAACATTCCCCTGGGAGTAAACCAGCTCCAACCAGCATGTGTGCAAAAAAGGCAGGGACATGCACATTTTACACCTACGCTTGAGAACAAGTGACATGCAGAAAACCTCTGATACCGGTCTCAAGGAATTGGAGATCATGGAAATCAGTAGGCATGAGTAAGATTATTTATACAAAAATACAAGTGCTATATGGAATATGATTCAGAAAAAAGTCACTGAAAAATTGCATAGCACTTGGGTGGGCCTGTCAGATTGTCAGTGTTGCCCCCTGCTGCCTCAGACCACCCCCCGGCTCCATTTTTTAAACTTTCATAAAAGAACAATATCCCACTCAAGGTTATACTGTCTATAACTGAGTGATAGCAATGCTGATATTCCCTACCACAGCACACCCTCATGTAATTTTGCTTAAGTCGTGGCTATTATATAAACAAAGCTCATGGTAATTTAAATTGTCACTGGAATATGACAGCAGAGGTTACCATTAACAAGAGAAAAATTTAACTGAAATCAGAAAATATATCAAAATGAAAACTTCCATTTTTATTAACAGTTGCATTCAATTCTTTTAATCATAAAAACCCTCTAAAATCATCTTATCTAAGATTCTGAAACAGGCTAACTTTTACAAATGTGCTCAGTGATTGAACTTGAATAAGCTACTTGTAAAGTAATGATTATGTAAAAAACATAATTTCAACGTGTGTGTTAGTGTGTTGTGTAGGAACAGCTGATGTAGCATTACCATACAGACAACAAGCATAAGCCAAGATTTTGGTTCAAACCTGTCCATCAAAGTAATAAATATAAAATCTACATCATTGGGGTTTTAATTCCAGGGGAAATTTCCCAAAAGGAGCATGTTTTGAAAAACAGATGCTGTGAGGAGTGTGTCCTTCAGATATATATCTATTGAATCCTTGTCAAGATCCATTTTTTTTCAAGGCTGTTTACCAGGACGTCACCATCACTAAGCAACAGGATTACCTGTCAGACATTCAGTATATCGGATACTTTACACAGACGATAACAAGTGTTGATAGAGTAAATGACACTCATTAAGGTGTGTTTTATAGTTGTATATGTGTACTTAACTAATTTCAATTTTATTTTTTTTGTGCCTATTTTATTCACCAACAGCTGTGCTTGTTAAACTGATGCGATAGACACTGACCTCATTCAGCTGTCAGTCTAAACCAGTTCTTTGACAAACCAGAACTACAGTGGATTACGGGCACAAAAACACACCTGCTGTCTTTTGCTGATGTCCACAGAAGATGAACTGTCGCTCAACCTTTGATCTGGTCATCAAACACTGGGACAGACCATCACCAATAGGCATTAATAAGCTGTGAACATGAAGGGGAGGTGAGGACTAACTGGATTATTAACAGCCTCCTGCACTAACCTGCTCCAAAACATTTTTGGCAAGTTAAACCCAAGTTAAAAAGAGACAGATCACCATACAAATCTAAACTGGGTAACAGCTCTATGCAACATTCTGGATGTTGATTATCTGATATTTCACCTCCATTTCACTGTTTGAATAATCCAAACAAAACGTATTTTTGACTTTTTCGTAGTGTAATCTGTGCTACGAGCACATCGCAATTAATGACAACAGCTACGCAACCAGACAGAAAAACAAGCTCATTAGAGGTCTCCCCTATACTGTGGAATGACACACGCTTTGTCAGTCCCCACACCGCTGTCACCACAGTGACACACTCATGTAATTAAGAAACACAGGGTGCCAGGGAGCTTAGCTTTTCCCCTGTTAAATACTCATTAGAGGAACCTTTAAGGATAATGTTAACCTGTGTTGTAAACCTGAGGGAAATGAGCTGACAAAACAGAGAGCTGCATGAACTATCATCCAAATCCTTCAACACCAAGACTACGAAGGATAAGAGAAAGAGAAGTTTTGAGCCATGAAAGAGGACAAGTTTAGCTAATGATTTTTGCATCAGCGTGGTTCCAGATAAAAGAACCAAAAAACAGCTGGATGAGTGTTAGATCAGCAGGCAAAACAAATGTAATTCTTTTGATTAGAGCCAGACATCTTACAAACGCCAGATATCCTCCACAAAAAACAAGCAAAGCAGCTAATTTGCATTTTTGAAAAGGACAGAAAAACCCTAAAATATATACAGAAATGAGAAAATGAGAAAACATCTCTTTTTTTTCTTGAAAAACAGCATATTGGTAAACCTGCCCATGTCACGACTTATTTCAAGTGCCTTGAAGGCATCAAGTTGAAAAATACATAGGAAAAATTCAGCATTTACAGCAATATGCAGTGTAAGTTTAGGGTGTAATTTATTTTTTAGTCACTGCATTCTTAATTCGGTTTAAATTTAAATTCACAAAAATGTGACCAGGTGTGAAATGAAAAATTCCTCTGAGTGTGCTCAGAGTGGTAATTTGTATGTAAACAGTGAATGAACTGTAATTTTGCCCCAAACATGAGCAAGAAAACTGAGAAAACACATGCATTTCTTCATGT